>NC_090444.1:1331254389-1332504389 GCF_031143425.1 Pleurodeles waltl | reverse complement strand
TTTTCTGGGGCTCAGCGGACGCCGAGTCCCAAGTTAGCTAGAAACACTTCCCCTTTGAAGTGTTGGCAGCCAATCAGATCTCTACATGAGATTGGGAGGATTCATGGAGCCTTTGCACCTCTAGATATAGACATTTGGGCCCATATTTATACTTTTTGACGCAAAACTGCGCCAACGCAGTTTTGCGTCAAAAAAATTAGCGCCGGCTAACGCCATTCTGAAGCACCATGCGGGCGCCGTATTTATTGAATGACGTTAGCCGGCGTTAGCCGCCGGCGCGTCTGGTGTGCGTTAAAAAAAACGACGTACACCAGGCAGCGCCGGCGTAGGGGGAAAATGGCGTATGGGCGTCCAGAAATGGTGCAAGTCAGGCTGAGGCAAAAAAATCGCCTCAACCCGATTTGCGACATTTTGTTACGACACCCATCCCCCATTGAAATGACTCCTGTCTTAGCAAAGACAGGAGTCATGCCCCCTTGCCCAATGGCCATGCCCAGGGGACTTCTGTCCCCTGGGCATGGTCATTGGGCATAGTGGCATGTAGGGGGGCACAAATCAGGCCCCCCTATGCCACAAAAAAAAAAAAAAAAAAAATACCTACCTGGACTTACCTTTATGTCCCTGGGGTGGGTCCCTCCAGCCTTGGGTGTCCTCCTGGGGTGGGCAAGGGTGGCAGGGGGTGTCCCTGGGGGCAGGGGAGGGCACCTCTGGGCTCATTCTGAGCCCACAGGTCCCTTAACGCCTGCCCTGACCCAGGCGCTAAAATCCGGCGCTAATGCGGGTTTTTTTGACCCGCCTACTCCCGGGCGTCATTTTTGCCCGGGAGTATAAATCCGACGCAATAGCATTGGAGTAATTTTTTAAGACGGGAACGCCTACCTTGCATATCATTAACGCAAGGAAGGTGTTCACGCAAAAAAATGACGCTAACTCCATGAACTTTGGCGCTAGACGCGTCTAACGCCAAAGTATAAATATGGAGTTAGTTTTGCGTCGAATTTGCGTCGAAAAAAACGACGCAAATTCGGCGCAAACGGAGTATAAATATGCCCCTAGGTTTTCCTTTAATTTCTTTTAAACTACTGAATGGATTTACAGCAAATAACAAAAAGCATAATATGTGTACCAAAAGCTACCTTTCTGCCACATTTATTGTAATTCTGTTCAGTGGTTCAGGCTGTAGTCACATTTAAAGCTCCTGCTGGAATTAACATGGGAAATGCACTTGACGGATCATCCCAAAACTTCCCATGCACAACAAGAGTCTTTGGCACACTTTGTTTTTGGAAACGTTTGTAAGGATTAGTTAAAAGGTAGCAAAGATATAGGCAAGTCCAAAAACCTTTTTTCAATCAAAACTTGATCCTAACTATAACTACCCACTGGCGATATATATTACCCAGGGTACATTATCAGCATATGTGCTGCACAATGAAAAAATAAGAAATGTGGGCTCCCACGCTATCATTAAGCCCCCCAAAGATGGTCTGGGGCCTTGGGGCAGTGCAAAATATTCCTTTTGAGGAGGGGTGCATGTGGCCCCCTCACTGAGCCTCAGGGAGACTCATGGAACCCTATCTCCTACAGCAGGGATGTGTGCAGGAAGGGGGCTCCCAAGCCTTAATAATCCCTGGGAACCCCAGGGCAAAATTCCGTTAATAAGGGGAGTGGGCATCCAGCCACCATCTTGAGTGTTAATAGCCCCTCAGGGCCCCCCTTCCTATAGGAATTCACACAAAAAACAAAGGTTAAAATAATGTTATAGTTAGGTGAAGATTTCAGTGTCAGTGAAGATGTAACATTTTAAACTTAACCAAACACTAAAATAGGTTGCACCCTCGCCAGGCACTTCTCTTCATTACCATACATTACAACACTCATGACAGCTTTGATGACATCATTAATAATATCAGTGAAAATGCTTTGATGACATAATTGATAATATCACAGCAACATTTGTATTGACATCTTAGATGACAAAACTGCGCATGGCGGGGGAAAGAGATATGGGCCCTCATTCTGACCCTGGCGGATTGAATCCGCCAGGGCCGAGGGCAGCGAATGCACCGCCAACAGGCTGGCGGTGCATTCATGGGCATTCTGACCGCGGCGGTAACGCCGCGGTCAGAAACGGGAAACCAGCGGTCTCCCGCCGGTTTCCCGCTGCCCATGGGAATCCTCAATGGCAGCGCAGCAAGCTGCGCCGCCATGGGGATTCCGACCCCCTTCCCGCCAGCCTGGTTCTGGCGGTTTACACTGCCAGAACCTGGCTGGCGGGAACGGGTGTCGTGGGGCCCCTGGGGGCCCCTGCAGTGCCCATGCCAATGGCATGGGCACTGCAGGGGCCCCCTAACAGGGCCCCACATTGCTTTTCAGTGTCTGCTTAGCAGACACTGAAAAGCGCGACGGGTGCCACAGCACCCGTCGCACACCTTCCACTCCGCCGGCTCCATTCGGAGCCGGCATCCTCGTGGAAGGCGCTTTCCCGCTGGGCCGGCGGGCGATCTTTTGCAGATCGCCCGCCGGCCCAGCGGGAAAGTTGAAATGCCCCCCGCGGTCTTCTGACCGCGGGGCGGTGTTTGGGCGGTTTCCGCCCGGCGGGCGGCATCCGCCGCCCGTCCGGGTCGGAATGAGGCCCATAGTTACCTTAGTTTTTTTTTAGTTGAAAACATTATGGGGGTCATTACGACCCTGGCAGATGGCGGAGAAGCGGCGGTACGACCGCCAACAGGCTGGCTGTAAATTTTTTGCAATTATGACCATGGCGGTTACCGCCATGGTCATCCGCCACTTCTCCGTGGGTCTTCAGGCCGGCGGTCGTCACAATACCGCCGGCGGTATTATGACCTGGCTGACCGCCATGGATTTCATGCGGTTTGGAACCGCCATGAAATCCATGGCGGTAAGCACTATCAGTGCCAGGGAACTCCTTCCCTGGCACTGATAGGGGTCTCCACCACCCTCCACCCCCACCCCCACCCCGAGTCCTTCCCCTACACCCCCCACCACCCTTGCCACCCCCCAAAGGTGGAAGGACTCCCCTCCCCACCCCTACCCCCAACATCACATCACTCATACACACCGACACGCACGCAGGCACCACCAACACACATACGCGCACACACACCAACATACATGCCAACAGACACACACACAGTCATACACGCACACCCACATTCAGACATACACGCACACATCCATACAGACATACCTACAGACATACACGTACCCATTTCCAAACACATAACACCCCGCAAGCATACACGCACTCACACACCCCCTCTACATACACACACGCACACCCCCATGCACCCACACAACACACAACAATCCCCCACCCCTCTCCCCCAACGGATGATCAACTTACCTGGTCCGTTGATCCTCCGGGAGGGGATGGGATCCATGGGGGCTGCTCTGCCGGCACTACACCGCCAACAGAACACCGCCACACTGAATCACAGGACGTGATTCGGTGGGCGGTGTTCTGTTGACGTGGAGCAACCTCCACTTCCCCGCCGCCCGCCAGTATGGCTGTTGGCGGCTCTCCTTCCGAAAAAGGACGGAGGGCTGCCAGCAGTCAAAATACGCCAAGCGGAAAACCGCCACCACTGGCGATCTTCAGCACGGCGGTCCCTCGGCGGTCTTGGCAAAAGACCACCGAGGTCAAAATGACCCCCTATGTTGGCACTTACATTTTCACCTAACTAAATTACCACTTTCACCTTTGTTATATCAAAGAACTTCTAGTTTTTTTTTATTGTAAAGTAATATTGAATAACCATATGTAAAGCCAACCCACACTATACAGGAACTGCATCCATCCCCCGCAAGCATGCACTCTCCCTGTCGGAGGATGTGGTTGCCCAGCCCTCCTCCCCAAGTCATTATTGGACCCAGGGACCTTTGTTTTTAAAAAAGAGAGAGGGTGCGTGTAGCCTTCCTCCCCAAGCCACTATTGAGCCCGTGGACTCTATCCCCTGGGGACTAAAAAATTCCTTATTAGGTGAGGAAGAGGCGTTGTCACCTTCTGGAAGCCCAGGGACCCTATTCTCTGTGGCCAATATATTAGCATTAGTGGAGCAGCATGTGTCCCCCGACCACAGCCCATGTGGGCTCCAGGGACCTTGTTCCAGGGTCATACTTTAATTAAAGGGGAGGAAGAGGACCTGGGGACCCCGTGCCCTGGGGCCAGCTACTTTTACATTAGGGTAAGGGGCATGTGACCTCCCCACACTGAGCCTAAATGGGTTCAAGGAAACACCGTCCCTGGAGCTATATTTTAAATATGGGGAGGAGGCATTTGACCCACTCACCATTTCCTGGACCAAATACCTCACTATTTGAGGAGGGGGCGGATGGACCCCTCCGCAAGCCGTAATGGGCCCAATTACCCATCTACAGGGGTTATATTTTAAATAAAGGTGAGGAGGCATTTGGAAGTGAAGGCCTTAAGAGGCCTGTTAACCCCATTCCCCTGGGCCCACATCCATCACTGTTAAGGAGGGGGATCGTGCCTCCCCAAACCCAAATCCCCCAGTTCCAAACATAACATTGAAGGACATGGGGGGAGATCCAGGACCCCCATTGCACCAGCAGGCTCCCGCACTGGAGTCAGCATTGCTACTTCTGCTTGCTCCTGATGGGCAGGAACAATCTCAGTTTCCCTGCATGCCAGAGCACACACCGGGAAACAGAAGTGTGCTCCCACGTGGTACAAGCACCAGGTGGGAGAGCACTGCTTTCCCTGCCTGTGATCCTGCGAGCAGGAAAAATCACAGTGTCCCTGTTCTGCTCTACTTCAGACTGAGAGGAGATGAAACAAAAGGAATGCCAAGAATGCAGCACTTTTAGTCTGAGTAATGAATTTATTAAGACACTGCCCAAGTCTCATGCACAGAAAAAATAACATGAGCTTTTATTTCCAATGCAGAAACACATGTGCAACTCTGAAAATGGTCACAGCAGTGAAATGACACTGAGCACAGAATTCAACAATGGTTATAATATATATATGTATATACTACAGATTCATGCATGCACAATGCATAGCTAAAAATAAGATTTAAAAATACATCACCATGGCATTTGAGATTGCATCATCCCTTTGTTTGCCAGCATCAGGCTGTGGAACCCGGACGACCTAAAAGAGAGAACTATTCGCAATGGGATTAGGTTCAGAGGAAGACGTCTCTCCTCAGATGAACTCCGTCTATCCAGCCATTAAGCTCCCACTACCTTATGTACTTTAAACAATCTGGAGAGGAGAATTCTAGAAACTCCCCCTCCCCTTCGGTAAGTTGTTGTTCAAACGCTGGCCGTACCTGGTCAGCATTAAAAAGTATACACTAGAGACTGTCCAAATCTCATGGTGTTTTTCCAAGACCGAGCTGTTCCTTGTCTTATCAACATTCTTCTGCTACATCTTATCATCTTTACTCCTCACTCCCTCATGTTATGTACCAATCCTTTAGTGAGAAAGAGCGAAAACATGTTGCACAAGCTGTGCGCAGAAAAATACCTGTACCACTAATGTTACAGATTTTGCATCTAAGCTAAGCACAAAATTGAGTCAGTTGTCAAGATGGAGCCAGTGGTTAAATACAAATAGCATTACACTCCACCCTTTGATCAGTGACTCTCATAACGTGAAATTTACTCTTTTTGGTTTGAACATTGTAAGCAAATTAGGTATGCATTGCACACAGCAACTCAGCAATGTCAAGATAGAAATTTCTACAAGTATCCCACCCAAAGCATTGTGTAGCTGACCAAAATCAGGCAACCACTGGAGCAACCAGTCCCACCACCCCTTGTCTACATCTTGTTTTACTCTTTTCACTAATTCATGTAAAGTTTCAATATGGAACTGGATAGATTGGTCTGACAAATGAAAAGCAGCACTGACCATCAAATTCTGAGCAATCATGATCATGCTTTAGCAGTAAATAGTCAATAGCAGCTCTGTTTTGCAATGCAGGTTTCCTAGTACCTTGTATATCTAGTAATAATTCAGCTAAAGTAATAAAAGTATGATTGAACCATTAAACATGCTAACATATTAATCACTCAAGTATTATAAATGGCTAATCTGGGCACTTCTACAATACTGTACAGAGACTTAAGCTTATAGATTCTGATTTGGATAATAATTGAATTTTGGCATTACAGTCTTCACTTAATTGAACAGTTTCCCTTGGATACCAAGTATGTACAGAATTAAATGAAACATCATGAGTCCTAATCATGTAAAGGTACATGGTCCAGCAATTATATTAGCGGGAATGTATGTGAAAGTGATATTTCCACACAAGAATAACCATCCCACTAGTAATTTGACATGCTTGATGTGACTGGCAGCAATCACCATGTGAAGACAAGACATATGATTATCCATCTGTTTGCAATGTTTATTGGTTCGGTATTGACATAAAGCTTGTTGTTCCAAAGGTATCTCTTGAGGATATCCCGTTGTTGCCTCTAGGCGCAGTTGAGTGCATTTTTCAATTTGCTGTGAATTACAAGTAAAATTAAAACATACATCACTGAGGGTGATGTTGTCAGTAATTATTTGCGTAATGTTGTCCCTCTTTGTGTTAGTTAATTTTTGGCAAAACCTACAATATTTTTAGGAACTAAAATGGGATACCACATCATTTTCTTAGACCGCTCCATCCTGGTTAGATCTGGGAGCAATCAATCTGAAATGCTCCTGGGGAATCTGTATTCCAACGCCTGTTTCAAGAAATGCCATATCTCTTAGTTTCAATGTGTATGCCGTTTAAGCATGTAGAGCAAGATCTGCCGATTCTGGTATGGCTCAGTAAGGAGCTAAGGCTCCTGGCTTTATTTCCCAATACATGATGGTGTTGGTCACTACGAGGTCGTATCTGTAATGCTTGGGCTAACAACCGCATTAGCGGAGTCTCTGCCTTTGTCAATGGTCTGTCATAAAAAATTTGGAGGGCTTCATTTAGATGCTCTCTCCAGTTTTTCAAGATTCCATCTGATATTTTTCAAGATTGGGCTTTCAACAAGCCGTTCATTCTCTCAATCAATCCTGCAGCTTGTGGATAATAAGAAATGTGAGAGATCCACTCAATGTTTAATTGTAAACAGTAATCTTGTACCAATTTTTCTTTGAAATGTGACCCATTGTAACTCTGGAACTAGGGTGGGACTCTATAATATAACTTTAAGAAGTCCAGAGTTTTGATTGCATTATACTGAGTGGCATGTTTTCAAGGGACGGCAATCAGGTAACCTGAATAGGTGTCCACTACTGCACAAGCGTATTGACATCCGCGACTAATCAGTACTGGCCCAATGTAATCAATTTGCCATATCTGCACCAGTAACTTCCCTCTCTCCAACTGACCTCACTGGCTCACCCCATCTCACTGGTGACTCTTTTATCTGCGGTACCTCCTGCACCCTCACCTCATCCTGCACAGAGGCTTGTGATACCTGTTCATGTAGAGCTGCTGTCCCTGCTGGTCCCACTCGGCTGGGTCTTGTATGTACCATTTCCAAAGTATGATATTAGCTTCTTGTGCATGTCCTAAGCGGTGAGCTTTGGGGGAACTCATTACCCACTGCATTATTGGAATCAGTGGTCTCAAAATCACACTATGACCTAGGGTAATTTGCTCAGTATCCACCAGAGCCCATAGCATGCAAGTAACTGTTTCTCAAAGGAAGTATATCGCTCTCCAGCATCCGGTAGCTTTTTAGTCCAGAAACCCAGGGGTACCCTTGTTCTTCCCTGTTTTTGCCACATGCTCCAATTTGCATTTTGCCCCTGAACGGTTATATGCAACTCAATGTCTCCTTCCTATACTGGCCACAAGCCTAAAGCCTGATGAATCGCCTACTTTGCCAAATCAAATGCACACTGCTGCTGTCCACTCCATTCAAACTCATGCTTCTTTCATGTGACTTTGTTCAAAGGAGCCAAAATCCGAATCAAGTGAGGAACATGCTGCATCTTATCATCTTTACTCCTCACTCCCCCATGTTATGTACCCATCCTTCAGTGAGAAAGAGTGAAAGCACATTGCATAAGCTGTAGGCGGATAAATACCTGAGCCACTAATGTGATGGCTTTTGCAGCTAAGCTAAGCACAAAATGGAGTCAGCGGTCAAGATGGAGCCAGTCGGTAAATACAGATAGCATTACAGTCCCAGAAGTGGTGTGAGATACAGTTAAAGGACTGGCCCCGAGGAATGGGGTCCAGGGGCCTTGTAAGGGTTTGTTCCCCTCCCCTCTATTTATTGTTTGGTTGCATTGAGAGGTTGCCTGGGGTCCATTTAGGGGTTGTGGAGAGAGACTGCATGCCTCCTCACATAAAACTAAAATGTTTTGGCCATGGGGGATTGGGTCCCTGGGACTGCAAATGGCTCTGGGAGGAGGCCACATGTCCCCACCCCTTTTAAAAAAAAATGGCAATGGGGCTGGGGTTTCCAGGATCCAAAATGCTTTTAAGTATGGGGCCCGCCCCCTAGCACCCAATTCTTTATATATACACACTTGAGAGTATGCGTAAACAATGGTAGATTGAATACAAAAGTATTCAGAAGGCCGACAGCAGGCAGCACAACACTACACCCACTGAGTTTTCATCCACATAAGTTACTAAATATCATTCTCTATACTGAAAATGTACGTATCAGGTGCAATTGTAGTGAACAGGAGGAACTGCATAATGCACAGCAAGAACCGGCTAACATATGCATCTTGAGGGGCTATAGACAAGAAATTATCCAAGCCGCCAAAGATAAAGCTAATACCAGAACATGGGAGGACTTGTCCAAAGTAAGGGTCCAGGCCGAGAGATTACAATGGTCTATGGTTATTGTTTAGAACATTAAGCAGTAAGAAACATTTTGACCAAACACCGGCATTTGATTAAAAGTGATCCAGATATTGGGAAAATCAGGCACAACAGTCCCCAAATTACCTTCAGGAGAGACAAGGATATGAGACATGAATTTATCAGTAGTAGTCCAGAGATAAAGATCTAAAAAAGTTGGCTTCCATATAGCAAGGGTTTTCACAAATGCCATAAATGTAAGTCTTGTAAGTATGGCATCAATAAATCAGAGGTGACATCAACCTTAACAAATACCCAATTCAAGATACGAGGGGCATTTTATTGCAAAAGGGAATACATAGTATATGTCTTAAATGTCCATGTCCCAAAATATATTTAAGCAGCACAATTCTCCAGGTACACAAAAGAATATTACAACATGTACAGGCTATTAAATACAAGAATAAGAGTTACCTGGTTGCCAGACACTTTCAAGAAATTCACAATAGTAATGATCAACAGCTGAGATATTTTGTGATTGATTCAATAACTTTAACCATAAGGAGTGGCAACAGGGAAAAGCAATTGAGAAGGTTACAGAGTATTTAGCCATTTGCACAGCAAAATCTTTAAGCATAGGATTATCAGAGCGCCATCCTCGCTGAGCTGTAAAACGATAAGTCTTTCACCTGCCTTGTGCTCCCTTGTATCTGGACAAAGCTGAACCTCTCTGAAGAACTATGAATATAGGGAAACACATGTCTGGGGTTGCTTTTGCTCTTTCCAGGTTGGCTTGGATGGTATTTCACCAATCCAGAGCTGTAATACTGTGCATGGAGAGATGAAAGGATTTTGTTGTTTTACAGCTCTGCAAGGATGACATTGTACCAATCATATGCTTAAAGAGTTTGCTGTACAGGTGGCAAAAGACTTTGACCCATATTTATACTTTTTTAGCGCTGCATTTGCGTCATTTTTTACGCAGAAACGGCGCAATCTTGCAAAATACAATTGTGTTTTGTAAGTTTGTGCCGCTTTTGCGTTAAAAAAAAAACACAAAAGCGGCGCTAAAAAAGTATAATTATGGGCCTTTGTCCCTTTCTAGCTCAGCATGGATGGCCCTGTGCTAGCCCTGTGCATAAAAACTTTGCTGGAATAACAGATATTTGAGGTCAGCAATTTTAGACTGTCACTGGTGTTGCAGGGTGCTCCTTTCTGGAGCTGCGCTCCACCTACACTTGGGAACTACCAAGAGTTCTCTCTTCTTTTTTTGCATAATATATGTATCAGTCTAACTCTGAAAAGGGTTTTGTTTTGATTTTTACTGGGTGTTCCTGTCATGGGGTTATTTTGGCGCTTTGCTTGGGCACTCACCTTAGCTCTGAGCCTGCGGCCTGTGCCCTTCTACCTAGTTTATTTCATTTATTTCCTTTTATTATTTTAGCATGACTTCATTTTAGAAGAGATGTTTTTTTATTTATATCAGTTGGCCTTTCTTGCAGAATTTGTTATTAGTTCTTTTGCACAACATTTCATCTTGTGTCCTGCCCAAGGCTGTGCATGATAATTTACTGAGTATTGCCTTTTCAAGAGTACGATGTCTACCTTACACACAAAAAGATGCATTGTCAAATCTGGGCAATTCTAAAAAAATCAATGTTTTGTTATAAAACAACATACTGCTCCAAAGCAGGTTAGAGGGGACATTCCAGCAATCCATCTCATGCTGTATTATGCCTTCGCAGCTCTGCTGAACTTGAACTTGTTGCTCCATCCACTTGGGAGGACTTCCAGCAGACCAACAGGCAAACCTCTGCTTATAATTTAGGTATGGGATGGGGCTTTCCTTCAGAGAATTAGTATGGGCTGATAAGGGCTAACACTGCTAACACTCTCATGTAGATTTTTACTAGCGCAGGTAGGGATTTTAGATTCACTAGTGTTACAGAATGTTGGGCATTTTTATGTGTTTCACGTTCCTGGTCACAATGATAATAGTCTTGTGTTTAATCTTCCAAATAATTGCAATTTATGCCTTTTTACAAAGAATGCAGTAGCTTCAGTTAATGTATTGAGCCAAAATCTGCGTCTGTTTGTTTTTCCACATTTGAGCATCGTATAGCTGACAGAAAGGGGTAAGATCCACAATACATATGTATGTATGTATATGTATTCAGTGAAAAAACAAAAGTTGAAGCTTAGTTATAGTTAGGTAAACATAGGGGGTCATTCTGACCCCGGCGGTCGGAGCACCGCCAACAGGCTGGCGGTGCCCCGCAGGGCATTCTGACCGCGGCGGTTTGGCCGCGGTCAGATGCGGAAAACCGGCGGTCTCCCGCCGGTTTTCTGCTGCCCATTAGAATCCTCCATGGCGGCGCAGCTCGCTGCGCCGCCATGGGGATTCTGACAGCCCATACCGCCATCCTGTTCCTGGCGGTTCTCCCGCCAGGAACAGGATGGCGGTATGGGTTGTCGTGGGGCCCCTGGGGGCCCCTGCAGTGCCCATGCCAATGGCATGGGCACTGCAGGGGCCCCCGTAAGAGGGCCCCACTTTGTATTTCAGTGTCTGCTTTGCAGACACTGAAATCCGCAACGGGTTCCACTGCACCCGTCGCACCTTCCCACTCCGCCGGCTCAATTCTGAGCCGGCGTCCTCGTGGGAAGGGTCTTTTGCACTGGGCTGGCGGGCGGCCTTTTGGCGGTCGCCCGCCAGCCCAGTGCAAAAGCCAAAATACCCTCAGCGGTCTTTCGACCGCGGAGCGGTATTTTGGAGGGGGGAACTCTGCCCCCTCCGCCGCCCGCCAGGGTGAGAATCACCCACATAGTTCCCTCATACATACCAACTTTACACTATACAAAGTTTCAAAATTCTAAAGTTATTTTCATAACTTTCGTTTGCAATTCATCCACCACCTTCAAATAATATACATTTAAACGTAGTGGACCTCGTTACACACTCTTTTCATCTCTCTAACAGACAAAACTAACTATAACTTGCCACTCTACCATGCACTGTGTTTTCAGAAATAATGATACTCCACTGTACAAAACTACAATGCATGAGACTCTCCAGCTCTGTACCTCACAATGTTTTTGTAAATCTTTAATAACAATTAGTTTTAAATCAGTGTTGCAAGTTGATAGTTGTTATGTAGAGTGTCATAGCATATATAGTTGAGTAAAATGTCACACATTGGAGTACTGTGTTGTACAGTAAAGGGTAGTGGGGTGTTGTACAGTACTGGAAAGTGATGTAGACTACAGTAGAGCAGAGTGGCATACAGACTAGTTTACCTTTGTAGACTGGAGTGATGTGCAGTACACTACAGTGTTGTAGAGTGTGGTACAGTGGGTTGGCATACTGTGTTGTAGAGTACAATGTAGTAGTGGAGTAGAATGGAGTACTTTGTGAGAGTAGAGTAAAGTGGGGTGCAGTGGCAGACAAAGAGTTGTCTACAGTGTTTGACAGTAGATTAGAGTATCATTTAGTAGAGTGGAGTAGAGTGTTGTATAGTGGCATACAGTATAATACAGTGTTGTACAGTGGAGTGAAGAGGTATAGACAGGAGTAAAGTGTCAGAGATTGGCATACAGTGTTGTAGAGTGTTGTGGACTGGTACAGTACAGTACAGTAGTGTGTGAAACAGTGGAGATGCGTAGAGTGGATTGTCTTATAGTAGCACAGAGTGAGGTAAAGTCTTGTACAGTGGAGTAGAGTCTAGTGGAGTAGTGTAACAGTGTGGAATAAAGTACAATAGAATGTATTGGTGTGCTGTAGATTAGAGTGGCATGGAGAGGAGTGTACTGATGTAGCGTATGTCAAAAATTGTTACAAACTGGAGTAGTGATGCATACAGTAGAGTGGAATGTTGTCCTGTATAGAAAAGTGTTGTATAGTGGAATAGAGTGTTGTACTTTGGAGCGTAACAGCATAGAGTGGAGTAATCAGTTGGACAGTGCCATGTACTGGGTTAGAGTACTGTACAAAGTCATAGAGTACCATGAAGTGTGGTAGAATTTTATAAAGTGGAGTTACATAGAGTGGAGGAGAGTGTCAAGCAAAGGAACGGCATAGAGTGGATTGGCGTACCCTGTAGTGGCATAGAAGGGATTACCAAAAAGTGGAGCAGCATAAAGTGGAATAGCGAACAGTAGAATACTGTACAGTGGAGTGTAGAAGAGTGGAATGGCATAGAGTGGAGTACCTTAGAGTGGAGTGGAGAACAATGCAGTGGTGTAGAGAGGAGTAGGACAGAGTGGATTATCATGGAGTGGGGTTGCATACATTGAAGTGGTGTATCATAGAGTTGAGGAAACTGTTATAGACTGGAGTGGTGTCTCATACGGTAGAGTGGAGTGCCGTGCTGTACAGTGTTGGAAACTGTTGCAGAGTGGAGTAGAGTGTTGTACAATAGAATGTATGGGCATAGAATTGAATGCAAATCTGTGCAGTGGAGAATACAGGGATAGAGTGGAGTAAAGTCTTAGAGAGTGGCACAGAGTGTAATACAGTTTTGTAGAGGTGCGTTATAGAGAGTGGAAGAGAGTTCACTGGAGTGGCGTTGAGTGGAGTAGCATACTGTGGAGTGGCATAAGATGTAATAGCATAGAGTGTAGTAACATAAACTGGAATGGTGTACAGTGTAATAGATATATTGTAGCAACATACAGAGGAGTGGCACACAGTAAAGTGATTTAGACTGAGGTGGCGTATTGTGGGGTGGGATAGAGCATTATAACATACAGTGGAGTGGGATACAGTAGAGTAGGGTAGAGTGGAATACTATACAGTAGAGGGGCAAACATTTGAGTTGCACACCATGTAATAGCATAGAATGGAGTGGCATACAGTAGAACAGCATACAGCAGAGTACAGAGGAGTGGTCTAGAGTGGTGTGGAGTATAATAGTGTAGAGTGGAGAGGTGTACAGTGGTGTAAACTGGAGTTGTGTAGAGTGGAGAGGGGAGAGTGAAGAAGCATATAGCTCAGTGGTGTAGAGTGGAGTGGTATCTAATAGACTAGCATAAAATGGAATGGTGTAGAGTGGAGTGGCAGACACTGGAGTGACACACAGTGGAGTAGCATATCGTGTAGTGGCATGCGTGGAATAGTGTATAGTGTGTAGAGTAGAGTGGTGTCCAAAAGAATAGCGTAGCATAGAATAGCGTAGATTTGGATGGTGTAGACTGGAGAGGCGTACAGTGGAGTGGTATAAACTGGAGTAGTGTAGTGGAGAAAAGGGGAAAGTGAAGTAGCATATAATGGTATGCTGTAGAATGGAGTTGTGTGGAGTGGAGTGGTGTCAGATAAACTTTTAAAGAATGGAGGGGCGTAGAGTGGAGTGGTGTACACTTTAGTGGCACACAATAGAGTAATGTATAGTGGAGTGGCATACAGTGGAATAGTGTAGAGTGGAATAGCATACAATGAAGTGGCATACAGTGGAGTTGTGTCCAATGGAATAGAGTAGAATAAAGGGGTTGGAGTGGAATACATTGGAATGACATAGAGTGGAATAGCATACAGTGGAGTGGTATACATTCGAACAGCATAAAGGGGAATAGTATACGGTGGAACTGGGTCATGGAATAGCATATACTGGAGTTGTGTATAGCAGAGAGGCAAACAGTGGAGTGACCTACACTGAAGAGGCAAAGAGTGGAGTTGAATACAGTGTACTAGTGAAGAGTAGACTGGTGTAGAGTGGAGTTTTGTACAGAGCAATAGTGTAGAGTAGAGTGGCGTAGAGCTTTGTGTTGTACAGTGGAGTGTAAAGGGGCTTAATAGTGCAGTAGCCTTACGGCAGCTCCAATGACTTTCTGCAGCTACTCCCACCATCACCGGGAGCCGCCTGAAGTTTCCAGCTGGTCCACAGGGCACACCGATAACTTCAACCTATCTGCAAAAGGAGATATTGGTAAACACATGGCTTGATTTTATATGCATTTTTAAATTGGAGCATTAAGTTGTCTAGTTTTTACCTCTGTAAACCAATGTGTGAGTGCCCCAGACTCTCTGAACAGTGTGCCTAGCTGTGCACACTACATAGAGAGCCAGCCTCATATGCCCATGCAACACCATGAGTGATATCGCAATCCAATAATACAGCTTGGCATTATTTTATTTTTTTGGGCCACAATATACTATGATAACTTTGCAGTATACCATAGGTAAAGGATGATGACAAGCCAGTATATAATTAGATAGTGGCTATTTTTAGAGAATGAAAAGCCAGCCATATTACAACACTTTGGGGGTAATTTTGACCTCGGCGGTCTTTTGAGAAGACCGCCGAGGGACCGCCGTGCTGAAGACCGCCAGTGGTGGCGGTTTTCCGCTCGGCGTATTATGACTGCTGGCAGCCCTCCGTCCTTTTTCGGACGGAGAGCCGCCAGCAGCCATACTGGCGGGTGGCGGGGAAGTGGAGGTTGCTCCACCGCCACGTCAACAGAACACCGCCCACCGAATCACGTCCTGTGATTCGGCGTGGTGGTGTTCTGTTGACGGTGTGGTGGCGGCAGCGCAGCCCCCATGGATCCCGTCCCCTCCCGGAGGATCAACGGATCAGGTAAGTTGATCGTCCGTTAGGGGAGGGGGGTGGGAGGGTGTTGTGTGTTGTGTGGGTGCATGGGGGTGTGCGTGTGTGTATGTAGAGGGGGTGTGTGAGTGCGTGTATGCTTGCGGGGGTGTTATGTGTTTGGAAATGAGTGTGTGTATGTCTGTAAGTATGTCTGTATGGATGTGTGCGTGTATGTCTGAATGTGGGTGTGCGTGTATGACTGTGTGTGTGGCTGTTGGCATGTATGTTGATGTGTGTGCGGGTATGTGTGTTGGTGGTGCCTGCGTGCGTGTCGGGTGTGTATGAGTGATGTGATGTTGGGGGTAGGGTTGGGGAGGGGGGTCCTGCCACCGTTGGGGGGTGGCAGGGGTGGTGGGGGGTTAGGGGAAGGACTCGGGTGGGGGTGGGGTGTGTCGGAGACCCCTATCAGTGCCAGGGAAGGAATTCCCTGGCACTGATAGTGCTTACCGCCATGGATTTCATGGCGGTTCCAAACCCCATGAAATCCATGGCGGTCAGCCGGGTCATAATACCGCCGGCGGTATTGTGACGACCGCAGGGCTAGAGACCCAGGTCTCCAGCCCAGCGGTCGTCTCCGCCCTGGCGGGTGGAACGGAGAAGTGGCGGATCACCATGGCGGTAACCGCCATGGTCATAATTGCAAACTTTTTACCGCCAGCCTGTTGGCAGTAAGACCGTCGCTTCTCTGCCGACCGCCAGGGTCGTAATGACCCCCTTTGTGTTCAGTGTTAGAGCCTTAGATATAGGTAAGTAGTAGGTCCCTACCTATTACCACTTTAGTTAAGTGGTAATAAGTAGGAATATGTATCTATATTTTTACATATAATTTTAAATATATTTATGGCCATGTACTGTAGTAGTTTCACAAGATGTTGTGACATTTTGCAAGAGTAATGCATTGACATTGACAGATATCACTAAGTTTAAATGCCTTATAGCATAAATATACTTGCCCTACTTAACTAAAGTACCTAAAAAGGATGATACCTGCACCATAATGTATAATCTTGCCAAATTCCATGTAAACCATTCAGACGTTTTTCGCTCTACATCAAATACAATAGTCTATGGAAAGTGCATTAGTGGAAAAATGCATTTTGGGGCCCCCTTTTATATTTACACCCCTTAAGGCTTCACCACAAAAATGTACATCATCTCAAACTGTAGAAAATGCTACAGGTCTGAAAAGGTTATATGGTTATTTCTCAAATGAGTGGAAAGTTATTAGGGAGCTACTATCCAAGGAATTTCTATCTTCAGGAAAACAAACTAAAACTACAGAGTGACACTTGGATTTAATGTGATTTCTTTCTTTTTATCGATTGTATTTGTTATACATTTGCTTATTGGTTTACATAATCTTGTGACCATAAATGTGTCTTTTAGTCATCCATGTAATAATTCTGAAACTTTACATGCAATCTAGTTCATTTTTTGGGCTTTCTTGCTACTTTTAGTAGGATTGTGCTACATAAGAAGGCCAAAGTGAACAAAACACAATCAATGCTATTGTTATGAACATTGGGATTATTATTTTTTCATAGTGGTCAGTTTTCATGTTCTCCAAATAGTAGTTTGGCGCTAGGTCAATTTTTCATTTTGTTGCATGGGGTGCATAACAAAAATGTTTTTTGTTTGGCTTATTTGGCCAGTTTTATTTTGTGAGCCAAAGAGCATGGGAAGAAAACACATGTAGATGAGGATGAATTCTATTAGTTGCATATTTGTTTATAGGTTTCCATTTCTATGTGACCATAAATGGGTCTTTCTGTTGTTTACGTAGTAAACCTGAAACTTTACATATGCAGTTAATTTTATACCTAGCTACTGTTAGTGGTATTATGCTACAAGATATCACTCAGTTGAAAAGCCTTATAACTTAAGAAATACTTACTCACCTTCCCGGCAGTACAAAAAAGAATCATCGGTGCACACTAATATATAATGCTGCCAAATTTCAGCAAAATCCGACTGGCTGTTTTCGTACTAAGTGAAATACAAAGGTCTATGTAAAATGCATTGAATTTCAAGCCTGTTTTGGGACCCCCACTTTTTTCTTTGCAACGCCTTGACCAAACACAGCAAAACCTTCAATACTCTGATAATGAAACGGGGCAGCTGGTTTGCAGAGTTTCACAGACATTCCTCAAACGGTGTAAAGTTAATAAGGGACAAAAATAAAAAAAAATCCCTATCTCTGGTCACCCTAACTAGACATACACATTGGCTATAGCCACTCTGTAATATATATATTATCAATTGGTGGTTGCCAGAGGTAGTTATAGATAAGACCTAGCTTCCACAGGAAAATCACTTTTTGTTTTGCCAGTAACTTTGGTGCTGTTTGACAAATTATCACTAATTTTTTAAGACTAGTTCACCACTTACTTCACCTGCTATCTTCAAAGTTTTGGGGTGCTTTGTCACATGGGGGCTGAGAAAAAGGGGGGACCCAAAATGCTTTTCCCTGTGCAATTTCCCATAGGAGTTTTAGACCTGATTGCAGCCCGAACCACAGGATGGAATTACACCAAATTTGGCAGAAAGCTACCTCTTGGTCCAGAAAGAGCCTTTTCGTTATTTGGTGCAAATCTGTTGAGTAGTTTTAGAGTTATCAAAGGAAAAAGGAATATACATATCTAGGGATGCGTAGCCTCTTCAGCTCTGACAGATCTCATGCTGAGATCTGATTGGCTGTGCGCGGCGAGGGATGGATTAACATAAGCTAAATTAATACTACTTCATGTTTAAAAAACCTTAGAATTTCACTGAAAGAAACCAAAGCTTACAGGGACGTTATGGTTATAAAATAGAATTTAAAAAAACTTAGAAGTTCACTAAAAAACAAAGATTACAGGGAAGTTATAGTTAGTTTCAGATATTCACAAAACCACTGAAATTCAACAGTTAGAGTTATACTTATGTCAAGAACCTATAACTCATGTCCTAAGGTAACTATAACTCGCCCCCTGCCCATACACTCCTCATTATCCCCCTTATTACATCACTCATGACATCTTCTATTACATTATTGATAATATCACCGCAACAAGAAAACTGTGCACACAAATATAAATAGTACATTGAAAACACTTAAAACAATATTATTATATAACAATAATTAAATTTCAGATATTTAAAACTTCCATATTATTGTATGAAATATAAAACAATATACTTACTAACAATGATACATACCTCGCTATAGTGAGGCTATCAATATTCTGTCTTCGATAGTTAGAAACATCAACATTTTGACTTCAATATTAAGGGTGCACATATTTTTGTTGATGCCGTAAAATCCCTTTCCCTAGTATCTGGCAAATATATTTACAAATTTCCAAGATGGCCTTTTGATACACCTACCTTTTGTTCATTTCTTGGTCAATGTTTTTCATTCTTGCTATGCAAAGCAAGGGCAATGGATGTCTCTAAATTGGCAAGTTTGTTTCTGTGAACCACACAGATGAACACCAACAGAATCACTACTTGACCTCCAGAAAAGTGCCTACAACCTAGATACTCTCGCTGTAATCTGAAGATGCTTTCTCTACAAAAATGCTTTTGCATCTGGCTTATATACTGTTTGTGATATTAGTGTGAGAAAGCTAGACCTTGTGATTTGTGATGTTAAATATGAAGAATACTTCAAATGCACATTTACATAAACCTATTATGCTCTCTAAATCATACTATGTGAATGAATAACATGTTAGCTGATGATTACATTGTGAGGGATAAGGATGGTGTTTGCACCTTGTAAAGTTGCCACAAAGTAGAAACTGTGCTATGCCCACTTAAATCAGTTTATTCATAAATCAATATTCACCTAAATTCAGCATATGTGAAAATAACCCAGATAGCAAATATGAGATCAAGTTATTAAAATAAAGGATCTTCAAAGTTAGATAACTTCTCGCCCCGTAAAGGGAAATTCTCTAACACTATGGGCCTCGTTAAAGGTTTGGCGGGCCGAAGTAAAGACCGCCGCATTGGCAGCCACCAAAAGACCACCATGTTTGGCGGTAATCCCACTGCTGTATTAAGAGTTACACAGCTCAGCCTGCCAAAAAACAAGCAAATGTCCGAAACCACCAGGACACGTAAGGATGGAAAAGAGGCAGTTCGAACACCAACACCGCCAGCCCGCCAAAAAGCCTCTGATCATATTACGATCCATAAATCACAAGAGCGGTTTTCCCATGGCGGAAAACTATTGGCAGTGCAAACCGTGGTGGTCTGAAGTCACATCAGTCAGAACACCACACCACATCGGATAATTTGAATACCCCACACCTGACACACATCCACACACCTAAACACTGCACTATATGAGACACCCCTTGCAACCAGAATGACACTCACAGCCAGAGACCAGCCAAAAAAGTAAGATACAGAAAAATAAACAATAGCACCTCTACCCATTTCACTCAGCATTCATCCCACACCAGCACAACATACACAACACACAATACACAAAAATCGTCACCCACTCACATCACAGCACCCACACCTCATCACTGAAAATGTTTACCCCTTTTTCACTACGTCACCGTCTCATCCACCACTACCATGTCCCCACAAAAACATCCATGTTTCACTGATGATGAGTTGAGGGTCATGGTGGACGAAATTGTCAGAGGAGAGCCAGACCTTTTTGGTCCACAGGTCCAGCAAACATCAATAGCCAGGAAAATGGAGCTGTGGCAAAAGATAGTTGACAGGGTGAATTCTGTAGGCACACACAAGGAAGGACCTCAGGAATAGATGGAACAACCTCATGGGGAAGGTACGTTCCATGGCTGCCAGGCATCAGCTGCCATTTTGCAAGACTATGGTGTCAGGAATAAGACCATGCGCTGTCCAGGTCCCGCCCGAAACTCCATTGCGCGGCTCTCCAGCGCTTTCTGCGCACCACTTGTCATCCCCTCTTGCTCCAAAGGTGGCCATCAGCATCGTCTGCCCTGTGGCAAAGCTCATAGAGCTGCAGGTTCAGGACATTGGTGGACAAGATGCACTTATCAGTGCTATTCTATGAAGGGACTACAATTCCCATGTTTTTAGAGGCAGCAGCCATCTTGGGGTGTGGCAGGCCTATAAAGCCCAGCCACACCCAAGCACATTGCTCACTATTTTGAAGACTTCAATGCAGTCAGGCCTCATGGGGCATTCTCTGAAGAAGAGCAGAGTTCCTGCATGGCAGAGTGGCATCCAATTGAAGTATCCTTGTTTCAATGGTGAATTAAAAAATGAGTAGGTCGTACTCATAGCGGTAAGGCCTTGATGACTTCAATTTTGTAGGAAGTCATTACTGCCAGGAGTAAAGCGCCCCTTCGCACAACGAGCAAAGCGTTTTCAGTTTCCAGGTTACAGCGGACTAGGCGCGATGATCAAAGGCGTTTCAGTCCACAGATGTAAAGCACTCTAGGCACGACAATTCAGGTGCTTCAGTCCACAGATGTAAAGCGCTCTTGGAACCACAGTCAGGTCAGGGCAGGCGTTAAAATGGTGCAAACACACCTGTACTTAATCAGAACACACAGAACAAACAACAGAGCAGCAGAGCAGCAGAGCAGCAACAGGGAGACATGGAGGTGCTTTTTCTTCAGCGTGCACGTAGACGCAGAGCCCTGCAGCAACAACAGCAGCTACAACAACAACAGCAGGGACCCCAAAGACAGCGTAGAAGGCAGGAGAGGATATTCCGCCCAAGAACAACCCTGCATGGCCTCAGGGAACGAGACATCATCCAGAGGTACCGGTTGAACTGGCAGGCCATTCAGCAGCTACTGACAAATATTGAACAGCAATTGGCCCCCACTTTAGTGACTCCACGCACTATCCCAACAGAAACAAAGCTGCTTGCCGTACTTCACATGCTGGCAAGTGGCTCCTTTCAGACAACTGGTGCCCTGGTTGGTGGAATATCACAACCATCTTTCTCCGTATTCCTGCCTAAAGTACTGGATGCCATCATTGGACTGACACCCCGCCACATCTGCTTCCCTAACACACTGCAGAAGCAGCAGGAAACCAAACAGGGGTTCTACGCCATCAGTGGCTTCCCGCACGTCCTTGGTGCAATCGACTGCACACACGTACGCCTTGTGCCACCTGCTGCGAGTGAACACCTCTACCGCAACAGGAAGCACACACATTCCATCAACGTGCAGGCCATAGTCGATCACCAAGGACTGATCAGCAACATCGTGGCTAAATATCCTGGGAGTGTACATGACGCATTCATCTTCCGTCACTGCACCATCAACCAACACTTCCAGGATGGACGGTATGGCAATGGACTGCTTGTTGGTAAGGACACAAATCTACTTATATACTCACTGCACAGAAACCCTCTAGGATAAACAACCCATACACCACAATAGCAACACCTAGACAGGAACACACTGAGGTACTCACATCACTAGCCATGTTTCACAAGTCACCATTGAACCTCACACACATTGGAATCTACTCTACAGCTTAGTGTGAAGACACTAATGACTGTGGTTGCCTAAATGTCACCTTGCAAATTTGAAGGCTCACAATAACCTGTACAGTAATACAATGCATAAGTTCTAAGGGATGGGATGGCCTGGGTATGTTCATATGAACGTTTCTAATACACTTTCATGTTTCAACTCTGCATGGAACTATCATCACACCCCCAGTGAGGACACACGGACACCTGTGTCACAAGTCACAATGCAAGGGAGGGCACACTGTACTTGAGAAACCAATACATCCTGCTGACAAACAGTTAGCCAACAAACACTTGCTCAGCCAAGGAAAAAAAACAATGCCAAAGTTTTCACCAACAACCATAGGTTGTCACATTAGTACACAAAATAGTCACAGACAACACAACACAACTACTGCCATCAAAGATACGTACAACAGTGCCTCCTACATCTAATTGATACCATTCTGTGTTTCTCTTTCAGCTGATCAGGGGTATGGCATCCAGCCTTGGATAATGACACCATATGGGAACCCAAATACTGCTGCTGAGCGGGCATACAATGACGCCCACAAGAGGACACGCAGCATTGTGGAGCGGACCTTTGGGATCCTAAAGTCAAGGTTCCGCTGCCTTGACATCACTGGCGGTAGCCTACTATACTCCCCAGAGATGGTCTGTATGATCATACTCACTTGTGCCATATTACACAATATTTGTGTGAAAAGGAACATTCCCCTCCTTGAACCGGACCCAGACATGCCTGAGGATGACGATGAGGAGGATGCTGGCCTGCAACAGGAGGGGGAACAACCTAACACGGCAGCAGGAGTGCGTAGGCGCCAACAGATTGTCAACATTTTTTTTACTTAAGTTATTATAATCACTTGTATTCCACACTTGTAAATAAACACAGATAACAAACACCACATCATGCTTTGGCCTATTCATTTCAGACCACCTTTAGTTTGAAATTGCTGAAGATGAATGTTGTCTCATTGAGCAAGAATGCTATAACATTCATCACACCAAAAATAAACATCACAAATGTATGCACAGAGGGTAGGATGTGACATGATACATTACCATACACAGAGCCCAACAAGAGTACAAATGTGACAATTACAGATGCCGGATCCAAACAACTGAAACAGTCTCTCATCCAGCCCAAAATTGGAGATCATTTGAAAGTCACATCACACGTGTTCAGAGACAGGGTGGGACCATCCATGTGTACGTGACCATGTCATCAATGGCTTCTCTCAAGTGTGTGATATGAGCAATACACAATTGGTACAACATCAGCTGCCACTAACTCAGCCGGAGACCTTGAAGTTACAGTGACAACATACACCCAGACAGGTGATAGTGGATCCACATTCCCACACACATGTACACATATGTCATACAATCAACCTAATATTTGAAAGTAGACCATCACAGTTGTGTCCCAGTTTGAACCTAGCAGGAAGATTGTAACATGACACTAAACCAGTTTATGCAGAAAGGGACACAGACAACCAAAAAATTATTCTCATTATCACATCGGGAACGCTGAGAGTCTTGCAAACATAGTCATAGGAAAATGGTATGCAAGGTAGCTCCAATTCATCATTACTGCAAATGTCAAATGGGCTAATGAGATGAATGAATGGTCAACAGTCATTCATACCATATGGCCTTACATTAGCCTGCTGCTGCAGGTTTGCCATGATATAATAAATATACTCCATGGATACAGTAGCTATTCTGGATGGTAAAATCCTAGGGTGCTGGGGGCCTAAGTCCACCTCTACCGCCCCCAAAACATACAAGAATCATGTACTTGTGAACTAAACACATGCATAAGGCACATGTGTGGTCTCCATGTCATAAGTCCAACACAAATCTGAAACACAAAATCATAATGGGACATGGTTAGCCCCATAAAAACTGTAAGTGACTCTTCCACTCCCTGTTAGCACTTCAGATAAAAGCATCACCATCATAAATGTGGACACATTTTGGAGACGGAATACATAATGGTATCCCATCCACAATTTCAAAATAGCCATCAGCAATTACACCAAATATGTCGTCAAATATGGTCAATACATTAGTCAACGTATCCCAAACATTACAGTGTGAATGCCTTCTATACATAAAACAACGGACATGTGTCATATCCAAACACAAATGTGTATCACATCGCACCGTTTGACCATGACAAATCACCTTTCCAAAGGTAAAAACATGAAGACATAAGGACAAAATTGCTCCATATTCTACGCATACAGCATGGCCGTCATAATTTGTTCACGTACATGAGTGCACACAATGCAGAGTCAAATACAAATGTATCCAAAAGTGTCTTAATATTTCGCCTTCAAAGTATATTTTACATCCACAATATTTTTGACTCTGCATCATGTGCACTACTGTACGTGTAAAAAAATTGACGCCCATGATGTATGCGTGGTAAAATTGACGCTACATGGACAATATGTTGGTCATCTCATGTACATTAAAAATTATTAATATTCATATCATATTTTTTCACTCCGCATCATGTGCACTACTGTACGTGTAAAAAAATTGACGCCCATGATGTATGCGTGGTAAAATTGACGCTGCATGGACAATATGTTGGTCATCTCATGTACATTAAAAATTATGAATATTCATATCATATTTTTTCACTCCGCATCATGTGCACTACTGTACGTGTAAAAAAATTTACGCCCATGATGTATGCGTGGTAAAATTGACGCTACATGGACAATATGTTGGTCATCTCATGTACATTAAAAATTATTAATATTCATATCATATTTTTTCACTCCGCATCATGTGCACTACTGTACGTGTAAAAAAATTGACGCCCATGATGTATGCGTGGTAAAATTGACGCTACATGGACAATATGTTGGTCATCTCATGTACATTAAAAATTATTAATATTCATATCATATTTTTTCACTCCGCATCATGTGCACTACTGTACGTGTAAAAAAATTGACGCCCATGATGTATGCGTGGTAAAATTGACGCTACATGGACAATATGTTGGTCATCTCATGTACATTAAAAATTATTAATATTCATATCATATTTTTTCACTCCGCATCATGTGCACTACTGTACGTGTAAAAAAATTGACGCCCATGATGTATGCGTGGTAAAATTGACGCTACATGGACAATATGTTGGTCATCTCATGTACATTAAAAATTATTAATATTCATATCATAATTTTTCACTCCGCATCATGTGCACTGTAATGCGTCATAAAAAAATGACGCACAACTGTGTATGCGTGAAAATATGATGCATAACGGGAAAATAAAAACGGCGGACATTTTATGCAGGAAGTGATGTAATAGGATATCCTGTGTACCAAATCTGTACTGGGAGTTAACTTTCACTTTCACTTTGCAGTCTCAGATTTATCTAGACTGTGTGGTTGTGTGAAAGGTGTTGTCCTGTGTTTTACTGCTTTAGTGTCCTGTGTGCCTTGTATTTTGTCTTAGTGTCAATCTATTATTGTTGTATAACATTGTCTCAGTCTGTTTAGTCTTGTTTTGTCTATACCTGTGATAGTTTGTATTGTCTGTGGGAGTCTGTTGTGGGTAGCATAGTTTGGGGGGTTAGTTGGGCTATTTTTCTCCTTCTTCTTTTTCTTTCACACCTCTACCTTTCCCCATTTCCCACTTTTACTTTCATATTTCATTTGTCCATTTTTAGACCTCTGAATATGTCAGGTAGGCCTCGCCTGTCCAGGATGGGTGAAGACGATTTGGGGGGTTTATATGGCTAGTAAGCCATTTCCTCCCACTGATGCTGGAGGCTGGGGGCCGTGTGATACAGGGGTATCACACGGAGGCGAGGAAAATCCGATGGGAGAAGGTGCGCTATCACCTGGTCCGGGTCTACGGGAGTCTGCGAAATGTCCATCAACTCAAGCACCGCTAGGCAGATCTGATCACCAGGGAACAGGACCTGCTGGACCACCTGGGACTCCGGATTGGTGGCCATGTTGGTGAGTACAAATCAATTACATGGGAATAATAGAAATCTGTGTGTGAACATGTGATGATTGTTAGCCATACTGCAAAATAAGTAGCTGACTGTGTGTAATGCTAGGGAAACCTAGGCCCATGGTCATACACATAAATCCCCATTTTTGCAACACATGTACACGCAATAACAGCAGTAAAATCCAACATCTATTTGTATTTTGCTAAGTAGCCCCCTCTCTGCGTCACAAAATGATGCAAATGCTGCGATACAAAGGTATACATATGTGTCCTAATGTGTATTTGTTGCAGAATGTGTATGAAGACCTATGTGTATGACGATGGCTCATTTTTGCAACACATACCAGATGCCTGTAGCTGCATGTAATGTAGTGTTGCATTTGTGTCAGAAAAGCAACACGTGAACTGCTCTATTTGTACTCTACTGGTCATAATGGCCAGTGAGTTCGTCATGTAGAAACAACATACCTACATATGTAGACGCCATAGCTAGACAGAAAATTGGAAACACATGATGATGCTATACATGTGTGTTGCCTTCACGTCACATGAAGTTAGTCATGTTGTCCACACATATGTCACATGTGTGTCTGGTTGCTGTGTGTTGAACCTGTCCACATAGCCTGTTTGATTGTGAGTGGTCATGCAGTCCTCATGGAACCAGTTTTGGAATGTCTCTCTGGGATGCACATGCTGAGATGTATGGATAACATTATTGTTGGGGCATACTAATGGAGGATTAACTTGGACGACACATGACTGTCCTGGCCACTGCATGAGTGTAGTAGGGTGTGTCACTGGAGCAGGAGACTCATCCAATGATAATGTTGAATACAAAGTCATCCATGCAGGATGAGCATGTGTGAAAGTGTATCATTACCATGTCATATTCACACAGTGTCATTGTAACAGAAATTATTTGTCCGTTCACCCAGTCTGAGTATATTCTTCCTTTCATGCTTTACAGGTGGACCAGCCCTGTACACCGTGGGAGAGGTGGCCCATTTTGACAACCCCGATACCTACAGTGAGTGTCGCCTGAGTGCTATTTTCATTGTTTGGTAATGAAGCATGATGGATTACTGTGTGTTCAAGAGAATTCATGATTTGATGTGCTGGCCGTTGATTGGCTTGGTTGTTTTAGTGTGATATCAAATAGGAATAATGTTTCTGTAAAGCAATACCTAGTCATCTCTCAGATTGAGGGGCTGTAGGTCATTCAATTAGGGCGGCAATTGGGAATGGTATGACTCATTTGGAATACACTGCTCAATGTTAGACTTGGTCAGGGACTTGCCATTAACTGAGTCTGCATATCAGACTGACAGTCTCCCAGATAGCTTAGGCACATGGCTTGGATGACAAGTGCTTCTTCCTAGTTGAGGATGGACTGTGTACACTGTAGGTCGGATCTTCCGGGGGCATGTACTTCCACAAGGTGAACTCGAAGTGTGTGTGACTTGAGTGCAATGGCCTAGGTGTTCTGTCGAATCATGAGAATGGGTGTTCTACCTCCTCTGTGTGTGTTGTAAAACATGCCTCACTAATAGTATGTTATGTTGGGCTAAGTCATATCATTTTGACATGTGTGGACCTGGGATGTGACAAGGTTGGGCTGACTACAACGTGTTGCTAGCCCTTCATAGGTGTTGTGTGTGAAGGCACATACTTGTTGAACTTTCTGTACACTCCTGGGTGTGCATTGAACATGGGATTGTTGGTTGTTCTTCCCACACCACCCACAAAGACTGGGATGTTACTGTGAAACAGGGTACCTAGGACTGTAGCAACCAGTATGTTACACGTATTTAACACCTTTTGTGACTTGAGTTAGTACCTAGGGCCAGATGTAGCAAAATGTCTACACGTTGCAAATGGCATAAATTTCGGTTTGTGAGTTGCAAACGTCTGTTTCCTGTTCCAAAATGTATTTGGTGGTCATGTACATATTAGCAAAATGCTTTTCAAAATGCAAATAATAAAGGGGTTTACCAGACCTACTTGCAACTCACAGTGGTAGGCAATCCCATTTGCAACCGAGTACGTGGTTGCAAAGTGAGTAGCTGTTATCATCCACTTGAAGTGGATGGTAACCAACTTGCTGACTGGAAGGGGTCCTCATTGTAAAACTTCACCTTTGTGAGTGGACCAAAATAATCCTGCGCAAAACAGCCAGTGGTCTAAGGGACCAATAATTACCGTGCAAATTTCCAAGTTGAATTGTTGTGATTTTTAACTAATTGCAGCTCGTTTTCCTTTCAGGTAAACAGCCTACACTTGGGGAAAAAAAACTTGCTTTATTTAAAAGCAGTCACGTCTATGGAGTTCTGCTGTTCCCAGCAGGCCTCCATCCCCGTGAGTGCCCATAGTTGCTAAGGTGGGGCAACTTGGAACCCACATCATTGATGTTCATGAGGTGGGTTTTAGGGACCCCATAGCGACTCGCAGACGGTGTCAGAGACACCGTTCTGCTTTGCAAATTGCTAGTTGATTTTTCAAAATTCCTACATCTGGCCCCTAGTGTGAACATATGATTCTGGGCCAGGGGTTCAATCTTAGCACACAACTAATTCCAAATGCCATTGAGTGAGGAGTGTGATTGTTATCACATAGAATGACATATGTAGTGAAGTCAGTATGCGGAAGAGCTGGTGCCATAATGTCTAATGCCTTAGGTATGATTTGGATGAGTAGTTTAGGGTGATGTCATCCATCATGTAGAGACATGGATATGCTATGTGTGATATGCCCTTATGTATGCATGATTCACATGTACTTCCTCTGAGCCTTTCTGTGAACTATGTTGTAACAATTGCTGCAACCAATACATTTCTAGTTATGGACAAATGACCCATTGTGGTATTCAACCCACTGTAAATTTAAAGCTCAATATTTCCCTTTTCTCTTCACAGCTGCAAACCTGAGTGCCGCAGATCGCGACCATTTCGAGCGCCGTGCGATGAGGTACAGGCACATCCTGCAGGTGCAGTGTGGGTATCGGAGGATGGGCCGCAGATATCATTCGGATCGGGCCTCCGGGGCGTGGTATGCCACACCACAGGCTCCCCCAACGGTGCCACCAACAACCACTGCCACTACATCCACCAGGTCTGCCCAAGTGGACCCAGCAACGGACCAAGCATCTTCCTCCAGACCTGGACCCAGCCGTGTGGTGGGAGCAGGGCTGTCCCGTGGCCACACAACTCCAGCAACAACATCCACCTCAACTGGCACGCAAACCAGCACTGACCCTCCTATCGACCCTGCGGACTTCCAGGCATTGTCCCGAAAATTGGACAGGTTGATTCAAAAGGTTGACAACCTGACGGAGGACATGAATGAGGTCAAGAAGAAGGTGCGCTCCATCCGGCGCACACTACGGAGGGCAAATCAGTAGTCATTTTGCCCTCCTGAACTTTTACCCCTCCCCTCTCACCTCTTTCCTATTTCATACTGTTAGTTGGGTTTGGGGGGTTAGTTATAGGATAAGTATAGGAAATTAGCTTAGTTAGTGTTAGGTAAGAGGGTGGGGGGGTCCTTATTCTTTCTATCTTATATTTTTGTGTGGGTGGGTGGGTGGGGGTCAATGTTGGGATTCCTGTTTAAAAAAAAAAAAAAAAATAGGTTTGTTTAGGATAGTATAGTATGTGTGTAGGTTAGTAAGTGTTGTCCTGCATGTGTCTTGTCTCATAATGGTGGGTGGGGGGTTGATGTTTAGATCGTTTCGTTACATGTGTAGAGTAAGTTTAACTTAGGTTAGTTAGGGACAGTTGTGGGTTAGTAGTAGTCAGGTTAGATTAGTGTATGTTTACCTTTCCCTTAGTTGCCTCTTTTATTACTACTTTGAAATAAAAAATGTGTTTACCCTTTACATGATGCGTTAGGTGCTACATTTTCATGGCCTTGACATCAGTGTAGCAGAAAGTTTTAGTATGACATTTGTGTCCTATGCTCGCTATCCCCAGGCTATTGAGGTTTAACATGCCAGCTACCGGTGCTAACTTGGTAAGTATCCACCATGTGGGAGAGCCACCATTGGTAGTGTGCATTGATCATCAAGGTTTGGGGTTGGTATGTATCCTACTTCACAAAGAGTGCTTCCAGACTTGTTATTGTAAGTAAATAGATAGGTCGGACAGCAGTGTGAAGTTCAGGGAGATCTTTGTAGATGAGGATTTGTTCACACTCTTGTCTTGTTGCTGTCATTGCTGACCTACATCATGTGTGTACTGGTTCAGCATGACTTTCCTTCATGGAAGTATACGCCGTAAGGGTGATTGATGCTGTGTAATTTGTTTATCATTCCTTTCATTTTACAACATAATTTCTAATTTTAGTATTGCATGGTGCCTACATTTCTCAGCCACCATTAGTTGTCTAGAATAGCTATAGATGGTGCATCATTCTGTCCAACACAGCATGATTGTGTGTGCTTAGTCCCTTCATCAGTTATTTTCCTCAGTATAGTAAAGCTATGATGCAATCCTGGCCACTGCACAGATGTTTCAGTATACATGAAATCAGGACAGTAGTATAGAGAATCGACATGGTTGCCACACAGCCACTTTGGAGTTATGTACTGCACAGTTGAAGTGTGAAATAACACAGAGACACAATAGGTGTGCAAGTGATATTTATTTTTAGGTGGTGTAGTGCAAAATGTCCATTCACAATGTTAGCTGAGTCCGTTCTGGTGCATTCTTACATGGTGATCCTACAGACGGGGTGTGGATGATGCTCCTGACATGCTGGGGTGATGTCACAGACAGTGCAGAGGAACAGGAATTGCCAAATAGTAGGAGAGAAACATTCACTGCCAATGGGGACAAGTCATACAGTGGATTGCCGAACAGTCATTGAGGGTAGTTGTAGTGAGACTGGCATGTGTCAAAACGTAGGACCTTGGTCAGAGTAGGCCATGGTGCAGGGACTAGGGCTTCCGGGTACTCTTGCGTGTGAATGTTATCTGTTCCATGTCTTCTTCTTCTGATGTGTGTGTTGCCTGGTGTATCCTTGTTGTTGTTGGTTGTGAAGGGGCAACACACACCTCAGTGTTAGAAGACATGGAGGCAGACATCCCGGGGGCTGATCCCTGTCGAGTAATGAAGGGCAGTACTGCAGCAAGGAGGGCCTGCTGGTTTTTCAGAATGGCAGCCACATCCCGATGGTAGGCAGCCAGGTCGGCCCTGAGGGGTTCTATGTTGCATTCGTGCACACGTTGACTGGCTTGCAGTTGGAGTTGTTGTGTCAACTGGATGACAGCTGTGCAGATTTCCTTCTGTGTTTTTAAAAGTTCCTCCAAGAGCAATGTTCTGGCTTGCATTGCAGCTGCCTGATCAGCAGTTGACAACATGCACGAACGCACCCCCTCAAGGCTGGCTGCCATAGTTTGCATCCCCACCCGCACCTCCTTGGCCAGCTCCCGCTGGACCCCAACGACTGTTCTTTCGAAGCTGGTGCCAGTGTCGTCAGAGTCCTCAGCTGTGTTGGAGCTGGCAGGTCTTACAATTGGGGTGGCGGGTGGTTCTACTGTGGTGGCTGCTTCTTCTGTGCTCCTCCTTGTGACTGGAGGTGGGGTTTGGAGGCTTTCAAGGACCATGTCAATGGTCTCTTGTGTGAGGTTGATGGTCTCGTCATCCATGTCATCAGGGAACTCATGGACAGGCATATCGGCAGGAGATCCGTGTTCCTCTGCAATGAAACAGGGTACAATTAGTGTGTCTGTGTTGTGACAATTTTGCACTAAGATACAAGCCTTTGGATGCCTTAACTTTGTACTCTGTGTTTGTCTTGGTATCTGCTGTCCGTCATAGGGCATTGTTGTAGGCCTATGGCCCACCTGTGTGTCACATGTCTGATATGGAGCTATCAGACATGTCTGCCAGGTCGCCTCTAGGTGTTGCTTTGTAATTATTTAGGAATAGGCGTGTTTTTGTCCTACTCCTCCCTCGGTGTTTCACTATTGTTATGGAGGGACATTTTGTTGGGTGGGCTCTCATTATCCTACATGTGATTCTTGGCTTTCTAGGCAGCAGGATAGCTAATGGTGTGGGGGACTAAGTTTGACCCACTTGTAAATGACTCTGTCACCCAGATATTCAATTTAGCTCAGACAGACTAGCAGTGCCTCTGGTCTCCCACATCAAAGGAATGTTTAGACATCCGAGCGCATGACATCTTTGGAACTTCTCAGGGAAGTGGTGGTCACTCAGATCCTACACAATTCTATCTTTTCCGGTATGTTCCCATACACAAATGACAAAGACAGTATTTGTTTAATATGAAGTTTCATTGTTCAACTGAGTTGTAGAAATTTAGGTGTGAGCCCCAATAACCCAAGCAATACACACTGTTAGAATTGAAATAGTCCGCAGGAGAGTAATACATTAGTACACAGCTATCATGGTGCCTAACAGTTTCTACTCTCCCTCTGCTTGTTCTATGTATAGCACAGCATGTTAAGTTTGGAGCTTGCCTGTCTGAATCACAGGGGAGACATCATCCCTCATATCAGAGGAATGGGCTGGGATCTGGTTGTGCATCAGCAGCAAGGCAGGCAGCATCTAGTTGTGATTTTCTGTTTGGAAACTCCCCCATGCGTGTCTTGGGACGAGGAAGTGAATTTAAAAGACATATGTCATGGTGATGACAAAGTTTCCCTACGCAGGAATGCCAAACCTTAAGGCCTACCACATCTATCAGCAATGTACTAGACGGTATCCTTGACTGGGGCACAGAGTGAATATGTTCTGGCAAACTCCAGTGCAGAAGTAGGCAAAACAGTGTGATTTGACTAATTGACAACACCTTAGGACTGACTATTTGATACATTAACTGATAGGAAGGGCAATGAGATTCATTTAGTGCAAAGTGCTCTGAGGCTCTTAGATGTGAGCAAATGAGTATATGTACATTCAGGGTAAGATGCACAAAGGCCTCCAGCCTGAGGCTAATGCGCAAAGTATACGTTTCACTTGCCACACTACACTTTGACTGACTGTGGGTGTTGTGACTGCCCTGCCAGCACACTTGCCTCTCAGGCCCTGCCCCATACACTTTTTATTCACATTGCATGATCTGTACATGTTACGTGGCATTACCTATGCCTGTCAATGTTAGGATGTGGTATGGATGTAAACATTGTTGAGGTTTGAATATGATGGGGTATCATGTGTGTCTTACTGGATTGGCCTGTTTATCGTATGAATGTCCTATTTGTTTGTCAGACTGTGCAGATGTGTTTCAGTGACCAGTTGCCTGTGTCCCCTCCTCAATGTTGTTGTCTGAGCAGTATGACATTAGTGATGTAGCCTTGTTAGCCAGGCACATGAGGGACCCTGACGTATGCAGCATGTGTATGTCGTTGGTGCTGTGTGGCTCCTATTGCTGTTTCCTTAGGCTTATGTATGTGTCAGTTATGGACATTCGGCATTTGAGTGTACTGGTACCTTTGTCTTATTTCTAGGAGTAGTTGCAGATGTCATCCTCACCCCCTAATTTAGGTATGTATGTTCCAGGGTGGGGTTCCTGCCATTTGGTACTATAGCTGCACAGAGATGAGAGGTGTTATTGTCAACTGTTGTGGCAGTTACGTTGCAGTTGTTGTATTTGCTACTGCATTACAGGTAGGGACCTAGTTGATGTAGAATAGATTTTGCAAGACAAGTGCCTGGATGTGGATTTGAGGTAGTGTCCTTCCCACCTGTCACTGCTTTCCCTTGGCTCTCTTGTTGTAATTACAGGATGTCCCCGTGGGACTGTTGTTGTTGCTGTATTTTGTCGTGCCCCAGCTTCGGTCAGTACTGAGCATGCCCCCCTGCCGTGCCCCTTTCCCCATGCCACTTCATATATGTGCTAAGTTACATGCATTGTGTAGTAGGTTCCCCCCCCCTGCTTACAGTCCCCATTATTGCATTTGAATTCCCCATGCGACTTACCCTGCATGTGCGTTGTGTCGTGGTAGTCTGCGCTGTCCAGTCCTTGAATCCCTGTGACGATCTCCTCCGGGATGACAGCTGTGACCATCTCCTCCATGTGGTCCAGGGCCTCCTGTTGTGCTGGACTCACCCCATCCAGTCTGCATTGCTGCCTTCCTGTTCCTGGCCATTTTCTCTTTGGTCCTACGTTTGCAGTCATGCCAGCGTTTCTTACACTCGGTGACTGTCTGGCGTTCTTCAGCCACACTGTTAATCTTGTCCACAATTTTTTTCCAGATGGCCTGTCTCCTACTGAGTGGCAATTTTGAGGAGATGAAAAGTTGGTGCTGGTGTTCCGTCACCTCTTTCACCAGGATTTCCTGTTCCTCTGCACTGAAGCGACACTTTTTTTTTTTTTTTTAAATGTCCTGGTTCCTGTATGGATCCTCCTGGCTGGTTCCTGGTCTGCTCTCATCCTCCTGGGGTCTGTTGGGGCATCTAGGATCCATTTTGGCTCTCCTCTGCTGAAAGGGCAGTTTTCGCGCAAAAATGAAACGCAATAGCGTGAAAAAAAACGGCGTTTTCACGATTGCGCTGTCGTAAATCGACCCACAGTGATATGCGTCGCATTTACGTTGGTTTCCTTTACGACAGACGGACGCTGTGTGCGTCACGAAATAATGACTCCCACCTGTTGGTTGCGCCGCCGTACGTCAAAGTATAAATTTGACGCCCGCATGGCACATCAAAATGGCGTTAGACGGCGCAAATTCTTTTGACGCAAAACTGCGTTAGCGCAATTTTGCGTCAAAAAGTATGAATATGGCCCCTAATGTTTTGTGTTTTATCAATGTATAAGTGGTTCTATGATTGATATTATCAATGCATAAGTGGTTCTATGATTGATATTTAAGAGAGTGTCCGTGGTCTAAAACTCTGGTCTTCTTGAGACTCGGAGGTCTCAGTTCATTCTTGTGTTGTGATTTACAGAAGGGGCTATTGCCCAAACACAAAGAGTTTCAATCTGGTGTTATGGAGATGCATGTACGTTAAGGCTCTAATGGTGAATTAGATTGTTACTAATGAGTATATGCATGTTTGTTCTAACCTTTTCCTTCTCAGATCTCTCTCCCAGCTATTCCCTTCCCCCACCTGGCTTCATCATAACTCTATGCTATTAAAGCTTTCTGAGTTGGTGACGCCAGGAGGTGGGCCTTCTTGTTCAGCAGCGTGCAGATCCTGAGGAAAAGACACTGTGACACCCCTTGAAACAGACAGAGGTCAGCAATAATGTCCCCATTCCTGGTACCTACCACTTACCATGGTCAGGTATCTGTAGGCTTGCCACTCACCTATGTTAGTCTTCATACACATGCAAATTGCTCTGCAAAGTGGCAGCACACTGACAGCTTTGTACAAGGTAGTTCACATCTGGATACCACATTATGACATGTCAGTGACAAATGAACACACACATGGCACCACTGGCCCCACCTCCAGTACCAAACAGGTCTTTGGTGTGGAAAAGGGCACTACTATCCCACTGTCCTGACAGTCAAGCCATTGAACTCACACACCACAAGTCTTATGCCAGAGAGTACCTGGTTTAATCCATGTTCACTTCACACGTCAGTCTGCAAATCCCATCTGCCTGTGACACTGTCTGATATTGCCAAATGAGGATGAGCCAAACAGCCAATCTGCAATCAACAATCTTCTCATCCTCACTTGGCAAACCTTCTTTTTCACCCACATGATCTTATGCCCCCCCTCATCTGGTATGAATGGTATCTGACATCTCAGGGTGAGGTTGGGAGCATGCAGCAGGCAACAATAATTTTACAAACCTTGTTCGGTGAGTAGAGGAGGGCTCCTCCAGACTTATCAACGCTGCAATATCTTGCCTTCAGGAGCCCAAAGGTCCTCTCCATGACATGCCTTGCCCTTCTGTGGCACTAATTGAAGCAGACTTCACCTGGCGTGGTTGGGTACCTCTTTGTTGTCAACAACCAAGGATGGTTTGGATAGCCTGAGTTCTCTGTAAGGTATGGTTACAACAATCCAAACATTAATCTTGGACATCTGCATAGATGGTAGCAGATAAAAAATACAGACACATATGACATATACGACTTACCAACCAGCCAGGCCCTCCATGTGCATAATTGTGTCATTAGCAATAGGATATTGCTGTTCAACATGATGAAGGAAACATGGACTAACCCATGATACCTTGCACAAGCTTGTGAAATGTAGAGGTCAGTCAAACAGACCTCTCGGAAATTGATGGAGTTGAAGTTTTTCCTTTTCCTATATACCTGTTCATTGGCACTTGGGGGAACCAAGGCTACATGGGCACCATCTATGTCTCTAACCACATGTGGAATGTGTCCCAAAGTATAAAAATCAGCCTTTACATGTGCCAAATCCTCACGTTGGGGAAATCTGATGTAGTTGTCCAGGTATTTTAACAATGTAGAGAGTACAGATTTCAAAACCAGACTGAACATGGGCTGAGACATCCCTGCAGTTAGGGCCACTGTATTTTGAAAGGACCCAGTGACCAGGAAGTGTAGCACTGACGTGACATGGACAATGGGAGGTATGCAATTGGGATTACGAATGGCAGGCATCAGATCTGGCTCCAACTGACGACAGAGATCCATGATTGTCAGTCTATCCAGGCGGTATATCTGGATTACATGTCGCTCCTCTATTGTGCACAGGTCTGTTAGTTGAGGGTACACTGGAGGTTGTCTTGCTCTGGTCATGCCAGGAAAACTATGTGGGGCAAGAACAGAATGTATGTTTATGACTCAATCTAAGCATCATAAATATGATCATACATACGTCACAAATAAAGCTACATTCTGTCTCATGAAACAGTTAAAAAGGTGTACTCAGCACAAAGCTAGGCAACATTTGTCTAAATACTATAATAACCCCTAGCATGTTCTTTGAAATGGAGAAACATGTCACTGAATGTAAAAGTGACATCAACTTTCTTAGCATGTGAAATATATGTAGAACACATATACTATGTTCAGGTCATCATTACTCTGCTGACAATACTGCTACATATACATATCTCAGGATACATTATTTTCACATCCTATACATATTATATGCACATCGCTACATGTTTACATTAATTCACCAGTTAACACATTATCCTAAATATGAATCTTAGTCAATGACGCAACTTTCATAACCTTAACGTACATATATAAGCCTCAAAATGGCAGCTGCCTGACCTACTTTACTGGATACCAGGAAGTGACATAACTTCGCTGGTGGATGTCGTCATGGTGGTAGGCAGTCACAATCGCAGTGGACATTGCCATTGGAACACATTGCTGCCTTTGGTGGACTTGGGCCAATGGAGATGTCTGCCAGCGGTGACAGTCCTGTATGTGGCGGACATGACCGTCATCTCATACTTCATCCCTCACTTGACTCCTCAAACTGCTGCCCGCAAGACCTCTACAACCTGCACTGCTGTGCACTGCCTCTGAGAGCAATCACATCACGTCCTACAGGTGATAGGGCCCCTGCCTTCTCACTTGATGAGCTGGACAAGCTTGTGCAGGTGGTCCTACCCCTGTATTGACAGCTCTATGGTGCATCAAATGCACCAAAGGAGCAGATAAGTGCACTTCAATACCAATTTATGAAATGTTGAGTGTGTGATGATGTTGATGAAATGTGGTGGAGTGAAGGATTGGAATGATATGTGTGGGTAGATGGACATGTGCATCTGTGCTTGGATAGTTTTGAGCCCTGATACATAGTAGGGAGTGTGTGATGTATGTACCCTGACCCACCGCAAAACTGTATTACATAATAAATAAAGATGGTGTTTGAAATAGTTGTATACTTATACCATGTTTAAAGACATGCTTGTAGTCTGGTCATATGTTTATAGCCAATGCCTGGTACTGGATATAGATGTTGTATGCCTGTCTCCACTTCACACATGGCCTGTCTGCAGATGGTCATTTCACATAGACGAGGATGTTGGAGGAAGTGTATGTATGCTACTTGCACTAACTTTTATTTCACCCTTCTTTGTTTTGGATGGTGCATGTGGACATGCCTTTCTCCTCTTGTCTACATCATCCATGCAGGTCAACACCTACCAGAAAAGGGGGATCTGACATGCCATTGCCAAGAAAGTATGGACCCTGGGGGTCCACAGCCAGTGGAGCACCCATTGTAGGAAGCAGTGGGAGGACCTGAGATGCTGGGCCAGGAAGATTGCAGAGGTCGAGCTGGGGATGTACTCCCAAGGAGGAAGGGGGTACCTGTCGGACCTTGACCCACAAATGGCCACATATTGGCGGTGGTCTACCCTTAGTTGGATGCGCGTTTGAGGGCAGCACAGCAGCCACAAGGGGATAAGCACTGACTTAACACATTTTCATCCCTATGCCAGGTCAGTGTATGTAGTGATAGAAATAAAGCTGTGGCAATGTGGTAAGTGCAAAGGGTCAAAGACCTCCAAGGAACACAAAGATGTAAAGTCCTCAACATTGGTACAATGGTCTGCACATTCTTTTGTATAGGGACATATTGCCCTCCTATGTTATCCCTTCTGTACAAAAGCATTTGATGATGCACATGTGACTGTGTACTATTTGTACCGCTATACTTCTTCATTTACCCTGCTGGTTGTATCTTGCCACCTACAGATCCATACTGCCAATGTCATGATGGTAAGTTGTTCAAGTATTTGCCCTCAGTCCATTTAAATGTCCCTTGAACCATGCCTATGTGCAACATAGAGTCTGACAAGTAGTTTAAGTCATACGTACTTTTTATGAGGTTTCAGATGAGTGACAACTTCATGTGAGGCTGTGTTGTCCAGCTGCCATTTCACATGCCATACTTGCTATACTGACTCAGAGCTGTTAGGAGGTGAACCCATTTGGTAAGTGAGGGCTGCACATTGGCTCCTGTATTATCCTATCTGAGTGGACATCCTACATGTTGGAAAGAATGGAGGTATTGCTTAGACTACTATTGCAACACATACATTGCTATCAAAGCTCTGAATGTTAGTCCCATGTACATGTTCTTTGGATGGTAAGTGGCCACACAGATATTTCCTCAGTCATTGTGTTGTGGGCATGCTAAAAAGGCCAGTACAGTTGAACAGTTACATTATTCACTGGTGTATAACAACATCATGTGTACATTGTGAGGTTCTGTCATAACTAAACATTGTTGGGGAACAGCCGAGTGGGGAAGCTGCTGGCCATGGGACCTCAAATCATTATACCACCAACACAAGGGACCCAGTGGCCCATAGAGCGAGGGGAGTACCACAGGGGAGACAGGATCCACTTCATCATCTTCGGAATCCTTATCCAGTGGCAGCCCATCTGGGACCACCCCAGCACCATCTCTGTCCGCCATCCCCTTCCTCTCATCGCCCTCCCTGTAGCTCCTCCACCGAGTTGGCCGTGCCCACTCATCCAAGAGGGTGGGTGTCTCCTTTACTGCAGGCACCTCTGCCCTTGACCCTGTTAGCTCTGCTGCCCTCAGTGAGCAGGCTATTGACATCCTGAGGTCCATCTTTGTGGGTCAGTCGACCATTGTGAATGCCATCCAGGGACTGGCAACTCAAATCCAACAGAGTAATGCATTTCTGGAGAGCATTCACAGAGCACTGGATAGCCTACAGAGATCCTTTCAGGCTCTGGCCTCCACACTGACATGGGAAAAAAGTACTAAAACACTTGTGTGGCAAATTTAGACATGGGTAACTGTACACCTTCTATGTTTAAGAAATGAGCAAATGGTTACAAATGGTAATTACATGGAAATCATAAAGAATTCCAGAAATATCATGGGGACCAATGATTGTTGCTGAATTGTGGGAGGAGTCCTGGAATCCTATATAAATTCTGAGATAATTAATGCCATTAGCACTTGGTAAGGTTCATGGTCCAGAACTCCTTCCTTACATATCGCACTGCTCAACTTACTCTCACTTATAACATGCATCTCCTACTGTCCAGTGCATCTCCACCTCATGCATAGTCCACAATCACAATTGACAACCCGAACAATTTCACCAACTTAAAAAAAAAACGTTTTTCGCGTGAAGTCCCACATACCAATGCTAATCTGGGTTAGGTAGGTTTCCTATTCTGAGACATTGACATATACAGTGAAAAATAATTGATGGGCTGATTTGCTGAACTCTGCTACTCATGTTAACATTTTCATCGTTATTGGCTTATATTGAGGCATTAGAATGTATGTTTCCACAAGTTCTGATTAGATTATGTTTTTGGTGGTCACTAATGAATTAATACTGAGTGGATTGAATAAAGTTTGAATAATCCTTAAGGTTTAGTATTGCAACTAATAGGGAAATAAAATTGATAAAACATATAATTGAGTTGTGGTTATTTATGAAATGTTGACGCTATTTACAGATGATTAATGTTTTGCTTATTGGTTATTGATTTGTGTATTGGTTATTGATGCACATCGATTACAAGATAGCTAGGATACTCCATGCGAATCAAAAGATTCATCGACCTATACAAGTCCCCTTGTTAGTTTACTTACTAAGGACCAGGCGCTAGCAGTTTTTGGTAGCAGCTTGATGGTTAGTTTCCTTGGAGAACTAGTTATGTGGTGACCGATGGTTATGGTGGTAGTTTAAATTAGGGTCAGTTATTTGTTTTATGAGATTTGAATTTTGTTTTCTGAAATGGCAATTGTAGCAAAGATGATGTCCCCTTAAGCCCAGAAATGACTTTCCCAGATCCTGGGTCCCGCTAGCAAAGTTGGGTATGTTCTCGGCTTTCTAGTGATAGTGTGAAAGTGGTAGGTTGCACTTGCAAAAGCTTAAGCAGACCGCAGGTGAATTGAAATGTATGTGAGGAAAGTAAGCAGTCTGCGTACTCCAGTTGAGGTTTAGTAGGAGTGTGCGTACTCCACAGTATGAGAGCAGGGAAGTCATCAAACTGCACATGTGTGTGGCAATTGAAATGTATGTGAGGAAAGTATGGAGTCTGTGTACTCCATTTGAGGTTTAGTAGGAGTGGGCGTGCTCCACAGTATGAGAGCAGGGAAGTCATCAAACTTCACGTGTGTGGCACTTTGTGCTCCAAAAAAATTGTCCACATGGTTGTTGGTGATGTACGGACACTGCGTGGTCTAAGACTCTGGAGTATATTGACAAGTGTAGGACACACTTGGTTGTATGTTGTAATCTGTCTGGTTTAGTAGGTTGATTGGGTGTGGTCAACAAGTCGGTGTGTAAGTTGAAGTGAGTAAGGGAAATTTTTGATCCTTGTGCACCAGGACAGACCCATTGATCAGTTGAGAGTAAAATTTGCTGGTCAATTTTGCTTGCAAATGTGGGAGACTGAGAAAGAGGAATAGCTGCATGAGCGAAAGGGCCATCAGTAAAAATCCGTAAGGTTTCTGAAGCGATTGTGTCCCTTCCTGTAGTAAACCAGCTGATTTGTTTTTGGTTGTTGTTTTTTGGTTAGTGCTCGCAATACTTTTGCATTAGTTTAGTGTGAATTGAAGATTAGGAGGACGAGCCGCAAGACTTTGTCAGCCGCAGTGTGTGAGTGTGACGTCAGAGTGAGTGGGATAGGTTGGTTAGTGAGAAGAGACGCAAGCGGATTGGCAGCCGTCCGTAAGAGGCAATTGGCTGAGAAAGCAGGTGAAGGGAATCTTGGGAGTAAAAGTAATTTCCTTATTGAATCGAATAAATACAACAGAGAAAGAGGAAGTTTTTCAAAGCTATCAGGAGTGTCATGAAGGGCGATAGTTACATTAAGGCGACAGTGGGGGAGCCGACCCCACCGGAAAATTCACCAGCATTTATTGTGATGGAGGAGCGAGGTATCGCGCCACGTCTTTGGTTAAAGCAGTGGTGCAAATTGACAGAGAAACAGGGAGCATTAGCGTTTCCAGAGCGTGGAATGTTTAATATGAGAATTTTGGATCAGTTGCGAATGACATTATATGAGAAGAAGCCACTTCTGAGACCAGCACACTTTGAGGCATTAGCGGTTTGTAAGCTCATAGCAAGACAACAGCAAGCAATGAAATTCCAGAGGAGAATAAGGAAGGTAGAGAAGTCCTTAGCAGAAGCAAGATGGGATTGGGAACAGAAAAGGTGGAGAACAGAGACTTTGCAGGGTGTTAGGTTGTTTCCTGCTATCACAGAGGAAGATGAGTCAAAATGGAAAGAGGATACTAGCAAGAGTGATAAGAGTTCGTCAGGGGGTAAGAAGAAGAAAAAGACTTATGAGAAAGAGGAAGATTCAGATGTTGAGGATCTTATTACTCAGGGGTTGAGGGACCGACCACCACCATATGCGATACATGAAGGGGGTCCAAGTACTAGTTCTGCTTCAACTGCCCCAGCTCAAGTGTCGGGGACAGTGGGACCAGTACAGACAGATAATGGACAGGTACAATGGGTAGTACAGAGTACTCCTAATGCAGTGACTACTTCGGTGGTCTAGGTGCAGATGCACCCACCACCAGTACAGAGAATTTATACAGAGGTACCAATTCTTAAAACAACTTTGAACATTGTGGTTCCTACGGAGCAAGTGGTTCTGAGGCCGATGCTAGTACAGACTGAGCCGACTCTAATGTTGTTGCCTCAGGGACAGCCACAGGGTTTGCCAAAGTTCACACCCATGACAGGACACAGTCAGATGTGACACCAGTGATGAACCAGAGTATGGGAGTAGCCCTTCCACAAAATGCCGGTGTCAGAGCCGCACCAGATGCAATGTCGCTGCCGGTTACTTTTGGTCCAGCGGTACCATTGTTTGCGCAAAAGAAGCCGATTGTAGGAGAGCAGGGTGAGATGTCACATAGCCTCATGAGGAGGGGGTGAGAGAGCATGTGTAGGTGGTTTCATCTATGGGTCAGACCTTTGATGGATCTAGGCCATTAATGGACCTTAGTCCACTTGTTGCTCTTGCAGATGTCGTAAATGGCCAGAGTGTAAGTCAGAGCTTGAAGCTTTTGACACCGCAAACTCCAGGTGCAGTGGTACAACAGGTACCATTGCCAAACGCGAATAATATTTAATCACAGGGATTAACAGCACAGCAGTTGAATGAGTGGTTAGGCAGTCTGAATTCCCCTCAAAATATATCCAAGGGTGAAGCGCCAATTAATCGTGCAAGGCTGGCTACCAAAATAACCGAACTGGTCGAGGCATCAATAGGAGTGAATAGGTTAGAATCCTATACCGAAGAAGAGCTGATATACTTGTGTCCGAGAATTACGAGAGAAGAGGGCAAGATACATCAGAAATTGGCAGATCTGGCAGATGAACATGACATAGAAATTGAGAAAACAAAGCACTTGAAACAAAGTTACAGGTTAGATTTTGAGGCAAAGGATTTTGAGCACATGACCTCAGAAGGGATGAAAGCACATCTTAAAGAACTATTGCAGAGTGCTTAGATTTGGGGAGCATTAGAGAAGTGCGAAGGCAGATGGGCAAAGAAGAAGGATAAACAGAAACGTGATTCACAGGAAGGGTCTTAAGGCGTTCAGAAAGAAAAAGAACCAGTAAAAATATTACCAATGAGGGAAATTCCCGGACCGCAATTTATTCATGTTCCCTGGCACAGGAGTGATATTCTGTCATTCACAAATGATTATCCAAAACTGTGACAGAAACCAGTTGAATGGTACCAGCAGACAGATAGATTTGTGAAACTTTCGAAATGTCTGTGGGAAGACCTGAATACTCTATTGGAGATAGTAGTGCCAACTGATTTGTGGGTTGAGTGCAAGAGAGCAGTAGATTGGCCAACAAGTGAACCAGGAAGGGATAGAGTTACAGGTGCATCATCACCTGAAGTGATAAAACATTATTATAAGGTGATTGTGTTCCTGAAGATGAGAATCTCGCCTACAAATATTGATTGGTAGAGAATTGACAGGACAGTGCAGGAAGTTAAGGAGTCAATACATACTTATTGTGAGAGGTTGTTGAAGGCGTTCAGGAAGTACAGTGGTAAGGAAGTGATTGAGCCAAAAGACATGTTGCACTTTGTGTTCAGGTTTGTAGAAGGACTGAGACCTGAAACCGGTCAGATGATTAAGAGTCATTTGATTTGTTGGCAAGCGAAATCGATTGATGAAGTATTGCAGTATGCAAAACACTGTAGTGATGAGATTGGGTTAAGCAGATAAAGCTGAAGGAGAAGGCAATGGTGATGCAGAAAAAAGGCAGCTCAAAATGGAGTGCAGGGAGCTTTAATGCAACAGATTACGCAGCTGCAGGGAACGGTCATGTTACAACCCCAAGTGAGAGGTAGGGGTCGTGGTTCAATATGAATCATGGACTGGATTTGAGTACTGTAGTGGTTCAGAATGATGTGCAAGGGATGAAAAAGATGTTACCGTGTCATCTTTGTGGAAACGTGGGACACTAGAAGCGGGAGTGTCCGATGATGGTGCAAGATGGTGTTGTTCAGCAAAGTGGTGATGTCAATACATTTCAAACTGTGAGAGTCCCTAGAATGAAGGGGCTTAATCCGAATTTTCAGAATAACATGAATCAAGTGCAGAATTTTCAACCCATGCAGCAGATGCAAATGCCACGTGCACAAATGACATTGTTGCAACCAATGCAGCAACATGTTCCTATGGTACCTAGACAGCAAATGCAGATACCTCAAGCCCTGATGGAATAGCAACAGATGATGCTTACTCAGCAGGTCACAGGTCATAGACAAGACAGAAGTAGTGACACAGTACACCAATTCCCATTACATAGTGAGAATGGAATAAACAATGAATGGATGTGTGAGAGTTCGAATGAGGAGCCATGCATGCTTGCAGCGTCCCTAGAGGTAGATCAGAGGTAGATCAGAGACGACCTTTTGTGATGACCTTTTGTGGAAGGAAAGGTAATGGGTCATAGGGTCTCATTTCTAGTGGACACAGGAGATACGCGCTCCACAGTGAGAAGTGCAGAAGTGCCAAACTTACCTGTTTCAGGCAGAACAGTCCAGGTTGTAGGTGTAGCGAATAGACAGTTAATAAATCCAATCACAGATCCAGTACAGGTTGAGATTGGCAACTTCCAGGGACTGCATAAGTATGTAGTCTGTGACTCAAGTCCAATATCTCTACTGGGAAGGGACTTGTTGTGCAAGACCAGATGTTCGATTAGTTGTTCAACTGTTGGAATTGAGGTTCAGACGAATAGTGCTGATGAGGAGTACCTGTTGATTGAGTTTTTCCAGATGTTTACTGTGAAAGAATTGCATGCAGATTTGCAGGGTACAGTACAGGAAAATGTGTGGGACCTGACAGGTAATGAAGTGGGTTTGATCAAGGGAGTGTAGCCGATTAAGATTACTTTGAAGCTGAATGTAGTGTTTCCGCAGCTTCCATAGTATAACATGGCACAGGATGTTAGATGAAAGTCGCACAGATAATTGGAGATTTTCTGAAACAAGGGATTTAGAAAGAAGTGTTGAGCAGTCCATGTAATTCACCAATAATGGGCCTCAAGAAGCCTTGTGGGAATGTACAAATTGTGCAAGACCTGGTGGTCAAGTGTTGTCCTGTAGTGCCAAACCCAGCAGTAATATTGTTTCAGATTCCATGTGATGCTGTGTGGTTCACAGTGGTTGATTTGTCATAAGCTTTCTTTTTTGTGCCTCTCCATGAGGATAGTCAGTTTCTTCTTAGTTTCAAATTCCTAGACAGAGTCTACACCTGGTGCATGCTTCCTCAAGGGTACACAGAGTCACCGTCCTTGTTCAATCAGATTTTGAAACAGAATCTGGAGTCATTGGAACTGCCGTACCAATCGGCTCTGGTGGAATACATTGACGACTTACTGATAGCATCCAAAAACGAGGGACGAGTGTAAGTACGACTCGATTGACCTGTTGAATCATTTGGGATAATTCGGACATAAAGAGTCACTTTTGAAATTGCAGTACTGTCAGAAGTCAGTGAAATATGTGGGACATCAAATTGAAAAGGGGTCAAGGAGAATTGACAGAGAAAGGATTACAATGATACTGTAGAGAAATCCTCTGACTTCACAGAGAGATGTCAGAATGTTTCTGGGAATGGTAGGTTATTGTCGTCAGTGGATTCCAAATTTTGTTGAAATTGCCAAACCGTTGCAGCAGCTGACACATACAGAGGTTACAGATCTCATTACTTTAGACCAGGATCAGATGGAAGCGTTCACTGAGTTGAGAGAGAGTTTGTGCAGAGCTCCAGCGTTGGGAATGCCTGATTACACGAAACCATTCATATTGTTTTGTCATGAACGTGATGCTTGTTCTTTGTCTGTTTTGACACAGGTCAATGGAGGTGCTTATCGCCCAGTAGTCTATTTTTCAGCTACCTTGGACCCAGTCGCAGCAGCCTTACCTGGTTATTTGCACGCCGTTGCCACAGTTGGTCAAAGCCTATCACAGAGTAAGGGACCAGTGATGGGATACCCTTTGACGGTAATGGTACCTCACTCTGTTGAGATCTTACTGACAAGACGAAAATGCAGTATTTGACTGGTGCCAGACTGACAAGGTATGAGACGAGCATTGTAGGTGCTCCAAATATAACATTGAAAAGATGTACAATGCTGAACCGGGCAACATTACTTCCAGGTGATACTGTTGAAATTGAGAAAGAGGAAGACATTGAGCATGATTGTCTCGAGGTAACTGAATTGTGCACGAAACCCAGACCAGATATCAGAGATACACGTTTGGAGGAAAATGACCAAATTGTCTTTGTTGATGGGTCATGTCTCAGAGATGGTACTGGAACACTGAGAGCAGGATATGCTGTGTGCACGATTTCAGGTACTTAAGAAGCTTCTTGGCTTCGAGGAGAGTATTCTGCACAAGTAGCAGAATTGGTAGCTCTTTTTAGAGCATGCCATGTATCTGCTAAATTGAGAGTTACCATCTACACAGATAGCCAATATGGATTTGGAACTGTTCATGATTTTGGTCAATTGTGGTCACAAAGAGGTTTCCTGACTTCTACTGGTACACCAGTGAGAAATGGCAATAGAATAAAGGAATTGCTGTATGCAATACAGTTACCTAAAGAAATTGCCATAGTGAAATGCAGTGCACATCAAAAGACACAGGATTACATATCACTTGGAAATGGAAATGCAGATCAAGTCGCAAGGTTTTGCTCATTGAACTCTATATTGTTCAAAGATAAGTGGGAACTGATGTCAGAAGAAGACAATACATGTACAAATTTTGCATTGAAAGTGATCGATACTTTGGAAGAGTTAAAAACACTGCAAAGTAATGTTGACAAGGAAGAGAAACTACTTTGGTCTAAACTGAAATGTGTCCAAAGGTCAGATGAAATTTGGGTTTCTGAGGAGGGTCAGATGGTTCTACCAAATAGTTTATTGTCGCAAATTGCCAGATATTACCACGGGCAGGCACACATTAGGAGGGATGCCATGGTTCAATTGTTCAAGATCGACTGGTTCTACCCTATGTTTAGGCAGGCAGCAGAGGCAGTGTGTCATCGCTGTATAATGTGTCAGCAGCTTAATGTGTGAAAAGGGGCAGTGGTGAAATTGAGCCATATTGGAAGAGCAGGAGGTCCATTCAGCAGAATGCAATTGGATTTCATTGAGATGCCTGCGTGTGGAGGTTTGTAGTACGTGTTGGTGATTGTGTGCATTTTTAGTCACTGGATTGAAGCATACCCCACAAGAAGGAATGACAGTCTCACAGTAGCAAAGTTGTTTCTCAGGGAGTTGATACCATGTTTCGGATTCCCGATCTCTTTAGAATCAGATAGGGGAACTCACTTCAACAATGAGGTGATAAACTCTTATGTGCAGCACTAAACATTGAGCAGAAGTTGCATTGTAGTTACCGCCCTGAAGCATTAGGACTAGTGGAACAGATAAATGGTACCTTGAAATCAAAAATTGCCCAAGATGTGTGCAGCTACGAATCTGAAATGGCCAGATGCATTACCTTTGGTATTGATGTCGATAAGAAATACACCTGACAGGAAGACAGGGCTTTTGCCCCATGAGATTCTCATGGGCAGAGCAATGAGACTTCCAGCAGTTCCAGCCAATGCACTTGTAAATATTACAGATGATATGGTGATGGACTATTGCAAGGGTCTGGCTGATGTGGTTCGCTCTTTCTCTCAGCAAGTGCAGGCCACGAGCCTGCCACCCATCTATGATCCAGGACACAATCTGAGAGCCAGTGACTGCGTCGTTGTACGAAAACATGTCCGCAAGACGTGTTTAGAGCCACGCTGGAGAGGGCCTTACCAGGTGGTCTTGACAATTACGACAGCTGTGAAGTGTGCAGGACTCCCGGACTGGATTCACGCGAGTTATACGAAGAAAGTGATATGTCCACTGGATCATGAAGAAGTGTTGTTGAGAGTACCAACAAAAGCGAAATAAGTTGCTGCACCTGAACCAGAAAAAGAACCAAGAGAGCCAGAGATCGAACAAGAGCTTCTGGAAGATGGTTCTATTACCCCTGTAAGAGACGAAGAATTACAGGAGGGTGCAGAAGAATCAATCTCAATGTATACAGCAGGAAAGCCTAGCTCAGTAGGGGTTCTCCCAGAGGCAGACAGTGTTGAAAAAAAGACAGAGCAAGTGACAGACCAAGAGGGGGTAAGAGTTGAGATGGATCAAAGTCAAAGTGATCCAACTCCTCCTGAGCCCGTTTCAGGTCCATCAAGAGAAAACACCATACAGAAAGAGAAGGAGAAGAGTCCAGTCCTGAGAAGAATATTGACAGAAAGATCGAGAAAAGGAGATAATTGGCCTGAGTCGCAAGTAGGAACAAGAAAGGAATTGGCCATAAATGAAACAATAGAGGAAGAAGTAGATACTACGAGAAAAGAAGAATTGAGTGAAGGAGAAATAAGTGGTGATCGAAAGTTGAAAAGAAAGAGAATAGCAAGTTGGCGTTACTCAGGTCCTGAATGGGCGTATGCAACTACTAATGAATGGCAACACACGTTTATGTCCTTTTGTTTTGATAGAGAGGTTCTGAATCAGTACTTTGATGTAACCTGAAGGTAACCAAGAAGCTGAATTGTTGAACCAAAATGAAATATCTTCAAGAGACTGTTGAAAATAAACTGAAAGAGACATTGATAACCTGATTTGACATAAAACCGGATGTGACAAGCTGCTAATTGATTTTGACAAAGGAAAAAGGTTCCTGGATGTGAAACTGAACTGTGAGAGAAGAATTTTTCTTTTTGATTTTACTGCACCTTATATAGGAGTTTCTTCTGCTTTCTGATTCTTTACAGATCATGGCTGAGTTAAATAATGAAGTTAGGAATGCTAGGCACTGTAAATATATGAGCATTGGATTGGTGATTATGTGTGAGATTTTGTTTATCGTAGTGATTGTGGGAATGTCTGTTCTTGATACGAAAGGAGCCAATCGTGCTTCTATTCCTGAGACTACTGCACTAACAGCTTTAGAGAGGTATAAATTAGATGAGAAGTATTTGCATGAATATACTAATGCTCAAGGAGAGCTTTCTTCTAACGTTTTCTATCGTTTGTTGAGTGAGTATGTTGAGACGATGGATGTAAGGGATTGTCTTGTGTGTACGCAAATTCCTACATCAGTAGAGGAAGGGGCTACGTACCACAGCTTGCCATTAACCTACGGAATAAGCTGTAGTCTGCTACTAACAAGGTTCTATAATCAAGAGTATATACAGTATTTTTGCTCTAATTATGATTTGGTGTTTTTGTTTGTTCCTGTTATTAGGTATCCGAGTAGAGTAGCTAAGGATCACAATGTAGTATTAGTTAGAGGATTCTTTGAGCCTACACTAACATTTGGAACCACATATGCCCATAGAAATAATGTTAAATGCTTGCTTACACCTTTAGAAAAGAGCTTCATAGGGCCTACTGACAACAGGAGAACGGCATTAAAAGAAAATTTAGAAAAAGGCTTAGAGAAAAGTAATTATAAGATTGATTGTGGTTAAACTGCAATTAAAATGCAAGGAAAATTTGCATTAGATGCATTACACGTAGGGATGCTTTGTATATATAGGTCAAAATCACACACTGACACTTTATTTGTGGGAATGAGTGAATGTAGGCATGTGTTTTTGTTTCAGAGTAAATGGACTTTTATGTTGAAAGGTCAGGACCCTGCGATTCCTGGGATCTCTATTATATTTGTGGACTTAATGCTTATTACCGTCTTCCAAGAGGATGGTATTGGATATGTTATTTGGGGATAGTTTTCCTAAAGATCTATCAGATAGATGACTTAAAGAAGTTTCCGAAATTGACTGAATTACATCATAAGCGACAGAGGAGGGAAACCTCTTCTGCAGTTGTGGGAGATATATTTGGTGCGGTGATTCCTTCACTGGGATTCATCCTGAATTCAATCAAGATATGAAAGTTGTCTATTATTGTGGATAACATGCTGACAAATTTTACAGGGGCAACACTCCTGATAGATACAGAATTAGCTGAGGATAGAGCTAATCGCCTTGCTTTAGACATCCTTCTAGCGAAGGATGGCGGAGTCTGTAAAATGATTAACTCTAGGCATTGTTGTTCTTATATTCCAGATAACAGTAAGGAGATGAGAGACTTAATCACTAACCTGACTAACTCAAGTAAGGATTTCAAAGAATTGAAGGAACCAGGTGTTTGGGAAAAGGTTGGAAAAGGATTTGCTTCAGTGGGAAATTGGCTTAGTAATATTTGGAATCGGGTATTATCAAAAATCACACAGGGGATTGTAACTGGGTCGTCACGTCGCCAGCTACACTACAAGCCCCTGGAATGCATTGGCAGTGCCCCGGGGGTACATTTCATCGCAACAACCACCCGGAAGTGGATCCGAACCCGGATATCCGGGTTGAATCAGTGTCGGCAACGGAAGAAAAAGAGAAGACAGAGGCAGAAGAGGCGCGTGATTCGAGGGAGCCGGAAGAGAAGAGGAGCGCGAACCAGGAAGAGCTGAACGGAGAAGAAGACAGTCAAGGCAGTAAACGGGGAAAAGGCTTTATTGGAGAGACGCTGATATAACCGAGACCGCTGGACGAACTGACCCACCACGTCCCTGGAGGGGCGTGGGTCTCTCAGGTACAATCGTGCCTTGGATTAAGTTATTTCCAGTTGTGGGGCCAGGACGGGAGTGAGAGGTGCATAGCAGGGGAGGGACCAGGGGAAAGGAGCCAGAAAAGCGAGTGATACGAGTGCATAGAACAATAATAGAACCCCGGATAGAGACTGTGTATAAAATAGACCTATAACAGAGCCTTTAGGACGGTCACGTATATTTCTTTGTTGCACTTAGAGCACTTGTGGATTTTTGGCTTCAATTTACCAGCCCTGACCCGGTCACCTCCCACCACCTGCACTGTCAAACCACCCCCTTTGGTCACACTCCCCAATACTAACCCTAACCCTAGAAGAAATCCCAGAACCCCCACTTACCTCTTTCTCTGTTCTCTTGGGGTCAACCACCAACAGCTGGAGCAGAGCCATCCCTGGTCATCCCGGCGGCAACACACCCCTACTCAGACATCCTGGGGAGAGGAACCTATAAGAAAAGAAGAACATTTACATTCTGGAAACCAACCAAGGAGAACACCCTGGGGCTTAAACGAAGGAACTGGAGGGAAAGAAGAGGGATTAAAAACACATTCAGAAGGATAAATAAAGAGCACTTGAGCAAGATACCTTGTCTAGTGGATCCTTAACTTATCTCCCCTATCAGAGCCCTAAGCCGAATCCACCACAGGGATATTACTTGTGATTGCTTGCATATTAGGATTATGGGGTACGTGTAAATTGTGTCAAAAGATTAAATTAAAAAGGTCTAAAAGATATAAGAGGAAGGAAGAACGAAACCGGAAAGAATTTATAGGAAAGATTTGAGAAGGATACAAAACACTGAGGAAAGTGAATTATGAACATAATGATGGTAAAGGTGATGTGATGACATGTTTAGTCATCAGAGTAGGGATTGCTGATGCAGAGTTGTTAATTAAAATTACTAATGAGTGTTTCTGCATTTTGAATAATAATAATAATAATAAATTGTAGAGAAAAGTAATGTAGAAAAATAATGTGCACGTTTGAAAATGAGCCCACGAAGAGTGGCTGCCAACTCAAATGAGTTAAACTAAAGTGATTAAAAATGCGTGAAATATTGAAAATGTGTAATAAAAATGTAGTAAAATGTCATATTGAGCTATATAACGTAAGTTTTGCATTATATTGTAGAGTTAACTTAGCCGATGTTGTGGCCTAGTTTTGCCAGGCCTCATCCAGAAGCTGAAGAATCATGCAATGTAGAAAGCTGATGCGTTGAACTGACCCTGAACCACTTGTGCTAATAAAATTTGCTTAGCTAGAATATTCTGCAATGAACCGACGGACAGGAGATGAGGCACTAGAGTAGTGTGACTAATTCATTGTAAAGCAGACAAGATGTACTTTCCCAGGACTCGAACAATAGAGACACTGACTGGAGAAGAAGATGCATCATTTTCAATACCTGATGAGCTGGATGATGAGGACATCGTACAGTCAACCAATCGACACCCTGAGAACGACTAGATATTAAAATTCATAGATTTATAAAATAAAAGTCATTGGCTAGCATCATATAGGGTGATTAATTTACCAATTAGGAATTAGGGGAGGAACTGGATAACTTTTAATGTAATGTTGTGACAAAGGGAGAAAACTTCAGATCTAGAGGCAGCACTGATCGGGGAGAGAACTTATTCTGAAATTGATGCAATATTGGGGGAGAAGAGATTCGAGATTCTGTCATTGGGCTCATGCTCTTGAGAGCCTGATGCGTGCTGATCGATTGATGACCTGAAGACAAAGACTGACTTTGTTGCTGATCCATACCGTGGATAGGTAGCTATGACAATGTGACTTTTTGTGACTTTTCTTTCTAGGTACCAACTACGCTGTTTTATAGTTTTTCTCATAGATAGATGTTTTTGTAAATTAATGTTCTAAATGGTTTTCGCATGAAGTCCCACATGCCAGTGCTAATCTGGGTCAGGTAGGGTTCCTATTCTGAGACATTGACATATACAGTGACAAATGATTGATGGACTGTTTTGCTGAACTGTGCTACTCATGTTAACATTTTCATTGTTATTGGCTTACATTGAGGCATTAGAATGTATGTTTCCACAAGTTCTGATAAGATTGTGTTGTTGGTGGTCACTAATGAATTAATACTGAGTGGATTGAATAAAGTTTGAATAATCCTTATGGCTTAGTATTGTAACTAATAGGGAAATAAAATTGATAAAACATATAATTAAGTTTGGGTTGTTTATGAAATGTTGACGCTATTCACAGATGATTAATGTTTTGCTTATTGGTTATTGATTTGTGTATTGGTTATTGATGCACATCGATTACTACATAGCTAGGATACTCCATGCGAATCAAAAGGTTCATCAACCTATACGCATCCCCTTGTAAGTTTACTTATTAAGGACCAGGAGCGCTAGCAATACCATGCTCCTGTGATATGAATTTTATTCAAAAACTGTTTAATCACATGCCCAGGCGTAATAATGTAATTTCAGGAATTTCACATAGCAAACTAGTGCGAAATGCCAGAAAGTACATGAGATTATGTCTACATAACAAAAACATCAACCAGTGCTAGCATAAAAACTCAGATATATCCGGCTTTGACAATCATGAGTATTTTATTCATGTATAACTAACGATATAACTAAATATATTTTTAGGAGTAAATTATATATTCGTATACTAAAGGCTTCGTGAAGAGGGTCCAATATTTAAAAATGAACAATAGTAATTATTGCATGTTACCTCAGAGTACGTCAAGACACATATATCTGAAATGCGGTATTCAATTTTAATTCTTGAAACTATAATACAAATTTGTACGCCTATGAACGATAAATAATAGTAATCATTACTGTATATTTTCTTGCTATCATATGATTGCCTTTTTGAAGCGCTCCAAACAATAGGTACTCCTATTACCCAACCAATGGTACTCAATTTAATGATCTGTGGGGGTATGGAAGGCTGAGTTAATCCTACTGAGATTTGTATTTGTACCATGCAGGTAGCACACGTACCTCTGATCTCTGCAGAGATCTCTTCAGTCACAGTGACAGTAAATTGCTCTTTTGCTAAAAGGAGCACCATAGAATGCTTGTTTGCAGAAGTACTATTTACTAAGACTGTTTAATACATGAGCAGTAGGAAGAATGCGTGATCAAAGAGTTTATTCCAGGAAGTATGCGGAGGTATTATGTTCACAAAAGATATTACGAACGGAAATTTTATTGACAGCGTGATAGACAGTTTTTTGGGAAGCTTACATATAGAGAGATGCGAGCCAGCTTGTGCGCATGAAATGGACAGTTGAATCTAAGCCATTTTTTGGTCAACCACATGTTCACGTGGTTATTTATATGTTCCATTGTAATGCTGCAATTACTAAAGAACCTATTTTTTTATTGCATAATGCATGATGATGATAGAGTCGGTTTTCCTCTGTCCATGCGGCTAGATCGTAACTAATATTTTCAGCAGCACGATCAGCATCTTTCCCCTCAAAGTAAATTCACCTAAAGGGTAGCACAAGTTGTCTCCCGCATTCTCTAGCTCCCACTGGTTACTTCACAGGATCACTATATAGCACCTTGTTCACCTTTACCCTTTTAATTGCCAATTGGGGAAGTGGTGAGTGTTGAAACCGCAATAAGTAAACAACATTTCAGGGCCCTCTTTACTTTCTGCCCATGCCACTTCTTTCACCACACCTAAGGTTAGTGACACAAAAGGGCAAACTAGGGTTAGCAGCCACTGCCCCTGACTGCCCTGTTAGACACTCAGGCCTTTTCACCTTGGATCTATAATGTCATTTGTTACTGTGCATATGTCTGGTCGAACTTTACGATGCACAACTATTACCTGCATTTGTAGTACATGTATACATTTTTTAGAATTCATAAAGAATTGCAAGGTGTACTCTGGTTGTAAATAACCATGATAATGCATAAATATTTCCCTGTAAGAAATGGAACAGGTCTACATTTCTGCATGCACATTTAACACAAATTTGAATTTGCACTTGAAAGCATTCCTTGTTTTTCCACCAGGGAGTAGGAGGGTTATATTTTACCTCCTTCCACGAATATCACTTTTAGGGTTGTTGCATCCTTATTATCACTCTAAAAAAACACATCTACCACCGCACTTAATAGAAGCACACGTAGAAACAATTTCATATGGTAAATTCGCTGCAAAGCATTGATAAATGCAGTCTTTAAAATTGGTGGATGTAAACCAACTGGTCATGGTCGGCCCACTCAGAAGCTCCCACAAACCTAGCCCTTTTGGTGGATTTTCACACATGGAAATTCTACTATATTTGAGCGTTTATCATTTGAATAAATTCCAGTTTGTTGCAGATTCGCAGAGTTCCGATTGTGTGACCCAAGAAAGGGATCTTGCCCTCACAAATTAAGGTGTATATTTAGTAATGTTTGTGCAAGTACACTCTAGGCCAATTTCGTCCTATGCCTATAAACCTTTTTGAAGCATAGTAAATAGACGCTATGCTTAGTGATGCTTTGGATCATGTGAGCAGAGGTGCAAAATATAGCCCTGAGGAATCATAACCTAAATACCTAAATACTTTAGAACTGCAGGTTCCATAACCTGATGTACACCATCAGGATTGGGGAAAATGTACCAATATATGGTGCATTTAGGAACCTAGAAATTCTGTCTTTACTGTGGAATTGTCACATTGACAGTTTCAGAATTCATGATTAGGAGTTTGTGGATTTTTATCTACTTATGCTGGTTGCCACACCCAAAACACCAGCAAACTCCTATGTTTGTGGGTATTCATATAGTTGCATAAACTTTTTAATTAGTTTTCCATCATTAAAGCAAACAAACATGTGTCTTGTCCAAGATGGGAATGCCTTTCAAGGGGAGGGAACACTGCAATATTTAAAGTAATGAATAAACGTGGCCAGATTTCTGAAGGTTTTGTGTTGTATATACACACATATATATTTAAAAATGCATCTTTTGGTAAAGTTGTTTTTTAAATTGTCAGTTTGAAAATGTCACTTTTAGAAAGTGGCATTTTCCTGCTAAAAAAATCTATTATTCTGCCTGTTTGTGGATTCCCTGTCAGAATCCCCTCTAGACAGTGAGACAAAGGGAGCTGGGGAATAGCCTGAAGGGCCATCTGAGCTAGAGTGGAGGGAGGAGTGGTCGCTTACAACTGAATGGGCTGTGCCTGCCCTCACACAATGCAGTCTCCAAACCCCTGGTGTGTATCTGGGGCCTGGTCTGGGCAAGGCAGGATCTTGTGAACAACAGAGACTTTCCTTAGAAGTTTGGCTACTTCAAAGGCAGAAAGGGATACAAGAAGTGGACCCAGAACCCCAGACTTTTAGATTACTTCTGGGATCAAGAGGAACCTCTGCCAAGGAGAAGAGCTGAAGAGCTGAGGAAAAGTGCTGCCCCTGCCTGTACCTGTGCTTTGTTGGAATATCCTGCAGTTGCTGCTTCTGCCAGTGAAAGGGGACAAAGACTGGACTTTCTTGTGCATTCCTGTTTGAGAAGAATCTCCAAGGACTTGACTGAGCTTGCCTCCTGTTTTGAAGTCTCAGGGCCATCAAAGACTTCCCCTGCCAGCACCTGGACTCTCTGCTGAGACTCCTGCCCTGCCAAATGGTGTCCGATCCAGTCCCTGAGCCCTTGAGAGGGGAAGTTGTCAAAATAAAGACTGAAATCCACGCATAGAATGCCATGTGGGGAATTTTCGAGCACCACCTGCTAAGCGGCTGAAAAATGACACACCACCCGCTTTGCGTCAAAAATCGATGCTCCACCTGAATTGTGGCTGGGGGATCGATGCATCATGGCTGGAGAAACAACGCAACACCCGCTTGCGGCTTCTGTTAACGTCTCAAACCACAGGTAGCGCAGTTTTCCATCACCGTGCGGCCGGATTTTACACGCATCATCGCTGGGCATCAAAAGTCGATGCAAGACTATGCGGATCCGAGGTGCCCACCTGGAAATTGATGCATCGCTGTCTTGCGGGAGAGAAAAACGATGCAGCATCTATCCGACCAGAGAAGAAAACGACATACAGTCTGGCATGCAAGTGAGAAAGCAACGCATTGCTGACTTTTTCTGTGCACGCTCACCCGTGCAGCTTTATTTTCAACGTAAACCAGGAATTTTGTGTAACAGCAATGCTTCCATTGTTTTCTATGGAGTAAGACTCTTATTCTTTTGAAAATTCATATCTTGACTTGTTTATGTTGGATTTTTGTTATTTTGGTCTTGTTTGATTTAGATACATATCGCTTATTTTCTAAACTGGTGTGGTGTCCATTTTGTAGTGTTTTCACTGTATTACTGTGTGTGTTGGTATAAATACTTGTCACATTGCTTCTGAGTTAAGCCTGCCTGCTCGTGTCAAGCTCCCTGGGGGTTGAGTGGGGGTTAACCAAGTGTGTTTCTCCTTTGCCCTGACTAGAGTGAAGGTCTTTTGTTGGACGGGGGTAACCTGACTGCCAACCAAAGACCCCATTTCTAACAATGCTCTGTTTAGGACCTCACATATTATACCACCCTTGAGATGTTAAATTATATCATTGATGACATCAATGTTTTCATCTCAAGTTAGTTCATCAACGGCATCATTGACGACATAAAAAATCAAATCATCCATTACGTCATAGACCTTTACATCAATTTAAACAAGAAAATTGTTAGTAAAGGGCCTATAGCCATACCCCCCCCCGGGCTGGCATCATAATAAAGGGGAAAGGGTGCATGGCCCCCTCCCCTAGTCTGAAAAGGACCTGGGGACACCATCCTCTGATATTTCAGTATAGGAAAGACAGGAGCAGCACGTAGGTCAGTGAACAGAATTTTGTAGTAAGTGAGTAGAGCTATTATAGTACTACTAAACATACAAAAATGTTCAATTTGTGGTTAGGCTCTTTAATGAGGTCTTACATTGTGTGTGAGTTATGATTTACATGACTCGAGTGAATTATGGACTGTGGCATAACCATAAGTTGTGAATTTCAGGTTTTTTTAGTTTTAATTTGTTACAATAACTGCATTTAACTGAGGTTTTGAGGTGAATTTCAGAGGTCTATTTAAATATTTGTTAAGGAGTTATAACAAAGCCAACCAAACCTTGTGTTTAATCTTTGTATTTTTCAGTGTTTTGTTTTGTTTTATGCCACATCCAAGACTTCCCTGCACTCAACCTCCTTGGGCAGTCAGAATCTGTAACGCACAGCCTTTGTGCAGTGGGGAATGTACATAGGGGGTTGCCTGCTTGCAGTGTTTAGGGCTGCGGACCTGGTCAGATGCCAAGTCCTACAGTCAACAGAACTTGCTGTTTCTGATCACATAATAGTAGGATTGCTTTCTCGGGGGAAATGCTGGCTTCTTTATTATGCCATAGCGGATAGAGGCAGAGAATCCAATCACTTTCATGAAACAATTGTGTTTTTTATTGTTGCTGATACTAGATTTGCCACAGGCTATGGAGATCCAAAAGACACTTTGGGCCACATTCATGGCAAAGTGGGGCTTTGCAGCGCTGCACTGCATCACTGGGAAAGGGCAAGAATGCACCGTATTTGAGGAATATGGTGAATTCATGTCCTTTTCCCCTGCACTAGCGCTCAATGGGCCGCTTCGTGCCAAAGCAGGCACCCTTGCACCATGGTGAAAGGGTGCCTGTGTTGCATTCAGTTTTGTCTTGGTGTGGGAAGGGGCGTCTTCATGCACAAAACAATCCTTAGAGACATATTCCTCTCTCTCTGAGTGCTGCAGAAGGAAGAATCCCCAATCAGTCAAAAATTAAAATTGTTCTTTCCATTACAAAGGCCAGATTTTATTTCTCAGCAGACTATTGGAAATAGTATCTAATCAAAATGAAGACATTTCTTGACCCATGATTTAAATTTTGCCATGCAGGGTTAAAATGCAACTTGGGATCAAGCTCAAATGATGGTAAAGAAAGATGACAAGCCAAGGAAGGTCACCGAGCCTACAAGCCTATTTGATTTCTCAAAGCTTCAAGAAGTATTAATAGGTTCGAAAGCCAACCTACAGAATATTTCAGAGGAGGTCAGGTAGGAGAATGTCTGTTTTAAGTAGACACAACAGTGTCATGGCTCCCTATTGGAGCAGACCTTCAGTTCCCCTGAACCAAGAACGAAGTAGCCAAAGACAAAACAATATAACCAATCAAGTTGCCTTTTCCGTTAACAGAGGAATTTCAATATATTTTTACACTTACAATAGATGTAGATTGATTACGTTTTAGGGTTCTCAAAAGAATATCATCTCCTTACTGTGCCCAAGGCGTGCCTCTTTTTCTCATAGTTGAAAATAAAGACGTATAATACCTAATACTCAAATTCAGGATTCCGATGGGAGGTGTTATGGCTATACCCGGCTGCAGTGATTCAGATGGGAATAAGAATACAGGCTCAGTCAAGCCAAATTGGGATGGAGGATTATGGGAACAATACACTCTGTAGACAAGCTCTAGATTAAGCACAGCCTGTGGGGCTAAACTCAACTGACAGGAAACTAACTTAATTTAAATTGTTTGTTTTTCCATGTTATGTTCCTTTGAGTTTCATAGTTTGCTTGGTGCAATGTGTGAAGAAGAGATTCCTCTACCCTAATAGGATGCTACATAGATCACTGTAACTACTGTGGGTGCGTGGCACGCCTAAACTTTCACAGTTTATTGGCATTCCCATAAATTGGGGTTTTGGGATGGTGTTAATCTCGAATCACTAATCTATGTGTCCAAAAGGCAAGATTATAAACAGCATTACAAAATACAGTCAATATTCATTAAGGTGTGAGCAAAGAATTACATTTTGAACAAATTAGTTTTATTATAAATCACCACATATTCCTACCACCTTAACACTAACCCATTACATAAATATTGATTCATCTCCTCTGACCTAATGTCATCCAGAGGTATCAGAGCAAACTAGTAACATAAGCAACAATGAACCACTGTAAATAAATGCAATACTGCGTGCAAGTGGAACGTTCTCAGGAAACTGTTACAGCAGGCCCTCTAGCAGACCTTCTTCAAGAACAGTGTCATTCAGGAATAAACAAATCCACATCTTACTTCATGTAGTGTCAGGGTTAAATACATTCAAAGAATAATCGTGATAATGAGACATCCATTTTGTTTAATATGATGCTGTGGCCTAACTGAGGCCTAGTTAGCATAAGCCTGAAAAATCACAAGTTGTAGCAAACTTGTTTCAACTGCAACAGTTCCATGTCAGTACACATGTGAATTCAAGGGTAGATAAATTGCTCTGCACACTATTAATAATATGCATTTAATTTAAACACATAGAATCACTAACATTACTGCTAGTCGTCCTACAGTGTGGATTCTTCAAAGTATTCTTTTGAGCATGTCTGATCTTACTTAAATGTCAAAGGATAGCCTTTTAGGCCTGAGATGCAAATGTTGATCTTTGAAGTGGAGAGTGAAAATATTAATATAGGGGTTGGAATCTGGGGAGAGAGAATCATGCAAAAATAAGGTCAAGTATCCCTCTTAGAGACACATTTGGAGTTTTTCCCCAGTTCTTTTTTAACCCATAAAATTCTGCTCTAGATATTTTCAATGGTTTATTTCTTATGTTATGCCTATTCATCTTTATTATACTTGAAATATGGTCCGCTACTGCATTCTCACCCATCAAATTACCTTTGGCTTTCTGACAATCACATGTTCCCTAAAAGTGAGAAAACAACTGCAAAATTATAATTTTTATCTGCCACGAATTGAAAAGTTAAAAGTATTGACCCTAAATTTTCTTTGATGTCTTTCATTTTGTGAAAAGGGAAAGTATTTAACCCTGCAGGGTACTACTAATTACCAAAATATAGCATTGTTAAGAGACACTTGTGGAAAGTGAGATAGCAGAAATTTGATGAAGGACTATGTGAGAAAGTGGTACACTTCCACAAGGTCAGGTGGGATTCTCTAGAGAAGCTATTCTTCTTTACATGTCCCTTGTTTCAAATATAGTCAATATATGGATGGATAAGGTAAGGCACATGATGTTGGTAAATAAAATGTTTCAGGTCACCATGTCTTTGATGGTTGCCTTTTTTGGTCCCTAATGGGTCCAACCAAAGTTTCTCACCTCATCTCAATTTGGTGTTAACATACCTAATCCTACATAGATCCAAAAGATGAGAGTTGTGATCGAATAAGAGGCAGGTTTACCACCTACACCATGTAGTGCAATAGGCTAACAGAAACCTGGCATGTTTTTGACCCAAATGATAGAGATAACATACATGTGTTGTACTCTCTGCTAGTTCTATCAAATTACTCAATTACACATTCACTTCTTACAGAAAGCTTAACTCTAGTAGCACTTGTGAGAGCTTGATCACAGGACTATATGACCATGACACTGTCTCTCTCGAATTACCATCTGGGAGGTGTGACCAACTTTCATTTGGTTGACAATGAAAACCAATATATATATAAAACAAAGAGCATAAAGGGATATAAAACCTAAAGTTGGATTTTAAAAATATTTACACATAGGCAAGCAATCCTTATCAAACACAGGAACAGTATGGATATCAACTAAGGCCTACCCTGAGGGTCAATTACTGCAGCAGGTATTCTTCAGGAAAGGGCAGAACAGAAAAAAACAATGTACACATAGACATGTATAAAATAGCTTATTTAAGAACGTTGTAAAAGCCCTTTCATTTTAACTGTCTGCCATCTGTAGCCAAATGTGACCATCACAATATAGTTGCTAGAGCTCATGTATATCCTTTATGTAAGCAAGCGAAAAAGTAGTGTCTCCTGTAGCAGTACAACTAAAGTGACAAGTGGATAGAAAAAAGGGGGTGTTCCTCAACAATTTTGAGAAATTAATCTTCTTCACAATTTCAGTTCTCATTTATAAAGTTCAGAGTTCTCTGGCAAACGGAGAGCTGACACTTTCAAAGATATTACAGCAACCAAAGTAAACAGGGCAGATGTGATTGTGCTAGGCGAATGATACAGCACAAGCCATCAAAAAGTATATCCTTAGGCCATTCTCCAGGATAGAATGATGTCATGCGTGGCAAGGTTTCTATATGATAACAGTGCATGTTACAAGAAAGACAGGCTTCACTGTATGTGAAAGCATTTGCATTTAACGTCAGAGAATGAAAGTAAAGGAACAGGGCCCTGAAAAGTAGGCTGTGTGAATGGTAATGCTACCAAATGTGGGCTCGATCACCATGTTTTCAGCTTAGAAAATCAATGTTTTTCTGACACCATTCAACCTACAAAACAAAGAAGGGAAAACTTTCCATGTATTTCTCTAGTGCACATTATAATTGTGGCTGCAGGGAATGATGACCTTGTAGAGATCTGTGGTGGAATAAAGAAGGAAAAGTAGCATTAGCTTTCATGGCTTCCATATGCCTCTGTAAAGATAAATTGTTTGCACATTTTTGTAGCAAAGTGAGAGCTGAGCAAAAGTGACTGTTTCTTGCTCCATAAGACACAATTAGCAGTAAAGATACATAAGGTATCAGTGTACTGGTGTAGTTCCACATGTGAATTGTTTGCGGAGGGGAAATGCTGAACAGCTGAATTCCGACCAATGACAGCATAAGGTACACAGGGAAACTGGACATGGCTTGGCAAAATAAAGAATATTGTACTAGTACAGCCATTTAAGTTGACTGTCTGAAACTATAATAAATACGTTGATTATCACTAATAAGTTTGGGATGTGTGATGAAATATTATTGGGCTTTCTTAACCTTTGCCCTCATTTGCATACTATCTGTTGAGTTGCTTATAATAATTATTATACTGAGAGACTCTTTACATAGACAAATAGTGCATAATAAGTAACCATATAATAGTGAAATATTGATTACTCTGTGTGTGTTTTGATTCTAGGTACATGGACGACTCCTCCTGCATTGCAATTGTCCAATGTCTAGGTACTAAGAAAGTCTTCAGTAGGATTAAAAGGTCTTATTTCTTTAGGACAATGGACAGACTTGGTTTTAAAGCAGATAATATGGCCCAGGGTGTCCTACGGAGGATTCGTATTGGAGGCCTTCAATATAGGTATGGGTTCCATCTGGAATCCATGTTTTTGCCTTCGTTATTACTGTTGGCTCTTATATTAACATTTAAAATGATAGGCACAAATCTAAATATAGAAGGCGTTTAAAACATTATTCGGATATCAAATGCAATGCTTTAAGCTGATGACATCATGCTACCTAGTCAAAAGTGATGCTTGCTGTAAAATTAATAGGGAAAAGTGTAAAGTATAACCTTTACTAAAGTCCACATATTACTCAGATACAGTTTTGCTCTGTGCCCAAGAGCAGGACATACATAGCTTTCCTACTAACAGGAAATCTGGAGAATTTGATAAGCAACAGCTTCTCTTTCTTTCACAAAACATTGTGGCAGACAAGAATGTGTTGTGTGCCTCCATATCTACAATAACCAGTTACCAGTTACCATGGAGTCTGAAAACTATAACTGACGAATTATAGTTGTATACTTTAAAACTGTTTGTTAAAACTGTCACTGTCACCTAACTATAAGGTCATTTTTCAAATTTAACTGCAAGATACATAATTACAATTCCTAACTATACTGTCACATTCAACTTTTTTTTTGCAGTGAATTTCTATTTTTAGCGTGAAGTAAGATGTCCAGCACAGTGCATCATGTGGGGTTAGGCACAACTCTTGACCTGTGGAAAAGCCCTGTGTCCAACTCGCTATGTGCGCCCTATCCCCTACAGCAGACAGGCTTCAGCCATGAGTGGTGTGCGATTTGGAGCATGGCTTGGTAGCAGCGCATGACCTTTAGCTGAGCATGGCATGGGATTGGGTGCAGCGCCATGTCCTGTGTCCAACCCCTGCTGGCATGCACAATAGACTTTGTGACTGTTTGATTTAACAATATAAAGGGTGCCAATTTAAATAAGTCAGACCTATTAGTTTTCTGAAAAGCCCATTTTGCTGATTGGCTTGATCAAGGAGTCAGCACATCTGATTGTCTTATTTTTATGTGATAGCAAAACTTTATTTAAAAATAAAAAAACTTGTCCATGAATCTTTCTTACAACATTGTTTTTTCACAGAGTGCTGCCATAGCACCACTATAAGGGACCTTGCACTCCATCTGAAGAGCATAGAGCTCCAAGTAGGTGTGCTTTAGAAAAATGTTATAGGCTCTCCTGAGGACATGGATTCAATGACCCTGGAGACTTACTGTTTTTTTTTTTATGTTGCGGGGCTGTTGCACTCCCTGCAGCCCCACACAACTTTAACAAAATGTTTGGTGATACCCCTGTCCCTTCTAGAGGCATCACCAGCAAGGAAATATTTAATTCACCCACCTGGACACCTAAAACACCCCCTTATTGGGGGCCATGGTGGGAGCTCCAAGGCTCCCACAGCCCCCTCTGCCCTTACCCCCCCCAGCTACAGGGCAGGCACATGGGTGGTGCAACCACTGCAGCCGCATCTGGTGCTAGCCTGGGGAGGGGGCACCGTGTTTAGAAAAAGCACAGGTCTAAAAAAGCACATACTGCAGCATTCTTTTTGTCCAGCTGTTTTCAGGCAACAATACAAAGTCAAGATAATTCTGGTGATTAATGTACCTGCTGCAGAGAGATAAGGGTTTTGTCTAGTAATAAAGTAGCAAAGAAGGTTAATCTGCCTGTTGCAAAGAATGTGTACCAATCAAATCATAAACTATATTTTATGTGGATTGCTCAGTAGATTATTGCTTTTGTCACAGAGATCCTTTTGTTTCTTGCAGTTCACAAGCTACAACCCTAATATTACACAGTGAGCTATGAACTGTCATCAAAGAGCTGCATGCAACCACATGGTGTTGGTTAGAATGTTATGCTTTTCTCCAGTCTTACATTAACCTAATGTTGCTAAAAAGGGTTAATTTGGTTAAAAATACATTTTTGTTAGTAAAGCCAACCACTGTGGTATGATTTAATTCCTGAGTTTGTGCTTCTCCTTGCCAAACACTCTTAAAACATACTGCCTACTACTATTGGTGACATTTGACATCCTATACCGTGTAATCCTCATTTCCTTATGAACCATTTCCTATAGACTGATTGACACTCATGAATAATTGGTTCTGTATAATGTGTGTGTGATGCTTGACTCTTCAATTAGTGGAGAAGGTAGTTTTTGGAGAGCGCCAAGAAAGATTGTTGCACTGGGAGCCACTAGTGCTAAAGCTGGCCCTGCCCAGTCAGCATCATACGGTGTGCTAGTGGGAGCTGGCACCATTATGAACGGCCAATCCTTCGAGGGCTGTGAACAGCGGAGTTTGCAGGCCAGCCCATGTCCCCTGCAGGTGGCCACCACAACAACACCTACCCCATATTTTTTCCAGGTTTGCAGTACTTCACAGGACCACTTGGAGGAGTGTCTGCCTGGGAACCCATAGGAGTACCATGGGAATGGCAGCATGAATTTTGTTTTTATTTTGACCCGAGGGTGGTCCCTCTGCTCCCCAGTACAAGGACTTGGGGGTCAGGGTAACCCTATCCTCCCCCTTGTACCTTATTTTTTTATGGACTCAGGATAAGGGGGCCAGGTCCTGGAGTTCTCAAAATGGCAGTCACAACATTTCTGTTGAAGTTGCGGCCTGTCTATCAACTTGCTCAGCCATGCCCAGTTATGTCTCAAAAATGACCCGGCGGATTAACACTAAATCACAGACAGCATGCTTTCCGAATAAAGATCCAGCTTTCTGACAAATTTGGTATAATTCTGTTCAGCCAATTTTGTTTATCTTTGTCTAAAGTTTCGATGTGAAATTGCATGGGAAAAATGCATTTTAAGAACCTTCTTTTCTCAGTGCCTGATTGACTGATCACCCTGATAATTTGATGAACTTTTTTGGGAAAGTTTTGTGAAGAGTTATTAAACAGCGCCAAAGTTTTTAGCAAAACAAGTTGCTACGTGTCAGTCAAATCAGTCAGGCACTCCCAGATATCACAATTTTTAAGCTTAGTTTCTGGAAGGCGACTAAGCTGGTTTACAATACATCACAAAAGCACGCTTTCTGAGAAGAATTCTAGTTTTCTGCCAGATTTGGTATACTTTTGTCCAGCTACTTTTATTGCTATTGGAAAAACAAACACACACACACACACACACACAGCGGTAAGACACTTACACCAATATCATATTCCGTATCACCAATTTTCTCAGAACTATAGTATGAGCAAATACCTTGCCCACAACTACTAATGAGGAGTTCTATTTTAGCGTCACAGGGCTGATGGCTCTGGATTTGCAGAATGATGTGCGCATCTTTCTAGTAGAGGCACAACAGACGTTTTGTATGTGTTTGATCTAATATAAACGGAACAGTTATGTTCAGCCATTAAGATCTCCTACTATTTAGTGACGAAGTCCACGGAACATATTAAAACGCATTGTTCGCATTTTACAACAAATTAGAGAGTGTTTGGGTCACACCATTATTATCTACATTCAATAACAGAACACTACACCTCACGTTTCAGACACCTGTGTTAAACACCAGCTCTAAGTACCTGCATCTAGAATGTTTTTCTGCTGGCGTGTCCTGTGTTAACAAAGTATGAAAACAAAATAAGCCAACTTCCCCGAAGTACAATGAGGATGCTCTATTAAGTGTCGTAAAAACTCCCTTATTCCAAAGAATTTGTATTCACATGCAAAGGAAACGCCTGTACATAATGCATTCTTCGCATTTTTATGACAACTATGCACAGTTTGCTTTTGTGTTTGCCCCGATCCTATTGTCTCAAAGCAATGTGGGCTGTCATGCAGATCCCAAAACCGACAATGTATCCATATCATTTCACTTTAGTCTTTTTCTCTCAAAGTCAAACTCTCTTCTTATCAACCTGTTTTTTTTCTTCAAATAAATTAACTGCTCTAATTAATGAGGAAGTCGAAAACTCAATGATCTCATGTATTATAAAATCCTTTCCCTAGCACATTCTTTAATATGTACAAGAGAAAGCATATTCTTCATGATCATCATAGTCTTGCTATGTTTACCCCTGGGATTTAAATAAAAAGCACACGTAAATGATATTATGGAAGGTGCGTTTTAGCGCAACTTCACAGCATGTGACCCTGAGAGGTGGTTACAGCTGAAAAGTGAACAAGCATTGCAAAGCCAAAAGGTCTCGCCTATGCAAAAGCTATTTGCTTTGCCAATGTGTTTTATCCACGTTGTACACCAGGGTGGCTGCAGTTCAGCATGGCAAAACTTTAATGGCACAGAGGAAAGTGTTGGAGTGTCATAGAGTGGAATTGCAGTAGAGTGAAGTAGAGTGTTGTAGAGTGGAGTGACAGAGAGTGCTGTGTATTGCCGTGGCATAGTGTGGAGCCACTGACAGTGGCATAGACTCCAGTGTCGTAGAGTAGAGTGGACTGGTGCAGAATGAATTGACATACTGTGATGCATAGAGTGCATTGGCACTGAATTCAGCAGTATACAATGCAATGTCATAGAGTGCAGAGACATAGATTAGAGTGGTACATAGTAAAGTGTAGCAGTGCAGAGTGGAGTGGTGCAGAGTGGAGTGGAGCAAAGTAGAGTGCTGCAGAGTAGAGTGGCACAGAGTAAAATAGAGTAGAGTGGTGGAGAGTGGAGTGACGTAGAGTTGAGTGATGCAGAGGGCAGTGGTGCCGAGTAGAGTCAAGAAGCATGGAGTGCAGTGGTGTGCAGTGGCGCAGAGCAGAATAGCATAGAATGGTAAGAGTATAGTATAGTGCCATAGAATGCAGTGGCATAGAGTGCAGTGGTGGAGAGTGGAATAGCATAGAGTGGAGTAGTGAAGAGTACAGTGGCATAGAGTTCAGTAGCAGAGTGCAGTGTTGCAGAGTACAGTGTCAGAGTGCAGTGGTTTAGAGTGTAATAGAGTGGCATAGAGAGCAGTGGCATAGAGAACAGTGATGCAGAGTAGAGTGCAGTAGCATGGAGTGCAGTTGTCTAGAGTACACTGGTGTAGAGTGTTGTGGTTAAGAGTAGACTGGCATAGAGTAGAGTGGCACAGAGTGAAGTAGAGTGGTGTAGAGTAGATTGTTTCATGGTAGAGTGAGGTGGCATAGGGTGGAGTGGTGCAGGCTAGAGTACAGTTGCATATAGTGGCATTGAGTGTAATGGCGTTGAGAGCGAGTGGACGCCAAGTAATCTCGGTATTCCTATATTTTCGTAAATGTGTGAATCCTATAGTCTGAAGTGAATCCAAGAGGAGAGGCTGGCACTGACAGAACTTTATTGTTAAACAGGGCCCCAAAAATCCTTAAGATGTCCCTGCTGCTAGGATAACATTGCCACAATCAAGCTTAGATATTATGAATGATATTAGTAGTACATGGGCTGCTGTGTTTAGGCCATAAAGGGAATAACAGTGTAGCTTGAATACTATCACTATTAGCATGACAGTGCCATTACAGAAGGGACCAACCATATACATGTTAGTCTGGACCATCAGCAAAGGAAGAGATCATTGCAAATTGCTGGACCATCAGGCTTTACACACAAAAACAAAAGCAATCCTAGTGAGGAAGATTTCGGGATAAAGCTGATCACCTGGAAGTCCCACCTACAATTCTGTAAATAGGAAGTGCTACGAATTAAAACACTGGACAGTTTTTGTCGGGCCTCTGCAGCACAACACACTTTATGATTTCCAACTCTGGTGCCTTATTGAGGAGGATAGCAAACAGGAAGATTTTGCCTTATTAAAAAAAATAAAACATCAGGAGAAGGATCAAGTCCCTTGCTGTCCTACTACCTCAGTCAACTATGGCACCTAGGAGATATTCTTCTCCGCATATTAAGATGGTGCCCAGTCCTCTGGCAATATGATGGCCTGAAAGGGATTGTTCACCCTACTCAGGATGGTGCCCATTCTATGTTGATACTGCAACAGACGTCTTTCCTCAACTAGTGGTTTCAGAAGCTAGAGAAACAGGCATGAAGAGCACAGCCAGAGCATGAAAGCTGACATAGTGAGGGGCACAATAAGAAGAATAGCTCATTCTTGACCCCAGGGCTTAGTAAAGAAAAGTTCAAGCCTAAAGCTATCTAAACTAGCAATGCGGTATTCACTACATTGTTTCAAAATGTATACTTTTTTTCTTCTTGACAGGCTTTATGCCATGTGTTCTTTTATGGCATATTATGATTTAACCTATTGAAATACAATCCATTCCTATGTGTCCTGATCTAAGGGGTATGATGTCTCACAGCAGGTGTGCCACATCCCCACAGAAGAAGAGAGGGCTTTACGCATTGTGTGTGCTCCCTAATATTTAAACGTATGTAAGTTCTCATCAAATGCTCTCTTTTTCCTAACCCCACTACTCTGCTTTTTGCTCTTTTCTCTTTGACCTCAACCTTGCAAGAGTATGTTTCTCAAGCATTTGGTCATAGGTCAGGAACTGCAAGGACCTTGCTTGAGGCAGGAGAGGCAGAGGTGAACCACAACCATCAACATATCCTCCCAGAACTGTGGCACATATCTGCATTTTGCATTTTAAGAAGACTACACATTCATTAGATGTACTGATTAGTCCAGGATCAGCTTCAATAGTAAGGAAAGCCCTGACTTCTGCTCCCACTCTACCCATATTGTCTTAACAAAGGCAAACAGTATGATTTTTACCCTCTATTAGACTGTTAAATGTGTTTTTTGGAACGCACTGATAAATTTAAAATGCAGATAATGGTTTAATGTTTTAACTGTTGACTACGTTAACCCTAACGTTTTTAAAGTTAACAGGACTAGAAACCAGAGAGCAGGGAGCATAGAGGTGGAGGCTCTCTGTAAAAGTACACTTAGGGTCATAGAGTAGCAGCAAGGGGCAGTGCTGTAGTGTTGCAGAATCAGGAAATGTAATGCCAACTGGGATGCGACTGCACAGGTAAGGGAAGCACTGACTACTGCTCCCCACTCTACCCAAATCATCTTAATAAAGGCAGACAGCATGGTTTTTACTCGCTATTAGACTGTTAAATGTGTTTTTTGGAAAGCACTGATAAATTTAAAAAGCAGATAATTTTTGTTAGACTTTTCATCCTTGGCGTGGTCTCCCTTAACTTTTTGCCTCTGTTTCCCAGGTTGTTGATGTGTGATGGGCTCTGTTTTTGCTGTTTTTGTTACTCTGGGCACTTTACTACTGCTAACCAGTGCTAAAGTGCAAGTGCTCCTATACAAAATGTGTATGTAATTGGTTCATCCATGATAGGCATATTTGATTTACTAGTAAGTCCCTATTACAGTGCAGTAGAGGTGCCCAGGGCCTGTAAATCAAATGCTACTAGTCGACCTGCAGCACTGGTTGTGCCACCCACATAAGTAGCTCTGTAATCATGTCTCAGACCTGCCACTGCAGTGTCTGTGTGTGTAGTTTTAAACTGTAAATTCAACTTGTCAAGTGTACCCACTTGCCAGGCCTCAACCTTCCCTTTTCTTACATGTAAGGCATCCCTAAGGTAGGCCCTAGGTAGCCCCAAGGTCCGGGTGCAGTGTATGGTTAAGGTAGGACATATAGTAATGTGTTTTATATGTCCTGACAGTGAAATACTGCTAAATATGTTTTTCACTGTTGCAAGGCCTGTCCCTCTCATATGTTAACATGGGGGCTACCTTTAAAAATTATTAAAGTGTAGATTCCCTTTGGGAGCGGATAGACATGTGGAGATTGGGGTCTCTGAGCTCACAATTTAAAAATACATCTTTTAGTAAAGTTGATTTTAAGATTGTTTGTTTGAAAATGCCACTTTTAGAAAGTGAGCATTTTCTTGCTTAAACCATTTCTGTGACTCTGCCTGTTTGTGGATTCCCTATCTGGGACAGTTTGACAGTTGGGCTGGTTGCACCTCTCACTAGACAGTGACACAAAGGGAGTAGTCTGCATTTCCTGATGAGCCATCTGTGCTAGGAGGGAGGGAAGGAGTGGTCACTCACACCTGAAAGGACTGTGCCTTCCCTCACACAATATAGTCTCCAACCCCTGGTGTGTGTCTGGGGCCTGGCCTGGGCAAGGCAGGAATTCACAAACAAGAGAGACTTTTCTGTGAAGTAAGCCTACTTCAAAGGGCAGAATGGGTATAAGAAGGGCACCCAAAACCAAAGACTTTAGAGCACTTCGGAAACCAGGAGGAACCTCTGCCTGGAGAAGAGCTGAAGAGCTGCCCTGCCTGTGACTGTGCTTTGTGGAGCTATCCTGTAGTAGCTGCTTCTGCTGTGCTAGAGGACAAAGACTGGACTTTGTGTTGCCTTCCTTCTTGTGAAGAACTCTCCAAGGGCTTGATTTAGAGCTTGCCTCCTGTTGTTTGAAGTCTCAGGGACAGCAAAGACTTCTCTCTGCCAGCACCTGGAGCCTCTGGAGAGACTCCTACTCTGCCAAGTGGTGCCCATCCAGTTCCTGGGACCCTGAGAAGAGAAGCTGGCAGCCCAAAAGTGAGAAATCCACGCACAGACTGCTGTGTGGGGACGAGATCGATGGGACTCCGATCTGCGGCTGAAAAATTGACGTGCTGCCGGCTTTGTGGCTGAAAATCGACGCTCGCCTGCAACACGACCGGAAGATCGATGCCCGCGGCTGGAGAAACGGCACGCAGCATCGCTGACGGAGGCTGGCGAGATCGCAACCCGCGCTACGTGGTTTTCGGACCATCGTGCGGCTGAATTTCTGACGCACACCTATGCTGGGTGTGCAAAAACAACACAAGGCCTGCCCGCACCCGAGTGTGCGGACCGAATCGACACATCGCTCTCCTGCAGAGAGAAGAAATGACACACGCCGACTCAACTGAAGGAGAAATGATGCAAGGTCTCGCTTGTGAGTGATATAGACGCATAGCAAGCCCTTTTTGAAGCACACTTGCCCATGCGGGGTTATTTTTGACACGCACCAGGTACATTTTCACACTAGCTGCGATAGCGTTGTGTTTACAACTAACTTTTCGCTTTTTAATTGATAACTTGACTTGTGTAATGTGGATTTTTGTCGTTTTGGTCTTGTTTTGTTTTGCTAAATATTTTCTATTTTTCTAAACCTTTGTTGTGTCATTTTGTAGTGTTTTCATTAAGTTACTGTTTGTGTTGGTACACATACTTTACACCTAGCACTCTGAAGTTGAGCCTACTGCTCGTGCCAAGCTACCAAGGGAGTGAGCGGGGGTTAGCTGAGGGTGATTCTCTTTTACCCTGACTAGAATGTGGGTCGTTGCTTGGACAGGTGGTAACCTGACTGCCAACCAACAATGTTTTAATGTTTTAACTGTTGATTGCGTTAACCCTAACATTTTTAAAGTTAACAGGACTAGAGACCTGGGGGCAGAGAGCATAGAGTTGGAGACACTCTGTAAAAGTACTATTAGGGTCACAGAGTAGCGACAAGGGGCAGCGCTCTAGTGTTGCAGAATCAGGCCATTTAAGGCCAGCTGGGATGGAAGTGCGCAGGTAAGTAAAGCACTGACTACTGCTGCCCAACCTACTCATATTGCCTTAGCAAAGGCAGACAGCACGGTTTTTACTCGCTCTAAGACTGTTGAATGTGTTTTTTTGGAAAGCCCTGATAAATTTAAAATGCAGATAATGTTTTAATGTTTTAACTGTTCACTATGCTAACCCTAACATTTTTAAAGTTAACAGGACTAGAGACCTGGGGCAGGGAGCAGCGGTGAGGGGTAGCACTCTAGTCTTGCAGAATCAGGACATTTAAGGCCAACTGGGATGCGAGCAAACCCAAACGGGACCAGGGGCCAGGCATGCTGCTAAAAACACCATGAATCCACCATTAATCCGCTGCAATATACAGCCCAACAGCTTCTATCCTCAAGAAAAGGAGATAAGGCCCAATGATGCATGCTTTTAGATTTTATGAAGGAAGAGAGAGTATATGCCCACTGTGGTTTCACGTGTAATAGACCCGTTACCCCAAAGAACAGAGCCACATAGATAGATAAGGAGATGGAGAACACAAATGTAGACACACTTGAGGTCAGGGGGGAGGAAAAATGTTGGAGGCTAGGCAAAAGTAATTGCAAATCTTTACCAGGACTTAAAACAGAAATAACCCTAATATTAGAGGAAGAGAAATTAGACATCTTATTTGTCACAGAAATTTGGCTGAAGGATAGTTCAACCGTTGACATTCAAATGGTACTCCCTCCAGGATGTTACATTTCTCAACCAGATAGAGTTTTTTTTTTTAAAAGGTGGTGGGATTGCAATAATACTAAAAGAGGAACTGCAGTCCTCTATATCGCCCCTTGAAATCCCAGACTGTGAACATTTTCAATTTAATATCAATCTATCCAGTACCTTTACTTTGTCAGGGGCACTGATTTATAGACCCCCAGGCCTTGGTACACATTTTATAGAAGCATTACCTGATATACTTTGAATAAAAGATTTTTTACAGTTTTAGGGCATTTTAATTTACATTTAGAGGATCAAAATAGTGCATCAGCAATTAGGCTAAGACAAGATCTCAAAGCCTAGACTTTAAAATCTGAGTCCCCTACACATAAAAAAGGTCATCTGTTGAACCCGATCTTTTGCAACAACTCAAAACTTCATATAAGCAGGATTGCACCACAACCTTCGACAGACCATCATGTGGTCTTATTCTCCTTAAAAAAGAGCCAAGAATAATTATGACTAAACCCCTGTTGAAAACTGGAAAGAGATGGGGAAAGTTGGCAGAAACAAATTGGGAGGAAATGTTACTTAGATCACAGTCCTTGCTAAAAGAGGGTATAAAATCAGACAATTCCTATAATAGTTGGGAAGACTGGATCACACGTGCATTGGATATGTGCATCCCAATTACTTATTTCAAAGATAAAGAGCAAACTGAAACTACACCTTGGTTTAACACCAATTTGGCATCCTTGAAGAGACTTTGCAAAAAAATAGAAAGAACATGGAGAAAGTTATACTGGCCCCAGTTGAAGCAGAAATATAAAACAGCAATAAAATATTGTCAAAATGAACTTAAAAAGGCCCAGGCAGAATATTTTGAAGAAATCATGCCAAAGGCCCCAAATCCCTCAAGAGAATTACTTAAAAGTTGTGAAGACCTTGAAATTAGATGAATCAGGCACAATTTCTCCATCATCAACAATAGACAGATGTAATGAACTGGACACATTTTTTTCTGAAAAAAGTATTGAACATTTACAGTTCCCTACTGGCCATTCGAGAAGAGGGCCCTCAGCAAACTCAAATTTTAAAATCTGCCATACATGCTACTCCATTTAATACGATTCTTGAGTGACTGGGGGCAGGGTTCAGGAAATCATGATTTAGAAGAGATAGGGGTGAAAGCTAAGGCCCTGAAATTAATGCAATCTTTTATTGAAGACCAAACCTTCCACGTAATGGAAAATGCCTGTTTTTCAGAAACTAGGACCTTTAAATATGGAGTACCTCAAGGTTCCTCTCTTGGCCCCACCTTTTTAAAATATATATGTAAGATCTTTAGCAAGCATTGTGATGAACCATGGGCTATCAGTCGTGTCCTATGCAGATGATTCACAATTGGTAGTATCAATTGCAAAAGGGAAAGAACTGCTCAAGGACCCTGATGTGCTGGTCTACTGCTAGTTCTCTGCACCTTTGTGCTCCCCAGTTGTTCTCTACAGGGGGTGGGTGCTGTGTCCCCCCTCCCTGTCTTGCTGTGCAATTGACCCTCAGTGAGAAATGAGTGCTTTATTAAGGGGAAAGTGTATGATGAACACTTCCCTGTCCTGTGGCTTTGACAAGCTTCAAGAGAAGTGGCGTAAGGAAAGTGCTGCTCCCTACCAGCAGTAAGTGTGTGGCGAGTGCTCCTACTTTCCCTGTGGCTGTGTCCTGGTTTGGTACCTGACAACCCTAGAGCTGCGATGTTCTCCCAATCCGGGAGGACCGGTGCAAAGGAGGAGTATAACAGGGCCCTCTAGCAGTGCCTGGGGGAGTGTGGTTGAAGCACAGACTCCCCAGTGACCCTGGGGACAAGCAGGCACTCACTACAGCAGCAGGAGCTCTGGGTGATGAGGTGCTCCATTGAGTTGTGTGTTTGCACAACCGTGACCTGGGCAAACCCACCAGGGGCTCCATGAGGGAGGCTGTTGATGCCTGCAGAGGGCAGAGGAGTTCTGTGGCTCTCCAATGGGCCCTGGGAGGCAAACACCAAAGCCAGAAGGCTCGTCTGGAAAATATTGTATTTCCCTAGTGGGAGGCCCCACAGCAGCCATAGCAGCCTTTCATTACTTCACATGCAGGGTACCTTGGGAGGTCTCCCTGCTGAAGTAGGAGGTGTGTGTGCACCCCTCTATTGGTGGCATACCTGTTGCAGGGGCATCCCCAGGCGTGGCTTATAGTACGAGAAGGAATCCTCAGTGGAGGTCCAGTTCCTGCCGAGCCACTCCATTACCATAATCCATGTTGTAGGTGGGCAGGTGCCTACTCTTAGAGGAACAACTCACTGCACTGCATCTAATAAAAGCACAGAGGCACAAGGTTGATATGTGGGTGACAGTTGTGGGTGGTAATGGGTGATGATGCCCTTTTTTATTATTGCTTGCTGCATTTCATGTTCTGAGGTTGATGTAGATTGTGTTCTCTACTGACAAGTGCACAGCTGCTGCACAGCTACGGTTTCAGGGGCTGTATGATAAGTGCAGTAATGTTTCCTTTGTGATGTAGTCATGACATGTACAATGTGGAAATGTTTCCTGTATTTGCACTCATTGTGATGTTTGACAATTGCCTAGGTGGCAAAGTAAAAACTGTTTTATGTGGTTTTGGTCTATGATTTATGAATAATATATATTACATTTTTACATAGTATTGTGTGGAGTCCCTTTTGTGGTGTATTTATTGTGTCATGGATCAATCAATCAATCACTCATTCAGTAATTTGTTAAGCGTGCTACTCACTCAGAAGGGTCTCAAGGGGGGGAGGGGGTGTTACTGCTTGAAGAGCTAGGTCTTGAAGGGCTTCCTGAAGGTCAGGAGGTCCTGGGTCAGACGTAGGTTGACGGGGAGGGAGTTCCAGGTTTTGGAGGCAAGGTGGGAGAAGGATCTGCCACTGGTTGTGGTATGGTGTATGCGGGGGACTGTTGCGAGGGCGAGGTTGGCGGAGCGGAGCTGGCGTGTTGGGATGTGAAAGTTGAGACGCTCGTTGAGGTAGGCCGGTCCAGCATCTTGGAGAGCTTTGTGAGAGTGGATTAGGAGTTTGAAGACGATCCTTTAGTTGACAGGGAGCCAGTGGAGGTCTCTGAGGTGGGCTGAGATGTGTTCGTGGCGAGTGAGGTTGAGGATGAGTCGTGCTGAGGCGTTCTGGATGTGCTGGAGTTTCTTCTGGAGCTTGGCCGTTGTTCCCGCATAGAGGGTGTTGCCGTAATCCAGTCTGCTGCTGACAAGGGTGTGGGTGACCGTTCTTCTGGTGTCCATGGGGATCCATCTGAAGGTCTTGTGGAGCATGCGAAGGGTGTTGAAGCATGAGGATGAGATGGCATTGACATGCTGGGTCATAGAGAGCAAAGAGTCAAGTATAAAGCCGAGGTTGCGTGCATGGGTGGTGGGCGTTGTGGCCGACCCTAGAGTGGCAGGCCACCAGGAGTCATCCCATGCTGATGTGTTGGGGCCAAAGATGATGATCTTGGTCTTCTCTGAGTTCAGCTTGAGGCAGCTTGCTTTCATCCAGTTGGCAATGGCATGAAGTCCGGTGTGGAGGTTGTTCTTAGCGGTTGCAGGGCCCTTCGTGAGAGAGAGGATGAGCTGAGTGTCTTCTGCGTAGGAGACAATGTTGCGGCCGTGGGATTGGACGAAGTTGGCGAGTGGAGCCATGTAGACATTGAGGAGGGTGGGGCTGAGTGAGGATCCTTGGGGAACTCCGCAAATGGTCTTGGTGGTTATAAACAGGAACGGGGGAGGCGGACTCTTTGGGTTCTTCCAGAGAGGAAGGAAGTGAGCCAGTCCAGGGCTCTGTGGTGGATTCCAGCATCGAAGAGGCGTGTGCGAAGGGTGTGGTGACAGACGGTGTTGAAGGCTGCGGAAAGGTCAAGGAGGATGAGGGCAACGGTTTCACCTTTGTCGGGCCTGCTCCTGATGTCGTGCTCGTTGTTGTCAATTTATTCTTTGTAGAAAGATCTTTTGGTGGTCCGAATGAGCTGGTGATATTTGCGGGTGGCAGATTTGCAGGCAGTGTGGTTGCTTTCTGATTGTTCTTGGCACCAGATCTTATCGGCTTTCCGGCATTCTCATTTGGAGGCCTGAAGGTCTGTGGTGAAACAGGGAGCTTTCTTGTTGGTGCGGGTGTTGGTGGTTTTCTGAAGTGGAGCGAGGGTGTTGGCACAGTCATCGAGCCATTGTTTGAGGATGAGGGCGGCGGTGTCGGGGTCGTTAGTTTTGGGTGGTAGGGCATGGGCGAGGTTGGAGATCAATTGGTCCTTGGAGATCTTGTTCCACTTGCAGTGCGGGATCCAATGCTGTTGGTGATGGGTGGTGGGTTTCTGAAAGGAAAAATTAACACAACGGTGGTCGGTCCAATGGAGTTCCGTGGTGTGAGTGAAGGTGACGTGGCTGCTGGAGGAGAAGATGGCGTTGAGTGTGTGACCGGCTGAGTGGGTGGGCGAGGTGACCAGTTGCTTGAGGCCGAGGTTGGCAAGGTTGTCCAGTAGGGCTGAGGAGTTGCTGTCGCCGGTGTTCTCCAGGTGGAAATTCAGGTCGCGAGGAGCATGTAGTCCGTGGAGGCGAGGGCGTGGGTGCTGATAGCGTCGGCGATGGCGTCGCAGAATTGAGGGTGGAGGCCTGGGGGTCTGTATACGAGGGTTCCTCTCAGGGTGGTGTTGGCATTGACGTATATCTGGAAGTTCAGGTGTTCATCCAGGTTTCGGAGAGGAAGGCGATGTCTGGGGAGGTTGATGTGAGCAGGTACCAGAGTTCGATGGCGTGCTTGTGGACGGAGCAGATGTTGAGGAGGATGCAGCTGAGGTGGTTTAGGTGGGTGGCGTTGTTGTGGTGCTTGGTGGCTTGAGTGCAGGTGAAGTGCCACGTGTGGCAGAAAAAAGGTCCATGGGTCTGCCTAGGGGAGGCCTGGACGCAGGCAGTGGGGCGGCCGGAGTTGAGCACAAGGAGTTCTAAAGTGGTGTAGTGGCGTCTGGCGGCGTGGGAGGTACGAGGGGCAGGGGGACTGGCGCTGGACGCGGTCCAGGCGTGGACGGGTGCACACGGGCTTGCCCCTGGCGCGCCAGTGTCTCGGCCGCACAGCAGCTGCCATTAAGAAGGGGGGGGTGGGAGGGAGGAGCAGCTGGGAGGCAGGAGGCCATGGCGAATGGGGGCACAAGGGGGGTGGGGCCACAGGGGACGCAGCAGCGGGACCGGGGAGAACAGAACAGAACAGAAAAGGCAAAAACAGGCAATAAAAAAGGCAGTAAACAGGCAGAGCAACGAAGGAGGCAATAAACCGAAAAAAGGCACAGAAAAACGGCACAAAAAGCACTTGTACAAATAACAAGACACACACACAATACTTACGGCAACCACTAGACACCAGGGATGAAGCGCAGGCGGGTGCCTGAGGGTGGTGGAGGGCCTTGAACTCGCGGCACCAGTGCGGGCGGGGTCTGGGACACGAGGGCAGGCTGGTGGAGCTGCTCAGCGTGTAGGGTGGTGCCTGGCCTTAAGGCAGGTCAGGGGTCACTCTCTGCGCCGTGCAGCGGCTGCCATTAAGAAGGGGAGGTGGGAGCAGCTGGGAGGCGGTAGGCAGTGGCGAATGGGGGCGCAAGGGGGGTGGGGCTGCAGGGGACGCAGCGGTGGGACAAACAGGCAATACAAAAGGCAGTAAACAGGCAGAGCAACGAAGGAGGGATTTGTGTGTGTTATGCAAATGCTTTACACATTGCCTCTGAGATAAGCCTGCCTGCTTGTGCCAAGCTACCGAGGGGGTGAGCAGGGGTTATCTTGGATGTGTAGCTCCCCTACCCTGACTAAAGTGGTGGGTTCTGCCTGGCTTAGGTGCATACCCGAGGTAACCAGAAACCCAATTTCTAACAGTGAAGTATGCAATTTTTTATTTCACATAACCGTAATTACCTATGCAAACAAATATACACATGAAACTTCTTAAAGTTTTAGTAATAGGCATAAATTCCTCTATATGTGCACCAATATGTTCAAAGAAGCAGACATTATGACAGTGTCTGATATAGACACTAGGCATTTGACACTGGTAAAAATTAAACAGATTTTAGGATATGAAATGCAACCCTATGCCAAGTCTATTTCAATATTTTGCAATACTGTACATTGGAATCAAACTCCAGCTCACTGATGAGCCCAAATAGGCCAGATCAAGTCTGGGGTTACTTGTTTCTCATTTAGAAATAATCTTGCCTAGTGGTGGACACTGGACACTTCATATTGGAGTGGTACAACGTCTAATTTACATGAGAGTGGCTGTTGCCTAGAATGACACAGCGGACAAAAGCACAATGGACTGAAATGTGTCTCAGTGTAATTACCAGTATCTGAGAGTTTTACAAGCAGTACGATGGAGGAGACCTAGCCTGGTAGTTTGGGATGGCCTGTGCCTATTGTAGCAGAAGCAAGTCTGACTTACATAAGGCTGGACTCTTTCTGCAGTGGCATAGTGTAAAATATAATATACTGAAATGCAGCTCTAAAAATACCAAATGAGAGAGATCATTCAAACATTTCACCCATCGTTTTTTTTAGTTCTTAAGGGTGATCCATTAATGTGACAGTGGTGTTCAGATGTTGGCCCCCTGCTAACGATTGCATAGGTATTAGGCTGCACCCCACTGACAAGGCAAAAATAGACCAACAGCAGACAGGGTGGCTTGTTTCTAATTCAAAGAAGACTGCCTTGGGATTTTAGGTTGGACTGTTACTACTAGAATAGGGCCAGGTATGATTTGCATGAGAATAGTTATTTTTCCGAGCAGCACAGATATCTAAAAATGATGGACACGAAAGTGGCACAGATTAATTACTAGTTTCTGAAATCAGTTCAAGCAGTCTACCCTCGCTTTTTTGTTTTCATCAGGGTATACAAGTCACACGTTTCTTGGGGTACTTACCCACCGTGGATACTGGCACCCCATGAGTGTGATTTAGTCACAAGTAATTTTGAGCCACCGTGGTGTAATACTGTGTGCGAGTGAACGTTTTTGTGAGTGCATGGTATCCTTTTCTGTTTATCTTGTACGTTCAGCCATTTCTACTTGTATTTCAGCTATATGCATACAAATGCTATATTGTGAATCAGGCCTTCCATTTTCAGAACATCCAAATATCAAATTATTTATTTTAGTGAATAGACAAGTTAAATGTGTAGAGTATAGTATGAGCAGGTTCCTTTCTATGAGACCGGACTAATGGAAACCTCATACCTAAACGTCCCAATTCAAGGACATAATTGCTGCAAGAAGACTAACCTCAGTCCTTACACTTGCCTCAGAAGGCATTGATAAGGAAATGTCTTGGATCCTCTCCATAGAGAAATTAGTGAGCCACATCCAAGACCTCTGGTCTCTAGAGCAATCTCTGAATAGCAGTTGCAAAGAATGAGTGATCCTATGTGTCCGCTCCACAAGTAGGCCTGGTCAACATTTGAAATCCAAAAACGTAATTCACATAATCTTTGGAATTTTGCATTACACTTTGTAGGAAATCTGCCTTTTCTGCATGATCACTTTGGATTTTCCACCTTTGCCTGGATCTCATATTTTTGCTGGCTTTAGGAGCCTGTGCCCTTTAGCCCTACTATTCAATAGTATAGTGCCTCTTCTCCCCCTTTAAACATGGTTGCAGTAGCATACTCCTAAGTGGCCTTTTTATTTGCCTATACATCCTTAATATATGGTACAACTAGGGGCTGAAGGCAAATGCCACTAGTGGATTAAAGCACTTATTGTACCATCCAACACAGTAGCAGTGCAAACATGGCATTCAACCTGTCACAATGAACCATTTTTACAGGTCAGAACCTTATTTTTAAATATTAATGTTGGCCACAAGGTAGGGTGCATTTTACTTTAAAGGAAAGAAATTTAGGGCTAGATTTACCAATAAGTGGTGCACTTCGGTGCAGCAAGCAAAGTTGCTGCACTGTGTTGCCTCACCTGGAGAGAGAAGAAGTGCTTCATATCTTTAAAGAAATGGCTGAGTTCCGCTCTTTCTATGCTCTGGTGCTTGCTGGGCTATCTAGCGATGATGCTGGCACACTTGTGCCATAGTGTAAGCATATCAGCATTGTGATCAGAATAGTTTTGGTGCAGAAAGCGGCACATTGCTGTACAAAAGCTATTGTTTGAGGCTATTTCCTCTTTGTATGAGAGGCAATAACAAGGAGAAATAAAGAGATTTCTTTTTTATTATGCCAGCCTGCATGAGGCAAAGGATTTTGGCACCAATACATGCTTAGAAGTCTTGTCAAAATGTCCATGTTAAAATCCAAAGGATTTAGTATTGTGTCTGAGTTCAAAAGTACCACAAACATGATGCAAAACCTTTGTAAATCTGTACCCAAATGGCAAAGTGTCCTTACAGTGACTAGTACCTAAAATCTATGTTCGCTGTGACAGGCCAAGCTGTCCTATATAGAAAACAAGAGGACACAGTAATATACTAAAAGAGTATCTCGGTAGAGGGACCAGCTAGAAAAATAATTAAACCACTGTTTTTAATAGTTATTAAAAGTTCAACCAGTGGTGAAGTTGGATTTTTTATAAATATTGAGGAAAAGTAACTTTTAGAAAGTTACTCTTTACCTGCCTGAACTGTTAAAAGGATAATTCGCAGATGCCTCTGTCAGCTCTCAAACAGTTATTAGCCTTGAATAAGTGTGAATAGTGGTGAAATGCCTTCAAAGAGCAAAAAATAGGCTGACATGAAAGGGCAGAGATGACTCCTCTGAACTCTGTAGAATATGTAGGGTGGAGGTGCAAATATCCTTTTTGACACAACAGTATTAAATCCTGCCCCACTGTCAAATCCTGCTTGGGACATCTGCATGGCTCACATATACGTCTTTGGGCACACTTTAAAAGGAGAGAACAGGACACCAAGAAAAATCTTGTGGATCCACATTATGGTTGCTGAAGGACTCAGCTTTTGTTTTACTAGACTTCTGTCTATGGATTTGTTGTGGATACAATGGCTGACTCAAACTGGATGTTAGTGGTAGATGTGGGTGGTCACTAGGATTACTATAGTACACTCCTTACATACACACACACACAGAATTAGCTAGCTTGAAAATGCCCAAAGTATGTAGGGTTGGCCCCAGATTCTTTTAACCCATTGGTTACTGCATGCCCAGAAGTCATTCCTGCCCACTAGGTAGTTTCAGGCATAAATATGGAACCTCCAAGCACCCACTTCAGACACTTCCAGGACCTGCAAAAAGATCAAAAGAGGACTGGACCTGCTGTCTGAGAGGAGTCCGGAAGGACTAGACCTGCTCCCTCTTGTACCCTCGACAAAGTCATGGACTCCAAGGGTCGTAAGGTTGACCTCCTATTCAAGCCACAGGGATATGTTAGAAATTTGGGCCCATATTTATACTTTTTGACAGAAAACTGCTTACCACCGCCTTGCGCCATTCCTGAGCGCCAGCCGTGTGCCATATTTATGGAATGGTGCAAGCCAGCGGCAAGGATCGGCTAGCGTCAAAAGAAAAGATGCTAGCCGGGGGGTGGCGGTAGGGGGAAATGGCATTAGGGCATGAGAAATTACGCTAGGCTGGTTAACGCCAATATATGTAGTGTTAACCAGCCTAGTATCATTTCTTGATGCAAGAGCACCCAAAAGTTACTCTTGTCTTAGTAAAGACAGGAGTCATGCCCACCCGTAGCCATGCCCAGGGGACCAGTGTCCCCTGGGCATTGCCATTGGACCCAGTGCCATGCAAGGGGTCCCCAATGGCACAGCCAAAATAAATCGTATACTTACCCACACTTACCCAGGATGGGGTCCCCTATCTTCTGGTGCCCCTCTGGTGTGAGTGGGGATGTTGCTGGGCATGGGGTGGGAATCCGTGGGCCCACTCCATGGTGTTTAGCCATGGAGAGGGGTCAACAGCTACCCTATGCTTGGTCTGGCCCAGGTGTTAAATATTGGCGCTAAGCAGGCTTAGCGCCATTATTTAGGTACGCCTCCTACCCGTGCGCATTGCACAGGGGATAAATATAGCGCTACAGGCTTAGAGTAATTTTTGGGATGGGAACACCTACCTTGCATCTCTTTGACGCAAGGAGGGTTCATGCATCCAAAAACTGGCGCTAACTCCAATATTTTGACGCAAGACATGTCTAGTGTCAAAATATAAATATGGTGTTAAGTTTGCATAATTTTAGCATCAAAATAAATGATGCTGAAATGGCTCAAACAGAGTATAAATATGCCCCTTGATATTTAGTTGGTCGAGTTATGCACCTTGTCCAAGTAGGGACCACAACCCTAGTCAGGGGAAGTCAGATACACAACTAAATTAACCTGTGCCCACCCTCTGGTAGCTTGGCACAGAGTAGTCAGGCTTTACTTGAGAGGCATTGTGTAAAGTATTTGTGCAGCACTTAAATTACATTAAAACAGTGAAAACACCACAAAACGACTGCACTAGTTTAGAAAACAAAGAATATTTTTATGAATAAAACTAGACCTAAATCACAAAAACCATTAAGTAGAACTCGAGGTAAGAATTTTTAAAGAATAAATTGCAATAGAGTGTTTAGAAATGAATAGCACAAAAAGATTACTTTAGGTCATGCTAGTCCAGGGTAAATCCAAAGTACAGTATAAGTCAACCACAATGGAGGGCATGTCAGATACAGGACCCACGCAGGGCTGCTGAAAAGTACCTTGGATGGACGGTTGTGTCGACGTCGAGGAAGCAATGCAAAGGCAATACATCAATTCCAATCCGTGCAGTCAGCAATGCGATGTCATTGAGATGCGGCTTCAAACCCTTGCAATGATAGCAATGCATCATTGCCGAGCTGTGCAGCTGGCGAACCAAAGGTGATGCGCTGGGACTTGTGATGATGCATCGATGCTGAGCTGCAAAATCAGTGTTGTGAAGTCCTTGTCCTCAGCAGCAATGGGGTCCAGTATTTATACCCAGTTGAGCCTTTGAAGAGGGGTAGACTTCAAAGGGAGGCCTTTGAGGTGCACAAGGTCCCTTCCCTGCTTTCCCAATGTCCAGACACTCTACAGGGGTTATGTATCTCTTTGCGTGGGGACAGGCACAGCCCTATTCAGATGTGTCAGCTCCTTCTTCTCATCTAGTCCAGGAAGGCCCATCAACCTGATGTAATTTTGTGTACTAAATGTTACTATATATTTTTCAATTTTGGCTTGAGATTTTTATTGTTTTGCATTTTTACTTTATTACTCTGTGGCCACCCATATTTCTTAAACACATTTTATGTAAAATTTCAGAAATTACATCATTATACTATGTTGTTTAATTACACCACTTTTGTTGGAATATTATAGCATTGGAGCGTGGGAATAACATGAAGAACCAGAATGGAAGAAGCAGTTGTGTGCAACAATTGTTTTTCTGTGCTATGTTGAGGCGAAAAATGCATACTTGAGCTAAAATATAGCACTAAATGATGGCTTTGCATTTTGCATATTTTTGTGTAATTTTGCATAATTTCCCTAACATGGTGTTTAATGAAACAAAAGCAAATTAATCAAATTAAGCATATCCCTACCACTCTCACTCTTGAGCCAGAAGAACACAAAGACTTGGTAGAATACCAGGCGTCTCTCCAGCAAACAGGTTTGGATTAAGTTAGTCAAAACTTGACAGTGTGCAGCAGACCTGCTGCAATTATGCAGAGAAAAGCAATAGATTCTACTCTCTCTCACATCCATAAACAAAGCACTGACATCAAGATAGGCAGGTAGGGCCTGATTCACAAAGGTAAACGTACACCTTTGTGTAAGTTTACACTTTTTCAGGATTCACAAAACAGAATTTTAATAGTAGGTTTACGAGTGTGGAAGCTCCTCAGTTGGGGCGGAGTAATAGGCACATAAAACATAGAACAGGCCTCTCTTTTTTTAATGAAATGTTTATATTTTTTATGGTTTTATTTTGTATGCATTATATATATGTATAAACACACACACACATATATATCTATATATTATATTATTTACACTATATTAGTTTTGAAAATATTTTGTTTACTATGAACATATGTATATATATATATTCAAAGATTTCCTTCCAGTCCACAATCATGAAAGAGAACGCCGGCACTCTGTACTGCTGCACAATAATTTATTTATTTCATGCCGATAACACGAAACTGAAACAACACCCTAAGGCTCTGGGCAACGCGTTTCAAACAAAACGGTCTTCTTCATAGCCCTCCTTATTCCAAATAAACAAATATACAAGCTGCACCCCCCATCCCCCTCCTTATTTTATATCCTGTTTCCCATTAGACATAGAAGAAATCCTACAATTTGACAATCCAAAACATCAAAACTCAACTATAATTATTTTCTTCATTGTTAATTCATTATCTCAATTTTACAACCAAAATTTGTTTACACAATAAAGCCACTATTTCATCATTTTTACTAAATAAACAACCCAAATGTCATTCTTCGTCCCATCATACTAATATCTCTAATATTACATTAATTTCCTAATTTTCTACACCCTCATAGCATTTACAAAACTTCTTACTTACTGCAATGCCTAAATCAACTAATGCCAGGAAAAATAATACTAATAACAAAAAGCATTACAATTTATTTCACAATCGGAGGTGATGGTGCCAGCTAATCAATTCAAACAGCGCATAGTCATAATAGATATCCCATTAACCCACATGTACATACAATCCTTCATCCTGGTTCAACCCCCACGGGGCTCTGCTGTTAAGTCTGATAATATATTCCGACTCCATTTTCCTCAAAATCCGTGCCCTGTCTCCTCCTCGTGGGGATAGCAGGGCCCTGTCAATTCCAAAAAATAACATATCATCAACTCTCCCCTCATGAATTTGTCTGCAGTGTTGAGCTATGGGATAATTGGCATCATTGTTCTTAATCGCCCGCCAATGTTCCAATATCCGTTTTTTGACAGGAAAGATTGTGCTGCCCACATAATAGAGGTTACACGGACATTTGATGACATACACAGTATAATCCGAGTTACAGTTTATGAACTTGTTAATCTTCTTCTCCTCCCCTGTGGGCAACATATAGGTTTTACAGTTTTTACTATACTTACATGCCTTGCATCTCATGCATTTATAAAAACCTGTCTGTTTCATAAATCCCACATTCTCATTCTTGCTTTTATTCACATAACTGTGTACTAAAATGTCCAGCAGAGATCTATTCTTCCTATGTGTTATCCTCGGATAAGGGCCCACTAATGAGCCTATAACCTTGTCCGTTTTAATTAAATGCCAATATTGCTTTAAAATATTCACCATTGCTTTGGAGCTGGCATTAAAGGTAGTAATACATCTTATCGCCTTCTCATTACCATCTTGTTTTCTTGGAAACAGGATGCTCTCCTGATTAATATTAGCTACCTTCCTACAAGCATCCCTAATAACGCTACCAGGATAGTCTCTGGCTCTGAACCTGGCAATCATGTCACTTTGTTCTTTCTCAAATCCAATATTCGTACTACAATTTCTTCTTGCTCTTAACAGTTCCCCATTGGGTATACTCCATTTAAGTCTAGCGGGATGGGCACTCCTAGCAAGCAAAATGCTGTTACCTGCTGTGCTCTTTCTATATAACCTTGTCTGTACTTTATCCCCCTCTATTACAACTAGAACATCCAAAAACTCCATCACTTGTCTATCCATTTTGTATGTAAATTTCAGATTAAACTCATTCCTTTGTAAACCCTCCACAAATTCCAGTAAGACATCCTTCGGTCCATCCATAATATAAAAATGTCATCTATAAATCTTGTCCAAAAAATCAAATACTTCATCCACCTATCATTATCTTCTGTCATCACATGTTGGGTTTTCCAACAGCCCATAAATAGGCATGCAAAACTCGGAGCAAAACAGCTCCCTATAAAACGGACAAGGTTATAGGCTCATTAGTGGGCCCTTATCTGAGGATAACATATAGGAAGAATAGATCTCTGCGGGACATTTTAGTACACAGTTATGTGAATAAAAGCAAGAATGAGAATGTGGGATTTATGAAACAGACAGGTTTTTATAAATACATGAGATGCAAGGCATGTAAGTATAGTAAAAACTGTAAAACTTATATGTTGCCCAAAGGGGAGGAGAAGAAAATTGACAAGTTCATAAACTGTAACTCAGATTATACTGTATTTGTCATCAAATGTCTGTGTAACCTCTATTATGTGGGCAGCACAATTTTTCCTGTCAAAAAACGGATATTGGAACATTGGTGGGCGATTAAGAACAATGATGCCAATTATCCCATAGCTCGACACTGCAGACAAATTCATGAGGGGGGAGTTGATGATATGTTATTTTTTGGAATTGACAGGGCCCTGCTATCCCCACGAGGAGGAGACAGGGAACGGATTTTGAGGAAAATGGAGTCGGAATATATTATCAGACTTAACAGCATAGCCCCGTGGGGGTTGAACCAGGATGAAGAACTGTATGTACATGTGGGTTAATGGGATATCCATGATGACTAGGTGCTGTTTGAATTGATAAGCTGGCACCATCACCTCCGATTGTGAAATAAATTGTAATGATTTTTGTTATTATTATTATTTTTCCTGGCATTAGTTGATTTAGGCATTGCAGTAAGTAAGAAGTTTTGTAAATGCTACGAGGGTGTAGACAATTAGGAAATTAATTTAATATTAGAGATATTAGTATGATGGGACGAAGAATGACATTTGGGTTGTTTATTTAGTAAAAATGATGAAATAGTGCCTTTATTGTGGAAACAAATATTGGTTGTAAAATTGAGATAATGAATTAACAATGAAGAAAATAATTATAGTTGAGTTTTGATGTTTACGATTGTCAAATTGTAGGATTTCTTCTTTGTCTAATGGGAAACAGGATATAAAATAAGGAGGGGGCAGGGGGATGCAGCTTGTATATTTGTTTATTTGGAATAAGGTGGGCTATGAAGAAGACCGTTTTGGTTGAAACGCGTTGCCCAGAGCCTTAGGGTGTTGTTTCAGTTCTGTGTTATCGGCATGAAATAAATTAATTATTGTGCAGCAGTACAGAGTGCCGGCGTTCTCTTTCATGATTGTGGACTGGAAGGAAATCTTTGAATAATTACGGAGCCTGCACCCGGAGCCGTGCACCGGCCCCTTTGGTGGTTGAAGTCAGCTGTTGCAGGACATTATTATATATATATATATATATATATATATATATATTTTTTTTTTAAATGTCTGAATATATATATATACATATATATTTGTAGTAATACGGGTAAAATATTTGTAAAAACGTAATATAAATATTTTTATGAATTATTTTATACTAGATATATGAAAGTTCCTCCTGTCAATCCCCGCAAAGAACTAGATGCAGACCAATTAGATTCACCACTATTTTTAAGTACTATTCTGCCATAGATATATTACATAACTATTTATATAAACTCAAACATGCACACATATAAATATGTGTGTGTGCTTGTGTGATTATATAAGTATATATTTATATAAAGTATTCAATAAAAGTGTAATGTATTTATTTACATTATATTACATTTATGTGGTATCATGTTTAACATTTACTGTTTTAAACTCCATTTATATTTTCAAAGAAATCGATATGTTTGTATATTTTTGGACGCTATAAGTGTCAACTATATTTTTCTTCAGATATTTTGGTACTGAACATTATAAGTATAGGAGCAGGATATTGATGTAAACGATGTTTTTGACACAATGTTTACATCAAATGTTAGAAATGGGGTCTTTGGTTGGCAGTCAGGTTACCCCCTGTCCAAGCAAGGACCCTCACTCTAGTCAGGGTAAGTCACACACAATCCAAATTATCCAGTGTCCAACCTCTGGTAGCTTGGCACTGAGCAGTCCGGCTTAACTTAGAAGGCAATGTGTAAAGTATTTGTGCAATAAATCATGCAATAACACAGTAGAACACCACAAAAATACACCACACAGTGTTTAGAAAAATAGATAATATTTATCTGGTAAGATGCAGGTCAAAACGATCAAGATTCAATAAGTATATGTTGAGATATCACTGTAAAAATGATATAAAGTGTCTTTAGTCTTTTAAAAAGCAACAAGTGTCTCTTGAAAGCACAAAGTACCTGGTTTGTGTTCAAATTCTCTGCAAGGGACAGCAAAGGAGGAGATGTGTGGAAAACAGGAAGTTGTGCGTCGATTATTCTGGCGCACACAGACGACGCGTCATTGAGTTTTCACGCAGGGCAGGCTTTGTGTCGATTTCCGGTGCATAGACTGAGACCCTCTTTGGGTTGCAGGGTTTTCGGACATCCCGGGGATGATGCGTCAAAATCCTCGGCGTGCAGGATGAAATCACAGGGGCTGTGTCGATCCGGTGGGCAATGCGTGAATATTTCTGCCGCGCGGCAGGTGCTGTGTCAATTAATCTCAGGAAGTCGGGCTGCGTCGTTCTGGCTCGTCTTTGCGTCGATCCAGTGGGCTGTGTGTCAAATTTCCAGTCACAACGCTGGCGCTGCGTCGATCTTCTCCTTGCGAAGTCGGGCTGCATTGTTCCGGTTCAGCGTGCAGTGATTTTCTCATCGGGATGCAGGCTGTGCGTTGTTTCTTGTAGGCTGTGCGTCGATTTTCACCAAACAAGAAGTTCTTTTGCAGGAATGAAGTCTTTTTGGTCCTGAGACTTCAGGGAACCGGAGGCAAGCTCTATCCAACCCCTTGGAGAGCACTTCTCAGCACAGCCAGAGAGCAGCAGGGCAGCAGGAAAACAGCAAGGCAGCCGTCCTTCTCAGAAAAGCAGTCCAGGTGAGTCCTTTGAGCAGCCAGGCAGTTCTTCTTGGCAGGTTGCAGGTTCTGGTTCAGAGTTTTTTCTCCAGGAAGTGTCTGTGAAGTAGAAGTGTCTACCTCAGAAGTGTCTGAGTTTGTATGGTCAGAGACCCTGTTTAAATACCCAAATGTGCATTTAAAGTGGGTGAGACTTCATAGAGTGGCTTAGAAGTGCACAAGGTCCCCTTTCGGTTCCATCCTGTCTGCCAGGGTCCCTGTAGGGGGTGTAGCAGTCCTTTGTGTGAGGGCAGGCTACTGTCCTTTGACATGTAAATGTCAGGCCCTCCATCCTCCTAGCCCCGGCAGACCCATTCAATATGCAGATGTATGCAAGTGTGACTGAGCATCCTGTATTTGGGGTTGTCTGAGTGAATGCACAAGGGAGCTGTCAGCTAAACCTAGCCAGGAATAGATTGGAGGGCACAGAAGGAATTAAGTGCAGAGAAATGCTCACTTTCTAAAAGTAGCATTTAGTAATATAAAATCCAACTTCACCAATAAGCAGGACTTTCTATTACCATTCTGGCCATACTAAATATGACCTGGCTACTCCTTTCAGATGAGGATCTACCACTCAAACAGCATATGAGGGGAGCCTTAATGCTATTTTATGAAAGGAGCAGGCCACACAGCAGTGTAAAACGAATTTAGGAGATTTACACTACCAGGACATATAGAACGCATAAGTTCCTGTCCTGCCTTTTACTTACATAGCACCGTACCCTATGGGCTACCTAGGGCATACCTGAGGGGTGACATATGTAGAATAAGGGGAGTTTAAGGCTTGGCAATTACTTTTAAATGCCAAGTTGAAGTGGCAGTGAAACTGCCCACACTTGCCCTGCAATGGCAGGCCTGAGACATGGTTCGGGGGCTACTTATGTGGGTGGCACAATCAGTGCTGCAGCCCACTAGTAGCATTTAATTTAAAGGCCCTGGGCACATGTAGTGCATTTGACTAGGGACTTACAAGTAAATTAAATAGGCCAATTGAGTATGAGCCAATGTCACCATGTTTTAAGGAGAGAGCATTTGCACTTTAGCTCTGATTAGCAATGGTAAAGTGCTCAGAATCCTAAAGCCAGCAAAAATGAAGTCAGAAAAAGAGAAGGAGAAAGGCAAAAAGTCTGGGGGTGACCCTGCAGAAATGCCATTTACAACATCAACTATATTTCTACCATGATATTCTGTCAGTGATCCAGATCTGGAGGTCAAAGAACAGATTTATGAGTAGGCAGGTACATAGCTGAAAGCATGCTTAGATGATGGATGTGTGGATGGATGAATGGAATGGAGAAAGATTGAATGACGGATGAAAGACTGAATAGATGATGGGTGTAAAGGTGAAATGGTGTATATCAGATGATTGATGAAACGGTAAAAGGATGAATGAATAGATGCTTGGATAGAAGAGACACGCAAGCTCTTGTTGGGACACTCGGTCTCACTTGCCTGGCTTGCTTGATGCTATCAGAGCTTTGGTTCAAAGTGGGTGGTATTTTAATTACTTGATTACTCCCCTGGTAGGTAGTGACACAAAATTCGAGCCAATCCACACATTCTTCAGTTCCAACTTCAGATAGGTTCAAACTTGGCTCATTCTTGCATATCGTAGTACACTCTAGTACCACCAGGCGGCGATCATGTGTTCGATACAAAACCCACAGCATTAACCCTTTGACTTTCTGGCGGTAAACTGCTCTCAAAGAAGGGAACACAGGGTAAAACGAGAAGGTAGGAGTTTAACCTACGCTCCCTAAACAATGAAAAGGACATTTGCGTACTGACAACACTGACAAAACGAGGTCCTCGGATAAACCGGTTTGGCGGAAAAAAGCCAATTATCCTTTTAGAACTGAAATGAATCATCCTGTTTTGATTATCGTAAATTGTTTAATAGATCGCATTGTTCAACAGACCAGCATAAAAAAAAAAATCAGATGCATTTTGATGGCAGTTGCAACATCAAACAATATTGACTCTTTAAACGCGCACCAAAAACGATCGTCATTGGTATAAGAGCCGTTTTGTTACACTTTGTCACCTCTCCACACAATGTTAATTTAACTGTTTCATGGGGAACGTTGGAGAACCGCCCACTCAAACTCTACTGCTGTATTATTGTTGTTACACTGTACGATGATTAATTCAGAAGTACTTTCTTCACCCTGTTCTCGTTTACATTTTGACACCCCTTTTCCTTTCCGCATATGTATATTTTTTATGTTTTTACAGTGTGTGTTTGAGCCTATTGTTTGAGTCGTGTGGTTAAGCAGCGAAGAACAAGATGAAAAGCTCCTCTTTGGACTGGGGACAGAACAGAGTAGAAACAAATCCTTATGAAAATACTGTAAAGCCCTCCGTATAAACCAGAGTTTATCTAAATCAGAAGTGCCAAGCGTCCCGTTTCAAGGTGTAGTTTCAGTGTTGCGCTGTCATCACAGCTGTCAGCAGCTCGCTTAAGTGCTCTAATTGTCAATGGGCCTCCGTCCCTAATTGTTTAGATCTGTTAATCTGCATCCATCATCCGTGCAGCGGGGGCCAGCTCACATCCTGCAGTTTTTATAAATCATCCACTGGCAGGGCCATAATACATCTTGCAGAAACAGCCAGGATCTTGTGGCATGACGCTTGCTGCACAGGGGCTGGGAAGCAGATGGCTGTTGATTGCACAGAGGGCAGTATCTGACTCTGGGCAACCAGCACGAGACCCAGGCAAACATTTACATGTCACGACGTTGTTGCTAGATCTAATTAGCAGTTCTTTACAGGACGGTACAGGATTTGTCTAAGAGTAGGTTGACCACCTGGCATTGGTGCAAATTCTGGACAGACGTGTAACAAATTCAGGACAAAGGGCCAAAATTCAGGACAAAAATTCAGGACAAAGGGTCAAAATTCAGGAAAACAATTTAAGAACAAACAAAACAAACAGACACACGCAAGAGGCCGAGCCTCACTATGTTGTCAGTGCATTTATTTACTCTTTTTTAACATAGCACTATTTATTCACTGTGGACTCTTTGTGATTGCCTCCTGGTATGCTAAATTCAGGTGTCATATTACGTCCTTGTTCAGTATTAAATGAATGCCCTTCAGTACTGCGGCAAGACCATCACCCTATACCCAAATCTACCTAATCTTTTTCAAAGAAAAAGTAACAGCAATTTTTTTATCATGTTTCGGAACATTTTAAAACCCAAGGCCAACAGTTTGGGAAACATTAAGGTAATTAACCTTATGCTGGTTTAAACAAATTGAACAAAAACATCTGGCTTACCCCAACCGCCCATGGACTTTCAACATAATTTTTTTTTAAAGAGGCACGGCAGATGGTGTAGATGACAGTTTCACACCTAATGTCAGGATGTGAGGTACCCACAACTTGTTTGTAGTCTCACAGCACTAGAATGTATGTCTGGGACTCTACATTTATCTCACATGAGTCTACTCTGCACTTTATGACACTGCACCATTCTGCATTACTGCACTCTCTGCCACTATATTGTATGCCAGTCTACTCCACTGCACTCTATGCTACTCTACCCCATGCCACTCTATGCCACTGCACTCTTGCCCAATGCACTCTAAACAACTACACTGTCTGCCACTGCCCTCTATTCTGCACAACTGCACTCACAGCATTAGAGTGAATGTCTGGGAGTCTACATTTATCTCACATGAGTCTACTCTGCACTCTATGACACTGCACCACTCTGCATTACTGTACTCTCTGCCACTCTATTGTATGCCACTCTACTCCACTGCACTCTATGCTACTCTATCCCATGCCACTCTATGCCACTGCACTCTGCACCAATGAACTCTAAACAACTTCACTGTACACCACTGACCTCTACTCTGTACCACTGTACTCTAAGCAACTGCTCTCTGTGCCAATCTACTCCACTCTCGATCACTGCAACATTGCACTCTCCGCCACTGTACTGTACACCAATCTATTATGTACTACTGCATTCTATGCCACTGCACTCTATGCCACTCTTCTCTGCATCACTCCACTCTACGCGACTTCACTCTACAGCGCTATACTCTACTCTGCACTGCACCACTCTAAACTACGCCACTGCACTCTCTGCCACACAAGTCTACTCTGCACTCTAAGCCACTGCACCATTCTACACTACTGCACTTTCTGCCACTCTATTGTGTGCCACTCTACTCCACTGCACTCTCTGCCACTCTACTCTGTCCCACGCCTCTCCATGCCACTGCACTCTACACCAATGCACTCTAAATAATTGCACTGTACCCTGCACCACTGGGATCTACGCCAGTGCTCCTCTGCCGCTCTACTCCGCTCCACACCACTATGCCACTAACTTTTAGCCATGAACAGCAGCCACTCTGGTGTATAACCTGGCTAAAACACATTGGCAAAGCCAATAACTCTTGCGTAGACTAGACCTATTGGCTTTGCCAATGTTTTTTAGTACAATGAGGTACTGAGGCCCCTGAAAGAACTGTGAATGTGTAAGTCCTTATTTTAAACATGCATTCAACACCTCGTCAGGGATAGTAAGCGCTATATAAATACAATTACATCAAATATAGGCTGCTACAAAATGCGCAAATACATTTCGGTTAAATAAAAAAAAGTGTTTCTCAAATACAGATTTGAATAATATACAGTTTATACCTAGTACTAACATTTTTTATAACACTCCATTAAAACCACACACTCCACATCTCACCTTGGAACACCATTGCAGTACTTCTCTAAAAGAAAATATCTTTGCCATCAGAAAGCTTCAAGGGACTCCTTTGGTTGAAGTGGATGCAGGTTTTCAAGCCCCTTTACATTTGCAGATTTACCAGTTGCCCACATTTGCATTTCTTTAGGGAAGGAGACACCCTGGCAGGAAGGTCTGTTTCTTACCTGTTTGCCCCTCCCTCTCTCAGAGCACAGGGGACTCCCTGCCTTGCACTCCAGCTGGGGAAACTTACCTGCCTTAATTTTGCCCTGCCTTCCTTTGTCTTTTTGGTGAAAGGCTAAAATTACGGACAAATGCCATCCGTTAAGCCTTTCATCATGGACAACGGACGGCAGGGCGAAATTACAGGCAGTCTGTGAAATTTACGGACGGGTGGTCACCCTATCTAAGAGTAAGCCAAACAATAAACTGTCGCATCGAACACGTAGTCATTCTTTGTAATCTACCTCACGTGGCAGCAATATTTCAGTGGCTTAGTGCAAAATGATACAGTTGCCCCTCTGCAGAATCTGTTGAGGGGTCCCCGACCTGATCCTGCCTCATGGGCTGCAGGGGACTAAGGTACATCCTTGCACTGTTAACAAAGGGTTACAGTCCAAGAAATTGGCCAACTTAGCCTTTCTCGTCAAAAGCACATCATCTGATCTCACTTTCCAAGTCACTTCGTCAGGTTGTACACCTTCAATTCTGAGGATGAACTAGCCTGACTATGTTCCGAATATGTCATAGTGCTGTAAAATTACTATATGTAGTATGCCTGGCTCATGACACCAGTGGAACAGTTAGGTAACTAGAGTGCAGCCTGTAACAAACTGATCGTGTACTGTAGGCTCAATTAATTTGTATACTTTATGGTCTTCAGAAGGCCTATGGAAGCACCTTAAAAAAAGAGATTAAAAAAGTGCAAAATCGCTCTTTTTAGTTCAAGTTCGAAAGCATGCCTGAAAAAATGTAAAACTTAGGCCCATATTTATGGATGGTTAGCATCGCCTTAACACCATTTATTTTGGAGTAAAATGGTGCTAACCTAACTCCATAGTTATATTTTGCGCTAGACCCGTCTAGCATCAAAATATTGGCGTTAGCGCCATTTCTAGGATGCGCAAAACCACCTTCAGTCAATGAGATGAAAGGTAGGTGTTCCCGTCTTGAATATGATGCTAACTCTCTAGCGCCTTATTTAACTCCCTACACAACAATGACGCTAAATAAGGAAGCAGACTCACAAAATGGTGCTAAGTCTGATTAGTGTCAAATTTTAATCCCTGGTTAGACCAGACGTTGAAAAGAGACTCACACACCACCACTCAAGGAAAACACACAGAAGGAGCTTTGGAAACGTCCAGGACAACATAGAAGTCATACTGCTCCAGCTGGGTACAAGCCGCAGACGTCTGCGAAGACAGCAGATCCCTCCACCACCACCACAACAATCCCAAACACCACGACATCAGCCACAAAGGCAGTGCAGAAGGAGGGACAGGATATTCAGCCACAGAAAACCATCCTTGGAATAATGGAACAAGATGTGGTTCAGATGTATAGACTCAACCGGGAGTCCTTTGTACGCCTCCTGCATCATATTGGGCCACACATCACAGCAAGGTTGCAGACTCCCCAAACATTCCACCCATTACAAAACTCCTTGCTGTCCTCCATATGATGGCGTCTGGATCATTCCAGGTAACGGGTGCACAAGTGGCTGGCATCTCCCAGTCATCCTTCTCCATCTTTCTCCCAAAGGTCCTGGACGCAATCCTAAGCCTTACACCCCACAACATCTACTTCCCAAGCACCCAGCATTTGCAGCATGAGACCCAGGAAGGTTTCTATTAAATTGATGGGTTTCTGTCTGTGCTGGGTGCAAATGACTGTACCAATGACTAACTGGTGCCACCTGCAGCAACAGAACACCTATATAGGCACCGCAAGCACACACGTTCTATCAATGTGAAGGCCATTGTGGACCACCATGGGCTCTTCACCAACATCCTTGCGAAGTATCCCGGCAGCATCCATGATGCATACATCTTTCGCCATTGCACCATCAACGAGCGATACCAGGATGGCCAATATGGAAATGGGCTACTCATAGGTAAGCCACTACACCAATGATAACACACAACACACCAACCATCTAGGACAAACAAGAAAAACACCACACTAAATACAAATGGGCAGGACCACAGAGATGTACAGGCAACAACACATATGCAACATGCCACACTACATTGCATACGTTGCATGCCACAAACACATACACCCAAATGTTCATAACATAGCCACACCACGTGTGGACAGGTGGAGCCAAGTCCCCTTTGTGTACAGAAGCTGCTCACAAACCACTACAAGTGTCCACAGGTTGGCAACTAAATAAAAATCTCACACACACATTACACCAAACAAAGTAGCCCACATGCATGCCAATGGCTTAGGCTATGGTCACTTTGATGAAGTCACACATAGGCACAGTCCCATGTAAACCATGGTAGGCAATCCTCTGGCAGAACCTAAATCAAATGCCACCCAAGTGGTGCCATAACCAAATATTTATCAGCTACACATACCTGACATACCTGTTGTGTGCAAATACACCTGTTTGATGCATTGTGTCACACACATACAAATACAAAATTACCTGCCATTAAAGACAATGGGGCTGAATCATGAGAAATGGGGCTGCACCAACTCCAGTGCCACCTCACATGTGCCCCTAGTGCCCCCTAACAACATCATGTCCGTTGCAAATACCAGAAATGGTCCATCACAGTGCTAAGTCTGTAAAAACAACACTAACAATCATGGATGTCATAGTAGGACTCATTAGGACTATAGAGGACATACCTGACTTTACATGCACCGTACTAAGGGACCCATGTTAAAAATAGCTGTGACCCCTCCCAAAGCCTGCACTGTGTATGTGTAGAAAGTGTCCGTGAGAAATCAAGTATTGGAAGCTAGGAGATTCTACTGCACCAAATTACATCATCCTACTAATGTTGTTATACACACTCATGTACACTTGATGGCTGGCACAACTATCATCTACCACAAAGGGTCACAAAGTGTCACACTGCATGAATAGTGCCAAATGGTAACATGGACGGCACAGTCTGGGTTTGTAGGGCAACTATGGTGTTTTAACATCTGACACCATTTTGGTGCTAGGAGGTGGTAGGTTCCATCTAACAATAGAACACGCTTCAAATATGGACCTCACAACACAGTTACTTAAATCATAAGCATCATTTTGGGATCAACATAAATTTACCCAGGCCCATGAGCCACTACCCAAGAATTTCATGTCCATCAACACAGTCCAATGAAACCATTTCACAAGAACAGGAACATACACTATACCACAAGGAAGTCTGTGTCCCAATCCAAATAAAAAGTACAACTGTCATGGTATGTTCCAAACCACTATCAACACTTACCAACACATCTTCTGTCTACCCTTTGCAGCTGATCAAGGATACAGCATACAGCCTTGAGTGATGACCCCATTTGCCAATCCCACAATGGTGGAAGAGCGGGCCTACAACGAGGGACACAGAAAAACTTGCAATGTGGTGGAGAGGACATTTGGGCTCCAGAAATCCAGGTTTAGGTGCCTGGCCCTGACAGGAGGAAGCCTCTTGTATGCTCCACCACTTGTTTGCAAGATCATTCTGGCATGTGCAATCCTGCACAACATGTGTCCGGGCAAATATCCCGTCGGATGAACTTGTTGATGTTCCAGCGAGGAGGAGGTTGACTATGGAGCAGATAATGCGGAGGGGGAACAAATGAACACTGCTGCAGGAGTTTGTAGGATACTCCACATTATTGAGAACTTCTACACATATTCACTATCCTATAAACATCATATTGTAAATAGCACAAATAAATCACTTTGTACCTGAATCTCCTTGGTCTACTCATTCATCACTACATACACCATTGGAATGTGACTCAAACGTCGGTGAGCAGGTAAGTAACACAAAGGTGACCAGTATGGTAGCAACATCATTTGTGACGTAAGAGGGTCTACTGCCACCATCTCACATATCAGTGACATGCAATTTGTGGCCATGTGACTCCTGAAGGTCCAGATCCATGCACCACTACATATCTTGTTCTGTCAAGTGGGCAAGGTGCTAATACCTAGCCCATTCACCACAACAACATCATGCACAACAGGATGTATGCAAGGGGGGCACACATAAGGTAGGGGCTGTCAACAAATGGATATCAAGTTATGTAGGAACTGAATACTGTTATAACTCACGGTGGCAGTAGCTTTGCCTGCATGGTGCATGTGTGACAAGGGTGGAACATCATTGGTAACTGTGGTCCTTCAGTAAATGTTCCGCGATTGTAACCAATGTCTGAGCCTGCACAGCATATCCATGGGGATGTGTCCTGGCACTGCCATTGGGCACAACCCTGGCACATAGTGGACTGTACCTCACTTATCGCACACACATGGTGGCTGTGGAGTGTGCAGTGGGTTGCCTGACTAAATTGTGAGCTATGGGTGCAAAATCACTACCCAAACACAGAAGCCATAGTTATGATCCATAGATTTATTGGGATAATGCATTACCAAATTTTCATCTGAGTCGAATGTAGGCAGAGTGTCCAATTTTCATTATGTTCATGAGGTGCACACTTGGCACACAAAGCTGCTGTCTTGACACATGCCTAGAGCAAATCCAGGCAAACATGTGAAGGCTGATTTACGGTGTATATCCTAGGTAGCAACGGATTTGTCAGTATCAACAATTCTTGGCGCATCTGCATGTATACCTAGTATGCTGTGTATAGATACATCACACAGCACAAAGCAATACACACCACTCATTGCCACTCACATGACAGAACAAGTGCATGATAGCAACAGTAACAAAGTTTCCCATACATGTTGTGGCCTCCAACATCGCAATCAGGTGTGGGATGTGCTACTATGTTCAGCATTGTTGAAAAATGTCTGAGACACAACACCAATCTGAGTGTGAGTAGACCTAGCCATATATGTAGCAAATGGCAAATGTATTGTACAGCACTGAGATGATTTCAAACCTCAATATCATTCAGTCATGGTAAGAGTTACCTAGGTTGCGGCATGCTGGAAGAAATGCCTACCCATGTTCAATGGAGGGTGTGGATGGACAGCTTCAAGACACCCACAGATACTTGCAAATACAATACGGAAGGTGAAATGGAGGCAACACAAGTGCTGTGGCAGGAGTAATGTTGTGTGTGTGGAACTCATGACATCGCACAAATACTGTCAATGGAACCGTAAATATCAAGTAGCCACTAGAAGGAGATGTGTACATTTTCCAATTACACTAGTCACATGTTGCATCTTGTCCATGTATGACCAGAGTACACAAGAAAGTACAGGGTTCTCTAAAGAGGGCGTCGCGGGTACCAGCGTAGCCCTAGGTTGTACGTGTTCCTATTTGGAAGGGTAATGTCAGTGAAATGTCAGTAAGTAGCTGCAGAGTGCATGCGCGGGGAGAGACACCGGGGGGGAAGTTCCTTTTACGGAATAGGTGGTCTCACACACTACTGTATATAGTGTCATGCTTCATCATTTGACCACCTAGACCCACCCAGGTAGGACAGTGCCACCTGGGCGGACTCAACCTCACTGTTAAAGGAACAGGAGGGAGTGCGTAAATAAACTTGTTCCTGGAAAGATCGGGATCCAGCTAATCTAGTGAAAAAATTAAAAACACCTAAGCAGACACCTGTGAGGAGTGACAAATTTAATGGTGGTGTCTGATTGGTGTAGTTAAAACAGGGGTTGGGACACCTCTGTGAGGATAAGGACTCACAGGGTCACCTAACTAATAGCCAACATGTTTCTGCCCTCAGAAGTGAGCCAATAGAGGTCTCAGGGCATTCGTCAGGGCCTAGGATCCCTACGTCTCACGTTGGAGGAAATTTACTCTATGTGAAGGTCAAAGAGTGTGAAGTAAAAGGTCTACCTTACCCAAGGAATTACCTTGAGGCGGCCTATGGGGGATAAACAAACAATTAGAACAATAGTGGCACACGACACTGCAAAAACCAACCAACTACACACGTGTCAAGGGGATGCATTCATGCACATAACACATATGTTCATAATAGGCAATATTCATGCGTAGAGTGACCAAGTGGGTACATCTAACTATACATGTGGACAGTCCTACCACTGCAGGGAATTACAACTCTTACCCTTTCATAGAGGCTACTAGCCTCTGGTATCCAGGAGGGGGAGTGTCCCCTTATAGTCAAACACTAAAGAGAAACACAGAAAGAGATGGACACAAAGACAAAGTGAGGAAGGGAAGGGAACAGGTGTAACCAGTACAAATACAGGGGAGAACAGGACTAGCAGCGGGGTTCCCACTAGGAACCCACTGTCATTACTAAATAAAAAGATACTGCATAGTGAGTAAAGTAGTAACAAGGGATGGCTACAATTAGTAGTCGAAAAACAGATAGAAAGTAAAAAATAATAGAGGGAAGGGGGGGAGAGGAAGAAGATAAGTCTTATCTGTGCTGCCTGTGATCCATTCAGTCACTCACTACATCAAAGGGGGCGCTCGCCGTGCGCCTATACCGTCCTCTCCTTGGACCGCTTGGAACAAGTGGCTGAAGGAAAACAGTCTTTTTAAGGCTGCTTGATGTTCCAGGTGAGCCCTATTAGCGCGGTAATTAGAGATTATGTGCAGTGAATCACCGCCGCGGGCCTTTAGGTGCGTTTCTAGCCTCGATGTGGTCGCCGTCATTACGGTCGCCCCAGCTGAGCCGGGGCGCCGGCATGGATGCGTGCGAGTGCTCGGGTGGGGCCCGGGCCAGAAGTCTCCGGCCCGAGCGTCACAACCGGAAGCCTCGCGCTCCGTGCGGGGCCGCTGGGAAATGTAGTTCCCAGCGGTCCCGTGGCCCGGTGCGAGGAAGGGAAGGAAAGGAAGAAATGAAGGAGAGAAGGAGCCAGGAGCAGAGGGGGGGGAGGGAACAATGCAAAAGCGGGGGACGGGAGGGGGGAAGGAGAAGGGAGGGAGGGGGTGACAACCGGGAAGGGAACAGGGGGGCATGGGGGAGGGCAAAAGAGAGTAATGAGGGGGGGAGAAAAAAAAGGAAAGAAAGGAAAGGAGGAAGGGGAAAAGAAAGAGGAAAATCATGAGAGAGAGAGAAAGTTGGAGAGAGCAGGTAAAAGGAACGTGGGGGAAAAAAATAAGGGGGGTGGGGAGGTAGAGATAGTGGAACAAAGGGGGGGTGGTACGAGGTATGGGGAAGAGGGGAGAAGAAGGAAACAGCGGAAAGGAAAAGAGGATAGAGAATTTTTTTAATTATAATTAATAAAGAGAGAGCGAGGAGAGAGACGAAAGAGACAGATCTAGAGAGCGGAATAAGGGTAGGGTGGTGGTATCAGGGGACGAGGAAGGAGATAATGGTAAAGAAGAAAAAAGGAAAGAGCAAAGGTAAAGGGAGTGCGGGAAGAGGAGACGAGGTAGAGGGTTAGACAAACGGGGTGAGAGAGAAGAGCAGGGGAACAGGGGAGTCAAAGGATTGGAAACAGAAAAGGGGAAGGGGAAGGAAGTAAAGCCAGGTGGGGGAAGAGCAAGAGCTTGGGGTCAAGGAAAGAGGGGCGTGGGGGAAAGCAAGGAAGGCACGGGAAGAGGAGGAAGGATTGGAGGACTCATAGATTTGTAAAAGGACTCATTTATTGAGTGTGAACCAGGGGATCTCGTCATTAAGACCGTCGGTGTCCGTGTGTAATCTCCAGACCCAACGTTGTTCGGTCTGGAGCAATCTCTGTGTCATATTAGAGGTCGACGGAGGTAATTGCTCTATGACCGTCCAGTTTAAGTCATCTGCAGAATGTTTTTTCAAAAGGAAGTGGTTAGTCAATTTTGTTGCTTCTCGTTTACAACGGATCGTACTTCTATGTTCACAGATTCTCGTGGCGACCTTTCTCGAGGTCATTCCCACGTATTTGAGGTTACAGGGACATCTGATCAAGTAGATCACATTCTTGCTGTTACAGTTGGTTAGGGATTTTTGTACCCATGGGATCTTAAGGTCTAGGTCTATAGTTGTCGATTTTTGAGTAAAATGACAGACACTACAGTTGCCACATGGGTAGTGGCCTGTTGGTGGTGGAAGACCCCATAGTGTGGTCTGTGTGGTGAGGGAATTGATTTTTTCCTTGGGTCTTGTGTGGACAACCATGTCCCGTATGTTTGCGGCTCTCCTAAAGGCATGTAGTGGCTGCTGAAAAGGTAAACCCCCAGATGTGAGAATTTTCCACTCCTCTTTAATGATTTTCTGAATCTTGTTGGAGAGCGGGTTAAAAGTGGTCACACACACTATTTGTTCAGTGTCAGATGTCCTAGCGCGTGGTTGCAATAGTTGGTCCCTGTTATTATTGCGCGCTCTTTTGTATGCTCTCTTCACCAGATATGTAGGATAGTCTTTGGTTTGTAGCCTAATAGCCAGTTTATCAGCGTGTTTAGAAGACGTAGAAATTGACCTACAGGGAGGTTCTCCTTCAGGGACCTTGGGTGGAAGCTCTGAAATTGAAGCAGGTTGTTCCGGTCTGTGGGTTTATAATAAACCTCTGTGGCCAGTGCCCAATTGTTTTCATAGATGAGTAAATTAAGAAATGCTAGTCGGTTGTCACCTATGGTCATGGTGAAGTTCAGGAAAGGATTGGCTGCATTCAACCAATTTGCAAAAGTCATAGCCTCCTCTCTAGTTCCTGTCCAGACCAGTAGGATATCATCTATATATCGTTTCCAGAGTTTAATCTGCTGGAGGAACGGGTTGTCATCATGATTGACCACCTGTCTCTCAAAGTGATCGACATAAAGGCAAGCCAGGCTAGGTGCAAATGTGCTGCCCATGGATGTTCCTTGTATTTGCAAGAAAAAGTTATCCTCGAACTTGAAATAGTTCCTCGTGAGAGCCACATGTGCCAGGTCCAGTATGAAGTCAGGGGGCGTGCATGACTCTCCTCTATTGGCTTCCAAGAGATCGCTGATGACCTGCAAAGTGGCCTCCTGGGGAATGTTGGTGTAAAGGGATTCCACATCCAGGGTGATCAACAATTCTCTAGTTTTGTCAAAAGACACAGAGTCTAGTAAAACTAACACATCCGTAGTATCTTTAAGGTAAGTTGGAATTCTTTTAACCAGTGGCTGAAGGAAGAAATCCACGAATTGAGAGAGGGGTTCTAAAACCGAGCCAATACCGGATACTATAGGTCTACCTGGAGGGGGGATTTGCCCTTTATGCACCTTAGGAAGAACATAAAAATAGGGAATTGTAGGGTTAGCCTGTACCAGGAAGTCTGCTTCATGTTGAGTAATCCAGTCATTCTCCATGCCTTTCATCACGAGAAAAGAAATCTCATCTTGAATGTCAGGTGTGGGGTCTCGAGATAAGCGTTTGTAATGATGGGTGTTACCCAATAGACGTTCGCACTCATCTCTATACATTTTTTGTGGAGAAATTACCGTTGCTCCACCTTTGTCTGCTGGTTTGATGATTATCGTAGGGTCAGATGTTAGACCTTTCAGAGCTGAGAGCTCATCCATACTCATGTTATGGTATGTTTTGTTAGTGGTCCCGGTAAGTGCGTTTACCTTTAGGGATACTGATTTCTCAAAGGCCAGGACCTCGGGGGCATCTGTCCAGTGGTTGGACAGAAAGTGGACTTAGGGCGTAGTCCTGTGTTTCGTTCAGGAGCCTCGAAATGTTTGCCCAAAAAGAAAGTCTTTAAGCGGATTTTACGGAACAGACCTGCTAGTTCTGTTCGGGTTTTAAATAAATCAATTTTAGGCGTGGGAACAAAATTTAGGCCCTTGTTCAGTGCCCTAGTTTCAAGTTCACTGAGAACACTGTTGCTCAGATTGATAATGTTATCTGTTTGATTATCCATCAGGCTAGTTATAGTGTTTTGCTTGTCCCTGGGAGGGGTTCCCTTTGTGCCGTATACCAGACCATGTTGCTATGGAAGATGTGTACAAAGTGCAAGCAGCCTAAAGAATAGGAGCAATCTAGGTGACAATTCATGCCTTACCAGTAGTGCTGGACTACATGGAGAAGGGACAGACATAGACCAACACTGACTGTACGACGCATCAATGTCTATATGCCAACATTTCACATATGTACAGGGGGGGCAGGTCAGTACAAAACCCAGTCATGTTCAGCAGTCGCATATTATGGTATTTGCGCATCGCAAGCCATCATCACAAGAGGCTATAACAGACAACACCATCTGTACCCTGGCACGTTTCCAATTTTGAAGTCACAACAGATGTACAAGCCCAACAAGCTGCCCAAGGAAACAACTAAGGACACCAAATAATGACATATGTCCCACATGTGCAAGCACCCGAGCTCTGTACATGAGAGTGGAAAGCTGACATCAAGTAAAGCAGGGGAAAGTGTGATATCCTGGTCTGTATGGCCACAATTGTGCATGTGTCTTTCTGCTGGGGAGTGTGCATAGTTCTGCTTAGTAGCAATCATAAAGAGGCAATAAACCCACACACCACTGCTCTCGCTACGTTAATGAATTACATTGTCAGGGGCCTGATGCATGTGCACAGGAGGCTGAGTAAACTGGAGCTCCATCAACTTGCCCCTTCACATGCAACCATGGGTTTGTGTTGCCATATAAACTCACACAGTTGTGATGATGAGTAGGCTGCTATGTATTCCAGACTGCAAGACTGTTACACAGTGGGATGCCATTATTTGTGACTGTCATAACAAACATGATGTGGACAAAAGTGAGTGCCTATTTGATGGCATGCACACATATGCCACATTTCTCAGCACACATGTATCACTGTGATGATTCAGGCATGGCAATGTGTATGAATTCTAAGCAAAAGGCAACCTAGCACAATATTAAGGGCATAGGTGTCACAAGACCAGTGACTGCACAATAGGACCTTCACATGTGTTCTGACATAAGGAAACATAGGTGGGACTAAGGTGACAACACATGCATTTGTCAAATGCCAACACGTGTCCATGCAGGAAGATAGTAATATGAGGTTTCACATCTCATGAACACACCACTGTCGTCATATGTTGCAGATATTATAAAACATACGTCAATTCACACACAACGCATATACCAGTCTTCACCAAAACATGTGTACAGAATATCTCCTGCAACTAAGATGCATGGGGGACCATGTGGCACATGTAGCAGAGCAACCCGAAGTAAAATCCAACAACACACCCCACAGTGGATACACATGCACACGCAAATTGGCAGGGTTTACGTGATGACATTGCAGTTCAAGTCCATTGAATACTGTGAGTAGAAATTGTCATGATTGTCACATGCTTTACCATGTGTTGAACATAGGCCATCATATATATTGGTTTGTAGGTATGTGTACATTTGCATCTCAGACTTAACAATGTAGTCCACCCACAAATTGGAATATATACACATGTGTACACACATAGCACACATGTACCAACATGTATGTGGACACAGTTCAGCTACACATGCACATATGCACAAGGTATGTGAAGTCGCATTCAGCAGACTCATAAACAAACCTATAGGTTCAACATACCATTGTCACTGTAATGACAGTACTGGACATACACACACATGTTGCCACAACCCATATACAACATTCTTGCACAGCCCATGTTACATGTTAAGTTAATCAGGGTGCAATCAAAGACTACAATGCAAAAATCCACTGAAGTTCATCATGCGTCAAAACTTTTTGACGGAAGCGCATAAACCACAAATTGCAATGTTTGTAAAATGATGCTTGGGGCCCTGAGTGGTAATTACATGTACACACGCCTCTGAATGCATCATGATGTAGAATCAACGCATGACCATCATGCGTCAAAATATTTCACGGCTACGCATATACCCTACAATACCCCAAAGCTAAAAGACGCCTAGCCCCTGAGTGTCTATTGCATGTCCACAGGCCTTTTCACGCTTATGGTGAGAAAAATTATGCATGACCACCATGCTTTAAAAAACGACGCATGACTGGAAACATGACACACACACCTAGGAAGTAATGAAACAGAATATCCTGCCTCTAAACATGGTGCAGTGAGTTCACATTCACTTCACAGTCTTATTGTCTGTGACTGAGTGAGGGTGTGTGGAGGTGTTGTAGTTGGATTGGTGCATTGTGCAGTGTTTGTAGTGTTTCTTGTGCTGTGTCTTGTAGGTATTTCCCTTAGTTGTCTTTAAACTTGTCCTTTGTAGTGTACTTGTACTGTGTTTTGTCACTGTATTGTGGGGTGTTTGCCTGGGGTTGAATAGTTGTTGGGGTAGTTGAAGTAGTTGGGTTAGGGGTTAGGTTTACTTTTATTTTTTGTTTAGGGTGAACTGCATTTGCAATATGTCTGGGAAGAGGAGGATGCGGTGGATGTCTGCGGATGAGCTGGGGGGGTTCATCTGGCTTCTACAGCACTACCTTCCTTTGATGCTGCAACTGGGTGGCCAGGTAATCCTTGGATATCCCGCAGAGGCACAGCAGCTGCAGTGGGGCACGGTGCTCCACCACCTCACCAGGATATTCAGCAGTGGAAGAAACAACCACCAACTAAAATATCGATGGGCGGATCTGCTGACAAGGAAGTAGGATCTGCTGGATCATCTTGGAATTGAGATTGGTGGAGCAGTTGGTAAGTCTCAAATTTCCATACAAAGTCCTTACTTTTGCATGTGCATGACTGTTGCAGATATGGTTGAATGCTGCATGTCATGCCTGTAGATGTGGACATGTCGTATGCTACCTGTATGATGAGTCCCAGAGCCACCTTAGGGCTGCAAGTCAGATGTACAGTGATGAAGCTGCAAGTCAGATGTACAGTGATGAAGCTGATGCTGGCCAGATGTACCATTTTCACTGCACAACCATTACAAAGTGTTGTGATGCATCCATAGGGCAACTCGGTAATGAGCAGCACCAAATGAGCCCTGCGCCATGCATCATGTATAGAGGGGGTCCCAAAACCTGTATGGGTAGCATATGTATACGCCACTGAGTAAGTTGGGAAATCCCTTAGTACAATTATACCAGCACTCTGAACGGCTGCTGAGAGCAAGTGTGATATGGGGAGATGACAATTTATGAGATGAGCCCCCAATGTACTCAGTAGAAGTTGTGAGGATCTGTTGCAACTCCTGCTGAGTACATCATTTACCTACATAGAAATAGATCCATTTGGACCCTGCCTGCATCATGCTGTGCCTTAATTCTCATTAGGCGCACACATGGCGGGGGTAAGGGGTGTACTGATTGCCACAAGGACTTTATTGATGCAATTGGTGCTGCGCCCCTGTTGTTCTATTGGCCCCTTTGTGTCATTGGCCAAGGCCATGTAAGGGAGCTTGACCATGTACTGGATCCAGACTACTAACACTTTCCTGTTCAAGTTCCTTGTGCACCACATGCACTCTGTACTATGTCTAGTACCACACACATGTGCAGAGTCAGTTCCACCAGCCTGCTGCTTCTCACTGACAGTATGGGGCTGCCCTGCATCTGCTTTTTCACTGGCACATCATTTATTAATCTGCACCAACAAATGCATTCTTGCACCACAGAGCAAGTGTTTCTGTGTTGAGGCATTTTCTATGCCCGTGTCCTTATTCCTCCCTGAACAAATAATGTTATATCATGGCAACAATGCCTGGCAATACACTATTGGCAATACATCCATGATTTCAATCAGTAAATGTGTAGGTAGGGAAAACTATCTTCACATTAGTATACTTCCATAGCATTTTTGCTCATGTGTGTGCCTTGAAATGGCACACATACATTACTAACTTCACAGAAGGATGTATCACGTCATTCTTCAACACCTAGGAGTACCCACACACTCCTGGGCAGTAGATTGTCAGTTTGCTGTGACAATGAGGTAGATATCTCCAACATCTGAGGCAGCCCCAATTGCTGTGGGTGTCACAATGGGACATCCACTGCAACAGCCAATGCATGCCCCTCAGATGCAATCTACAGTGCCAAGCAGTCCCATATGGCCATGGAGGTGTAGAGCTAAGAGACAACTGCATGACAATGCAATGTATAAATGGTGCAGTGAGAAGTACCACAGGAGTCTCAGGTGCAGTAATGGTTTGGAGGTGTGTGGGTCTATATTATCTTGTCTATGTGTGATTGACTGATCACAGATGTTTGTTAGTTGCTTTGCCCTGCCAATAGGATGACGTGCTTACTCAGCCTAACAAGTTAACACTATACAATGTCATCCATTTACTGAAATGTGCAAATCACACTAACCAATATTTTCCATCCATGTCTTGTAGGTGTACCTCCACCCTATACCGTGGGAGAGGTTGCGCAGTTCGAAGACCCTGAGGCATCCAGTAAGTGTCATCTTGTGCGTCTTGAGTGCTAATCCAGGGTTTGGTGTGAGTCAGTCTGAAGTGTGGAATGCCATGAAAGATGGTTTGCCTGACCAATGATCTGATATCATTGTAGAATGGATGGTACATCATGTATGTTGGAATGTTGTGCAATGAGAATGGCTTGCATGTAGTTCAAGGGAGGTGTGCTGGCACAGAATTGTGTGAAATGGGAATTGGCATGGCTGGCCAGTAAGTCATTGTTGTCTACCATGATAGGTCTCAGGGCAGCTGTCTATGTACATGGCATACATAGCATGCTTGTTTACAACCACTTTGTCACAGCACCATTGTCAGCACAGTGTGCCACACATAACTTACATTTACTGGTGTGATGGTACAGATGTGGGTAACATCTGCAGAGTTCTCTAGGGTGCTTATTTGGGAGACACATACACTACAGGTACCTCAGTACCCTTCGGATATAATGAGTCTGTAGTACTGCAAGGAGCCATAATGTGCTGTACAACAATCAGTAGTGTACACATTTAGTCAACAACTAACCTCCAGATGGTTGTGTGAAAAGTCTATGATTCTTCCCTCACCAGATCTCAAGCAGTTTCACAACATGGTCCTGCCACCATGATATTTGGGAGTGATGTAGGTTACATCACATATGCATACGATGTAAATGCTGTGTGCGTACCTGGTACTTTTATGATGTCTGACATGCATGTGCAAATTATGTACAATGTTTCTGGATACTATGTGCATCACCCACTGCAGTGCCAAACTCACTGTGGGCCTAAGGGCACCCATACAGGCACTATGTGTGTGCCGTTTAACACACATAGCACTACATTTCACAGGGTTGGGGGCTCCAGTTCTGGAATGTGTTTACAACTCTGATGTGCAGCTCGGGCTTAAAACCAAATTTTCTGGGAAGTTTCAATCAGTTGTACATGTGGGCACATCATGGGCAATGGCGTGCCCCCTTGTTATGTACATTCAGGTCAGGTCTTACAACAGGACACATTAATGCTGATTAACCAAACCTTTGAATAGCAGGTGGAAAGTTACCTGACCCCTATCATATGGCCCACGCCTTGCCTCCATGATGGCTGGGCAAGCATTGATGTTTCACCAGTGTGTCAAGGTAATGGATTGCATGCACAACACCACCTTCTGCATAGGGACACAGGAAATCCGGACTTGTTGGGGCACATGATCCTCACAAGTTGAAAGACACAAATGTTGATCATAGACAATTTTGTCCACTCAGCTCTGGGCCCTGTTGTTTCAAGTACATTTTGTCATCCCAGTGACATGTGCATGATACTGATGATGGCTGGTGGGAAATAGTCACAGATGAGGAGTATGTCCTTTTTGAGGGTTGTGTGTTGGGCTATATGTGTTATCTGCAGTTGCAGTGTACATTATATGTCGGTATAACCCCCACCCAATGCTGATACTGATGCCTGCTTCTCCTCATGTTTCAGCTGCCAACATGACTGAGTCACAAAGGAAAGACTTCCAAAAGAGGGCCAAACAATACCACCACATAATGGAGGTTGATGATGCCTACCACCGAATGGGCAGGAGATTCCGAAGGGAAAAAGCATCAGGAGAATGGAGTGCCTTTCCCCATGGGGGACCTCCAGGACAGTCACAACAGGACACTGGAGACAAGCCACGAGAGGAGGAGGGGGGGGGGCCACAGCTGGGCACCTGCCCTCAACATCAGCTGCACCAGTGATAACACAGCCACCACCACCACAGCCACCCTCAGCACTAGACCCTAGTTAATTTGAGCAGGACATGAGGAGGGACATTGGCCAGACCCACCAAATTCAAGCAGGATGCTGCAGAGGATCGCAAATTATTGAAATATATCAAGAAAAAGTTGAAAAAGGAAAGACATTAACAATTTAAACGTGTCGTACAACATCCCAGTTCATTCCTCTCCCTTTTACTCTTTTGTATAATTTATATGGGGTTTTAGATGTGTAGTGTTAGGTTAGTGTAGGGTAGGCATAGGTTAGGCTAAGTATAGTGGGGGTGTTTTTTTTTACATTTCGTCACTGTTAGGGGGTTGGGTGGGAGGTTATGTTGGGGTATTTGTATATATGTATGTAATACAAAAAAAAAATTGTTTAGGCCATAGGTTAGGTTAGTACATATGTAGTCAACATTTTGGCGCTACTCCTGCTGAGTACATGCAGGCCCATTTTATTCAATGGCATACCCCCTTTTAACTCCTGCTCTGAGCAGGCATTAAAAGTGCCAAAAAAATGATGAAAGGAAATCTGTTAGATTTCCTTGCGCCATATTTTCGCCCCCCCCCATGGGGGAATGCCCCCTTTGCATATATTATGCCTGGTGCAGGCATAATGTAAATCAAAGGGTTACAAGGTGGTGAAATGCATGTATTGTGCCACTTTATAATTCTGGTGTGGAGATTTTGGCCATCGAACAAAACATTAGTGACAAAGAAATTGACAATAATGTGTTGTTAGATGGCGCTAGGGGCTCCTAAAATGCCCCATAATGTTATTTCTCCCCCTTGCTCCTTGCTCCAATTTAACGCCATTCCTGAGGTGCCATAGGAATCTGATGCTTTCCCAGGCTTGTAAATCTGGGTATGTTTCAGATTCTGTAGGATTCCATGGGAGTTGCTTGGGAACACCCACAGTAGCACCTATGGAATGCTCCTTTCAAGCAGTGTTATTGTGAAAGGGGTCTATTTTTACAAGGCCATGAAAATCCACGCAAGGTGTGCTGCTTGGGCCTTGTAAATGAGACCCTTAATTAACTTGGGATCTTACCAGATAACTTCATACCTCCCATGTATTGTGTTTTGTGGTATAATGCAAAATATTGCCCTAATCACGCCTGCGGCCTGGCAGAATGTAAAGAGGAACCCAAAAGTCTTGTATTTCTCACAGATATTCCTTGGCATTGGGCTAAATGAGGCCCCCAGAAGGTTGGGGGCCTCTCACAGCTTGCAATCTCCTGTGCCTCAGGAGCTGCAGAGATCTTTATTAAGCTCATGGTTGATTTAGCAAGAGGGTTCACGCACAATTGTGTCTTTGTTCATTTCCAGATCAGCTATTGGCTTAGTAAAATAAAGAACTCCTTTGTTCAGACGCATAACGAACGCAGACTCTTTCATGAGTGTTTGCTAGGATGAAGAATTCCCGAAGCATTGTCAATGTCATCAGGCTTTGCCACATTGTAATTGTATTTCTATAGCTCTTACTACCCCTGATGAGGCGTCAAAGTGCTTTTCAGCGAGTAGCACGCTACTCCAGAATCTAAAAAGGATTAGTGGTCGATTAGTATAGGAAAATATGAGTTAATTTGAGCTGTGTCTGTTAGTTGAATTGAATAGGATAATGGAGAGATAGAAGAGGAAAGAGTCTAGAAAGTGTTATTTGGGAGACCATTAGTAATTAGATGAGGTTTGGGGTAAGTAAAATGAGGGAAGGAGGAGGGAAGAATCTCTAGAAATGGATTAGGGAAATCATGCTACTAAAATGAGGTTTTGGATGAGTTAAAGGAGGGATCAATGAGGGAAGAATTTAGAACTGGTTGTTTGGGAGATCATAGTGGGAAATGAGCTTTGGGGTGATCCAGGGAGGGATTTTGAGGCAACGTGCCAAAAGAGAGCGGAGGTTCCTTTGTTGAATGTATTTGGTGATTTCATTATTTTGTTCCTGATGACAAGCGGCCCTGTTCCATGTATTGTAGCACTCTTACAAACACACAAAAGTTGAATATGAGTGTTTAACCTGTATTCTCTTTGCCACAAGAGCCTCTACATTACAAAAATAAAAAGGATGTCTCCTAACATACACATTTTTATTTTGAAACAATACCTCACTCCCCTCACTGAAAGCTTTCACTGCACTCTATGTAATTTTAGTTTTCCTCCTTCACCTTTCTACTTCCTGAACCATGACAGCTACCAACATGTCCCAACAGCAACCAATTATGAATGACATTGGTGAACCTATTCTACCTGGGAAAGAACTAGTTAAACATTTTGAATCATACCTTACTGCAATTGGAATTGAGAATATCTTGCTTCTATGGAAACAACACATTCTACGGCACAATTTAGGCATATAGACATCTGGAAATGTATCTGAACCTGTCATGAACATGAGGGTTGCTGGTGAAGAAATTGTCAATATGTATCACATTTCCCAAACTCAAGGATCATATTGGCAAAAAAGTCAATGTTGTGTTTAGAAAGTCACAGATTTTACAGTGGAGTACAAAGTTAAATTCAGAAAATAACAAGATATGTTGCAGTTTTACACGATCTTTCTAACACACCTGCATTTGAAACTATGTGATTCACTGAACTGAGATCAACTTGTTAGGTGCTCCAACAATCATCGAATACAGGAAAAACTGTTGACTTATAACCCCAAACTGAAGGAAGCCATTGACATTGCATAGGGAGTAGAACACACAGTGAATTTCCTTATGAAAATGAAATTACCTACTGAAGCAGTATACAATGTTAAATACTTTAAGCAAAATGAAGAAGTGTATAAACTTCCAATCGAATAAAGGAAAACCCAACTTAGAAAATACAAAATGAAACGTTTTACATGTCCTAACAACATCCATTTACCTAATAATCTCAATTGCCCAGCTCGCACAAGCTCATGCAGAAAATATAATAAAGGGGCACTTTGCTGAAGTGTATAGGGAACGCAATTGCAATAAGTTCCTATCAGTGACAGTAGATGTGTGAAAGTGTGTGCTTCAAGTAAACACAAGTGAGAATGAGACATATACTATTTACCCTATATAGCTAGATGGGAAGTTGTCACTGTCTTTATAGATGTATGCTCACCTTTTATGCTAATAGACAATGATTTGTTCCATGAAACAAATTGGGGATATAGATACGTTCTGCAGCCTGCTGATGCTTAGACAATGGGATTACAACAAATATCCTGTTCCCCTGGTAGGCATGATATCTATATACACTGGATTCAAGGAGAAGTTTCCTGAAGGGAAGGTGTACTTAACCAAACACAGTTCAAATTCATTGGGTTGGAGTCATCAGAAAATTAAGGATAAAGCTAGATCACAATAATGAGGGGCAAGTTCTTCTCTTAAAGAAGCCATTCATTAAACAAAAGGTATGTAAGAAATTCTGAGAACTTTCTGCACACAGCTTGGGTGTCCTTACCAATTTCCAGCACAAAATCTGACTCAAATCCAGCACTGTAACAGCTGCAAATAGGCATGGCCTATCCTTTATCTACTGAGGGAACCACTGAGAGAAGAACTCAAAAGGCTTGTAGCACAAGGTATCATTGAGCCAACTGAGAGCTCAGAATGTCTCACCTCGATTGTTTTTACCTCAAAAGCTGGTGGTAAGTTATCAGTCTCTGTGTAGTCTTGAGGGACCTAAATACGAAGATTTAGGTTCATAAAATCACGTTAGCCAGAATAAATGAAATACTAAGTTTAATTGGTAATGCAAGCTTCTCTTGCATCATCGATTTATTGTCGGTCTACCGTCAGGTCATACTCCGTCTTAATTCTACATCCTTGACATCCATTGGCGCATATAGGTGCAGCAGTATGCTGTTTGGCTTGGTGTCTACAGGTGTGTTTGTTTCAGGCAATTATGCATCACCTTTTGGGAAACCTCAAGAAACTGCTGTTTATCTAGCACAATATCCTAATTTACTGTTTCACCTAATATGACTATTACAATACATTGAGAAAGGTACTAATAACACTCAGAGAAGCTTGAAAAATGTAAAATTGGTGTGGCTTTGCTTTGTTCTTGTGCCACACCATCTCTAAAGATGGAGTCAAACCTAAAATTGATCTTGTCAAAGTCATCAAGGCTGCCCCACCACCAACATCTAAGGAGAAATGCAAGTCCTTCCAAGGCCTTGTTCAATGCATTTCTAAATACATAAAGAGTTTTCAGAAAACATATCTCTCCGCAGGGAGCTGTTTAAAGAAGGAATCCTGTCTGTTTGGGGTCAAACATGGCAAGGAGCATTTAATAAAATCAAATATGCATTAGCATCAATTCCCTGGGGAATTTTGAGGTTAATCAAAAAAGATTTTGGCCACAGATGCAGGCATCAAGGGAATAGGAGAGCTCTTTCCCAAATTGTGGAAAGAAAAGAATGATTGTTGCCTTTTCCTCCTGATCCCTGAAAGATTCTGAAACCAATTACTCCACTGTGGGAATAGGAGGTCCTACCTTGTTATTTGGCAATCTTACATTTTAAGTTCTTCCAAAGGGGTTCCTTTTACTCTAAGAGCATAGCATAAACCCCGTCTTCATTTTCAATTCTAAAAGAGTAGAACGTACCACCTCTTGCACTGGATTAAGGCCTAGAAGGGTACAAACTTAAGAAAAAATATCTTCTGGGAGCATGAAACATGGCCATAGACTGTCTCACATGCCTTTGACGGAGAGGGAGAAAAAATACATTGATGCTGAAGATGTAGTACGTTCAGTTAATATTCCTATATCAATGGGACTTTAGCTCATGTCAAAGAGAAAAGTTAAATGGTTTGCCAAACAAATGTAATGAGTTTCAGGAGGATGCAAATGTTTTTGTAAAGCAAGGAATAAGTTGAGCATGAACGATGAGAAAATCTATAGTTATGTCTCCTTTTAATGTTTATAGGGGGGGGCCCTCGTCTTTATATAAACATCATAGTCTCAAATATGATCTTGTGAATGTTTACAAAGTGAGACCAAAATGTCAACACTCAACCATCTTCCCTTTGGACAATTTACAACACCAATAATAGTTTATGTTTTGATCGGAAGACAAACATTCTCTAGCTGTATGTAGAAAGTGGGTACAAAGTACGTTGTCATTTGTCAGAAAACTCTGAAACTCAGATTACATTTTAGTAGACATTGCCAATGTATTATGGCACTGTTAGAAATGAGGTCTTTGGTTGACAGTCAGGTTGTCCCCTGTCCAAAGAAGGACCCTCACTCTAGTAGGGGTAAGGGAGAAACACACTCGGTTAACCCCTGCTCGCCCCTTTGGGAGCTTGGCACGAGCAGAAAGGCTTAACCAGACACAATATGTCAAGTAGTTGTACCAACACAAACTGTAATGCAGTGAAACACTACAAAAGAGGCACCACACAGGTTTATAAAAATGGTAAATATTTATCTAAATAGACAAGACCAAATACAATAAAAATCCAATATGAAGTTTGCACTTAAAAACACAAATATAGTGCCCAGAGGCACAAATGTTGCAATCTGATGTTATAGCTGCATTGTGACGGAGTTGTTTCCCACAATGCGACACCACTGGCGCCGTTTATGGAGTGAGTCACACAGACCCCCAGGTGCAGTGCCTTAGCAAAAGTGTGGAAGAACAGGCCGGTGCATTGAGTTGGGGAGTTAGGCATCGCTGGATCCAATGCGGCATTGGTTCCGGTGCTGTGGGGCGAAGGAGCGTCGGGTCCTTGCTGAGGAGGGGTGGATGTGAGGTGGTGTTGGTTGCGAGGATTTAGTCCCTCAGCATCTCCGGCAGATTAAAATTCCGTCGATGTCACAATGCTGCGGGGCGACCTCACAGGGTCGCAGGCGCTGCAACGGAGTTGGGTGTCATGAATGTAGTGTGTACGATACTCCAACTCACGAGTTTGTGCGGACATCAGTGGCTACAGTGACACAGAGCCTGTGATGTTGGTGGGGTTTTCAAGGGTTTTCATGTGTCTGTGAGGTCCACGGCTTCAGGTGCAGGTGGTGTTGCAGGTTTCCTGCAGTGGAGTCCTTAGTGAAGTCGCTCGGAGTCACCTAGCATCGTTTCACGTGTCTTCACCAGAAATTTACTTCCAGGGGCCAGGAACTGGAATGGTACCCTCTGGCACGCTAGAGTCCACAGCAAGCAGACTCAGAACTGGTTGGTGAAGCCTTTGCTGTCCTTAAGGCTTCAAAAACAGGAGGCAAGCTCAGTCCAAGCCCTGGGAGATACCTCTTAAGCAGCAATGCACAACAAAGTCCAGTCTTTGTCTCCTTTCACAGGCAGAAGCAGCAACTGCAGTTTAGCCTAACAAAGCACAAGTAGGGGCAGAACTTTTCCTCAGCTCTTCTCCTGGCAGAGGTTCCTCTTAAATCCTTGAAGTAATCTAAAGTCTAGGTTTTTGGATCCAATACTTACACCCCTTTCTGATTTGAAGTTGCCCAACTTCAAAGAAAACTCTCTGTTGTTTACAGGATCCTGTCTTGCCCAGGCCTGGCTCCAGAGGCACACCAGGGTCTTGGAGACTACATTGTGTGAAGGCAGACACAGCCCTTTCAGATGTAATTGACCGCTCCCCCCTCCATTCTAGCCCACATGGCCCATCAGGATATGCAGGCTATGGCCCAGCACCCTTTGTGTCACTGTCTAGTGAAAATGCACAAACAGCCCAACTGTCAGTGTGACCCAGACAAAGAATCCACAAACAGGCAGAGTCACAGAATGGCTTAAGCACATGCCCACTTTCTAAAAATTCCTAGGGGAATACTGGATTGCCCCTGAGTGTGTTCACTTTATAAAAGTGGCATTTCAAAACTAACAATCTAAAAACCACCTTCACTAAACAATGTATTTTTAAATTGTGAGTTCAGAGACCCCAAGCTCCAAATTTCTATCTGCTCTCTAAGGAAACTGCACTTTAAGGATATTTAAAGGCAGCCCCCATGTTAACCTGTGAGAGAGATAGGCCTTGCAACAGTCAGTGAAAACTAAGGGGGTAATTTTGACCCTGGTGGTCTTTTGACTGCCAGGGTAAATGTGGCAGTCCCACCACCAATAGGCCTCATTATGAGTGTGGCGGGTTGGCCTCTGCCAACCTGCCATATCTCTACTCATACCACCATGGTGGTTGGAATCGCTGGGCTGGAGATGATGATCCCTGACACAGTGGTCCACAGAAGACCACAGGCGGTATTAGGAGCCGGCTTTCCACCATGGTTTCTGCAGCGGTAGCACCTCTCGATAAACATCGCGGAAAGGCTGCTGGTAACAGGGAATTTCTTCCCTGTCACTGGTAGGGGGCTCCCCCATCCCCCCAGCAAGCACTACCTCCCCTCCCCCAACCCCCCTTCAGCCACAGCACCCCCACCCCTTCAGCCACAGTACCCCCCTCCCCCACTCTTAGTCCCCACCCCCTCCCCGCGTACATGCACACAGACACCCACACGCACCACGCATACACCCATTCACCTATACTTACATACAGGCATCCACTTACGCATCCATACACACATTCACAATACCATTCATACAAGCATTCAAGCACGCATTCAAGCACGCATACTCACACCCATCCAAACACCCAGACACACACATGCAGACACGCACTCACTTCAACATTCAGACATGCATACAACCATGCGTTCAACCATACACACACACACAACACCCCCCACTCTCCCAAACCCCTCCCCTGTCAGACTATCACCTTACCTGTTCCGGGGAGAAGGTCATCTGGCAGGGAAGAGGCGCTTCCACCACCGGGAGTGCCCCGCCAGCAGGACACTGCCAGGCCGTATTATGGTCCATATTATGGCGGGCAATGTCCTACTGGCAGGCCGGGCGGGTGGTAGGACTGCCAGAGCACCTCCACCCACCAGCATGACTACTGCTGGATGTCTGCCCAAAGTGTGGCAGAATTCTTGCAGTACAAGTGATATGGTGGGCGGGAGACCCCCAGCACTGGCGATCTCCTGACACCCGTGGCTTTTGCGGTCTTCATGGAAGACCACCAAAGTCGTAATGAAGGCCTAAATTTGGCAGTTTTTCACTGTTAGGACACATGAAAACACATTAGTACATGTTGTACTTTTAACATACACTACACCCTGCCCATCGGGTTACCTAGGGCCTACCTTAGGGGCGCCTTACATGTATAAAAAATGAAGGTTTAGGTTTGGCAAGTGGGTACACTTGCCAAGTCGAATTGTCAGTTTAAAAATGCACACACAGACCCTGCAGAGGCAGGTCTGAGCCACATTTACAGAGCTACTTGTGTGGGTGGCACAGTCAGTGCTGCAGGCCCACTAGTAGCATTTGATTTACAGGCCCAGGGCACCTCTAATACCCTTTACTAGGGACTTACTAGTAAATCAAATGTGCCAATTGTGAAAAAGCCAATTACACAATTTACACATAGGAAGCACTCGCACTTTAGCACAGGTCAGCAGTGGTAAAGTGCCCAGAGTAACAAAAAAGGCAAAAATATAGTCCAGCACAGAGCAACAACCTGGGAAGTAGAGGCAAAAAGATAGGGGAGTCGCGCCAAGGATGCCAGGTCTAACAGATGCATCATTTATTTGGGAACCCCTATATTTTTCCTATAATTTGTGTGATTCTAATACAACGTTGAAAAATTAATACACCTGCTTGTATGAGTGATTTCTTTGTTTCAAAATGATGCCATGTATATTAAGACACCATCAATGTATTTGAAACGTCATTTATTGACATAAAAAAGTAATGGTAATTTTTGTAAAAACATTGTTTTCAAGTGAATCACTTGTTGGCACCTTTACATACTTTATTACAGTTACCCAATCCCACAAGGGAATATTGGGTAGCCCTTTTGTGTTTCATAAGTTTAACCATATAAGACACTTAAAAATACAGTGTTGTCCCCTAGCTAGGTGCCTGGTAAAGTGGCTCTTGTCACATCTCCCTAAAGCTGGTCCGGGATATTGCCTTCAACTTAATTCCTGGAGGTGGTTATACTTAAGATTGGTGAGATGGAGGGTGATTAACAAATGATGCCACCAAGATTGTGGCTGCACAGCAGCCAATTCATGTTTCATTGTTGTGAGTAAATACCAGACACATGGTATGACTTGCACTGTGCATAGGACCATACACTGCTTGACTGACACTAAGCCATTCATGTAGTCAGTCAACCTTGAGGTTGGGGTTTGGACAGGACTGTCAAAATCTCCCATGATATATTTTTTTGTGGTTGCCAGATTGGCTATATAATGAAATGTTTTATAATCCGGCCACAAATGTTTGGTTATAGTTCTGGCTTTAGTAGGTGAAGTCTGGGGTAAACATGCAATTTGTAATGAATGTATAAGAAATGGGTACTCACACAAAGGAAGCTCAGATGTAGGTGTATTGTGAATTTCAGGATTTGACATTAATTAATGGTACTCTACATTCTCTTGTGGATTCTCTGCTGCTTTTAATTGTATTGTTCCCATTATTAGGACATTGGCAACAAGTGCATGTTTATCAGCTGAGAGAATGTTAATGAGACCTATTTAAGGATGGTAGTGATTTGAAGTTTTGTTTCAGGGTGAGCATGGTGTAGATTTAGCTCTGTATTGTAATTTGTCAAGTCACTGATGAAGTTGTGCAGCGTTGATGAAGTTGTGCAGAGTATGTCCAGCATTTGGAACTTGTGAGGTTTTGATGGTTGTTTGAAGCTGACTCTTTCTGTAGATTAAAAAAATGAAAACTGGCTATAAAGGTCAACGGATAAGCTCATTTTAAGGAGTGGAGTGGTGAATGAGATCACCTTGGGAGTGCCTAGTTAGACTGTTGGTTGGTGTGAATAATGATGTAGCAGATCAGAAAGTATACTGTCTCTAGGAAATCTACTTTGCCAGTATGGTCACCTTGATTTTTTTTAGCCCTTATTTCTAATTTATTTCTGCTTCGATTCATTGTCACAGAGTGCATTGGTCATTAGTTATGGGATGCCACAATTGTATCTTTGGTTTAACAGAATGTGAAATAACCCTTCCAGTTAATTCATAGTCGTGCTGCTGGCTGGATCATGATAATACCACTGAAATAAACAATTATTGTGTTGCTTCGTCCGAACAGTTTCTCGTGACATTAATTTGTGACCTTATTGGGCTCTGGATTCTAGAACAGGGTGAATTCTGAGATAAATGTCTCAAGCTACATTTTTTGGGGTGGATGTCGAATTATGATGCTGATTTTCATGCTCATACCGCGGCATATTTGATTAATTTTGTTTCACTCTAGATATCTCATTGATTGGAGAGATGACTGCAAAACCTACCAGATCTGATGTATCAGGGTGCATCTCTTGCTCCTCATCAAATAGATTTGGATGGCCATGGAGAAAGAGGAAGGAAATAATCTTGGAAAACTATTGGAAGACTGTACTAGTCTTTTTGTATACCTCTGACAGAACTGGTTGTGCTAGGGAAGCAGCAACTGCATGATTTTCTAGAGGGCTAAATCGTCACACTAATAAAACAGTTAGTGACACGACCATGATCAAGATGAGAAGGACTAAAAAGTCTTAGTAGACGTAATGATAGCTACTGGAAAGACTGGGCGTAGTCCAGGCTAGACAATGGCTTAACTTGAAGGTTAATCTTCAATTGCACTACAATAGACTAAAATGGATGAACATGACCAAAAGCCTTGTTAGTGTAACAATAGATACAGGAAAGTTGGAGTTGTAGGGGATGCCTGGCTACATGATAGTGATTCTTTTAAGGTGGTGTAGACTAGCCATTGACATCAAGAAAACTTGGGAAGCATCACTCAATGAGGTGGACCAAAATTAGGTCATATGGAAAGAGAAATAATGGAACCTTTCTAATTTCACAGTAGAGTGGCCTTGATAGCAGCTTTACCAAAGGGAGGGTAAGGGTAAAAGGAGCAGAACTAATGAGTTAGTAATGTGATGTACCTTAAGTCATGTATAAGCAAAGCTAAATAATTCATGTTAAATTGAGGTAATAATGCACAAACAGGATTAACTGTTGTTGCGTTTCCTAACTATGGTAGGAATCCCATAGGAAAGAGTGGCACCTGACAATGCCTACAACTTAGTTGCTGTGATAGTGTATTATACAGAGATTTTCTAGGCTTAGGTATAGTGTGTTGAAAAGTTGGAAAAGCTAGAGGTCTAGTTTGTTTAGTGCAAGAAGGATGTAGAGAGCAGGAGTCTATGGCTGCTGGGTGAGAGACAGCTTATTATAATGGACTGTTGGGTGTTATGCTTTTTATTAAACAAGCTGGAACCAAAGGTATAGTACTAGAAATGTTCATTTTGTCATGATGTCTGACAAGTAAGTAGTATTCTATTCCAGAGATGTGACAATGGTGAGAAACTCCTTTATGAAATGTGGTCCTCAGTGAGGAAAGGCTAATGCCTGAGGATGCTGTTAGCTCTCTCACAGGCGTTGTCAGGAAGGCAGTTCTAAAAATGACTGTTGCTAATGAAGGTATTATGCCATTGCTCAATAAACGAAAGTATGATGATGGACGCTACTGTAGATTATGGTTCAGCGGTCCAGTATCATCCAAAAGAGCCTTTGCCTTCTTAATTCTTTACCCCTAGTCGACAATGTATTCTGCCACTTAACTACCTTTGAACACAGGTCCTAGTTCTATACCACAACACTGAATGGCAACACACTGTTCTTCAGTGTAGGCTATACACTTCACACAAAGTAGTAGGTCCTATGTATTTCACCACAAAACCATCTGCATTTATAAAGTATAACACACTGTTTTTAGGTATATAAATACCATACCCATGTCGAAAATATAATGTTAAAATACATAGTACATATTACAAATATAACTTTGCAACTAGGACCGTCCCTACTCCTAACACTAACCCAAGCCATACTCAAACACTAACCATGACCATAGCTCTAACCCTAACCCAGCCTTAACTCTATTCTTAGCCATAATCTAGAACATAACCTGAGCCCCAAGTTTAGCTATAGGCCTGAACTTAACCTCAGCTCTGCAGGTAACCATTCCAGTTGTTCTTCCTTTGTTATTACCACATATTTTTTGTGATCAGTGCCAGCACCAAAAATGAAAAAAGTCTATGTAGGTCATACAGTAAATTACCTCCATCCATGAATCAAGTCGAGTCACAAATCAGCAATAATTAATTGGAAACATTGTAGGAAGTTGACTATGTATATGCTATATCAAAATGAGATACAGGGGCATATTTGCGAGCCCCTTACACCACTGGACCATCACTTCTCGTGATGCTCCGGTGGTGCTATGCCTTGCACCATATTTACAAGGTGGCGTTAAGCCACTTTTTGTGGCTTAACGCCACTTTGTAAATACGGTTCCTTCTCACGCTGCCCCTTTGCGTGGAAGGGGAGTGCAATGGGTGTTTCTGTGGGTCTGCCACAGCAACACCCATTGCATTTTGATGCTTCCTCAGATTTACGTGTTTTCGTAAACCTGAGGCAGCGCCAAACTCTAATGCCACCTTAGGGGTGGCATTAGAAAGGCACAACGAGGAGGAATACTTTTATTCCTCCTTGTTTTTTACTTTTTCTATGAGATCTGCAATCTGCAGCATGCAAAGAAAGAGCAAAACGCCAGGAATGATTTTTTATGTGCAGGAAGGTGTCCCTTTCTGCATATAAACAATCATTTTCAAAATGACGCTTTGGCACTTCTGTGTGTGCTGAATTCTACAGCACACACCGAATTGCCAAATCACCATTAGTGATTGTTTATGTGCAGGAAGGGACACCTTCCCACACATAAACAATCAAACCCCCTCAGCACAGACATCCTTGCACAATGGTGCAAAGATGCCTGTGCTGGCGCTGTAGTGAATCCTATCTTTTAATGGGAAGCAGGAGTTAGCTTAGCCTTCTGGCTTATAGACTCATGCCTCCGTCACCCAGTGACTTTTACCCTACTTAGTCTGCTCTGTTTTAGTTAAATTATTTAATTACATCTTTCCAAGATGGCAGCATTGTTTTTAGTTATGCCAACATTTTTAGTTTCATGTTATCAGTGCCACTGTGCTAATGCATCACTATCAAGCAACAAAGATAAACAAACTGTAGGTATTCACATTAGGTACTTTTCCTCTTTGCATTTTTGAAGGAATTGTTTATATAAATTGCCGCCTCAAGCATGTCTTGTTATCTATTGTTTGGGAACAGACCTACGTCAGGGGTCTGATCAGATTTGTATAAATACTTCTCAACAGAAAGATAGTCAGGGGTATTCCTAGCAGATGCCATCAACACTATCGATGCTGCACGTCACCTTGACGCTGGCCCAGCCTTTGTGTTCCCACAGAGCCTGATCTAGAGACCTCATTCCAAGGTAATGAGGGTTGGGGAGCTCTTCTCATGGACACGGCTTTGGCAGATTAGGTTTAACACACCTAGCTCTCTTTAGGTTAGGGGTTAGGTTCATCGTGTTGGGGTATTAGGACATATAATATATCTCATGTCAGTTTATGTTATTGCAAGATGGTGGGGGTCTTTGTACCAATGACTCTCCTTTTTACAATTCTGTTTCTTGCACTGTTCATTATCCTTATCATTGCAACCCATGCAATTAATTGTAGATGCAGTATTGGTAATAAAAACATGTTAAGCTTTTACAGCATCTCCTTCATTTTCTGTGTGTTTGATTGAGACATGTTCATGTGAGAAAGGGGTAATCTCCATTTAACCACAACCGCCCTGTGACATAGCACTCTAGAGTCCATGCGTAAAGGCTGCCACAAATCACCTTTTACTGTTGTTTTTTTTTATGAGGTGCTGCTTGTGAGCCTGGAGGGTTGGGACTACAGTTGCGACTTTTTGTAGGATTTGCATCCTCGTCTACAAACATAAGTACTGTCATTGATAAACCAGCAGTCTTGTTTAGAACAAGAGTCAAACTATGACACGGCACCACCAACAATGGTGTTTTAGGCACTAATTTATAGATACCCTGATTATTACTGTCTCACCGTTATTCGGAGACATCCGTAGTCTTAGGGAAGATCCTCCTCAGCTGAACAGGGAGCACCTGAGTAAGCTGTGGGTTGTTTGAGTCGAACTAATAAAAGGACTTTTTCTCCCCACTTGGTGTTCCATCTCTGTTACCCATTACACAATATGGCTAATGCCATAGATATTCCTGAGAACGCTAGACAAGCATTAAAATGACACCTAGTAGCGCATGGCTCAACAGATGAGGGTGGGGATGTTACATTCATAGTAGACGCTAATGAAGCTTACCAAGCAGAAACATTCTACACATGGGTCACCTTTATTGAGGAAGACCAAAGATCACACACATTCCACACATACTGTGTAGCTAATGTACCACAACGGTAGCGAGCATACCAGGATCTTGAAATACCGATCACCTATCAAGAACATCACAACTGGTTTAATGGCGCCCTACCACACGTAATACAACCCATGAGATTAGGTCCCTTAGGTAATGACAGACCAAAGTGGCCTATGTAGGCCACATACACATCACACCCAGTTATACAAAATATGCAGGTAGCTGATCTGTGCAATTTATACATTGAGCTAGTAACACTATATAGATGACTTTTTCAGTTCTTAATGTGAACTCTGAACATTATGCCTGCGTGTCCAGCACTACCAGCACCTGCTGGATCTCAATTGGCTACTACTGGGATTAATCCACAAACAGTACATTCTATCATGGGTAAAGTACCCACAGAACAAGATAGCCCAGAAAACAAATCAGCTGGAAGCTCTGTTTCCACATACGGGACCACAGGAAAAACATAGAATTCTCACTATGTGCTTGCCCTTCAGGATGGTTCCCTCAGTGGATGACTGCACCACATGGGGTACAGTCTTCGCTGCAATATACACTAACACACATGGTACCCCGACACTTGCCAATTTACAGCAAGTGTTAAAAACAAATACAGAATGAGCACGGAACTGCACCAGCCCTAGATTTGGGGATGAAACTAATGCATAACTTCAACTCAGTCTCCTCAATAATACTCTGTAACATTAAAGGGGAAGCGGTAGCATTGGCTATATGCCAGCAGCTCTGGGAAGTTCTAGAGTTGGACCAGGAGAGAGAACTAACAAAAATAATTTCCAACACCTATACCAGTATAGAATGGGACAGTTTGTAAGCCAAACTGTTAAAATCTAGCATTACAAAGTAACACCCCCAAGAAGGTACTAAACAAGCACAGGAGGGTTCTAAAAAGCATTGAGATAAACAAAAACAAGTTAAAGACAAAGTCAGAGAGCAGATTCTCCACACCCGTAGAACTCTGACAAGAGATGTAATCTCAGAAATAGCGAAAATATAAAAGCTCCTGACGGATATACTGATTCATGTCCCTCTAGTTCCTTTCAGGACGCACCAGATAGATGTAGCAAGAGAGGGGGCCATCCTGATCAATGTCATGAATACTTGAAACAGAAGAAAGACTCACCAGTCTTCAGACAAAAAAGAAGACAAGTCCCCACAACAAAAGCCACAATTCAAAAAAGAAAAGGTGGCAGTACTGTCAATTAAAAATGCTAGTACACTTGAGAACATTGCTGAAGAACAAGACGTGGGCGGTGACACTGCTGGACAGCGCAGCAGAGGTCATGATATGTTACCAGAGTCTGAGAGATCATCTGGATGCGACAGCAACTAGTGACGTCATTGCACTTGAGACTGCGGATAGGCGTGTCCTCCCACCCGATAGGGTTTATGATTTAAACATTAAAATTGAGGGAGACTTAGAGCCCACCATTAGTGTAATATTCTGGGATGAACTTAGTTGTGATATCCTACTGGCCGAAAGGGACTGGCCACCTGAGCACATCCGTAAGTTCCCACATGGGGAAGATGTAATTTTGCCTTCTTTCTCTGATCTTGTTCCAGAAGCGGTAAAACAAGCCCGTGCTGCCAACTGGGCTTTAGTGCAGGCACCTGCGTTATACCGCAATCATGTAGGTTGGGACAAGGATTCTCCTTGTCATGAATACCCATCAAGTCTGCACCCCAGCCTCAGCCACAATATCCTGTTAAACACGGAACAAAAGCTCCAGTGAGGGAGATCCTCACTCAGCTCGAGTACCAGGGTGGTAATTGTGCACTGGGTCTCTGCAGTGATTAACCCATAATTCCCCATTGCAAAACCCAACCATGCATACAGAATAGTCTTAGATTACAGACATTTAAGCAGTCATACACGCACATACGCTATTCAAAATTCACATAGCACAGCGCTAATAAACAACATAGTGTGTAAAAAATACAAAACAACCTTGTATATCTCCAGTGTTTTTTTCTGCCAAAACTTAGCACACGGAAGTCGGGACCTGAGTGCATTCTAAATATTACATGATATTGATCCCAAAGAGTTGTCTTACGTGGATAACGTTTATCTCACAGATGACAACCTCAACATTCATCTTGCCAAGGTCGATCTGATCGTTCTAGGATTTGCAGCCCTTAGCTACAAATTTATTTTTAGGAAAAAAAAAACAGCATTTCTTAGGGTATATGAGCTATCAAACGAGGTTCTGGTCCCGCACTTTCTAGAAAAATGTGCTCAACTCCAACCACCAAATAGAATTAAGAAACTACAGTCCTTACTTGGTTTCTTTAACTTTGGCAGAAAATACATTCCTGACTATGCACAACGTATCAAGACACTTTATGACTTGATATGCCCTGATTTTTCTAACAGACACTGGAAAGTTGAACACACACTCATCCTTAGGGAATTGCAACAGGACATGCTAGAAGCAAAACACTTACACACCTGTGACAACAAAACAAATTAGGTCATCAGAGTAATTGCTGGTGCCATTGGGTTCACTTATGCCACCTTTAACAAGACAACACTTTGCCCATTGTATATAAATCACATTTGTACTCTAATGCAGAACAATATTTCGCACCCACAGAGAAAATTCTAACTGCAGTTCACATGGCTGTCATCAAGGAGATGCCACTTGCCCAAGGAAACGCATAATTGTCGTTACCCCGGTGACAGCCTTAGAAGCTGTCACCAAAGCAAGCGTCCCTAGCGCTAAAGCATTACATCCACGCTGGATACAGTGGGCAACCTCCCTGACTATTACCAATGTAGATTACATCTTTGATGCAAAACTTCAGACACAAAAATGTCTCCAATACGAACAGGAGTACCCTGCACCTCTAGTTATTTTGCCACTTGACAGATACCATTCTGTCATTTACACTGATGGTTCAGCACAACCAACTGTAGGTACCAAACATCAATACTCAGCCGCTTGTGCAGCCGTGAGCAGAGTGATAAAGGATGATGTATTCCACATTCACAATACTTACACGCAGACCCTAAGGGACTTATAATAGCGCTAGAACACACAGAGCCAGGGCTACTCACTCTGATTGTCTGTGACTCATACTACTGCTTCCAGTCCTACAACGATTATCTTAATCATTGGAAGTTGAACGGGTTTAGAAATTCTAAAGGGAACACCATAAAATACAGAACTCTGTGGGGGAGGATGGCTGATCTCAAGGATAAGCTACCTTGTGTCCATGTAGTGCATACATTGGGCCACCAATGTATAGGAGTACACATTATTGGCAACACTTTGGCTGATGAAGTAGCCAAATCTGCAGTAGCTATGGCTTCTGTGGCAGCAGTGACTCATTCTCAGACGAGATAGGATAATGAAATCCTGACTTACGTGAAAGCTTTGGCTGAAAGCAAGCCTCTCCCAAAAGCATACCCTACAAAATACTGATCTCACATCAGTGCACAGAATGTTACTTATGTAACAATTCCTGGGGTTGGAGAATGAGCAATCCCCAACCAAGACCATAGATTAGCTCTCATCAAAGCAGCGCATGAGGGTGTCACATCTGCTCATGCTGGTATCTCGGCCACAATAACACTCCTACAGAAACACTTCTGGTGGGCAGGTCTATACCAACAAACAAAGCAATACATCCTTTGCTGTGACATTTGCCAGCAAATTAAGGGCTGCAACATCAAAACGCCCACCACAGACATCCCTCTTAGTGTCCAACAGGCCACTACAATGTGTACACCTCGAACATTGTGGTCTGCTCCAACCACATGGTACATTTAAATACATCTTAGTCTCTGTAGATTCTTGTTCTAGATTCCTGTGGATATGGCCTCAGCGGTCTGCTGATGCTGGAACTGCTAAAAGACTTTCTGATCTTTAGCGGTACATATGCGGCTGTAGCATTCCATTCAGACCAGGGCCCTGCCTTTGCCTCCAAGGCATTCAGGGACACCATGTTGAACTCCATTACTCCTCACCATACCATCCTGACAGACATTTAGTCGTGGAGAGGAGGAATCGAGATCTAAAGCAGTCCTTAACAGCCAGAGTATTAAGTTCAGGCTGCAGTTGGCATTGGTATTCACATTAGGTACTTTCCCTCTTTGCGCTTTCGAGTGAATTGTTTATATAAATTGCCACCCCAAGCATGTGTTGTTATCTATTGTTTGGGAACAGACCTATGTCAGGGGTCCGATCAGATCTGTATAAATACATCTCACACAGACAGATAGACAGAGGGACTCCTACCAGATGACATCAACGCTATCGATGCTGCATGTCACCTTTACGTTGGCCCAGTCTTCGTGTCCCCACGGAGTCTGATCCAGAGACCTCATTCCAAGGTAATGAGGGTTGGGGGGGTTCTTCTCATGGACACGACATTGGCAGATTAGGTTTAAAACACCGAGCTCTCTTTAGGTTAGGGGCTAGGTTCATCATGCTTGGGTATTAGGACATATATCATATCTCATGTCAGTTTATGTTATTGCAAGATCGTGGGGGTCTTTGTACCAATGACTCTCGTTTTCACAATTCTGTTTCTTGCACTGTTCATTATCCTTATCATTGCAGCCAATGCAATTTATCGTAGATGCCGTATTGTTGGTAAAAACCTATTAAGCTTTTAATGCATCTCCTTCATTGCCTGTGTGTTTGATTGAGACATGTTGTTCATGTGAGAAAGGTGTAATCTCTGTTTAACCATGACCTCCCTGATACGTCACACTCTTGAGTCCATGCATAAGGGCTGCCACAAATCACTTTTCACTGTAGGGGTTTTTGGTGAGGTACTGCTTGTGAGCCGGGAAGGTTGGGACGACAGTTGCAACTTGTTGTTGGATTGGCATATTCACCTACAAACATAAGTACTGTCATTCTTAAACCAGCAGTCTTGCCTAGAGCAAGAGGCAAACTACAACAGCGCTTGGCAGCTCAATTTAGTGCCAGCGCAGGGGGCAACACAGGTGTTCACCGTATTCAATTAAATACGGTGCATTCCTGCATTGTGAAAATGATGGAGCGTGGCGCTGCCAATTTTGCTGCAGCGTCGCGCTCCATCATGTTCCTTTAAATATGGACCATAGTGTGCACAGAGTCCAGGGGTTCCCCAGAGGCTTAAGAGAGGCCAAAGTAGATCATACTAATGCTTGTTTTTGTCGTAGTGTGGTTGAGCAGTTAGGTCTATCAGTGGGTAGTGAAAACAGTTGTTGTACACACAGTCAAGAACTGGGGCACACACTCAATGACTACGGGAAAAATATATTTGTTACTTTATTTCTAGAACCAAAAGATTCTTGTGGCAGGTAAGTACTGTTGTAAGTATGTATCAAGCATATGTATCAAATGTACTTTGTTTAAGTTTTGCAAATAAAACAGTTTACAGGCAAGTAACACTTTTCATTTTCAAAGGTTGACGGTGCAATTTTCAGAACAGTTCTGGGGGGAAAGTGTTAGTGCAGTTTTGAGTTAAGTACTCGACTTAAAGTTCCAATCTCCGGGGTTTAGGATGTTCACTGACCAAGAATCAAGATGACCCCAAACATACATCACCAGTAACATGGGGCCAGCTGGGTGCAGAGGTCAAATTTGATGCTAGATTTAGAATGGGATACTATGGATACTGGGGGCACTCGGAAACAGATCTGCTAGCAGGTAAGTACCCACAACTTTGGATGGCAGACTGGGGGGTTTAGGTGAGCACTGGGGTGGCCACAGGTTAGCACGAAACACACATCCTCAGCAGCACAGGGGTGGCCAGGTGCAGGGTGCAAACAGCGTCGGGCCCAAATGCTTTTCAATGGGAGGACCCTGGGGGGGGTCACAAAGACGCTGCAGGCTGGGCCCAGGAGGTCGGTTTTGGAAAACCAAAGGCAGGACAAGGAGGAGGGCTGCCTCCTGACTGTTTCTAGCCCACCAGTCGGATTCCCCATGGGCGTCGAGTATCTTTGTCCGGTTCTCTTACAGTCTGAGGGGTTCTCTGGCTTTAGGCTCCAGGCATCATCGTCTTGGCCAAGAAGGGTCAACCCAGGGTGGACACAAGGTCAGAATCACCTGGGTCCTGCTCTGGATTGGTGGTCCAACTGGACTCGGGCTGCGGGTGTCGAGTGCAGAGTGGGCAGGACGCGCGGATCTGGGGCGGTTCTGAAGTCCTCCGGGAGCTTCTTATGGACAGGTCTCTGTCCTCTGGAGTTCTTGTTCCTCTGGTGGGCAGGTATTCCACTGGGGGTTTGTTGAGGTTGCTGGTCCTGCAGGATGCATCGCCTTTTTGAAGCAGGGCTCCTGAAGCTGCAGAAAGGCTGGTAGGGCTGTGGCCAATTCAGTTGGTGTCTGGAGTCTTCTCTGCTGGGGTCGGCTTAGCAGTCCTTCATCTTGTTTCTTCTTCTTTTCTTGAGGTCGACAGGAATCTGGTGAGCTAGGTTCAGGGTTCCCTTAAATCCTAGATTTAGGGGCATTACAGGGATCAGAGGGCAGTAGCCAATGGCCAATGGCCACTGTCCCTGAGGGTGGTTACACCCTTCCTGTGCCAAATTCCTTTGAGGAGGGGCACACTCCTAACCCTACTGGTCCCTGTCCTTCAAACCTAGATGGAGAATTCTGCAGAGAAGGGGTCACTTCAGCTCTGTACACCTTAGGGGTGGTTCTAGCTGGAGTGGTCACTCCACCCTGTTTTTCCTAATTTTCCCACCTGACTTGCTGCTAAAAGTGGAGCTTGGTCCAGGGGGTGGGCATCTCCACTAACTGGAGTGCCCTGGGGCACTGTCACAGAAGGCATAAGCCTTTGAGGCTCGCCTCCAAGTGTTGCAGTTCCACCCAGAGCAGGCTTTGTTTCTGACTCCAGAGGGCACAAAGACCCTCATCCCATGGGGTCAGAAACTTGTCTTTCAGTTGCATTCTGGCACAGACTGGTCAGCCTTACACTAAAGGGTTTGTTAGGGTACGGGGGGTCTCTAATGCCCTCTGTGTGCATTGTACAATAAATCCAACACTGGGATCTGTGTGGGTTTATTGTGCTGAGAGGTTTGATACCAAACTTCCCAGCCTTCAGTGAAGCCTTCTCTGAGCTGCGGAGTTTGTGATGAAAAACTCCCATCCCATGTACTTAATGTGGCCACACTGCACTTACAGTATCTAAGAATGGACGTAGACACTGTAGAGGCATATTGCTCATGCAGCTATGTCCTCACCTGTGGTACAGTGAACCCTGCCATAGGGCTTTAAGTCCTGCTAGAGCGGTGACTTACCTATGCCACAGGCAGTGGTTTGTTAACATGGCACCCTGAGTGAGAAGCCATCTCAACCTTACCATTTTCTCCCCACCAGTACACACAATCTGTAATGGTTGTGCATTTTTTAGGTTAGGGATACCTTAGGATGGCACAATACATGCTGCAACCCTTAGGGACCCTCCCTGGTCACAGAGCCCTTGGTACCACTGGTACCTTTTAGAAGGGACTTAGCTGTTTGCCAGGGGTGTGCCAATTGTGGGAACAATGGTATAGGTTAGGGAAAGAACACTGGTGCTGGGGCGTGGTTAGCAGGACCCCAGCATACTCTCAGCCAAATCAGCATCAATATCAGGCAAAATGTGTGGGGTAACCATGCCAAAAGGGGCACTTCCCTATAAACATGACCACGTGTAGCCAATCATTTAAATATTGTGGACTATTTGCTATCAGATTTGAAGATCTTCCCTGTAGATCATGTCTTAAAGGAAGAACTACTGAAATTCAGAGAAAATGTCTGAATGTATCTTTTAAGACTATTGTATCCAGGTGGAATAAACATCACAGACAACACCTGATTACTGCATATCTCAAGAGATTTCAAGATTGATTTGATTCCACAGTCCAAATGGTATCTTAATTCATGATGCTTTTTGAAAATGTACCAATGTCAGCTGTGCAGCCACTGAGCTTGTACTACAAGAGGAAGGAAGAAGCAGAAACATTGTAGTACCAATATATTTTTGTTCTTTGGTGACTCCCTCTGTTTTGAGTCACTTCTTATGTGACTTCTTGCCAGAAGAGATGAGGGTCAGTCATGTTTAGACCATGGATCAGGCATTAAGGCAGATTCCTACTTTACTTTCTCTTTATTAAAGAACACAAACGTTCCCCTGTAGATCAGCTTGACTGGTACCCTCTCTGATCTCGCTCATTAGGGTACACTAGGGAATATGAGCCAGATTAGGTTGCTGGATTTAGCACTATGAGCTCTATGAAATGGTGTGCACCGCATGTTTTGATTAAAACAATAATTTGCACTCGTTCAGAACTTGATTTTGCAGTGAAAGTGGTTATTTCTTTGGCTTGTTTTGGAGTCAAAGTTTTGAATGGGGTGCCAATTCTACCAATTTTATTTTGTGGCTTCTCTGGCAGCTAGCCTGCGCTCAGGACAGCGATTGCTGCACTGCCAGCATCCCAGACCAGTAATCTACATTAGATACGTATGCACCATTGGAAAGACACAAGTCTCTTTGTTCAAAATGTGCCCCTCAAACCCGGGGCCATAGGCAGATGATGTTTACATAAAGACACAATCTCACTGGAAGCTCCTGTCGCCTTGGTCTGTGATGACAAAGAGCACAGTGGACAAAAATGTAGTTGTTCTTCTGTTGCAAATACCAGTAAAATTATTGCATGATTGCTGTTGTGCCTAGTGTTGGGTGAGAGACCTTCACTTCTACTTACTGGGTGCATTGGCATCACTAAAACCAAATATGAGGGCTGAGGCTCAAAATGATTTTGCATTCACTTAGTCAGTGCAGATGAATTTGCAAACGCGGAGTCCCAATTTGCGATTCACTTGTACATTGTGATTCATAATTGGCATTACATTACTGTATTTTATGGTATATTATGGTATGTTATTTGTGTCTTTATAGCACACTAATCACGCCGGCTCTAGGGGCTTACATAAAAAGCCAGGTCTTCAGCTTCTTGTGAAAGTCAAGAAGAAAGGAGAAGACTTTGATATGTTGTGCGAGGTTGTTCCAGGTTTTAGGGGCCAGGTTCGAGAAAGTGCGGCCCTCTGCTCTTCTTTTGTGTATGCATAGGCTGTGTAATATCGAGACACCAGCTGGGTGGAGGTGTCTAGAAGGTTGGTAGAAGTGAATGCAGCTGTCCAGGAAAGCGGCACCAGTGTTGTGGAGAGCTCTGTAGTTTTGGGTGAGAAGTTTAAAGTGTGCACGCTTGTGTATCGGGAGCCAGCAGAGTTCCCTAAGGTGTGGTATGGTGAGTGCTTGGCTTGGGAGGTGCACGCTTGTGTATCGGGAGCCAGCAGAGTTCTGTAAGGTGTGGTATGGTGAGTGCTTGGCTTGGGAGGTGCACGCTTGTGTATCGGGAGCCAGCAGAGTTCTCTAAGGTTCCCGCTTGCCAAGGGCTAGGGACAACCATTTGCAAAGTGTGCACCGTGACAGCTTTAAATGGTCATGTGCAAGCTGCATACAATGGAAAGTGGTCCTATTGTGTGTTGTGCCCCAGAGCCCTATTCATCACGTGCCACTTTTTTGTGGCATTGCCACCCACTTCATTGTACAACACTTAGAAATCCATTTGGGTGGTGCTGGCACCCTACCACCACCCTCATCCGCCCCTCAACACCCCAATGTCGCCCTCTATCCCACCTTTAGTTTCTTGTTGTAAAAAGGCACAAAGCTGATTCCTGAACCTTTGATATTGATGATCAATGAGGGGGGCAAACACTGCGAACAATACTTTTCATTCCAAAAGATTAACAAATCCTTTCCAACGCTGCCGGCTGGCATTGCTGTGCAAATCATGTGAGACGCTTCTTTGTGCATTAGGCGCCATTTCATGATCCAATTCTGTTCACTGGGCTGAAGCAGAATAGGGCCTGGCATCCACAGCCCGTGCATGAACTCTAAAAAAATCTCAGAGTTAGTGCATGGGCTGCAGACAGCAGACTTCGGAAACACAAGGCAGCAATGGTTTACTCGTATTTCTGAGCTGCCATCAGCACATGCACTAACTAGGAGATTTTTAGATTTAATTTAGTGTAGACCTTGTTCTGCGTCGGCGCAGCGCAAAGAATTAGATCATGAGACGGCCCCAGCCCTTATTTACCCCAATAAGAGCAGTTTGAGGTAGATGTCACTGTAGAGGGAAATTGTGGATTAAGGCAAGGCAGGCTTTAGGCCAACTGCAGGTGAGTTACAGTAGCCCAGATCCACAGCACCCACTCCCAGGTTTCCATATCATAAGGTTGGCAGACGACAGCTAACATTTTTAAGCGGAAGCTTCCACGTTGGTGGTGTCTTCACCTTCCAAACATCTTTTGGTATGATTTCAGTGTCAGAGCACTGTGCAAATAAACAAAGTCTTCTTCCTGTAGGGAGAAAGGCTGCTTACAATAGCACTCCTGCTTCTCAAAGACCTTCTCTGTTCTGCTCCCATGCTAATGCGGTTTCACAACAGGACTAAGATTATTTTATTGCCCCGGGACGCCGGGAAATTTTCATTCCACTTCCTCAGATCTCCAGGATAAAAGCAGGACGCGGAAGAAAATAATTCCTTTTGCAGTCTTATGTTTCATTTTATCTTTAAAATGTTTTATTTTTTAAGATCTTATTCTCTTGTAGTTTATTTTTAGCTAGCAGGTTTGTTATCTTACACTTTTTTTCTTCCTTGCAAACGAATATCTTGCCCTCCTACTATTTCGTGCTTCTGGGCCTTTTATAGGTTTAAATTGCTCAACCAAATTATAGTCCGAGCCTTTCACACTTCAGGAGTTTATGGAGTGTTTGCTTCCTGCCTCGTAGAAGGAAGGTAAAGGAGCGAATTATTTTTTTAATAAAAATGATGACTTCAGTAAATATTTTTGTCAAATTAGTAAACTCATTTCCTTTCACACAGTGAAACAGTTACTTCATAGAACAACTATCTTCATCGAAGGAGTACTCTAGGCCTCTAGACTGCCAGGTATACAGTATAATAAAGGCTTTTTCGAAGGCTGTCTGTAATTTCATTTTGATATTTTTTGGCCCTGGCAGCGGCTTCCATTTATGAATGGGCGACTTTCACCTTTTGAACCTTGACGTTTGGAAAAGTCTTCAACTGTTATACCTTCAAGGAGCTTACTTAGTAAGCAAAAATGAGTGCCGAGTTTGCTGTGATAAATTTTAGTGGATTTGTATGTAGGACTGTTGTTGCTTGGCTATGTTAGAAAGGGATGATTATTGCGCACCTGAATCTCTAATACCAGGAAGTGGAGTAAATGCTAAACTGAGGCGGATAGCAATGGAAAAATAAGGGGCGGGATGATGGCGCACAATTCACCATTAATGCTGCTCCCGGCCGGTGCAGCACTTCTCTCCCCTGATACTGGTGTCCACGAGTAGGAAAGGGAAGACCTTCTATCCAGCCCAGTAGAACACGAGTCGGACCAATGTTTTCAGCATGAGAGCAGCTCCAGGAATGGTTGGAGCAGGCAAACCCAACACTCATTTTGAGGCTGGGGACCTGTGCCAGCAATCCCCCGGCTGTTTCACAGCCCTGGGATTGCTGGGTATACAGTGCGCATGACGGTCTGGCCATTGCAAGGCAGGCAGCCAATTCAACATGCGCACTGTAGAGTCAGCAGTCATCCTGCAATCGCAGGATTCAGCCCTGCCCTCAAAGTTGCGCTGATGCGCTAATGGCAAATTAAAATGGCATTGCTATGCCATTTTAGTTATTTGTGTTTGCCAGCTGCTTTTGCAGCAGTTGGGGTGACACTCTTCCACCCTTCAGGAGGAACCGTCCCTGATGCTAAAATATAGATTGTAGCACTGAGCTCTATTTCAGCTGAGATCAACATATGGATTTTCAAAGAAATTCTTAATTCCTTTTATTAATAAAAGCTGAGCTGTTTATGACTTTTTATTTACAAATTGCATGCCAATTAACGTCAGCACTAAACTTACATGTTCAAGGAATTCTTCATTTTTATTTCAATTGAAGTAAATCTCACCACTGTTGTGCAAACTGTCTTATCCTTTCCTCTAATTTCCTCTTGGCAACTCTCTTCTGCTTAGTACATTGTGCCGCCCACCTACACCCTTAGGAGTCGCTTCATTATTGGTGCATGATGACTAAGTCCTCTGCTCATGCGCAGGAACACAGTATGGTCTAAAATACATGTGGAAATGTAGCAGCCCTCTGCTGCTTTCCTATTTGCAATTTCATCCGGGTTGCTCATGGCTCTCAGGGTCCACTCCACAGAAAGACTCATCATATGTGTGTATATGAGGGCCAGCAGTGACTGCAGATCTGTTGCTATGCACCAGTGCAGAGGATGCTTCTGGTGGCCCATATAATTCACCATCTGCAAGACTCTCTTTACCAAAGGGCAATTGAGCAAGGGGTCTGGTCTACCTGGGCATGGTTGGGTCAGAAGGGCTTGGCTTAACCCATTGTGTTGCTTGTAATTTGCTGATTCACTTGACAACACTTGGCTATCAGTTATTTTTATTTCATTTTTCTGTCAGTTGTTTGCTCCCGCGTCTTCTCAATTCTTGCCTTCACTTGCCACTACCACACACCCTTTTACTCTTCCTGTTCATGGTTTTTCTCTAATCTTATCTATCTAGCTCTCCCATTCTCACTCTATTTAATTTGGTCTTTGGACTACTCACTCACTTTGCAATAAATCCACATTTACTTTCCACCATTTCTCTATATTAAACCCCAGTTTTCCTGAGTTACTGAATCTAGAATGACCCATTAAATAATGAAATTCTGGTGGCTTTCACTACTCTTTGCTGTTCTTTTTTTTACCAAACTCCACATTCTTCAGGATAAGGCAGTGTGATGATCAGTGTCTTCTACCCATCCACAAACCTGGTGAGTTCTCTGCCTTCTCTCGCCTTTGAGCCTGCCCTTCCCTTCTTCGCCTTGCCTTCCCTTCCCTTTCCTGCCCTGCCTTACCCTTTCCAGGTCTAATCTCCTTTATAGCATTTCAGTCATCAGAGGTAAATTCCTCTTACTCCAGACGGAAGCTTTGTTCTTCGAACCTCCTTCTTTTGCAAATTCAATTTGTTTTAGCCTTTCTTAGCTTGACTTTTGGTCTGTTGATGAATAAAGTGATGCTTTCAGATTACAGGAAGAATTGCTTATTAACTTCATCCTCATCTTCATAACTACTTTTTCTTTTGTCATCAGTTTTTGCACTTGTATGTTCTTGATTCTTTGATTGCACTGGCTGAGTACAGCACTGCAAGCATCTTCTTCAAACCTCATTTCCGGCATCTAATGGGCTGCATCTGGAAACCAGTACACCAGCTCAGGATCTGTACCCTGACAATGACCATTTGCCCAGTGATACAGGACTTTTCAGGTCAGCACCTAGCCCTAACCTTTACAGGGTGGCACTTTGGGGTCTGACTGGTTTAGACCGTTGTCTATTAAACAACACAGGATGGCTATAGCAAATAGGCAGTCACAAGGAATGCTATGAACTCTTCTGACCATGAAAATCTTGTCTTTCAAGTACTGTGTTGGGGAATCCACCTGCTTTACCACTGACGTCTAGCTGTAACAAGTATTCTGCTGAGTGAGGCCCATTTACCATAAATTTATGAATTCTCAGGTACCACAGCCTACCCACAGGAGCCACCTTCCAGCTCTTAGCAACTGGGAAGTACTCTACTTCACACCGCATAAAACATTCTACACCCAGCCTTACACAGGTTATCCCTGAGGGCTGACAATTAGAGGGCAACTCTTCTGCACAACATGGATCCCCACACTATGCCCTTGCTGCAAGCAGTGAAGACAGAGGCCCTTTTTTTGGGAGATGAGAAGGGTGTCTTCCCATTTTGGTACCCATGCTCTGTTCTCCTTTAAGGGGTATGGATCTCACACCGTCTGAAATATTTTGGGGCCTTTTCAGTACATCTCTTTTAATTTTGTCACACACTAAACCAGTAATAAAGTATGTAGAATACTGTTCCACATTGACCACCACTGAATCAGTTAGGGAGTAGTCCTGCAACATTAGGGAGCGAGTGCTGTTAAAAGGCATTTGAAAAATAGATGCTACTGGAAATAAAGCATCCTTTTTTTCTTGGACATATGTTAATGCTTCTCACCTACAGATGTCGCCTGTAAGAGTTCCTCAAGCTTTCCAATTAAAAAGGAGAAGACATAAAATAACCCAACTGAGATTAAAGTACTTCTAGGGGCTGATGTGACTGACAACGACCTAAGCCAATGGCTGAAGGTTGCAAACGAAATAAGCCATTGAGTGAAGAAGGCTCACCGAAACGACCTTAAATGAAGCATAAAACACAATAAATACAAAATGTTTACCATGAATAGCAAGTGCCACATACGTACAACCTAAAAATAGTAACTTTACATTTTGCTTTTGGCTAAATGTATTTTCCACTATTGGAGTTGCCATCTGGCCTGTTTTAAATTCTCATGACTAGTATTCTAATGTCCTGGCAGGTACAAAAATGCAGAAACTTAGGTAAAGCTGGTATTTTTACATCTTATGAGTAAATACTTTAAATAGTAACTATAGAAGAAAGCACTTTATTATGTCTTCTAAAGCTGCTTTAATGATCTATGACTGATCGTTAAATAAAACAAAGACAGTAAAGGCATGTTCAAAAAGAATACGGGCAATGTTATATGAAGTTCTCTTTAAGTATGATGCCTGGGCCTCTGCAGCATTTTAAAACATTAACAAATGGGTGATATTTTTCTCTGGGAAAGGTAGAAGCCCTATATAATATGGATTTCTAAAAATACTTCCAACAATATATATCGATTCGTATTAGTTGTCTTTAAACATTTCCTGTAGCCTTCCTTTTGCTTTCATTGGCAACGTAAAAGCATATTCACCTCTCTATCAAAAGTTTTAAAGACATCTTTTTAATTTTAATTTAATAAAAACTGCTCTTATGCATCTGACGGATATAGCGTGTTTACATCATAATACTGGTTAATAAAGAAGGTGTTACAGTCCACAAGAGTTCTTGAATCAAATATTGAGTAGTGTTGAAAGAAATTTTGCCAACTGGATTTCTGAGAAGGTTCTGTTTAAGAGAAAAAGTTAAAGAACTTTGCATGAGTTATTCAAATGCTTTTGTAGCCCTTCTGTGTTTTCAAGAGCTCTATCAGAACTTTAATAAACAGGTGCTGGATCTATATGGAAGAAATATCACTGTGAATGTTTTTAGGGTGTCAATCTAGACATTAAAAAGGACCAGTCATGCATTGGGGAGACAGTGAGAGATATGAGTGTAAATACAAGTATGTAAGAGTAAGACCCAGTAGTGATGCTAGTAGCTATTATTCATAGCAAATACAAAAGAATTACTCTGTATTTGAAATGGTGCATGATCTGTTACCTTTTTAGAATCTTTAGGGCCTGATTTATACTTTTTGCCGTAAAACTGTGCAAACGCAGTTTTGCAGCAAAAAGTATAGTGTCGGCTTGCACCATTCCACAGTGCCAGTCGGGCGCAATATTAAAGGAATGGCGCAGGCCGGCACTAAACTTGGGCTAGCATCTTAAAAGAAAATACTAGCAGGGTGGGGGTGGCGGTAGGGAAGGAGGGGGCTGTGCATCAAAAAATTACACTAGCCTGATTAGAGGCAAAAAATGCCTCTTACCAGACTAGAGCCATTTCCTGGTGCACAATTACCAAAAACATGACTCCTGTCTTAGGAAAGACAGGAGTCAAGCCCACCACCCCAGTGGCCAGCACAGGGGACAAGTGTCCCCTGGCCATGGTCATTGCACCTTGTGCCATGCAGGGGGCCCCAAGTTAGTACCCCTGATGGCAAAAAAAAATACTTAACCAGACTTACCTGGGTCGGGGTCCCCCATCCTCTGGTGTCCCTCTGGTGGGGTTGGGGTGTTCCTGGGGCTTGGGGAGGGCACCTGTGGACCCATTACATGGTATTTAACCATGGAAATGGGCCCACAGGTCTCCTAACGCCTGGTCTGATCCAGACATTACATAATGGTGCAAAGCAATCTTTGCACCATTATTTGGCCTCTCCTCCCTCCCGTGCGTCATTTTAGCACGGAGGATAAATATGGAGCTATGGGGATAGCACCATTTTTTAGATGGGAACGCCTCCCTTGCATCTCACGGACACAAGATAGGTGCGCACATCCAGAAAATGGTGCAAACTCCCATATTTTGATGTTAGAAGTGTCTAACGTTAAAATATAAATATAGAGTTAGGTTTGTGCCGAATTTGTATAAAAAAATGATACAAATTTGGAGCAAAAATAGTATAAATATGCCCCTTAGTGTGTTAATTTGTGTTACGTAACAGCAGCAAAGATGTTTTGCACACTTTGCATTTGACAGAGGAATGGGCTGCATTTCTTCAACTGGAACAGAGTTAACAGAATATGAATTTAACTGGCATATTGGTCATGTTGTGCCTTTGTGACCAATGTGAGGACTCAGACATTATAGTCATGGAGATGGCTGTGTGTAATTTGCTTTTTGTGTTGGTTTGCTCCTTTCTTGCTCCTTGTGTATTGTGGCCATGCATTAAGTTCTCTACTCTTGCTGTTATTGCCTTTCATGTTCTTGTGTGATTTGTGGGCAACAGCTGCAAACCTGGGTGGAGCTTTTCATCCACTATATCATTTTTATGCTACTTTTTAGAAAGTTGCCTGTTATCAGCTCCATAGAGCCTGCTGTTCCCTGTATGCCCTAAATAACGATATTTTGCCATGGAAACCTTCAACATCAACAGTGTTTGGGGAACTTACTTAGCTTGAAGTGCTCCTAAGTGCTTTACCCCACCACCCTCTTGACTATGTATATTTATTCTATGAACATTGATCTTATTACGACTTCCTCATTTTTTCCCCTCTTCTACTCAACCCCTCCACAGATACTTGACATAAGATACAACAATGATCATTCCACAAAGTTATATGGAACGTTGTGTTGGAAGAAAGAACACAGATTCTATCATTGTGTAAGGTGCAAAGATAAGAGCTCTATAACCCAGACACTCACCACTGTAAAGCAATGCTGGACACACTATCACTGCATATGCTGCAGAATAGTCCTTAAACATGTCATGGGTCTGACAGTGTTTGGGTCTGATAGTGTCTGCAAGACACCACCCATTGCCTCTAGAAGCATCTATAAATTATGGTATATGTAATACAGGCTTTGTTGCAATAGCAAAGAAAATGTCTTTATATCCTTGACGTCCACAGCTCTCAAATCCATGCTATATCCACTCCCTTAACTACTATGAACTCAACCACATAACAGTGTGCCTGCTTCACAGCACATTTAGGACCAGATTATGAATGTGGTGATCTAAAGATGGTCAGAGCGCTGCATCTGGGGCAGTCCAACTCCTACATTACTAATTTGGCGTTCGTACTGTCAAAAGACCACCGTCTTCGCCAAGATCTCTGATCCAGAGGGGCTGACAACGGTCTTGGTTGTGATTACCCAGGCAGCGCTGAAGTTAGCACCATTCTGCTGATTACAACCATGTTCTCCACCAGCCTTTTCATTGCAGTTCAACCGCTATGAAAAGGCTGGCAGAGAAGAAATGCTGGGAGCCCCCCTCCCCAGCACTGTCAGAATGGGCACCGTCTGCAGGGGAGGGGCACCTGTGCGACGGTGCTGGACTCCGCTCCATGTTGAGCTGAGTCCAATGCTGCTCCACATTTTCCACTGGGCTGACCTGCGAAAACCTTGGATTACTCCAGTCAGCCCAGTGGAAAACTCCTAAAACGGCAGGTGGGGAGACTGCCAGCTCCGCGGCGGTCTCCTCACCACAAGTCTGGCGGTTGGGTTTTCCGAACACCAAACTCTGAATCAGGTCCTTAATGGTGCAAGACCTATTATGGTATCATGAGTGTTGAGGTAATCAATATAGCCTGCTCAATGGAACTATTACAGATGAGGCTTATGTTTTTGGAGTCAGTTTCAAGCACTAAACATATTACCCTGCAATTGATATAATACTCTACCAGAATAGAAGTGGGCTTATCCTTCTATGGCAGGGGTTCAAAAAGTCCTTAACTACCTTACTGAATGTTTTTCGGGTACATGCTCTTGATCTAACAGCATTTTATCACTTGCAACTGTTTGCCTGTGTTTGAGATGTAATTCATACTTATCATAACAACATCTCTTTTATTCTACTCTTACCCTTCACTTGTGAAACGCCGTGTTTCAAGGTGCTTCACAGACAATTTTTAGAAGTCTCAAAGGGATGCTCTTAGATGAACACATTTGCCACCTTGCAAATTGGTTCCCCATTCCTTGCCTTTTAACACATAACTGTGACTTGTGGTTAATTATCACAGCAGACACTGCACCCCTTGGCCACCCCTTTCCTCTACATTTGCCTCAGTTATAAACTGCATCCTCAAATCCAACTGCATCAGGAACAGATTCATACTGGTTGTAGTGGATTATGCACTGAACCCTGAAGCAATTCTGCTGAGGACTACTACTGCCCCTGCAGTAGCTAGGGCCCTCATTGGTATATTTACCAGAGTGGGTCTTCCAAAGAAGGTGGTGTTAAACAGAGGTACAAACATAATGTCTGGCTACTTGAAACACATGTGGGCTGAATGTGGTGGGACTTATAATTTCACTACTAAATTTCACCCATAAACCAATGGCCTTGTTGAGAGATTCAACAAGACATTGAAAGGCATGATTAGTGGTCTCCCTGAAAAACCCAGGATGAGATGGGATGTCTTACTTCCATGCTTGCTTTTGGCTTGCAGGGAGTGCCACAGAAGGGACTAGGTTTTCCCCCTTTGAACTTCTGTTTGGGCATCCTGTCAGGGGACCACTTTGCCCTCTAAAGGAGGGATGGGAGAGACCTCTCAGAGAGCCCAACCATGATATTGTGGACTGTGTACTTAGGCTTCACTCCAGAGTTGCTGAGTACATGGAAAAAGCATCCAAAACCTGGAGGCCAGCCAGGAGCTCTAGATGCTCTGGAATGACCAAATTACTGCACTGGCGGTGTTTCAACCAGAACTGGATGTGTGGATTTTGGAGTCTCTGGTGCCTAGGGCCCCCCCAAGACAAGTGGAGTGGACCCTACCCTAACCTGCATGAGCCAAAGTCCACCATGTAGGTGACTTCCCCCTTTATCTCTAGTATAGGGAAGCCACTGATATCTCCTTTTTCCTGATCAACAGCTTGCTGTCTCAGGGCTTCAGGAGTGGGGCAGGTCCTCTGTCCCTGGCACAGATCCTCACTAGAGGGTTCACCTGGGTCCAAGAGCTCTGTTGTGTAAGGCCAAGCTCCTTGGGCTCAGTTCCCTCTGGGGCTGACAGATGTTTCCCTGAGGAGAGTGACCCTGCTCCGGTATCTGTTTTGAAGCTGGTCCCCCAGTCTGCCTGACCTTTCTCTTGGTAGGTTGGGTCATTTTTCCCGAGTCTACCTCTACTTTCTTTACCCTGGGCTTTGCTTTGTGCTCTGGTGTTGATGTACACCCATTCAGATATACTCAGCATAGTTGTATGGGTCTTTTTTTTCGACCTCAGGCCATGCTGAGTACTCCAGTTCATCTCCTAGCAGACATTGTACAAGTAGTGCAGGAAATACCATCACCTTCTTTTGGCCAGTGACCCCTCCACATTCTAAGGATGCCATCACTCTAGGATGTACCTTAGTATGATTATCAGCACTGAGGACTGTATATGTCTTACCAGTTACGTATTGATCTGAGGACACCAGTTGCTCAGTCACCATGATGACTCTGGCACCAGCATCTCTCAGTGCTTCAACCTTAATCCCATTAATGTGTGGCTATTGTCTGTATCTCTCCAGAAAACTGGGCCACACAGCCAGGGCAGCTACAACCATCTAAAGTTGCCTCAGTAGGCTCATTGACATGGTCAGGGCCTACCTGGTATCCCATCTGGAGACTTACCACTCCACTAGAGTCATTTGTTTTGTAGGGACAGTCAGGGTATTCAGTTTAGTGTCCAAGAGCCTTGAAATCATGGCACCAAGGGGGTGATTCTGACCCCCGCCGGCGGCTGAAGCCGCCGGCCTGGCGGGAACCGCCAGAAGACCGTACCGCGGTCAAAAGTCCGCGGCGATCATTCTGACTTTCCCGCTGGGCTGGCGGGCGACCGCCAAAAGGCCGCCCGCCCGCCCAGCGGGAAAGCACCAGCAACGAGGATGCCGGCTCCGAATGGAGCCGGCGGAGTTGCTTGTGTGCGACGGGTGCAGTTGCACCCGTCGCGATTTTCAGTGTCTGCCAAGCAGACACTGAAAATCCCAATGGGGCCCTGTTAGGGGGCCCCACGACACCCGTTCCCGCCATCCTGTTTCTGGCGGTGAAAACCGCCAGAAACAGGATGGCGGGAAGAGGGTCGGAATCCCCATGGCGGCGCTGCTTGCAGCGCCGCCGTGGAGGATTCCCTGGGGCAGCGGGAAACCGGCGGGAAACCGGCAGGAAACCGCCGGTTTCCCTTTTCTGACCGCGGCCTTACCGCCGCGGTCAGAATTGCCCCAGAAGCACCGCCAGCCTGTTGGCGGTGCTTCCGCGGCACTCTGCCCTGGCGGTTTTCAACCGCCAGGGTCAGAATGACCACCCAAGTCTTTTTGGAATCCCAGTTTTTGCCTATGTACCAACCGTTGAATCATGAGGAGTCTCAAGGCCCACCTCCCCCCCCCGTGCAGGTTTTTGGGGCCCTTTAAGGGACTCTTTACTTTTATCTTTGTTCTGATTATCCTCTTTCCCTTGTGGGGGCTTTTTGACCTCTGTCTTGTGGTCACCCAACCAGTGGAAGTTTTAGTCACCCTTGTTTTGACCCAGTGGCCTGCCTTCTTCCCCAATTCTTGAGGAGGAAGTGGACATAGGTCAAACAAGTACTGGTGTAACTTCTCCTGCACACAATTACTCAACAGATGCTCTTTCATCAATATATTGTACAGCCCCTCATAATCATGCAAATTGTTATCTTTCAACTAGCCACCTAGGGGCATATTTGCATAATTTCTTTTACACAAACTCAGCGCAAAACTAACTCCATTTATATTTACCCATCTAACATCAAAACATTGGAGTTTGCTCCATTTTTTAGATGCATGAACCTACCTTTCGTCAATGAGATGCAAGGTAGACGTTCCCATCTAAAAAATGGTACTAACCCCATAGCCTCATATTTATCCCCCTGCTAAAATGATGCAAGGGTGGGAGGAGGGGCTAAATAATGGTGCAAAGCTTGCTTTGCACCATTATTTAACGCCTGGGTCAGACTAGGCGTTAGGGGACCTGTGGACCCACCTCCATGGTTAAGCACCATGGAATGGGTCCACAGGTGCCCTCCACAAGCCCCAGGAACACCCCCACCCACACCATAGGGACACCGGAGAATGTGGGACCCCATCCCAGGTAAGTAGGGTAAGAATAGGTAAGTAATGTTTTTAAAATTAAAGTGCCATCAGGGGCCGATCTTGGGCCCCCCTCCATGGCACAGGGTTCAATGGCCATGCCCAGGGGACACTGGTCCCCTGTGTTGGCCATTGGGGTGGTGGGCATGACTCCTGTCTTTTCTAAGACGGGAGTCATGTGGTATGGATGGTTTCACGTCAGAAAATGATGCTAGGCTGGTTAGAGGCATTTTCTTGCCTCCAACCAGCCTAGCATCATTTTTCGGTGCAAACCCCCCTTCTACTATACTGCCAGCCCCACCCGGCTAACGTCATTTGTTTTACACTAGCCCACCTTTTGCACCGGCTTGCGCCATTCCATAAATACGGTGCCCTGTTGGTGCTCAGGAATGACTCAAGCTGGTGCTAAACATTTTGGTGCAAAACCGCGTTAGTGCAGTTGTGCATCGAAAAGTATAAATATGCCCCATAGTGTCTTCACTGAAAATTCTACAAACTCTACCCAGGACTGACTCTGGATTTTTTGAGTCTCCCTGAATCTGATTGATTCTGTACTCCTCAGGACTAAACCAAAATCCCTCAATCAGGGTGTCCTTCATAAGGTCATAGGACCTTGCGTCTGCCTCTTTCAGTGTAAAGCTTATATCCCTGCATTTTCCTGAGAACATTTTCCAAAGGAGAGAGCCCCAATACTTGTCAAGCTTTCCAGCAACACAGGCCCTCTCATATGCTGTGAACCATTTGGCGATATCATCACCATCCTCATATTTGGGGCTAATCCCTTGTGGGATTTTAGGATCTGAGTGCCCTACATTGTCCATAGTTATAAATTTGCTGCCACCATTCATGGGTTCTAAGCCCATCTCTGCTCTTTCCCTTTCTGTGGCCAGTATCCTATCCCCCAGAGCAATTCTTCGAGCTAGTCTCTCTGTGAGACCCTCCTCTTCAGAGAGTTCTTCTCTGGACCTTGAGGAACCTAAGCCACCTTCAGTAGATGGCGATAATCTAGGCACTTGGGGGTTGTTTAGGGGTGCATGTCCCACTGTTTCAAGTGATAGAGGGGCTATATCCTCCTCTTCAATTGAGCTACCCAGATCTACAGGGTCAGGCCCCATCAGTAGGATGGGCCTGCTCATACTCTGCGGACATCTCCTGGAGCTTTACAGAGGTAGGGTTTGAGCCTGTTTCAATTTTGTACCCATTACAGAGGGCTCTTAACTGCTTGTGAGAAAGCTGGAAATAAGGGGTAAGGTTGAGCTCCTTATCCGCATCCTCTGCAGTACTCATTTTTGTTCTAAAGTTGGGACCTTTTTGAACTAGAGTCAAAATCTGCACGCAGATTTTAGAATCCTAACTTAAGTAGGTTTTTCAGATTTTTAAACTGTTAAGCTACAGGTAACCAGGGCCCTAACAGTTACTTTTAAGACTTTGGCAAAGTACTCAAGTTCAAAAATTTAATTTATCTAAAGTCAATTTTTGAATTTGCTCGTGTAGTCAGTTATTGACCAAGTGGTATCAACAAATGCAAAGTTGCAGACCCCACCGCTGTTCCACCAATGTAGGAAGATGGCTCTCTATATGGTGCACTAAAAAGAAGTACACCATGCAGAGATTCCAGTGGATTCCCAATTGGTTTGCAAAGGCAAAAGTAGATAGAACTAATGCTCTATTTTGTAGTAGTGTGGGTGAGCAGTTAGGCTTATCAGAGGTTAGTGCTAAGCATTTGTTGTACTCACAGAGGCAATAAATGAATAAAACTCAGTACTCAGGAAGACACTCAAAGAATAACTCCGAGACCAAATTAGAAATATATATATTTTTTTAAACCCAAGAACTTTGTGATCAGGTAGGTATGTTTTTAAGCATCAGTAATTATTTGTTAAAAAAATCAACACAGTGCAATTTGAGAATTCTTCAATGTTAAGCTATGGGAGGACAACACAGTCAGCAAAGAAGCACTTATTGACGACTCATGCGACCAATCTTGTAGAATTAAGGTAAGTACTGGGCAAGGGTCAGAACCACACCAACAGGGCACTCTGGGGAGCACTGGGGTGGCCGGATGCAGAGGTGCAGTACGCGTCAGGTGCCCAATGTATTTCAATGTGGATTGGTCTCTGTGGATTTTGGACTGCAGGCTATGGCTGGGTGGGCGGCCAGTTGGCGGCAACCATCAGGTAGGTCACAAATTAGGGGTGTTCGGAATGTAGGTGTACCATTGGTCCTCTTCTCAAAGACCTAGGGGCTCTAGATGCAGGAGTGTCCTTTGGCATCAGGGTTCCTTGTCCAGGAGCCCTGGCGGTTGGGGGGTCCTGTGGACTGAGGCTGCAGGCGTTGTCAGGGAGCCTAGGAGGGGTAAAACCACAATGGACTTAAGCTCAGAAGAGCTGGGGGACGTCATTGACACCAAGGGTCCACTTCAACTCAGGCCGGCAGTGCAGGTACAGTGGTTGCTTTAGGTGTTGGTTTCTCTCACTGTTGTAGTTGTAGGAGAGAGGGCCCTGAGTGCAGAGACTGTAGGTGACTTCAGGGAGTCCAGGAGGGGTGAAACCACAATGGATTTGGACTCTGGACAGCTGAGGGACCTTGCTGGCACAGGAGGTCAACTTCCACTCAGGTCGGTGACTGCTGGGGCAGTGGTGTCTTCAGGTGTCGGGTCTTTGAGGTTCCAGAGGCTGCAAAGTCCTTTCCTGGGGGTTGGTTGGAGAGCAGGTCTGCTGCTCATGGGAGACTTGAGTCTTTTTTTAAGGCAGGCATTCCTCTCAGGTTTCTGGATGGTCAGCTGCAGGACAAGGTGTCTTTTGGTGCAGAGTTCGTGAGGAGTGCAGACAGGCCAGCAGAGTTAGTACCGGGTCAGCTGCTGCTTCTTCTCCTCTTCTGATGATGCGTCTCTTCTATGTCCTTTTCTTGTTACATAATCAGGATCTGAGTTCTGAGTTCAGAATACCACCTAAATACTCAATTTAGGGGAGTTACAGGGAGCTCCAGGTGGTAGCCAATGGGCTGACCACCTTTAAGGTGACTACAGTCTTTCTATGACAACGTCCGCTGGGAAGTTGTCATAACCCTAACCCAAGTGGCCTAATTCCTTCCAAACAAAGATGGAGGAATTTAAAAAGTGGTGTCCACATCAGCTAATCCACCTTATGGGTGGGACTGCCAGGAAGTGGGCACACCTCCTAATCTGCCTAATTTTCCTGCCTTTTCTGCTGCGAAAAGGGGAGTCAGGACGGGGAGGGGGATCGGTCATCTCTGTCTTCTGAGAGCCCTGGATCACATTACAAAGGCAGCTAGGCCTTTGAAGCTTCCCACCTTAGAATATCCATCCTGCCTGGGTTAGGTGCTAACCCCCGCCCAGTGCAGACGTTTGTCTCTGGCCCTCAAGAGTGCTGGCTCTCACCTTGGGGAACAAGAAACATGACTAATTTTCTGAAGAAGGCGACCCTTGACCCCCTTAAACCTGAAAGCTACCGCCCTATCTCCCTTCTTCCTTGGGCCACGAAAATAGCAGAGGCCCATGTGAATGCCACTCTTACAGACCACCTTGGTAGGTTTAACATTCTTGATCCTACCCAGAACGGGTTCCGCGCGGGTCATAGTACGGAGACGGCCCTCCTCTCGATGGTCGAGCATCTGCGCTCCGTGATGGATTCCGGTCGGACGGCGGCACTGTTGTTATTAGATCTTAGTGCCGCCTTCGACACGGTCTCGCACGGAATTCTGATTCGGCGTCTTGAGGAGGTGGGCGTTTCTGGCTCCGCCTTGCACTGGTTTCGTTCCTTCCTTATGGATAGGTCATTCCAGGTGGCGATCCCGCCCGGTAAGTCGTCACTCTACCCGTTAGACCAGGGAGTCCCACAGGGGTCTTCACTGAGTCCCACCCTTTTCAATCTGTATGTGAGACCGTTGGCTGCGGTCGTCAAGCGGTGGGGCCTAACCATGGTATCCTACGCAGATGATACGCAGCTGGCGGTCACACTGAGTGGGGACTCAGACCTGGAGGCTCCCAGGTTTTGTGATGGTCTGCGGGAAGTGGCTAACTGGATGAAATCCAACTGTCTCCAGTTAAACACCAAAAAGACGGAGATTATGGTGGTTGGTAAACAGGTGGTTTTGTGGGATGATAAATGGTGGCCTTCGGAGTTGGGTGTGACTCCCCTCCCAGCGGCAGAGATAAAAAACTTGGGGGTATGGTTTGATTCTTCTCTGAGTTTCATCTGTCATACCAAGAAGGTGGCGGCTTCTTGCTATGGCATCATCAGAGGACTTCGACCTATCCTCAAATTCTTTGATGCACCTACAAGACAGCTGGTGGTTCAAGCATCAGTGCTGTCTAGGTTGGACTATGCCAACTCCCTACTGGCGGGGATAAACCAGTCAGAATTTCGGTGGCTCCAGCGGGTTCAAAACGCTGCGGCCCGACTGGTGACTGGTCTCCCCAGGCGATGTTCGGTGTCCAATACTCTGCGCTCTCTCCACTGGCTCCCTGTGCAGCAGAGGATTAGATTTAAGGTTCTCTGTTTTGCATTTAAAATCTTAAAGGGTACTTCCCCGCAAATCATGGAGAAATTGCTGATTCCTTATGTTCCCTCTCGCACTCTTAGATCGTTAGGCCAGAACTTAGCAGTGGTTCCGCGCTTTAAGCTGAGCAGAATTGGGGGCCGCTCTTTTCGAGTCCTGGCAGCGAGTTGGTGGAATTCTCTTCCTCCACAAATCCGGGCCATTGATGAGCTCCTTCAGTTTAGGCGGGCTATTAAGACCTTTTTATTTGTCTAAGCTTATCTGTTGTGTTTTGTCTTCTTTTGCCCGCTTTTAGTGCTGTGTTGTGTTTACCTTCTCAAAGCGCCGGGACGCCCCTTTGCTGGGGCAGCTGTGCGCGGTACAAATAAAAATAACATAACATAACATAACATAACATAACATAACATAACATAACTAAGGAGGCTGAACTGGTCAGGACCATTCAGTGAACACACCAGTAACTGGTAGGTTTTCTAATGTGCCCTCTGGGTGCAGATATTGATGAATCCAACACTGGCATCAGTGTGGGCTCACCAATATGAGATGGTTGATGCCAAACATCCCAAATTTAGTGAAGCCATCATGTAGTTGGGGAACTTGTATTGACCAGTGTCCAGCTGGTCACTTACTATGTTTGAGAATCGACAAAGACATAGCAGGGGCATATCTGCTCATGCAGATATGCCCTCACATGTAATGTAATGCGCCCTGAGGACCCACGAGGTCCTAGTCTACATGCATGGAAATGAGAACTTAGGAAATGGGCAGATTATGAGACAGAGGGGATGCTCCATAGTGCGAAGCAAGGGGAGGGCTCCATAGATGTAGCACGCACCTGGGGGGCATTAGTAGACTCTCTGAGGGACACAGAGGAAGACCCACCTGAGGAAGGCATGCACTGTCATGTAGAAACTATTGATCCCAGGTCATATAGAATTCGTAGCAGCAATGCAATTGAATGTTGTTAAATGGCTATCATGCAAGTGCAAAAAAGTTTGTTTTTAGAACAAAGTAATAGATGCACACTGCCTTAGAGCTGTTAGGCCTGCTAGAGGGGTAACTTGCTTATATTGCATGCAGTGTTAGGGGGCGTGGCATACAGGCTGTCTGGCATGTTGTGTTTTCACTTTTGTCTGCAATGGTAGCCTGTCATGTGCTTGATAAGGGGTCCCTTAGGGTGGCACAATTTGTACTGCAGCCTTTAGGGACACTCTCTTTTACTCCAGGCCCAGGGTGCCAGGGGGTACCATTTTCTAGGGGCTTACAGTGGGTGGTAAAGGTTTTGCCAATCAGAAAAAAACAACTGTGCAGTTTTGGGGGAAAGAGATCTGACACTGGGAATCTGGTTAGCAGGAATCTAGTGCACTTTCAGTCAAAATTACACCAGAAACCAGTCAAAATGAGTGAAGGGTGACTTTGTCAAAAGAGGCACTTTCCTACACAACAGAATTGATAATTGTGATTATAAATGTTACCTACATTCTAAAGGTAGGGCAAAGGGTTTGGAGCTACTATCCAGTGAAATGAAAAGGCTGCTGAGAGAAGAACAAACTCCTAACTTTATTCTATCACGGAATCTTAATCTATACCTACATGGCACACCTGCAGATGAAGAACTTATAGCCATTCAATCATCGTAACAACAGGAGGAGAACACAACGGGAAAACAAAATAAAACAGACAAGCAACTCTTGAGAGATTTAGAACATCTCAGCTTTCAGGCACTAAATGGTCATTTTCCAGAAGATAACCCACCTGCTGCAACATTCCATTCCAAGACAGCCACCTCAACACTGTACTACACTTTTTTCACTCTACCATTGTGCCATAAAGTGTCATCATACCAACTGTCTGGGGAAGACTCCAGTGATCTTCTCCCACAGATGGTCATGCTCAAAGTGAGCCTTGCAGCTGCCTGTTATCCGAATGAAGTGCCAAGCTCTGTACATACCATGAACAACAAAAGGATTAAATGCAACATTGCTTCCATAGACCAGCTCTTAGGGTATGCCAAGAACATATTACCAGGACAGGAAGACATGTCCATAAACCCTTTAACTGCATGGGAGGACTTTACGAAAGCATTAGAGGATACATTTGCCACCTCTACGACAAATAGGCAACAGCAAGGAAACCATCAAGTAATCTTGCAGTCCCACAAATAGAGGAAGTAAAGCTACTCGAGAGAAACATGAGCTTAATCTTTAGAAAACTCTGCTGGAACCCATGTGATGATAATCTGCAACAAGAGTTGACACAGCACAAAGCAGCACTTAAAAAGCTAACCTGGACAATGAAAATTAATGGTGAAGTCTTACTTTGGGCAAAGCTCTTCTTCGATATAAAAGGTAATAACCATTGTTGGAAAATGGGTTATTGGTAGGGTAGGTAGGTACCTACACCTAGCAACAAGCCACTAACCTCCACATAGGTACAGTTAGGTCTCAGTAAATTAATCCCAGCTCTACCATTGGTAGCTTGGCATCGAGCGTCAAGGCTTAACTTAGGAGACAAAGTGTAAAGCATTCAAATATCACAAAACAGTAATCAAATAAAACACAGGAAACAGTTTAAAAATCCAAAACCAATTTATAAAAATAGTTTATATTTTTATCTTTAAAATGACACAAAAACGATTAAAATCGGTTCAGGGGTACCGGAGATATGAATTTTTAAAGAATTACTATTTTTCTAGCGCTTAGAAACAAAAAGCGCCAATCGGGTCATCTGGTTGCACCAGGACCGGGGCAAAGTCAAACTTTCAGGCCGACCGCGATGGAGCCGTGCTCGGCTACAGGTCGCGGGAGGCCTCGGTTAAAAAGTTACCTTCTGACTTAGTCTTTATTTTGAAGTTTTTCTTCACCGGGACGAACCTGCCAGTTGAATCCGACCTCCTGGAGCCCTTGTCCGGATACGCGATGTGGGTTTCCTCGGTGGAGACTTTTACCTTCGGACTTAGTCGTTTTTTCGAGATGAAAATCCTTCGACCGGGGTAAACCTGGATCTTGATCCGACGTCCATGGAGCCCTTCTCGGATACGATGGCTGAGGTCCCGGTCAACTTTTTACGTTCGGACTTAGTCTCTTTTTTGGATGTTTTTCTTTACCGGGACGAACCACGAAGTCAGGCCGGGTCGCGGTTGAGGCAAGCCGGCTAGTATTTCCGCGGCGGGTCGGTCCCTCTCTGGAGCTTTTTTCCAAAAATTCTCAAATCTTTTCCAAACTTCTGGGGCTTCACCCAGATGTACTTTTAAGGTTCTTCTGGGGTCCACAGCTCACCCCAAGGGTCCAGAAGTTCTGTGATGGTCCTTGGGGGGTGCGGACTTCAACTCCCAGAATGCACCTGGCGCAAACTCCTTTTTGGCCACTGGACAGTGGTCAGCTGGTCGCTTTCTTCAGGAGTTGGTGCAGGGGACTCTGGTTTAGCAATTTTTCACCTGTAGCAAACAGGGAGTCACTCCTTGAACCAGTTGAAGCCAGGCAAAGTCCTTCTTGTGGTGAAGCCCAAGTGTGCAGCTGGTGCAGTCCTTCTGAGTGCAGGGTCCAGGTGCAGGCCAGGGGTCCAGCAGGGCAGTCCTTCTTCTTCTTTAGTTCCTTTCTTGTTGAATTCTGGAGGGGATCTGAGGCATGGGTGCAGGTCTGCCAGTTTTATCCTTGCTCCTGGGTGAAAAGCAGGGGGGCCCTGGTTCTCCAATCAGGGACAGGGTCGTCCCCCTGTGATGACCACTTCCTGGGAAGTGTGGCAAAAATCCATCCCAGAAGGCAACAGTCTCTAAAAATCCAACATGGATGAATCTGATTTTTGGAGGTTACATCTGGCTGAGCCCACCCACTGGTGTGGCTAAAAATCATAAACACACCCCTCTCCTGCCCTCTCCTAATCTAATCAAGGGGGCTCCTAATTGTCTGGGGTTGCAGGATGTGGGGGAGTTGCTGGGTGCTGCAAATGTCCTTCTCTGCCTTTGAAGACCAGTTTGGCAGCCCTCCCCCTTCCTGCCTCACCATCTGCTGAGGGGAGATTCTCTCCCCCAAGCACATTCCTTTGTGTGAAGCCTGGCCACTTCACACCTCATCAAGGCAGCCTGGCAGAAGCTGCTGCAGGCTGGCCAATCAGAGCACAGCAGCAAAAACAATGCAGAGCTGAAATTGGCAACTTTTTAGGTAAAGTCTAAACTTTTTACCTGGACAAGTTATATTAAATCCAACAACTGGAAGTTGTGGGATTTATTACAACAATCAATTTGATACCAAATTCTTGGTATGTAACATTTAAGGAGACTTTAAAATTTAAAATAAAGTCTGCCCATTCTAGCCTATGAAGGCCATTTACTTCAATGAGGGAAAAACGAATTTGGCTGTTTTTACCTCACCAGGGCTTATAAATCTATTTTTATAAAGTCCCTGCTTATAGTTACATGGCACCCAGCCCTAGGGGCACATAGGGCACACCTTAGGGGTGACTTATATGTAAAAAATAAGGTAGTTTAAGACTTTGGAAGTACCTTTAATTCCAAAGTCGAATTTGCATATAACTTTAATTTAAAAGCAGCCAGCAAGGCAGGCTTGCTTTTAAAATGACACTGGGCACCTCAGCAATGCACCTAGGTGTGCACCACCTATGCTGTGGTCCCTAAACCTACATGCCCTACCATATACTAGGGACTTATAGGTAGGTTAACTTAGCCACTTATAATTAGCCTAATTTGCATATCCATTCTACACAGAGCACAGGCCCTGGGACTGGTTAGCAGTACCCAGGGCACCTTTAAAGTCAGGAAAACACCAGCAAAAAGTGGAAAATGGGGGCAAAAAGTTATGGGGCCTCTGCAATCAGCCCTGTTTTCTCACACAACCCCCCCCCAGCCCACACGCCCAGGAGACTCAGCCCAACCCTGGGAGAGTCTTCCTGGCTTGTTAGGCGAGGAAGACAGTGAAGAAAACTGGCTGTCCCTTTGCAGGGCCTACTCTGCCTTATATCCTCCTGTCAGGGTCACTCCCTATGGGTAGTGAAGCCATCCCAACAGTAAAAGGACCCAATTCAAACTGAAACTTCCCTCTAGGGGGTCTTCCTCCTCTCTCTCTGCCAACTTGGGTAGTGAGGTGCCCACCTCCCCTACTCCAAACTTTGCTAGGGCAACACCTAGCTTACCCAAAGAGGTCACCCAACACTTGAGCAACCCCACCATGACCAATAGGGTCAGGGGGCCTACTTTGCTATTGGCCCTGGGGTCTGCCTCCCAGGCCAAGTACAGTGCTGCCAGGAAGGCTAGCACCCAGCAGAGGCTACTGACAGCTGTCAGTACCCAGAACCACACCCTAAGCTCTCCACTGACAGGTGGCTGAGCTGCTTTAGGGGCATCTTTGGGGTCCTGGCACCCCTCTTGCTGTCTAGAGTGGGGGGCTACCACCTCCTGTGGCAGACACCCTCCTTCCACTCTCCCTTCTGTCAGTGCAGGGGCAACACCTTGCATCTGGACAGCTGCCTGACAACTCAGGACTTCCTTGGGGTCAGGTGAGGCCTCACCAGTGCCAACTCTGGGCTCCCCCCTTACTGGGGCAGAAGGCCCTTGGCTCCCTGGAACTCTCTTTAAGAGTGGCCTACCCTTCCTTTTCTTCTTTCCTTTTCTTGGGGACCCCTGTCTCCTAACTGTAGGGACTGACTCCCCAGGACTTTGGGTTGGGGGGGCGCCCTGGGCGACCACCCCATCTGTGACCAGACTCACCTCTGGGAGGTCATTGCCCAGGATACAATCTAGGGGGAGGTCAGCACTGACTACCACCCTAATCCAGTCAAGGATACCCTCCCTCTCTAGGGGCACTATGGCTACAGGTTTGGAGGTGACCTCCCCTGTGGCTATCCTGACTTTCTTTGTCTTTCCTGGGACATACATGTCTGGGGTCACTAACCGGTCACTCACTATAGTGTGACTGGCACAGGTGTCTCTCAGGCCAGTGGTAGGGATCCCATTCACTTGAATGTGGTGGAAGTGCCTACTCCCACCCTCAGGGATCACCAGCTTACCATCTGGTGCTGTCTCCCAGCACAATGCTAGGAGGACTTCATCATCTGAGGAATCCTCCTCTATGGCTACACTGGACAGCCCAGTGCTAACCACCTTCCTTGGACAGGCTGCATCTCCTCTGAAGTGACCTGTCAGCTGACAGTCAAAGCAAGCCCTACTGTCCAAGAGTTTTTTTAACCCTGGGTCTCCCTGTCTCTGCTTGTCAGAGTGGGAGTGGGATTTACTCTCCTCCTTCTTAGGGTTCTGGGGTACAGAGGGAGTCTCTGTGGTGGGCTTACCACCTCCCTCCTTAGATTTTTGGGGACCTGTCCCCCCCTTCTTGGAGTCTCCCCCCTGGGACTTGACAACCACCCTGGTTCTCAACCACTCATCAGCTGCCTCCCCTAGCTCTCTAGGGTTGGTCTGCTTAGAGTCCACTAGATGCTGGCGTAACCTTTCTTGGATACAATTGGTCAAGATGTGCTCTCTCATGATCAGATTGTATAACCCCTCATAAGTATCTACTTTGTTACCAATAATCCAGCCCTCTAGTGCCTTTAGTGAAATGTCCACAAAGTCAACCCAAGACTGGGTACTGACCTTCTGGGTGTCCCTGAACTTCATTCTATATTGCTCTGGGGTCAGACCAAACTTCTTGGCTAAGCACCTCTTCATACTAGGGTATGAATCTGCCTCCTCCCCCCTTAAGGTCAGAAGCCTATCCCTCCCTGAGTTGGGGACCAACTCCCACAAAAGGGAACCCCAGTATTGAGGCCTAACCCTTCTCATTTGGAGTGCCCTCTCAAAGGCCCCCAGCCACTTATCTATGTCATCCCCCTCTACATAGGCAGGAACCACCCCTTTGGGTAATCTGGGGCAAACTCCCCCACCCATGGACACCTCAGCTTCTTTATCGCTGCTTCCATCTCTTTTCTCTTTGTATGCCCACTTTTTATTTTCTATTGCCAGCTTCTCTGCTTCCAAAGCTATGTATGCTAGCTGGGCCTCCAGCTCTCTTTCTCTGATGGATGGGTTCTCTCCTCCTGAAAGGACCCCCTTCCCACCACTAGCTTTGGATCTGCCCCTAGTGACTGTATTTACTGAGGACCGTTCTTCCTCATCCTCACTTGGGCTCAGATGCCTTGCCTCCCCTGAGTGGTTAGAGCTTGCATCCTCCCTTCTTTCTCCCTCCTCTGGAGCTTCTTCTGACTCTACCTCTTGGGCCTCAGCCCATGCTGTCAGGGATGTGATCAGGATTTGCTTCCTGAGATCAGTGGTTGCAGGCAACCCTCTTTCAATACACAACCCCCTAAGCTGGACTACTGTCAGTGTGGGTAGGCTAGCCAGATCAAGCTCCATGGTTCCCTAGTTTTGTGTCAACAAAAACGTTTTGCAAAAATTGGAAACAAGAATTTAGAAAAATTACAAAAATTCAATAATTGAAATTAATCCAAATTAAAAATTAAAAACAATCTTTGCACTAGGACAATTTAAAGGATTTTTAATTTGTTTTACCCAAAACTGTAACGTGATATTGAACACAAGTACAGGATCCCGTCGCTGCTTCCAATTATGTTGGAAAATGGGTTATTGGTAGGGCAGGTAGGTACCTACACCTAGCAACAAGCCACTAACCTCCACATAGGTACAGTTAGGTCTCAGTAAATTAATCCCAGCTCTACCCTTGGTAGCTTGGCATCGAGCGTCAAGGTTTAACTTAGGAGACAAAGTGTAAAGCATTCAAATATCACAAAACAGTAATCAAATAAAACACAGGAAACAGTTTAAAAATCCAAAACCAATTTATAAAAATAGTTTATATTTTTATCTTTAAAATGACACAAAAACGATTAAAATCGGTTCAGGGGTACCGGAGATATGAATTTTTAAAGAATTACTATTTTTCTAGCGCTTAGAAACAAAAAGCGCCAATCGGGTCATCTGGTTGCACCAGGACCGGGGCAAAGTCAAACTTTCAGGCCGACCGCGATGGAGCCCTGCTCGGCTACAGGTCGCGGGAGGCCTCGGTTAAAAAGTTACCTTCTGACTTAGGCCCTCATTCTGACCCTGGCGGTCGGTGATAAAGCGGCGGCCAAGCCGCCAACAGGCCGGCGGTCTAAAATATGCAATTCTGACCCTGGCGGGAACCGCCAACACAGCCCGCCAACTTAACACTCCGACCGCCACAGCGGTACAAACAAACAGCGCGGCGGTTCCCGCCAACAGCCCGGCGGCAGACAAAGTACCGCCCACCCTATTACGACCCACCAATCTGCCACCTTTTCCGGGGCGGGAGCACCGCCGATAAGAACACGGCGGAAACAGACTACGAACGGGAAAACGCTCACCTCTACGCACTCCACGCGAGATTCCGGCAGTATGGAGCCAGAGTTGCAGGTCATCCCCGCACTCCTATTCCTGCTCATATACCAGGAGCACGCCCGGCGGCGCGGAAGACATCGGTGAGTACGGCACCTACGACACAGGGGAGGGAAAAGATTACCGGCACACACCCACCCACCCACACCCACTACAACACACACATCAATGCATTCCCACAGATCACTGTCACAACCCACAAACCACCCCCCTCCGAAATAATGCAAAGACCAAAAGAAGAGATCATAAACGGGCAGATATATTGAAATATGTACACCATTAATCCCAATAAATAAATAAACTATGTACAAAATATATACAGCTACTAAATGTAGTCCAACCTCTGTCCGTGGATCACAGGGGACCTGTGCAAAGGGGCAAGGCCCAGTCCCACTACAAGAACTCCACGGAGAGAACACTTCAGGGGCATCAGAAAGAAAATAGGACAGGCACCTCAGGGGGAAGGGAAGGGGGGGCACCTCAGCCACTTGAGTACACGACGCCAGATCCACGAGGGGACTCCATGACCACTGGCCCATCCTGGGGAGAGCAAAGCCACAGACCAAACAGTCCATACAGTGGGTGGCCTGCCCACTGGGCCATCCTGGGGAGAGCAAAGCCACAGTCCATACAGTCCATACAGTGGGTGGCCTGCCCACTGGGCCATCCTGGGGAGAGCAAAGCCACAGTCCATACAGTCCATACAGTGGGTGGCCTGCCCACTGGGCCATCCTGGGGAGAGCAAAGCCACAGTCCATACAGTCCATACAGTGGGTGGCCTGCCCACTGGGCCATCCTGGGGAGAGCAAAGCCACAGTCCATACAGTCCATACAGTGGGTGGCCTGCCCACTGGGCCATCCTGGGGAGAGCAAAGCCACAGTCCATACAGTCCATACAGTGGGTGGCCTGCCCACTGGGCCATCCTGGGGAGAGCAAAGCCACAGTCCATACAGTCCATAACAGACCCCACTGCCACTGGAGGAGGCAAGTTGGCCAGAGGACATCCTGCAGCCCTGCCCGAGATAGATCCTGCCCTGCCACGTCTGCCAAAGGGCCAGCGGTTCTTGCCCTGAAGGGCCCAGTTCAGCGGTTCTTGAGACGGCGGGGCCCAGTTCAGCGGTTCTTGAGACGGCGGGGCCCAGTTCAGCGGTTCTTGAGACGGCGGGGCCCAGTTCAGCGGTTCTTGAGACGGCGGGGCCCAGTTCAGCGCTCCTTGCCTTGAAGGGCCCAGTTCAGCGGTTCTTGAGACGGCGGGGCCCAGTTCAGCGCTCCTTGCCCTGAAGGGCCCAGTTCAGCGGTTCTTGAGACGGCGGGGCCCAGTTCAGCGGTTCTTGAGACGGCGGGGCCCAGTTCAGCGCTCCTTGCCTTGAAGGGCCCAGTTCAGCGGTTCTTGAGACGGCGGGGCCCAGTTCAGCGCTTCTTGCCTTGAAGGGCCCAGTTCAGCGGTTCTTGAGATGGCGGGGCCCAGTTCAGCGCTTCTTGCCTTGAAGGGCCCAGTTCAGCGGTTCTTGAGACGGCGGGGCCCAGTTCAGCGGTTCTTGAGACGGCGGGGCCCAGTTCAGCGCTCCTTGCCCTGAAGGGCCCAGTTCAGCGGTTCTTGAGACGGCGGGGCCCAGTTCAGCGGTTCTTGAGACGGCGGGCCCAGTTCAGCGCTCCTTGCCTTGAAGGGCCCAGTTCAGCGGTTCTTGAGACGGCGGGGCCCAGTTCAGCGCTTCTTGCCTTGAAGGGCCCAGTTCAGCGCTTCTTGCCTTGAAGGGCCCAGTTCAGCGGTTCTTGAGACGGCGGGGCCCAGTTCAGCGGTTCTTGAGACGGCGGGGCCCAGTTCAGCGCTCCTTGCCCTGAAGGGCCCAGTTCAGCGGTTCTTGAGACGGCGGGGCCCAGTTCAGCGCTCCTTGTCTTGAAGGGCCCAGTTCAGCGGTTCTTGAGACGGCGGGGCCCAGTTCAGCGGTTCTTGAGACGGCGGGGCCCAGTTCAGCGCTCCTTGCCTTGAAGGGCCCAGTTCAGCGGTTCTTGAGACGGCGGGGCCCAGTTCAGCGGTTCTTGAGACGGCGGGGCCCAGTTCAGCGGTTCTTGAGACGGCGGGGCCCAGTTCAGCGCTCCTTGCCCTGAAGGGCCCAGTTCAGCGGTTCTTGAGACGGCGGGGCCCAGTTCAGCGGTTCTTGAGACGGCGGGGCCCAGTTCAGCGCTCTTTGCCTTGAAGGGCCCAGTTCAGCGGTTCTTGAGACGGCGGGGCCCAGTTCAGCGGTTCTTGAGACGGCGGGGCCCAGTTCAGCGCTCCTTGCCTTGAAGGGCCCAGTTCAGCGGTTCTTGAGACGGCGGGGCCCAGTTCAGCGGTTCTTGAGACGGCGGGGCCCAGTTCAGAGGTTCTTGAGACGGCGGGGCCCAGTTCAGCGCTCCTTGCCCTGAAGGGCCCAGTTCAGCGGTTCTTGAGACGGCGGGGCCCAGTTCAGCGGTTCTTGAGACGGCGGGGCCCAGTTCAGCGGTTCTGGAGACGGCGGGGCCCAGTTCAGCGGTTCTGGAGACGGCGGCCGGTCTATGGCCAACTGCTAATTGCCTGGTGGTGCCCTCCTGGCCAGCGGGGATGGTGCTCCTTCACTGCCCACCTGGGCTGTGGGTGGTGGGGCCCTCCTGGCCAGCTGGGCTGGGTCCTCCCTGGGCAGCGGCTATGGGGGTGGTGGGCTCTCCCGGGGCAGCTGTGCCGGTTCCTCCCGGGGCAGCGGCTATGGGGGTTGTGGGCTCCTCCTGGGCAGCAGGCCTGCTGCCTGACCTCTCCGACTTGCTGCCCTTGTCCTCCTTAGTCGTGGGCCTGTGGCCCTTTCCTCCCTTTGGAGCTGTGGCTGGTGACTGTCTCTGGGTGGTGTCCGGGGGGGATGTAGAAGGCGGGCTCCTGCGGCGACCCTTCCGCCTTCTGCTCCTCTTCCCAGGGGGTGGGCTGGCTGTCCCCTTGCTGCTGGGCGAAGATCCAGACATGCGGGCTGGCGGGCTCCAATACCCCTGCGCCCTTGTCAAGGGGGCTGCAGGGCTGGTGGTGGCTGAGGTGCTCTTCTTACCCCGACGAGAAGGAGGGGGGGGCTCAGGGTCAGGAAAGAAGTTAGTAGTGGCGAGGAAGAGCTTCTTGGGACAATGGAGAGTGGTAGGTACAGTGGGAATGGGAGTGGAGGGAGAGGATGTGGTTGTAGGTGAGTCACGTTTGCTGTCTTTGGGTGCAGGTGCAGGAGGGATAGGCTGTTGTGAGGTGGATGGCTGTTGGGTGGGTGGGTGGCTGCGTTTGTGTGGTGTGGAAGAGGGTGTGACAGACACAGTGGGAGAGGACACAGGGGACGTGTAAATGGCAGTGGGGGTGGTGACTGCACGTGTGCGAACTGGAGTGGAGGGTGTGCTGGTGATGGAAACATTGGCTGATGGTGAGGTGAATGGAGGTGTGAGTGTAGACGTCACAGGGAGGGAGGAGGGAGACGAGGAGGTGGGGGTCACAGAGGTGGTAGTGACTGTTGGCATGTCTGCATCGGAATGTTGCGTGTGTGAATGTCTGCGTGATCTGTGGTGCTTATGTTTGGATGAGCTTCTCTTGGGTGTTGAGGTGTGTGCAGGCTGGTCTGATGGTGTGGGTGGGACAGGCAGAGGAACAGGAGACTGGGAGGAGGGAGTTAGTAGAGGCAGGCAGGAGACAGGGACAATGGCTGCCGTCAGTGCTGAGGCCAGAGCCTGGAACGATCGCTGATGGGCAGCCTGACCCGAATGAATGCCCTCCAGGTACGCATTGCTGCGATGAACCTCCCTCTCCACCCCCTGGATGGCATTCAAAAGGGTAGTCTGCCCAACAATGAGCGTTCGGAGGAGGTCAATGACCTCCTCACTGAGGGCAGCGGGGGTAACAGGGGCAGGGCCTGAGGTGCCTGGGGCGAAGGAGATGCCCGGCTTCCTGGCAGAGCGGGCACGGGGCGAACGCTGAGGGGCTGCTGGGAGGGCGGAGATGGTGCGCTGGGTGGCGGCTGTACCTGTAATGGCGGGGGGCACGGATGGTGCCACCCCCGCAAGGGAGCCCCCTTCCGAGGACGTGTCCGTGTCGCTGCAGGCTCCAGTCGTCCCCGTCGTGGAGCTCCCCTCGCCCTCCGTCTCACTGGTCCAGTCTGACTCTGTGGCATGGCCCTCCTGGGCCATGTGAGATGCAGCTCCCTCCTGCCCCGATGCCACTTCTCCTCCGCCTGATGATGCTGATGCACACAAGCACAGAAAGACAAACAAAAAGGGGGGGGGAGAGAGAAATAAAGGGATATTGAGTACATGGATCTCCGGTACAGTTAGCGGACATGACAGACACAGATGCCCCCTGCACTAAGTTGCGCACTTGGGGTACGCTACGCATTCCGTGGAACATGGCCTACACGCCTAGAGTTGACAACTGCACCCATGGATGACACGGCCCAGGGATGGCTGTACTGACAAACTACTGAGGGTGGTGGCTGGGGACACAGGGGCTTACGGGGGTGCCCAGCCTACAGATATCGCCCTGGCCTAGGGGGACCCCCAGCCCTCCTCCCCCACCCAGACACCTCCACTGCGCGACAACAGAGTAGATAATGCTTGTACTCACCCCCTTGTGTCTGCTGTGCTGCCCTCACGCGCCCATCCAATTCAGGGTAGGCCACCGCCAGGATCCGGAACATCAGGGGGCTCAGTTGACGGCAGGCACCCCGCCTACGTTGGGAGGCCATCCCCAGCAGAGACTCGGCGGTCTTCTTGGTCCCGCGGCGGATGTCCTCCCACCTCTTGCGGCAGTGGGTGCCCCGTCGATGGTGGACCCCCAGGGCCCGGACTTCCTTGGCGATGGCACGCCAAATCCCGATCTTCTCATGGGCGCGGACCTATGTGACACGTACAGGGAGGGAGAAATACCACGTTCAAGTTTCTCAGCATTTTCCTTTCCAGTGGCCCAACGCCCCCCATCCCCGCCAGGCCCCCCGCCATGCCCAACATGCCCCCCATCCCCGCCAGGCCCCCCGCCATGCCCAACATGCCCCCCATCCCCGCCAGGCCCCCCGCCATGCCCCCCGCCATGCCCAACATGCCCCCCATCCCCGCCAGGCCCCCCGCCAGGCCCCCCGACAGCCCCAACATGCCCCCCATCCCCGCCAGGCCCCCCGCCATGCCCAACATGCCCCCCATCCCCGCCAGGCCCCCCGCCATGCCCCCCGCCATGCCCAACATGCCCCCCATCCCCGCCAGGCCCCCCGCCAGGCCCCCCGCCAGCCCCAACATGCCCCCCATCCCCGCCAGGCCCCCCGCCATGCCCCCCGCCATGCCCAACATGCCCCCCATCCCCGCCAGGCCCCCCGCCAGGCCCCCCGCCAGCCCCAACATGCCCCCCATCCCCGCCAGGCCCCCCGCCATGCCCAACATGCCCCCCATCCCCGCCAGGCCCCCCGCCATGCCCCCCGCCATGCCCAACATGCCCCCCATCCCCGCCAGGCCCCCCGCCAGGCCCCCCGCCAGGCCCCCCGCCAGCCCCAACATGCCCCCCATCCCCGCCAGGCCCCCAAGCCAGCCAGTGGCCCCAAATCCATATTGAATTAAACTCACTTGTTGGTCTGGAGGACCGTAGAGTAGCGCATACTGGGGGAGGACCCCATCCACAAGTTTCTCCAACTCCTCTCCAGTGAAGGCAGGGGCCCTTTCCCCAGTCGCAGCAGCCATTGTCCCTTCCAGACTAAGCATGGACACCCATCACCAAAGCATGCCCAATGCATATACACATCCCCCCCACAAGCCACCCTCACCAAAGCCCCCACACACGAATGCCAGCACTTGGGGACACGAGAACCCACAGATACACCCATATGCGACACATTTAAACTATAACCATACCTCTATACTCCTGCAGGACCCGACCGTCAACACACCGCGGCGGAGGGGCCAGAATTATCCACACCCCCCACCCAAGAGGCCGTCAGCGATGACAGCAGCTCTGTCGACCTGGACACCGATGACCAGCCCGGACCATCGGGGACCTCTGGACAGTCGGTTCCCCTCACACAGGCCCAGGCCACTACAGACCCAAACCCCTCTGGGAACACCAGCACAGCTCCCACCCAGCGGGCCCATGCCTCTGTCTCCAGGGCGCGTCAATCTGCGGTGTGTCTACCACTACAGGGCACCCAGGATAACCCACCACCCCAACAACAACAGGGACCTGGGGGCAGTGGTAGTGGGCACACCGGCCAGGGGGCAGAGGCCCAGGGAAACAGGGCAACTCGGCGGGCAGCTGTGCGACAGGGGGGGGAGGAGAGGCCCAGGGAACCCACTCTCCACGAGGTCCTCACCACCATCATGGGAGCATACAACCGCTCCCAGGAGACGATGGCGACGGTACTGGCCCGGTTCCAGGAGATCCAGGTGCTGCAGGAGGAACACTATCGGGGGTACAGGGAGGACATCAGAGCCATCAACACCACCCTGGTTACCATGGTAGGGCTGCTGCAGGACCTTGTAAACAGCAGGGCGGACACTGAACAACACCCAAGGGCCCCTGCCACTAGCCTGGACCAAGAACAGCCATCCACCTCCGCCGGCGCTAGTGGACAGGAGGCCCCCGCACAGCAGCAGCCCACCAGACCCCCACCTCCTGCAGGAGAAGAACCACCCCGCAAGAGGGCCCTGAGATCTCGCAAGAAGACAGAGTAGGATGTCAAGACCCCCGCCAGCAAAGGATACCACCTGATGTCATCCCACTGTCCCACATTGTCACCCTGTCCATCCTTGAACTGCCCATGCTCCATCTCTCCACAGGCCTCTGGACAATGCACCTGTGTGACTGTTACTCTGGACTCTGCCATGGACATTCCTTCACCATAGCCCCCACCCACTTGAAACCACCCATCCCATTTTGAGCACTTCAATAAACACCTATTTTGCACCAAAATATCAGGAGTCTGGCTGTGATTTCAATAGATTGTAATTGACATGACAGTGCAAATATGTCCTTGTACATGGTGAAGTCAACAAACAGCTGCCACAAAGCTGTAGTCCATGGGGAAACGAAGCACAGGACTCGTAGTGGGGACCCCAGATCTGAAATAGGGAGGGAAAAGCCAAAACTCAGTCATCATACACTGGGGCAAATAGACAGGCAGCAGAGATGCTGGAGAGTAGTTAACATTTACTAAATTATCTTTGAAATGTTACCTGTGTCCTATTGGAAGTACTGTTCAATGATTCTGTCCCTGTTGTCTGTTTCAGCCCCGTCGTCTTCCTCCTCGTCACTCTCCTCAGGTTCCACCGCTGCCACAACACCACCGTCTCGACCATCCTCCTGCAGGAAAGGCACCTGGCGGCGCAAAGCCAGGTTGTGAAGCATGCAGCAGGCCACGATGATGTGACACACCTTCTTAGGTGAGTACATTAGGGATCCACCTGTCATATGCAGGCAGCGAAACCTGGCCTTTAGGAGGCCAAAGGTGCGTTCGATCACCCTCCTAGTACGCCCATGGGCCTCATTGTACCGTTCCTCTGCCCTGGTCCGGGGATTCCTTACTGGGGTCAGTAGCCACGACAGGTTGGGGTACCCAGAGTCCCCCACTAGCCATACACGGTGTCTCTGTAGCTGTTCCATCACGTAAGGGATGCTGCTATTCCTGAGGATGTAGGCGTCATGCACTGACCCTGGGAATTTGGCATTTACATGCGAGATGTACTGGTCAGCCTAACACACCACCTGGATGTTCATTGAATGGTAATTTTTTCTGTTCCTGTACACCTGCTCCCTGTCTCTTGGGGGAACCAAAGCCACATGGGTCCCATCAATGGCACCAATTACGTTGGGAATATGTCCAAGGGCGTAGAAATCACCCTTCACTGTAGCCAATTCGCCCACCTCAGGGAAAATGATGTAGTTCCTCACGGATTTCATCAGGGCAGACAACACTCTGGATAACACCTTCGAAAACATGGGCTGAGACATCCCGGAAGCAATTCCCACGGTTGTCTGAAATGACCCACTTGCCAAGAAATGTAGTACTGACATGACCTGCACCAGAGGGGGAATCCCTGTGGGTTGGCGGATGGGGGACATCAGGTCGGGCTCCAGCTGGGCACACAGTTCATGGATAGTGGCACGGTTAAGACGGTAGGTCAGGATAATGTGGCGTTCTTCCATTGTCGACAGGTCCACCAGCGGTCGGTACACGGGAGGATTCATCCGTCTCCTCGCCCAACCCAGCGGACGGTGCCTAGGAAGGACAACATGGAGCACACAGTCAAGCAACCCACAGGTACGTACTCACAGCTAGCACAGTATACGATTCTCTATGCAGTGAATGGCGTGTCTGAGTGGCTATGCAAGGCCTAGGCCTATGTGACGCAGTTGAAATTGAGCCATGTGGGCCCTGGAAATGGCGGCTGCCTGACCTGTGAAGTGTGACAATGGGATGTGAGGTCAATGCGCTGGCGTGGCACACCGCGGCGGCCGGCGGGCGAAGACCGCGGCGCGAAGCCGCATTGGTTAACATTGAAGCCTATGGGTTTCAGGAGCCAATGGCGAAGTGCGCCGGCGGTGGCGGGACGCACCGCCGCGGTACGCACCGCCGCGGACGTGACCGCCATTTTCTATCTACTTATCCACTTGCGACTTGAACTTTCACAGGAGAGGACCTATACTGCAAGTGTTGCTGTGTCGCATGCAGGCCTAGGTTTTGGGATGTGTGGGTTGTGATGGTGAGACATTGGCGGGGAATAGGTGTGCTGGGGGTGGGGGTGAGGATGGTGGTGGGGGTGAGGATGGTGGTGGGGGTGAGGATGGTGGTGGGGGTGAGGGTGGGGGTGAGGATGGGGGTGGGGGTGAGGGTGGGGTTCGAGGATGGGGGTGAGGGTTGGGGTCTGATTTGGCATGCAGGTGGGGGGGAAGCAGTATTGAAGCTTCAACTTACCAGTATCCATTCCTCCGCCGACTCCTGCGAGGCCGTCAGGATGCAGGATGTTCAAGACTTCCTCCTCCCATGATGTGAATTGTGGGGGTTGAGGTGGGGGTCCTCCGCCAGTCTTCTGCACAGCGATGTTGTGCCTGGATACCATGGAACGCACCTTCCCCCGTAGGTCGTTCCATCGCTTCCTGATGTCTTCCCGATTTCTGGGGTGCTGTCCCACTGCGTTCACCCTGTCGACAATCCTCTGCCATAGCTCCGTCCTCCGGGCAATGCTGGTGTATTGTATCTGTGTGCCGAACAGCTGGGGCTCTACCCGAACGATTTCCTCCACCATGACCCTGAGTTCTTCGTCTGTGAAGCGGGGTTGTCTTTGGGGTGCCATGGGGTGGTGTGTATGATGTGTGGGGTGGAGTATGTGTATTTAAGTGAGTTGAGTGTGGTGGTGTGTGTTGTTTTGTGTGTGGATAGTGTGTGGGTGATGGTGTTGAGTGGCTGTGGCTGTTATGTTTTGGATGCTGGTGTCTCGCTCTTGCCTTCTTTACGAATTTTTAAGCGTAGGGGTTTGTGGGTGATGTGGGTGGGTGTTTTATATTGTATTGTGTGTGTGGGAGTGGTGTGTGTATGTGTATCAGGTGTGTGGGATTCAAATCGTCCAATGTGGCTGAGTTTTGTTCGTTTGTGTGTATTCTGACCGCGCCGGTGTGTCCCGCCAATGGAATACCGCGTTTGAATGACCGCCGCGTGGATTCGTGGGTCGTAATGGGATGGGCGTATTTCTGTTGGCGTGGCGGTGGAGGTTTGGTCACCTCCACCTTTCCGCCGACCGCTGGTCTGGCGGTCTGTTGTGGCGGTCGGATTTTCGGAGGTTTGCCTTCTGCGGGTCAGAATGACCGTGGCGGGTTTCCGCGACCGTGGCGGGATTATGGAGGATTTCTGACCGGCGGTAGGCGCCTTTTACCGCCGAGGTCAGAATGACCACCTTAGTCTTTATTTTGAAGTTTTTCTTCACTGGGACGAACCTGCCAGTTGAATCCGACCTCCTGGAGCCCTTGTCCGGATACGCGATGTGGGTTTCCTCGGTGGAGACTTTTACCTTCGGACTTAGTCGTTTTTTCGAGATGAAAATCCTTCGACTGGGGTAAACCTGGATCTTGATCTGACGTCCATGGAGCCCTTCTCGGATACGATGGCTGGGAGGTCCCGGTCAACTTTTTACGTTCGGACTTAGTCTCTTTTTTGGATGTTTTTCTTTACCGGGACGAACCACGAAGTCAGGCCGGGTCGCGGTTGAGGCAAGCCAGCTCGAATTTCCGCGGCGGGTCGGTCCCTCTCTGGAGCTTTTTTCCAAAAATTCTCAAATCTTTTCCAAACTTCTGGGGCTTCACCCAGATGTTCTTTTAAGGTTCTTTTGGGGTCCACAGCTCACCCCAAGGGTCCAGAAGTTCTGTGATGGTCCTTGGGGGGTGCGGACTTCAACTCCCAGAATGCACCTGGCGCAAACTCCTTTTTGGCCACTGGACAGTGGTCAGCTGGTCGCTTTCTTCAGGAGTTGGTGCAGGGGACTCTGGTTTAGCAATTTTTCACCTGTAGCAAACAGGGAGTCCCTCCTTGAACCAGTTGAAGCCAGGCAAAGTCCTTCTTGTGGTGAAGCCCAAGTGTGCAGCTGGTGCAGTCCTTCTGAGTGCAGGGTCCAGGTGCAGGCCAGGGGTCCAGCAGGGCAGTCCTTCTTCTTCTTTAGTTCCTTTCTTGTTGAATTCTGGAGGGGATCTGAGGCGTGGGTGCAGGTCTGCCAGTTTTATCCTTGCTCCTGGGTGAAAAGCAGGGGGGCCCTGGTTCTCCAATCAGGGACAGGGTCGTCCCCCTGTGATGACCACTTCCTGGGAAGTGTGGCAAAAATCCATCCCAGAAGGCAACAGTCTCTAAAAATCCAACATGGATGAATCTGATTTTTGGAGGTTACATCTGGCTGAGCCCACCCACTGGTGTGGCTAAAAATCATAAACACACCCCTCTCCTGCCCTCTCCTAATCTAATCAAGGGGGCACCTAATTGTCTGGGGTTGCAGGATGTGGGGGTGTTGCTGGGTGCTGCAAATGTCCTTCTCTGCCTTTGAAGACCAGTTTGGCAGCCCTCCCCCTTCCTGCCTCACCATCTGCTGAGGGGAGATTCTCTCCCCCAAGCACATTCCTTTGTGTGAAGCCTGGCCACTTCACACCTCATCAAGGCAGCCTGGCAGAAGCTGCTGCAGGCTGGCCAATCAGAGCACAGCAGCAAAAACAATGCAGAGCTGAAATTGGCAACTTTTTAGGTAAAGTCTAAACTTTTTACCTGGACAAGTTATATTAAATCCAACAACTGGAAGTTGTGGGATTTATTACAACAATCAATTTGATACCACATTCTTGGTATGTAACATTTAAGGAGACTTTAAAATTTAAAATAAAGTCTGCCCATTCTAGCCTATGAAGGCCATTTACTTCAATGAGGGAAAAACGAATTTGGCTGTTTTTACCTCACCAGGGCTTATAAATCTATTTTTATAAAGTCCCTGCTTATAGTTACATGGCACCCAGCCCTAGGGGCACATAGGGCACACCTTAGGGGTGACTTATATGTAAAAATAAGGTAGTTTAAGACTTTGGAAGTACCTTTAATTCCAAAGTCGAATTTGCATATAACTTTAATTTAAAAGCAGCCAGCAAGGCAGGCTTGCTTTTAAAATGACACTGGGCACCTCAGCAATGCACCTAGGTGTGCACCACCTATGCTGTGGTCCCTAAACCTACATGCCCTACCATATACTAGGGACTTATAGGTAGGTTAACTTAGCCACTTATAATTAGCCTAATTTGCATATCCATTCTACACAGAGCACAGGCCCTGGGACTGGTTAGCAGTACCCAGGGCACCTTTAAAGTCAGGAAAACACCAGCAAAAAGTGGAAAATGGGGGCAAAAAGTTATGGGGCCTCTGCAATCAGCCCTGTTTTCTTACAACCATGCACTGTTTTGGAGCAAAGTAAATATTTTACAGTGTCCCACCAATTAAGGGATCAGCTCTCATTTGACTGAAGGAGCTTGGACAAAGTTCCAGTATGAGCATTTCAACCACCTCGGGAAGGGGGAAGTCATGCACGTGTGTTAGAGGAAATCTTACCCGACTCTCCCGACATCACAACTAAAAAGGAAGCTGTAACGGCAGCCCATGGCAAATGTGCGCCCCATAATCAGACCATGGATTCCTTCACAGCAACTGGACAGCTAATAGAGAGACAGATGTCCAAAGGGAGACAAAGGGGGCCCCGGGGCTGAATGGGATCTCCCCTGCACTGTTCAAACGGAACGCCAGTTACTGGTCAGAGAAACTGGAGCTGTTATTCCAGCAGATATCAGCAGATGCTATAATCCCGACCTCATGGAGAAGGTCCATAATTTCACTGATCCATAAACATGGTATGAAGAGTGTAGCACTTATCGACAATGAGGCCAAATATGGCCAGTACCATTCTAGAGGAGTTAACATCTTGGGCCTCAGCCAAGCTCATCATCCTGCTAAACGAGACTGGATTCTGCAAACCTATGGGAACCACATCTAAACACAATTACAACTAACATCTTGACTCTTTCTCTATTAATAGAAAGGGTAAATAACGCAAAGCTACTCCTGTACCTTTGCTTTATTAACTTCAGTGCCACTTTTGACCATATAGATTGAGGCAAACTGCGGATGGAATTGGGAAACTGGAATGTTCCAACTACTCTCCTGAAGTTATTGATTCTGTTTCATATAGACACGTGGGTACAGGTTAAGCAAGGGATGGGGGATGCATCTTTCAAGACACATTCCAACCTCTAAAGGCCTGAAGCAGGGCTATGTCCTCGCCCGACTGTTTAACCTCTTTCAAGCTAACTTAACAACAAAACTGGACTGCTGCAATTCCCACACCTCAAAGCTAGGTGGAATAGTCCTTTCTAATCTCCTCTACGCAGATGTCCTGGTACTAATAAACCAAACACCAGTCGTCTACAGCATCTCATTGATGCATAATCAATAGAAAATGATCTAAAGATCCATTTCAGAAAAATTAAAACAATGTCAGTGAATAGCACGAAAGAAAAGCATCAGCTGGTATATTGCCCCCAATGTATAGAGTCAGTGTCGGAATATAAATATTTAGGTATCATTATAGATAAAAAGGGATCATTTAAACTGCAGAAAGAGGATCTGAAGCGGAAAGGGAATTCCCTAGCACTGGCATTAAACAATGTATAGAAGAAAGTAGCCATCCCTAATCCAACACCACTGTTCCGGGTAATACAAGTTAAATTGATCCTGACAATAACTTATGGGAGTGAGCCGTTATGCGGAAGGAAGACATCAACTGGGATTAGGGTCAGAGACTAAGAATGATCTTTGGCCTTCCAAATACACTTCCCAGCCGAGATAAGGCTGTAGTTTGGATTTCAGAAACAATCACCAGGAGAGGCGCTTAATTGCTGGAATAAAATTAGGAAAACTGAACCAAATACACTAAATACATATGTTGTGTAGCCATTTTAATTATAGCTCCATGCACGTTATTTTAACATACTAGGCCTGCCACTGTGCACTATAACCTAGATATATTGTATTCGGCTTCGCTTTATTATTGTACAATAGCCACTTTTACTGTCTTGTTTTATTTTCTCTCTATCGGACTGTTTTTGCCTAAGCCAGGCCTCTGTTCTCAAACAAGACATTATTGCTCACTCTGTGCTTCTTCCAAGGCTGCAGCAAAATATGTTGCTGGTGAACAAGGCATAAGTTTAGTCTTTGACATTCATGAACAATACACATCCTTACATAGGGACATTTTCTCAGAACATCAGCTGTTTTATTATAAAAACACTTCCCTGTCCCTTACACCAGTGGTTCCCAACCTGTGGGCCGGGGACCCCTGGGGGTCCGTGAAGCCTCATCAGGGGGTCTGCGTCAGCTTAAAAAATGTAATAATATTAGGTCCCAGCTATCAGTATTGACTCAGTGGGGGTCCCCCGGTTCCAATAATGATTCAGTGGGGGTCCCCGGGCTCCAGTGTTGATAAAATGGGGGTCCACAGAAGTGAAAAGGTTGGGAACCACTGCCTTACATGTTAGAGGGAGATTCCAGGCTTAGAACCATGACTGTATGCTGATTGCCGATTGCTTCACTACAGCTGTTTTGCAGACTCAAGGCCTTTGCTCAGGTATGGGGGATGATGTCTTCCCAGGGGAACCTGAAGGGCAGTATTAGAGCTTAACACGCTGTGGTCTATCATAGCCTACTTTGGAATTAGTCTGTTGACTCTAGTGACAATATGGTAGCATTATTTTTATGTTTCACGTTCCTGGTCACAATCTTAATTTTGTCATGCTGTATCATCCTGGTTATTGCAGTCCACGCTTAGCTATCTAAGATGCAGTCGCTTTATTAAAGCAATATTGAAATATATACTGCCTCTGTTTGTCAGTGTGTATGTGAAACTAATGTAACTGAGAGAAACGGATGAGACCTGAGTGACCACGGCTTCCCTGAGAAACCAGTTATGTCATGAGCTCGGCTGCCCAATCATCCCTGCTCTGGGGTATAGATGAGGCACTGCTAGTTAGCCGGAGCAGAACCTGGATTGGAGCAACAGACGTCACCTGTTGTGCGTTAGACTCAGTCTCCCACACCGCAGGCGATTCTGCAACTCAAAATCCAGTAGTCCATTAGAATAATGAGAGCCTATGCAACACATATCTATGGCTGGAATGGACGACCAGGAGTAGGTCTCCTGCCAAGGCCTACCTCAAGGAATCAGTAATGCAACTTGGCCTACAGGACCTCTGGGAGTAGTCTGTAAACCATGTCAGCCCCCAAAAGGATGGCAAATAAAACCATCAAAATAGTGTTGTTAATTGAGGATAAGGCAACAGTGGCAGGCAGAGCTCATGGCTGGCTTGTGCTGCACAGCTATGACAAAACAACAGCCAACCTTACTTCCATACGGGGTACTCTATTCTAATAAAAGAAACATTTCTGAGATACCAACTGGGAATATTACCTTCGCTTCTGCACCAACCACCCTGGAAACACAACCTTGCCATGAATGACTGACAGCTGTGCAGAAAAGGGAAAGAAGATATGGTGCACCTCTTATGTATTTGCAAGACACTAATGGTAGAGGGAAGAGCAATGCTACGTCCACTTCTCACCCAAAGAGGGATCCTGACATATAGACAGGCGGTACTAGCTTGCTTTACCCCAGCAGACCTACAGCTAAACTGCCGCTTTGTGAGATTCCTTATTAAGGCAGGAAATAAACTAATGGCAACTCATGGCGGTGACACGCAAGGTTAAGGAATAAATCACTCTGAAGTGATTGCATGTACTCAGTTGGGCTGAGTCTTTAATGGAAAAAATAAAGTTTAATGTAAATAATCATGATTGGCAGCTGGGTAAAGTAAGGCACTCCTAGCCCAACAACTTGCTATTTTGCACAAAGGTTAACTCAAATGTCTCTGTACTCTTTAAATATATAAAGTTTAAAGAAAAATCCATTATGTTGCATTTAGGCTAATTTTAATCCATACGCCAATGACACTGAAGTAATTTTCTTTGTGCTTAACATGTCTAACTTTGATAGCGGAGCGTCATTTCTTTGTCTATTCCTATGCTCTTTCTGATCGTTGCACTGTGACAATGTCTTAATCATTGGTGCAACTAACAACTTGCTATTTTGCACATATGATATCTGAAATGTCTCTGCATTCTTTTTGCACGTAGGATATTTTAATCAATATTGTAAAAACATGATATTTATTTTTCTTTAGATGTCTATGAGAGTTGGATGTGCTTGCTTCTTAATTCCTACGCTCACTCAGATCATTGCACAGTGTAAACGTTTTTAGTCGTTGGTGTATTTTTATGGTTCCATTATCCAAAGGTTTTAATAAATTATGCAAAAAAAATCTAATTTGCATCCCTTGGGTTACAGGTACCGCCAGCATCAGTAACACAGAGGATGAGAGACCCCCAGTCCATTTCCTGTGGCACTTGTAATTAGGAGGTTCAATGAACACACCTGGTAAACATACATTCCACAAAACAAAGATATGAAACCTCATCAACCAATATGTAACTTAAGCTGATTTGAATCATAGAATATACAATCCTATTCTTGGTATGACATCCAGTGGGTATTTCCCAGATAACATATAATACCACAAATTTCACAAAAAATAGAACTACTACAAATCTTGCAAAGAAGAACTCTTCTATCTGCATTATCATATTTTGGATAAGAACCTGACTTCTCTCTTTCTCTTACGTTCTAATGCTCTTCCAAGCACTACCTTATTTTCCTTTCAATCCTCCTCTACCCAACCAGTACCTCGTATATTTACTCCCTCCTATCTTTAAATTAGCATATATGCCCAAAGGCAATCATTCGATATCACAGTCTCTCCCACTCCACTCTCTCATGACAACCAGGTCTTCATTGCTCCATAACATACCGCTTTGGTCTAACCCCTTCTTCCCTCCCCTCTTGCCTCTCTGCAATCAGTCCCCATCTTATACTCTATCTCTAGCAAGAAATCTGAATCTGAAAACACCTGGCTAATGATTATCACACACTATTACTTGCTCACGCCCCCAATAGAAATGTCTACCATAGGAGAATTAGCAGAAACAACTAAAGGGCATATTTAAGAGCCCCTAGCGCCACCATAGTATAATTTCTTTCTTTATGCTAAGGCAGCGCTAAAGTGGCTTTTCTACAGCACCATAATAAGTGCTGCAATGCGTGCATTGTGCCACTTTGTAACCCCTTGCGCCACATTATGCCTGCCCCAGGCATAGTGTATTCAAGGGGGTTGTTCTGGCATTAGGAGGCCTGAAAAAATGTTGCAGTGAAATTTAACAGTTGTCACTGTGCCATTTTTGGTGTAATTTTTAATTAATTTTTAATGCCTCCTCAGAGTAGGCATTGAAATGACACCCCAATAGTAATCTGTGGGTCTCCTTGCACTTTATTGCACTAGAGTCAAGATTTTTGCCGCTAGTGTAGCAAAGCACCAAAACAGCGTAAAAAATGTTGACGCCATTGTGCTAAAGTCCACCATGGTGCACTGTATTATAAACATGGCGCATCCATTTTGTTGTTAGGTGCCAGTAGGGGGGCTCAAGAAAAGTGGTGCATCATAGCTGATGCGCCACTTTTTCAAAATATGGGCTTAAGTGCTCACCCTTTTGCTCTTTCAAGGACTTTTGTCCCACTCTTGCATACACTCCTTTCTTATACAAATCTGGGTTGTTTGACAGAATATCATGAAGAAAATATCGAGAGACACAAATATTGTGTTAATAATATTGTTTTCCTTAATATTGTGTTCCCATACTCATAATGGGAACAACAAAACTATTGATTCAAAAATATTGTGGAAAAGAATGTTACCAATTTGTAATTATGATAGATTTCAAAGTAATTTATTTAAAATAGTTAGTTAAAAATAATATAATGTTAAATACATAGTTTTAGTCATGTATTTAATTTTATATGTAAATACATATGCATGAAGAATGTATAAATATGTCTGTGTATATAAATATATCAAACAAATCTTTGCTGCAAACCGGCCCAATACCCAAGGGGGTTGGAGTGGGGGTCGGAGCGGGGGTCGGCGGAGCACACCGGCACAACCCACCTATACATACATTTTGTTCCCCCGGGGACTCACCTCTCTGTCGTAGTGCACTACTTCTACGCTGGCTACGTGTATCACCACAGATCACTATGTGACTTCTAATTCTTCGACTTCCATCTCCTCAGATTTTGTCTGCAAAATCCCTCCGTTCATAGACGCGACTCCTCTTTCCAAGCACCTGCTGTTCAGGGTCCCGTACAAAGTATACCTAGCTAGCATGATCTTTTGTTCCTCCCTAAGGGATGCATCAGTACTGCAGTTCCTTTGGGCCCTTAGGATTAATGTAGCCATGAGGATTAATGTAGCCCTGATGAGTACAATGCCTCATTGGAGTTTGAGGAGTTTGGGATGAAGATGATTTACAATGTGTAGCAGTGTTTCGATATGACAATAATCATGGGACATTAATTCTATATACATTTGACCGCCTTGCCAGTTGTATGTTTATTTTAGACAATATGTTGTTTAAGTTTTGATATGCCATGTACATGAGGTTAAAATATATGTATAGGTGCAGATCTCAACAACAGAATACAAATGAATTGGATAAAGGTTTCTACTCTGTATATTATCTGCTACTTACATGTGGATGTTACAAATCCAATATGGGGACAATTAAAACTTTTTGTTATTAGTCCTGTTTTGATGTCTGTCTCAAGCATATGTCACGGCGAATATGGTGCAAAGGTCATGTGATCAAGGTCGCATAGTTGGCTGAAATGTGTCAGTTTGAAGTAAACTATCACTTTTCAACATCGTGAGCATTTTCTCTCTGGTGTTTTTGGATATATATATATATAGCTACATCTATATATACATATCTACATATATTTACAGCATCCAAAGGTCCACCTCGTGGTGTGCAAATTTTACGGGTGCAAACGTGAGGAAAGGACCATTCCTCTGCAATCTCCAAAACCAACAATTGTCAGACAATTGATTTGTTGCACTCCAGGAGAGTTTTATTGCTTCTATCCAAAGAAGTATAAAAAGACACCACCAACGCGTTTCAACCTCTCGGTCTTGATCACAGTTTCAAAAGAAAACCTTCCCATGAGTGTCTATTTATAATACATTTTCCTACCACCACCCCAGTGCATTCTGGGACACGTAGTACCCTACAAATATCTAATAACAATCAAAACATAATAAAACCCAAATTTTACCTATTATTATTAAACCTTCTAATTGCAATCATTAAATACGGAAATATGTATAAAGCCAAGACAGATTAATAATGTACATGCAAATATTTTACATATATACACACTGAACCGGATGATATGTGTGGGATAGCTGTTATCATACCTATCGTACATGAGGGATAATGGACTGATAATTGTAACTAGTACATTGGTATATTGTTGGAAAATATTTGCGTTGTGAGAATCTGTATACCTTTAGCCTCTTCTCTCCAATAAATTGACCTAATGTCTATTACCTTACAACCATTAGATACTTATTGACCTTTATTAACCTATAATAATATCACCTCATTTGATGGCCTCTAATTACACTGATTCCTTTTATAGCCACAGACCATACCCCCATGAATATAGCTTGTACTCTCATAAATGATAGTGAAGTTCTTCGTCGCCATTGAGTCCTCTCTGAGTCTTTGTTTTAAGTTGTATTATCAATCTAGACTCCAAGCGTCTAAGACTAAGCTCACAATTCCCTCCTCTTTCATTATGTTCAATGGTCGCAATCCCAAAGGACCTCATGTTCGTCCAGTTTTCTCCTTCATGTATAAGTAAATGTTTAGCCAGAGCATAATTTACATACTTATTTTGCACAGCTTTGCTACGTTCAAGTATGCGTTTTTTTTGAGGGACAGATTGTACTCCCCACGTAAAGAAGACCACAGTCACATTCAATTATGTACACTACATGGGTAGTTTGACATGTGATTCTCTTTGTAATTTTTATTGATCTGGATATTCTCATGTATTTACACCTATCCAACAGGTCTTGCATTTACCACAACATGTGAAGCCTCTTGTCTGAGTCTGTAGCCAATTCAAAGGTTTAGTTAACTGAAAGTGACTGCTCACCAAAAGATCATGTATGGATAGTGCCTACCTATATGTTACCATGGGTCTTTCCCCAATGAGTTTTCCAATATCAGGATCTTTCCTTATAATCTCCCAATACTTATTGAGTATCTTCAGGATCAGATGATTTTCTTTGCTATGTGTCATTATCATCCTTATAGTGGAGTCTTTATTGTCCCTCTCGAATTTAGATTTAATCAAAATGTCATCTCTCGTTTTAGATCTGGCTTTGCATTCTCTCAAGTTTATATATTTTAATTTATATTTTCTTTGTATAAATCTTTGTCGAGTTTCGCTGAATTTCGATTCCATTTCATGTTCTGTGGAACAATTACGTTTGATCCTGATGAACTCACCATACGGTATACTTTTCTTCAGGGATAGCCGATGAAAGCTATCTCCATGTAATATACTATTTGTGGAAGTAGTTTTTCGATATAGTGTAGTTTCAATCTTATTGTTCTCAATATATACTTAAACATCCAGAAATTGAACGGACTGGGAACTGATGTTATATGTAAATTTTAAACCCACTTCATTTTCATTCAAACGTTCAAAGTACTGTACAAATTCCTTTTCAGTTCCATTCCAAATGATGATGAATAGATCGTCAATGCATCTCAGCCACATGGTGGCTTTTGCTGCAAATTGCTCATTATCATGACTCCATGCTACATGTTTCTCCCACCATCCCATCATCAGGTTCGCATAACTAGGCGAGAAGGAAACCCCCATCGCTGTCCCACAAACTTGAGCATATAGCTGATGATTAAAAAGAAAAATATTGTTCCTCAAACACAGGTCAATCATCTTCATTAGCATTTTTGAATGTTTCAAGTACTTCATATCCCGCTGTTTTAGGAAATAGTGCACTGCCATCAAACCCATTTCATGCTTAATTGATGTATATAGGGATACAACATCAATGGTGACAAGTTTGTATTCTGGTTCCCAGTTAATTCCCGAGAGTGCTCTTAGAAAGTCCCCTGTATCTTTAATATAAGAACTCAGACTTGGGACTATCAGGGCTAGAAAGGAATCCACATATGTTGATATGTTCTCATATATTGAGCCACAACTGGAAATTATTGGGTGACCCGGTGGCTTTTCCAAACTTTTATGTCTTTTTTGGAGAAAATAAATTGTAGGCATGATTGGATTCTCATTACTCAAGAATGATCTCTCATCCTTATTTATTAAACCATCACTGTGCCATGTATCCAACTGTTGGTTTAATTGCATGGTTAGTTTGTTGATGGGATTGACCTTAAGTTTGAGGTAATGATCTTTGATGTTCAACTTCCTATACGCATCTTTCATATAGTCTTGTTTTTCCATAATCACTATGTTTCCCCCTTTATCAGCCGGTTTTATTTCCAACTCTTGATTTTCCATCAGTGCTTTGAGAGCCTCACGTTCCTGTTTAGTTATGTTTTCCTTTGACACACAGTTGATTTTGTTTAATCTGTCCAGATCTTCAACCACCAGATCGTAGAAAATATCCATCCTATTACCCGGTGATAATATTGGACAAAATTTTGACTTAGGTTTAAAGTTTGCGTGACAGCGTTTATTCACGTTAATGAAACTGTGATCAAGACCGAGAGGTTGAAACGCATTGCTGGTGTCTTTTTATACTTCTTTGGATAGAAGCAATGCAACAAATCAATTGTCTGACAATTGTTGGTTTTGGATATATATATATATATATATATATATATATATATATATATATATATATATATATATATATATATAAATTCCAACAGCTGCTAGACATCCGAGGCTACTAATATGGTGGCGGTCCGGGCGTAGATCTGGCTATCCACAAAATACATCACAATTCATCTAATACCATGTAGAAGATTACCCGGACAACAAATGGAAGTCCAAATATGCTTCCTCCGAGTACAACGCGTTTCAGCCGTAGCCTTGCTCACGGCAAGGCTACGGCTGAAACGCGTTGTACTGGGAGGAAGCATTGGTGATTAAAGTATTTTTGGACTTCCATTTGTTGTCCGGGTAATCTTCTACATGGTATTAGAAGAATTGCGAAATATATATGTATATATATATATATATATATATATATATATATACATATATATATATATACATATATGTATATATATTTATATATCTATATATATATACATACATCCATATCTATAGATAGATAGATAGGTAGATGTGCTTAAAAATATAACAAGCCAACTATTTTTAAAAACATTTAATTTTAAATATTAACGGTAAAATAAAATGTCAATTAGCAAATCAATATACAATGAACAAAAATATGTAAAGTAATTTAATTATTAAAATAAAGAAATAATCATATAAAATTAGTTTTATTTAATATTGAACATTCAATATAGAAATGTTATACACATCTATATTTTTTAAATATACATAATAACAATATTTTAACTAGGTAAATAAATTACAAAAATAATATTAAGAGAAAAAAAAACTTAATTATGACAGTATATATATATATATAAATATATATATATATATATATATGTGTTTATATATATATATAAATGTGTTCACATATATATATATATATATATATATGTATATTGAATAATATAATAAATACAAAATATTAATAAAAAACACTTTCCCTAAAATAATATAAACACTTAAAAAGAAATGTGTCAAAAAACGAATAAAATTAAACAACAATATGAAAAATAATTTAAGTCCACTGTAACAAACATTAGCAAAACTTTTGGAGCTTGGAGGGATTTTATTTACTATTCCCACTCCAGTTTATGCATCGGTAGGCAAGACGTTGGACTTCAGAGGGGGTAGATTTACTGTTTCCACTCCAGTCTAGTCAACAGTAGGGAAAGTGTTGGATTTTGGAAGGGTTAAATTTGCTATACCCGCTCCAGCTTTTAGCAACAGTAGGGAAAATGTTGGGTTTCCCAGGCGTCATTTTGGAGAGCCTGCAACTTACTATTTCAACTCCAGAGAGCAGCAGAATGGGCACTTCAAAAGAAAGCAGACCACCAACATCAACATCAAAGACTCAGATCCTAAACCACATTTGGTGTCTGGAAATGGGTGAAAAGAAGGGGAACCTGAACCCCAAAGCTTATCAACTAGTCAGGCTGTGAGAGGAGGAGAAGCTCTGCAAGATTTCTTACTGTTACCAGCACTAGGGGCCAAGGCCTCTTAGTCTCCCTGTTGGGTGAGGGGATATCACCCATGGAATCCAGGAACAACTGCCTTGGAGCCTGGAAGACCAACGCCTGCATGCTTGTCAAGACCATTGTACACCTTGAGGAAAAGGACAGTGTTAGAGGGAGCGGAGTCCAGTGGGGAATCCTGTCAAGTGGACCCCTAAGCATGGTATGAGGAAACGGGCAATGCACTGATTAGGTTGTTGCCAGTGCTTGAAATGGAAAAACAGAAGTGCAGGTACTCTGTATCAGAGCACCTGCTTGTTTCTTAGAAGTGCCGGTACTCTCCAATAAAAAGTATTACGTTTTTCTTGAGAAGAGTAGGTACTCTCCCTCTCAAAATAAAAAAGTGCCGGTACTCAGTACCGGATAGTACCGGCCCATTTACAGCACTGGTTGTTGCCCATTTGCATGACAAAGTCAGCAACCCCCATATGGCCAGAGGAGGGCCACTGTGAAGTGAACCATGTATATTGATGTGTCAATCGAGCCAGAACCCGTGTGCAGTGAGGCATCCGTGACCTCGTATGCCAGGACGGGCTCCTACAAAGTGAACTGTAATTGTCATTGTTCCGATCAAGCCAGAACTCATGTGCAGTTCGGAAACAGCAACCCCCTATGCCAGAAGAGACCATCATGGACGGAATGGTGTGTGGAGTGGGCCATGGCCCTTGCCCAATGAAGAGCATGTATGTCAGGAGGGGCCATCACTGAGCAGACATCTGCTGTGCCAATTAAGTCGATACCCATGTACAGTAGAGATACAGTGACCCCGTATGCCAGTAGGGGTCACCAGAACTAGTAAGAAATGTAACCTGACCAGGAGTGTCACTGGAGGTGTGAGGCTGCCATGGAAACCCCTACAAACCTGCCCCAGGACGTAGGATCAGAATCAGGAATTTTATTCCACTTTCGTCCTCCTGTGGGATGGACCAAAGACCACCAGGAGGAGCAGAAAGGAACCTCTAGTCACTGCAGAAGCATGGCAGCGAGTGAGTAACTCGGGGATCATTGAGTGCAGCCTGCCTAGGCTGAATGCAGAGAACTCACCTGAACCAGCACCTGCTGCTCTGGCAGCTGCAGAGGTGGTGTGCTCAGGAACTCCAATCCTGCAGGCGTGGGTAAAACTGTATTTGGGCCAGTTGACTCCGGGGAACCTGCTGGCTAGACAGTGCTGCAGTGCTGCAACACTTTTTTCATTTGATACAGATTCAAAGCAGACTCTTGAGACTCAGATTGCTAATTGTGTTTACACTGTATGTTGCCTATAGTGAATGGGGAATAACCACTGTTGCCAGAGTGAGGAGGGAGTGAGATTCATAGAACTACCCAGGAAACACTAGATCGCCAATCTCAGGGGGAGCTTTGGACTAATCAGGCCATGCTATTCCTGAGAGTAACATGCAGTAGGGGTACCTGGCCCAGTTGCTCAGGATCCATTGTAGGTCAGGCCATGGGACATCAGGAGTTAAAGGCCTCAACCTCCACAGTTAGGCTCAGCAGCTCCTGCTTGGCCCCTGGCCCTAATAATGAGATTCTAACAATTGGTGGGCGCGGTGGGGCCCCTAACATTTAGGAGTATGGATAAAGGTACAGCATTGGTCATTTTCAATTTATTCCAGTAGTACAACTAGTCCAGTTGTTTACACACAAAGGCAATTCACACAGACAATGGAAAATGCAGGGTTAAGAGTAAACCTCAGCACCATGTCCATACTGTAGATCAGATGAAGGAATTATGTAGGGACAGAGAATGGAGGATTCCTAGGAGAAGGCAAAGAGTGATCCTTGCTTATTTCACTAGGGACCATTTTGAGAAACTAGGAGAAAGGGATGAGGCTGTAGTTGAATCTAGGTAGGGAATGATGGTAGGAACCCAGGAAGAGAGTGCTTTGGATCCAGCCTCCAGGATCGCCTTAGAACAGGTCTATCTCAGATACACACAGAGGCCCTCATTACGAGTGTGGTTGTCTTAAGACCACCACACTCGTGGTGGTGGTCGAACTGCCGCCAAATTGGCGGTCTGACCTACACATTACGACCGTGGTGAAAGCGCCACAGCCGGACCACCAGCACTGCCACTTTGAGGCTGCCCGATGGCCTGGTGGTGCTGGCGGTCTTAATCCACCAGGACAGCACTGCTAGCAGTGCTGCCCTGGGGATTACGACCACCGTGTCTGCTAGTTTTTGCATGGTGGTTCCACCGCCATGCACAGGCTGGTGGCGATGGGGTTTTGGAGGCCCCATGGGGGCCCCTGCTCTGCCCATGCACTTGGCCCACAGACTGCCCCGTTGAACTCTTCACTGCCTGAATTACAGTCAGGGAAAAGCACGATGGGTGCTGCTGCACCCAATGCACCCCAACATCGCCGGTCAATGTTGTGGTAAGTTTCCCGCTGGCCCAGCGAGAAACTTATAATAGGGCCAGCAGGCGGAAGACCTAATGGGCGCCAAACTCATAATGAGGCCCAGAGTGTGTCCCCTATTGCATTTTCCAGAGTTTCACTAAGACACCCACCACCTTTAGCTTCTAGAATACCTCAGGTGTGTGAATGGGGTTCGGACAGACCTACTAAGGAACCTCAAACAAAACTTTCTTTTCATTACAGAAAACTGGATAGATGACAATGAGCCACTTATATAAAGCAAACCAGGAAGGATGCCTAACCCTCTTGAGGAAGTGACCAAACTGGAAGGGTGGGAGATGGTTTTCTGAAGCTTTCAGTGGTCCTGTTTTTTGTGAGATTTTCATAGATGAAATCTATCAAACCTATACCATATATAAGTGAGAGATGCCCATTTCAATTTGATAAAGAGTATGCTGGGTTCTTCTTTTAGAACTGTTTTTTCAGCTAGGGCATTATTCCAGTTAATTTAAAAGGGGCGTGGGTGACCCCACTTCATGAGAAAACAGGACTAGAGGTGTCAGACCCCAAAAACTACCATCCAGTCTCAAATATTCCATGGCTCCTCAGGGTTTTAGAAAAAGCTGAAACACTCCATTTTCATGAGCATGTGAAGAAATGGAGAGCACTCTAAATTCATCTATTTATCATTAACATTCTTGATTCCAGGGATGCAGCACTGCTGATGTAGGTGAATCTATCAGCAGATTTTCATGACCTTGATCACCACATTCTATTGGAAAGATTCGTACAAAGGCCTGGGCTGATGGTGGTGTCTCCAGTATGGTTGTAATCATTCCTGTCTGAATGCACATACAGGGTAGTTATAGGCAGGTAATAGCAAAACGGAGGACGTTACTTGTGAGGTGCCATAGGAATCATGTTTTTCCCTTATTCTGTTTAATTTATGTATGCATTTGTTTCATGAACTACTGATAAAATTGGGACTCTATTTCCAGATCTATGCCAGTGATGCTCATCTAGTGCTTTTGCCTACAAATACCATGGTTGCAGAGAGGACGGGGCGGCCGAAGTATTTGAAAAATTTAGGGATGAATGAATAGGGGTTGACAGAATGTCTCTAAGTTAGAATTTTTTTAGTTTCTCCTGATTGCTGGTTAATGAAATGTAGCATCAGTTATTTTTCTCTTATGAAGGGTGAGGTAGAGGTTTAGGTTAAGAAACAGGTGAAAGATGAATCACATTCTGTCTTGAGAAGACACAACTACCATAATGAGACATTATTGGTTCACAGATTTACTAGGGATGGCCAAGAAGAATGTTAATAAGCTGCAAGTGCATCAGAATACTGTGATTCGGGTGTTTTTGTCTTCCCATGATTACCATGTAAATCTGCTGTTCACTGGAAGCTACATTGATTGATTGACTTTAAATGTCTTTAAGAAGTTATCACTTAGAAACAAAGCAGTCTATGGAAATGCCCCATAATATTTGAAACAGCACCTGGTGTGGCACTCCCTTGTGACAGCATTAAGCTCTACAGACAAACATCTACTATTACAACCAAAGTTTGTCAGTGAAAACAGTGAACAGTGAGTTAAAACTGTTCCCTGCCATTGCTAGCAGGATGTGGAATGACTTGCCAGTAGATCTGAGAGTTCCTATACAGATTATCCTTTTAGGAAGATGTTAAAGACCCTACTATTTGAATACTGGAGCTTTGTTTGAGTCACTTGTGGACTTTGTTTGAGCTATGCAAAAATGATTTGGTCTGAAAAATGCATTATACGCATCCAAAATTAAAGACTTCACTGTCTCAAAATCCAAATTTCAGCCTTTTTGACCTTCTCAGGCTCATTCATCCACATAAATCTTCCTTCACCACAGAACTCTGTTTTCTTCGATGCTCTCATGGACTTAATAGTGACATTTCAGTAGCCAAGAAGATACTCTGCATTGTGGGGCATTCCAACATCTAGTATGAAAAATCAGCACAACTCCAAACAACATCATGACTTACTACAATTGAAGCACTTAACCTCCATCAATTGGCTAGTGGAATCACCTTGCCACACCTTCAACGCAATATTCACCGAAGCATGTCTAATCTTAGTCATAGGAAACAGATCCTCTACATGAAGCACTCCATGCTAGCCATTTTAAGATCGACATTCTGGCAATTCAATCACCTAAGGACATCCCTGGAATCATAACAACTGTATTAAGGAAGTATTTTAAACTGAACTCTTTACAAGAAATACTTTCTTCCTCTTTCCCCTTGGACCAAGAAATGTCAGTTAATCAGGCCTACCAATGGTGAATTAGGACATTTGACATCTTGATATTTCTGATGTTCTTTCATTGTGCAGGACATCAGTCTCTGCCTCTACTTTTTCAGTGACTAGCCCCTCGGCTGAGGGGTTTGAACATAGCTACAGCAGGAACTAAGCATGCCAGTATAATAAGATCATGATGCAACTGTGATTAGTTTTAATATATTGATTGCAGGATAGGAAGGGAGAAAATGGTGCGGATGCGCCTAAATGTGGGGATTTCAAGTTATTGCAAATGGCATGAGAAATAACATGTAGAATTGGGAAAAAACGATCTGATCCAGGGGAAATATTGGGCCAAAACCCACACAAATTTACATGTGTGCTGTGGCTAATCTGAGGGTTATGGTGCTGAGAATAAGGGCAGGATCAGAGAGGGGGACAAGGGTTTTCTACTCCCATACCACAGTTTGAGTGTGGGCAGTGGTGAGTCACTACAGCTCCCAGCAGTGCCCCACACCTGCACTCAAATGACAGACTCTGGGGGCCTGTGGCCTTGGACTACCAGGTCTGGAGTTTACAGACTTGGTAATTCTGAGCCCAGAGACACCAGGAAAGTTAAAATGGGCTGGAGAGATATTTGTCCCAGGGATACCACTCTAGACCACTTGGGCCGGAGAGATATCTGTACGGGGATACCACTCTAGACCACTCATAATGAGGGCCTAATAGTAAGTAAGGTGTGATATCAGAGATGGATATTTACTTTGATTTCATGTTCTTTTCTTCTATTAGAATGTTGTGGACATTGAAGAATGTGATGAGATCTGAGCTATTTCAGATGTTTGGATACATAGAGGGTTGGATGGTGCTGCAGACAGGAGGTTAGCAAATAAACCTGTGATATCCCACTTGGTGTTGTGCAAATCTAAAATAAAAAATAAAAAAACACACTGGTAATTCCATTAATCTAAGTCCATTCATCCTTATTCCAATCATAGTATAATGATGTGAGTCCACCTCCCTAGACATCCACTCCATTGCCACCTTTCCTTTAAATAAACAAAAAATTTGGGCTGCTTCCTCAGAAGATGCCCTGTATGATTACCAAGTGCATGGCCATCCAAACTTACTCACCGAAATGGAGGGAGGACTACATTACTAACTGGAACAAGAAAAAATGGCCTCAGAGAAATCAAATTGCCAATAAAAATTAAAACATTACGTCTTTGTCCATTTTCTATTCTAATTAATACATAATGAGGGATACTAAAAACATGCTGCTGAGGCAGCCCAACAAAAGAGCATCAACCTGGCAACAGTGCACACAGACATATAGCAGTTTCTAAACAATGCCAGATCGAAAACAAAGCCAACCAAGATAGGGGACAGCAAGCACACCCCACAAGCTATGCCCTTGGTTCATCTAAATAGGACTACAAAACATTGATGTAGAAGAGAGAGAGAGGGACAATGAGGTCTCAGAAATCATCTCCAAGAGTCATAACCAACAGCAGAAACCAGCAACACTGTAGAGAGAATGGAAAGATCCCATCTCCTCCAAAGTGCAGAACAAACAACACACAGGTACCACATAAACAACAATATCCTAAAATAGTGAGAAAATCATGAAACCCAAGTCAGGACACTGTCGGGGAAACAGAAAGATGGATACCAATACACCATATATTGGACCCACATCTTACACAGTACAGTAAAGGATGACAAGAAGCACAGAGAGCAACCAGCAGCTCAACCTCTGTCTTATCCAGGTGACTGGTTGACACCTGTTCGGTATAAGTCAATAAGGACGCTCAATGAAGGACCACACGCCAATTATGAATACAATTTAGCTTTACTAGAATTTCAGGTAAATGTAGGAATTAGCACATTAACAATAACGGAATAAGAATAGCATTGAAAAGCATCTATTTATATATAAGTACACTACAAAGAGCATCTATGTATACATTTGAGCAAAGAGTTCATTGACAGATATAAGCTTGGAATAACTGTATACCAAAATGTGTTACACTACGTTGTTCAGGAAGTAAAATATAAACGAGTTGAATACTTCAGATAAGCTTTGACTTACTGCACACCAAAATGCATGTTTCAATTACTGCAGCAGGCTCACACTATGATGTTCAGAAAACAAAATATAAACGAGCTGAATTCTTCAGATTAGCTTTGCTTAACTGCATACCAAAATGTATGTTTCAATTACTGTAGCAGGCTCACACTACGATGTTTAGAAAGCAAAATATAAACGAGCTGAATACTTCAGATTATAAACACAGTGCAAGCATAATAATCAATCATAATAATAGAGCAGAGAAACAAAGGCCTTTCATCCCTGTGTGGAACTTAACTTAGTCCACGAAATGCTGGGAAGCCCTCTACCGCCTGCTTGGACCTCTCTCCCCCTCAAGCATCACGGTCTCTGAACAGCAAAACAGGGAGGCAGCGCTGGGCCATGGCAGCTTTCACAATCCCATCCGCGAGCTTCAGATCCCTCACCCACACTTCAGTGCTTATATAACTCAAAGCTTGGATTCTATCTCTTTCTGGCATTTCCTAGCTATGTTATCAGCACTTGGCTGCTCTGCCCTTCCCCAGCCTTTGTTTTCATACCATCTTCTCCCTGTACTCTTGTTCTCAAGGTTGAGACGGAGTCTTCTACACAAACAAGCTTGAAAATAATATCATGAACTTTTCCACGTTGTTCGGTGATTTCAGCAGGCATCACGCTCATCTACACTGCTCAAACGAATTAACCCTTTGTGTCACAATGTCTTCTGCACCTTTCCCTATGCTGATCACTCCACCCCTTAGATGAGCGCGATGCATGCGAAACAGATATCATTTACTTTGACATTCCGCTAGCTAGGTTGCTACTAATACTTGTCAGCGATATTCTGAGCGCCTGCATCTTAGTATAAAGCTGTTTTGTGCATACATATAGTCTACATAGTATAGTCATTAGCGTAACACAAACAATCAATAACCAAATTAGCTGTTGTAACACTATATTTAGCGTCTTCATAGCTCCTAGTGCCCAGCCTAAGAAGATGTCATACCAATAATGCTCAGTTATTTGCTGGATGCATGAAGCAGCGTGCATACGCTGTTTTAGCGTTTATGGTCATCAGTATGGCTGTATCCTTGGTGTATTTAGCTGCCATATCAAATTTAGCAAAGGTAACTTGTGCGTAGTGCCTGATTGCATCTAATCTGGGTAGCTTAACAACAAGTGAGATGTTCCACTCTAACTGCGCACGCATTTGCGTCTGTAATGTGGTTATGGTGAACTTAGTTGGTCGTTAAAAGATGTGAGTGCTTATGTCAATAATGCTGGTAATATTGCACATACACATTACTTGCTCTCCGGTGATTTGTATAAATCCGTTAATAAGTAAGGGATGATTAGTGACATAACATATGCTTTCTGTCCCTATCTGATATAAGTCTGCGCCATTTAATAGGATAAGGTAACCATTCACATTCTCCTGGTATTGTGTGAAGACATGGATCTAGCACCCGTACAGTGTGGGTACATACCCACCCCTTAGAGCAATCTGCACATCTAGTGGGATCTACAGTGTGATTTATTTCATCAATCCACTTTTTGTCAGTGTGAGGTATCCACCATTCTTTTACTTATCACTACGGGGAGCAAAATAAAGGGGCCCCATATGTCGAGAGGAAGATCACTTCTTGCTATATAAAAAAGAGCATAACACATTTCTTCCTCACAGTGAAACTGTATGGGCTTTACCCATATTTCCTCAGGCAAATGCAATTGTTGTGTCCAATATTCACCTTGAAGCTGTCCCCATTCTGCTTTAAAGTCTGCATACTGTTGATTAACAATGCTTTGCCAAAGTATGCACTGGATGCCCTTAGTCACTGTTTGTGTGTTTTGAAAGCTTTTTCTGAATTGTTCATAAGTGAAATTATTATGCCATTGCCAATCGCGATACAACCCACGCAGGACTTTCCATACTTCTTGTGTGTGTGCCCCCATTGAGAAATTACTTTTATGGCCTCTCCTGTACTATATCCTGTAGAAGATAGCTTATTCCTAATGGCTTCAACATCAAAAGAATTCAGGGCCCCTACCCTGATTCCGGTGGCCCCACTATCAAAGACCCTAGATCTCTTTTAATGCGTAACTTTGGCAAGGGCCATAACTGTGGTGTCCATGGTGCACATAATGGATCATACTTTGGCAATATTTATCTGTAACACAATACGATTTATTATGCTTGCATGCAGAGCTTGCTTACATCCTATTCTATATCGAACTATAGAAACGTTGCTTAAGTTGCTAACCATGCGTCTTTCGGTTACATAAAACATGAAGGCTGGTGGTTTGGAGTATCGAACTCCTTTGGTTCCATTGTTCATTGTAACAACCACCATGTGTCCTGGTATCACAATATTTACATATCATGTTTAGCATATAACTCAAAGCCTGTACTGTTGCTGGCGTCCCCTGCAACTCGTTCAGTCCGTTGGCATGTCGGATTTGCTGTCCAGTTACCTTCCAGGTCATAGCTTTGGCAGCCATCCACTTGCCTCCAGGTACCTCCACGTTGCAAAGTGAAACATTTCCCTGGTCATCAGTTATGTTAGCGGCTTGAGGTGCACAAGTGACATGAAGGCCTGTAACGACGTTCTCTGCTATCATCAACGCAGATGTCATCGTTTATGACCGTGGGGTAAGTCTCACTGCAGGTACAAATACAGGTACATTAGAGTTCTTTAAAAGTACAATATACGTACTCCCCACCCCTTGACTCAATAGCTCTCCTGCCTCTGGCTTTTTCCCTGGATGGTTCACCCATACTTTTCTTCCTGTGCTTCCAAATCCTCCCTCACCTCTCTGGGTGTTATCGGGGGGGGGCAGATCTTTCTTCAATGTGGGGGGTGTACGATTGTTCACAAATCACTTGTGCAAGTCTGTCATGTGCTGATAACTTTTTTTAGCTGTTCTTTCACCAATCCGTTATATCTCCGAATCATGCCTGCAGCTTGTGGATAATAACTAAGATGCACAATCCACCAAATTCCCTGTTCCTACGCCCAGCCCTGCACTGTTTTCCCTGAAAGGTGTGTGCCCCTATCTGTTTGGATCTCATCAGGTGCCCCATAATGTTTTATCAGGTAGTTTAGCCCTCGCAACGTGGACTTTTGATCTGCAGACTTACAGGGCATACCCAACATAAGGCCAGAGTAGGTGTCCACCATGGTCAATATGTAGCTTTTTCCTCCTTCTTTTGGTAGCGGCCCGATATAGTCCAATTGCCACACCATAGCAGCTGCAGTTCCTCTTCTGATATGGCCGCTAGGCTTCTTTAGCAGGGTCATTTGTCTAATCTGGTTGCATATGGGGAACTCCTTTACTGCTTGTTGCACTTGTTCTTTAGTAACTGGAATTTGTCATTGCTGTGCCCATGCATAAGTGCTATTCTCTCCTAGATGTCCGGATGTTGCATGGGCCCTGTTTGCTAAAGCAGCTTCAGCTTCCTCCTTCATGACCACCGTACGCGTTTTGGCCATTTGATCTGCGGTGTTGTTGAATAGAGATGCAAGTGAGGTATCTGATGGGCAATGGGCATCCACATGTCCCACATAGATTTGACATTTTTGCCCTTTCTCCCAAATCTCTTCCCATAGCTGCTCGCCTCCCGAAATGGGGGTGCCTTTAATTTTTCATCCATCCTTGCGCCCAGTCGGGGCCCAGCTTACTAGTCCTTGGTAAGTGGCCCGACTGTCAGTGTACACAAATGTTTTCTCTCCGATGGGGGGTTGTTCGATCACTGCTGCTACCCCCTGCAGTTATGCAAGCTGGCTTGATTCATTATCCCCTCCTCGCAGCAACAATGTTTCTGTAGCAGGCTGGAATGTGACTGTTTGCCATTGTCTTTTTCCTTGATAGTACCGGGCGGTACCATCTGTGATCCATGCATTTTGCTAATCTTCTTCGGTGAGTCGTTCAAAAGGCGGGCTGTCTGAAATGGTAAGGATTCCATTTCAGAGGGCTCTGGCGCAGGGGCCATTGCCTGCAAGTCCACTGCCCCTAGCTTATCTTCTTGTAACTTCAACACTCCTGCTGGTCCCGGTTTTGCCCTCTGCTGCAGATACCATTTCCACTTCACAATGGCAAGCTCCTGCGCTCTGCCTACTTTATTGTTAACCCCTCCTTCTCTTGTCCAACCTAGTAAGGGGACCCATGTTTTTAAGGTGTCCGGCCAATCATCAGTTATGCGTTCTGTTTCCACTAAGGCCCAATCTTGTGGCACCCTCTTTTTTCCCTGCCTCTGCCATAGGCTCCACATCACTACATCATCTACATCATCCTGTACTATCATTTCCAGCTCAGACGGGTCTCCTTCTGTGATGGGACCTAACGTAAAAGGATTCTGTAATGCATCTTTTGCTCCAGTGTCCCACAGTCTCACCAACCATTTAAACAAAGGCTCTGTAGGCATCTGCCTAAACATACGGGTTATCTCCAACAACTCACTCTGCGTATAATCTCTTACCAAACGAGAATTCTGTATTTGCCCACCATTCACTCCCTTTCCACCTTCAATTTCACCTACACGTCCTTCTCCACTTTCAACTCCACCTAGTTCTGTTACACGTACTTCCACCTCATCCTCCCAATTCCAGTCATCATTATCTGAGACTGTTCCATCCCAAGTATATGGATCCCAATTTTCTTTGCGTACCAATGCCCTCACTTGCACAGTTGAGGGTATTTTAGGCTTCCGCCTACTCTTCTGTTTGCGTACCAGTGCCCTCACTTGCACAGTTGAGGGCATTTTAGGCTTTTGTCTACTCTTCTGTTTGCGTACCAGTGCCCTCACTTGCATAGTTGAGGGCATTTTAGGCTTCTGCCTACTCTTCTGTTTGCGTACCAGTGCCCTCACTTGCACAGCTGAGGGTATTTTAGGCTTCTGCCTACTCTTCTGTTTTGCTACTCGTACTGCTAATGCGGTGCACCTTGCCTCCTTTTGATCACCCGAGTCACTGCATTTTCTATGGTCTCTTTCATAAGTAACTGCCTTTCCTGCAAGGCTGCAACCGCATCCCGCAGTTTTCTTATCTCTCCATCTTGTGTTAATGTTTTCCTGTATACCGTACGGAGTGCAGACAGGAAAAGCCATCCCACTTGCCCTGCTGCTTTCAGCTCCAGCTTCGCCCCTCTTAGCTTCACACTCTCAACCGCATCTTCCACTAAGAGAGGAGTCACTTTCTCATCTAATGCCTCCCATAACACCGGCGCTGCCCACTGGTTCAGGAGTCCTGCCACACCAGAGAATGGGTCAGTTGCTAACCACCCGGGAATGGATCTGGCTTCTGCCCCATGCTGCCTTCCGCTCTCTGCCTCACTTTTCTTACGTCCCCAAAGAGGCATTATTGACTTATGCCCCACTTCTGGTACCAAAATGTCTTATCCAGGTGACTGGTTGACATCTGTTCGGTATAAGTCAATAAGGACGCTCAATGAAGGACCACACGCCAATTATGAATACAATTTATCTTTACTAAAATTTCAGGTAAATGTAAGCATTTAGCACATTAACAATAGTGGAATAAGAATAGCAATGAAAAGCATCTATTTATATATAAGTACACTACAAAGAGCATCTATGTATACATATGAGCAAAGAGTTAATTGACAGATATAAGCTTGGAATAACTGTATACCAAAATGTGTTACACTACGATGTTCAGGAAGTAAAATATAAACAAGTTGAATACTTCAGATAAGCTTTGATTTACTGCACACCAAAATGCATGTTTCAATTACTGCAGCAGGCTCACACTACGATGTTCAGAAAGCAAAATATAAATAAGCTGAATTCTTCAGATTAGCTTTGCTTAACTGCATATCAAAATGTATTTCAATTACTGTAGCAGGCTCACACTACAATGTTTAGAAAGGAAAATATAAACGAGCTGAATACTTCAGATTATAAACACAGTGCAAGCATAATAATCAATCATAATAAAAGAGCAGAGAAACAAAGGCCTTTCATCCCTGTGTGGAACTTAACTTAGTCCACGAAATGCTGGGAAGCCCTCTACCGCCTGCTTGGACCTCTCTCCCCCTCAAGCATCACGGTCTCAGAACAGCAAGACAGGGAGGCAGCGCTGGGCCATGGCAGCTTTCACAACCCCATCTGCGAGCTTCAGATCCCGCACTTCAGTGCTTAAATAACTTAAAGCTTGGATTCTATCTCTTTCTGGCATTTCCTAGCTATATTATCAGCACTTGGCTGTTCTGCCCTTCCCCAGCCTTTGTTTTCATTCCATCTTCTCCCTGTACTCTCGTTCTCAAAGTTGAGACGGAGTCTTTTACACAAACAAGCTTGAAAATAATATCATGAACTTTTCCATGTTGTTTGGTGATTTCAGCAGGCATCACGCTCATCTACACTGCTCAAGCTAACTAACCCGTCGCGTCACAATGTCTTCTGCACCTTTCCCTATACTGATCAACCTCCTAGCAGTCCTACTAGTTGGCTAACCCAGGGAAGATTGAGCTAGATAAGTTATCCCATTTGCACCTTCTGACTGAGTAATGGGGAAGACAAAAAAGCAGGTGACAGGAAAATAAGAGCTGATAGATAAATGGAAAGAAGAAGGCACCCACATGTTATCCACAGAAGATGAAAAATAACCAGCAAAACATGTTAATGCACCTCTAAGGCAATATGGAACATGGAGATGAACAAGGATGATAAGACACAAAAAAGAGGTCAACCGAAGCCTTAACAAACAACCCACTAACTGAGAAGTGACTGCAAATAGCAGAACTTCAGACACTCAAACAAAGGATAACAACCTGCTGAGAATGACATCTGAATCTGCAAAAAACATAACCTAGAGCCACATGACCAGAGGACCACCCCCATTTATGACCGCATATAGTCAAGGAAGTAAGGGCCTGATATAGAACTCGGCAGACAGATTACTCTTTCACAACAGTGATGAATAGCCTATCGGTCGAAATCTAAATCCCATAGGACATAATAGGATTTCGTTTTCAGTGGATGGGATATCTATCACCGTTGTGACAGAGTAAGCCATCTGTCGAGTTCTAAATCAGGCCCTAAGCCCCTGAAGGGAGCAGGGGCAAAACCAGAAACTAAACTATAGTGTGACAACTGACTCTGAAGCCCCATGCCTAAGGCAGGCCCAACCACCACCAGCAGAAAGACTCATTGAAAACAAAAAGGAGGCAAGGCTCATAGGACCACTATAAGAGCAGACATAATGAGAGCCAGGATCCATGAACAAAGAAGGAAAGTGGAGGCATTTCTAGAGGAAAAATATCTTACCCCCTATAAGTAAGAATGTATGAACAGTCTCTACTGGAAAAAAGATAAACTTGCCACCCCAATAATCCAGACCTCTCCGTTGATGTACCACTACTCAGAAAGTTTGTAGAAAACAACACTGTGAGAAATTGGGCTGTTGGTTGAGGGGTTAAAACTGTACTCAAGCAACAGCCAGATTCTTGTCATTGTGAACCACAAAAATTGACAAATTTAACCAGTGCTTAATCCTACAGTAACCTGGCACATAAGCAGTCAGGCTTACTTTAGAAGCAGTGTGTAAAGTATTTGTGCATTACCTAAACATTAATTAGTGATAACACCACACAAAAAGGTATGACAGGAGTTATGCATTTTTAAAGTTTAAAGTCAAAAATTGTGCCTAACTGATTAAGGCACCAACTGTGGACATCTAGTTGCAGAGACTCGGGGAAAGTCATAAGTTATGGAGCACAGTTCAGATACACAAAGGGCATTGGGCCCAGTCTCCACTTACATATCGACGTTGACATTTTGAAATTTTGAAGAAAAATGTCTGAGGAGGTAAAGTTCAGTGATGAATGGGAGCTGACAGTATCCAAAGAGGAGGTGCCGCTGTTGGAGAGCTGCTGGACAAAATCATGGTGAAGATTTCTACTTTTAGACTTAGGGCCTGATTTGGAGTTTGACAGATGGGTTACTCCATCACAAACATCACGAATATCCCGACTGCCATATTACATTTGCCATTGCATATAATGGGGTCGTAAAATGGTGGATGGGGTAACCATCAAGTTTGTGATGGAGTAACTTCATCCACCAAACTCTTAATCAGGCCCTTTGTCTCTTTTTTCGAAGTTGAAAATCTCCAGTGGGATAAAGCTAAAGGCTGTGGCCAGCGAGGACTCCACAAGGTTCAATACCCTATCTGCAAGGAGCTGCTGAACAGAATTTGCTGCTGCAGAAAAGAATGTAGCAGGAACTACTGGAAAGTCAGGTCAACAAGCGATGCACCTTGGGTGGATCAGCGAGCAGGTAGATCTGGGTCTCCTCGGTTCCCAGAGCATTATATGGCTGAATTTTTTTCAGGACCCAGCTTTTGGATTCAAGCTATCGGGGTACCTTTAGCATTATCCCCAAGGATTCAGGACAGTAACAGCACTGTTTGGTGGGCCGGGACTAACTCTGCCTGGGTTCCAGTGGGGGTTCAAGTTGGTGGGAGCCTTTTTTGTCCCTAAGGTTCTAATTAGGAGACCAGTCAACTAGCTATGGAGTCACTCGGAAAGTCCTGCTTTAAAGCAGAAAAGCAGATCTCAAGCAGCAGGGCAGTCCTCTGAGGGCACAAGCAGTCCTCTGAGAATCCTTAACAGGTCCAGAAGAAAACTGAAGCGTGGGTCTGAGGGTCCTAGTTTTATACCTGGTGCCAGCTTTGAAGTGGAAGGCACGTTTGGAGTTTTCCCCCCACAAAGGTGGCTGAAATTTCCTGCCTCCCTGCCTTGGACCCAGGATGTCTGGAGTCACAATAGGCTAGTGTGAAGTCCTTTGTGTGTGTGCTGAGGCAGTGTCTTTGAAGAGCAAGTGAGAATGTATGCAGCTCTGTCCCCCCATCCTGCTACAATGGCACATTCTACCAACACCTTATCCCCTTAATGTGTGGCTGTCATGAAGGAATATATAAAGGCCAGATGCCAACTATGTCTATCCATGTGACCTAGGAAACAGGCTGCAGGCACAAACAGGTTAGGGCAAGAAAATGCCAGTCTTTTAAAAGTAGCATTTTCCGAATTGTGACTTAAAAATTACTTTACCATTAAAGAAGATGTTAAATTACAAATCCCAAACAAAAGTTATCATATGTTAAATATAATAAGGTAATTCTATGGGACAGGTAGGCCTCACATTAGTGAAAAACTAGGCCTTGATTTACACTTTTTGGTGCAAAACTGCACCAACGCAGTCTTGGACCAAAAGGTTTAGCACCAGCTTGCACCATTTCTGAGCACCAGCTGGGCACCATAATAATGGAATGGTGCAAGCTGGTGCAAAGGGTAGGCTAGCGTAAAATAAATGACGTTAGCCAGGTGGGGTTGGTGGTATGGAAGAAGGGGGTTTTGCACCAAAAAATAACATTAGGCAGGTTAGAGTAAAAAAAAGTGACTCCAACTATCCTAGTGCCATTTTCTGATGCAAAACCATCCATACCACATGACTCCTGTCTCATGCCCAAAACCTCAATGGCCAGCACAGGGGACCAGGGTCCCCTGAGCATGGCCATTGTACCCAGTGCCATGTGAGGGGGCCCACTTCAGGGCCCCCAATGGCACTTAAAAAAATAAAAATACTTACCTGTACTTACCTGGGATGGGGTCCCCCATCCTCTGCTGTCCCTCTGGTGTGGGTGTGGGTTTCCCTGGGGCCTGGGGAGGGCACATGTGGGCTTATTCTTTGGTGTTCTACCATGGAAATAGGCCCACAGGTCCCCTAACGCCTGCCATGAACCAGGCGTTAAATAATGGTGCAAAGCAAGCTTTGCACCATTATTTGACCACTCCTCCCCACCGGGCATGATTTTAGCTCGGGGATAAATATGGCGGTAAGGCCATAGGGTCATATCTTGCACGGGAACATCTACTTTGCATCTCATTGACGCAAAGTAGGTTTCCACGTCCAAAAAATGACTTTAGCTCCATAAATTTGGTGCTTGACGGGTGTAGCACCTAAGTATATATATGGAGTTGGTTTTGCACCGAATTTGTGTAAAAAAAAAGATGCAAATTTGGTGCAAAACAAGTATAAATATGCCCCCTAATTTGGGAATATTCACTACTAGGGCATGTAAAACTTAAAAGTACATGTCCAAATTTGTAAATACACTGCGCCTTGCCCTATGGGCTCTTTAGGGCCTACCATAAGGGTGACTTATATGAATTAAAAAGGGAGTTTTAGGCTTCGGAAAAAGAGTTATTTTGCCAAGGCAAATTGGCAAGTTACAGCTGCGCCCATGATTCAATGGCAGCCCTGAAACATGTTTTACAGAGCCACTTAAGAGAGTTGTGCAATACGTGCTGCAGGCCTGCTGGTAGCATTTAATTTACCAGCCCTGGGTATCCGGTATATCAATTTACCAGAGACTTATAAGTAAACTGAATATGCTGAACAGGTGTGAACCAGTTTTAGGACCGCTGACAGAATATTGGAGCCAACAATATTGTGACCAAAAATATTGTATCTAAAATAATGATTACAAAAATATAATATTCCTATACTTATATTAGCAAGTGCAGAAACATATGGAAATATAATATCTTATTACGCCACTATAGTTAAAAACATACAACAATATTGTATTCTTAATAAATACATATATAGTTTAAAATAGTAAATCTTTAGTATATTAATATATAACATTAATATAATGCAAATTTAACTAATTTTAAATACTATAATAAACTATATTTATATAAACACACAAACACATATACCTGTGCGTGAGTGTAAATGTACATAGTAACACTAGGTAGTTATAGTTAGGATCTAGTTTCTATATAAAAACATTTTTTACTTGCCTATATCTTTAGCGCAGCTTGAGGAATCTTCACAAAACTTTCCAAATACATTAGCCAGTCCTGTTTGATGCTGCCTGGAAAGTTTCGGGATATTCCGTCCAGAGGGAGCCCGAGAAAAAAAGGGGGTCCCAATACATGTTTTCCCCATTAATTTTTCAATAGGGATTTTAAACAGCGATAGCACGGAATTACACCACATTTGGCAGGAAGGTAGGTCCTGGTCCGGATAGAGTGCTTTTCTAATTTGGTGTAATTCCATTCAGTAGTTTTAAGGAAATTAAAGAAAATCTCAGTTTGTATATCGAGGGATGCAAAGGATTCACAACCCCTCCCAATCTCATGCAAAGATCTGATTGGCTGATAACAATTCAACAACAGAAGTCATTGAAGTGTTGTCAGCCGTCTTGGGACTCAAAATAAAGTAAAAAATAAATAAAAGTGGCAAGGGTACGAACACCATGAGCTCTGGCCCCCTGAGCTCTGGCAGTGGGGTCCCAAGGGGCCCCCCAGGGCTAAAAAGCATTTTTTTAATCCACAGGGGTTGCGTTAGATCTGCCATAAAATAAAATTTAAAAAAGTGAAGCGCGGCCTCCCACGCTTTGTTACTTTATTGCCCCTGGGTGGGCGAGGTCCTGGGGACTTTTGTGTAAAGGAGCAGGGGGATCTCCTGGCCCCCTCTTGCTTCCCTGGGCACCGCCACCTTCCCAGGGCTTCTGAGTTATATGCGGGAGCGCGTGCCATGGGGACCACCATTTCCCCAGGGACACAGCTATTTGCTGTGGTTTGGCTGCAGCTCTGCAGTTGAGGCTGAGCCACAGCAAACACTCTGGGTTTTGACAGCGTGACCTGTAAAGCAGGCCCCACTGTCAAAATCTGAAACTTTTATCTCTGTTTCCTGCACACATACAGGGGACAAAGATGAAATGCTTCAGCAAGCAGTGAGCTGCTGTCAAAGTAGCTCTGTGCTTGCTGAAGCAATGGCACCACAAGGGAAGCCTTAAGGCTTTCCCCACAGTGCCAGGTAGCCCTTAGGGCTTTTTATTTAAAAAACCTTTTAAAAAAAAAAAAATATATATATATATATATACATATATATAAATTAATAAATAAATATAAAAGGACGGCAGGGGAGCCATTGAGTGCTCCCTCGTGGTCCCAAAAAAATAAAATAAAAATAAAAACTGTAGTTCAGTTCGAGCTGGACTCATTTCCCTTTTTTTTCAAATAAAAAAATAATATAGTTTTCTAAAAATAACAAATACATTTTTATTTTAAAACAAACACAATTATATCGTTTTAAGTATATGCGATATTAAAGCGTAAAAGTATCTATCTCTATCTTTTTCACTTCCTTCTATCTTTCTGTCTCTCTTTCAATCAAATTCTCCTGCTCACACACACTCAGACACTTATATACCCACTCACAGACCCACTCAGACACTCATGCCCCTACTCACAGAACCACCGACACCCTCATGCACCCACTCGCAGACCCACGCACACACTAAAACACTGATTTATGCACTCTCACACCCAGACAATCTGACAGCCACTCTCAGATAAACCCTCTCACACCTATTCTCACACCCAGAGAAGCCGTGGCCAACTCCCGCCGTACACAGGAAAAGGGCTGTGAACAGCATGGGTTTGGGTGGTTAGGGGGTGTTAGCCACAGGGTCTGGCTGCAGGCCAGATCTTGCGGGCAACCTCCCCTGCAAATGGGTGAAGGTCATGCATGGTGCAAGATTGGGTGCTTACATGGGGTTAGTCTCAGGGCCTGTGGCCTACCACTGCTGTGCACGGCCAAAGGCCGTGCATGGTGGTGGTTGGGTTAACGTATAGTAATTAAAATTACTATACGTTAAAAAAAACAGAGAAATTCACTGATAAAAACAAAGGTTACAGAATTTTAAAAAACATAGAAATGTACTTAGAAAAATAAAGGCTTACATTTTAAACATAAAAAAGCACAGAAATTCATCAGTTATAGTTAGAGTTACCTCAAGTACTCAAGTGTACTGCTAATTACCCCACAAATGACGGCACTTGTGACATCTTTGATAACATTATTAATAATATCAATGTAGTATTTGTAGTAACATTTTTGATTGAAAACTGTGCATGGTGGGGTGCGAGTTATACTTACCTTAGGGAACGAGTTATAGTTACTTGAGATAACTCTAACTAAAACAGGTACACTTCTAAGGTTTTGTACATTTAAAATGTGGGCCTAACTATAAGGTCCCTGTAACCTTTGTTTTTTAATTAAATATATTTGTATAGCTCACCACTGTCACCCCTAGGGTTATCTGAGCACTGAGGGTGCAATGTCGCCATTGAAAAGCCAGGTCTTGAGTTTATTTCTGAAGTCTGCCAGGGAGGGTGCTGTTTGGAGGTTGAGAGTCAGGTCATTCCAGGTCTTGGTTGCAATGTAGAAGAGGGAAAGGCCCCCACTGCAGCTTTTACGGATGTGGGGGGGGGTGTGAGGACATGTGAGGTGGAAAAAAGGTGTGTTGCAGGCAGATGGAAGTTCAGTGAATGGTTGATGTGTGATGGTCCTTGATTGTGTAGAGCTTTGTAGGCATGCATGAGGATCTTGAGCTGGTACCTTCTCTGGAAGGGGATCCAGTAGAGGTTTCAGAGGTGTAAGGTGATGTGGGTCCATTTGGGAAGGTCCAGGGTGAGTCTGGCTGCAGTATTCTCTAAGGTCTGGAGTCTTCAGAGGAACTGGGTGGAGATACTGGAGTAGAGATCCGTGCCATAGTTGAGGCAGCTGGTGATGAGAGCCCGTGTAGGGGAAAGGGCCTTTAGAACGTGGCCGGAGCCACGCAGGCCTGAAGCTTGCAAGTGTTACCACGCTTGCTCTGAACCACTAATATGCCTGAACATGCAAATGCATGCTTAAGGCATCATTCATTCACGTGGTTCAGGCACACAGGAGGATCAGACGGAAGAGGAACGCAGGGGCCGGGTAAGTGGGGCTGGGATGGGTGAGGGGATTTTTAAGGACAATGTGGGGTATATTTTAGATTTCAAGGCGAGGTGGGTGGGTTGTTGTAGTTTTTAGGACAGGATTGGTTAGGTGTTAGGGTTTAGGGCAGGGGGTAGGGGCAGTTTTTAGGACAGGGTCGGGTAGGTTTTAGGGTTGAGGGCAGAGTTCAGGGCTGTTTTTTGGACAGGGCGGCGAAGGTTTAAGGGTTTAGGGTGGAGGTGGCGGTTGGGGTAGTTTTAGGGCAGTGTGTGGTAGTTTTAAGGACAATGTAGGTTTTAGGGTTTAGAGTGGGGTGGGTGGCGGGGTAGTTTTAAGGACAGGAAGGGGTAGGTTTTAGGGTCTGATAGAGGGGTGGGGGTAGTTTTTAGGACAGAGTAGGTTTTAGGGTTTAGGGCGGGGTCAGGTTAGGTTTTAAGACAGGGCAGGGTAGGTTTTAGGGTATAGGGCAGGGCAGGGGGTCACGGCAGTTTTTAGGACAAGGTGTGGGAGTTTTTAGGACAGGGTAGTTTTTAGGGTTTAGGGCTGGGACAGGGTCAGGGTAGTTTTTAGGACAGGGCAGGGCAGGTTTTAGGGTTTAGCGTGGGGTAGGTGTTATGACAGGGTAGTGGAGCTTTTAGGTAGGTTTTAGGGTCTAGGGCAGGGTGGAGAATGGGGTAGTTTTTAGGACAGGATAGGGTAGGTTTTAGGACAGGGCAGGGTCATTTTTAGGGTTTAGGGTGGGGGCAGAGAGTCGAAGTAGTTTATGGGACAGGGTGGGGGAGTTTTTAGGGCACGGTAAGTGTTACGGTTTAGTGAGGAGACGGCGGTTGGGGTAGGTTTTTGGAGAGGGCAGAGTAGGTATTAGGGTTTAGGGTGGTGGCAGGGGAACTGGGTAGTTTTTAGGACTGGGTGGGGGAAATTTGAGGACAGGGTATGTTTTAGGGTTTAATGCGGGGTGAAGTTGGGGTACTTTTCAGGCCAGGTCAGGGCAGGTTTTAGGACAGGGCAAGGTAGCTTTTAGGGTTTAGGGCGCGGACAGAGTCATTTTTAGGACAGGGCAAGGAAGGATTTAGGGCAGGGTGGGGTCGTTTTTAGGACAGTGCGGCCAGGTTTTAGGGTTCAGGGCTGGGGTTGGGTCGTTTTTAATACAGGGTGGAGGAGTTTTTAGGACAGGGGAGGTTTTAGGGTTTCGGGTGGAGTGGGGGTTGGGGTAGTTTTTAGGACAGGGTGGGGTAGCTTTAAAGGTTTAAGACAGGGCATGGTAGGTCTTGGGGTTTAGGGCAGGGGATCGGGGTAGTTTTTAGGACAGGATGGGTAGTTTTTAGGACAGTGTATGTTTTAGAGTTTAGGGTGGGGCCTGGGTGTTTTTAAGGACAGGGCAGTTGGGTAGTATTTAGGACAGTGTAGGCTTTAGGGTTTAGGGAGCCAGAGTTAGAGTACGTTTTAGAACAGGGCAGGGTTGGTAAGGACAGGGCAGGATAGCTTTTAGGGTTTAGGGGGGAAGGAGTCATTTTTAGGACAGGGTAGGGTAGGATTTAGGGTTCAGGGCGGGGCTGGATAGTTTTTAGGACAGGGCAGGTAGTTTTTAGGATTCAGGATAGAGGTTGTGTAGCTTTTAGGACAGGTTGGGGGAGTTTTTATGACTGTTTAGGTTTTAGGGTTTAGGGCGGGGTAGGAGGTCCGGGTAGTTTTTAGGACAGGGTGGGGTAGTTTTTAGGACAGGGCAGTATAGGGTTGAGGGTTTAGGGCAAGGACAGGGTTGTTTTTAGGACAAGTTGGTTAGTATTTAGGACAGTGTAGGTTTTAGAGTTTAAGGTGGGGTGGGGGTCGGGTGGTTTTAAGGCAGGGTGGGGTAGGTTTTAGGGTTTAGTGTGGGGGTGGGGGCCAGGTCATTCATAGGACAGGGTGGGTGACTTTTAAGACAGGGTAGGTTTTAGGGTTTGGGGGGTTTGGGGTAGTTTCTAGGACAGGGCACGGTGGGTTTTAGGGTTTAGGTCAGGGGCATGGGGCGGGTAGTTTTTGGGACAGGGTGAGGGAGTTTTTAGGACAGGGTAGGTTTTTTTAGGGTTTAGGTTGGGGGTGGGGTTCGGGTAGTTTTTAGGACAGGGTGGGTAGATTTTTGGATTCAGGATAGAGGTTGTGTAGCTTTTAGGACAGGTTGGAGGAGTTTGTATGACTGGTTAGGTTTTGCGGTTTAGGGTGGGGTAAAAGGTCGGGTAGTTTTTAGGACAGGGTGAGAAGACTTTTGGAAAGGGGAGGATTTAGGGTTTAGGGAGGGGTCAGGGGGGTCAGGGGGGTTGTATTATACAACCAAGCATGGCGTTACCAAATATACCTTTACTAAGCATGCTTTTACAATGAAATTAGTTGTAAAGGCATGCGTGGTAAAGGCATGTATGGTTAAGACGCGGCTGTTGTTCCGACCGAGTTAAGCCATGTGCGGTTCCGTCATACAACCCCCGGGTAATGGTCTTTGTGGTGTTGAATGAGATCCATCCGAAGATTCTGCAGAGCATGCAAAGGATGCGGGAGCAGGAGGAGGCGACAGCATTGACTTGTCATTTTATGGTCAGTTGGTTGTCTAGGGTGATGCCAAAGTTGTGTGCATGGCCTGTCTTTGTGGGTGTTGGTTCGAGTTCTGTGGGTTACCAGTTGTGGTTCTAAGAGGAGGTGTTCTCCTTGAAGATCAGTACTTCTGTTTTGTCAGAGTGGAGTTTGAGGCAGTTGTCTCTCAGCCATTTGCCTATGTTGGTCATGGTGTTGCAGAAGTTGGTTTTGGCACTGGAGGGGTCCTCAGAGAACAAGAGGATTAGTTGAGTGTCGCCTGTGTAGGAGATTATATTTGGTCCATCGGATCTGATGACATCTGTGAGGGGTCACATGTAGATGTGGAACAAGGTAGGCCTAAGGGCTTATCCTTGGGGGACGCTGCATACCGTGTTCTTGGATGCTGAGGTGAGGCAGTCAGATGCTCTGTGTGCATCCTGTAAGAAAAGGGTCAATCCACTTGAGGGGGTTCTGCTGTATGCCGTTGCTGTGGAGTCTGCCAATGAAGGTGTGCAGGGAGATGGTGTATAACGCAGTAGAGAGGTCAAGGAGGATCTGGGCTAATCAAGGAGAGCTCTGATTTAATCTGTGGCAGCAATCAGCGCAGTCTCAGTGCTGTGGTGGGCACGTAATTCTGACTGTGAGCCGTCGAGTAGGTGGTTTAGTTCCAAGTAATCGGAGAGCTGTTGGTTGATGGCTTTCTTGAGTACCTTGGCGAGGAAAGGCAGAAGGGGGATAGGTCAGTAATTTTTTAGGTCGCTGAGGTCAGCAGAGGGTTTCTTTAGGAGGTATCTGACCTCTGTGTATTTCCATCTGTGTGAGAAGGTTGCTGTGGAGAGGGAGGTGTTGAGGATGCTGGTGAGTTCCATGGTGATTGGGTTGGTTCCGAGGTTGAAGAGCTTGTGTGGGAAGGGGCCAGTGGGTCAGGGGTCAGTGGGATGGCCAATATGATGGCTGTGGTGGTCTGAATGGTGAGTGGAGGCCAGGTGAAGTTAGTTCTGCTGGTATTCGCTGGTTGGTTGAGGTTGTCTAGGCTGAGAGTGGTGAGTTGGGGGTCAAGATTGATGGTGGCGATCTTGCTGTGGTAGCAATCCGAGATGGTGTCTCAGAGTTCATGAGTGTTCTCTTTGATTGTTGGGTTGGAGAATCCCTTGACAATTTTAAAGAGTTCCTTTGTGTGGTTGGCTGCGGTATTGACACAGCAGTGATTGCTGCTTTCTTGATGCGCAGGTGGTACTTGCTGAGAGCTGCTTTGTGAGCTGCTCTGTTGGAGGGGTTCTTGGTGATGTGCCATCGATTCTCGAGTCGGTAGCAGTTGTCTTTGGTGGTTTTGAGCCCTAGGGTGCACCAGCTGTCTTGTTTTGAGGTTTTGCTGGTTTTTGCAGCTTTCAGCAGGAAACTTTGTTAGTGCATTTGATGATCCAGGTGGAGAAGTTCTGGATGGCCTGGTCCGTGTCTGCTGCCATGTCGGGTAGTTTGGTGCCGAGGGCCTGTGCCCAATGAGTTTCAGTTACCTTGCCCCAGCTGAAGTTGGAGGAGCTGTGTTGCTTCACGAGGGTGTGCTGGGCATTGGAGATGAAGAAGTGAATGATGGTGTGGTCGGTCCAGGTGAGTTTTGTGATGTGGGTGAATTTTATTCTGTTGCTGGGGGTACAAATTGAGTAGAGTGTGTGTCCAGCTTTGTATGTGGGTTTGGTGACCAGTTGGGTGAGGCCAATGGTGCTCAGGTTCTCCAAGAGGATGACTGAGTTGGTGTCACTGGGGTCGAAGACATGGAAATTGACATCACACAGTAGGACATAGTGGTGGAAGTCAATAACTAGGGGGCTGATGAGGTTAGAGATGGCATCACAGAGAGATGGTCGGGGTCCCGGGAGTCTGTAGGTGCCTCTTATCGTGTTCTTAACATTGGTCTGTAGGAGAAGGTTGAGGTGTTCCATGAGGGGTATTGGGTCATCGCTGGTGGCAGTACATTGGATAGCTTCCTTAAAGATGATGGCGCCTCCTCCGTGTTTTTTGGTGTGTCTTAGTGTATCATCTTGTAGCTGTATGGAGTGGTGCTGGTGATGTTGAGGTTCGAGGAGGGGTTGAGCCTCATTTTGGTGATAAAAGTGACATCAAAGAAGAGGGTGGTGATGATGTCCCAGATGTACATGCTGTGTTTGTAGAGGGAGCGGCGTTGAGCAGGAGGCATTGGAGCGGTTCTGGGTTGTTTGTAGTCTTCTGACAGGAGGTGGCACAGGGTGCAGTGCAGGCAGGTGATCCTGTGCAGCAGGAGAAACAGCAGGTGATGGTTCCTTTGGTTGATTGCAGGGAGGACATACAGCAGGTGTTGTTTTGGCACCGGGGGTCCAGGGCTAGGAGCTTCTCCATGGTGTAGCAGCAACTGGTGGAAGGGCCAGAAGGCCTGGTGCTGGGCATGATCCAGATGTGGACGGGCATAGACGGGTTTGCCTTTGGCATGTCTTTGTCGAGCCGGTGGCGAGGGTGCGCTGCATCCTCTATTAAGTAGGTCCTGGGAGGGGTGGTAACTGAACGGTAGGAAAACAACGAATGAGCAGTAAGGCTCACTGAGATGAACAGCAGGAGCAATGGAATAAACACAAATTACAATAAACGAAAAAGGAGTGGAAACAATCTTAAGACTAGAACTAAGAGAAGCACAGCAAGCACAAAAATTAACAGAGCACAATAATCACAAAAACTTAAAGAGGTGGCAAAATACAGTGTATACGAAAGAGTAGGCACAAAGACACTAGAAATGAAAAAGAGGTGAGCACCAATACAGTGAAATATGGAAGGAAATGAAGCGTGGCTAGATGAGGTTGAAGAGTCTACTCTTGCTAGGCAACTAGAAGTGCTGGCAGTTGAACGGAAGGAGAGATGCCGCAGAGCATATATATATATATACATATATATATATATATATATATATATATATATATATATATATATATATATATATATATATATATATATAATATATATCATTATAAATATGAACAAATCAATTGCTAAATATTAAAAAGTTGTAAAATATTTAAAAAATCCAGAGCTCATTTATTTTAAAAATGCTAAAAAATAACATACAGATTTTAAAGCATTCAAAAAAACAGATAAAAAATAGTAGATGTATTTAAACAATGTTAGGGAAAGTCTAACAAAAACAGATATATTATTCCCACTCCACCATGTGCAACATTAGGGAAAGCAAAAGTGTTGGACTCCTGAGGGATATGATTTACTATTACCACTCTAACCTGTGCAACACTAAGAAAACATTGGACTTTGGAGGGGTAAAACTTACTATTCAGTAGGGAGAGCGTTGGATATCAGTGCCGTAGAATGAACTATTCCCACGCTACTCTGTGCAACAGTAGGGAAATTGCTGGGCTGAAGACGGGTAAAATTCACTATTCTCACTCCAGTCTGTGCAACAGTAGTGAAAGTGTTGGACTTCAGAGTGGTTGAATTTACTCTTCCCACTCCAGTTTCTGCAACAGTAGGGAAAGCGTCAGACTTTGGAACGGTATAATTGACTATTCCCACTTTGGTCTGTGTAACTGTAGGGAAAGTGATGGACTTTGGAAGGGCAAGATTTACTTTTCCCACTCCAGTCTGTGCAGCAGTATGGAAGGCGTTGGACTTTGGAGGAGTAAAATTTGCTATTCCCACTCCAGTCTGTGCAACAGAAAGGAAAGTGTTGGACTTTGGAGAGGTTAAATTTTCTATTACCACTCCAATCTGTGCAACAGTAGGGAAAGCATTAGACATTGGAGGGATAAAATTCACTATTCCTACTCCAGTCTGTGCAACAGTAGGGAAAGTGATGGACTTCGAAGAGGTAATGTTTACAATTTCCACTCCAGTTTATGCAACAGTAGGGAAAGTATTTCACTTTAAACACAAAACACATATAAATACCCCTATTCATTTACAACAAATATAAAACTGTCAATAAGAAAAAAAAGAATTAACCACAAATTAAATAATATATAAAATGAAAATCAATTAAACAATTTACAAGATTATTAAACGTAATCACTAATTATCAATAAAAAAGTGTTACCAAATCACCTTCCCACACTATACCCCCCACAAACCTAGCAACCCACACTAAAAATATAAATAAAATAAATATGTATGACACAATTAACATAGTTAATAAGCAGTTATGTAAATATTAATACATGAATAATTAATAACTATTTAATAATATAATAATTTCCCATCCTATGCCCCTACAATCCCAGCAGCCTGCATCCAATATATAACATAAAAACTAAAATTATTACACAAGTTGCATCATTACTAGTCAATTAAATAATAATTATTAAATGAATCAGTAATTATTAAATAAGTGTTACTTAGTCAACTTCCCACCTACACCCCTTCAACACCAACAACCTGCACCTAATGTATAACTGAAAAATATAATTATTAGACAATTTTAACAACTAATAATCCATTAAATTGTTAAACAATTTGTTATTGTTAATTAATTGTTATTTGATTAACTTCCAAGCCTATACCTCTACAAATCCAGCAACCCACACCTAATATATTCCAACAAACATTATGAGACAATTTACATCATTAATAATCAATTAAATAATCCTAAAAAATCCTGCAACCCACATCTAAATTATAACTCTGATATACTTACTAAACAATTACATAACTAATAATTAATTGATTAATAAAAATAAGTTAATAACTAATTGTTAATTAATTATTACTTAAATAACTTCACACCTTATACCCCTACAAACCCCCCAACCAGCTACACACTATACATTATTATTAGGAATTAAATTACAATTTATAAAACACTTAAAATTACAAACTATATTTAAAAATATTGCTAACAATCATACAAACAATATTAAGACATTCAACTTAAAATATGAACCAAAGCATATAAAGAATTTTAACAAATTATATTTGTGACAACTATATTATTGAAAACAATATTACCAGCAAAGATATTCTTGTAAACAATATTATTTATCTAAAAAAATCTATATTCTTGGCAACAATACTTCTGCATCACGATATTTGTGTGTCACAATATTTTGTTTCCGCTATTTCTGCAACTCGATAGTTTAAACTATTTTTTTTTTCCAAACACCCCAATTTTACCAAGTTTTAGGAAATGAGCACCAGCTCTTTAGCACTGGTTAGCACTGGTAAAGAGTACTAAGGCCAATAAAAACTAATTCAGCAAAACAGGAGGATTAAAGACAAACGGGTTGGGGGAGGACCTAGCAGAGAGAGGCAGATGCAGCAAGCAGCTTCAGAGACTCCTGGGGCACAGAAAGCCAGCTTTGAGAGAAACAGAAAGGAGTGCAGAAAAATAGCCCCAGCAATCCCCGGCTCACAAATTATCCAAACATGCAAAAGAAAGAACCAAAATAGAAATAGCCAACCCATTCAAGGAGAGAGCCACTAATTATTTAGGTATAACCCCAACACAGCCTTTTAGGGTTCAACCAAATCATGCTGTCCCACACCATCCAGACCCTGTGAGAAGACCCAAACATATCCAGGGAAGGAGGAGGTGTGCCAAGATCGCAGCTGTTGGACCTAGCACTTTTTGCTGGGTCATCCCCATACTTTTTACCTCCTTCCATTGATTTTTTCTCGCCTGTTTTTGTTAGCTTTGGGACTCTGGGCACTTTACCACTGCTGACTAGTGCTAAAGTGCAAGTGGTCTCTGACTAAATGATATTGGTGATTGGTTTTGTCCATGATGGGCATATTTCATTTACTAGTAAGTCCCTAGTAAAGTGCACTCGAAGTGCCCAGGGCCTGTAAATCAAATGCTATGAGTGGGACTACAGCACTGATTGTGCCATCCATATGAGTATCTCTGTAACATGTTTCTGAACTGCCCATGTAGTGCACCCACTTGCCAGGCCCAAACCTTCCCTTTTACTACATGTGAGTCACTCCTCAGGTAGTCCCACGGCAGTCCCAAGGGCAGGGTGCAGTGTACTAGTGTGTTTTACATGCCCTAATAGTGAAATACTGCTAAATTAGTTTTGCACTATTTCAAGGCCTATCTATGCAATAGGATAACATGGGGGAGGGGGGTTACCTTTAAATATACATCAAGTGTAATTTCTCATTGAGAGCAGATAGAAATGTGGAGTTTGGGGTCTTGAAACTCACAATTTAAAAAATGCATCTTTTGATGAAGTTGGTTTTTAAATTGTAAGTTTGAAAATGTCACTTTTAGAAAGTGGGCATTTTCTTGCTTAACCATTCTCTGCCTCTGCCTGGCTGTAGAATAAACATCTGGGTCAGACTGGCAGTAAGCTGTTTGTGAATTCACTCTAGACAGTGACACAAAGGGAGCTGAGGTATGTCCTGCATATCCTGGTGGGTCTTCCTGGGCTAGAGTGGTGGGAGGAGTTGACACTTGCACCTGAATAAGGCTGTACCTATCCTTACACAATACAGTCTACAACCCCCTGGAGTGTGTCTGGGGCCAGGATAGGGAGAGGCAGGGTTTTGTGCACTGCAAAGACTTTCCCTTGATGTTTGCCTACTTCAAAGGCAGAAATGAGTATGACTGCTGACCCCACAACTTCAGAACACTTCTGGTCTGAGGACATTCTGCCAGGGAGAAGAGCTGAATGCTTGAGGGGACCTGCCACTCTGCCTGTTGCTTTACTGTGCTGGCACACTGCTGCTAGTTCTGCCCTGAGAGTAAAAGGACTGAAATTTGCTATCTACATCCTGCTTTCCAAGGTTCTCCAAGGGCTTGATCTGAGCTTGACTCCTGTTAGAAGTCTCATGGACATCAAAGACTTCATCTGCCAGCTCCTAGACTTTCTTACTGAGAGTCCTGACATGCCAAGTGGTGGCATATCCAGCTCCTGGGCCCTTGAAAGTGAGTTCTGGTGAAATCAAGAAGAAATCAACTACATCGACTCCAGAGCAACTTCAGAACCAGCACCACTGTCCCACTCTGAGCCACTGCTTGCACCAGGAGTCATGGTTCACACTGAATTGAATGACTGTGTCTGATGCTGTGGGCCCAACACCGCTGCAGTGCCTCTGAAGTCCTGCCACAACATGAGTCCTGAGAGCCAACTAGAAACCCCATTTCTAACAGCAGCTATCACCAGACCCATGGACCCAGCAAGTAACCTTGCTCACAAAGACCCACAACTGCTCCAATAAACAGACAACCAGAAGCAGGAGCTCCATTTCTTGGCCCATCCAGCTAAGGAATGTGTAGTGTGTGTATGGGGAGGATTGGGAAGAAACAGAGACCATGTGTCAGCTCTGTCCACACCAAAACTGAGCATCCAAAGGTGATATACATGCTTAGCATATTTCCTCTGGCATTACAGTGGAAATCCCACAATGTCTATCCTGTTAAGTGAAAGTGCTGTATAACTGCATCTAGCTCCAACCACCATGGCACAAGACCCTCTGTGATTTATGATCGGAAGTAGATTTCATGGCAATATGCCACAAAAAAAAGTGGGAAATCAAATCCAGCAGGAAACGTTTCAGCAGACCAAAAGTGTGCAATGTCCCCTGTAACTCACACAACGCTACAAATCTTCTCCATCCCTAAAGATGCCATACCCGCAGACACCCACCATCTGACATTGCTAGCCCGACAAACAGCAAACAGGAATAGCAGAGTTATCAGCAGCAATAGCTTCTATTGAGAATCCAACACAATCTCTGGGCCTTGCCTTCACAATTGGTTAAAGCAGTGCTCAATTTGAGCTGGTGGTTTCCGGTGCTCGGCCCTTAATTGCCAACTCCGGAGCTTGACAGCTGCCATATGGCGGTGCTGTTTTTTGTAATATCAAGTTGAGCAGAACAACAGTTGTTTACTAATTCATTATATAAGTAATACCTGCTGCCAAAATAATTTTTATAGTTTTGGGGGCCTCAAACAGTATGAATTGTCACACTTGTAGCAGTGTTATGGTTAGGAGCTATGTAGGTACATCCATTGACAGTGCTGACAGTGACAATATGTGGTGCAAGCTGTGGTGGCCTCCTAACAAGGACCATGGTACATAGGGCCTAATTTCAACATTGGCGGTCCCACCACAGGCTATTACCATGCCGGCAGCATTCCCACAGTCATATTACAATGTTCCTACCGGGCTGACCGGCGGGACATTGTATTACGATGTTCCCTCCTGGCTGACCAGTGGGAACATATGTACGATATTGATCTTCACTCCCTTAAGGTAGCCAAGACCAATACTGTAGCACAACAGCACCATCAGAATGCACACTGTCTGCTTGGCAGAAAGTGCGCAATCTGATGGTGCTGGGCAGGTGGGGCCTCGTGGCCCCCGGCACTGGCTTTCTTCCAACCTTTCCATGGCAAGGTTACCACCATAGAAAGGCTGGCAGAAAGCTGAGTTGTAATCAGCACGGCAGCACTGAGTTCGGCACCACCATGGCTGAGCACAACCCAGACCACCATCAGCACATTGGGAACAATGTTTCTGGTGGTGATGCGGGTTTTAGGTGGTCTGGCCCACCAGGGTCATAATGTGGAGGTGGGACCACCTGGAGTGAGGTGGTCCCATTGCCACTGCAAGTGTGCTGGTCTGAAGACCACCACAATCATAATAAGACCCTTTTTTCTTTTTTTTTACAAATTAAGTACTGGATGAGATTATTAACTTGCTACCCATTCGAGAGATTTGTGAAACTCGCTTATTTGAACAGATCCTCAAGGAAATGCATGACCAAGAGAACAGCAGATCGTGCTCCCCTTATCACCAGGCCAATAGTCAGAGACTTTAGCCTTTAGTGAAAGGCTCTAACCCACAACCAGCAGCCACCCGCTCCAGTCTAACAGGAATGGGTTCCTGCTGGCACCTCTCCTCTCTCAAATTTGTCTCAAGGAAGCCTGTGAACACCAGAGCTATCTGGTAGGTTATTGTTAAAATGTGTTCTGTATTTTACTGTTCTAATATTAGAATGCAGTGATGTGGCAGTGGAATGTTGATTGTGAGGATTTGAGTGAGACACAGTTGGAGAGCTGGCTGAGAAGGAGTTGGATGTATCCTGACTGAACGGTGCACTTTCAGTTCCTGCTGCTTACGATGTTAAAAAAGAAGTTAACTTACCAAACTACGTCTTCTTAATAGTGGCGACGAGTTGCAGCAGGAACATCCATGCATGCTTCGGATCGCAGGTTTGGCTGATTCAAGAGTCTGAAGGCTCTCAGTCTGGTGTGTTGTCCAATGTTGTCAGGTACGGGACTAGTCACTTTTCCTTGATTTTTGTGTGCGCTGCCTCAGACATACTCGTCATTTTTGTGAGGAACTTCTTGATTCATCAGTCCCGTCGATCCCGCTCTGACAAACGTGTAACGTCACGCTGTGGCCATTTTGGATTGGGGAGTTGCATCAGGCCGCATTGATATTAGTACATTTATGTACTACATCAAGCGTCGCCATCTTTAAGAGATGATTGATTTTCAGCATACATGCGTGCACGGTGATGTGCACACCAGATAAACCCTTAACTTTGTCAGCATGCACTTCAGCAGTGACACGCACACCATTACAGTCAATTCACTATTATTGTCAGCATGCGCTTCAGCGGTGACATGCACACCATAACAGTCAATTAAGAGTATTATTCCATCTTTCAGTGTGTGTGCACGCCACACTGTTAACAGTATTATTTCAGCATGCACTACAATGGTGACACACACACCATTACAGTCAATAAACTATACCTTGTCAACATGCTCTTCAGCAGTTAGCTCTTCAAATGGTGAGTGTACAGTGATGCACACACCAAAGCAATTTACAATAGTATTTCAGCGAGCACTGCACTCACGCTCACTAAAACTGTGAAGTCTTTCGTTTTGCAAAGGCGTTCCAACAGTGTCAGGCATATCATCATTGTGGAATTTCTTTTTTTAGGGTTGATGTACATGCGATGTATTAAAAGAAGAAGCTTCCTTCCCATGTAAAGACAGTACAATTACAAAATATTGTATTTCTTTATTTTTACTTTCTCTATTCTTTTCATTCTAACGATGCATCAATCTATAATGCCACCTTCTGCTTTCATACCCAATCTGTCCACTCCCGATACAAATTGGGACCAATGGAAAGAAGCTTATGAAGCATATTTAGATGCACTAGAAGGTGAGAATTTCACAAACAAAAGGAAGTTTGCTATACTAAAACACTGTTTAGGAACAGAAGGAAGGTTCTATACATACTCCCGAGAAGTTGTTGTGGTTATTGAAGGTGAGGGAGATGGAATTAAAGATGATTATGCCATTGCAATGAAGTCTTTAGATGTTTATTTAAAACATGCAAAAATGTCACTTTAGAAAGTCATAAAATTTATAAACGGGTACAATTCGAAGGTCAATCTGCTTCAAGTTATGTTGGTGCTTTAAGAATGCTTGCTGTACCTTGTGAATGTAAGTACTTTGAAGACAAGACCAATTAGTTGAGAAGACTAATAACAATAAAGTTCAGGAAACCCTTTTATCTACTCCTGATTTGTTGTTCAAAAAAGCCATGGATATTGCTACAGGGATAGAAAGTACAACATCATACATGGAACATATGGCCTTAACAGAGAGCAATATGCATAAAGCGCAAAGTGTTTTAATAGTTAAAAAGAAAAGTAAGAAATCATGTAAGGGTGATGATCTGGGGCAACAAAACCAAACTGACCAAGCAGAGAAGAGATGTTTTTTCAAACCATTAGAATGTTACAGATGTGGAAGCACAGCACATTTAGGTAATGCAAAAGTATGTCCAGCTACGGAGAAAACATGCGCCAAGTGCATGAAAAAGGGACATTTTGCTAAAGTTTGTAGATCAGTTGGAAGAGTGAATGTGAACAAAGTAAACAAAATAGAGCCGCTGAGTGTTAAATCTTCGAGTGAAGAAGATGAGCTATTAACAACTAATGAATCCTATTCGTCAATACTAAAAACAAGTACACAAGGAAGCAAAGAAGTAGGGATGAAGAGACCGTTTTGTCAAATAACGATTAATGAAGTAAATATTGGAATCGTGGCTGACTCCGGATCATCTTTCACGTTAATTAGTGAAACTAAATGGGAAGAGTTATTTAACAAACAAGGAGAAACACTAAGACCTTCCAAATCACATCCTTTGAGGCATGGAGGAAAAACAATTGAGGTATTGGGAGAGTTTGATGCTGAAATAAAATTCAAGAATATGGTGACTCGAGCAAGGGTGCATGTTGCCAAGGATGAGGAGTGTCTTTTGTGGTGGTGTGACAAAAAGTATCTAGGTATTTTACTGGATCCAAACAATCCTGAGAAAGTTATATTGAAGCAAGAATATGTTCAATTTTCAACAGTGGAAAAGAGCTGTTGGAAAGAATTATATCCAGAAGTCTTCAGCGGAAAGTTGGGTTTATTCAAGAGTTTTTTGCACAAAATAAAATTGAAAGATACTGCCCAACTGATTGTTCATAAAAATTTCTGGTGGCCTGGTTTGGACAAGTGTGTGGAATACTTTGTTAGGGACTGCAAGAATTTGTGCCATTAGTGATAAATCTCAAGTAACTGTTCCCAGTCCAATAGAAGCCATTAAGGTTCTAGAGAAGGCATGGGGCAAGTTGGCTATCGATATCATAGGCCCTATGTGTTTATCTGGAGCAACCCCAGAATATGGCCTGGTACTGATAGATTACTACATCTGCTGGCCTAAGGTCAAATTTTTTAAAGTACCAAATTCATCTAATATAATAAAATGGACAAAAAATATTTTTGCTAGAGAAGGAATTCCAGATGAAATTGTAACCGACAATGGTAGCCAATTTACATCTCAACAGTTTGTGGAATTTTTAATTTTTTAGGGTATATCTCACTCCACAACATCCTTGTAACAGCCTAGGAGTAATAGTATTGTTGAGCGGTCCAACAGAGTAATAAAGGAGAATGTGCAATTGTCCAAGGCAAGTGGGTTGGAGTGTAAATCACAAATTGAAAAATTATTATGGGCTGTAAGAACTGCAAACAATACTGACACAGATGTTTCACCATTTGTGTTGCCGAGAGGTCGTGTTCCCACGTCAAAGTTAATAATGGATTGGATGGGTCAATTTGAAATTTGGAGGCATAAAATTGATGGTGTTGAAAGGAAAAGAGAGGTGGCCAAAGTAAATACATTCAGACGCCACATAAATCAAGAAGTGTGAGGATGAATATGAATGTAGGGGATGTAGTAAGAGTCAAATGTGCAAGAATAGTTGTGGATGCGGAATCTATATTTTCAGAAAAAAGGAGGCTAGTGAAGGTAGAGGACAGTGCTGTAAAATTGGACAATGGGAAGTGGTGGAACAAGGATACAATTTCAGTGTCTAGATCTCAAGAACAGGAAGGGGATACATATAAAAATGTAGAAGTGAATAATAAAGGAGTTCTGGTCAAACGCAGTCCATCCATTAGAGAAGGCAAATTGCCTATCAGGTTTAGGGATTACTGAATGGACTAAGTATGAGTATTATACTCCTTGTTCGCATGTGTTATGTAATGGGTCTTATGTTTAATTATCCAGGACACATGGTTTTTATAATATGTTATCTTTACATTTGTGTTAACATATTGTCAGGAAAACTATTGCCAGTGTTATTAAGTTCTTCCCTCAGCAAAAACTGTTCCCCTTTTCCTTGTACCCACATTGGTTGTAGCGGTCCTCACTCCCGGTGGCTCTTGCAGAGGCTGTTCTTGCAACTAACTTCTTCAGGTTTAACTGCCACTCAAGATGGTGGCCGCAAATCCTTGTGAGGTCAGTGCACAAGTGTTTCTACCTTAGTCTCATGCTGAAGCTTCCCTCCAGCTGTTTCTCTCTGGGAGCGCTGCACTTCAACTGTCATCCTGAGGAGAATGATCAGTGTTCTTGAGGTGCTTCGTTTCATGGAGAATTCTTCAAGTTTTGAGTGATTAATTATTTTTCTTGTTACGGTGTGCACACCAGCTACTTTTTCCCTTTTGAAGAAGCTGAATTGTTTCCTTCTTCCAATCTTCCAGCAACTGGCTATTGACCTTCAGAGGATAATTTGTTTTGGCTTAACAGAACTTCAAGCAACTGCACATATATATTCAATAACTCTTTGCTTTGCAGACTTGTCAGTCTTAGAGACAGACCTCAGTGCTCAGACTAATTCCTAGACACTGTGATTGAGAAAACTAAACCTTGAGCATGAGTTTTTGTTTCCTGTAAAATACATTAGTAGTTTGTATATTTGTGAACTTTTGAACTGTTCTCCAGGAAACCTCTGACTCCTGAAGAAAAGAAGATATTAAGTTAACATTGTTCTCTCAGAGAGATGCTAGTCTTGCAAAAGATCCAGGTTAGGAGAATGATAGAATTGGGTGAATGTGAATGGCTGAACAGTTGAATGCACAGTAGGAATGTACTTATCTATGCTCTTATCACCTGACTGCAGGTCCTTCCTTTAAAGAAATCCCAAGAAGAAGAAAGGTACAGGTTTTCAGAGACACACACTAAATATCCTATCTTCAAGTAGGAAACACAGACTGGAACTAGATCAGGAGGTGGTCTCTCTTTTTCTATTCCCATTCCCCTTCCACCCTAGCGGATGCAGCGTTCAGATAATAAGTTAAAGTCTGAGCACACATATGTTGGAGGGAGTTGGGTAAAAGGTATCTGCTCCTGTAGAAGTTTGATTTAATGGCTAATCTTCTGACAGATTGAAGTGCCTAAAATACTTATTTCCACACAAGCAGAATGGCTGAAGGTTTAGATTTTAATGCCTTGACAGCACTTATGGACGAAATGCAAAAACAATTAACCCTTACCTTAGATGAAAACAAACACTTGAGAGAGGAAATAAAAAGATCCCATGTAGCGACCCAACAGCTCATGAACAAATAAATAACTTCACTTCTGGGAATACCGCAGGGACTAGTGGGGTTTCAGGTAAAACCTTCCCTACCTCTACCTCAGAAATATCCACACAAGTCATTCATTCCATCTCCCCTATCGTTCCCGTGGCCCCACCTGAACATTTTAGTGGAGATCCTTAAAAGGCACAGACATGTTTAACCCAGTGCTCCTTACACTTCCTTTGTTGTCCTGTTATTTTTACAGAGGATCAGTCAAAAACAGCGTTCATTTTATCTTATTTGAGTGGAAATGCGGCTTCATGGTCCATGCCTTTGGTGTCACGAAATGACCCTACATTATATGATTTTTAAGTCTTTAAAACCAAATTCCTTCAAATATTTTACTGCAGAACAATTTCCCAAGCCACAGAAAATGAATTACTATACTTAAAACAAGGTAATAGGGATTTGAACTCGTATCTGGCCCAATTCAACAAATTAATTGTGGAGACTGGTTTGCCCAAGAGCAAAAGGGCTGCGGTTTTTTACTGAGGTTTACGAGAAGAACTAAAAGATGCGCTAACCCAAATTCCAGATCGACCTACTGATGTGTCAAAATTAATTGATATAGTTTAACAGATTGATCAGCCTCTGTTAGAAAGAAAAGCTTAATGCAAGAGAGAATTTTGTCCTATTCCACCACGTTTCGATAGTAGTAAAGTGGAAAGTATCAAGACCTCTGAGACACACTCTTTGGAAGAGCCAATGCAAATTGTCAGTGTTAGAAATCCCCTGTCTAAAGAGGAAAAGGACAAGCGAAGATCTAAGAATCTATGGCCCTCATTACAACCCTGGCGGTCGGTGTTAAAGCAGCGGTAACACCGCCAACAGGCTGGCGGTAAAAAAAATGGGATTACGACCATTACGTGGCAGTCTATGTTGGCAGAAACTGCCAACAAAGACAGCCACTTTAACACACCGAATGCCATGGCGGTAGCAACAAACACCGCGGCGGTCACCGCTAATAGACAGGCAGAAGACAATGTACTGCCTACCCTATTATGACAGGCCAATCCCCCACCTTTTCTGGGGCGGTATCAAAGACATCAAAAGCATGGTGGAAACAGGACTTGGAAGGGGAACCACTCACCTTCCTACACTCCACAAAGAACCAGGACGCCATGGAGCCCAAACTGGAGGTCCTCCCCATGTTGGTGTATCTACTAATACACCAGGAAGTAGAAAGAAGGCGGCGACGACAGTGAGTACTGCACCTAGCACACAGGGGAGGGGGTAGGAAAAAGAGAGTGACACACACATGCAACACGCAACCCCCCACGCTCAACCACAACACCATACACACTAACACATCCAACAACATTACAGACAGACCCCGTCACCCCCGGGAAGAACACAAGGACAAAAGCAAATGAGTTTAACCAATGATATTTTGGAACATTCATATATAGCAATCGATTTTAAAAAAAACAGTATATACACATATTTACATTATGTACAGAAGGCTGTACACTGTCCCTTGTAAATGTCCGTGGACCAGTGTGCCAAAAAATCATGAGCGAAGCCCACACATGACACCTGCCTCAAAACGGAGAGAACACTGCAGGGGCATCAGGTCGAAAAAACACAGGCACCTCAGAGGGAAGGGGAGGGGTGGCACCTCAGCCAGTGGATGGTACTACGCCACTGCTCCTCGAGTGGGCTCCATGCCCACTGCTTGGTCCTGGGGAGTTCAAAGCAACAGTCTCTCAAGTGGGTGGTATGCCCACTGCTTGGTCCTGGGGAGTGCAAAGCCACAGTCTCTCAAGTGGGTGGTTTGCCCACTGCTTGGTCCTGGGGAGTTCAAAGCCACAGTCTCTCAAGTGGGTGGTTTGCCCACTGCTTGGTCCTAGGGAGTTCAAAGCCACAGTCTCTCAAGTGGATGCCTGTCTTCACAGGTTAGGGGTGGCGCTTTGCACCCAGTGTGCTTCATCCTGCCAAGGATTGGGGGAGTGGATGCCTTCTTCCACTGGTTGTGGAAGGGGCTTTGTGCCCAGTGTGCTTCATCCTGCGAAAGGAGGGGCTGAATGGATGCCTTCTTCCACTGGTTATGAAGGGCACTTTGTGCCTAGTGTGCTTCATCCTGCCAAGGAGGGGCTGAGTGAATGCATCTCTCCACTGGTTCTGGAGGGGGCTTTGTGCCCAGTGTGGTTCATCCTGCTAAGGAAGGGCTGAGTGGGCGCCTTCTTCCACTGGTTCTGGAGAGGGCTTTGTGCCCAGTGATGCTGCACCTGGGGTGTGGCAGTTCCCATTCCCCCACCTGGGTGTCTGAGCCACGAGATGTGCAGGGAACAGGGAGCATGATACTCCATGGAGGCAGACCCACACTCTATTCTGCTGCAACTTAGGCTGCAAACTGCTGGTAGTGCCAGTGCTGGTGGTGGTGCCTCATGTGGTGTGTGCAGGGTCCAGGACGTCACCTGCAGCCTCGGACAGCTGCCCACTGGGGATGTTGTTAATGTCTGATGTAGTGGCACTGGCTGGGCACGTGGTGGTGCAGATGGTGGTGCAGGTGGCGGTGGCTGCGGCGGTGTCTGTGGCGGAGATGCTGGCAGTACTGCCCATGGTGCAGATCTCTGTAGAGGTGGAGGGAGGCACCAGACCGTCTCCTGCAGCCTCGGACGACTGATCACTGTGGAGCATGCTGGTGACTGTAGTAGTGGCATCAGCGGTGCAGGGGGTGGTGGAGATGGTGGCCTAGGAGGCGGTGCAGGTGTTGGTGCATGTGGCAGTGCATGTGGCGGTTGTTGCAGCAGTGCTGACCGTGGTACAGGTTTGTGGCCTGTCTGGGAAATGGTGGTCACCAGCCCCTCACCAGGAGACTTCGCGCCCTGATGTAACTTGCCCTTACTTTTGTGTCCCTTCCCCACCTTGGTAGTTGCTGCTGGGACCTTGGCACTGTCCTTTTTGGGTTTGGATGAGGCCTTGCTGGGTGGGTGGTACGACTTTTCCCTGGTGCATGCCGGCCCCTTCTTGACCTTGGCAGGTGGCGGAGTTGGGTGGTCCTTACCATCTGTAGGTGGCACACTGGCAGCCCTGACGGGTGCCCCCTCCGATCCTCCCGGACTTGCAGGGACCACAGCGGACGCCGATTTGGTGGCTGAGGTGCTGCCCTGGGATCTAGACATCCTGGCCCTAGGGGAAGGATTGGGGGAGGTGTAGGGAAGAGGTCAACTTTAGCTAGGAAAAGTTTTTTTTAACACACTGGGACGGGAAGATGGAGGGGGTGTGGATGTGGAGGAAGAGGTAGTGGTTGTAGGAGGTGTACCTCTGCTGAGTTTGGGAGAAGGTGCATGGGCTGGAGGCTGTTCTGAGGTGGATGGCTGTTGAGTGGGTGTGTGCCTGTGTTTGTGTACTTTGGGAGAAGGGCTCACAGACACACTGGGAGAGGGCACAGGGGACGTGTGCATGGTTGTGGAGGTGGTGACTGCTCATGAGGGGTGTGTTGTGATGGGCATGCTGGTGATGGAGGCAGTGGCTGATTATGTAGTGCATGCAGGTGTGAGTGGAGACGATACTGGGAGGAAGGCAGAAGAAGAGGAGGAGGGGGACACAGTAGAGGCAGTGGATTTTGGTATGTGTGCATGGGTATGGTGTGAGTGCCTGTGGGATGATGTGTGGTGCTTATGTTTTCCTGAGCCACTTTTGTGTGTTGATGTGTGTGCATGCTGGTCTGAAGGTGTGCTTGGGATAGGCTGAGGTAGATGGGATTGGGTCGGGTAGTGTAAGTTGGAGGGGGGAGGCTGGACACAGGGACAATGGCTGCCATCAGTGCTGAGGCCAGAGCCTGAAATGCTCTCTATGGGGCTGCCACGCCAGAATGAATGCCCTCCAGGTATGCATTTGTTTGTTGCAAATGCCTCTCAACATCCTGGATGGCATTCAGAATGGTTGACTTCCTAACAGTGAGGGATCTCAGAAGGTCAATAGCCTGCTCACTGAGGGCTTCAGGGCTGACTGGGGCAGGGCCAGGGACCGCACCTCCTTGGTGATGGCACGCCAAATACCATTCTTCTGGTGGGCGCTGACCTAGAGGGTAAAACAGCGGAAAATGTAATTACTTACCCGTCCGGACCGTCATACTCATTGCCCACCAGTTCCCACTCATGCCCTGACGCACATACACTGACCACCTCTCTTGCAGCAGTCAGGCCAGGACACCTTAGCACCCCACAATATGTGGCTTACATCCACACCACTCCAAACAGGCATTGCCCATGCAGCATGCTCACAATGTACTCACCTGTTTGTCTGGAGGACCGTAAAATAGTATGTACTGGGGGAGGACCCCATCCACCAGTTTCTCCAACTCCCCCGCCCTGAAGGCAGGGGCCCTTTCCCCAGACACATGAGCCATTGTCGCTTTCAGACACAGGTCACAGCAGCACCTGCAGTGTAGGTTCTCTCCTGTTGAAGGTCAGGTATCAAGTGAGTGAATGGGTAGAAAATGGCGGTGACCATCACCGCCAGCGTACATCGCCATTGGCTCCTGGGACCCATAGGGCCCAATGATAACCAGTGCAGAGTTGCATGGCGTTCTTCGACCGCCTACCGCGACGCTGTACAACGCCAGCGCAGTTACCTCATTTCCTCTTGTCCCTCCTCACAGGTCAGGCAGCTGCCATTTCAGAGGGGCACATGGCATGCCACCTAACTGCGTCACAGCACATATTAGCACATAAACTGACTCTCAATTTCGCACACTGCTTCTGTAACATTAATTCAGACACAGTTGTGCTATCTATGTGGTAAATGACCTTCTGCTCACCATTCTCCTCCATAGGCTACAACCGCTGAGGCAGATGATGAGATGGCGGCATCCTCCGGTGTACAGACCCCTGGTGGACCTGTCGAAAATGGAGGACAGACACATTATAATCACATACAGACTTGATAGTGCCACAAACCACGAACTGTGTGCCCAATTGGAGCCAGACCTGATGTCAGCTTTCCGCCTGCCCACTGGTATGCCCCCTCTAGTGCAGGTCCTGTCAGTGCTCCATTTCCTGGCAAGTGGCTCCTTCCAAACTACAGTGGCCATGGCATCAGGGATGTCTCAGCCAATGTTCTCAAGCGTGATGACCAGGGTGTTGTCTGCCCTGCTGAAACATATGCGCAGCTACATCGTGTACCCCCAGGTGGAGGATTTGGCCACAGTGAAAGCTGACTTCTATGCCCTGGGACATATCCCCAACATCATTGGTGCCATTGATGATACACATGTGGCATTAGTCCCCCCGCAGAAATTAACAGGTCGACAGGAATAGAAAAAGCTATAATTCGATGAATGTGCAAATGGTGTGTCTGGCGGACCAGTACATCTCCCATGTGAATGCCAAATATCCTGGCTCTGTGCATGACGCCTATATCATGCGAAATAACAGCATCCCTTATGTGATGGGCCAACTCCAGAGGCACCGGGTGTGGCTAAAAGGTGAGCCCAAGTTCCCCACACAGTATGAGTAGGTGTCTGGGTATGGGGTTGTCCCTAAGGGTTAGTCTGTGTCTCTCAATTGACCCTCGATATTTGCAGGTGACTCTGGTTACCCCAACCTGTCGTGGCTACTGAGGAATTCCAGGACAAAGGCAGAGGAATGTTACAATGAGGTACATGGGTGAACTAGGAAGATTATTGAGAGGACATTCGGCCTCCTGAAGGCCAGATTCCAGTGCCTCCATCTGACAGGTGGCTCCCTGTACTACTCACCCAAGAAGGCGTGCCAGATCATCATGGCATGCTGTATGTTGAACAACCTGGCATTGAGACGCCAGGCGCCTTTTCTCCTGTAGGATGAGCCTGATGATGGTCTTGTGGCAGCGGTGGAGCCTGTGGACAGTGACGAAGAGGAGGCAGAGGAAGAAGATGTTGACAATAGAACAAACAGTATCCTGCAGTACTTCCAGTGACACACAGGTAAAAGACTGTAACTCCTCTTCACATTTCAGTATACTTTGGGACATTGTACATGGCAGCCTCTTACCCTCTGTCAATGGACACTGACTGTTCCCTTTGGGTTTCCTTTTTTCAGATCTGTGTACCCCATTCTGGCTTCTGCTATGTGTACTGCTGCCCAACAACTGTCATACATTGGTATGAGTTAATGGACATACACGTTGCAATGCTTTGCTAATGTTGTACTAATACATTTGTGAATCATCAGACTGACTCCAGATTGGTATTTGTTTCAAGGGTGTTTATTTAGGTGCTAAAAAGTATAGGGGTATCTGCAAGGGGCTGGGGTGATGGTGGAGGAAAGCCCATGGTAGAGTCCAGTCTATTGGTATCACAGTTCCGTTGTCCAAGAGGGCATAGGAAGGGGAGCAATGGCAGTTCAAGGTGGACAGGGAAACAGAGTGGGAGAGCAGGGTGACAATCAGGTGGGTCCTATTTCCCGGCGGGGGTCTTGGCAATGTTCTCTGTCTTTTGCCTGGATCGCAGGGACCGTTTGCAGGGTGGTTCTCCTTCTGCAGAGGGTGGGATACTGGTGGCCTGTTGGTCCTGTGGCGGAGGTCTCCTGTCCACTAGTGCTGGCAGAGGTGGAAGGCTGTTCCTCGGTTTGGCTAGTGTCAGGGGCCCTTTGTTGTGCCACTGCCTCCCTCATGGTCTTGCCCATATCAGCCAGTACCCCTGCTATGGTGACCAAGATGGTGTAGATTTTTGTGAGGTCATCCCTGATCCCCATGTACTGTCCCTCCTGCAGCCGCTGGGTCTCCTGAAACTTAGCCAGTACCGTGCCCATGGTCTCCTGGGAATGGTGGTATGCTCCCATGATGTTTGAGCAGTGGATGGAACAAACTAGTCTTCATGTCCTATAACAGATTAAACTGAACCTATAGTTCTGAAAGATCATCTAGGACACTGAGAAAAGATATCTTTCAATCTCATAGATGCTCCTCAATTTCAGCTGATCTTGGGCTTACTGTGGCTTACAGAACACAACCCTGAAATTAATTGGGAAAAGAGGACTGTCCAATTAAATTTAAGGTACTGTCGGAAGCATTGTTATGTCCTCGAGATAAGTAGTGCACAATCTCCCGCTCAAGTTTTAGCTATTAAATCCAATGTGGTTTGTGCTCTGGAAAAGGTTGTCATTCCCCCAGAATATGAAGAAATGTCTGCAGTGTTTGACCAAGCAAAGTCAGAAAAGCTACCTCCCCACATATCTTATGATTGCAGGATCGAACTTGAGCCAGGTGCAAATCTACCTTGCAGTAGAATCTATGTCCTTACTGAAAAGGAGAACGAGTTCCTAAAAGAATATTTGAAAAAATATTAGGCAAATGGTTTTATTCGTCCCTCTCAATCCCCAGTCAATTCACCCCTTTTTTTCGTCCCAAAGAAGAAGAAGAAGGAAAAGTTAAAAACTTGTATCGATTATAGAGCGTGAAATCAAGTTACAGTGAAGAATCTATATCCCCTGCCCTTGATTTCGGTACTGCTAGATCAGGTAAAAGACGCAGAAATCTACGCCAATCTAGATCTTCATGGAGTGTACCATTTAATTAAAGTTGCTAAGGGAGAAGAATGGAAAACAGCCTTCTGCACCCGGTTTGGTCTATACGACTACCAAGTAATGCCTTATGGTCAATGTGACGCACCGGCCACTTTCCAGCACTTTGTGAACAATGTTCTGAGAGAGTTTTTCGATCAATTTGTAGTAGTTTACATTGATATTTTAATCTTTTCCCAAAATTTGAGAGACCATGTAGAACATGTGAGAGCAGTTCTAAAGAAATTGTTGGAAAATAGCCTATATGTGAAGTTGGAAAAATGTGCCTTTCATGCGAAGGAAGTAGAATTCTTAGGATTTATCTTATCAGAAAATGGAGTTTCCATGGATCCTGCTAAAATTCAAACAATCCTGGATGACCTTCTCCTAAAACGGTGAAGAAGGTGCAAAGTTTTATTAGCTTTGCCAATTTCTACCACCGATTTATAAAAGAGTTTTCTGAAAAGGTGGTCCCCATTACAAAACGTTTGAGAAAAGGAGTACCCTTCCATTGGTCAACTGATGCTAAAGAATCTTTGGAGTTCCTCAAAAGAGCCCTTACGACAGCCCCGATCCTTCTTCATCCTAACCCTGAGGAGCCATTTTTTGTGGAAGCTGATGCCTCTGACCAAGCGATTAGTGGTGTATTGTCTCAGAGGCACAAGGAAACAGGTCAACTTTACCCAGTGCCATTTCAATACAGGAAATTAACTCCTCCTGAAAGAAATTATTCAATTGCTGAAAAAAAGCTACTGACAGTGAAGGATGCTATTCAGGAATGGTGGCATTATTTATTATTGGCTCATCATGTAGTCACTGTGTTCACCGATCATAAAAACCTTCAGTTTTTAAAGTCTGCTAAGACATTAACTCCAAAACAATTGAGATGGTCCTTGTACTTTCCAGATTTTAATTTTACCACTACCTATCGACCTGGTTCTGCCAATGGCAAAGCAGATGCGTTATCAAGAATGAATAATATACCTGGAGCCAGAGAAGCTGAAAAGATTCCAATTATTCCAGCAGACAAGTTTGTTTGTACCTTACAATTTTAAAAAATAAAAAGGAAGGTTTGAGAATTCATGTCTGACCAAGAAATTACAAACTGGGCCAACAAAAAAGAAGGAAAAAGGGTTTTTAGAAAATCTTCCTTTTGTTGAAAATGCTTTATATTTGCCAACTCGTGAGTAGCAAGAACTAGTAATACAAGTGTTTCATGGTGATCCTTTAGCTGACCATAAAGGAATTTTGAAGACTACCAAATTAATTAAAAAGGACTTCTGGTGGCCTGCCATGATCCCTCAAATAAGACAATACTTTCAAACCTGTGATAAATGCATTTGGGGAAAGAAAACATGATTAGCTTCTGAAGGTGAGCTTCAGCCTCTTCCCATTGCACCATATCCCTGGCACACTATTACTATGGATTTAATTGGAGATTTATCTTCAAGTCAAGTTTTTGACACAATCAGGTTTTTGTAGACACCTATTCCGGTGGTTGTAATCTCAGATCAAGGTCCCAAATTTGTTTCCCAATTCTGGAGGGCCTTTATGAAACAACTTGGAAGAGACTCACGTTATTCTACCAGGTATCATCCGGAAATGGATGGACAGACAGAAAGAGTTAACCAGGAGATAGAGCAGTACCTACGCTTGTATCTCCTGGACCAAGATAATGATTGACCAGATTTCATTTGGACAGCAACCCCACCTACATTGCAAGAAAAGTAAAGTTAGGAAATGTACAATGCTCATAGCTCTAACTAGTTTTATTGCACTTGCACACCCCAGCATTTCCTTCTCCAGTTTGCCCAAATCATCCAAAGGTCCATTTGAAATACATCCACCATTGCTAAAATAATGCACACAGTACCCAAGTAGAAACTCTGATTATATTCACAATGGCATGAAATAATTCAACAGTGAGAACACCACGTGGTAGAATGCATGCATTTTTAATAATGCTTTACAGAAAGTAGGATTTCTTTTACATGAAGTTGCTCTTCATGTTTTTTAAGACAAGGCCAACTTACAAAATCTGTGAAAGTGATTTATTTAATAAACTATAAACGTTGACATTTCTGGGGGATTGATTTTAATAAAAACTAAACTTGTAAAAATATGATTTCTGAGAGGGGGGAGGCAAACAATTTATGTTTTCTTGAATTTCCTACCCTGCATTTATTTAATTTTTTTGCTCTGTACATTTATGGATAAAATCGCTTACTGTATTTTTGAGATATATAAGCTTCCGGATAACGTTTCCCTTCCCCACTTTTGCACCTTTCAACTGGAATTATGTGGCAGAAAGGACCAAGGGCCAGATGTAGAAACATTCCGAATTGCGACCCGCAAATTGCGAGTCAGAGCGACTCGCAATTTGCAAGTCGCAATTCAGAATGTTGGATGGTGTCCCTGACACCATCTGCGACTCGCAAGGGGGTCGCAAAGGCCCACCTCATGAATAATCATGAGTTGGCCCGCAATTTGCGTCCCCCTTGCGAATGGTGGCACTCACAGGGATGGTGGCCTGCTGCGGACAACAGACCACCATGTCTGTGACTGCTTTTTATAAAAGCAGTTTTTTTTTTTTTTTCTAATGCAGCCCTTTTTCCTGAAAGGAAAACGAGATGCATTACAAAAATGAAAAATGTAACGTTTTTGTTTAATTTTTTTCAGAGCAGGCAGTGGTCCATATGACCACTGCCTGCTCTGAAAAAATGCTTGCAGTGCCATTCACAACGGGGAAGGGGTCCCATGGGGACCCCTTGCCTTTTGCAAATGGGTTACCACCCATTTCAAAAGGGTGCAAACTGCGATTGGTTTGCGATCGTGTTCGCGGTCACAAACCAATCCTGCATTGCACTGCGGCTCACAATTAGGAAGGGAACACCCCTTCCTTATTGCGACTCGCAAACCCATTTTGCGATTTGGTAACTAGGTTACCGAATCGCAAAATGAAGTTTGTGCATTGTGATGTGCTTTTTGCACGTCACAAACAGCGAAATTCAGTGTTTGCGACGTGCAAACTGCTTTGTAGATCTGGCCCCAAATTATGTGACAGGGTTGCAGTTATGCATTTACAATGCCAGTAGCTCTAACTCAAGCAAATGAGAGACCTATTTGTATTGCAAATGCTTGTTCATAGATGTAAATTGTCTCTCTAGTTTATCATTCACAAGTTTAGAAAATGCACAACACCTCTTAAAGACTTTGAAATAAAGTTGTAAGTTATTTCACTTGCTTCAGACTTCTACGTGCAACCTGTAGACGAAAAGTTTGTCTCCCTCTGAAGGAGACACAATGACTACCTTGCTGTTAGGCAACAGATTCACCCGCATTTGTTTTTAACAGGGCTGTGAATCGCAATTATGTATTGGAATTGTAGCCTGAAAATAAGTTCCTACTGTTAACAAGTTTACTACCTTGTGACATTATAAAGATAAATACTCCACTCCTTTAAACAGACATAATCGCTGCCCAATTCATCAGTGTTTGTAAAAACACCAAAAATCATTTAGTTTTTGGGACTAAAATTGAAATAATGCATTGAGAGCACATCTCGAAAAGCTGGAGTGGATCTAAATAAGTGAGGATTTTCTAATTGTTTAAATCATTTCATACAATTTGGCGTTGACGTATTATTTAGTGTAAGCCCAGTTGTCTCTGTAAATCATAGCGCGAGGATCAGTGTGTTTACGTGGTCTGACAAATGGCGAAGACATGTGGCAAACACTTTGACCTCTGTCCACACAGCACATGCCTGCCTCACGCTAGCCAAAATACGGCCTCCCATTTTGTGCTCCCAAGCCACCGAAACTCTTGGTGGCACGGCTGTGGCCCGCTATCAAGTGTCCTTGTTTCTCATTTCGCCGTTTGTTGACAAATGTATAATTAAACTGAGCTTTCAACTTACTGAAGAGGTGCTTTGTCTTTTTTTTTAAACAAAAAACAAAAAAGCAATCCCAGTTAAGTAGCCTTTTTCTTTCACGCTGCAATTTATTCTAATAATCCCTGGATTTATACAGCTGTTTGAGTATAAATCATTCCAAGCAACCGTCTGCTTTTTATTTTATTATTCAGTGTAGTTAACATAACTCTTTTTCCTTTGTTGGAACGTGGCTAGCGTGAAGTATTTCTGAATCTGCCCTTTGTAAATCAACTATGCTATCACGCAAAGTTAGACAGAGTTCTGTACCATGCTGCCTTTTTTGTTCCACTCTTGGGTTGCAATGTTGCAACGTAATTTCGTTTTTTTGAAACCGCAAGAGCTCAGTTTATCCAGGGGGACTGGAATTGCATTTTTCCAATAAATGTCAGAAAATCAACAGCTGCTAGTTATGTTTAAGTTTCCATTAGATCTGGTCAATTGAAAACAAACAGTCATTCATGTTTGTATCTCTCAGCAGTTCACAGTGAAGCTTCTACAGCCAACAGATACTTGTTCGCTAAAATCCGCAAAGAGCAAATCTGTCTAGTAATGGGGTGTCAAACGGAAACGGTTGCTTTAGTTTCATATTTGATGCTCCACCTATCAGTTTAGGTTTTCCCTGGGAGTCAGGAAAAATATGCTCATTTATGCTTGTTTCCTCTTTAAAATCGAGATGCCGATTCATTTTCGGGCTCAAATTCCTATCTGGCCCAAAAAGGGATTACAATTTAGGCTTCAGTCTGTGTCTGACAATATTGGCGTAACGAAACTTGACCCCCCTCTTCCAAAGTACATGCAGGGGACTCCCTCCCCCCTCGGACCCAGTGAGGGGCCTGCCGCCCCGGCACAGTGTACTGTGCTGAGGGGAGCATCCCGAGCTCGGGGGCCCTCCGCACCTTGGGGGCTGCTGGGACTAATGTTATGCCACTGTCGACATGGGTGTTAGCCCTTACAAGTCTTCCGAGATCGTAATTTGCACACCCAGATTTACAAATCAGGCAATGCAGAGCTGCAAGCGAAGTTACCTACCTTGCCTAAACGAGAGAGAGCAGAACAGTGCAATATCTGCAAAGATGCGGAGTTCTTCTGATCCCTAGTACTTGGGTATCTGCTTTGTGATGAGCATAGTTTTTGTGCAGGAAGTCATCTCTTCCTGCAGGGACAGCTGAATGATTGTTGGAGCCCCGAGACAAGCGTATTTTGGGGGCCCCTGTTGGGAAGAGCTTTGAATTCATGATCCCATTTCAGCTCTTTCGGGCCCTCTCTGGCCAGGTCACTGACAGTGCACAGGCGCCCTAGTCAAAGTTTTAAATGTATTTTAAAAAGAGCAGCAGCTCACTAATATTACTGCAAACAACCTCTGTGATACCACCCAATTGCTCATAAGTGAGATCCTGTTTTGATATAAAGAGGAACTTGTTATGACTGCTGCCTGAAACAAGCACATTTCTCAGCAGAATATGTGTAATAGACACACATCACTCACATTAATTTTTTTTTAAAGGAAATTGGTATTTAAAACAATCTGTTGAACAATTGTTAAAGTTCATCAGGGCAAGACTCTCGGCAGATCACAGCCCGCCCTGTAAAGGCTGGGACCCTGGGCCAGAGCCCACTTTGCCCATGGCTCAAAATGGCTCTGCCTTCCTGCACTAGAACTATGCTGAAAGGCAATTTCATCTTTGCATGAGTGCTGCAGATTGCAGCACACATGCAAAGAGGAATAAGCATTGGCAAAGTCATTTGGTCTTGCCTATGCAAGAAATAATGGTTTTGCCAATATGTTTAGCAATGTTGTACACCAGCGTTGCAGCTGTTCAGCATAGTTAAAAGATGGAGGACAGTGGAGTGGAGTGTCATAGAGTGGTGTAGCCGTAGAGTGTTGTGGAGTGGTGTAGAGTGGAGGGGAGAGTCGTGGGGTATTGTAGAGTGGAGAGGAGTGTTGAGTAGTTTCATAGATCTGACTGTTGTAGAGTGGAGAGTTGTGGAGTACAGTAGAATGGACTGTTGTGGAGTAGAGTGGACAGGAGTAGAGTGGAGTGGAGTAGAGTAGATTAGAGTAGAGTGGAGTAGAACTGAGTAGAGTAGGGGGCGTGGTTTGGCCACCTGAATTCAGAGCTCCACGTGCCGGGATGAGAAGGAGGACACGCAGGGGACCCCAGCTACCAGGGGGGCAGCCTCTGCTACTCACCCCTACCCAGCACAGATAGCGCAGCCCGATAGTGCCGAAATTCACCGCCCCATGCCGGTAGGACCGCAGAGACGTTGTGGCCTACATCGGTGCCAGCGGCCGTGGCTCAACTCGCGGACGGGAGCCTGTGAGTACAAGCTGTGAGGCGGGCAGCCGGAGGAGATTATTCACGGTTGTAGAGCATACTTTGAGGCCCGCCCGGGCCGCAGGTCTTCTAGCGGCTCGGAGTGTGGCAAGCAGGCCTAACTCCGATCTGCTGCAAGGAGGTGTAGCAGGAGAGTTGCGCAGGGAGGTGGCATGTCAAGACCCGGCCTGGGACGCCTGGGGGACCACTGAGGGGAGACACAAGGCCGAACACCTCAGCACCTGACTGCGTGGGTTGCTCTGGGGCCCGCTGCGGAGTTGGGTCCCTTAAAACCTGGACCATGACATCCTTTCCGCCCCTGGACGTCTAGGGGGGTCGGAAAGCCGATGGCAGGAGTGTCGCAGACATCTAAAGCTGGCACGATATACTGGGGCGAACGCTGACCTACAGTGCCAAATGTAGAAGCATCACTGAGGTGAACAACATCACCCACCTCACTAACCCGTAGAGGGACCCAGGGAGAGGAGGTGCTCTCCCCTACCAGAGGGGCTGGCCCCTGCACCGCCAACATAGAAAGACCCGGTGCAAGACCCCATCTTGGCGACAAACCCCCTTCTGGCCCAGGAGAACACAGCATAGAGCAGCAGTTGAATACTCACCATCTGGGACGATGAGAGCCGCCCTCAGTGAGGTGAGGCTGAAGCTGTGATCCAGCAGATTAGTCACGTCCCTGCGCCACTCTGGTCTTCACTCAGGTACACCTCGGGGACTGCTGTAGTCAGCTCATTTTCACATATGGACTGCCCCGGCGTGCCTCACCTCTCTTGCCCATGGACAGGACTGAAGACTCCCATAACGCCAGGCTTGCCATTGACAGGCTACAGCAACATAGGGCAAAGAGACCCCTCACAACTAATCATACCACAATCAGAACGGAATGCCTATTGCTCTGGGGATCCGCCACTTCTCCATCCTGGATGCTTTTTTCTAAGAGGACTGGCCCTACTCCACTGGACGCCTATCAGAGGCCATTGCGTAGGGGACCCTAGTCGTCACTGGGAAGGCAATTCAGCTCACCAGGCTGCGGGATAGCCTCATTGGCTGGACCGCCCTGCCTGACTCCTCCAGGGCCTCTCATCCTCAGTGGCGATGCCAAATGGGAAGTCTTCAGGCAAACATTCCCATCAACTGCTCTTCTCAGAGGCTATAGCTCAACTGAAAATCATGGCTATGCAGTCGGCCCTCTCCAGCCCTGTGACATTACTAGCTGACCCTCGAGCGGTAGATGCCACAGACCGCATACTGCAGAAGATTACAGCGGTAGGGTGGCGATTAGAAGCTATAGACCTAAAGATTTCAGACCTCTCCACGGCCTCTGCCTCCATTCGTACGGATATAGCCTGTTTCAGTGAGAAGGTAACAGGCATTGATCGTTGCCTCACGACTGTTGAGGAACACGTCATGATGGTACCGGACCATGACGCAGAGTTGCAGACCCTAAGAGCAAAGATCACGGACCTTGAGGACAGGAGTCGGAGGGACAATGTCCGTTTCTTTGGCTTTCCAGAAAACAAAGAAGGCACTAACATCAAAGCCTTCCTTAAAAGTTTGCTCCCTGAGCTCACCTGCCTGGTCTTTTCATCACCGCCCGTGTTCCAGAGAGCGCATAGGATCGGCCCTCTTCATAAGGCAACCTCTGGGCGGCCTCGCCCTATCATCGCGTGCTTCCTCTGTCATGAGCAGGCTCGCCTGGTTCTCTCAATGGCTCGGTCTCAAGGTCCACACTCATTGGAGGGCCTTGAGGTCAGAGTGGTAGCAGACTTCTCCAGGATAACAAATGAGAGGCGGAAGGCGTTCCTGGCCCTCAGACCGCAACTCCAAAAGCTGGACATCAAATTTGGCCTCTTCCAACCGGCTCGTATGTGGATCACATACAATGGTAAATCAAGGGACTTCACTGAACCTACAGGCCTTGGCTCACTTTTGGACGACCTCACTCAACTCCCTATGGACTATGCTCCAACACTCTTGAGTCCTGACTCCCCTGCCCTGGGTACCACTCCTTCCGTCTCTCCTGCCTTATCCCAACATCATGCCACCTCGCTGAAGAGGGGAAGGACTTACGACCGCCCGTCTAAATCGCAGGAAGGACGCGACCATGCTTTACAAGCAGTGATCGCTCACACTCAGGATCAGGGCAGAGACAAGTCTCGTTCTCCTCTGAAACCATCACCTGCAGAACACTCATAATGGGGCTCTGTATGGCCCCCCCAGAACATTTGTATGCAGTGAATAGCAGCGGGAACCTTCACAACGGACAGCTAAGTGCTATACCTACCTACTTCCACTATCTCTACTCTATCTCTTATGGGGATGAAGGTGGGAGGGGTCAGTGTGTCAGTGTTTTAGTGTTATAGTGTTACAGCCTTGTCCTTGTACTGTTATTGGGGTTCTTTGCGCTCATGCGCAGGTATCCCCCACTGCTGGTCCCGTAGGACACACGCCACCCACGGAGATCTCGCTGCGGCCTCTGAGTGGGGACATGACCATCTGCTCAGCCAGCCTGATTCTTGACACCCTCCTGTGTTCTCGGTTCTAGACCATCCTGATTAATTAGCTCCCCCTACACATTGCCTGTACGATGTGTCTGGTTTCGTACTTATCTTCTGACCTGCCCCAGAGCGAGGGAACCCTTTCATCTTGGCTTTAAGCCCTGTTTTGGGCCATCTCTCTTTACCTTCTTGATCTAGTTATTTGTCACATTGTGTTCCTTGTCCTGTTTCCCTCCTCCCACCCATAATCTTGTTGTTTGCCGCTATCCATCCTCAGATGTCTGTAGACAGCTCTTATGTCTTAGGTTTCTCTTCTACTCCTCCACCTCTCTGCACTCGCCCGTTGAGGTGACCATGCTGGTCGTGACCTGCAGTTCAACAGAGCTTTCAGTGGTGAGGAGCTTCCTTGCCTGCCACAGGCCTCGGTCTGTGTCCCTTTTCTTCTTTTTTCTTTTTTTGCCCTCTCTTTCTGCGACCCAAGCTTTGGACCCTTTCTTTTCCCTGCTCTACCCCCGATCTGTTCTCTCTTCCCTTATATATCCTATCCCATCCTCTGTGTTTCTACGCTAGCACCTGCTCTTCCTCCTCTATCCCCTCACTTTCTACTTGCCTGATCCTCTCCTATCCTCCGGCCGAGGGCTACCCATTTCCTTTCTTGCCTACCCTCTATCAACATACACGCACTTGGAGTCTTGCTTACTCCACACTACCTCCTCACTCAGTATACTCCCATATTGGAGATCTTTAGTCTTCCAACTTCCAGATCACTGCTATCTCCTAATGGGATCCACGGCCCCACTGATGGTCCTCTCCTGGAACGTTCAAAGCATGACGCACTATATCAAACGGCAAAAAGTCCTATCTCACCTATGGACCAAAAAGGCAGACATTGCCCTTTTGCAAGAAACCCACCTATCCCCATCAGAATCGGATACGCTGCGCAGGGACTGGGTGGGCAGAGTGCTCTACAGCAGGACACAGCCAGTAGACGACCTGGCGCAGGGCTTGGGACGGAGGTGTGGCGTTGTGATTCTCATCCGCCGACCCTTACAGTTTAGGCTTCTTAAGACATGGTGTGACCCGGAGGGGCACTATGTCCTTGCCAAGCTGGTTTCTGGGCTTCTCCACAGTGTGTGTTGGATCTGTCTATGCTCCCACGGGCTCTAAATGCTCTTTTTCCTCTCTTTTAACCGACGGAGATCGGAGCCAGACGCCATTCTGGATAGATCGAGCAGTTGTGACACAGGTAACAATGCGGACAGAGCCCTTTTGGGGAACATCCTATCAGACCATGGTTTGCTGGACCATTGGCGCCTTTTTCACCTCTCCGATCGTGACTACATCTTCGTCTCCCCAGTACATGGACCCAATCAGTCTGGCCTACTTCCTGGTCTCCCATCGGTTCTTGCATGCTATTAGAGAGTCTGCAATACCACCGGCTGCCTTGTCGGACCAGTCTCTGGTCTTGTTGTCCCTAGGGCTGGGGCTGGCTTCTCCTGGTTGTAAACTGTGGCACCTTAAAGCCTCCCAATACTAAACCCCTAAGGGGAAAGAGCAGCTCAGATACCATGTCACCACTTATCTCCAAGATAACAAGGGCTCAGTTTCCTCGCCCCAGTTACTGTGGGCTGCGGCAAAGGCGACGATCAGGGGGCAACTTATGAGGGATGCTACCATTGCTAATGCCCAGAGGCGTGAACAGCAGAGAGCCCTGGAAGATTGTATTGCTCTAACTACCCGTGAATACACTCAGGCTCCCTCCCCATCCCTTCGTCGCCGCTTGGAACAAGCCAAAATGGAACTCAACACCCTCTTTACATCACGAGCGGAATATGCCTTACAGAGACTGAAAGGTTGCCACTATGCGCATGGAGAGAAAGCAGGCCAGCTGCTAGCCACCCAACTCCATCAACAAGAGGCGACACTGGCCATACCGGCCATACACAGCGCCCACGATTCCCTCATTACACAACCCCAGGAAATTGCTGGTGAGTTTGGTCACTTCTACCAGACCCTTTACGCTCCGGAAATGAAAGAAGACCAGGTCAGGCTGTCCACGTTTCTCGAGAAGGCGAATCTGCCTTGCCTCTTGGAGGAGGGCAGGGCTCTCTTAGAAGGAGACATCAGCAAAGAGGAGATTCGACAGGCTATTACTAACCTCCCATATCATAAAGCTCCTGGTGAGGATGGGTACCTGACAGAATTCTATAAATGGACGGGGCAGAGGATATGGTGGAAGCCTTATATGAAGCTTTTCACGGGGCTACCCAAACTGACTTTTTGCATCCACTATCCAACAAAGCTTCTATAATAGTCTTGCCCAAACCGGATAAGGATCCCCTTCTTTGTAGTATTTACTGTCCCATATCCCTCTTCAACTGAGATGTTAAAATCCTGGCGGGATACTTGCGACTCGTCTTAGGAAGGTCATACCTTTTCTGGTCCATCACACATAGGTTGGCTTTGTACCAGGCCGCTCTTAAAGAAACCACCTCCGCACACTACTACATGCTCTCTGGGGGGCGCAAGACTCACGGGAGGAGGCCCTTGCCCTCTCCCTGGACGCCGAGAAGGCATTTGATCGCATAGAGTGGTGGTACCTCTTTGAAAAGCTAGAACGCTTTGGCCTCGGGACTAGCTTTATCAAATTGGTGCGTTTATTATATGACTCCCCGACCGCACAGGTCAACTGTGGTGGGTTCCTCTCCGACACATTTTCGGTGCGTAGGGGGACTCACCAGGGCTGCCCCCTATCGCCTTTGCTATTTCTCTTGGCTGTTGAGCCTCTCGTGGCCATGATACACGGCTCCAGTCTCATCTCCAGGATATCTCTCCCTGGTGGCTGTTCTACTATTTATCTATATGCCGATGATATCCTGCGCACCCTCACTGATCTATCCAACTCCCTTCCGGCTCTCCGTGCCGTACTCTCTGAATTTGAGCTCCTCTCAGGATACCGAATCAATTGGGATAAGAGAGAGACATTACCGCTATCCCCAGTAACAGTGAACGCATCAGTTCAGGGTCTCTTGGAACCCTTTCATCTTGGCTCTAAGCCCTGTTTTGGGCCATCTCTCTTTACCTTCTTGATCTAGTTATTTGTCACATTGTGTTCCTCGTCCTGTTTCCCTCCTCCCACCCATAATCTTGTTGCTCGCCGCTATCCATTCTCAGATGTCTGTAGACGGCCCTTATGTCTTACGTTTCTCTTCTTCTCTTCCACCTCTCTGCGCTCGCCCGGTATGGTGACCATGCCGGTCCTGACCTGCAGTTCAACAGAGCTTTCAGTGGTGAGGAGCTTCCTTGCCTTCCACAGGCCTCGGTCTGTGTCTCTTTTCTTCTTTTTTCTTTTTTTTTCCCTCCCTTTCTGCGACCCGAGCTTCGGACCCTTTCTTTTCCCTGCTCTACCCCCAATCTGTTCTCTCTTCCCTTATATATCCTATCCCATCCTCTGTGTTTCCACGCTAGCACCTGCTCTTCCTCCTCTTTCCCCTCTACTTGCCTGATCCTCTCCTATCCTCCGGCCGAGGGCTCACCATAGTCTCCCCCTTTCCTTTCTTGCCGACCCTCTATCAACATATACGCACTTGGAGTCTTGCTTCCCCCACACTACCTCCTCACTCAGTATACTCCCATATTGGAGATCTTTAGTCCTCCTACTTCCGTACTCTCTGAATTTGAGCTCCTCACAGGATACTGAATCAATTGGGATAAGAGCGAGGCATTACCGCTATCCCCAGTAACGGTGAGCACGTCAGTTCAGGGTCTCTCGGTGAAATGGAAACAGTCTCGCCTCCAGTACCTCAGCATATGCATCAGTAGAGGACTATAGAAAATGGTGGCGGATAACTTGGACCCGTTGTTAACCAGCATGAAACGTGACTTTGACAAATGGGCACACTTGGGCCTCGCCATGTGGGGTAGAGCCCAGGAGGTACGCATGGTGACCCTGCTGCGTTTTCTATATGTTCTGGGTATGCTGCCTTTACAGATCCCTCTGCCTCTTCTCTGGGAGATAGACTGTCGCATTCAAGCCTTTGTCTGGAGATCGATGCGCCCACGACTACCCAGAGCAGCATTACTCGCCAGACATGAATACGGAGGGCTGGGTCTTCCTTCCGTGGAACATTACACACTGGCGCTCCACCTCTCACAGTTAGTCTACCTGTTACCAGGAGTGAGAGAACTGCTCCTCTGGGTGACACAGGAAAGGACTCTCACACTCTTCGTTGGGGCTACAGATAATCTTTTGTGCAAGACCTACTCCCCTGCGCACCACCAATCCCCTTATCAGAGCCATGAGACACTCATGGCACAAGCCCATCGATTGCTCAAAATAGACCCCAAGATCCACGACAGAGCACCACTGTGGGGCAATGGGGGATTGCTTACAGGGAAAAAAGTAATCTTCTGGGAGGAGTGGTGCTCGAAGAGCCTTCAGCGACTTGACCAGCTTCTGAACAGGGACACCTTGAAATCATTCGCAGAACTCAGGGAGGAATTTGATGTTCCATCACACCATTTATGGTGCTTTATCCAGCTTAAACATTGTCTGGAGAGGCGATTGGGGAATCCCCCCTGGAGCCTCTCTCAATCCCGATACTTCACTATCTGGAAACCTGGGGATCCCTTTGTGGAGTAATTTCTGGACTGCATGCGTAGCTGAATCGTCAACTCATCTCCCTCCCACTCCTGCTCTCCCTCAGGGCCAAATGTCAGGCATCAACTGGAGGACTGGGCAGAACTGATTGCGGCTAGAGATCGAGGAGCTTGAGAGGCCCGCCTAAAATTTAGTCTCTTCAAGACGTTGCACGAGTGGTACTGGACCCCCCAAAAGTTGAGTTCGACTGGGTTGTTATCCCACACCCCATGTTGGAGATGCCCTCACGGCCGCTGTGATTTGCCACACATCCTTTATGAATGCCCAGCTATACAACCTTTTTGGCGGAAGGTGGGGTGCACCCTCGGAGAGGTAATACCGCTGCAGCCCTCTCTCACTCCCTTTCTATTGTTGTTGCATGATACCAGTGAAGTAGGCGGCCTATCCCGACCACAGAAGTGCTTACTACACACAGAGGTAGCTGCGGCCAAAGTGTGTATCCTCAGGCATTGGTGTGCAGACACTGTTCCTCCTCGTGTGGAATGGGTCACTGCCATGTATCAGGCGGCCACTGATGAGAGGCTTATTTATGGCCTCCACGATTATCGGATGTATTCCTCCAAACATGGACCCCCTTTCTTTCCGCGCCGGAGGGTTGACGGACATCTGCAAGCATTTCGATTTGCAATGCTGGACATTGGCATATTTGCCAGGGACTCCCATATTTACAGGCCAGTGCACTATTCTCCCTCCCCGCGCAGTTTTAGCTGCGTACTGCCAAGCATTTCCACCTTAGCTGGGCTATGGCTCGCTGTGGGTAGATTGCCCCTCCCTGCTCATCCCCCCTCTTACTCCCATTCCCTCCACCGCCTTCCCTTCCCATTGGCTCAACTATCTCTTCTTGCCCACCCCCCAAGACCCTGCCTCCCCCATTCCACTCCTGTCCGCACCACTCTCTTCCCCCCTTGGCCACTGTCGCTATTGCTAACTCTCCACTTACCCCCTACTCTCTTCCCTCTGTCTCTAACTTTGCTCCTCTTCTCCCTCCTATCTTACCTCTTCTCCTATCATGAATAATGTTCTGTTATTACACCTATTTCTTTTTCTGTGGCCCTCGCACCTCACAATCCAGAGCTAACCCCTGCTGTGAAACTTGACATATCAGATGTCAGATATCCCCAGTATACCTATCGTCCCCCCACTGTTAGTCGGTTTTGTTTGTATTGGTTTGGAGTCGCTCTCCATGCGCCAGGTCACCCTTGGCATCTCCCCACCCTCCACCGTGTTATTATATGTGCGAACAGCTATCATATCTCTTCTCCTGAATTCTTCTCTTTCCCATTCCTCTTGCATTTCTATATATTCTTTCCTCCCCGGTCTGTACGCCATACATCCTTTCTTTATATTCTGACCTCTTTTTCCTGTCAATTATCTATGCCTTTTGTTTCCAGCGGCCTAGAGGAATTGTTCATTTCTTCCTAAAGGCCCCCACCCGCTCGAAGCCTCCTCATACTGCCCCCTTCTTTCCTACTCATGGTGGCGGATGCTAAAGTACGGGGAAGTGAGAGAGCAACAATAAGCAGGGGTATGCCCGGAATACTGGTCCTTTATGTATACTGCCGCTGGGGCACGGGCAGAGACATGGACACAACCCTGCACACCTACCAGAATGCCTGTGTTATATTGCTAGTTACATTGCACTCTGGAACTACGGCAATTGTTGGCAAGCCTTGTTAGACACTTGTACACCTCAGTTTATCTTTTTTCTCCTGTATGCTTGGAGATTTCATCATGAATATGTTGGGCCTTACTGAGAGCTATGTACTTATTCCATGTTGAACGGGATTTATGTACAGTATAAATGCTTTTGATTTTGAATACAAAATTACAACACAAAAAATAATTTAGTAGATTAGAGTGGAGTAGAGTGGCGTAGAAAAGAGTGGGGTTTAGTGGTGGAAGAGTGGAGTGGTGTAGAGTAGAGTGGTGTAGAGTGGCTTAGAGTGGAAGGGTGCAGAGTGGAGAAGTGGGTAGTGGAGGGGCATAGAGTGGAGTAGAGAGTCATAGAATGAAGGGTCATAGAGTGGAGGGCTGTAGAGAGGAGGGTGGTAGAGTGGAGGGTGGTGGAGTGTAATGCAGTGGAGTAGAGTCATGTAGAGAGGAGAGTCGGAGATTGGCATAGAATGGAGATGGACAGAGTTGAGTAGTGGAGTAGTGTGTTGGAGAGTAGAGTGGAGTGATGTAGAGTGGAGTAGAGTGATGTCAGAGTGGCATAGAGTAGTGTAGGATGGAGTAGAGTGGAGTAGAATCACATAGAGTGGTGTAGAGTAGGGTGGGACAGAGTGGCGAAGAGTGTCATAAATTGTAGTAGAGTTTCATAGTGTGTAATAAAGTGGAGGGCCATAGAGTGACGTGCCGTAGATTAGAGGGGTGTGGAGTGGAGGGGCGTAGAGTGGTGTGGTGTAAAGGGGAGTATGTTGTGGTAGAGTAGAATACCGTAGAGTGGAGTGACACGGAGTGGAGTGTCGTTGAGTAAAGTGGTGTAAAGTAGAGCTGAGTAAAGTTTTGTAGAGTGGAGTAAAGTGTCAAAGAATGGAGTAGATGGTTGCAGAGTGGAGTGTTATGGAGTGGAGTAGAGTAGAGTGGTGTAGCATAGAGTGGAGTAATGTGTCATAGGCTTAACTAATGTGCTGTAGAGTGTAGTAGATTAGAGTTACGTAGAGTGGAGTGGCATTCAGTGGTATAGAGTGGAGCGGCACAGAGTGTTGTGGTGTGTCGTAAACTGGAGTATAGTAGGGGCCACTGGAATTATGCAGCAGGAGAGGGCCAAATTATACTGTAGGGTTGAGTAAATTATGTGGAAAGAAATGGCAAATTATGTTACATAATGCACACATTTTGTAATAGAATTGCTCCATATATTGCTGCCACCAATTCGCTGTAACCATCTGTACTGAGAATAAGGGACCAAGAAGTGACCTTTACTGTCAAACAAGTTAGAGAAAGAGATATTCACCTAGTGGCTTATTTGTACAATATAAAACAAGAAAGTCTGGGATCCACACTGGCTCCCTCCTTAACCAAATTTTATGATCCTAGTCAAAAATACTATTTCACTGAGCCTCCCTTTACTTCACTATCACATATGAAAGCACTTACAAATAAGTGAGTTCAGGAACCTCTTGTGTTTAACAGACCATAATATTACAGGCCTATAATAAGAATATTAGCCACTTATAGGGTTCACATGACAGCTGGATTGCCTCTTAGTTCACTAATGTCATTATCATCAGGGCGAGGACAGGGTGGATGGGGAGGAATGTTTCTATTGAGAAAGAACAAAACTGATTAATATCTACTGATATGTGGCACTGTTCTGCTCTCTCCCTGCTCTGGTGAACTTTGGGCTGCCATGCACCAATGCAGGGTTGCAAGGGTGTCTTTGTTGTGGTAAGCATAGTTTTTGTACAGGAAGGGGTTCCTTCTAGTACAAAAGCTAAGCTTTAAAGTGTTTCCCTCAATTCAGCACACAAGAGGATCAAACAAAAAGAACTGAGAACGCTTCTTGTTCTTACACCTGCCTCGTGGAGGTGTATGATTTTGATACTAATCCCTGTCTAAAAACATTTGTAGATAGAGATTTGCATCAGAAGCCATAAGTGGTTGCATGGGAATAACCACACAACACTCATGGCCACCCCCTAGACAGAAAGTAAAGCATGGCACTGTATTGCATAGCTTTGATTTACTTTTGGGTACAATCCAATGCACATCACAATTTGTGTTGGATTGTATATACCAACATTACACTTTGCATCAAGTTTGTGTTAAAAAACTTATGTAAACCTGACACAAAGTGTTTGTAAATCTCTATCACCTGATCAACACATATACTTCTAGACATCATCAGACCAATCCATAAGCTCAAAGACCAAAAATTACACTGTAAAGCATAGACACTGCTGGAGCAAGTGCTACTCTGCTATATGCAAAGCAGCCCTCATACTCTCTGTTCATTGCTACAGGCAACTTGTTTGATCCACATGACAGAACTATTTTGCTTCTTGCATCACTAACTCATAAAGTTATCCTAAAGAAAATTTCAAAATAGTACAATCACTTGCCTCCCCTGACTGTTGTGCTCTTCTTTCAAGCCCTCTCAATGCCAGTGATACACTCTCTGATTTCTTCATAGATAAAACAGAGTCCAACGGGAAAATTGGCCCTTCTCCTGCTTCTGCTTCTTATTCTGTGGGCCAATTACCTTAATTTACAGGAGTAGGCTCCCCTCTCGCCCAATTTCACCAAAGAATCTCTGTCATCCACAGTTTGACCCATGTCCTTCTCACTGTCTTCTGCTGGACAAAGCTTATATCACCTCTGCTATTCAGTCCATTTGCAAGGCTCTATATATAGTTCTTATATCCCCACTTCCCAAAACATTCTCTATTTGTCTTCTTTTCAAGAAACCCCCCCAATCCCTCCATCTTAAATCATTTTGTCTGATTTCTCCTCTGCCATTTCCTATTAAAATCTTAGACAAGCAGTTATTAATGGACAGCTATCCTCCTTTCTCTACTCATATCTGAAGTAGCTCAAACTGGATTGTACCCCCTGGCAGAACCTAGTCCACCCTGATGTTTATTTTTGATGACCTTTGTTTGCTTCACTATCACATGGTGTTCCTCTGTTCCACCCATATCAATCATTAGGTTCTTCTCTTGGCTTATCTGATTCAATTGGAAGGTTTGCTCATTACATGTAGGGATAGGCGAACTCACAGAATTTGACTCAGTGGAATTCCACAGAGTTACATAAAAACTCTGCGAGATTCATTGGAGTTCCACCAATCTGTGGAAATAGGCATGTTGCACTGCTTGCACTGCGATTCAGGACTAGAAGCACGTTCCATGCTGAAATTTCAGCGCAAACAGCATCACGCACCATGCCAAAGGGAGCAGCTACTCAAATTGTTTTTACTGCCATTCAAGTAGATTTTCCACTATAGTGGCAGTCCTCGCACTGTGAGCGGTCGCAACCACCTGTGACCGCCTGTGTTAGAAAAATCTTTCATGATGTCCTCCTAGCAACTAGAAATAACACTAAGAGACATCAAATTTTGGTTTCTGGAGGCATGCACAAGAAAAAATTCTGCCACATGGGGATTGATGGAATTTAATGCAGTGTCAAAAATTCCACCAATTCCACCAGCGGGACAGAATATTTTGCCAAACCCTAAATATGGTACGTGGACGATACTCAGATTCTGATTTCCCTTGATGTCCGATTCTGAGAGAGACAATTTTCAGAAGTGCATGTTGTTGACTGTTTGGGCAAACTTTCTCTCAAACTGAATATGGATCAAACTGAGATTCTAATGTTCAGTAGCCATAGCAAACTTTTTAGATCCGAGGAACATTTTGTTCACCTTGCTTGGGACTTCTACCCTTCCTCACTCTTCTGTCCATTGTCTTAAAGTCCAGTTCAATCTGGATCTTTCTCCATCAACACAAGTAACTACTTTGTCAGATCCTTCCTTTTCTTCTTTTCAGAATATCACTTTTTGGTCATTCAAGCAGTTGCACTCAGCCGGATTGGCTACTACTATTCTCTTTATCTTGGCTCCCCTTCATATCTTTTCTGTGGCTTCAGTGTCTTCAGAAAGCACCTGCTGGCCTCATTCCTAACTTGTTTTTCCTTCATCCATTACCACCTAATTGAATTCTCTTCATTGGCTGCTGGTTTCCAGAAGAATAATATTCAAGTACCTGTGTTTGATTCACAAGGCTTACCGTGGTATTGGTCCTGTTTATCTACAACACACGTTGCTTCATTATCTACCTGTCTGCGCTCTGTGATCCTCTTAATCGCATTAGAATGTTTACTCTCATATAACCCACTCCCGTGTAGCTAGCCAAGCCTTCTATGTCTTTGCAGCCATATTCAGGCCATAAAACATCCCTTGCCCTTATATGAAGACCTCAAAGCTAGGTGTTCTCTGGGTAATGTCTAGTTCTCTTTTTTCATTTGGTCCCTGATAGATTTAATGTTAACAAGAATCTCCACAGCACCTTGTGCAATTGAGTTTACCTTTGTGAATCTAGCCCACATGTTGTAAGTGTAGGGATATGACTAGCATTAATTTTTCTTTTCCCAACAGTTTACTCTTTTTCCTTGGAAAAGAAACGGTTTGTGCATATACCTTTCCTACCTAAACATTACTTTCAAAACTGATATTCATTTTTATCACTTGGGTAATAGTATTAGAGTGGGAAATAGATGGAAAAACTCAGGAAGTGAGGACTGTAGGGTAAAAAAGAAAAAAGGGAGCACACTGCCTCACACTCCAGCAAAAAGTTAGCCCCAATGCATCATGGTAAATGCAGTCACTTTGTTTTGTGTTGAAAAAGTAATCAAAAGTCTTTCACCTAAGTAGGTGCAGCAAGTGCTGTGTATCTCTGGACACGTGTTTCTAGGTTTAGCCCGTCATCAGCAGAGAGCAGCCAAAGTCTGTGGGGTTGCTTGAAATGCCGCCAAAAGTCTTCTCAGGTTTATGTACCACTCACTGGCGCACAGGTGCCTCACCAGAGCTCGTCAGCTCGTTAGCTCAAGGGAGCAGTCATTGGACAAAAAGAAAAAAGGGAGCACACTGCCTCACACTCCAGCAAAAAGTTAGCCCCAATGCATCATGGTAAATGCAGTCACTTTGTTTTGTGTTGAAAAAGTAATCAAAAGTCTTTCACCTAAGTAGGTGCAGCAAGTGCTGTGTATCTCTGGACACGTGTTTCTAGGTTTAGCCCGTCATCAGCAGAGAGCAGCCAAAGTCTGTGGGGTTGCTTGAAATGCCGCCAAAAGTCTTCTCAGGTTTATGTACCACTCACTGGCGCACAGGTGCCTCACCAGAGCTCGTCAGCTCGTTAGCTCAAGGGAGCAGTCATTGGACAAAAAGAAAAAAGGGAGCACACTGCCTCACACTCCAGCAAAAAGTTAGCCCCAATGCATCATGGTAAATGCAGTCACTTTGTTTTGTGTTGAAAAAGTAATCAAAAGTCTTTCACCTAAGTAGGTGCAGCAAGTGCTGTGTATCTCTGGACACGTGTTTCTAGGTTTAGCCCGTCATCAGCAGAGAGCAGCCAAAGTCTGTGGGGTTGCTTGAAATGCCGCCAAAAGTCTTCTCAGGTTTATGTACCACTCACTGGCGCACAGGTGCCTCACCAGAGCTCGTCAGCTCGTTAGCTCAAGGGAGCAGTCATTGGACAAAAAGAAAAAAGGGAGCACACTGCCTCACACTCCAGCAAAAAGTTAGCCCCAATGCATCATGGTAAATGCAGTCACTTTGTTTTGTGTTGAAAAAGTAATCAAAAGTCTTTCACCTAAGTAGGTGCAGCAAGTGCTGTGTATCTCTGGACACGTGTTTCTAGGTTTAGCCCGTCATCAGCAGAGAGCAGCCAAAGTCTGTGGGGTTGCTTGAAATGCCGCCAAAAGTCTTCTCAGGTTTATGTACCACTCACTGGCGCACAGGTGCCTCACCAGAGCTCGTCAGCTCGTTAGCTCAAGGGAGCAGTCATTGGACAAAAAGAAAAAAGGGAGCACACTGCCTCACACTCCAGCAAAAAGTTAGCACCAATGCATCATGGTAAATGCAGTCACTTTGTTTTGTGTTGAAAAAGTAATCAAAAGTCTTTCACCTAAGTAGGTGCAGCAAGTGCTGTGTATCTCTGGACACGTGTTTCTAGGTTTAGCCCGTCATCAGCAGAGAGCAGCCAAAGTCTGTGGGGTTGCTTGAAATGCCGCCAAAAGTCTTCTCAGGTTTATGTACCACTCACTGGCGCACAGGTGCCTCACCAGAGCTCGTCAGCTCGTTAGCTCAAGGGAGCAGTCATTGGACAAAAAGAAAAAAGGGAGCACACTGCCTCACACTCCAGCAAAAAGTTAGCCCCAATGCATCATGGTAAATGCAGTCACTTTGTTTTGTGTTGAAAAAGTAATCAAAAGTCTTTCACCTAAGTAGGTGCAGCAAGTGCTGTGTATCTCTGGACACGTGTTTCTAGGTTTAGCCCGTCATCAGCAGAGAGCAGCCAAAGTCTGTGGGGTTGCTTGAAATGCCGCCAAAAGTCTTCTCAGGTTTATGTACCACTCACTGGCGCACAGGTGCCTCACCAGAGCTCGTCAGCTCGTTAGCTCAAGGGAGCAGTCATTGGACAAAAAGAAAAAAGGGAGCACACTGCCTCACACTCCAGCAAAAAGTTAGCCCCAATGCATCATGGTAAATGCAGTCACTTTGTTTTGTGTTGAAAAAGTAATCAAAAGTCTTTCACCTAAGTAGGTGCAGCAAGTGCTGTGTATCTCTGGACACGTGTTTCTAGGTTTAGCCCGTCATCAGCAGAGAGCAGCAAAAGTCTGTGGGGTTGCTTGAAATGCCGCCAAAAGTCTTCTCAGGTTTATGTACCACTCACTGGCGCACAGGTGCCTCACCAGAGCTCGTCAGCTCGTTAGCTCAAGGGAGCAGTCATTGGACAAAAAGAAAAAAGGGAGCACACTGCCTCACACTCCAGCAAAAAGTTAGCCCCAATGCATCATGGTAAATGCAGTCACTTTGTTTTGTGTTGAAAAAGTAATCAAAAGTCTTTCACCTAAGTAGGTGCAGCAAGTGCTGTGTATCTCTGGACACGTGTTTCTAGGTTTAGCCCGTCATCAGCAGAGAGCAGCCAAAGTCTGTGGGGTTGCTTGAAATGCCGCCAAAAGTCTTCTCAGGTTTATGTACCACTCACTGGCGCACAGGTGCCTCACCAGAGCTCGTCAGCTCGTTAGCTCAAGGGAGCAGTCATTGGACAAAAAGAAAAAAGGGAGCACACTGCCTCACACTCCAGCAAAAAGTTAGCCCCAATGCATCATGGTAAATGCAGTCACTTTGTTTTGTGTTGAAAAAGTAATCAAAAGTCTTTCACCTAAGTAGGTGCAGCAAGTGCTGTGTATCTCTGGACACGTGTTTCTAGGTTTAGCCCGTCATCAGCAGAGAGCAGCCAAAGTCTGTGGGGTTGCTTGAAATGCCGCCAAAAGTCTTCTCAGGTTTATGTACCACTCACTGGCGCACAGGTGCCTCACCAGAGCTCGTCAGCTCGTTAGCTCAAGGGAGCAGTCATTGGACAAAAAGAAAAAAGGGAGCACACTGCCTCACACTCCAGCAAAAAGTTAGCCCCAATGCATCATGGTAAATGCAGTCACTTTGTTTTGTGTTGAAAAAGTAATCAAAAGTCTTTCACCTAAGTAGGTGCAGCAAGTGCTGTGTATCTCTGGACACGTGTTTCTAGGTTTAGCCCGTCATCAGCAGAGAGCAGCCAAAGTCTGTGGGGTTGCTTGAAATGCCGCCAAAAGTCTTCTCAGGTTTATGTACCACTCACTGGCGCACAGGTGCCTCACCAGAGCTCGTCAGCTCGTTAGCTCAAGGGAGCAGTCATTGGACAAAAAGAAAAAAGGGAGCACACTGCCTCACACTCCAGCAAAAAGTTAGCCCCAATGCATCATGGTAAATGCAGTCACTTTGTTTTGTGTTGAAAAAGTAATCAAAAGTCTTTCACCTAAGTAGGTGCAGCAAGTGCTGTGTATCTCTGGACACGTGTTTCTAGGTTTAGCCCGTCATCAGCAGAGAGCAGCCAAAGTCTGTGGGGTTGCTTGAAATGCCGCCAAAAGTCTTCTCAGGTTTATGTACCACTCACTGGCGCACAGGTGCCTCACCAGAGCTCGTCAGCTCGTTAGCTCAAGGGAGCAGTCATTGGACAAAAAGAAAAAAGGGAGCACACTGCCTCACACTCCAGCAAAAAGTTAGCCCCAATGCATCATGGTAAATGCAGTCACTTTGTTTTGTGTTGAAAAAGTAATCAAAAGTCTTTCACCTAAGTAGGTGCAGCAAGTGCTGTGTATCTCTGGACACGTGTTTCTAGGTTTAGCCCGTCATCAGCAGAGAGCAGCCAAAGTCTGTGGGGTTGCTTGAAATGCCGCCAAAAGTCTTCTCAGGTTTATGTACCACTCACTGGCGCACAGGTAAATAGGGAAATAGATGGAAAAACTCAGGAAGTGAGGACTGTAGGGTATTCGCCTCACTTTCATTTAGTTTCTTTGACTAATTTGGAAACATGTCCCTGGGAGTGTCCATTACTCTGATGTGTATTCCAAATTACATGTGCATCATCTAGCCATGTATTGCATAAAACATGCATATATTGATTTTAGTTTATGCACAACCATTAAACATGTCATTGCTTTGGGCATTCTCGGTCCGATTCACAAAGAAAATTTGGACCAAAAGTCTAACTTAGACCAAAAGTCTAAGGGGCACATTTATAAAGAACTGGTGCATCAGCTCAGAGATGCCAGTTTCCCTGCACTGCTCTGCACCCCCTCACGACACCATGGCATTGCTATATTTACAATACATTGCACCACAGCGCTCGTTAGCACAACTGCACCAACTGTTTGCTACAGTTGTGGCGCTTTGCTGGACTAGCACCAAAAACATTGGCACTAGTCCAACAAAGTTCAGGGAGGCCCATAGGATATAGCACTAGCATCAGTTTAACACCTGCCCTGGGCAAACATAAAAAATGACCCTAAAATGGCAGAGTGAAAGCTTGTAGATTTCACTGGCCCATTTTGTTTGGGCCTTCCTGCAGGGGAACACCTCCCTTGAATACAATATACCTAGTGTGAAGTAAGGTTTCACAAAGTGACACAATGCTACCATTGCACCACTTTGTAAATATGGCACAGGGTGAGGGCCCGCTTAGCGCTGCAGTAGCGTAAAAAAGACAAATGATGCCATGGTGGTACCAAGGGGGGGCAAGTGGCTTGTAAATATGCTGCTAAGTTTACTACCTTTTTGCTATTCACAAAAGGACTTACAAGTAGAGGCCTACAGAGGTTCGACACTCAGGGCATAGGTTCCACTGTCGGTGCAGAATCTCTGTCCGAACCTCTGCATCGGGAAGAACATCAACACAAGGGGCGGGGAAAGTGTAATTGTATACTTGTACAGAAAATTAATGCCACCTGCAACCCATGCCCCGCACATCACATAAAAGCAGTACACATCCAAGGCTCTGTTTTTTCCAAACAAATTTTTCTCCTTGGCTGCTGTCACTAGGGTGACCACCTGTCCGTAACTTTCACAGACAGCCCGTAATTTCACCCTAATGTCCGTTGTGTGTTATAAAAGTTTTAATGGACTACATTTGTCCATAATTTTGGCCTTTGAGTCAAAAAGACAAAATAAATGAAAATTCCCCAGCTGTAGTGGAAGGGAGTCGCTTTTTCTGTTTTCGGGAGGGAGGGCAGACACATAAACAAACAGCAAGCTTTCTTATCAGTGTGCCTGCTTCCCAGAAATAAATGAAAATGTGTGCATTTGGTTGAATCTGCAATCTTAAGAGGTTCACTGGAGCCAGGGACATAGCTTGGTCAGTAAGATTGGAGGGGGTGGAGGGTCGAGGATTTTCAGATTTTCCAACAATCATGCTGGTACATAATGTGAAAATACATTATGACAAGCAGAGCACATGGGGGCCTAAAGAGGCAGTGGAAAAGGAGACAAATGCTGTTTGGTTGGGGTACTAATTGAGAGAAAACAGAATTTTTTGTAAAATAACCAACATTTTTGAAGACTTTCAAAGCAGAAAGAGAGAAAGTTTGTGTTAATTTTTGTCTGTGTGTACGTAAATTTTCCTTGTGAAATCAGATAGACACCTCACCATACCTGACTGAAAGCACATGTACCCAACAAGGTTCCAGAAAATATATTTATTAGGAGGGTGTAACAACCCAAACACCCCCACTGGAGCTATACCCCTGTCTGGAGCCAGGGCAGGCCCTAAATTGTTTGAATCACTTGAAGCTTCCTGTGACAAAAACATTTGTTTTTGGAAAAGTACTGTAACGGTGCTAGAAGCTGAGCTGTGGAGTACATGCTTATAATGAACAGTTATAAAAAAAAGGTTTGCACTACGTGTAATCTGTATATTACTGAAATGCATACTTTAGTCATTTTTCTCTTAACCTAAATTTGTATGCACATTTTTTGTCAGACTATATTATACTCTGTGTAATGCACATTCAAAATGATGACTTACACATTCAGAGTGCTTTCAGGGACCTCATAGCTCCACAAATATGTCACTTTTTCCTGCTGCACCAAAAATGATTCAATTCTATGGGCCTCAGGTTGCACGCATAGACAACTGTAGTGATTGTATTAACCAATAGAGGTTTCATGATATAAAATAGTGCATTTCCCATTGAATAATTTAACTTCCATTTACTTTTAATTGAAGGTGTGTTTTATTTTATGTGTAGTTTCTTGACGGTAAAAGATCTACAATAGAGACAGAATATTTTGTTCTTTTTAACAACATCTTTGATTCTGCCTCCACATTCACTGAACCCATTCCCAATTGCAATATTCATACCTTTTTAATGCAGTTCGACTGCTGCTTTGAATAGTTATGTAGGCCCAGATTTAATATATTTTTAACACAAAACAACTTGCAGTGCAGCATGAAGGGAGAGCCCAGAAATATACCTTATCAAAATATGGCACATTGCTGTCCTCTACCTGCATTAGCGTACAATCTGCAGTCATGGTGCAAGGGTACCTGTGTTACAAGCAGTATTGTTTTATTACAGGATGTGACACGTTCCTGCACGAAAACAATCCTTAGAGGCATTTTACTCTTTCTGAGTGAGCCACAGGATGCAGTGTACCCAGAAGAAGAAACCAACAAGGAGAAGTAAAGATATTTTTCCTTGTTGCACCTCCCCTGGCATAGCGTACCATTCTAACGTGTTTCTAGGTCTACCAGTGTTGGTAAATCTGGGAATCTTTTGAATACATTGGTGGATGTGTGGGAACATCCAAGCTCCACCCATGTAGCACCTTCCCGGCGTAATGTAACGCAAGGCAACAACATGTGCTGCCTTGCGTTATCACAGAATTACCAAGCCATGCAGGGTGCCTCTGCGTGGCATGGTAAATCTCATTCTAAGTTTTGTGTCACCTGGAGTCGCACAAGGGAAACACAAAAGGTTGCTAAATCTGCCCTGTAATACCTAAAAAAGCCAGTGTTATTAGGCTATGGTAGCCTGCCTTCCCTTACCTTCATTATGTACTTTTTTTAGAGTTGAGCCTATGAGTGCATGTGCTCGCACATGCGCCGCACTTTTGAGACTCTGTTGCAGTACTTAATTTGAGCCGGTGGTTGCTGGTGGGGGGCACTAGCACTTATTCTTGGGGACCCGCACTTATTTGCCTGGAGTAAAAGAGTGAAAACACACACAGATCGGAAAGACTGAGATAGAGAAAGAGGCTAAAACCACTACAAAGGAATGAAGCAGGAACCTGCAAGAGTGAGAAAAAGTGTTAGGAACTTTCTGGTAGTGTATTAAAGGCTACCATCCTTGGTATTAAAGGTCATCAATGTTTAAGTGCACCGGCCACTGGCTTCTGAGCAGAGCTTCAGGCACCAGCACTTTTTTCTACAAATTAAGCACTGCTCTGTTGTGTACAGCAAAGGGCTTGGAGTCTGCCTGTTGCTTACCATTTTTTGGCTTGCACAGCTCTCTTCTTTACAGCCTCATATTTTGTCACTGCAGGTCAATCATTATTTCCATTCCTCTTTGTGGAGCAGGGACAAAGCGCTGATTGATTCAACTTAATCAGTGACTGTCTGCTGCTCCCGACATAATTAACATACTATTTTTTTTTTTTTAAAGTTCCAGTACCATGCAAACAGAAAGTTTGACTGGCAAAAACGTGCCCAGCAGGACAAACATATATATATTTTTTTTTTGTTAGAGGGAACTTTCTTTTATTTTGACAAATCATCTTTTCTCACTTTGCGCACATGTTTTCTTTTGTTTTTGCCTGTTGTCGCTCTCCTCAACAGATGACGATTAACTTGTTCTAAACATTGCAAAGCGACATTGTTACTTTATTATGTGTAATTTCTGAAAAGATGCTGTAACACATAATTGTGCAGTACACCCCACTCTACCCCACTCCAATCTGCCACTCCACAATACATCTCAGTACACCCCAGCTCACCTCACACCAATCTACCCCACTCCAATTTAAACCACTCACTCCAATCCACTCCAACCCACCCACTCCAATCCTCCAATCCACCCCATCTAATCTGCTCCACTCCAGTTTGCCCCTCTCCAATCCATAACAATCTGCACCACTCCAAAACAATCTGCCCCACTGCAATCCAAAACAATATGCCCGACTCCAATCCAAAATAATCCGCCCCACTCCAATTCGTCTCACTCCAATCGACCCCAATCCAATCCAAAACAATCTGCCCCACTCCAATCCAAAACAATCAGCCCCAGTCCAGAAAAATACGCCCCACTCCAATCTAATCCTTCTTACCCCAATCCAATCCATCCCAATTCACCTCACTCCAATATACCCCGAACCAATCCAATACACCCCTTCTCAGCCCTGTCACTCCAAACCATCCACCCCAATCCAATCAAATCCACCCCAATTCAATCTACCTCACCCCATTTCAATCCACCCCACGCCCATCCAATCCATCCCACCCCAATCCAACCTACCCAGCCCTATCACTCCCATCCAAACGGCCCACCCAATCCAATTCAATTTGCACAATCAAATCCACCACAGTTCAGTCCACCTCACCCCATTACAGTCCACCGCACTGCAATTCAATACACCCCGCACCAATCCATCCTACTGCACTCAATCCACCTCCCTCTACCTCATTCTGATCCATCCCACTGTACTCCAATCCAATCCACCCCACTACCTCAATCAACTCCAATTCACTCTACCCTATTCCACTCCACTCTATGACACTTTCTGCCACTGAACCACTCAACTCTACTCCCCTCTGCTCAATTATATGACACTCAACTCCCCTATTCCACGACACTCCAACAAATCCACTCAACAACACTCTACTCCCTTACTCCACTCTGACACTCCACACCACTATTATTTGGCAATGTTGAACAGCAGCCACACTGGTGCACAACATGGCAAACCCCATTGTCAAAATCAATAGTTCTTGTATAGGCGAGACCTATTGTCTTTGAGAATGCTTTTTCTTTTTTAGTTATTGTGTAAAATTATCCTGTGGCACGTACTTATTTAACATAGTATATTAATAATTTGACAGACTTGTACCAAAACACTGTCTTCTAGTTTTAAAGGGGATTGAGAAAAATACATTAATTTAGTCTGTGGCTTAAGTGCACAATGTGGGACTGTGAAGCCTGGGTCTAAATCCTGGATTCCCTGAATGACTTAATTGTGTGATCTAAGTTAAATCAATTAACTTTGTGTCTAATTTACTTGATAGTAGCATTTGAGAAAACTTTCAAGTGATTCAATTTAAGACGGACTGTGTTCAAAAACTCACTTGTATGTTTTATTAGCCTGTAATGTTCCACCATCCATCACAATAATATTGGCAATGATGTAGGGACAACAGATAATTGGTTCACTTTGTTCACTCCTGGTGTTGTCAAGAGGGAAGGTTAATGAAAGTTTTAAAGTTCATGTTTAGAAACTTTCACTTCATATAAATGTAAATGTTGTGATCTAATGTACTAAATTAAAACACTACAGTATTTTTTTAAAGATATTATTGCTGTATGCCATAAGAGGTTGCATAACAGGATAAAAGCCAGGTAAGTAGTAACAAATTCCATCTTACATTTAGAAAAGAACAGTGCTGGGCTATATTCATTTATGAGGAGTTAGTACACAAGTTTTATATTTTTGTGTAACAAATATCCATTGTAAACTATCCCTCCACCCCATGCCCAGTTGACGCTGCCTAACCTATCAGCATAGAGAAGCAGAGCAATGAACACTTTGGAGCTTAGAGGAACGTGTTCTAGCGGGGAAATCATGACAGGCTGTTGGAGATAGGTGCCTAGATGTGGCAAGAACAACTAGTACATCGAAACTGAGGGTGTATGTGTCGGGTGGTTTACAGGGGGAGAATTATAGTCCTTGGTGCAGTTTTTAAAGCCTTCCACCAAAATATTCCACTTTTGTGTAATAAAATATTTTCTCAGACCTGCTCATTCCTCTCTGTGTAACAGGGTGGTCTCAGATCAAAACCAAGAGAGCGAGACCTTGGTCCAACTTACCTTAGTCAGTGGAAATAAATCCTTTTAGGGCAGTCTGATATTGAGTTTTCATAGAAGAAGAGCCAAGTTAAAGAATTTGGTGGAGGTTTTCTAGAACTTAGGGTGGGGAATACGCCCAATAGGACCATTTCTGGGGAATACGTTAGTACGCAGCCCATCATAGTGGACAGCACCTCGAGAACTCTCTTGCAGTATGAAAGAATGTGGGGACAGACCAAAGCATATGAAGTAAATTGACATCTAATTGCATACAGTAAGGAAAAATGCAGCTGCAGCTGCAGCTCCATGGTATATTTTGGTAATTCCAGCAGTTGTAAGGTAGGCTCAGTTTAGAATATTAAATTAAATATAATTAAAACAGAAGCAGTGGGATACTTTCTGAAGATATTCTAATATTTTAGCCCAGTTCGTATCATGCAGAGATTTGACCAGGTCTCTCTCTCAGTTGGTAATGTTTCCCAAACTGTATGCCATAGGATTTAAAATGTTCAGAAAGAAAATCAAAATGTTGCTGTTGCTTTCTGTCCAAGAAGGATTGGCAAAATTTGGATAGGGCAGATGCCCTTGACACCATGCTCAATGGCAATAATTTACTATTGAACAAGAGCATAATGTGCCACATGAATGTAGCATTCCTAGAGGCAATCACATAAAGACCATAGTGAATAAATAGTGCTATGTAGAAAATAGTAAATAAATGTACTGATGAAGTTGTCTTGTTTGGTCTCTCCTTGGATGTGTTGGTTCAATTGACTTTTGTCATGAATTTCGACCCATTGTCCTGAATGTTTGTCCTGAATTTTGACCCCTTGCCCTGAATGTTTTACAGTCCTTTCCAGGATTTGCCTCCATACTAGGTGGCCATCCTACTCTGTGCCTTGCTGTGTCTTGCCCATCCTTCTGTCAGCATGTTGACTGGGAGGAGGAAAGAAAATTTCACAGAGGAGGAGACCCAAACGATTGGCACATTTGCAATGGAAAAGTACAAGAAGCTCCATGTTCTACCTCCTTACCTTACCAGTGTAACACAGAAGGCAGCCCTGTGTCAGCAGTTGGCTAATGCAGCCAGTGAATGGGGGAATGAAGTTCGGACAATCACTGCGAGGAGGCGGGTAAAGGAGATGTTCACCAGGATAGAGGTGGCCAGAGCTCTCCCTGGTGAACAAACTGGAGCCCGTTTCCATCTCACACCACTTGAAAAGGACATCCTCTCTACCATGCACCCCACTTGCTGCATGGACCTCTTGTGACTTGCAACTTTATTGTGATGTCAGGTAAGATGTGATGGTTAAACAATAACTTTATTTGAAAAATGTGTAATATAATATACGCAGCAGTTGTAACTATGGAAATCACTTCAAGTTTGTGTAACTATTCATGGTGAAGTCCGCACATTGTAATTTCATATTTCTTCTTCAGAAACAGTTGATCATCTTTGCTGGTGATTTCAATGAAGATTTGTAATTGACAGATTACATTGTGCATGAATATGCAAATACCATAGTTGCATTGTGAGTGTAATTCCACCCACTTAGCAGGAATTCAGTCATATGGCATATCACCCACTATCACTTACACAAACTGGTATGTAAATATGCCCAGAAGTGGGTTACATGTACTACAATACTATCAAATAACTTATAGACATTGTTCTTAAACTACCTTGTTTGTTTCACACATGCAATATTTACCAGTATATGTTGGATTTACCATTTGTCAAATAGAATGATAATGAAATTATACTCATATACTTCTAGGCTCTGTGACTTTGGTTATAATAACCCATGCAACAGAGACCTCTGCTCCACACACGGGTATCACAAATGGTCAGGCACCACATAGTGGGCAGATAGTAGACCCTGGTAAGGGCACTTAAATATAAATTTAGATAATGCTTGTTAGAAATGTTTTTTTTGGTTGGCAGTCAGGTTACCCCCTGTCCAAGCAAGGACCTTCACTCTAGTCAGGGTAAGTCGCACACAATCCAAACTATCCTGTGCCCACCCTCTAGTAGCCTGGCACTGAGCAGTCAGGCTTAACTTAGAAGGCAATGTGTAAAGTATTTGTAAAGTATTTGTGCAATTAATCGTGCACTAACACAGAATAAACACCACAGAAATACACCACACATGTTTAGAAACATAGAATATTTAGCAGATTAAATGCAGGTCAAAATGACCTAGACTTGATAAGTACACATTGAAATATCACATTAGAAGATAATAAAAAGAGTCTTTAGTTCTTAAAAACAATAGTCTCTTGCAAGCACAAAGTACCTGGTTTGCGTCTAAATTATCGTCAAGGGACCGCAGAGGGGGAGATGCATGGAAAACGGGGAGGTGTGCGACGGTTTCTCTGGACACACACAGACAATGCGTCAATATTTTTCACGCAGCCAGGGCCCTGCATCGTTTTCCGACACTTGGAGTTGGATCCTCTTCTGGTTACGGGGTATTTGGATGCCCTGGGGACGATGCATAGAAATCCAGGGCATGCAGGATGAAGTGTCGGGAGCTGCGTCGATCCAGTGGGCAATGCGAGGGAATTTCTGTTGCATGGCAACCGCTGTGTCGATTCTTCTCACAGGAAGTCGTGCTGAGTCGTTCCAGCTCGGCTATGCGTTGATCCAGTGGGCCGTGCACCAAAGGTCCGGTCGCAACGCTGGCGCTGCATTGATCTCCACTCAGGGAGCCGGTCTGCATCCTTCCGGTTCAGCGTGCTGTGTGTCAAAATTTTGCTGCACAAAGAGTTATTTGCAGAGATGAAGTCTTTTTGTCCCTGAGATTTCAGAACACAAGAGGTAAGCTCAATCCAAGCCCTTGGAGAGCACTTCTCAGCAGAGCCAGAAGGCAGCAAGGCAGCAAGGCAACAGCAAGGCAGCAGTCCTTTTCAGCAATGGAGTCAGGTGAGTCCTTTGGGCAGCCAGGCAGCTTCTCCTGGCAGATTGCAGGTTCTGGTTCAGAGTTTCTTAACCAGTGGTATCTTGTCCAGAAGTGTCTGAGTTGGTAGGGTCAGAGGCCCTGTTTAAATACCAAAATGTGCCTGTGAAGTGGGGGAGAGTTCAAAGAGTGGCTTAGAAGTGCACAAGGTCTACTTTCATTTCCATCCCATCTGCCAGGGTCACAGTAGGGGGTTTGGCAGTCCATTGTGTGGGGGCAGGCCACTGTCCTTTGACATGTAAGTGTCAGGCCCTCCACCATCACAACCCAGGAAGACCCATTTAGTATGCAGATGTATGCAGGTGTGACTAAGCATCCTGTGTTTGGGGTTGCCTGAGTAACATGCACAAGGGAGCTGTCAACTAACCCAGCCAGACGTGGATTGTAAGGCACAGAAGGATTTAAAAGCAGAGAAATGCTCACTTTCCAAAAGGGGCATTTCTAAAATAGTAATATTAAATCCAACTTCACGAGTCAGCAGGATTTTGTATTACCATTCTGGCCATACTACATATGACCTTGTTAATCCTTTCAGATCAGAATCTACCACTCAAACAACATATGAGGGTAGCCCGGTTGTTAGCCTATAAAAGGAACAGGCCTCACAGCAGTGTAAAATGAATTTAGGAGTTATACACTACCAGGACATATAATCTACAAAGGTACATGTCCTGCCTTCTCCCTACACAGCACCCTGCACTATGGGTTACCTAGGGCCTACTTTTGGGGTGACATATATATAGAAAAGGAGGATTTTATGGCTTGGCAAGTACTTTTCAATGCCAAGTAGAATTGGCAGTAAAATGCATGCTCAGTCCTTGCAATGGTAGGCCTGAGACACGGTTAAGGGGCTACTTATGTTGGTTTGCACAATCAGTGCTCCAGGCCCACTAGTAGCATTTAATATACAGGTCCTGGGCACATGTAATGCACTATTACTAGGGACTTATAAGCATATTAAATAAGCCAAATGGGTATGAGCCAATGTCACCATGTTGTAAGGAAGAGAGCATATGCACTTTAGCACTGGTTAGCAGTGGTAAAGTACGCAGAGTCCTAAAACCAGCAAAAACAATGTCCAAAAAGAGGAGGGAGGCAGGCAAAAAGTTAGGGGTGACCACCCTAAGGCTGTCAGATCTAACAATGCTCATAGTCTAATATATTGAATGACATGTTAGCAGTATGTGTTGTGTGACAAATATCAGTTGACACCCATCTCCGTATGCTGAGATATGGGTACAGATGTGCAACCATTTTTTTTGCGACTCAAAACTTGCAATTTTTTGCGAATCGCAAATTGCGAGTTCCCAAACAAAATGGACAACAGTATCTAAGACATTGTTAGCAGTTTCCAAATGGGTCGCAAGGGACCTGCCTCGTTAAAATTCATGAGGCCGATTGCACTTTGCAACCCATTTGGGAATGGCCAAACTCACAGGGATGGTGGTCGGCTGAGGTCAGTAGACCACCATGCCTGCGACTGCTTTTTAAATAAAACCTAACTAAAACAGTTTTTTTTAAATGCAGCCCATTTTCCTTCAAGGAAAACGGGATGAATTTCAAAAATAAAAGTAAAACATTTCAGTTTCATTTTTTCAGACTAGGCAGAAGTCCCTCGGACCACTCCCTACTGTGAAAAAATGTTGGTGCCCCATTCACAAAGGGAAAGGGGTACCTTGGGGACCCCTTCCCATTTGCAAATGGATTACCATCAATTTGAAATTTGTGGTAACTGCGATTGTTTTGCAACCACATTTCCAGTAACAAAACAATCATACATGGCCTGCGAGTCACTGTAAAGAAGGGACACCCTTGGAAAACCCCTTCCTAATGGACAGTCAAAATCCCTATTTTGCGAGTCGGTAACAGGTTACCAACTCGCAAAATAGGGATGGTACATTGTACAAGGCCATTTTGCGGTTGCAAAAAAGCAAATTTCACTGCTTGCAACCGCAAAATAGCTTAGTACATCTGGGCCATGGTTCATAAGAGTATACTACTTCATAACATGTTGGCTAATGAAAGTATAACTCAACATTTAAATTGAAATAATAAAGCATCTAATTAATTACTTACATTATCTTATCTTAAGAGGAGTAGCACTAACTGTGTTGAAAGTATATTCTAATGATATATACATATGCAATAACACATCATCCTCTGTACTGTAATAAGGATATATTTGTTTCATTACAGCTGCTGTCAGGAGTACTTCAGTTACCCAAAGTGCCATCAGGACTTTATCCATGGAATCAGGAGAACTCCTTGATCCAGCAGTCACACCCACTACAGTCTATCCATCAGATAAGTGTGCCATATAGTCTTGTGAACTATTATTTCCAATAGTGTTCACAATTACCAATTATCCCCTTTGTCGCCACGGATATAATGGTTACGTCCGATGGCGCGGCGCTGAGGCGCCACAGACATAACCATTACGTCCTGGGATCGACCCTCGGAGGAAGTGCTAGCGATACCCCGAAGGGCCAACCCACCAACCCCCCCAGGTCAGGGTTGGAAGTCCCGACCCCCTCCTAATGACGTCAGCGCACAATCGCAATTTCTCTTTTAGCATTCCTGCAGGCACCAGGGATTTATTTTTTGTGTGTGTATGTTTTTAGAAGGGGAGCGGCCCTTGGGCAAGGGTCGCTCCCCTAAGGGGGCATAATATTTTTGGCCGTTTGAAATCGACTTTTTATTTTTAGGCCGCTCTGCTCCCAAGGGAGGCAGAAGCCAATAGAAACCAAGGATTTTTTTTTTTTTTTTTTTTGTGTGGGGGTGGCCCCTTTGGCAGGGGTCGCCCCCCCCAAAGGGGAAAAAGAATTATTGGGCAGTTGTGCCCCCCTTGGCCCATCTGCCCCCAAGGGGGTAGAATCCACTTAGCACCAGGGATCATATGTGTGTGTGCTTTGTGTGGGGGGCTGGGCCCTTGGGCAAGGGTCACCACCAAAGGGAGCAATATATTCTATTCCATTTCTGCCCCGTTGGGGGGCAGATTGGGCTATTTTTTTAGGCCCATCTGTCCCCAGTGGGGCAGAAGCCACCAAGACGCCAGGGATTTTTTTTTTGTTCCTTTTTTTTGTGTTGGGGGGGGCGCCCCCTTTGGCAAGCGTCTCCCCCCCCAAAGGGGGCAAAGCACTGTTGGGCAGATCTGCCTAGGGAAAATTTCTAAATGTTTGGTGGAGGGGTGTTTGTCAACTGGCGATGTATTTGCATTTGTGATTATAACAGTTTATTTCTCCTTTTTGTTCTAGTTCAAAACTTTTGCTTCCTTTGCTGTGGCTTGTTGCAGTTTTGGCAGTGGTTGACCTGCGGTTGATGAAGCCATTCTCAGTGCTGATGAGGTGCCTGTTTTAGAGGAGGACACTGATGTGCCAATGGTGCAGCAGCCAGCGGGTGAAAGGCTTCCCATTTGAAGACCTGAACTCTGGGTTGCCCCAAACATGGAGCAGCCACAGTTGCCGGCCTTTACTGGTCTCTCAGGGTATAGAGTAAATACAGAAAACATTTTGCCTGTTAATTTCTTTGAGTCGTTTATGGACAATGTATTTTTGGAAGAGATTGTTGAGCAGACTAATTTGTATGCAAAGCAGTATTTGAGGGACAACGCTGCCAGACTTAAGCCACACTCTAGAGCTAGCCAGTGGATTCCCACAAACCTGGAAGAGTTGAAAAAGTTCTTGGGTTTAACTTTTTTGATGGGGCTGATAAGGAAGCCATCACTGTCTTCATATTGGTCTACTAGTCCCTTGACGGCAACTGCTATATTTCCTGCAACCATGAGTCATAACCAGTTTGAGCTTCTTTGGATGTTGCATTTTGTTGATAATCCTTTAGCCTTGCCACAAGATCACCCTGATTCTGACTGTATTTTTAAGATTAGACCTGTCCTTGATCATTTTGTAGATCGTTTTTCAGAGATCTATGTTCCAGGCAAAGAAATATCTGTAGATGAGTCTTTGGTCCTGTTCAAGGGTCGTTTGTTTTTTAGGCAGGACATTCCTAGCAAGAGGGCACTGTATGGAATTAAATTGTATATGCTGTCTGAAAGTAGTACAGGATATGTTTATAATTTCTGGGTCAACACTGGTAGGGATTCCAGTATTGACCCCCCTGGTTGTCCGCTGAGAAAATTGTGTGGGAACTTGGAAGACAACTGTTTAACAAAGGTCACCATTTGAATGTGGATAACTTCTACACTGGAGTACAGTTAGTCAAGAAATTGTTCAGAGTGGACACTGTTGCTTGTGGCACAATCCACTCTAATCGGAAAGGCAATCCAAGAGAGCTTGTCTGTAAAAAACCTGAGAAGGGACTTTGCAGTGCCTTGCGGAATGAGGAGCTGCTAGCTCTGAAATTTGTAGACAGGAGGCATGTGTACCTGATAATTACCATCCATAAAGAGAGTTCTTCACCTGTGACTGTTTGGGGTCAAGTTGCTGAAGTGCGCAAACCTGTGTGCATTTTAGACTACAATAAGCACATGGTTGGAACCTTACACTGCTGCTCTAAAGGCTTATGTCTGGAATAAGAAATTAGCGGTTCACCTCTGCCACTTGGCAACTTTTAATGCTTTTATTGTGTTTAAGGATTGTTCCCCTGAGTCAAGGTTGACATTTGTCAAATTTCAGGAGTCTGTCATAGTGAGCCTTGTTGTGCTGGAACAGGCAAGAGTTCCTAGAGAAGCAGTGGTGGAGGATGTGGCTAGATTGAAAGATCGTCACTTTGCCGAGCACATTCCTCCCACGGCCAAAAAAGTCTTTCCTGCTAAGAGATGTAGAGTCTGTGCTCGGGGAGGTATCAGGAAAGAGACTTGGATGTACTGCCCTGATTGTCCTTCAAAGCCTGGGCTGTGTGTGGGTGGCTGTTTCAGGAGCTACCACACACAGAAGAATTATTGGGAAATACCATGAGCGTAAACTGCTGTTTTATATTTTCATATGCTCAGTTTCACAGTTGGCATTACTGTCGTATTCAGTTAGAGTGTTTATGTTTGTAGTTTTGTACTTATTTATAATTAATGGTTTCTTTGTTGTTTAAAAACAAAACAAAAGTGATGGCGGCGTGCATGGACTGGCGCTTGGCTGTCGGTGCCAGCCAAACGCCAGTCCACACACTCCCATCAGCTGGTGTGATTGATGTATCAGGAATGTAGGTGTATGAAAGTGATGGGCCCTTGAATGGCGATGTCTGTTGATGGAAGTGTTGTAATGTGCTGGGCCCACGGCTGGCGGCGTGAATGGTCTTGTGCATGTCATGAATGAAAGGTGTGCGAATGGACTGTAAAGCGTTTGGTGCATTGACGCTGCTTTACAGCTCACTAGCTGTGAGTCATTGGTTCAGTTTTTTGGCTTTTCAGTTATTAACAGTGCATTTCACTTTTGTGAAGTCTCTTGTTAATAAAATTTGATCTACTGAACCGTCACTCACCCTCATGCCAAATCCAACCAGTATGTGTGGTAAAAATTACAAAACCTGCTCTGCTGTAATCAGGTATTGCAACACACCCGTGACACCCTAGGTGTCTCGGGTGAGACCCTGATGATGAAGCATGCCACCAACTTGGTTAGTGGGTGAGGGGTCTTTTTAACATAACCTAAGTGCATTTCCTTTCACAATTTCAGTGTTTGGAACATCACAGAAGCACCTAGACAGATCAAAATGATCTATTACAAAAATACCTGTGTTTGGGGGGGTACCTATGTTTTTGGTTCTGGATGCAGCCTTCGTCTATGGAAACCTACCAAACCCATTCATTTTTTAAAACTAGACACCCCAAGGAGTCCAGGGAGGTGTGTCTTGCATTGTTACCCCAACATTTTCTTGCCCAGACTCCTCTGCAAACCTCAGAATTTGCTTAAAAAAGCATATTTTCCTCACTTTTCTTTATAGGATTACCGCTCCAGCACAAATTTCCAACCATCCAGCATTCCCCTAAGTCTCCCAAGTAAAATTATACCTCACTTGTATGGGTCCCTAAAGCAGAGTCAGCCTAAAGATGTATAAAAGAAAAATATGTGCTTATCAACTTGCTGTGCTATCCCCTCAATCTCTACAGGTTTCTGGCCTTTTTCTGTTGCAGGCACCTGGGCCACCCACACAAGTGAGGTATAAGTTTTTTTGGACACTTGGGGGAACGTTAGGTGGAAGGAAATTTGTGGCTCCTCTCAGATTCCAGAACTTTCTGACACGAAAATATGAGGAAAAGGTGTTTTTTTTGCCTAATTTTGAGGTTTGCAAATGATTCTGGGTAACATCCTGGTGAGAACCCCACAAGTCAAGCCATCTTGGATTCCCCTAGGTGTCTAGTTTTTAAAAAAGCACAGGTTTGGTAGGTTTCCCTAGGTGCCGGCTGACTTAGATGCCAAAATCCACAGCTAGGCACTTCGCAAAAAATAGCTCTGTTTTCTTTGGGAAAATGTGATGTGTCCATGTTGTGTTTTGGAGCATTTCCTGTCACGGCACTAGGCCTATCCACACAAGTGAGGTACCATGTTTATCGGGAGACTTGGGGTAATGCTGGGTGGAAGGACATTTGTTGCTCCTCTTAGATTCCAGAACATTATGTTACCGAAATGTGGGGAAAAAGTGTTTTTGTTGCCAAATTTTGAGGTTTCCAAAGGATTCTGGGTAACAGAACCTGGTAAGAGCCACACAGGTCACCCCATCTTGGATTCCCCTAGGTGTATAGTTTTAAAAAATTGCACAGGTTTGGTAGGTTTCCCTAGGTGCCGGCTGACCAAGAGACCAAAATCCACAGCTTGGCACTTTACAAAAAATAGCTCTGTTTTCTTTGGAAAAATGTGATGTGTCCATGTTGTGTTTTGGGGCATTACCTGCTGCCGGCACTAGGCCTACCCACACAAGTGAGATACCATTATTATTGGGATACTTGGGGTAACGCTGGGTGGAAGGAAATTTGTGGATCCTCTCGATTTCCAGAATGTTCTGTCACCGAAATGTGAGGAAAAAGTGTTTTTTTTGCCAACTTTTGAGGTTTGCAAAGGATTCTGGGTAACAGAACCTGGTGAGAGCCCCACAAGTCACCCCATCTTGGATTCCCCGTGGTGTCTAGTGTTTAAAAATGCAGAGGTTTTGTAGGTTTCCCTAGGTGCCGGCTGACTTAGATGCCAAAATCCACAGCTAGGCACTTCGCAAAAAATAGCTCTGTTTTCTTTGGGAAAATGTGATGTGTCCATGTTGTGTTTTGGAGCATTTCCTGTCACGGCACTAGGCCTATCCACACAAGTGAGGTACCATGTTTATCGGGAGACTTGGGGTAATGCTGGGTGGAAGGACATTTGTTGCTCCTCTTAGATTCCAGAACATTATGTTACCGAAATGTGGGGAAAAAGTGTTTTTGTTGCCAAATTTTGAGGTTTCCAAAGGATTCTGGGTAACAGAACCTGGTAAGAGCCACACAGGTCACCCCATCTTGGATTCCCCTAGGTGTATAGTTTTAAAAAATTGCACAGGTTTGGTAGGTTTCCCTAGGTGCCGGCTGACCAAGAGACCAAAATCCACAGCTTGGCACTTTACAAAAAATAGCTCTGTTTTCTTTGGAAAAATGTGATGTGTCCATGTTGTGTTTTGGGGCATTACCTGCTGCCGGCACTAGGCCTACCCACACAAGTGAGATACCATTATTATTGGGATACTTGGGGTAACGCTGGGTGGAAGGAAATTTGTGGATCCTCTCGATTTCCAGAATGTTCTGTCACCGAAATGTGAGGAAAAAGTGTTTTTTTTGCCAACTTTTGAGGTTTGCAAAGGATTCTGGGTAACAGAACCTGGTGAGAGCCCCACAAGTCACCCCATCTTGGATTGCCCGTGGTGTCTAGTGTTTAAAAATGCAGAGGTTTTGTAGGTTTCCCTAGGTGCTGGCTGAGCTAGAGGCCAAAACCCACAGCTAGGCACTTTGCAAAAAACAGCTCTGTTTTCTTTGGGAAAATGTGATGTGTCCATCAGTGCATTTCTTGTCGCGGACACTAGGCCTACCCACACAAGTGAGGTACCATTTTTATAGGGAGACTTGGGGAAACACTGGGTGGAAGGAACTCACCTCATCTTGGATTCCCCTGGGTGTCTAGTTTTCAAAAATGCTCAGGTTTGGTAGGTTTCCCCAGGTGCCGGCTGAGCTAGAGGCCAAAATTCACCACTAGGTACTTTGCAAAAAACACATCAGATTTCAGTGTAAAAATGCGATGTATTTATTTTGCATTTCCTGTCGCGGACATTAGGCCTACCCATGCAAGTGAGGTACCATTTTTATCGGGAGACTTAAGGGAACACAGAATAGCAGAACAAGTGTTATTGTCCCTTGTCTTTCTCTACATTTTTCCTTCAAAATGTAAGACAGTGTGTAAAAAATACGTCTATGTGAGAAATGCACTGTAATTCACATGCCGGTATGGTGACCCCGGAATTCAGATATGTGCAAATAACCACTGCTTCACAACACGTTATCTTGCGCCCATTCTGGAAATACAAAGGTTTCCTTGGTACCTATTTTTCACTCTTTATATTTCAGCAAATGAATTGCTGTATACCCCATATAGAATGAAAACCCATTGCAAGGTGCATCTCATTTATTGGCTGTGGGTACCGAGGGTACTTGATGAACCCACAAACCCTATATATTCCCGTAACCAGAAGAGTCAAGCAGACGTAACGGCATATTGCTTTAAAAAATCTGACATGGCAGCAAAAAGTTACAGAGTAAATGTAGAGAGAAAGGGCTGTTTTTCTTTCACCTCAATTTCACCATTATTTTATTTGAGCTGTTATTTTCTGTAGGAAAACCTTGTAGGATCTACACAAATGGTGAATTCAGAATTTTGTCTACGTTTCAGAAATGTTTAGCTTTCCAGGATCCAGCATTGGTTTCACACTCATTTCTGTCACTAACTGGAAGGAGGCTAAAAGCAAAATAAATAGTGAAAATGGGGTATGTCCTGGTAAAATGACAAAATTCTGTTGAAAAATGTGGTTTTCTGATTCAAGTCTGCCAGTTCCCGAAAGTTGGGAAGATGGTGCTTTTATCACCGCAAACACTTTGTTGGTGCCTGTTCGAAATGGGGTCTTTGGTTGACAGTAAGTTTACCCCTTCTTCAAGCAAGGACCCTCACTCTAGTCAGGGTAAAAGAGAATCAACCTCAGCTAACCCTTGCTTACCCCCTTTGTAGCTTGGCAGAGCAGTAAGCTTAACTTCAGAGTGCTAGGTGTAAAGTATTTGTACCAACACACACAGTAACTTAATGAAAACACTACAAAATGACACAACACCAATTTAGAAAATGGTAAATATTTATCTAAACAAAACAAGACCCAAAATGACAAAAATCCGACATAAACAAGTCAAGTTATGAATTTTTAAAGAATAAACTAAAAAATATCGCTTAGAAACACAAAATGCTTTGATGAGGTGTTAACACGGCTTCGTGACGGAGTTGTTCCCAACAAGACGACACCAGCGGAACCGGACACGGAGTCGCGTAGACCCCCAAGTACAGTACCTTTGGTGAAGAGTGAAAACAAGTCGGTGCGCGAAGTCGGGGGTTGCGGCATCTGTGCGAAACATTGAATCCGCGCACTTCAAACGGCGCCGGTCACAAGGTGGTGCGGCGACTTCCACGGAGTCGCGGACTTCAGCGGGGCTGCAGCGGCGTTGGGCCTGCGAAGGTCGTCGCGTTCCAGCGAAGATCCCGAGTCGGTTGCAGGCGGCGTCACCGGATTCAGTAGCGGTGTCGGTCCGAAGTCGATTTCCTTGGATTTTCTCCAGCTTTCCTTTCAAGGGCCCAGGGTCTGGATAGGGCACCACTTGTCAGAGCAGGAGTCTCTCCAGAGACTCCAGGTGCTGGCAGAGAGAAGTCTTTGCTGTCCCTGAGACTTCAAACAACAGGAGACAAGCTCTAAATCAAGCCCTTGGAGATTTCTGCACAAGATGGAAGGCAACACAAAGTCCAGTCTTTGCCCTCTTACTCTGGCAGAAGCAGCAACTGCAGGATATCTCCACAAAGCACAGTCACAGGCAGGACAGCACTTCTCCTCAGCTTTTCAGCTCTTCTCCAGGCAGAGGTTCCTCTTGATGTCCAGAAGTGATCTAAAGTCTGTGGGTTTGAGTGCCCTTCTTATACCCAGTTCCTCCTTTGAAGTAGGCCTACTTCAAAGTAAAGTCTCTTTTGAATGTGAAATCCTGCCTTGCCCAGGCCAGGCCCCAGACACTCACCAGGGGGTCGGAGACTGCATTGTGTGAGGACAGGCACAGCCCTTTCAGGTGTAAGTCACCACTCCTCCCCTCCCTCCTAGCACAGATGGCTCATCAGGAAATGCAGACTATACCCCAGCTCCCTTTGTGTCACTGTCTAGTGTGAGGTGCAACCAGCCCAACTGTCAAACTGACCCAAACAGGGAATCCATAAACAGGCAGAGTCACAGAAATGGTATAAGCAAGAAAATTCTCACTTTCTAGTGGCATTTTCAAACACACAATCTTAAAATCAACTTTACTAAAAGATGTATTTTTAAATTGTGAGCTCAGAGACCCCAAACTCCACATGTCCATCCTCTCCCAAAGGGAATCTACACTTTAATCAGATTTAAAGGTAGCACCCATGTTAACCTATAAGAGGGACAGGCCTTACAACAGTGAAAAACGAATTTAGCAATATTTCACTGTCAGGACATATAGAACACATTACTATATATCCTACCTTAACCATACACTGAACCCTGCCCTTGCGGCTACCCATGGCCTAACTTAGGTGTGTCAGACATGTAAGAAAAGGGAAGGTTTAGGCCTGGCAAGTGGGTACACTTGCCAAGTTGAATTTACAGTTAAAACTCCACACACAGACACTGCAGTGGCAGGTCTGGGACATGATTACAGAGCTACTTATGTGGGTGGCACAACCAGTGCTGCAGGCCCACTAGTAGCATTTGATTTACAGGCCCTGGCCCCTCTAGCGCATTTTACTAGGGACTTACTAGTAAATCAAATATGCCAATCATGGATAAACCAATTATATACAATTTTACACAGAGAGCATATGCACTTTAGCACTGGTTAGCTGTGGTAAAGTGCTCAGAATTCAAAAGCCAACAGCAACAGGTCGGAAAAAATAGGAGGCAGGAGGCATTAAAAACTGGGGATGACCCTGCAAAAAGGGCTATTTCCAACAATGTCATTTTCAGGGAGAAAACCACAAGCCTTCTTCTGCAGCCCTTTTCCCCATTCTTTAAAAACTAAATTTTTGCTGTATTTTGGCTAATTTCTTGGTTTACCCCAGGGGAACCCACAAACTCTGGGAACCTCCAGAATCCCTAGGATGTTGGAAAAAAGGATGCAAATTTGACGTGGGTAGCTTACGTGGCCAAAATGTTATGAGGGTCTAAGCGCGAACTCCCCAAATAGCCAAAAAAGACCTGGCACCTGAGAGGGGAAAGGTCTGACAGCGAAGGGGTTAATTGTGAAAGTAATTATGTAAATATAGGCATTTTGTGTAAGCATCTCATGTTGGTGTGGGAGAGGTTCCCAACATGATCAGGGATGTTTGTGTTTGTTTTGCGTGTTCACTTGTTATCCAAGCTAAACATTAATTAAGGTGTCACTTCCTTCTAAAGCTGCTGGATCGAGGAACATGTCTTCCACCATACATTCAAGGAGGCAGGTTCAGCAGCTGAATTCATGAGGGATATCAAAACCACATAGATCTGTGAATGGAGTTGGTGAGAGTGGTTTTGCATTTCACATCCTGAGTGAACACCTCAGTGCTACAGTCTTAGCAGTCATATGTAGGCTTACACAAATCAGATAATGTGGAAATCCAGATAGATAGCAAGAAGAATGGATCAAATTGTTGTGTGGTACCACATGATTCACTTGATGAACCTGAACCTTCCATCAGTGTAGGGCAGTGGGCAATCCTAGGAGAGAACCCGATCCTTCTCCAAGCAGCACTATCAGCAGCCAGCACTGCTCAACTAGATGAGGATGTCCTTCTGAAGCTGCTGGATCGAGGAACAGGTCTTCCACCATACAATCAATGAGCCAGGTTCAGCAGCTGACATCATGAGGGATATCAACACCGCACAGATCTGTGGCTAGGGATGGTGAGTGTGGTATTGCATTTCACATCCTTATTGAACACCTCAGTGCTACAGTCTGAGCTATCACATGTAGGTTTACACAAATCAGATAATGTGGAAATTCATATAGATGGCAAGAAGAAAGGCTCAAAGTGTTGTGTGGTTCCACATGATATACTATGATAAAAGCTTAATATGTTGCATCGTCTCTCTTTCAGGTGCTGGTGACAATGAGTCACTTGATGAAGCTGAACCATCCATCAGTGTAGGGCAGTGGGCAATCCGAGGAGAGAACCCAATCCTTCTCCAAGCAGCGCTATCAGCAGCCAGCACTGCTCAACAAGATGAAGATGTGGAGGAAGAAGATGAACAGGTGCTGGTCACAGAGGAAGACCTGGGTGAGAGGTAGGACATTGTTGGTCTAAAGGACAGTAAGCTACATCAGGTCAGGCCAGCATTGTACCTCCCACTTCCCTTCTGAGGATTGCCTGTTCCCAGCAGGCAACCAACCAGACACAGAGTTTACCTCCCCTAACACAATCATCCCCTTCTCATAGCTGTCACATCAGTGGTCAATGTATTGAATCTCCTACACACTCCTCCTATGATAGTGCACCCCAGGCCTACTCTCAAACATCTGAAGGACAGAAAACCCCTAGTGAGGAGGAGGTATCCTCTAGTCATGAGTCTCCTCTACACATCCTCCCACGTGCCACCCCTTCCCCTTGCTGTGGACCTGATGATCACATCAGAGGGGGACCCATGCGGAGGGGATGGCAGATGCTCATGTTGATCAGTAGGAGGAGAATGTTTCCAAAAAGAGTGTGATGCTAGGTGGTATTCAAGAGATAGGGCTACTCTGTCTGACATTTCAGACTTACTACAAGAAATGCATCAGATAATTCATAGGTAGACCCATGCACTGGACAGTATTGCGAAATGTTGCCCAGATGTGCCAAGGATGCACCAAGATAAAATCAAAATGTATAGAGACAAGAGTGCAAGACTTCTTTCACGGCCAACACATGGAGGGGGCCCAAAACACCAACCTGCACCCCAAATCACCCAGTCAACTGTACCACCACCATCTACACAGCCACCCCCTCGCTTGAGCAGGCACAACCCTAACAACACATGCTCCCATTCCAACTGTAGAGGCACCCCACCAACTGCACAGGTACACCCAACTATACTGGCTCCCCCAACTGTACAGGCCCTACCCTTCCCAGTTGAGCAAATTTACTCACCTGCACAAAGAGATCACCTCAGAATGCGCACTTACTCACAGAGCTCCTCATCACCATATTTGAGTAGTCATAATAAATATCCCACGTGACTACTATTAATATGTTTCCACTTCAATTATGTGTAAATAAACTTAATAATGTGCACCAATCAAAACTTCTATCCTGAGCTGATTTGTATTTGATTATGCTCAAATGGTACTCTGGTTGTAGGATATTGATTTGTAGGACAATCTGTGTTACAAGGTATCACATGGAAAGCATAGCAAAACACCTACAGATGTAGACTTTACAACTTTTAAACCAACATATATAATGGAAAACACAAGACAGAGAGATAGGTTGTTAAAATAATGTTCTATTTAACTTCAAATCTTAAATTAAAAAGTAACAGTCCAAATAGAATTTTAGTAAATACTGTATGATGGAAGGAGAGAAAGAAAAAATAAATCTTCTAGCAGAATGGGCAAACAAACTTGGAAGGAGTTGGGCAACATAACTAAAACACATCAGGAAGCATCAGGGGAACCAATCTATGTCAAGGATTAAATAAAATTAAATCCATAGTCAAAACATTGTCCTAACCTGAGAGTCCATGGTCAACGTAAAAAAAAAAGTATGTCCCTCCTGCCCAATCTACATGTAGTTTTCCTATGAGTGTCTAGGCTTGGGGGAACAGTTACTGGCTATCCTCACTGTCTTCTTTGATTACAATATCAAGATACTCTGCACATGTGGATTCACTGTGGCTGGCCGATTCAGGGCCAGACACCCTGCAAGAGAATAATGCATGAGTCGTAGCAGGGGAAGCAGAGAAGGAGGACACACCTGGGAATGCAACAAAAGTGGTGTTGGTGGGTCTTTGGGACAAAGCAGGCAATATGGCTTCATCCAAGGAAGTGATGGAGGCATTTATGTTCTCCAAAAGGACTGTGACTCTCAGAACAAATATATGTCACCTCTGATCCCCTGTATGTCCTGAGAGAACACAGACCAGATATCATCATCTTCTGACCCAGTCACCCCCTGGGGTGCGGCCACAGGAGCAAACACACATGGAGGGGTTTGGGATGCACATGAGAGGTGTGGGGTTTCAGGGGAATATGTCTCCCTCGCCTCTTCTTGGCAGGCACTTGGAGGGGGAGTAGTGACAGCAGGGTACAGCTGGAGGCCCCGATGGAATGGGGGGCCTCAGGATTTAGGGAGGGGTCATGGCAGGCCCAGATGATCATGGGTTCTGCTTAGAGAACTCCATCTCCATTTCCAGTTCTTGTGGGTCAGGGGGAGACCCACATTCATCTTTTCCTGGCTGGTGGTGACCCTCTCAATGTACCCCACTTCAACCTCCACAGCCACAACACATGCTGTTGAAGTAAATGGTAATGTCTCTGTCCAGGTGGTCACATTACTCCTGCTTGGTTCTTGGCCTCCCTCCTACCTAATGGTATCCAGAGTACATGCCTGCCAATTAGAAGAAGATATCCTGGCCTGCCCTTGGTCCTGTACAGATGGCCCTTGGCCAGTCTGGTCCACTGAAAATGAAAAAGAATAATTATGTAGGTGGTGCATAATTTCTAAGAGAGGTAGAGACAACATAAACACGTGCTGACATAGTTCCATGATCTCGCTAACCAATATTATGTGGTTTGAATAAAAAGTAGGTGTGATATCACTGTAATGTCAAGAAATTAATTAAAAAAACACAAATTACTCAGTTTTGGTCAGTATAATCTTCAGTATTTACCGACCTCACTTTTAGCTTTAGTGTAATCTCCTTACCTAAAAGTGGATCCAGGTTTATTATTTTATGTGTGAGGTTCTCAGCCTCTAATGGACACCCTCAACAGTCTTGCATTTACTATCAACTGTTAGAAAAACACACCATACATGCTAATTATTTGTACCTATGCAATTCAAGGTTTTGGAGGCGACCTTTCAAAGATGTACAAAAAAGTATTTATATATTCCCTGGAAACATCAGAAACTGCACATGGCAAGAGCCACATTTTTCATTACAAGGCTATTTCGTTTGTGCTGTACATATGTGCTTACTCAGTACAGTTACATATTAATTGGAAATTACATACATGTCACTGTTGAGAATATGTGGGCATTTATTATACTTTCGATATGGATGTATCATTTTGGTGAGACAAGGGACACAATACCAGCCTTTTCTTTATTTTACAACAAATATTAGTCATTATGATAAACAACACACACAAAAAGCATGCATGATACAACAAACAACACACAAATACTAACATTCCAACAATGGACATTGTCAAATCCATTCATTTCACCATAGCATACAACAGTTATAAGGACCTTAGTTCACTAGTCAGTTTTATGCAAGTGCATTTTATCTTAAAAATGCAATTCTAATGCAAATCTATCCATTTGTGTTCTGAAAACTACAAGTCCCAGAATTCCTCAAGAAAACATCATTCCAATAGCTCCACTGATGCGTAGACCTTAGAAGTATTGCAGCCATCACTCAGGTAAAGTGAAAGGTGACTAACAGCACCTGATGGTACATCTCTCTCACCCCTCACAACATACTTCGAGACATATAGGCCCTCATTACAACATTGGCAGTAACTGCCACCTACCGCCATGGTGACGGCCGCCAAAATACCGTTGCTGTGGCTACCAGCCGCCCACCCGCATTATGACCCTTGATGGAATTCTGCCAGAAGGCTGGCGGAATACCACTGACGGTCATGGTTGCGGGTGGCGGTAAGGTGGTGCTGCTGTCAGCAGCAGCGCCACGCCAGAAAAACATCGCTGACTGTATCATAAGCAATGATACGGCCTGGCGGTGTTTTGTTGGGGGACGCTGCTGCTGACAGCAGCGCTGCGTTCCGTCTCCAGCCAGAGGACCCCCTACAAGCAGGTAAGTCGGGTTCTCCGACAGGAGGGGGGGGTGTTGTGTGTGTGTGGGGGGGTGTTGTATGTGCGGGGGGTTGTCTGTTTATGACTGCGTGCATGCGGGTGTGAGTCGCCTTGAATGAGTGCGTGAATGCCTGCATGTGAGTGTATGTGTATGTTGTGTGTTGTGAATGCTTGTGTGCGGCAAAGTATGTTGGTGTGTGTTGCGGTATGTGGGTATGTATGTGTGCATGTGTGGGTAGATGTGGGTATGCGTGTGTGTATGTATGTATATGTGCGCACGTGTGGGTGTGGAAAAGTGCAGGGCAGGTGAGGGAGGGTGAGGAGGAGAGAGGACTCTGGGGAGGGGGCAGGGGAGACCCCTATCAGGGCTAGGGAAGGAATTCCCTGGAACTGATAGTGCCTACCGCCATGTTTTTCGTGGTGGTACGTGTGCCACGAAAACCATGTTGGTAGGCAGGGTCATAATCCTGAGGGTGGGATTCTGACAGCCGCTGGGTTGGAGACTGAAGTCTCAAGCCCAGTGGCCGTTACCACCCTGGCGGACAGAGTGGTACATTGGCAGTTTGACTTGGCCGAACCACCAATGTCATAATTTGGGAAAAGATACCGACAGCCTGTTGGCAGTACCTTTCCCCAAATTACTGCAAACCGTCAGGGTCATAATGAGGGCCATAATGCAGTTCTTGTGCTTCTCAGTTCAATGCTGCTCAAAGTCCTCTCGCTGAGCATGGAGGGTTGGCCAGGCTGTCTTCCGGGCCCTCCTGTACAGTTGGCTCATGAAGGGGCATTGTGAATGTACCTGGGAGGACCCACCCATGATGTCCGGAGCCTTGATGTGGGCCCAGCATCGCAGGTTCTCCCAGCACATAGTGATATCACAGCAGATTTGCATATGTACTGCATTACTCAACTGGCTATCTGGGTCCACCTAAAACCAAGGGTACTTATCAAGCACTCCCTCAGTAAGGATGTTCAATAAGGATGTTCAATTCACACTCAGTTAAGCCATGTTGGAGGCAGGATATATGAACAGAACAGCTGTATGGCAGAGGATGTTGTTTTGAGGTGAGGATAGCACAGAATGGGCACATGATGGCTACCTTCAACTTCATGTATGTAAAATCATGTATGTCACTTTCTGTGTATTTTCATTGGTTTCCAGTCGGATTGTGCAGTCTCTGCCTCAAGTGCTGAACCTTTGCCCTGAGTGTGGAACCTCTGCCCCTAGTATGGAGTGGGATCTCCACACACAGGGAGGAGACTCTGTGATTGGGCCAGAAATCATTGACAATGCACAGAATCTGACATGCAGGAAATACATTCAGGATGCGTAGGTTACTATTTACACCTCAAAAAGTGCCAATCACTCCTTGTAAATTATTTATCATGCTTCCTGGAAGTATCCATGAGATCATAAATGCAAATTGAACTTTCAGCATCACACACACAAACCAATAAACCTCATTTTTAGTTGGGGGCATGATGGAGCAGAGACAATCCAGGTCATCACACAGGTACACTTGCACCATGGTGTGTGTATGTGAGACATAGCTACACTTCCACATGGGTAGCATCACACACAGATACAATATATATTTCCCTACCTGTACATCCCTGTGTTTAATGTGTTAATTCCTAATTGCAACTTCACAAACTTAGAGAGGTAATGAGTGTATAGTATGTCACCATTGCATTATGATACAACATTTCAAAGTAGATCCTACCCACTAAATTGCTAAATGTATCTAGCCTTACTAGGTTAGCACCACAGACTACCTCAACCACTACATCACTTTCTACTCCCCCACCAAACTCACAAGCCACCGTACCCCACATACGGAAGACCTCAGCTGGAAGAAGATCCTTCACATACCTCATGGAAAAGAATTGGAGCACGCAGCCCTTGCACCTCAGGCAGTCACCACTGTTATTTCAATTCAGGAAGGGCCGTAAAACCTGGATCTTCAACTGAAGCACAGAGGACAAACTCCCTCAAAGCATTGAGACCCATATGGGTGAGTAGTTGCACTCTATAAATCCTGATTTTATTTTGATTTGATTTGACTATGTCTTCAGTGGTGACATTAGGTTCAAAATATAATTAACAGTATGTAGTATGTTACTATGTGATTATTAGTTGTCTCTCAAATGTTTAGTGAGTGGAAAAATAATTTGTCATCACTGCCTATCACTCCCATGCACCATATGCTAGTAAAGGCCATTGTAAAAGGTACAATGTGCCACACAGCATGGCACATATAAATCATAAGGAAGGAATGATTGATTTTAGCATGTATAATCCAAGATTCAAAAGATGAGACCTCTTATCTATTTTACTAATTTTATCTGTTTCATATATTCTTGCAGGTTTCCCTGGACTCACACCTAAGTTAGGGTTCAGAGGTATATGTCAGCCCTGACTTACTTCAATTTTGTGCAAGACACAACAGGCTACTATCATTTTGCACCAAACTTCAGCCCCCCATACGCTCAAGACATCTGAATCGCTACTTTAGGAGACACCAAAGTGCACTCTGTGATGGCTTGTTTATAAATGTGTGCCCTATTGTACCTATGCTGAGCTACAGTGATTGCACATCTGCATGGTGTGAGGAAATGAGTAGAGAGTGCAAATGCTGCCCCACCTGAGGAGGAAAATGAGAAAATATTTCTACATGTCCCTCTTGCATCTGTAAAGTTCAGAATGTAAGGAATGGTACATGCAGTGTATTTTGAGATCGTGTATGTTTCATGAGAATTAGTCATTTGTTATGGTTGTGTATATTCAAATAACATTTATACATATCATATTTGTATGGTGCTTGAGTACTTACCCAGAAGCCACATGTTGCCTAATTCTTGTTCTGCCAGTCACCAGGCAAAAGGGGACCTGTGGAATACGAAGCTTTCATGTCTACTGCTTGGGAACAATGCATCCACATCAGTAAAGCAGTTACCGGCATCACTCACACACTGCACATTGATGAAGTGCCAGTTGTGTATGTGCAGAAGATGCGTGCGTCGTGGTGCGGTGGTTGAACCACACAAGTGCAATCAATTGAACCTACATGTACGGGAAGTGGGATAAGAAGTATGTGGCATATATATAGCAATAAACTCCCCTATTTACGCTGCTCAGAACCTGACGCAAGCATTGGGACTGTCTTGCCACTGAAATGTCACATTGTTACTACATACCCTCTAGAATGATCCAGTAGCAAAGAAATGTAGGACTGTCGGGATCTAGACATAGGGGGTCATTTCAACCCTGGCGGTAGAGGACCGCCAGGGCTGAAATGACGGAAGCACTGCCAACAGGCTGGCGGTGCTTTCCTGGTCATTATGACCGCGGCGGAAGCGCTGCGGTCGCACCGCCGGGACCGGCGGTTTCCCGCCACAATAGCCCCGGCAGTAGTAATCTGCCAGGGCAGCGCTGCCCAGGGGATTACGAGTCCCCCTACAGCAAGCCTTTTCCTGGCGGTTTTAACTGCCAGGAAAAGGTTGGCGGTACGGGGAGACGCGGGCCCCCTGACAGGGCCCCATGCGGCTTTTCAATGTCTGCTCTGCAGATAGTAAAAAGTGCGACGGGTGCAACTGCACCCGTCGCACGGCCGCAACACCGCCGGCTCCCTTTGGAGCCGGCTCCCATGTTGCCCCCACATCCCCGCCGGCCCAGCGGGGATGTCAAAATGGGCACCGCGGGAGTGCGGCCGCATGGCGGTTACAACTTGGCGGGCGGCAGTTGCCGCCCGCCAATGTTGTAATGAGGCCCATAGGCTGGAATAGCATGGGATCAGCATGTCTCAGAGTCAAGATCCTGCTTCCAATCACAAACCATTTTGAAGATGATCTCAGGTAAAAAATGGAATATGGAGGTAACTTCTTGGCTGTACATCACCAAAGATGTTGATCCTTAGTCTGAAGAGCCTTTCAGCTCTCCTCCTGTTCTTCAAATCCTCCTCTCTCATTACAAGCGACAAACGAACAATCACATTCAGCGACTTGTTGTAAGATCTGAAATGGTTTGCTTGTGGCTGCTAATATTTTGTGTATGCAGCCAGGCTGTGATTGACTGTTGGGCTTACAACATTTTGGTGGAACTGGGTGGTGAGATGGTAACCACAGACACATGTGGGTAGTGTTTAGGAGAAACTTGGAAATCTGAGGTTTCATCCGAGGTTTTGACTTGTGTATAACATTCACATTTGAACTGAATGTAGAAGATGTTACGTGATAGATGAGTAACTGTTAATTGTGCAACCGAAGAAGAGATGTTGTAATAAATGTACTTGTGATGTTCTTGTTGCCACTTGAAGGGTCATATGAATATATGTATGGTATTCTATCTTACCTAATATATATCTACGTTGTTGTAGAGGTTTATGTTGGCCATCACAGTTACCCCTCCAATACACTTACTTTGTAGTAAACTGGTCCTACTCCTGTCACATGTGCACAAAAAAAATAGATTTTTCTCCTCCAAGTGTGTCCCTCACTCATAGTGTAATCTACTGTTAAGTAACATTTTGTCACACTTTACTGTTACCTACATGCTCATGTCCTACACATATGTAAAAGCCTACAAAGCTGTTTTCATTTTTAAGTGAGGCATTTTGTACTATGTTCGTTGTAAAACTAGACGTACATATCATGATGTGTGAATCTAGTCATATATGTTGCAGCCTACACCAATGTGTGCCCTTTAATTTCACTGAGATGCACCGATTCATCCAAATCCTGAGGTTCCACCCCGAGTGCAGCGATTCTGCTACAAGCATGAAGGTGAAGTGTGGAATCTCCATACCGCGTGCGGAGCATCACCATGTACAATCATACTACTTATAAGTCCCTTTGTGAATACTGAAATGAAAAGTTGTAAAGTTAGACTTTTGGTCTAGGTTAGACTTTTGTTCTAAGTTTAACTTTGTGAATTGGACCCTCTGTGTACACTTTTCCAAGAATAACACATATTCAATTATCACAGTTTTATGGTAGTTACTTTCTAGACATTTTCAAATGTGTTTATTATTTTTTCCCTGTTTTACTGGTATTTATCCATATTTACTTTTTAAATAAAAAATAAACTCCACTTAGTATATGTCCAGATTTGTTTTACTGATACACACATACTCAGACCTCAGTGTTTCCAGGGTTTTAATGTTCAAAGCACTCATCTACAATATTATACTGCACACATTAGCATTGTAGCAGTATCACATATGGACATGTACACAGCTGCATTTAATCATTCTGCATTAGGAAATCCTATTCCTGTTTTTTTACTCTATATGGTGTTAAACTTCGTAACCATGGACTAGCTGGTCATGATTGACTTCAAGTAGAGACAGTTAAAAGAAGATTCAATTTGGGCATTTTCCCAGTTTAAAATTAAATACAGATGGGGAACTAATTGTTTTTTACCTGTACTTGTATGTGAAAATCAATAAAAACAAAAGCCCATATTTATGGGCTTTGTGGCACAAGGCAGCACAGAAAGTCACCTTGCTGCACTGTCCTGCATCAGTGGCAAAAAAATGTAGTGCAAGGGTGTCTGCTTTGCATGCAGAATAGTTTTTGTGCAGGAAGAGACACATTCCTGCACAAAAACAATCCTGAGCTTTCGTTTCCTCTTTTTATGTGTGTTGCAAAATGCTGCACACATAGAAAGAGGAAAAACGAGTGAAAATAAACATTGTTTTCCTTGTTACACCTCTCCTAGGAAGGCATATTATTTTTGTGCATTCCCAGATATACAAGTTCTTATAAATGTGGGAATGTTTCAAAATACATGGATGTTGCCTAGGAACACCCATGCAACACCCATGGAAATGCCTCCCTGAAAGAGTATTGTAACAGCAATTTGCACTGTTACCTTACTCAAGATCTATGAAGCCACGCAGGACCATGCAAGGTGGCCTTCTACGGCTCTACAAATCTCACTTAAGGTTTGCTTTGCTCTTGCACAGTGTTAGGTATTGCTAGAGCGATGCAAACCAGGCCATAAATATGGCATAAAAGTGGAAGTCTTACTTAACTTTGAAATGCAACACACTTTATGAATAAGTCCCACACTATTTTTGAGAAATTGTGCATTCCTAAAACTATGTATTGTGTAACAGAACTGCACTTAATTACACATTTACATATAAATGTAAGAACATTTGGTGATTCCACCATTTATAATTGCTAACAATTGTTTCCTGATCCTCCAGGACAGCTGTTGTTGCTATTCTAAAGCAAAGGTATCTTTAAGCTAGTTGTGTGTTACATGATTATTTGAAGATGCCATCTTGCGTTCTGACCCTCAGAAACTCTCTTCCTCCAACCAAGCTACCCCATTAAGTGAGCCTGCTGGTAGATGCCTTTGTCCAAGCCCCTCCTAAACTCACCTCATTGTTCACTGCTAATAATAGTGCAGGCAGAGGATGAGTTACCTGCATTGGCATGAAAGGCAATGCTACTTTGCTTTTCTCCTTAATGTCACCCTGTGTCTGTTGTGGCAGCTACAAATAGAACAGCTTTTGCTCAGGACTTTCTCAGGAGGTCCTTAAGAAATGTCAAGGGGCCCTGAAATAAGCCACCACACTCAGCTTTTGTTTAAAACACAATGACCATATTAGTTCTAGCCACAACACGCCAGAATATTGAGACAAGAATATTGAGCTGCCACAATATTGTGACCAATGTATTGACTACCAGAATATTGTAATGGTAAGTGTATGCAGGGAAGTATGAATTTAATAGGCAGAAATTGATATCTACATACACACAATAATGGGTAGCATATATAGTATGAAAAAGACCAAGACTAAAGATAAGGTATTGTTAGGAAACATTTATGTATTCGTTATATGCAAACCGAACTTAAGCTATACAAACTGGAGAAATCATAACGTTATAACATACATTTCTAATTTAGACACCACTAGATGCAACTTACCTATCATTTATGCTCCACCTTCAATTTACTGTATGTCACACACCTCCATACACATTCTTCTCATATAATTTGCCACACTACAGTAAATATGTCTCAGTTTCTCCATGAAATAGTCATTCCCTTGCATATTATATAACTTATAGCATCTGAAATCATGGCAGTCATAATACGACTTATGACATCTGAATTTACATCATTTCTCAGTACACAATGTACAGTAGAGTGGTGAATTATAGTGAATGTAATGTGGCAATTAATACAAGAAGAATGTGTACAGAGGTATGAATGAATACAGTGGCTTCTTGTACAATGAAGTTGTGTGTTTTGTAGTAAGGCTGAGCGTCGTACAGCGGAGTATCGTTGACTGTAGTGTTGTGGAGTTGAGTGTTATGGAATGGAGTGCAGTGTTGTAGAGTAGCATAGAGCTGAGTAGATTATTGTAGAATGGCATAGAGAGGAGTAGAGTGTTTGACAGTGAAGTGTAGGGCATACAGTGTTGTATAGTGTCATACACTGGCAGAGTATAGTAGAGTGTTGTAGAGAGTAGTTTTAGAGTATAGTAGAGTGTTGTAGGGTGGAGCGGCAGACATTGGAGTGTCACATAGTGGTGTACAGTGGGCTAAACTGTTGTAAAGTGTATTTGAGTGGAGTGGCGTAGTGTAGAGTGGACAAAAGCATCACACAGTGGAGTATCATCTTGTGTAGTACATGGCCATGGAGTGTAATACACTGCAGTGGCATAGCATACATTGGAGTAAAGTGTTATAGAGTGCAGTGGCATGTCATACTGACAATGTACTGAGATAGAGTAGAATAGAGTGTGGCACAGTGTGCTAAAGTGGAGTGGCATATAGTGTGGTAAAATGTAGTGACATACAGTGCCGGTGAGTGGAGCAGCCCACAGTGGAATAATGTAGGGTGGAGTGGCATCCAATCGAGTAGCATATAGTGGAGTGGGGTACAGTGGAGTGGTGTACACAAGAGTGGCATTCAGTGAAGTAGCGTACAGTGCAGTGGTGTATGGTGGAGTGTCATTAACTGGATTGGTGTACAGTGGAGTGGGGTAGAGTGAAATAGTATACAGTGGAGTGGGTCGCAGCAGACTAACATACTGTATAGTGAAATGGGGTACAGCAGACTAGCTTACAGTGGAGTGGCATAAAGTGGAATAGCATATAGTGGAGTGGTGTAGAGTGGAGTGGTGTACACTGTAGTGGCATGCATTGGAGTGGCATACAGTAAAGTATAGTGGAGTGAATAGCATAGAGTGGAGCAGCATAGAGCAAAGTTGCATACAGTAGAATAGTGAGAGGTAGACTGGCGTAGAGTGAATCAGTTCACAGTGGAGTGCTATAGATTGGAGTGGCACATCATGGATTAGCATACAGTGGAGTGGTGTAGCATGACGTTCAGTGGAAAATCATAAAGTTGAGTGGTGTACCAGTGTATGGCATAAAGTAAAGTGGTGTAGTGAGGAGTACGGTAGAGTTGCTTGGCATACAGTGGAATAGCGTACACTTGATTGGTGCGCACAGGAGTGGCATAGAGTAGCGTGGTATACAGTGGAATGGCATACAATACTCTACCATACATTGAAATAGCATACACTGGAGTGTTGTAAACAGGCATGGCGTACACTAGAAAAGCATACATTGGAATAGCGTACAGTGGAGTGTGTAAAATGAAGCGGCATACAGTGGAGTGGTATGGAGTGGAATGTAATGCAGTGAAAAAGTGTTTACTGGAACTGCATACAGTGGAGTTACGTACTGTGGAATGGGGTAGAGTTGGGTGGCATAGAGTTGAATAGCAAGGTGCTGAGTGGTGTACAGTGTAGTTGCATACAGTGAAATATTGTATAGTTGAGTAGCGTAGAGGGGAGTGGGGTACAGTGGAGTGGCATAGAGTGGAGGTGCATACAGTAGAATAAAGTATAGTGAGGTGTTGTAGAGTGTAGTGGTATACAGTGGTGTGGCGTACAGTAGAACAGGGTACAGTGGCATAGAATGGAGCGTGGTAGAGTGTAATAGTCTATATTGGGGTAGTGTAGAGCGCAGTGGCATAGAGTGAAGTAGCATACATTGGAATGAGGTATAGTATAGTACTATACAGTGCAATAGCATACAGTGGAGTGGCATAGATTGGAGTGGCATACAGTGGAATAGTGATACAGTAGAGTAGCATACAGTGAAACAGTAGACTGGTGTAGAGTGGAGTGGCATATATAGGAGTGGTATATACCAGAGTAGCATAGATTTAAATAGCGTATAGTGGATTTGCTTAGAGAGCAGTGGTGTAAAGTGGAGTGGCATACAGTGAAGTAGAGTACAGTGGAGTACTGAAAGGTGGAAAGACCTACAGTGGAGTGGCATGAAGTGTAGTGGGGCAGAGCGGTGCGGCATAGAGTTGAATAGCATAGAGTGGTATAGTGTAGTGTAGATTTGCATGCAGTGGAATAGTGTATACTGGAGTGGTCTAGAGTGGAGTGGGGCACAGTGGAGTGGCATAGAGTGGAGTGGTGCACAGAAGAGTGGTGTAGAGTGGAACTGCAAACACTAGAGTTTTGCAGAGTGTAGTGTTGAGACTGGAGTTGTGTATAGTGAAACAGCATAGAGTGGAGCAGCATAGAGTGGAGTGGCCTATAGTGGAGTGGCATAGAGTGGAGTGCATAGAATGGAGTGACGAGGGGTGTAATTGTGTAAAGTGGAGTGGTATAGAGTGGTGTAGCATAGAGTAGAGTGGCATAGAGTGGAATAGTGTACAGTAGAGTAGCATGCAGTGAAACAGTGGATTAGTGTAGAGGGTAGTGGCATACACTGGAATGACATACACCAGAGTGGCATTGATTGAAATAGCGTAGAGTTGTGTGGCAAAGAGTGTAGTGGCTTACAGTGGAATAGTGTATACTGAAGTGGCATAGAGTAGAATGGGGCACAGTGGAGTGGCATAGAGTGGTGCACAGTGGAGTGGTATAGAGTGGAACAGCATACAGTGGAGTTTTTGCAGAGCATAGTGGCATAGAGTGGAGTTGTGTACAGTACAATAATGTACAGTGGAGTAGCGTAGATTAGAGTGGCGCACAATAGAGTGGCATAGAGTGGAGAGCCATAGAATGGAGTGGTGAGGAGTGTAATTGTGCACAGTGGAATGGTATAGAGTGGTGTGGTGTAGAGTGGAGTGGCATACAGTGGAATAACAAATAGTGCAGTGGTGGAGCCTAAAGTGGTGTACAGTGGAGTGGCATAGAGTAAAATAGCACTGAGTATGGTGTCATAGAATGGAGTTGCATGCAGTAGGATAGCGTACTGTGGATTAGCGTGGAGTGGTGGAGTATACAGTGGAGTAGTACAGACTGCAGTGACATAGAATGGTGTGGCCTAGAGTGTAACAGTGTATAATGGAGTGGTGTAGAGTGTAGTGGCGTAGATTGGAGTGTCACACAGTGGATTAGTGTGGAGCAGAGAGGTATATAGTGGAGTGACAAAGAGTGGTCTGGCATCAAGTGTCATAGCATAGAGTATAGTGGCACAGATTGGAACAGCATAGAGTGTAGTGTGGTAATTGAAGTAGACATAGGGCATGATTTAGAGCTTGGCGGATGGGTTAGTCTTTCCAAACGTGATAGATAGCCCATTCGCCAACTTATGATTCTGTTATATCCTAAGGAAATTGTAATATGTAGGACGGAACAATCGTCCCGTTTGTGAGAGAGTAACTCGTCCGCCAAGATCTAAATTAGACCCATAGTGTGAAAGTGTGTTAACGGATGCAGCTGTAAAGTGCCAAGTATATAACTTATGAAGTAAAAATGGTAATTGTTGGTAGTATTTGTGAATAGTGTAGTGTTAAGTTCTAAGTTTTAAGAAATGTATTTATATATTGTACCATTGTGTACAGTGATGTTTGCAGTATACCATGATACATGTGAATGAGAAGGCAGTATGTGATTGCCGAATGGCTGTGTTTACCAAAGATAAAAGAAAGCCATGTAGTTTTTAGCACAGTTTGGTTGCATTCTGCGTTCTGCATTGCGCTGTGTTCTGGGTTACGGTCTTACATATACATATTTAGTAGGTTTTATTGTTGTTCAGTACTTATTACCACTTTGTTAAAGTGGTAAAAGGTAGAAACATATATTTATAAATATTTGCATATTTTCCAGCAGTTATGCAAGAATTTCACATTTTAAAAAACATTGTTTAAGCAGCTCTGTAATATGTAGGTATTACTGAATGTATCTGTACACTTTGTTGGTGCCAGTTTAAGTATGTTAAAAATAGAAAATACACTGTATAACACTATATTTGTAAAATATAGTATATTACTTTGTTTTTTTGACTTGTTCAATATTTTTTTTAAATGTATGTTAGGTACCGCAGCACTCCTGAGGTCCGTGCATTTTTCAAAAATATATACAAACTTTAATAAAGTGGTAATTGGTAGGGGAAAATTATCAAACATAATACTTACCTATATCTGAAGGAGTAACCCAGAACTCAGCCAAAGTTTACCTATAAACAACATGGCTGCCATTAACTTTTGTAAGGGCAGTCATTGGACAATCACATATCATCACTATGTACTGCGGTACTGCTGTGAAATTTCACAAAAATACAGCAACTACAGATAGCACTAAGTTAAAATTACTAATAACTTTAAACATGCTTACCATACTTACCTGTAGTACCACAAGGATCACCAGTGCACCATAATGTGTAAACTGCCAAATTGTATTCAAATCTGTCCAGCCATTTTCACACTGTGCGTGAGTATAAAGTCTATGTGAAATGCATTAGTGCTAAAATACGGTTTAGAAATCCTTTTTCTTTGCTTCCTCTTGGTGAATCGCCGCAACACTTTGCAATGTAGAAAGAGGAATCGGTATGCCACATTTTGTGGAGATTCGTCAAAAGGGTGCAAAGTTATTAATGGTGAAAAATCTGAACAATTTCTGTCTTTGGTAACATCTATCTATCTATCTATCTATCTATCTATCTATCTATCTATCTATCTATCTATCTATCTATCTATCTAGCTATCTAGCTATCTGTGTGTGTGTGTGTATATTTGAGTGAAAACAAAATTCATAGCAGTTTGAAGGTGACTGAGTTTTTCTTGCACAAGAGAATGTTTATCAGATATATATATAAATATATATATATATATATATATATATATATGTATGGGTTTGTGTTTTTCAATGAAACCACTCCGCAATTCAGCAATTATAGTTACCTGAGCTAACTATAACTTGCGCCCCTGTCAGGCACTGCTTAGGACCTCACATATGACAGCACTCATGACATGTTCCATGACATCATTTATGACATCACTCATGACTTCTCAAATTACATCATCCAAGCTTTGTTTTCCCGCATATTCAATCTGTATGTGTAAATCGGTATGTAAGTGAACGTATGTTAGTGTGAATTGCTGTGTCTGTCTGGCTGTGTCAGTACTTTTGTGAGTGACAGTTGGGGTGTGCTAGTGGGGATGTAAATGTCTGTGTGGGTGTGTGAGTGACTGTGTGTGTGTGTGGGTCTGTGAGTTTCTGTGAGAGTGGCTGTGAGAAAACAGGGCTGATTGCAGAGGCCCCCTAACTTTTTGATCCAATTTTTCACTTTTTTCTGGTGTTTTCCTGACTCTGATGGTGCCCTGGGTTCCAGGACCTGTGCTGTGTGTGAAATGAGTATGCAAATTAGGCTAATTGTAATTGGCTATGTCAACCTACTTATAAGTCCCTATTATATGGTAGGTCATATAGGTTTAGGGACCCCAGCATCAGTAGTTCCCCCATAGGTGCACTGTGGAGGTGCCCAGTGTAAATTTAAAAGTAGGCTTGCCTTGCTGGCTGCCTTTAATCTAAAGTTATATGCAAATTCTACTTTGGAATAAAAGTACTTCCACAGTCTTAAACTACCCTGTTTTTACATATACGTCACCCATAAAGTGCCATATAACTATAAGCCGGGACCTTATAAAAATAGTTTTATAAGCCTTTGTGAAGTAAAACAGCCTAATTTGTTTCCCTCACTGTAGTAAATGGCCTTCATGGTCTAAAATGGGGAGACTTTATTTTAATTAACAAAGTCCCCTTAAGGTTCAGATACCTTGAGTTTGGTATCAAATTAATTGTTATAATAAATCCCACAACTTACAATTGTTAGATTTAATATAGCGAGTTCCGGTAAAGAGTTTTAAACTCTACCTGAAAAGTTGCTTACTTCAGCTGTGTAGTGCCCTTCTCTGATTGGCCAGGCTGCCTTGATGAGGTGTGAAGTGACCTGGCCTGAACACAAAGGAATGTGCCTGGGGGAGGAGTGCTATCTCAGCAGATGGGGAAGCAGGAAGGGGGGAAGGCTGCCAAACTGGTCTTCAAAGGCAGGGAAGGACCTTTTGAGCAGCCCAGCACCGCCCTCACGTCCTTCAACCCCAGACAATTAGGTGCCCTCTTGATTAGATTGGAAGAGGGCAGGAGAGGGGTGTGTTTAAGATTTGTAGCCACACCAATGGGTGGGCTCAGCCAGATGTAACCTCCAAAAATCACTTTCAGCCATGATGGATTTTTGAAGAATGTTGCTCCCTGGGATTGATTTTTGCCACACTTCCCAGGAAGGGGTCATCACAGGGGGAAGGACCCTGCATCTGATTGGAGAACCAGGACCCCCCTGCTTTTCACCCAGGAGCAAGGATAAATATGGCAGAACTGCACCCACACCTCAGTTTCCTACCAGATACCTACAAGGAAGAACATCAGGAGAAGAAGGACTGCCCTGCTGGACCACTGACCTGCACCTGGACCTGGTACTCTGAAGGACTGCACCAGCTGCACACTTGGGCTCCACCCCAAGAAGGACTTTGCCTGACTTCAACTGGTTCAAGGAGGGACTCCCTGTTTTCTACAGGTACAAAATTGCTAACCAGAGTCCCCTGTCTCAGATCCTAAAGAAACTGACCAGCTTGCAACTGTCCAGTGGCCATTTTAGAGTTTGAGCCAGGTGCATTCTGGGAGTTGTAGTCCGTACCAACAAGGAGCAACTCAGAGCTTCTGGAACCTTGGGGTGATATGTGGATTCCAAAAGAACCTTAAAAGATCCACTAGAAAAAGACCCAGAAGTTTGGAGAAGATTGGAAAACTTTTTAGAAAAAGCTCCATAAAGGGTCCAACCCGCCACAGCAAATCTAGCCTTCTTGCCTCAACCACGACCCGGCCTAACTTGCAGGATCATCCCACTGAAGAAAATCTTTAAAAAAGTGACTACGTTTGAACGTAGAAAGTTGACCGGGACCTCCCGAGCAGGATATCCGAAGAGGGCTCCAGGGACGTCGGAACAAGATTCAGGTTCGACCTGGTCAAAGAATTTTCATCTTGAAAAATCGTTTAAGTCCGAACGTAGAAATCCTGACCAACGATGCATATCTGAGGAAGTGTTCCAGGGAGGTCGGATCAGGCTGACGTCTTTGTCCCGCTGAAGAAAATCTTAAAAAATGCGACTAAGTCGAAGGCAAACTTTTGACCAAGGCCTCCCGCTTACAGTAGCTGAGCAGGGCTCCATCGCAATCGACCTCAAACTTTGACTTTGCCCCAGTTGAGGTGTGACCAGATGACCAGATTAGTGCTTTTTGTTTCTAGGCACTAAAAACACTAATTCTTTGAAAATTCATTTCTCCGGTTCCTCCTATCCGATTTGAATAGTTTTGGTGTCATTATAAAGATAAAAATATATTCTATTTCGATAAATTGGTGTTGGACTTTTATCGTGTTTGGTGTTTTACTTATTCACTTTATTTTTATTTTTAAATGCTTTACACAGTTGTCTCCTACGTTAAGCCTTGTCGCTCATTGACAAGCTACCAGGGTTGAGCTGGGTTTAATTTATTGAGACCTAACTGGACCTAAGTGGAGGTTAATGGCCTGTTGCTAAGTACAGGTACTTACCTACCCTTACCAAAAATCCACTTTCCAGCAGTGGCTGTATGGGTGCATGAGTTGGTGGCTGTGTTGGCATGCCAGTGGCTGTGTGAATGTCTGTAAGCATGTGTTAGGGAGATGTAAATGTCTGTGGGTGTGTTATTGGGTGTTAGACTGTTTGAGTGTGTGTGTGAGTGTCTGATCAGGTGTGTGAGTTGGTTTAGGAATCACCATATGGGTGTGTGAGTGCCTCTGTGGGTGTGCAGGTTTGTGTGTGAGTATCTGTATGGATATATGAGTCTGTGTGATTAGGAATTTGCATGTGTAACTGGGTGTGTGACTGACTGTATGGAAGTGTCAGTAGCTGTGTGAGTGAGTCAGTACCTCTGTGACTAACTTTATGGGTGTGTTAGTGCAGATGTAAATATCTATGCAGGTATGTAACTGTGTGTGGGTGACTGAGTGGGTGTCTGAGTGTATAAGTGTGTAAATGGGTATGAGTGACTGTATGAGTGTGTGAGTGGGCATGTCAAGGGCTGTGTGAGTTTGGGTGTGAGTATCTGTATAGGTGTATGAGTCTATCTATCGACTCTGTGGATATATGAGAAGTGAGCGTGTGAGTGGGTTTATGACCGCTGTATGGATGTGCAAGTGGTTGACTGTGTAAGTGGGTGTATGTAGTTTTTTAACTGTAGTCTGGGACACTCTCACAATATAAACTAATACAACAACACTGGAAGAACTTATTTGTAAACTACATGACTCCAATAGATGTTGCCAATAATCTGTATAAAACAGTAAAAAACAAAAGTTAGTTAGTATAAGAATTTATAAAATATTAAAATAAATTTAGAATTTTAACAATGGATAAGTTCATTATACACATTTCCCATGCTGTAATGCTATGCTACAGTATTAATAAGCGTTTCCTTTTCCCGTTTTTACTGTTCTCAGCTTTTATACTTGTACAAGATAAATGATGTGCTGCATAAAGAATTATCCTTGAGCAGTGGGGAAAACAACTGAATAGACTGTACAAAACACCCAAAAGTACACAGTATGTCACTGCAAATAAGCAACACTGCACATTATCATTACACTCACAGCAGGTTTTTAAAATAATCATTTTACCCATACGTGCTCTAGTAATTGAAAGAAAGATGTTGAAAACGTCATCATTAAAAGTTCTACTAACTATATAAGGTTCACCAGCAAAGGCAACATCTTGTAAAGACATCACCCTTGATAGTTTGCATGATGTCATAAATCCTGATGATGCAGCTACAATAATTGGACTATTCCACTTTTAACTTTTACAACTGTGACTCTCCTCTGAATTTTGGTTCTGAAAAAAAAGGTAGGAATTTGGTAACTTCCAAGATAATCATCTAAATTTAAGGGCCTATCATTACATTTTGTCCATTCAGTTCTACTTCTTAAACAGAGTGAATAAAGCTAATGGGGTGTAGTACTAGGGGAATAAAGGCGCTAAAGATACAAGTTTGCCAAAGTATAGTAGCTATGGGGTGCCTGCACAAGGGAAAACACCCATCCCTTCAAGGTTTAAACCAAACCCTACAATTTATAAAAGCAATGTGAGGCCCCCCTTCCCAATATTAACCATTGAACAAATCAAATGTGTTATAACTCCAGTGAGTATTGTTAGAAAAGACACATCCTCCGTTCTAACATCAATTTTTGCAATGTCCAATCAAATCCAGACGTTTATTGAATCAAATCTTCCAATTCTACAGCAACCATCCATTGAAATACACTCCGAGCCAACATGTGTTTCGTCATGGGAAATTCTTAAATCCCAAGCGACTTCTTCACGGCTGGAAATCGTAAGCAGATTGTTTAAGTTAAAAACCAAAATGCTCAAACTCAATAGATAGATAAAATGTAAAAGTCCCAGTTGAACCAAATTAGAGTTAGAGTTTAACCCCCAGATCAAGTGGGAGGAAAGAGATTCCGTCTGTTTGCAAATAATTATTCCTTTCATCAAACGTAAGTTAAAAAGAATATATATATATAATTATATAGTAGTATAACCCAATTCCAAAACACCAGTCACCAATAGACATCAGTAAAAGTGCTCCCAGTCATCACTTAAAAAACCACATTGCACATGCACTCCCAAAGTCATGTGACACTAGAACATCACCCTAATTTATAAACACACACCCTTTGTGTCCAGTTGTAGAAGCCCTACATAAGTTGCCTAAGCCATATATAAAGTGAATTAGTAAAATACTCCTTATAATTAGCCTCTGCCAAGCTGCACAAAGCCCCTAGTCGTACCTTGTATGTTTAGAATCCAATAAAACAGTAAGTCATCTCCGTTTGTAACTAATGTCACTAGTGTACCTGTTTTATATGCATTCTCCATGCCTAGTCAAAAAAGAAAATCGCTAATTGAATATATATTCATTAGTTTCAAACACATTAGAAATACTCCATTAACTTCTAACTCCAAACATATGGCACAAAAGAAAATATACCTCACCTCAAATTCGTGGCCCCACTGTATATACGACAATTAAAAAGAAATTGCTCCAGTTCGTGTACTATAATAAAACAGAAAACAACCCACAATATAAAAGACTATAAATCTGTCCAATTCCTCATTTAGAACTCTAATGCAACAAAAAGAGCACACTCGGAATAGACCGTTCCCCCAAATCACTTTCCCAACAAAATTTATCAAATCAAAGGCGGCGTTCATCTATTTGGAACGCTAGGCTGCGAGTACGCTGCCTCGCGATCCCGAACCCGGAAGTTAAATAGACTTCCGCGAGCGCCAAGCAAACTTCAAGTCTAAACATAGAGAACGGACAAAAGTCCGTAATGTCGAAAATGGGACCACAGGTTCCCCATACGTTACTTCAACTCCAGTCTTCTTAATGTGCATATACAACATAAAAAACACTATCAATTAGAAAAGAAGCCACCTATTTCAATATAAACCCTTTTACAATTAACACCTCCGTCCAAATAAACAAATTTCTAACTCGTACATATTCAACATGTTGTGTTGAGATAATCAAGATGTAAAAAATTTCCATCTGCTCAAATCAGGAAGCCATTTTAAAGAATCAAACAGAGTGTAAATAAATAAAGCACTTGGAATCTGTTTGTGCAATTGATGTGTAGAAGCAATTGTCACATTCATGGTGCCACGCGTAACTAAGCCCAAACAAGTCATTTACAGATATCTTCTTTTCTTTTAAGACATCAAATATCATGATAAAACACTCCTGTCTTTTCATTCTCTCAGTACACAGTTGGTTCAACAAACTACACAGTGCAGAACACAATACCGTCTGCTATTTCTCTTGAATTGAGTTGCATTTTCAACACCAAGCAATGCAAACAAAATGGTTAACACAATGTCAGCATTGCTGTTCACACCAGAGGGTTTGACAATTGATAACCTACAATATCTTCATTGTTTTCAATTGTTTTGTTTCTTAAAAGCTTCCTTCTTCTGTTTCATTTCCTTCTTTGCAGCAACACTACTGCTCTGCTTTGAAACCTCGGATAGATGGCGAATTTCTCATCAACTGGATTCTGTCCTAAATGAGGAGCATAAACACTTCTTAATTAATTGCATTCTGTAACACAACTTGAATCTGCATTTACTCATCTGCTCCCATCAAATGCAACCAGATACAAACCAGACAATGTCCTAACTGGAGACAAAGCTATATATGACATACCTTTCGTAACCATGGTACTACCAATATTAATAAATACTGCATCTAAACCTAAACCTTGAACTAGAATCAGCATATGCTACAGAAACTAGAAACTTTTTTTTCGTAGAACATAAAAATTGTAAAAAATGCAATAGACTGTCAATCTATTTTGCATTGTCAATCTGATCAAATCCAAACACAAGATACTCAACCTCATTCCTATTAGGAAAATTGATAAAATCAACAACTTCATCTCAGGACCATTGACCTTAACATTTACATTTCGACACAAAATCACCCTGCAGTTTTTGCATAGACTAATATTTCTCCAATTTTTTAGATCGTCAAACTGATTTTTCTAATGAATACAGTTTTGCTTGTAACTTTTTATTTAGCAATACATTTAGCAATATAGTCACAGTATGGCGTTCCATTTTATCTATTGCCTTCAGTTGCAAAATGTCTTCTTTCTCTGAACATAGCAATATATGTTAAAAGAAGCACACTCTTCCAACGTAGGCATTAGGCACACAATACGTTTACCATCTTGTATGAAAGTGCTGACGGCTTTGCAGAACACGTCTTCCCTCTTTTGAAAGAACTCCTATCCTAATCTCGTTCCAAATATTTCCATTTTCAATGTCTGATGCTGTCACATAGTTCTAATTAATTCTTTGTATTTGCAATGTACCCAAATAGGCACATTTCCAATGCTTTCCAAAGAATTCCTAGTTTCAACATGGAGAAATGTTTTGGATACAGGCTGACCTTTTACTGGTGTACGTTGCAGCAGATCTCCAAAAACTGTCAAATGTTTTCCTCCAAGTAAGAAATCATAATCCATTCTCAGAACCTCTTGCATTCTGAAATGTGCAAAGGTATTACAAAATGGCACTCTTTTTATTCTAATATTCTTTCATGCTTCTCACTTGGTCCTACTTTTGTTTCTATCACCCCTACCAGCCTTAAATGGCCTCGCTTCACATTGTGTTACAGCTACGATGTGAACCTGACGCCTAGGAGCGCGGATAGCACAACTATATGGTGAACAATGCTGTGTTTCCTGTCCCTTTTGTTGAATTATAAACTCATGGTCCCCTTGCCTTAACTGCTTGAGGTTGTTCCTAGCAACCTATGCAACGCTCTCTGAGGACATACAGGACAGTCTGTTTTAGTACCTTCTGAAATCGCGTTAATCGCACTGTTTAATTCTGCTCGCTGGACAGGCATACCGATACAATCGGAACAAACGATTTTTAATACATTATAGGTTTTGCTCACGGCACAAGTGGTGCTCCTCATTTTTCTTTTTTTTCTTCTTTTTCTTCTTTTTACCTCATGCCGTATTTCAACACATGTGGCATCTTTATTAACGTTCTGCCACACTGTTGTTTATCACTGTGTTTGCCCAGACAGGGGCAGCATATAGCACCACCCACATAAACGTTAAAAAAAAATGGTTTTATCCATACATCATCTTTCTTATACATGGACAACATTGTTTGAATCTAGTCATACAATATATTAGACTGTACTCTATCATTATTTTTTGTCTTTTTTATTCAAAATTTTCTACATTCTAGGCTTACCGTGGTCTTTCTCCGAGGTTATACCTTGAGATGCTTTTCACATGAGGACTCTTTTTTCTTTGGTTGGGTGAAATACAGGTTCATAGATTAACTGCGGTACCGCATTTTGTCCTTACTACTGGACACTTTATGATCACAATATCCACACTAGGTATGTTTTTTCATACTCTTCTTGGTTTGGTTTACTTTGGATCTCCTGCTCACTTTCAAGAGGTTAGTTGGCAACATAAGGGTAATTCCCGAAGTATTCGCAATATGGTTATTCTATTGTATATTACCTCGCATGACTCTTCTCACTTTCCTGTTTCTGCCAATGGGTTCACACTTTCACTGTAGACTCTGTTTGTCACGGCTCACTCTTTTATATTTAAAAAAAAACACCATCAACCTTCCCTTTCAGGTGTTTTGATCACTTACAGTGGTCTGTCCATGCTCTTAAACCTATCATCTATATAATGACCCCTGATTATCATATTACTGTTTTTTCTTATCATTGCTTTTCTTTGCCAATCTAATCTACTGCCTTGAGAAAGTCAATGTGACGAAAAACGTGTCGGCTGTAAGCTGTTTATTGGACCTATTCCACTTTGATAAGAATAAAACTTTATCATCACCAACTACGTGGCTTTGGACTTTCAATTGCTCTTCACTTGGACAAACTATGCTGAACTACTTATGGTGTGCCCTGGTCTTTGTTGACATTCATTATTGCCGACTCTTCTGGTCAGCATCTTCAACATCCCTGGTGGTTGGGTGTTACGCCAGGCTGGCACCCTAAAATACAGGATTTTGTTTCCAGCACTTTGTCTACAGATTTCATTGGATGTGCGAGCTTATGGCATTGGCCACCTGTTGTTGTTTGTATTGCCGGTTTGAGACCATGCTTACCTCATCATAGATTAAAAGTGTGCCCTTTTAACAATCCTGATACTTCATGACAATCTTCACTAGATAACTTTTGGTATTCCAGTTTGTTGTCATGTTCCACTGGCAGCATCAAAAGTCCATGCAGAGTAATACCTTTGATATTGTGTGCAGCTAATCCAGTAGGTGCTGTAACCACACATGATAAATGACAGTCTATAGTCTTCTGTAGATAAGCAGTAAGAGCCTGTATTTAGAAACTTTTACCAGTACCAGCTTGACCACTGACATGCAACAGTATAGGCTTGCCTGTTGAGCATGCACACTGTTGGCATGAAGCATTCTATGCACAACTGTATCTTTCACTTCCATATACATTTCCATTTGCTCATCATTTAGTTGTCCGACTAAATCTGCCAAATCAATTGTATCCTGTCTTGCTTGCTCCATTGTAGTCTCCACCTCATTCATTGCAATAGCAGCCTCATTTTCAATCATTGGCTATCCAAGTGGGCCCGTACTCTGAAGACCTGAACTTTGGCTGCTTTGTGAACTCGCCTTAGCTACCACAGCCAGCTGCAATTGTATCTTTCTGTTCAAATACATTTTCAAGTATTTAGGAAGTACTGCGTACTGAATATCATTCTTTGCAGCATTTAAAGAGTCTTCATAACTGTTAAATAATTCTGATTCAGAACACCAAGGTTTAAACAGCTGCAAAAGTGCCAAATATAAACATTCTATTTTTTTAGTCTGGCAATTTAGTTTTCCATGGTTAATTAGACTGCCTTTGCTATATTGCAGCAAATACCCATTACAACCAACTACTGCAAATTTACCTTCATCTAAAGTTTCGGTCACATTGTTTCTATATATATAGTTCTGGAGTACTTCATAGACATAAACATTTTTAAAGTGTGCACCCTTTTCTAGATAATAAGTGTCCAACAAATTAGTTTTTTTACAATGTCTGTACTATCTGGCTCAATGTTGGAAAGATATTGAATTTCTAGAAAAGATTTCAAAATTCTGTTTGAGTTTATGCTTGGCCTAGACTCAACCAAACAATTCCTCTTGACTTAGAATATAAACTATGTGAACTCAACTGATCAGAGCATTCATAGGATATGTCCACTCTTCCTTTTGAAAAAGCATGTCTTGGAAGTCCAAAATACAATTTTGTGTAAAATGTTCCTTTTGCTCCGTATTTCCACAGAGTACTTCCCACAACTATGTGATTGAAAATACAGGACTTGCTGCTTCAGGGCTTTTTCCTCAGTGTCTTTTTAGATGCTACATGTAATATACTGTTCTATGAAAGAAAGTACAGACTTATCTGTGTCTGTTCTAAAAATAGTTCACCATTAATCCACAACAGCATATGAATATGGTATGAAATGGTGTTCTGACCTTGTGACTGGCCTGATGCTATGAAAGTAACTAGTTCAGGCTTTGCAAAATTACATCTAGGATGTGTCCAGGGATGTGTGTGGGATTGTGTACAATCTGATGTAGTTGCAATGTGACTAGGCCAGCGGTGATAGCTTTTGGATGGGGCATATTGGGTGTGTCAAACCAAATGTTTAGGTCCCTAAGAATGCACAGGTTTGAGTATAATGTTATAAGGTTTGAGACTGTATCTAGAACAGTGTCTGGGAATATTGAGTTGTTGGGTGGAGGTCTGTAAAGAAGGAGAAAGTTACAGGAGGAAGTTGGTGTAGGGTTGCATCTGGTGAGGAGGGCCTCACAACCTTGTATGGAAATGTTGTCTGTTTTACAGAAATGTATTACTTGTTTGATTATAATAGCTAGTCCACCTACTCTCTTGCCTATATGGTTTTGGGTGATGGTTTGCTTGTAACACGTGGGTCATGTCATCTCCCAGCCATGATTCCGTTACGAATAGTAAGTCAGGTTGCATGTCTTTGAGCAGGTCATATATGTGGTGCTTGTTTGTTTAGAACAATCGAGCATTTAGGAGCAGCCAGTTTAGAAAATGTATGTTTAGTGATGGTGTTGTTTTGTTTTGGAGAAGGGTGAGCAGTAAATTTGGGCTTGTAGCAGGTGTGTTGTTAGTTGTGATAACTGTGTGTGGGTCACAATAGCCGTGTTTGTCAATATAGTATTCCTCTTACAGCAGGCCTAGGAGGCATTTTGTTGGGTCTGTGTGTGTTGGTGGTGGACTTGTTGGCTGAGAGAGACATAAAAAGTGTACTTTCTTTTAGTAGAGTAGCCTTATTATGTAATAGACAAGGGGATGCAAAGTTGTTAATAGTGGCATGTTGTTAATTTTGTTTGTGTCTGTTTACTGAAGAAGGAGTATGGGTTAGGGGTGGTGGAGGAGCATGTGGATCAAAATGTAAGTCTCTAAATTGTGCAATGGATGAGAGGCGGGTGAATGTTGCAGTGTTGGGGTGCTTGTGATAGATGTTTGTGAAGAGTGAAAATGTAGGGCTAAAGATTGGTCAGGATTTGTATTTGTTGTGTAGCCATGAGGGTGGGAGTGGGTGTGACGGAGAGTATTATGAAAGTTTGTGTTATTTTGATGTGCTGATGTGTGTGGTCTGTTTTGTTTTTGTGTGTTAGTGAGGGGAGATATTGATGTAGTGGTTTTCTTTGAAGGATTTGTATTTGAGTTAGTGTTGGTGAGTGGTATTATAATGCTACAGGGATATTGATGTGTTTTGGAGAAGAGTGTATGAGGTGTGTAAGAGGGGATGGATGTCGGTCAGGGGTATTCATGTTAGTTTTGATGACTGGAAGAGGTAATATGTGTGGTGGAGTGGAGTGTAAGGATTGTACGGTTGTGTGTAATTGGTGAAGAGAGGGGGAGGCTTTCTGTAGATGTGTGTTGGAATACTGGGTTTAGGTATTGTCATGATAAAAGGGGGTCTATGCAAAGCAATTAAAGGATACTGCTGTTGGTTTGTATGAACAGGGAGTGTGTATCTGGGTGGCTGAAAGTAATGTATAATTTGGTTTTGTGTTGCGTGGACGATGGCAGGTTGTGTTAGGAATGGACAGAGTAGTGTTTGCTGTGAGAATGAAGTGTTTTACTGTTGTTGGTGTGGTGGATATGTGTATAGGTGTATGTGGGGTTTTGTGTTGGTTGATGAGATGTTGTAATCTGTATGAGGTCAGTCTGTGATGCAAGAGTTTGGATGTCGTTGCTGATAATGTGTTTGCATGTTGAAGAATGTGTAGGGAGTAAGGTCCTTTCTAGTAAGTGGTATTTTGGGCAGCATTTCTGGCCCTAGGCCCGACAAATACCAAATAGGCCCAACAGGCAAATGTCCTTGTCCTCTCCACCCTTAGCGCGACACCCGGACTGAGATGCCCTGAGCCCTAGGCTTAAATAGCCCTATTATTCAATAGAAACCTAGTCCTCACCCTAACCAATCAGATTTATAACCCTAAACCCCATAACCAATGGGAGACCCAGCCCTATTAGCCAATCACACCCCTAGTCCTAACAACCAATCACCACACTAACCCTAAAACCATGAACCAATAGGAATCCCAACCCTAGTACCAATCACAACACCAACCCTAAAATCACAAACCAATAAGAATTCGAACCCTAGTACCAATCACACCAACCCTAAAATCCCTAACCAATAGGAATCCCAATCCTAGTACCAAGGTCTCCTAAGATTACTTGATCACTGGGCTGCATAAGGGTTCAGGGAAAAAACTGGGCTCACAAAATGGAGGCGGCTGTCTTGGGGTTCCCTCCACAAACTTAAAGGCCCATTGCAGGTGTTAGTAGAGGGCTCAGGTTGCCTGGGAGTTAGAGAGCCAATCAGCAAGCCCAGGCCCAGTGGGAAGGGAGGAGGGAGCTGCTGCTCTATTCAGAATCTCCTTAGATACAGACAGGCTGAATCCACACTTCCAAGTTAGCAGAGTCTACTTTCCAGGTGAGGGAGAGATTATAAAAACACTGAAATACTGCTTGTTGCGCTCTAAGATATTTAGCTTTTTCAAAGCAAAAACTGGTGATGTAGATACTTTCCAAACACAATATAAATCACAGAAACAGATTAAGCTGTCTCCTAAACACACTCTGGTTAGCTACTGAGATTTATGTATCATCTTTACTTAAGAAAGAAGGGGGGTGCTTTATGCAGTCGTTTGCCACAAACTAAGGGGGACATTTCAAACAATCACAGCTAAAAAAAAACAGCAGTTTAAAAAGGCCAAGCTGCCTGAACGTTCATCCAGATCTCTCTTTACCCACGCAGTTTCAACATTGGGCTTAAAATCTAAAGGTAAATACACAACTCTACCTTTAGGCCAGTCTGAAGCTCAATGGGTGGCAGTTTCAGAGTCTTTGGTTCCAAGGAAACTACTGCTTGAAAAGGAGTTGTAGCTGGTATGAGTATTCCTTCATAAACATTCAGACGTTGATGTTCCTCTGGATTTTCAACCACCTCTAACTTATTGTTTATTGCTGTGGTAGGCATTTTGTTGTCTTTTGATTTGTCACAGCAATACTTACACATGATCTGGCATGTCGAGAAATCAAAACATTCTTTTAGAAATACATATCTGCAAATTCTAGCCATTTTTCTCAGTTTTCTTGTTCAGCTTTCAATAACACATAAACAGTATGAATTTTGCCTTTGTAGTGAGTGCGATGGAAACAAATATGAACATAGGTTGGTTTCTCTGTAGAAACTGTATTAAATTTTGCTGTTTCACATGGAAAGTTATTCATACTAATATCTGTGTTTTGTTCCTGAACATACCAACTGCTCATTTTGCACAGACTCTACTTCAGGACCAAAGAAGCGTAAATTAATGCTTTCTCAAAGATTTTCAAACTCTAATACTATACCATACAAAAGTGCTTTGTTTGTTTCCTCTAAACACAATGGAGGACTTTTAACAAAGTAAAGTCTTCTAACTAAATTTTGCATTTTTGATTGATGAACAGCCAACATTCTAAAATGATGAAAAGTACTTGTGTACACTTGGCTACACATGCCAGTCAGTGTCTTTGCAAATTAGTACATTTCCTGGCCTTGTCTGGATCTAACACTTGAAATGTTGCAATTTTGGGTTTCACACTTCTATCTTGAAATTGATGTAAACAATTTCTTAATATATCAATTGATTCCAGGAGAACACTATAAATACCAATACAATCCCATTTATGCATAGGGGCACGTTTCAACTGCATACACCAATGCAATCTCTTGAAAGTAGCTTTCTTAATTAAAGAAAGCCTCAGTACCAGAGGTATGCTTCAATTCTCCTTTGAAAATTTTGAAAAAAATTACTTTTATCAACAACCTTTTTGGACTTCTTTGCTTCATAGACAACCCTGTTTTATCCAGTGTTCTCATTCTGTTGAGTATCAATATAAAAGATTTGGGCTTCAAGTCAAGCAACCTTTTTTTGCGTCAATGCTGCCCTTCTCCTCCTATTCTGCTTCATGTTTCATACCAAATTCTATATTATCCTACTTCTAAACATTTTCCTTCATATTTCTTCAAATTGTTTCTCTTGCCTTATCAAACTAGGTGTTTTCTTACAAGATTTCTTACTTTCAATGAGACTTAGGGACATATTTAGGACTCAGTGGAGGGGTTATTTCATCACAACATGATGGATAACCCCTCTGCTGAAATCTAAATCCTGCTATGTACTATGCAATTTAGGTTTTGGTGACAGGATATCCATCACCGTTGTGACGGAGTAATCCCTCTGCCAAGTTCTAAATCAGACCCTTACCCCTTCTCCTTTGTGAGTTCATTTTAAACCTTGCTTTTTATTTGCATTTTTTTTCCACACATTGCATTTTTCAACATGGGGCAGATTTATGGAAAGTGGTGCTGCACCAAGTGCAGTGTTAATTTCCCTGCACCCCTTAGCGCCCACCTACCACCACTATTTGTGCACCGTATCTAAAATATGGCCCACCATGGCGCAGGGTATTGGGCAATAGTGTCATTTTTCATGACGCTATTGACGATATTGGCACTACTCCTGCAGAGTACATAGGGGCCCACTCTAAATAATTGAAGCCCCCTTTTAATGCCTGCTCTGAGCATGTGTTAAAAGTGCCGTAGCAAATGACGAAAGGAAATCTCTTAGATTTTCTTGCACCATTTTTTCAGCTCCCCCTAACAGGGGCACACCACCTTTGTATACATTATGCCTGATGCAGACATAATTTAGCGCAAAGGGTTACAAAGTGGCGCAATGCATGCATTGCGTCACTTTGTAAATATGGCGCTAGGATTTTGGCCTCATTGAGGCACATTAGTGTAAAAAAATGATGTTAACGTGGCGCAAGGTGGCGCTAGGGGCTTATAAATATGCCCCATAGTCTTTTAAAAGCCTATTAGTTCTCTTATTTCCAGTATGATTTCTACATCATGTCCTTTTCTTGATCTCAGGTAGTACTGTTTCTTCAGGTATTTTCTCCTTTCTTGGCATCATAATTCCTCCTCTTTCAAGTCAAATAGATATCTGAAAAATGAATACAGAATGCATTGAACTTTTCATTACATATTATAAGATTGCATACTGTAAGCAAGGAAGTACCTACATAAGTGGTCATATCAGTGTGTCAGATGCCGTGTAAGTTTCTTGTTATGTGTATATAAATGGGTACATAAGTGTCTGTCTAAATGGGTTACTGGGTGGAGTCCATATATCAGTGAGCATATTACTGCCTGTGTGGGTGTGTGACTGGATATGTAAGTCGCTGTCTGGGTATCTGAGTGGCTGTGCAAGTGAGTATCTTGGGGTAAATAGGTATGTAAGTGGCTTTATGGATTGCTAGCTGGCTGTGTTAGTGACTGTTTGGGTGTCTAACTCTATGTGCAGCTGTCTTTGTCAGTGGTGCCTATATAACTGCTATGTGGGTGTATGAGTAGATGTAACATTGCCTCTGTCACTGTATGGTGTGTAACTGGCTGCTTGGTTTTGTAAATAGATGTATGACTGGCTACATGTGTAGGTGACTGTATGCATACCTGAGTGTGTACATGAGCAAGTGCGTGTTTACCTAACTACCTGTGTGCTACATATATAAATAACTGTATATGAATGTGACAGGGTGTGACATTGCTCCTATAGGTCTGTGAATGACTATGTACATGGATGTATAGGTGAGTAGATGTACGTGGTAATGCTTTTATTTCCGTGTTTCTAAGTATATCAGTCAATCGTTAACTATATCAGTGGTGGGTACGTAAGTGTTTTTATGGGAGTTTAACTAGGTATGTAAGTGCTTGTCTGACTGTGTGAGTGGGCATACATTACTTACTTATAAATTACATACTATAAGCAAGCACCCACATCAAATTTCAAACACATTCATCCATACTGCTTTACCAATTCCTCTTTCTCCTTTGCTGGTCACTAAGGACCTGTTTTAGAGATTGGTGGACCAGTTACTCTATCACAAACGTAATGGATATCCCGTCCATTGTATTACGATTCCCATAGGCTATAATGGGATCACAATACAGCAAATGGGATATCTGTCATATTTGTGATGGAGTAACACCATCTGCCAAACTGTAAATCAGGCCACATGTTTTTCTTTAATGTCCTCATCTAAACTCCGTTCTATTTTGCTATTTATTGTTCTGTCTAGACGCTATACATTTTCTTTTGGCTTACATGCTGTTATATATTTCTTTACATATAGTTTTTTATAGTAAACCCTAATTCACATACTTGTAGAATCACCTTGCTGTTCTCCAACTTTTCTGTAATTATCACTTAATATCTCTTCAAAGTGCAAATCGTAAGTCAAACATATAGCAATGCTCTTCCACTCTCAGTACAAAAGTACCAATAATGGCTATCGTTCTCATTCTGCTCTCACTGATAAAATTATACTTAGCAAATTAAAGGCCTTCTTTCATCTTTTAATTTTGTTATACCACTTCTAATTGGACAGTCTATTTTAACCCTTTTTAAGATTTCTGTAAAGAAACCCAATTTGGTAGTGTTTTTGTATGGATGTGGGGATCAGCCGTGGTGCGCAGTGTAGCACCCATGTAAATTCACTGCAGATCCTCAGATCCACATGGAATCTCTTATAGCATTTAACAATATTCTGTTAATCCTTTCAATTTGTAGTTAATGTTGAAAAATTTACTCAATTACAAGCCATACATCCCCTACTGACCAAATTTTATACACCACTATTCTTCTCAGTTTCATACTGGAGTCTCTTGTTTTATTCCCCCACACTCTTTTAGCCCTGTTTCCATAGTAACCATGTTTAGAACACTCTCTGCTAGCACTAGGTCAAAAGTTCACAAAACTTTCTCTGAGCAGCATACAAGCTTCAATTAGGCTGTAGAAGGTTAGTTGCCAGTTTACAATTCCAAGCATATCCCAAAAAACAAAGGCCCTCATTACAACATTGGTGGTAAATCCCACTTACCGCCGTGCAGAAGACCGCCAACACACCGCTGCGGCGGCGGAATTCCGCTACAGCTATTACGACCCACAGGCTGGAATCCGCCAAAATCCAGACACCCACACAAGTCCGCCACACCAAAGGTCAGTGATGAACTGGCGATAACAAAACCTCCACCGTCACGCCAACAGGAATACGCCCACACTATCCCACGAATCCACGCGGCGGTCTTTCAACCGCGGTATTCCATTGGCGGTACACACCGCTGCGCTCAAAATACACACACATATACAAAACACAACCACATTGGACAATTCGAAATACACACACCTGATACACATACACACACCACTCTCACACACTCAATACAATATAAAACACACACCTACATCACCCACAAACCCCTACGACAAAAATTGAGAAAGAAGCACAGAGAGAGACACCACCATCAACAATACTAGCATCCACAGACACACAACACCATCACTCACACAACATCCACGCACCTCAGACAACACACACAAACACATCCCCTCACACATCACAACACACACCACCCCACACATCACCCACACCACACCATGGCACCGCAAAGACACCCCAGGTTCTCTGAGGAGGAGCTCAGGGTCATGGTGGAGGAAATCATCCGGGTAGAACCACAACTATTCGGATCACAGGTTCAACACACCTCCATAGCTAGGAAGATGGAGCTATGGTGCAGAATCGTAGACAGGGTCAACGCAGTGGGACAGCATCCAAGAACACAGGATGACATCAGGAGGAGGTGGAATGACCCAGGGGGAAGGTCTGTTCCGTGGTCTCAAGTCACCGGATTGCAGTTCAGAGGACTGGCAGCGGACTCCCACCTCCTCCCCCATAACGAACAACATGGGAGGAGCAGGTCTTGGCTATACTGCATCCTGAGGGCCTCGCAGGAGTAGCAGGAGGAATGGACTCTGGTAAGTCAAATCTTAACTATTACATCCCCCACCCTACCTGCATGCTATCACATACCCCACCCTCACCCTTACCCCTATCACTCCAACATCTCACATATGCACCACTATCACAACCCACACATCCCAATACCAAGCCCTGCATTCAACAACAAAGCATGGACACCCATCACCAAAGCATGTCCACTACAGATCTCCAAACCAACTATCACACAAGGTCCTACACAAGAATGCAAGCACTGGAGTACAGGGTCACCCATCTATTGCACATGACACACACAGATGCAATAGTCATGCCTTTACACCCCTGCAGGACCCCCACCCAACGTCACCGGACAGGAGGTTCCAGATATGTCCACTCCCCACACAGAAGAGGCCCACAGTGATGACAGCAGCTCTGTCCAACTGGATCAAGATGACCAGCCTGGCCCATCTGGGACCTCGGGACAGTCGGTTCCCCTCACACAGGCACATGCCACCACAGAGCCTCCCCCCTCAGGAAACACCAGCACAGCACCCACCCAGCGGGCCCATCCCTCTGTCCCCAGGACACATCAAGCAGCAGTGTGTCCAACACTACAGGGAACCCAGGCAACCCCACCACCCCAAGAAAATCAGGGACCTGGGGGGCAGTGGCAGTGGGCACATGGTTCAGGGGACAGAGGAACAGGAAAACAGGGGAACTGGGAGGACTGCTGTGCGACAGGGGGAGGACAGGCCCAGGGAACCCACTCTCCATGAGGCCTTCTCCAACATCATGGGAGCGTACCATCATTCCCAGGAGATGATGGCAACGGTACTGGCCAAATTTCAGGAGACCGAGCGGCTGCAGGAGGAACAGTATTTGGGGATCAGGGAGGAACTCAAGTCCATCAACACTACCCTGGTCACCATTGTAGGGGTGCTGAAGGACCTTGTGAACACCAGGAGGTACACAGTGGCACAACAAGGGGCCCCTGACACTAGCCTGGATGATGAACAGCCCACCACCTCCGCTGGCGCTAGTGGACAGGAGGCACCGCCACAGGACCACGATACCAGCACCCCACCCTCTGCAGATGGAGAACCACCCCGCAAACGGTCCCTGAGATCCAGGACAAAGACAGAGAACAATGCCAAGACCCTCGCCAGGAAATGAGACCACCCTGAATGTCATCCTTATGTCCCACTTTGTTACCCTGTCCATCCATCAACTGCCCTAGCTCCACTTCCTATGCCCCTTTGGACAATACACCTGTGAAACAAATAGACTGGACTCTGCCATGGACAATCCTCCACCATCACCCCTGCCCATTTTCCAACCCCCTCCACTAATTTGCACTTAAATAAACGCCCTTGAATCACAAAACAATCTGGAGTCAGTCTGTGCTTTCACAAATGTGTATTTGCAATAACTAAGGAAAATAGCAATGTCGATTGTATTGTCAACATACCTATATCACACAGCTCTAGTCCATGAGGTAATATAGCAAAGGTCACACAGTGGGACCCACATCTGTGAAATGGAAAGGCAAAGTGACAAGTCAGGGTCCATACACTGGGTGAAAGTGACAGACATATGATAGGTCTAACAATTGTATGAGATGTGTGAGCCAGTGACATCTTCTTACCTGTGTCTCACTGGAAGTATTGCTGGATAACGTTGTTTCTGTTGTCGATATCATCTTCTTCTGCCTCCTCTTCTTTTCTGTCCACAGGCTCCACTGCTGCCACAAGACCTCCTTCTGGACTATCCTCCTGCAGAAAAGGCACCTGTCGTCGCAAAGCCAGGTTGTGCAGCATACAGCAGACCATGATGATCTGGCACACCTTCCTTGGTGAGTAGTAGAGAGAACCACCTGTCATATGGAGGCACCGGAACCTGGCCTTCAGGAGGCCGAAGGTCCTTTTGATCACTCTCCTAGTTCGCCCATGTGCCTCATTGTAGCGTTCTTCTGCCCTTGTCCTGGGATTTCTCACTGGGGTCAGTAGCCATGACAGGTTGGGGTAGCCAGAGTCACCTGCAAATGTAGACACACACTAACCCTTAGGGACAACCCCAGACCCAGACAACTATTCACATGGTATAGGGTCCTTGTCCTCACCTATTAGCCACACACGGTGTCTCTGGAGTTGCCCCATCACATAAGGGATGCTGCTATTCCTCAAAATGTAAGCGTCGTGCACTGAGCCTGGAAACTTGTCATTCACATGGGAGATGTACTGGTCGGCCAAACACAATATCTGCACATTCATTGAATGGTAGTTCTTCCGGTTTCTGTACACCTGTTCACTCCTGTGGGGGGGTACCGATGCCACATGTGTCCCATCAATGGCACCTATGATGTTGGGGATATGTCCCAGGGCATAGAAGTCACCTTTCACTGAGGGGGAAATCCTCCACCTGAGGGAAAACAATGTAGCTGCACATGTGTTTCAGCAGGGAAGACAACACTCTGAACAACACGTTTGAGAACATGGGCTGGGACATCCCTGATGCAATGGCCACTGTAGTTTGAAAAGACCCACTTGCCAGGAAATGGAGTACTGACAGGACCTGCACTAGAGGGGGGATTCCTGTGGGATGGCGGATAGTCTGGCTCCAACTGGGCACACAGTTCATGGATTGTTGCACGATCAAGTCTGTAGGTGACTATTACGTTTCTCTCTCTTCTATTGTTGACAGGTCCACCAGCAGTCTGTACACCGGAGGATGCCGCCATCTCCTCACCTGCCCCAACAGACGTGCCCTATGGACGAGAACAGCGAGCAGAGAGTCAGCCAACACTGAGGTATTAAAAAATGTATTATTGCACACATTTGTCAATCCGCAATATGCCTGTCACTGTGTGTATGCAAGGCCTAGATAGGTGTGACGCATTTAAAAATAATGCCATGTGGCCCCCTGAAATGGCGGCTGTCTGACCTGTAAGGTGGGATAAGGGGATATGAGGTAACTGCGCTGGCGTTCTACACTGTCGTGGTAGGTGGTCAAAGACCGCGGCGCAATCCTGCATTGGTTAACATTGGACCCTTTGGATCCAAGGAGCCAATGACGATGTATGCCGGCAGTGACGGTACGCACCACCGCGGACGTGACTGCCATTTTCTGTCTGTTCACTCACTTGATACCTGACCTTCAACAGGAGAGGAACTACACTGCAAGTGCTGCTGTGACCGCAGTCTGGAAGCGACGATGGCTCATGTGACTGGGGAAAGGGCTGCTGCCTTCACTTCAGAGGAGTTGGAGAAGTTAGTGCATGGGGTCCTCCCCCAGTACACGCTACTCTATGGTCCTCCTGACAAACAGGTGAGTACACTGTGAGCATGCTGTATGGGCAATGCCTGGTTGGAGTGGTGTGGATGGAAGATACGGGGGGGGACTGAGGCCTGCATGAGCGGACGGTGAGTGTATGTGCGTCAGGGCAAGGGTGGGAATGTGGGTCAATGACTGTGACGGTCCGGATGGTTAAAGTTTTTCCTTTTCCCCTGTACTATTCCTCTAGGTCAGCGCCCACCAGAAGAAGGATATTTGGCGTGCCATTGCCAAGGACGTCAGGACCCTGGGGATCCACCACAGACAGAGCACCCACTGCTGAAAAAGATGGGAGGACATTCGCCGCTGGAGCAAGAAGACGGCGGAGGCCCAGCTGGTGATGGCCTCCCAACGTGGGAGGGGTGCCTGTCGCACCTTGACCCCCCCTGATGTTCCGGATCCTGGTGGTGGCCTATTCGGAGTTGGATGGGCGCTTGAGGGCATCACAGCAGCCACAAGGGGGTGAGTACAATCACATCCATCTTACTCTGCGCGCATTACGAGGTGTCTGGGTGGGGGAGGTGGGCTGTGGGTTCCCCTAGGCCAGGGAGAGTTTTGTAGGCAAGGTCCCTTCGTGAGGCAGGCTATACGGCACCCCAGCCCCACCAGTGGTAAGAGCCAACTACACCTAGTCAGGCTCCTGTGACTTCCATGTGTGCAGCAATCGGGCATAGGCCTTGTACCCCATGTCCCTGTGATTAATTAGGGAGCTCTAAGTACATGGCGCAGTGCAGAGGGCTGCTGTGTCTGTAGTGTCCGCCAACGGTAGTGGTATTGCATGCACTGAACATGTCTTTCTTCGGTCTCCTCCCCCCTTTTTGTGGTCTCCCTGTTCTTGTGTGAATTAGCATCATCAGACAGAGGAGCAGTGGCACTGGAGCAGGAGGGAGCTGCATCCCACATGGCCCTAGAGGGCGAGACAACAGAGTCTGAAGCCACCAGTGGGACAGAGGGTGAGGGGAGCTCCACGGCGGGGACAGGAGGTGACATCAGCGACAGCGACTCTTCCTCTGATGGGAGCTCCCTTGCCGTGGCGGGCCCCTCTGTGCCCCCCGCATCAACAGGTACAGCTACCACCCCCCCTACCTGCACCACCCTCCCAGCAGCCCCTCAGCTTGTGTCCCTTGGCCGCTCACCCAGGAGGGTGGGCATCTCCTTCGCCCCAGACACCTCAGGCCCTGCCCCAGTCAGCCCTGCTACCCTCAGTGAAGAGGCTATTAACCTCCTGAGATCCCTCACTGTTGGCCAGTCTACCATTCTGAATGCCATCCAGGGTGTAGAGAGGCAGTTGCAACAAACAAATGCATACCTGGAGGGCTTCATTCTGGCCATGCAGCCCAACAGAGAGCATTTCAGGCTCTGGCCTCAGCACTGATGGCAGCCATTGTCCCTGTGTCCAGCCTCCCCCCTCCAACTTCCCCCAGCCAGACCCAATCCCCTGTACCTCAGCCTATCCCAAGCATACCATCAGACCAGCATGCACACACCTCAACACACAAGGGTGGCTCTGGCAAACATCAGCACCACACATCCCACAGGCACTCACGCAAGCATCATACTCATGCACACATACCAACATCGTCTCCCTCCTCCCTCCCAGTCTCGTCTCCACTCACACCTGCATGCACTACATCTTCAGCCACTACCTCCATCACCAGCATGCCCCTCACCACACACTGCTCACGTGCACTCACCACCCCACTACCATTCACACATCCCCTGTGTCCTCTACCAGTGTGTCTGTGAGCCCTCCTCCCAAACTACACAAACGCAGCCACATACCCACCCAACAGCCATCCACCTCACAACAGCCTCTAGCCCATGCACCTTCACCCAAAGTCAGCAAACGTACACCTCCTACAACCACTACCTCTTCCTCCACTCCCAAACCTCCTCCATCTACCCATCCCAGTGTGTCTAAAAATCTTTTCCTGTCTAATATTGACCTCTTCCCTACACCTCCCCCCGTCCTTCCCTTAGGGCCCACCTTTCCAGGCCCCAACCCAGCACCTCAGCCACCACATCACCGGGCACAGTGGTGCCAGCAACTGCGGGCTTTTTGTTTGCGCCAAGCAACAGGGCTGCCAGTGTTCCACGGAGCGAGGGCAAGGACATTCCGCCACCTCCAAAAGTAAAAAAGTTGCCAACATCCCGGAAGGAGAAGGCGAAAACACCTGCCACCAAGGTCACAGGCAAAACAAAAGTGGATAGTGGCAAGACAGCTGCGCCACCATCCAAGGTGGGAAAGGGCCAGAAAATCAAGGGCAGGTCCACATTGACGCCAACCTGCACGGCGGACAAGACCGCCATCAGCACCGCCACCAGCAACGCCACCTGCGCCGCCACCAGCACCGCAATCACTGAGGCCGCCACCAGCACCGCAGTAACTGAGCCCGCCACCAGCACCACAGTCACTGAGCCCGCCACCAGCACCGCAGTCACTGAGCCCGCCACCAGCACCGCCGCCACAAAGACTGCCACCAGCACCGCCGCCACAGAGCCTGCCACCAGCACCGATGCCACAGAGCCCGCCGCCAGCACCGATGCCACAGAGTCCACCGCAAGCACCGATGCCACTGATCCCGCCGCCAGCACCACCAGCGGCCCCACGACATCCTGAGCCAGTGGCACCACCGCAGACATGGCTGCCATACCCAGTGGTAAGTCGTACGAGGCTGGTGGTCAGTTCCAGGAGCCTGGGCAGCTTGCATGTTGCACCACCGTCAGTGGAGTATCACATCCACTACCTCTGTCCTTGGCAGAATGAAGCACTCTGGGCACAAAGCCCCCTCCAGAACCAGCGGAGAAAGGCATCCACTACCTCTGTCCTTGGCAGGATGAAGCACTCTGAGCACAAAGCTCCCTCCAGAACCAGTGGAGCATGACATCCACTATCTCAGTCCTTGGCAGGATGAAGCACTCTGGGCACAAAACCCCCTCCAGAACCAGTGGAGTATCACATCCACTACCTCTGTCTTTGACAGGATGAAGCACTCTGGGCACAAAGCCCCCTCCAGAACCAGTGGAGAATCACATCCACTACCTCTGTCCTTGGCAGGATGAAGCACTCTGGGCACCAAGCCTCCTCCAGAACCAGTGGAGAAAGGCATACACTACCTTAGACCTTGGCAGGATGAAGCACTCTGGGCACCAAGCCCCCTCCAGAACCAGTGGAGAAAGGCATCCACTACCAAAGTCCTTGGCAGGATGAAGTACTCTGGGCACAAAGCCCCCTCCAGAACCAGTGGAGTATCACATCCACTACCTCAGTCCTTGGCAGGATGAAGCACTCTGGGCACAGGCACAAAGCCCCCTCCAGAACCAGTGGAATATCACATCTACTACCTCTGTCCTTGGCAGGATGAAGCACTCTGGGCACAAAGCCCCCTCCAGAACCAATGGAGAAAGGCATCCACTACCTCAGTCCTTGGCAGGATGAAACACTTTGGGCACCAAGCCCCCTCCTGAACCAGTGGAAAAAGGCATCCACTACCTCAGTCCTTGGCAGGATGAAGCACTCTGGGCACCGAGCCCCCTCCAGAACCCGTGGAGACTGTTATCCACTTGAGATACTGTGGCTTTGCACTCTCCAGGATGGAGCAGTGGGCAACCCACCCACTGAAAAGACTTGAGAGACTGTTGCTTTGCACTCCCCAGGATAAAGCAGTGGGCAACCCACCCACTTGAGAGACTTGAGAGACTGTGGCTTTGGACTCCCCAGGATAGAGCAGTGGGCAACCCACCCACTTGAGAGACTTGAGAGACTGTGGCTTTGCACTCCCTAGGATAGAGCAGTGGGCAACCCACCCACTTGAGAGACTTGAGAGACTGTGGCTTTGCACTCCACAGGATAGAGCAGTTGGCAATCCACCCACTATAGAGACTTGAGAGACTGTGGGTTTGCACTCCCCAGGATACAGCAGTGGGCATGGGGCCCCCTCGTGGAGCTGGCATTGTGCACTCATCCGGCTGAGGTGCCCCCCTTCCCTTCCCCCTGAGGTGCCTGTTTCATTTCGATCTGATGCCCCTGCATTGTGCTCTCCGTTTGGAGTCTGTTATCGAGTGTGGGCCTCGCCCATGCATTTTGGGCCCAGTGGTCCACGGACTATGAATGGTGCACTATCCGGACTTGTTTAGTTGGTGTACATAATTGTTTATGATGTATTTCAAGTTTTAACTAATGGATTTTTATTTTTTACAATCGTCAACTCATTTTCTTTTGTTCTTGCGTTCTTGCGGGGGGGTAAATGTAATGTTGCAGCATGTATTTGTGTGTATGGTGTTGTGGGTGAGGGTGGGGGTGTTGCGTGTTGCATGTGTGTGAGTCACTCTCTTTTCCCTCCCCCTCCATCCTCCTCTGTGTTGTAGGTGCAGTACTCACCGTGGTCGTCACCGCCATCTTTCGTGCTCCTGCTAGAGGAGTAGGAATACCATCACAGGATTATTTGGAGTTCTGGCTCTATGGTGTCCTGGTTCCTCGTGGAATGTGTACAGGTGAGTGTTTTCCCTTCCAAGTCCTGTTTCTGCCGTGTTTTTGTTCGCATTGGTTCCACCCCGCAAAAGGTGGCGGATTGGCCTCTCATAATAGTGTGGGTGGTACATTGTCCTCCGCCTGTCTGTTGGCGGTTAACGCCGCAGTGTTTGTTTCTACCGCCGTGAGGTCGGAGTGTTCAAGTGGCTGTCTATGTTGGCGGTTTCCGCCATAGTCGTGATTCCATTTTTTTTACTGCCGACCTGTTGGCGGTCTTACTGTCGCTTTAACACCGACTGTCAGGGTTGTAATGAGGGCCAAAGTTTTTATTTTGTTAAAGCCAATCACAGAGTTAGTTACCTTTTATATTAAAACCACTACCTAAGTTTAGTTCCCTGCACATCTCCACCATCCAACCAAATATGTTCTTTTACATTTTATGTGCTGTCATCCATTTTAACTGCCTTTTTATCTTCAAAATTATGCTGTAGCCTTTTCCTGTGTGATACTCCAAAATGATTAGAGTATGGATTGTGGGCCATAGTTTTATGCTTTGGACCAGAGACAGTGTAAGAAAGAATGGCATTGACAGGGACCTAGGTTTACCTGATATATACATTACTTGAGAAGTTTAAAGCACATTTGCTGGCTTTGGCTGAAAGCAAAATCCAGATCTCATGATTGTGCACTGTGGTGGCAATGAACAAGACACAATTACTGGGGTAGGACTGGAAATCCTAATGAAGGATACCTTTGGTAAATTAATGATACTTTTCACACCTTGGTGTTCTTCAACATTTGCCAAAGATAGAAGTGGCAGTGGTCAACTGAATTGTGTCCACTGATAGAGAAATCCAAGAAAGATGTCAATAAAACTGTTTCTGCATTCCTCTAAGTCCACAACATGGGCTCCATATACCACAAAAATTTACGTTTCCATATGGACAGAATATATAGAAAAGACAGAGTCCATTTCACAGGCAGAGGCAACGGGGTATTCATCAGCAACTTGAAAGACTGCATCATATTTTATGTGTAATAATCATCTACACAACATAAACACAAAGGCTCTTTTCGGAGTCAACCCATTTCCTAAACACTTTTTTCAGATTTGCCACTTGGATTTGTGGATCTGTCCCTGATCCCCAAACCAAAAGTACACTTTTGATACCAAATTGCAACACATTTTGGCTCAGCAATAGATCAACAGATCGGTTCCCAACCAAAAACACATTTAAAATTACAACACATTTAATACAATGGGTGTGTGAGAGACTGTATGGGTATGTAAGTGGGCATATGAAAGGTTTTGTCAGTCTTTGACTGTGTGTGAATGATTGTGTGAATGGCTCTGTGCTTCTGTGAGTGAGTTTGTGACTGGGATGTGGGTCTGTGAGTGAGTGTTTGAATGGTATTGGGAGTGTGAAAGTGGGTGAATGAGTAGCTGCATGGGTGTGTGAGTGATTGTGTGTCTCTGTGAGTTGGTGTGTGGGTAGTAGTGTGAGTCTGTAAATGGGTGTGAGTGGTTTTGTGAGTCTGTGAGTGAGTGTATGAGTAGTTGCATGGGTGTGCAAGTGGGTGTGTAAGTGACTGTATTGTCTGTAGGTGGGTGTCTGAGTGGGTTTATGGATGCATGAGTGGGTCGGTGAGTGGTTGTATGGGTCTGTGAGTGGGTGTGTGAGTGGGTGTGTGAATATCTGTAAGAGTCTGTGAGTGGGTGTGTGAGTGGCTGTGTGGGTCTGCGAGTGGGGGAGGGGTTTTGTGGGTGGGTGAATGTCTACATAGGTATGTGAGTCTGTGTGAGTGGCTGTGTCCTGTGAGTTGGTGTGTGAGTGGTTGTGTGGGTCTGTGAGTGGGTGTGTGAGTAGTTTTGTGGATGTGTGAGTGGTTGTATGGTATGTGAATGTATGTGAGTGGCTGTGTCCTTCTGTGAGTGGTTCTGTGAGTAGTTTTGTGAGACTATGAGTTGGTGTGTGAGTGGTTTTGTGGGTGTGTGAGTGACTGTATGGGTGCACGCATGAGTGTGTGAGTGGCTGTATGGGTCTGTGACTGGGTCTGTGACTGGGTGTCTGAGTGGGTTTATGGGTGTGTGAGTTGGTCTAAAAGTAGTTGTGTGGGGGTGTGAGTGAGTGTGTGAGTGGGCCTGTGAGTGGGTGTATATGTTTTTTTAATTGGACTTTGGCTCAATAGAGGGTCATGCTGAGTGCTGTGATGGGTCCATTAATCCTCACGAAAATGTTTTTTTGAAAATTTGTCTCCATCAGGTATCCCTTTCAGATCCCTTTATCACACGTATGGGGTCATGGTACCTATACTATGACTCCTTCATTCATTTTCAGATGTCAATTTTTGGCCCCCACAATCACGTCCTGATATTAAAAATGGCAGCCACAACTTCAGGTTGCGGCCAGGTAACCATACATCGCAGTTAGCCATTGGAACTGCAGATCCACAGCGATGGATCAGCGCCCCTAGATGTACATAAACCTTTTTTCTTTAATAACTCAAAAACTACTGAACAGATTTATGCCAAATTACAAAAAGGGGATCTTTCAGATCAAGATCTAGCTTTCCATTCAGCAGTTCAAGCTATAGTCGTGTCTAAAATCCCTACGGGAAATTGTATGGGGAAAACACATTTTGGGACCACCCTTTTTCTTGGTCTCTGCTTGACAGATCACCCAGAAACTTCCAAGACATTACCTGAAGTGACTGACAAACTAGTTTTGAAAATTGCGAGAAGGTTCGGTGCCAAAGTTATTGGCAAAACAAAAAAATATTTTCCTATAAAAAGTAGGAGCCTGATTTAGAGTTTGGCGGAGGGGTTACTCCTTCATAGTGGTGACGCATATCCCGGCCACTGACATATAAATCCTATAGGCTATAATGGGATTCTATTTCCGTGGATGGGATATCCTTCACCGCTGTGACAGAGTAACCCCTCTACCAAGCTCGAAATCAGTCCCTAGGCCATAACTACAAGTTCCTACTGGCAACCACTCATAGGTAATACAGTATATATACATATAAGTATTGAAAATCCTCCTACCTTAGTAGGAAGAGGCAAGGACAGTACAATAGATTTTGTGCTCTTGTCATCAGATCTGATTTAAAAGTTTGTGGGTTTTGAGGACTCTACTCTCCCCCATAGTGATCATAACCCTATTGCCTTACATTTCTCTATTTTTCTCTACCTAGGCACACCAGTATGACTAAGCTCCCTGTCTGTTATTCTATAAACAAAGGGGTCCGCATGAAATGGGCCAATATTGACCCTAATATGTTCCTTAAAGACCTGATTACTGTGGTCTCTAAAAAACTTGCCTATAGCTTTTCAATTGATGCTGACCCAAACAAGATTCAGGATAATTTTATTGAAATCTGTGGAATAGTTTCACAAATATTACTCAAAAGTAGGCCATCAAATGAACATTTACCCCACTCATGGTTCAGCTCCAATTGTGCTGCAATGCTTAAAGCCCTTAAAAAGGCCACTAATAAGATTCAATTTAACACTGATGACATCAGGGAAGCCAACTATAAACATCCATAGAATCTAGGAAGAAGGACATCAGACCTAAGACTTGGGATGACTTGGAAAAAGCTGTTCATTTGAAAGATACAGAATATTCTGGGAATTAGTTAACTGCCCATTTTTTACAGATAGCCCAGCCACTGATATAGAGTATCATAGTTCTGAACAGGACTGGATTGATCAGATTTCCCTAATTTTTAAAATGGGTAACCGAGGAGGGAACTATGAAATGGGCATCAGGGTGGACCCCCAATTCCAATTTTTAATGGGCAATGGCTAACTGATTGTATTGATTTAGCACCTGTAACTAACGTCATCTCAAGTACAGCTAGTGGGTAGGTGTCAGGTCCTGATGGTGTCCCTATTGACTTATTCAAGCACAATGTATCTTTTTGGGCTCCACTGATAACAATTTTTTTAAGGTCAATAGTCAGGGTAAAACAAATAGGGCCTGATTCTAACTTTGGAGGACGGTGTTAAACCGTCCCAAAAGTGGCGGATATACCACCTACCGTATTACGAGTTCCATAGGATATAATGGACTCGTAATACGGTAGGTGGTATATCCGCCACTTTTGGGACGGTTTAACACCGTCCTCCAAAGTTAGAATCAGGCCCATAGACTCTTAGCGCGAATCTATTGTCTTACTAATCTTAAAAAAAGGCGACCAGAACCTTACTGCATGTTACCGGCCAATATCACTATCAGACTCCACTGCAAAAATTTTACAGTGAGTCGTCCTGGGCAAATTGGACGATTGGGCAGAGGCCAATTCTTTCTTCTTGCCAGTCCAATATGGTTTCTGACCAGGTTTATTGACCATGAAGCAAGCATTTAATGTGACCCTAATTTGGGGAAATATGTCAAAGTCAGGAGAGGTGCCTTACATATTGCTTTTACGGACCTCTCCAGTGCCTTTGACTTAGGAGATAGGGGGAAATTGTCAGAACAGATGGTCAGACGAGAGTTGACCCCAATTGCTGAACCTAATAAAGTGCTTACATTGGGGCACAACCACAGCCTGGAAACCGCACAAACGCAATACAGGTCTCAAGAATGGTCAAGCAGGGCCTCCATTTTGTTTTTTATTATATATCAATTCTCTAAATGTATTTTTAGGCTCTTGTAGCAAAGATGTTCTGAGAGATAGATGGCCCCCATGTAGCCCTGGTACTTCTTTATGTGCACAATGTTGTCCTTTCAGCACTAGCAGCCAATGGCCTACAGAAACCTTCACATGGTCTTAATGTTTTTCTGTCAAAACTAAATCTTAAGGTGAATCACTAAAAGTCATTTTTCAGTGCATGTGGCCAGGAATACAAGAACCAAGTGTTTTTTTATTTTTATATATATATATATATATATATATATAGATATCCATCAACTGACACCACTAAGTTCCAGACGCTTTGTAGCGGCGAGTCCATGGCAGGGTAGCTAACCTTGCAAATCCCAACAACTTGTTGCCTCAATACACGAACCACCTTGCATTATGAAAGCAGCGTACCGCGACTCTTTCTCACAAAAAGCATGTTTATTTCCAATGCAGCAATAGAATCCCTGACACGTTTCGGAGCCTCCGCTCGTTGCTCACAGGTCAAATGCACGCCATTGCACTTTGGTGACATTATAATACATAAGGCTACATATGCATCAACAACATGAAAATAGACTAATACGCCTTCTTCCATTATCCAAAAGTGTGTCACCCATGTTGGAAAGCATAGAGTTTTACATCACTTCTACCTTTCGCCTACGCACTGAAGTAATTAGAAAACTTCTATTCATTTGAAAATTATTAATAGCATTAAATACATCTTTTGCTCATTCCTCTCTAAATAAAACTGTACCAGGTTTAAACATTATAGTCACCTTAAATCTAAGAAAATATGTGAAAGTACCCACATTTATATCAATAATAATTCAGCTCCTTCTTTTATGAAACCCCTTTCTCTCTATGACATGTTATAGAAAATAGATTACCTTTCTAAATATACACAAATGAATAAAGAAAAAGATTTCTACTTCATAACTGATTTGATTAAAATCAGCCACGTCTAGTGCTTAAACAGATCTCAAATATACTAGCTCTTTTGCATTTTCATCTCATCATTCTGGCTTCGTTTTCATGATGTCTTCCTAATGAATAAAAATAAAAACAAAACATACAAACAATTATTAAACTTCAATTTCAAACCTACAAATCATTTCTACGATTCACCAAATCTAGTGCATAAAATAACCTAAAATTCTGAAAAATTCTGAAACTATCTAATCAAACAACTGATAATTTTCAGAATGCATTCAAATCTAACCCAAGTGTTCTGATAATTCTTCATCTATAATCCTCAGGATGTATGGTTCTGTATTTCATAATGAGTTTGGACTCTAATCTCCTGAGTTCCTGTTCCCTATTTCCTCTTCTCACACGAATAGGGATGCTGTCCAACACACACAATTTCAATAAATTGGTGTTTTTTGATGATATATAGCAAAATGCCTCGCTATAGGGTATAATGTATCCTCTCTTATAATGGCTCTTATGTGTTCAAGCACTCATTTTTTAACTTTATGAATTGTTCTGCCAAAATAGAATTGATCACACGGACAACCTAATGCATAGATACAGAATTCCATGTTACAGTTCAAATGTTTTTTGATTGTATAAGCTCTTATTTGTTTTGATAACTGAATATGATGGCAGCTACTGCTATATTTACATGCTTTGCATGACCCACATGTAAAATTGCCTTGTATAGGTGTCTGTCTGCAGCTTTGTATAGATTGTGTCAGACATGTGCAAAGTTTATCCTTAAGTGAGGTACATCTTCTAAAAGTTATCTGAGGTTTCTGTCCGATATAATCAACCAAGAGCTACTCCATTTTTAATAGGTCCCAAAAATGTATTTAAACTACGTTTTACCTCCCAAACTTGATTATGGAAGGTTGTAATAAATCTCACAGACTGACTTTCATTGACCTTTTCTTCATCCTGTGAAATAAGTAATTTCTCACAGTCCAGTAACATCACTTTCTTACACGTAGTTTCAATGAGATTTAGTGTATACCCTCTCTCAAGGAATCTGTTACTCATGATTTCAACTTCCAGAAGACAATCAGCTTCAACACTACAGTTCCTTTTAGCTCTAAGTAATTCTCCATAAGGAATACTTCATATGAGATTCATAGGATGACTACTTCTTGCATGGAGTAAGCTGCTTCCAGCTGTTTTCTTACGGAACAGAGTGCTTACCAATTTTGAGCCACTGACCTCCAACCTCAAATCTAAAAACTTTATTTCAGATGGATGTATGTGAGCTGTGAATTTCAAATTCAGCTGATTATCATTCAGTTGTTTGACAAAATCTAATGCCTCATTCAACCCAGAAGACGGTGTGTTTGTCAAACCAACAGATATTATGCACTATCTGCTCTTCCCACCAGCCCAGGTAAAGACCTGCATAGCTTGGGGCAAAGCGAGTGCCCATCGCCGTCCCCTGTGTTTGCCTATACATTTCCTTGTCAAAAATAAAGAAATAGTTAGTTAGACAAGTATTCATGAACTGTAGAAGTATATCAGTATGCTGTAAAAAAGATATTGATCTAGCTCTTAAAAAATGTTTACTTGCTCTAATGCCTAACTCATGGGGAATACAGGTGTATAAACTCTCCACATCTAAACTGAACAATAAGAACTGTTTATCCCATACAATACCATTGATCCTACTCAAGAAATCACTGGTATCTTTGATATAAGAGGGCAGGGATTTTAAGAATGATCAATGAAAGAAGTCAACATATTTTGAAGTATTTTCTAATAGACTGCCTCTAGAAGAGACTATAGGTCTCCCTGGTGAATTAACAGGATTTTAAAGTAACTTAGGCAATAAATACAATACAGGAAGCTTAGGAAAATCACATTTTAGGAAAAGATATTCGTCTTTTTCAATAACTCTTTTGTCTCTCCAAGACTTTAATTTATCTAAATATTTCCTACTCGCTGTTAGAAAGTTTTGTCTAGTAGTCACTTTATATTGATTAGTCTCATTAAATTGTCTGAAACCCTCCTCAAGATATTTTTCCAACGGCCAAATCACTACATTGCTTCCCTTATCAAATTGTTTAATGACAGTGCTCCGGTTGTTTTTCAATTCCGTAATGGCTTCAAGTTGCTTTTTCTTCAGATTCTTATAATGAAATTTCTTTCTTTTTCAATTCTATGAAACTCCTATATCATGCATTTTTCAAATGTATCAATGGGTCCATTCATCACTTGGGGACAAAAGTTAGATCTTGGTTTCAAAATATTTGCTGTCCCACAATCCAAATTCATTTCCATGCCTTCCTCTTCCAGATTAGTGATAGGGTCATCAGCCCAGCTCCTGTCTTCCATTAATGCCCCCATTGTTTGGAGGACTCCTATATATATACATATATACATATACATACACACACACGCACACACATATATATATATATATATATATTCTTATATATATATATATATATATATATATATGCGTACACATATACACACACACACCCACACACACACACATATATATATATATATATATATATATATATATATATATACATCAATATATACACATATATATATTAATATGATATTTACTTGCCACTATGTAAACTGTAAAAAAAACTAGAACACTCATTGGATGATGTCATCCGTGTTATCATCAGTGATGTCATCAATGATGTCATTTGAGATGTCATGAGATGTTATAAATGATGTCATAGAACATGTCATGAGTGATGTCATATGTGAAGTAATAAGAGGTGCATTGCGGAGTGTAAGTTATAGTTAGTGCTGCTAACTATAACTGGTGATTTTCTGTGTTTTTTTAAAGTTAAAAACATTAACGTTGTCACTGAGAAATTCACCTGATTATAAGATTACTTTAACCTTTGTTTTTCTTCTGTGAATTTCGAAAGTTTTTTTTTTTTAACATCATTAACATATTTTTATTACACCTAACTATAATGTTGCTTTAGCCTTTGGTTTTTTCAGTAAATTTCTCGGGATTTCTGTAAAATATAGAAATGAACTACTCTAACAGTGCTTGCGCTAAAAATATTCAGCTTCTTAATTGTTGTAACTAACATATTCGGAAATATTCCCAGCATAGTTTTCTTAGTCATGGTATCCATCTTTGCATAAACATCATATTTACATTTCAAAATACACTGATCAGTTTTTCCTTTGCTGTAAACATTGTGTTTTCACTATGTACATCCATCTTTAAGGTGTTTGATCGCTCTTGTGGGAGACTCGCATGTGGCCTGTGGGAGACATGTGATATCATAGAGTTATACATTTCATTCTAACATGTTGTACTAATTTCTTTTTTCATCCTGTCAGTTAATTATTAAATGTTAAACTTTAATAATAAAGTCAATACTGTATGTATATTGTATTAATTATTTTGTTTGTAAATGTACGGTTCTTGCAACACAATTGCTGGAGCCAAACATACATTCCCGTGCGTGGACTACGAGGGGACTGTACCTCTTGTATGACTCTCTCGATCCACTTGCAAGTTCAGACCATATTATTTTTGCAACTCTGAAGAAAGTAAGTCATGAGAAGAGTTGTTTAAAGTATAAAAACGGTTGATATATTGTTGCCTTTTAGATATAAAGAAAGTTCTCTATTTTAACGCTCTTGCAAGAGGCCCGCGAGACACCAGTGAGACACCCGGGAGAGGAACGACATCCCAAGGAAAGATTGTGATTGGTTCATTTGGATGTCTTTGTTTAGCAAAAAAAAATTACTCCCTTTTTGCTTTCTTTGGTTATTGAGTTTTGATGTGGTTAGACCTTCTATGCTAGCTTTCTGACATTGCTGATTTTCTGTCACCAGAATTCATCCTCCAATTCGGATGAGAACCCTTCCTGCAACTCAGCCACCTTCACCATTGAAGGAGTCCTTGGTGTGGCAATTTTTTTAATGAGGCCTGGTGGCAAAAGTATCTGCCAAATATGACATTTGTAAAATATGTAAAAGGAGTTAAGTAGGGGCAGCCAGAGCATGCAATGCAGCATGAGTGGCACTGGGATGTAGTGACATTTTAGGGCTATGCAAGCTCAAGACCTTGCTCAGGCAGAGTTAGCCCATGCTACAGAACTTGATAACTCATCAGGGGCATCTACATCTTTTTAGCCTGGTGAAACTGTGCCTGCCCTGGTACTCACCGCTCAAGCAGATAACAACCCTGCTTATCTGAACAAAGCCCTTTTTTTGCTGCTCATGCAAGCATATTATTTTTTCTTCTGAGGCAAGCAGGACTGCACAGGACAGGCTTATCCAGGATCATAAATGCCCAACTAGGCAGTAGTTATTTTTTAATATATTTTTTTCTCCCCTTTGTTTTGAATATGTTGTTTTTTTGTTTGCTACCAGTTTCTTGTTTTTGTTATATCACTTTAAAAAAAAAAAATTTAAAAAAAAAGCACAAAATATAGAGTTGTTTAAAAATGTAAAGCAAAACAGCTCTTTTCAGAGATACTCTATACTTTCATATGAATATTGTTTGTACTGTTGCCTTTTTTTTCCTTCTGCATAATTCCAGTAAGACACTTGAGAGAGCAATGATGCTCTCATTCACAGTGTGGTTGACTCTTGTGGAACTCTCTTGAGAGCCAGATGCATAGGCTTCCGTGTCCAATGCGAGGAAGCAGTGTTTGCTGCTTTATGCTCACAAGCCTCTCACAAGAGTGTACTTTTATAATGGAATTTGCATTTTCACTCAACATATCTTGTTGTAACAGGTATAATTTATATGCACCAGATTTTCACTACCCCTTTTTATACGATCCTGCAAGACTCTCACAGTATTGTAAAGATACTTTAGAGGAAGAATTCACATTTCCGTTCATTACAATACTTACCTCTTACAATACCCACTACTAAACTAATGGGAGAGACTGGCCTCTCAATTGAGAGCTTGCATGAATATAACTAATGTGTAGAGTACAGTGTAAAGAGGCACTGCCTCTTTATTCACACCTTTCCCAGGCTCAGTGGTATGCTTAGTAGGCTGGGGATGGTACTACCACACGTAAGACCTCAATATTCCATACTAAGTATAACAAGTGTTAGCCTCCCCACTGAGTCCTCTCCTCTGAAAAATGATCATATTTGTTAGCGTGTGGGAATTAACTTACCTGTTCACTCACAGCTCTCCCTAGCATGACAGACACATTCAATAGTATGTAGGGAAATATTGTCTTCTGCACTAACACCTATCTCTAGACACAGTTTAGATGTACAGTATGGTGTAGTGAACTAGTGGCCTCTGTCCTCGCACCTCTCCTAAGAACAACAGTGATAAACAGTGCTGTCCAGGAAGGGAGTCATATCTCTGCTAACACATCTTACCAGGGTAAGAGGTGTCTCTGGTAGGGTATGAGAGCAATGCATTTCTCTACTCATACATCTTTTCATGCTGACAGGTGTGTATAATAGACTGTGGGGAGAAACTGCCCTGTTTTCTGAGACAAGTCTCTTGCATGGTAACTCAGTGTAGAGAGACTAATCTCTCTCCTGTGATGTGTTTCTTGGATAATGCTTGTAGAAATTAGGGTGTGAAAAGTGGATTACATGTGTGGTCACACTTCTCCCCAGTATGGCAGAAGTACAAGTAAAGTATGGAATTGAAATGATCTTTATGCTCAAAACTATGTTTTGCATAACAGTGATAGAGACTATGATATGAAAACATAGTGCCCTCTCATGTAATATGTCTCCCCAAAATAACATGTGCAAAGTAGGCTACGGGTAGAAATTGTTCTTTCTGCACATACCTCTCTTTTTGCTGATGAATGTCCACAGTGGAGAATCGAATGGAGTATCCTCTCTATTCAGAACTGTGTCTTGAAAACTCGTGTCAAATTGTGGAGATATACTTACCTGTGTTTCAAACACCTCCAAATGGCAATGCCCATACATAATAGGGTGTGCACAGCAGCTGATAGTAGTGTGCATTAAGAGTGTAAACCTGGTCTTATCTTTGCAAAGATCCTTCTCTTGCATTACAGTTCTCTATACCACAGCATGCAACACCTCACTGTTGCATTACAAATAACCATACATGCATTTAAAAATAATTGCCTCCTCTATTTCCAACTCCATGTAGGATAAAAGATGTCCATAGTACCATTGACATACATATGCATGTAATAACATAATGACAGTCCCTTCATGTGGTACTGCCAGTTTAACTGCATTTTGCAATACTATAATAAACTTTAAATTGTCATTAAGTATTAACTAAACAAATCCAGGGGCATGGCTTGCACAGCCGACATGGCGGACATGTTTTGGGCACATTCTGCCAAACACCCCATTTATCTGGCATTTATCTAGCCAGAGGCCCGCCATCACACGCAATAAACCACATTCCCCACCTTCCCCATCTGAGCCGTTGCTATACATGACAAATCTACTGCCACAAGGGATTTGGGAACATAGCTATTTGCCAGTTGGTCCTTGGGCCCTGAATTGCAGCCCCTCGATACATGGACACTGCTTTGAGGGGACGCATTGCTGTTGGGGAGTCACGGGAGATCAGGAGATGTACCCCTGCAATGGACAGTAGGCTAGTGACTACTGAGGCATGGAACTAAGGTTAACCCTGGGCGAGATGCATCTGTGCACCGAAGAGGAGCATGAGTGACAAACATGGCAAGGCCAGATAAGTGGGCCATGTCATGTGGCCTAGATGCGACAGATGTGAGGAGAATTATTGTAACCTTGCTGGGACTGTTTGGGAATTGCTTTGGGAGAGCCACACGTGCTTTGGCACTGCTGAGCTTCGGCCCCAGCTATGATGTTAGTACATTCTCTCTCTGGACCTCCCCCCTCTGCAGTTTGGGCTGAGCTGCAGTGGGCCTGCTACTGCAAGAATAGGGCCAAAATGCTGAAGTGCCACCTCTCCCACTCCCCCACCTGGGCCAGCACTTAGGGCGAGCTTCAGTGAGAGCCGCGAAGACAAGGGGGAGCCCTTGGAACATAACTTGAAAGGGCATTCCCCAACTACAATGCACTGCTCCTGAGCACAGGAATGTCAACTCACAGTGCAAATAAGAATCTTGCCTGTATCATGGACTAAGTTTGATTTACACCTGCTGATAAACTGGCTCCTCTGAAACACACACATATATGAGACACTCCCAATCCCCCTTTTTATTTATTGCGACACAGGCCCACCCTGGTGGCGGCTCCTGTCCTCAATGCCACTCATCGTTCAACATACTGGCCCTAATGGACTGCAGACCCTGCTCTATTATATGTTAACAGGGCAATTTGTCCTGCTGTGCTTGCGAGGGTTGCAAGGCGCAAGCAAGTGGGCCATCTCCTGTGAACCAATTGTATCAATGGTCTCATTGGCACTGTAACAACCACATGAAACTCCACCAGGGCATACCACTTTCTAATTTATGCTACATGATAAGCCACTACATTCACCTTTGCTGAAGAATAAACATTACTGCACAGCAGGTGCTCTTGGGCTGCTCGTGCTGCCAAACCTCTCATCTGCCCTGAAATTGGTAAGCGGGCCCTAGCCAGGGTTGCCTAGCCAGGTCTAACTGGACTAATGAAGCAGGTCACAATGGGATGCCCGCTGACAGGCATGCAGACTGCCTCCTCAAAGTCCTCTACTGATCATTGTCTAACAATGTCACTTCTGTTAGTCCTACTCCTCCAATGTCTGACATAGTTCTTTCAACAGTGGACAAAACTGGCTTTGCATTGGAGTCCACATGCACATCTTTGAAAAGTAAAATAGATGCTGGAGTGACAGATCATACTCTACTGCATGCAGACCATTGCAAACTGGTGGATTGGGTGCACACTGCAGAGCTGACCACTACAGAACTACAGCCGAAAACCTGTGAACTTGACTCTTCACTGCACCTAATGGTGGGGTGCGTAGAGGTCCTGGAGTGCTGCATGGAGGAAGTGGAAGGCCGCTCCCACTGCAATAATATATGCATGGTAGATTTGCCACAGGTTACACAAGGTTCAGAAGCAGTCACATATGTGGAACAATGACTGTGAAGTCTGCTACCTACAGACACTCTCTTATTATATTTGGTGGAACATGCCCACCGGGGGCTGATGCACAGGCTGCCACCGGGCTCTGGCCCCATTTATTCCACCTACTACATTATAAACACAGAAATGCTGTTCTTTGTGAAACACAAAAGATCCTGGAGATTTCAGTAGACAACACCAAAATAATGTTTTGCCCAGACCACAATACCAAGATGCAGAGGAGATGCAGCTCCTTCTTTGAGGTCAAATGCAGTGTCTGCGAACTTGACATCAGAAATGCCCTCCTCTTTCCGGCAAGATTGAGGGTGGCACTGGAGGGCAATACGATGTGCTTCAACTCCCCAGAAGATGCATGGGATTGGCTGGAGGCCTCAGGGCACCCGATAGTGGATCAATTAGTGTAGACGGGAGCCGAGACTCATGGTGAATCAGCTCTGCAGTGGTGGGTGGGGGGCCCCGTCTTGGCGCTCTCCTCGGTTAAAGGGTGCACCAGACTTGGAACAGATCATAAGAGAGAGGAGACAGACCCTACAAAATGCTGCAGCATTAAGTGAAAATGCCCAGGGTTTAGATTTAGATGATGACACAAGCAAGTCAATGAGTAATGATGGTTCTTTGACCACTTGTCTTTCTCGAGCAGACTCGATAGTGATTCCCAAGTGATGCCACAAACATCTCATGACATTATCTAATACTTGTAACACTGAAATATTGTTTTTCCTCACTCCAGTAAATACAGTCACTAGCTGCGCTATCCACATCAGTAAAGTATAACTTGCTTACCTTATATCTCTTACTTTGAGAACAATTTAAATGGTATGCTTCTTTCCTAGTTTGAGGGACACAGGACTCCTGGATGGCAGGCAATCTGACTCGCATTTAGATAATTGTCATTATACTGTTGTCTGAATTCATGCACCCCTTAATGTGCAGGCTGCTCCTACGAGGCTTATGAGTATGGCTCCTAAGTTGTAGGGGTGCCTCAATCATTGGCTGCCTAGCTTTCCCCCATCATCCTCTTGCAATTAATTAACTCCTATTGACTTTGTTCTTTTCACAGTTTGGGTGGAAACACGTTGTTCCTCTGCTCTATTGGAATTTAGGGTTTCATGTTCTTATTACACATGTTTATGTATTGACCCAGAACATTGCCTGGCCCAAATCCCCACTAAAAGTTTACTGTAAAAAGACTATGTGCAGCTCTACTCTGGCTGTCATCTACACCATGCCCAGACTGCGGGCCACATACTGTGTCATCCATGACCCATTTTAAGATACTTACATGGAATGTGAGGGGCATGCATCATGATGCTACTCAGTCTACTCCTGTCTGAAGCAGCATTGCACACATTGCATTACTGTAAGAAACTCATCTCATGCAAGCGGAAAGTGGTAAACTGCAGCAGCAAAGGCACAGGCAGATATTTTTTACCAAATATTCCACCTATGCTCGTGGGGCACTCATTTGGGTCAAGCCTGGCACCCCGTTTGTGACGGAGGACATGCTCCTAGATTCAGAGGTTTGATATGTCATAATGTCGGGCCATCTGGATGGTAGACCCATTCTTCTGGGCTCCATACATTCCTCAAACTTAGACCAAGTCAGTATTTTCAACACTCTTTCAACTGTGATCTCAGAATGGAGCGCTACACTATGGCTCATAGGGGTAACTTTAAGAGAATCCTGGATACCTCCCTAGACCATTCCTTCCTCTCACTACCACACAAGTCTGCATCCTCTAATGCCCAAATGCTAAGAGTTTGGCTTCATCAGTGGTGGTTGGTTGACATGTAGCGATTCCAGAATCCAGATGCGAAGATGGACTCATTTTACTCTTGTGAGAGAACAGGGCTGATTGCAGAGGCCCCCTAACTTTTTGCCCCCATTTTGCTTGTGTTTTCCTGACTCTGATTGTGCCCTGGGTACTGCTAACCAGTCCCGGGGCCTGTGATCTGGGTAAACTCAGTTGGCTAAGTCAACCTACCTATACGTCCCTAGTATATGGTATGGTATGTAGGTTTAGGGAACCCAGCATAGGTAGCGCACCCATAGCTGCTGAGGTGCCCAGTGTCATTTTAAAGTCATTTTAAAGGCAGGCCTGCCTTGTTGGCTGCTTTTAAATTAAAGTTACATGCAAATTCGACGTTGGAATTAAAAGTAGTTCCAAAGACTTATACTACCTTATTCTTTACATATAAGTCACCCCTGAGGTGTGCCCTATGTGCCCCTAGGGCTGGGTGCCATGTAACTATGAGCAGGGACCTTATACACATAGTTGTATAAGCCCTGGTGAGGTAAAATAGCCAAATTCATTTTTCCCTCATTGTAGTGCATGGCCTCCATAGGCTAGAATGGGGAGACTTTATTTTAATTTTAAAAGTCACCTTAAGTAACAGATACCAGAAGTTTGGTATCAAATTAATTGTTATATTAAATCCCAAAACCTCCAGTTGTTGGATTTAATATAACTTGTTCAGGTAAAGAGTTTTAAACTTTACCTGAAAAGTTGCCAACTTCAGCCCTGCAGTGTTTTTGCTGCTGTGCTCTGATTGGCCACCCTCTGGCAGCCTGACCAGGCTGCCTTGATGAGGTGTGAAGTGGCCTGGCTCCACACAAAGAGATGTGCCTGGGGGAGGAGATGTCCCCTCAGCAGATGGTGAGGCAGGAAGGGGGAGGGCTGCTAAACTGGTCTTCAAAGGCAGAGAAGGACATTTGGAGCACCCCTGCAACACCCTCACATCCCGCAAACCCAGACAATTAGGTGCCCCCTTGATTAGATTAGAAGAGGGCAGGAGGGGGGAGTGTTTAGGATTTTTAGCCACACCAGTGGGTGGGCTCAGCCAGATGTAACCTCCAAAAATCACTTACAACCATGATGGATTTTTTAGGAATGTTGCTCCCTGGGATTGATTTTTGCCACACTTCCCAGGAAGTGGTCATCACAGGGGGAAGGACCCTGCACCTGATTGGAGAACCAGGACCCCCCTGTTTTTCACTCAGGAGCAGGGATAAAACTGGCAGACTTGGACCCACACCTCTGATCCCCATCAGATTCCAAGGACTGCACCAGCTGCACCCTTGGGCTTCACCACTAAAAGGACTTTACCTGTCTTCTACTGCTTCAAGAAGGGACTCCCTGTTTGCTACAGGTACAAAGGAGGTGCTCAGAGTCCTCTGCATCAGAGCCCAGCTGACAAGCGTCCAGTGGCCATTTGAGGATTCTGACCAGGTGCATTCTGGGAATTGTTGTCCTAACTCCCAAGGAGCAACTCAGAGCTTCTGGAACCTTCGATCAAGTTGTGGACACTTCAAGGACACAAAATGACCTCTGGAAGAAGATCCAGAAGTTTGGAGACATTTGGAGCAACTCCATAAGTTGAAGAGGTGCATTGTGGGAGTTGTAGTCGCAGAACCCAAGAGGCACACCAGAGCCTCTGAACCCTTGGCTGGTTCTGTGGACCACTTTCCTGAATCAAACACTTCTGAAAGTAAGTGTGATAGTGTTACCTTGTGGGTGGCCTGAACTCTGGACTTTTTTCCTTTCCAGTGTGACCTTTAACCCTTTGAGCGCTATTTGCCTCTATGCACTAGAAAGCATTAATTCTATAAAAATTCATATCTCTGGTTCCCCTTATCCGATTTTATTCATTTTGGTGTCATTTCAAAGATTAAACGGTTTTCCGTGTTTTATTTAATTACTGTTTTGCGATATTTGAATGCTTTACACTCTGTCTCCTAAGTTCAGCCTTGTCGCTCGTTGCCAAGCTACCAAGGGTTGAGCTGGGTTTAATTTACTGAGACCTAACTGGACCTAAGTGGAGGTTAGTGGCCTATTGCTAAGTGTGGGTACCTACCTGCCCTTACCAATAACCCATTTTCCAACAACTCTGCAACTCACAAAATACATGTTCGCATTGATAGATTCGTTGGTACACCTTCACTATTTCCCTCCATTACTCAGGTGGAGTATATGAGACGCACACACTCAGAGCAAAACCCCCTAAGCTTACAAGTCCAATGGACGACTGACACACTTCCTATCCCTCCAGGACACTTTCAACCTGCCCTGTTGGAATACCACCCCAATCAGAGCCTCAACGAAGGAAAAAATCACGGAATACTTTGAACAAAATACTGGCACTACCTCTTTTAATCTGACAGAATGGGAGGCTTTACAACATTATGGGGACACTGTCTGGGCATACAGAGAAACATATGGCATCTCCTTAACAAAGACATAATCAAGATAGAACATACCTTATTGGGGCTGAAGATCAGAGCAGCGAACAATCCCAGCGACATAGGAGAGCTGACAGCAGCAAGGCGTGAACCTATCACGCTACTGGAAAGATTGTGCTGCTTTAATTATGCCATGCGCTCAGCTCACACACATGTCACGCCTGAGAGAGCTGGATGGCTCTTAGCATGACTTATCTATCAAGGATAGACTCAGCAACCCATACTGGACCTACACTCTAAAATGGGCAAGACCCTTTACACACAACATGCTATCTATGAAGAACTAACACACCACAACACACCGGTATATCAGTCAACCATAGGTGCAAGCTCAGAAGCTTACAACTCCTTCTTTGATACTCTACAGATGCCTCGCATCAGCATGCACCAGCTTATGGACCTGGAAGGCCCTATCACACTGATGGAAATTAAAGAAGCAATCACAGAGCTGGCAAATCCCTAATCTCTTTCTAACTACCGGCAGAACTATACAAGACCTATGTGGCCCAAAAAGCTCCTCACTTACGGATTATGTACGAAGAGGTCTTATCCGTTGGTAGCCTTTCAAAGGGAGGCAATGGGCATTTTCTTGCCAAAACCCAATAGGACCTACTCCTTGTTGGCTTCTATAGACACCCAGCGTTGTTCAACACCGATTATAACATTTTGGCAAAAATACTCACGGAACATCTGGCTCCCATGGTCCCGGTTTTAGTGCACCCAGATCAGAATGGGTTTGTCACCTCATGTAATACCTTCCTAAATTTGCATTGCTTCTTTCGAATCATGACTTATGCCCCACATGCATGGCCTTATAGCAATTGCTCTACACCAACCCACTAATTAGAGTCAAGACGGGACCTCTTGTTTCAGATGCCATCACTGTACACAGGAGAACGGAACAGGGCTGCTCCCTTTCACCACTATTATTCTCACTGGTGATTGAACCACTAGTGTTGCCCTTACGCCATTGGGGACACAATAGGTAATCTCTTTAGGGGATGGAATACATGCCATATCTTTATACCTCTATCTACATAGCTAATTCACTCCGCTCCCACACTGCCTCACAGCTCCTTCCTTTACAACAACACTGGGAAGAGAATTTATCACACCCTTACACCGAAAAAGAATGGACTGCCTATTAGAAGGCCCACGACATGTACCGATTAATGCCCGTTTCATGCTTATGCAGTTGCACATAACACACCGGTCTCATCTCACACCAGCAAACATAAACAGATTTTATCATAGAGAAGATGCAGCTTGCCTTTGTTGCTCTTATGTGGATGCACATACTCTGATCTTGCCCCAGCTTGCACCCATTTCGACCAGCATTACTTCCAGATTATCCACTTTCACTGAATGTCTAGATGTACATAAGTGGGAAATATGTATCCTGGGGTTATTCAATAGAGAAAAGAAGGATAGGGTGAACTCCCACTTCCTAGATTTAGGCTTCATAGTGGCTAAATGACTCATTACTCACAGGTGTGAATCCCAAAAACCTCCTCCAATCACAGATTTCGAGCGCTCAATGATTGCGTGGGTACAAACGGAAAGTGTGGCCCTACATAGGGAAGACACACTTGGACTGAGAAAATATTCCTTAGCTACTTACTGGGGCAATATCTTACATGATATGCCATCTCCCCAATCACTTGACGCAGATGGAAGCCTTGACACAGTGGTGAAGTCCCCAAAAACACAAACAGCCTTTATGAGCTGAGGTTGCTTACTATACCCACTTTGCTGCCGCTCCACGTATTTCATACTGATTATATCAGCAGTATCCATGTTGCATAGCAACTGACAGATACAACAGTATGTGGGAACAGTGGCAGGCAGATACACAGTGGGGTCTGTTGAGATGTTTTGTTTGGGGTTTTATTGATGGAAGATTCTCAAAATATGTGAATCTGTTTGTAACGACAGTTATACTCTCAATAAAGACCAACATTTGCTTGCTCACTACTTAAGGGGTTCACATATAGACATACGATTTGCTATGGAAATATATGCAATGTGTCCACATGTTCTGATCTCCGAACTAAGATCTAGTGCTATGCACTACATAATATCTTGCTGACCAGTACTTACCACAGTAGATCACCTGTATTATTGTTGATAAATGATGATTGTACTAAAGTGTTAAGATCACGTCACCACAATGTCCATTGCACACGGTGTTAATCAACATTCGATGTGTCATTGTATTGTACAAATTTTAAAATCTTTATTAAACAGATTCAAACAAAAAAATAATTAAAACATTTGTACTAAAACAAAACAATTTAAAACAATACAAAACTACAATAACTACATTAACAAACAATATAAACAACTATAACATGAAAAAAACAACTTAAAAACATACTTAATATTTTTTCTGATGCTCATAAGCACCTCCTAAAACCACCCCTCGCTTTATTTGCTTACTAGATATTGATGTTAGTAGCACTTCTTTTTCAGTCTTTGAGCCACCTTAATCTGCCAAAGAGTCTTTACATTTGTGCTATGGTATGGCAGACTAGATGATAATAAAGTCTTGGCAAGGCAGCTATCTATATTTATGCAGTTCAGAAAGCCTAGCTCATCCAGAGTTAGCTCGTGCTGCTGAAGACCTCAACTGTTCTGGTGACTCCACATCCTTCCAACCTGAATACACTGTGCCTAAAGAGGTAGTTATAGCTAAACAGCTCAATAATCCAGCTTCTTCTAACATGGCTCTTTGCTGCTTATGTAAGCAGCTTATTATTTCCTCAGAGACACATTCCCATTTCCCTCTTTAAAAAAGGCAAAATAACCAAAAAGATAACAGTTACATAAGGTCAATAATTGATTACTGTGATACATACTATATTTTCAAAACATTTCTGTTTTTTACCCACAATCAAATATTTTCATCTAATGTCCCACTAACTTGTTATTCCTTCCTCCTGAAAAATTCCAATCCCTCACCCTGTGCAATTGTTTCACAAGTAAATCATAACATACCATCAAGCCTCATTTCATAAAAGTTTATAAGGTAACATATGCATCTTGAGGCATCTTTGCTAACACTCACTGCACCTTTTCACCCTAGAAATACACTCAAACATTTCATATGTCTAAAGCATATGTACAGTGAGGTTCATCACATCAGTACAGTTTGTATTATTGCATTATTTGTGTTATAATTTGAGAAACACTGGTTCCTTCACTTACAAGTACACACAGTTTATACATGTCATTTTTAACACAATCTGCAAACCTTGCTCACACATCTCTACACCCCAACCTATACCTCTCAAAAGCTATATTAATTCAGCTACACCTCCCTAAATAACGTTTCACTCTGTAAACATACTGTAGAAAAAGTTTACCAACATTAGTACCCTTACTGACACTTCAAAACAAGGTTTTAAAAATATACTGTTAAATACCTAAACTTAGAGTTCTTTCTTAAAAGCAAATGATCATACTAGTCTCTTTCAACTCCAGAGAAATTAACTTCTGCTGATAACTTCATAAAGACGCTACCTTCTCTTCTAAAGCTGCAAGGAGAAACTGAGTTATCTCTGGTTCTGCACCCATTCACATCACAGCATTTCTCTAACTATGTAATAAGAATCGTAACTATTGGTTGAGCCTTTGGCCCTTTTTTCTACTTCTTCCCATATGATCTCGTGAGACATTTGAGGGATTGTAAAACACCTCGTGGTAGGCCCAGTAATTTTCCAGGCGAGCCTCGTGGGATGCTCACAAGATCAAATGCCCCCAATAAAAATGATCAGTCTACTCATCACAGTAATTATCTCTCACACACTTTCTCTAAAAAAATAAGCACCACAATATGCTTTAATGGAGTGGATGAAGAACTCATCTACTCCTTTTTACTACTTGCAATCCAACAAGAGTCCTCCGATATTGTAAAAAATAGGTTAAAAACAATATGCATTTATTTTCTTCACAGTAGTTATCCTTGAGACACCTCATTGTTATATTCTGGACACATAGAACAGTCTCAACTAAAACCTCTCTTTTGGGACAGATTTTTTCTGCCCCACTACTTTTTTAATGGCCCTGCGAGCTTCCATGAGTATGAGAGGCTTGTGCTTCCATTTTGCCACAAATTTTAATTTTAATACAGTGCCAGCGCAAGCATTACTCCATATCTAAGATATGACACATCTGGCCAAGTGCGTAATTTTTATGGCTTGCGTAGGGCAAAAGCTGCGCCTAAACGGGCTGAACCACGCAGAAATTAAAATATGCAATGTAGGAGCCCCCCATAAAATATCATGTAAAACTATCACAGTGGTAAGGGGTGACGCATCATTTGTATGCGGCATACAAAGCCTGAAATGCACCAAAAATTCTGTACAGTGGTAACCCTGGCATAGGAAATGATGCAATGGCGGTAGTATAAAATCCTGAACTTCCAAAAACACTTTGGCAAACTCAACTACCCCATAAAGGTTGTGATCCTGCAGCTCGGCGTTGCAAGAAGACCACCACCACGTAGGCAGTGAAGGAGGAGAGACTATGCGTCCCGACAGCCCATCTTCCCAATCAATCTCAGGGAGGATAAGGTTATAAAATTCCATAGGCTCAGGAGGGAGTCCATAATAAAATTGCTCCAGAAGATTGGGCCCAGTCTCCTGCAACCAAATGCCAGGTCTACCAAAATTCCTGCCCAGGTGAAACCTATGGCTGTACTCCACATGCTGGCCTCTGGTTCCTTCGAGGTCACAAAAGCAAGAGTGGCAGGAATATCCCAGGAATCATTTTCTGCCTTCTTATCGACTGTCCTGGATGCCATCATCCGCCTCACACCCCAGTACCTACTCTCCCTCAAGATCCACCAACAGCTGGAGACAAAGCAAGGCTTCTATCTCATTGTGGCGTTTCCTCATGTCTTGAGTGCTATAGATTGCACATATGCACAATTGCTTTCCTCTGCCGAAACAGCACACCTGTTCCAGAATCACAAACATACCTACTCAATCAATGTCTAGGCTATTGTGGACCATTTGGGGATGTTCACAAATGTGCTGGTCAAGTACCCTGGGAGTACTCATGATGCCACATTTTCAGGTACAGAATTATTAATGAGCGCTTCCAGAATGGCCAACATGGGAATGGCCTACTTGTTGGTAAGTAAATCTGAAGTATGCAAAATATAAAAAACAGGTAGAAGCGTGTGACATAATACCCATCTCTGAGTCTGTTGATGGAGCTTGGGGCATATGTAAGAGTGGTGTGCCTCATACTTGCACCATGCATTGTGTTACATGTGTGACACAACTCCTAAGCCAGATATTTGAGGACATGCCAAGCCACTTTATGTGGTTTGGAATGTCGTATAAAATCTGGAGTCATGCAACATAGCAACAGAAGCTGTGTTGTATTACGGTATGTAAGGGTTGTGTTCCATTTGCGCTGAGTAGGTTTATCCATGCAACTCCCGCTTTTGATGATGCATGTTATGTATACTCAGCATAATAAACCTGAGAATGCATAAAATAGTTATACTTTCCCAGGTGATGCGTAACAAGGATAAATGACGTATGTTGTTCAAGTCACTTCTGCTTCCTATGTGTGCTGCATCCTGTGGCACACACAGATAGAGGAATATGCCTCAAAGGATAGTTTATGTGCCAAAAGGTGCCCCTTCCTGCAATTAAACAATCATGCAATCATGCATGCAACACAGGCACACTTGCACCACGGTGCAAGTGTGTCTGTGTTTGTGCTAGGCAGCCCACTTCATAGTGAATGGACAGGAATGTACCATATCCCTTAAATAATGTACATCTCTGCCCTTTTTCAGTGACGCAGTGCAGCACAGCACAGTCACTTGCTGTGCTGCATTGTGCCACATTGTGAAACATCTGGCCTCTAGTGTCATGTGCACATAGTGTGAACAAATTACAGCAATGTGTAGACACTGATTTCCCATTCTGTCATACCCTCACTAATCCTGTAATGGTACATCTGTGTGTAGCATTGTCTCATTTCACACTGTATAAATAGACTAAACCTCATCATCGGCACCGGTTAACATATCAAGGTCATAGTCATGTGGTACACAAGGCAACTTGATAAAGGTACAAATTGCACATTACATCTAAGTTTGGAATGAGTGTTTGTTCAATGGTGTACCTTGTCTCTGTATTGGTTAAACTTCAAAAAAATGAATGGTGTGTGAACTAGTCCTCTGTTCATAAATGAATGTGTCATACATGGCTGAAGACTTGTATGTTGATGATGATATATATATATATATATATATATACACACACACATATATATATAAACACACACATATATGTGTATATATATAGATGCATATTTATATATACACACACACACACACACACACACACACACATATAGATATATATGGTTCCTGGAGCAACTGTGGAAGAACTAGTTATAAATTCCATGTATGTCATGCAATGAAAGTGTAGGCCACAGTCTTGTAAAAGTCAATTTAGTGTACCAATGTGAGAGTTAACATTATAAAACATACTGACAGTCTAGGTACACAACCATGCATATGTATCAAGTCACATTGACATATGTAACCAATGTGATATACCAGCAGTGTTTTTTGTAAATTCCCAGCATGTGAAGCATTCTATGTTAAAATCACAAACTCAAACACAATGCTGTCAAACATGTCATAAACAAGTAAGTAACATAGAAAGGAATGCAGCAAGGGCAAGGTATCCTAATGTACCAGCATCCCAAACATTCTCAAGCCACATCAATTATGACAGATTCACGGCATAGAAGTACCAAATCCCCTCCAAGGTGGAATCATATACATGCATGGTAAACAATAAAGTATTGTGTCCTGGTCTGTAGTAGAAAGCTACTTGTATCTACATCACTGTGCCTTACATACTAATGGCCACATTGCCAGACCTATATGTCCAGATACGTTCAGTAAATCAAAGACTGAGTCAAGTAATGTAGCCAAGCAACAAATTTCAGAATTTTCAAGAGGGCATGTGTATGTGTGACTGTCAAACAGGTTGCCACTATCCAAACCCACCGAGTGCTGAATATATGATACAAAATACAGAACATAGAGCTATCCACAACTTTCAGAAATACCTATCACAGCAATCTACTGCCGGAACGTGAAAGTCAGCATGTGGAAGTGTCCAACTTATCAGGACATGAACAACATTAGCAATGACACAGATAACTGAAAGAGACATGCCAAACCATGGTCAACTGTATTTATAAAGGGTAAAGTTCTATACTGTAAGAAATATCAGTGAGTTAGTCAGTATACATAACTCACATGGATGGTATGTCTCTGTAACATTGCGCATAATAACTATCATATATTTTCTTCTGCTTTCAGCTGACCAGGGTTATGGTCTGCATCTGTGGATCATGACCCCATTCCCCCACCCCAAGACCGGGGTCGAAAAAGATACAACCAGGGCCTGACCAGGACTCAGAATGTTGTGCAAAGGACATTTGTTGTTTTGAAGTCAAGGTTTCAGTGCCTGGATACCTAGGGGAAGATCACTCTACTTACCCACTTATGGTGTGCAAGATCATCTTGGTATGTTCCATTTTACATAGAATTGGTGTCTGGACAAATGTGCCATGGGACGTGCAGCCAGAGGAGAATGAGCCAATGAAGGAGGAGGACAACATTGGAGACTTCCAACACACAATGACAGGACATTGGCGATGAGATGCAATTGTGTTTAATTTCTTTTCATAATTATTTTCCACAATGGACAAAATGCCTGATCAATGCTCAACATGAAAATAAATGTTTGAACGCATTCATTGTGTTGTCTGTATGTCACAGTTAATGTAAACCTCAAGTCAGTCATATCTTCTCAACTTGAAGTAGGCCTAAACATATCAAACATGTTGTGAGGCCCGTTAAGCAACATGGCACAAAGGCTACAAATACTCAGTCAACCAAAGCAGCAATGCAATGTGATGCAGTGTACTGCATGTAAGAGACAAGCCAGGTCAGCCACATAGCTAAATAGTAGATTTCTGCGCTCAGGCTTTTCAGCATAGTATTGCTAGACAACTAGCAGTCTTGCTGCGTTCTGCAGCAGCAACGTGTGTTTCGTATGGTACTCAGTGAGTGTTGCAACACAAATCACCCAATATGTCCGGAGACAAACCACATAGTGTAGTGTGTCTTACCAATGTGGTAGCATGCACAATGGCAGCACTTTGCAAGAGCAAATGTTGTAGCACATACCTTCACAGGTCATGAGTGACAGTTGTCATGGGCAAAGGCCAAGTATGATGTGTACAAGATCAGATCTTTTTTGTACAGAGTGCATACATGCATGTCTGGGGATCATCAAAACACTACACCTGTGAGTCAATTTCTGGCCACATCGCTTATATACCACTTCAGGACACAGTTGTCAAAATACACTCTTCACAGGCATTGCACAGCAATGTGATGAGACTCAAAGTCCTGTAACACAACAATATAAGCAGATGACTTTGCCATGTAAGTAACTACCGAGACAAGTATGACAATGGAGATGTTTTTGCAAACATCACAACACCTGAAGAATACAGAGATGTCAAGATTGTGATTTGTCCATATCAAAAGTCAGAGAAAATATGTTGTACACATATTAACTCATTGAACATGGAGGAATTTGGACACAAACGTGCCTCTGCTGGGTAGATTGCCCTGAGTGTATTGGTCCATAGTTCAGGGTATCACAAATCTTGAATCCTTCCAATGGGGAAATGGCATTTGAATGTGTGCCATTACAAAGGCCTGTGTCAGGGCATGCTGTATTCTTGTACGAGGAGAGCCACACAAAAACCGGCCCTCAGAGTAGATGCACTGCTGCTGCCTTTGACAGGAGTAAGACAGAGATCATTGTGTTTGGCAGCATGATGTTCATTGAACATCAGTAGTGTACATGACATGTGACCCTGGTTCACTGCAGTGAAGTCTAATGGCTCACTCACTTATTACAAAGGTCTGTTGGTGTAGGTCACACTCACCTGTGCTCAACATCATCTGGATAAAAAATATGTGTGCATAATAACACCATGTGAAGACCACATGTGCCTGTGCACGGCATACATAACAGAAAAGTTGCAATGTGGAACATTGTGCACATGCTGTTAGTGTGTGTGTGTGTGTGTGTGTGCTGCAAGAATGTGTTTACCTTCAGACACCCAAGCACAGTCTAAAGGGAGTGTAGAACAAAACATTGTGCAATAACTAAATGTGTCTGCTGCACATCATGATGTTTGTTTATGTCCAACACATGTGGATCACAGTAAATTCCCCTAATGTCCTGTGACTGTAAACAGAGAGGCAAAGAATGAGCAAAGATAGTCTCCCTACTTCACGGTTAGGTGTGAAAAGGAAATTGTAAGTTATGTGCTGTCTCTATCCAAATACAAAACAATCATGATTTTCCCCTGTGCCTGTGCTGTTTTGGCTGCCTAGGGCCAGCGCAGGCACTCCTGCACCATGGAGCCGGGATTCAACTATTGCATGACGGAATGTATGTGTGCATGAAGGGGCGTCTTCCTGCTAACAAAAATATCATGTGATTCCACCATCTATGTGTGCTGCAGAATGCACCACACAGGGAATAAATGAAGTAAGGAGGAACATTTAAGGTCAAAACCCTTGCAAGGTCACTCCTGGAGAGGTAGTACTTACAGGCACATTTCACGGTTCACTTGGTTTGATATGTCGGGGAATGCATATATAACCATTGGATGTGAATTGGTATCCCCATGCAATGGTCAAGTAGCCTCTCTCTGGTGTAGAGTAAGGCAAAACAGTGATTTGCAATACATTGTATCACTTGACACTTTTCAGGGCTACACCAGTTGGCCTTGTTTGGATGCATCAATATACAAATAGATTTCTGGACCACATTTACCATGGTGCAATGTGCAAGTGCCACACATACTAATTCAGACATATAGCCCTGAGTGCAGATGTGTCTTTATCACCACAATATATGGCGAACATTGCCTAGCTTTGTGTGCAAATACATGGCTGCCTGACCATCACATTTGCCATTTTGGAATCACACTATGACCCTAATTAAAACTTTGGCAGTAAGTACCCCCTAGAGCTGCGGGGACGGCCGCCAAAAGACTGACGCCACAGCTAACATCCATCTGCCATATTATGACCACAGCTGGATTTCCACCACAAGAAGGGAGGAAATCCGTCTGTGGCCATGCTGGAGGACGGTGTTAAGGTAGCGCTGCTACCACCAGCAGCGCTGCTACCACCAGCAGCGCCACCCCAGTAGACAGCCACCAGTCGTATTATGAAAAATAATACTGCCTTGCAGTGTAATGCTGGCCGGCGCTGCTGGCGGTAGCAGTGCCCCGTCCCTTGCCGGAAGACCCCCTGGATTCAGGTAAGTCTTGTTTCTGACAGGGGAAGGGGATGGGGGTGTTGTGTGTGCGGTGGGGTGAGTGCATGAATGTTTGAGTGTGTGCATGCATGCGAATGAGTGTGTAGTGTTGCTTGCGTGTGTGTGTGCATGTGTGAGAATGCGTGTGTGAATGCAAATGTGAATGCGTGTCTGCGTGTAGGTTTGGATGTGTGTGTGAATGATTGGATGCATGTTTGTATGAATGAATGTATGCCTATGTGAGTGAGTGCATGAATGTGTGGTGTGTGCCTGCAAGTGTGCGTGTATGGGGGAGGATTGGAAGAGGGGGGAGTGTGGATGGGAGTGGGGGTTGTCTGGAGAGTGTTGGGGGGGGGTGGGCCTCCTACCAGTGACAGGGAAGGAATTCCCTGTCACTGGTAAGGCCTACCATCATGGTTTTCGTGGCATTACGAACACCACGAAAACCATGGTGGTAGGCAGGGTCATAATGCCTCTGGCGGGACAGTAGCGGCCGCCGGGTTGGAGATTGTTATCTCCAGCCAGGCGGCTGCTACGGCCATGGCAGTCAGTGTGGTACATTGACAGGTTGGTTTCTTCCTAAGTGTTGCACCCATAACCATCTTATGGCAGGATTCCTGACAGATTGGATAAATAAAGATATTGGGCAGGATAGGGAGTACAATAGTATGGCACATAGGTCCCAGAAGCAATCTTCTAAATTAATATAAATGACTTTTGGGGACATTCTGATGTGTATTCTGGTAATGGCTGTGACAAATTAAGTGTGATCAGAATGCTCATAATTCCTGCTTGCTGTGCTGCCATGTTGCCTGCCGCTCCCTTGGCTAGGTGAAGAGGAATGCACATGTACTCCTTCAACCCAGAACCCATGTGCCGGCCCACTGGTCATTAAGTGACAGGGGTATAAAGTAATTATACACACCCAGATTCACCACCTGGACACTGCCCTCTGTCACACAGACCTGCCAAGTGGTGCCAACCCAATCCACAGATATGCCAAATACCATGAAACACAGGGTGTACTAAAGCATATATGGCATAATTCCAGCATCACCACAGCTATCTAAGCCCAATCAAGCCTACTTCAAACCACAAAAGGAAGATAAACCTGAACATGTTTCAATACATTGCAATAATTACTTGGTTCCCCTCACAGTAAATTGTTACTCAAGATGTAACCCCCAAGAAGGTATAATGTTACTCATAAGCACACTATGCCCAATGAAATGTCACATGTAATCAAACTTTAGACTTGTCTGCTATAAATCAAGGACCAAAGGAAGTGTGTTCAAGGTGTGATTTCTTGAATTTCACAGTCCTCTACACTGGGTCCCACACATTAGGCCAGTTGCATGGGTCAGATCCCACACAAAGCTCCTATTGCGTGGCACATTGTGCCATGTTGTGTTACACCTAATGTGTTTGTAGACAACATATCTGTCCCTGTAGCAGTATGATAAACCTAAAGCAGAAATGTGAAATCATGTATAACAGTGTAAACATGGTAGTCATCACAATCTAAACAATTTTAAGTATGATAACAGTGGCATATGTTTAGGAGATGGACAAAATTCTCCATAATGAATGCATTTGACCCATGACAAACAACAACTGCCATGGCTACATGTGTGTCTGTTCATGTGTTTGTACTTTATCATATGGACATCTATATCCTCAACATCTTAGCCTACCATGAGGTATGGGTGTTGTAATCCAGTCTCAGGGATACTTGAGCTTCCATCGGTCATGATGCCAGGATCCCTGCATATGCAACAAAGTTCTTGGTCAGATGAGTACTCCAGCATGCTAATCAATCCACACTTCTGAGATGCAGTGTCTAATTTATAATTGAGGCTTCCAGTTATCTTTATCGATTTTTTCAAATAAACACAGACAGAAAACCATCTGTTTCCTGTCTATATTTATTTTTAACTATGGAAAAATACAGAGAATTATGCTTCTTTTGAGGAACTCTCCCTGCTCTCCTTCATTAATTCCAGGCCAGCAGCCGAGCAGATAGACACATGGGGAGTTAGAACAGGATGAATTTTCCCTAAATACAAGCATATTTACCTGTAGGCGTAGTGTTTTATTATATTTGACTGTTTTATTTGCTAAACAAGACAAGTATTGATGTATGAGTCCATGTGTAGCATTAAATAAATGTGGAAATATACAATTTTTGAGAAATGCAAAATAAATATGGATAAATACGAATAAAAAGGGCTAAAAATAAATATGGATAAATACTGACAGAATTGTTAAAAAAATAAATATCATACGACGAGAGTCCTATTTATAATGTGGGCAGCCGACTGCAGATTTGGGATGATGTGTGTACAGAAACATGTTTATGTATGACTTGCCATGTTTTTGGTTACAAGTGTGAACCAGAAGCTACATGTCACGTTTCTGTACATTTGCCTGAGGGGAAATAATTGTAATGTACCCCAGTCATGTTTTGCAAGAGATAAATAGTAATACCCATATTCATGTATTACCTATCTGACACAGATTAAGTGAAGCCATCCGCTGCCTTGTGTTGCAAAGTCACACTGCATGGACTGTATCACCTTAAACACGTTCTCTTATGTTGATGAACAAGGATCAGCCCACTTGCATGATGCAATTCCAAAACCCACATTTTAAAACTCTGGACCATGTGTCCAATTTAAAATCTGGACCTCATCATTAGTGTGAATCATTGTTCTGTGTGATATGATTTGTAATCTAATTATGACTACTTTTACACATTGTGCACCTACACAGATGCACACACCTGACTCAGTCACCCTTGATTAAGTATGGCCTGTCTATATAGTGACAGTATATTGTCTATATATCTGTGCCTCCTTCAGGAATTGGACTGGCCAGGGACATATGACTGGTTACAATGTCAGCCTATTTTCACACACATCATGTACATGTATAGCTTGTGCTAAAAATGTTTTTCCATTGCCACCCAAGATAACATGACAGCTTAAGAGGCCAGGACATTTAGCATGTGGCAAGACCAATATCGGCACATCATAAATGTTTCAGAGGCCTACCATAAGATGACAAAACTCTATGAGCATGCTAAGGCAGCGGGATCCCCGAATGTCCCTCGGACCACAGCATTTTCTACGGTGACATCTACCACAACCACAGCAGGACAAAGCCAGCAACAGGCACCCCAATCCCAGTTACTAGCGGCTATACCTGCAGCCCCCCAGTCCACAACCAGACGGGCCAGGAGGCCCAGAAGATGCCACAACTCCCTTTTCAAGTACTGTATTTTGAGGGAATTGATGAAAAGTAACCTGGGGCTGGATGAGATTCAAATGGAGCAGGCCATCTTGCAGCAACAGGTAGAGACAATGCAGGGCCCTGGTGTCCCAACTCTTCTGAACTCTGTCATGGACAATGCTGTTGTTTGTTTACATTCATAGTTTGGTATTTTAATCATTAGGCATAAAGCTAGTTAGTTATTAGTATAGGTTGAGTGTAATTAGGTTTTAGCTTTTACATGTTTTTGCTAGGGCAATGTTTTTATATGTCTTTAAGATTTTTAGTGGGTGGGAGAGTTGATATTTAGCATTGATATAATATCTATTTTTCTATCTATATATCTATCTATCTATCTATCTATCTATCTATCTATCTATCTATCTATCTATCTATCTATCTATCTATCTATCTATCTATCTGACTCCTAAACAGTAATATGTGTGTATATTGTACAATTGATGTCATGTGTAGTTACACTCACACTCAATACGCATGAGGCCTTTGCAGAGCAGAGGAGCACATTTCTCCTATATATCCCAGTGTACCTCTCAACACAGTTTATCAGTTGATATTTGAGCGCAAAATAATATAGTTGCATTTCATGCATACTGACTTCCAAGGTGTTGGACTGTGTGCCATAGGTATGATGGAAGTTCCGAAAGAGTTTGGCCTTGAGTATCTGCATATTATCAGTGCAAGCATAATTTAAGTACTTTAGGACATCTTCAGTGTAAGCATTGAGGCTATCATATGTGCTTGACCACGTTGTCATGTTCACTGAGCTAGATATATGTAGATAAGTGAAACATTGTTGTTTGCTCACATGGCTCACAGGCCCCATTTTGAGCATGGTAGGCATGTGTGTGGTTAGTAAGGATTTTTCACTGTGTGCCAGTCAAGTAACCAATGTTTATTATCACACTAAGATGTTCAGTTGGTAGACAAGACATTTTGCATAATGCCATGGCAATGGATGTGCATGATGTTTGGCCATACACAACAAGAGTAGGTGATAGTGCCTTTAGCTCAATCTGTTTGAGATGCTAAGAATTGGGGTCTTATTATGGTATATGTAGTCCTTTCTGCAACAGATACAACACTCAGGTTTATCAGAGTGAATTGATTTATAAGTGTGGGTTGATCAGCATGAGCGTTTTTGCATTGTTTGGGGCAACAACACCAAAATTGAAAGTGAGCAAACGATGTCCAGACAGAGTCGATTTAGGAGACATGTCAAGCGACATGTAAAGGTGAGGAGAATTTCATTGTGGGGATAGAAACTGCCTTTAGGGAAGGATTGCTACTTGAACAGTTCACAAGTTGATAAGATTAACAGGTGCACAAACAAAAAGGGGCAGTACTGGGTAACAAAGAAGGAGGCATGACAATAGACACAGAACCACAGGGAAGTGTCCATGGGACACAGACAATTGTTACCTGGCAGTTCTCTGACAGAAATTGGAGGTCTATATTTTCCACCTCTAATGGATGTTGTGCCTCCTCTGCAGTTGGTGGTGTGTGGTGCATCTAAGACACATACACATCAGGGACAGAAAAATTGGCTCCTCTGTCACTGCCAGCATTTGTCTGTGCCAGCAAAGAAGGTAGCACAGCGCTGACAAGGGTCTGCTGGCTACTCAGAAATGAAACAACATCTCTATGGATGGCACCCATTGTTGCTGTGTAGGAGTCCAACTTGTGCTCCATAGATGCCATGATGTTAATGATGGTCCCCAGCTTGTTGGCAACCTTACTGGTGTCGGACATTGAGGCCTTTTGGTCTTGTCTCTGCCTCATGACACCAGCAATGTCAGCTAGGGACTCACCCATACTCTGGAGGCAAGTGTAGGTGTCTTTAATAGTCTCAAATGTATCTTTACTCGGAGTGAGGCTCCTAACGACTCCTTTTATGGTGCCTGCTATGGACTCCATACCCTCCAACACCTCAGCAACCATATGCTACTAGATTCCTACCGCTCTTTGTTGGAAGACAACTTATGGGTTCTCAGAGTCCAAAGTTGGGCTTGAACTAGCAGACGGGACATGTTCTGTGGGTGGCAGTTCCTGTGGAGACCCTGCAATGCTGCAATCCCTTGCCATATCTGGAGATAGAGATTCTATGGAGTCCAGGAGTTGCTGGAAGGTGTCATTGTCCATGGGGGCAGGATGTCATCACCAACAGGTTGGTTATCCAGGACAGGCTGCCAGATAGGAGGTATTGTCTGTTCATCTGCAGTGACATTGTAATATATTAATGATGATCTGTGATAGATGTTTGCTGAAAACAAACTTTACTATCATTCACTTTATGTTGGAGCTGTTAAATGTGTTACCAACAGTAAATGAGGGCAAGTTACATTATTTTTGCTTTGCAAATGGCAATATCTTTATATTGTTCACAAACCACTGTGTGACAAGGGAGGCACTTGTGTGTCAAGGCAAATATTTCAAGGCGGTTACATAGCTTGCTGGCCTGTCCTAGCTGAAAGGGTGAGTATATGTAAGGGTCCCATTTCCCATGTTGCTTACTTATTTTCATATACTGGCTATATTGATGTAATGTTAATTTATTGACACTACTACTGAGAACACTGCACCATGTCACCAGGTTGCCCGCATTCTCTCTAGCCATTACTTATCCCGCAGCTCCTGACAAAGTGATGTTAGTTTGGTCATCTATTAGTTTGGGTACCCCATGACAATCTGCTTTGCAGTGCTATATTGCATCCAATTTGTGCATTCATGTGGCCAAGAGCTCATACTTGACACACATCCACACAACTCTACACAGCAAGCAGCCTTGATACACAGCAAGAATAGGTAAGGGCATGCACATACCATGGTTTACTTATTTGAGTGTACTCCTGTGATTGTCTAGCACACACAGTCATCTCCAGAGTCAAGACCAATAGGCAATGTGAACCATCTCTGAAGAGAATAGGCACCGTCACACTTGGAACTATGCAGCCACTGAAGTTTACCCCATTTCATCATTATCAAAGTTGGCCCTTTGCAGAGTATCACAGATCTTTTCACTCAGCTCTGCTCACTTGTACCTGTGCATGACTCCTCTGTCAATCATCATTTTGGCCCAGGGCCAGGACTAACTCTCAAACACTGCTGACACCCAGATCATGCATCGACTCTCAGGAGACACAAACACTATCACATTAGTTACAATACACAATTTGCCATCATGCATACCTGTATGTCAGAGCTATGGCTCATGCTGATCCTCACAAGAGAGTGCTGATGTTAATCTGTAACATGTACCTACTCTGGTTGCCCAAATGACTAGGCCCTAACACCTCACCCTCCAACTATTTCCAAAACCTGCCCATCACCGTAGACACCTGGATCACCCTATAACTTCACAATTCCCTGTTTAACATCCTCCTACTTTGACAAATGTAGCATAGTCAGACTTTTTTGCTTACGCCTCCCTCCTGACACCTGCTACATTTTCTGCCAGGCCCACATGACACGTCAAGTGTAGTGCACTAATGACCTCCCCTACACCATCCCTTTATAGCTACAACAAAAGTACAATACTATCCAAAAGCAGGAGTGCATGCCTGTCACTCAGGCTATGCTTGTGACACAAACATCACCCCTCTCTTCCTTAAGATCCAATAGCTCCCAATCCAGACACACTGCCAGTTCTATGGGCTCAGCCACACCTACATGACACTACACTACCAGGGGTGCACCAAGCTCACACGCCATCTATGCTTCAGACAAACACTCATAGATCTCTAGTGTGCATCACATGCATTCACCCGTACCTCCAATATTCATTTGTACAAGACAAGAAGTAGTGTGGTCTCTAACATGGCAGGCAACACCTGTGAGATCTGATCCAGGACATCAGGACAACCACTGCAATGTGGTTTCATGCTAGTGATGGAGCACGTGGTTCTTCACTTGATCCTACCTGGAGATACTCCACATACTCCCTGGATCCCTTCTCAGGTGAAAAACTATTCCTCTGGCAAACCCATTCCATTACATGAGTTCACACTCCATTTTTGGCTGTGTGGCCCCAAGACAAACATATTTGCCTCATGGAGCAAGGGGACCTGAATTGCCACAGTAAGTTTGGGCGGGTTTATCATGTCCATGTATGATGTGCTGCGGAAGTCCAGGTTTTTTGCTTTGTATTGTGGGACTTGTGGTCCTGGTCACTCGTGTTAAACATTAGATCACAAGTTGCAGTAGTCAAAGGACAACCTGGACTGGGGCAGCACATCACGCCTGGACAACTTGGCAGAGCTGGACTGGCCTGGACAAATTGTCACTGGGAAAGAAACTAACATTTATGTGATGTATGGGTTGACATGTTAGACATTCCTGCCCTTTTTCTTGCACACAGCAGAGTGCAGTGCAGCACAGCAAAGTGCATTGCATGACATGTTTAATCATATTGTTCCTTGATGAAACTCACCCTGTAGATCTTCCTGATCCTCAACTGCAGAACTGTTCTGTCTGACAACTCCTGCCACCAACTCAGTTAGGATAAATGACACCACCTGTTCGTCCAATGGATCCAACTCTTCCTGGTTCGCTGGTCCTCCTCCAGTCCTCAGGTTCTTGGCAAGTTTCTACTTGGTCACATCACCTTTGTTCACCTCCAACACTGTCCTTTTTGCTTGGCCAATACTGTGACTCTTATCCACTATGGACTACCAACTGGTTTCCTTGTTCTGTAATGTCAATTTGGAGGTGACAGAGAGAAGGTGGTTATTTTCTGTCACCTCAGCTGTTAATATTTGATTCTCCTCCCCACTGAAATTGCTCTTCCTCATCCTTCTCCCCTGGCCAGCTGTCTGGCCATCTTGGCTGTGGTTGGGATTTTTTCCTCCTGACTTGTAGACACTGTTTCCTCCCTTTTGTGCACTTGCTTTGGTTTTTTGAAATGCACCAATTGTTTTACACGTCCCATGATGCAACACACTCCTACATATCACAATGCTGATTTGTGGCACTTCCAAGTGCTTTACGACACACAAATTAGCTTTTCTTCACATAAGGACAATTGCCTTATGCCACCTTGCGTCATTATTTTTTGGGATGCGTCAGCATTTTTGACACAGCTTCTGACTTTATGACAATGTGTGCCATTCCATAGAAGGAAAGAAAAGGCGCACTCCAGCACAAGTTTTTTTGATGCATTGCTGCCACAATGCAGCATTGCGTGATGCCTCATAAATATGTCCCTTTGTGTATTTCTCATTAGTAACAGGACGGTATCTTTCAGTGTGGATAGTAAAGTATTTAAACATATAATTCTGTGCACTCATACCTTTCTCTATAAACTATTTCCTCTTCCACTCCCTACTTTTTTTTTTTACAATCTTGTGAGACTCGTGACGTAGTAAAAAATGTTCACGTCACATAATGTGCACTATCCTTACAGTACTTACAACTTTTGCTTCCTACTCCTATGACTTTTGGAAAAAGGGCAGGGGTGGCTCCCCAGTTAAGACGGAGGAGCATCACCCCTCCAACAGCAGAGGCAAAACTTGAAAAATAAAATGGTAGTAAAACAGGTTTATTATCACTTTTTCTTCTTCACTGGCTGAGTTTTGGGGGCGGGGTCATCATCGAGATAACAGGCATGGAGGAGTGGTGGCACCGCTGTCAGTGTACATGTGGGTTTGGCCGGGTGTCACAGTCTCCCACTCCCCATGGGAGCTTAAATTGAGTGTGCTCAGGCCAGTCCCAAAGCTTTTCTTATGCTGTCAGCTGTATACATATTTATGAATAAACCAAAGGTCACAGGAACGATATAGTTAAGTTCTGAATTTACAGGCACAAAACCATAGAAATTCAGCTATTATTATTGGAGCTATTTCAAGTAACTATAACTCATGCCCTAGAGTAACTATAACCTATTTATCCAAGAAGAGGTCACAGTTTTGTTCAAAATGTCTACCCAACTGTTGTACTTTCTACTGGTTAATTACTAAGTGCTACCTCATTGGGTGCATAGTTCACACTAAGCTACGTAAAGGATCCATGGTAATGTCTCCAGTGACCTTTTGTGTCTGTAATTTTGGCAATGTGATTGTTCCTCAAGCGTCTTCATACTGATACATGAATCCTGGTGTGGAGTAGATGACAAGATTATAAACTGTTGAATCTCCTCCAACCTAGGGTACTTCCTCTTAACCGTCGTAAGCGCTTCTTTGTTTGGTGGAGTTGTTCTCATATTCCTTTGCTTCATGAACGTGTCTCCAAATTTGGATGGAAACGCGCCCCGGATGCTTTTTAGTAAGCTGTCCATCATCCTGCAAAAGGCCGGATGAAGTTGTATACCACTAACTTCCATGTGGGAGGGGGGGCAAGATCCTGCCTCTATTGCTCCCACATGCAAGGATCAGCTAAAAGTGTTGCTCCCTGCATGTGGGAGCAATCCTTTCAACTATGTTTCTGCCTGCTTGACAGCGGGCATGAAGACAGATAAAAAGTCTACTCCCAGTGAGCGGGAGCCGTTTTCCTACATTTACAGTTTGATCTTGCTTGGCGGAAGCTATCAAATCTCCTGTCAAGCGAAAGCAAACTGCCATCTCCAGAGGGAGATAGGGAGCCCGCACTGGAGAATGGCAGTCTCCAGGACCATTAGTGGATCCAGGAGGGGAGCCGCGTCACCCCCTCCTTTCAATTTGCATGAGTCGGCTCCAGGGAAGTGGTGATTGCCAGGGCCATAAACGGCCGGGGAGGGGGCAGCACAGCCCCCCTCCCACTTTGCATTTGACCAAGGTCTCTGAAATCAAATATTCACCAGGAAGGGGGCCGCTCCACCGTGCCCTTTATTGAATACATTTGTGCCCAGAGGAGGTGGCGGTTCCTTGGGCAATAAGGAACTAGGAGGGCGGTCCATGAGGCCCCCCTCTTTTTTTAATTTGCAAGGCCCGGGGCGGTGGTTGTTCCCTGGGGCCTTTAAGGGAATGAGCAGGGGGCTGCATGCCCCCCCCCCTATTATGGAAATAAACCCTGGGGAGGTGGTGGTCCCCAGTGGTAAAACTGACCTTGGGGATGGGGGCCCCATGGCACCACTCCCCTTTTATCCAATAATTAAACCATGCTCCAGGGACCTGACCCACACGAGGGCTCATAAATAAACAAGTGTGGGACACGCTTGTTTTTTAAAATGTTTTCTGCTGAAAAATAAAAAATAAAAATTATTTTTTGACCTTGCAGGGTCCAAAGGGGAGCCCCAGCACTAGGGTTAGGGGGTCAGAATATGACTGATCTTCCTACTTTTTTTATTTCACTTCTTTTTTTTGGGACTCAACTGAGACGGAGTCCCAAAATGGCTGCCAGCACCCCCTGGTTGAAGTGTTGGCAGCCAATCAGATTTCAGCGTGGGGACTGTCAGATACATGGAAGATCCATGTCCCTAGAAATACAAATTTGTTTTTCAATTAATATGTCAGAAACTACTGTACGAATTTAGACCAAATCATGAACAGCACATTTTCTGGACCAAGAGCTAGCTTTTAGCCAAATTTGGTGCAGTTCCATCTAGCAGTTGGGGCTGTAGTTGTGTTTTTACTCATATAAAACCTTAGAAATTCACAAGTTATGGTTATTTCAAGCAACTATAACTCATGTTCTAAGGTAACTATAACTTGCGCCCCCATCATGAACGGTGTTTTATGAATAATTTTACAACAAATGTTGCAATGATATTATCAAAGAGTTTAGAAAAGATATTATGAGTGCTGTAATATTTGTGGTAATTTGCAGTGCATGGCGAGGGCACCAGTTATAGTTACTTGAAATAACTTTAACTGGCGAATTTCCAAGGTCTTGTACGAGTAAAATCAGAACATAACTATAATGTGCCTGTAACCTTGGATTTTTAAAGCAAATTTCTATGTTCCTAACTATAATGTCACTGTAATCTTTGTATTTTTCAGTGAATTTCTCAGTTGTTTTTAAATGAAAGTAATTTTCATTACTATATGTTAATCCAACCAGCGCTGCACATGGCCCTGTGGACAACCCCCTAAACCCACCCAACCTTGCATCGTGCACAGACTTCAGCTGTGTGCAGTGGGATTGGCAGCAGGGCCTGGCCTGCAGCCAGTCGATGCGGCCCACCCCCTAACCACCCAACCCTGAGAGAGAGAAAGTGAGAGACTGAGAGAGCGAGAGGTTTAGGCTTTGATGAATGATATATTTAGGCCCTTATTTATACTTTTTGAAGCAAAACTGCGCTAACGTAGTTTAGCATCAAAAAGTATACCACCGGCTAGCACCATCCCAAGATGCCAACTGGGCATCATATTTATGGTATGATGGTAGCCGTGGTAAGGCCTGGCTAGCGTTATAAAAAATTACTCTGGCCGGGTGGGGGACGCGTAGGGGAACAGGGTGTTTAGCATCAAAGGATGAAACTAGTATGGGCAGAGGCATAAAAATGCCTCTAACCAGACTAGTGTCATTTTCCGACGTTAAAACCACATGGACATGATTCCTCTCTTAGTTAAGACAGGAGTCATGCCCACCACCCCAATGGCCTGGCCATTGGGCCCAGTGTCATGTAGGGGGGCCCAAGTTAGGCCCCCGTATGGCACTACAGAAAATAAAAAATAATACTTACCTCTACTTACCTCTACTGACCTGGGATGGGGTCCCCTTTCCTCTGCCGTCCCTCTGGTGTTGGTGGGGGTGTCCCTGGGGCTAGGGAAGGGTACCTGTAGGCTATCTTTCCATGGTCGCTGACCATGGAAAAAGGCCCACCGGTCCCCTAATGCCTGCACTGACCCGGGCATTAAATAGTGGTGCTAAGTGCCATTATTTAAGGCCCTCAACCCCCGTGCTTGATTTTAGCACAGGGGATAAATATAGCGCTAAGGCGATATCATAATTTTTGGCCCAGGAACGCATACCTCACATCTCATTGACGCAAGGTAGTTTTTTGCATTGAATTAGTGGAAAAAGAATGCCGCTAATTCAGCACAAACAGAGTATAAATATGCCCCTTCAAATGAGATATTGCCAGACAAATTGAAAAGAAAAATGTTTTTGTCAATTAAAAAGAGTGAGATAACCTTTCAGTATGTAACTTCAATATTTATAGTTGAAAAAAAGTTAAAGCAGGAAATGACCACAGACCAGAGTCCTTCACTTTCAGTGTGCTTGTCTGAGACCTTAACGACTAGGCCAGAGGTGACTCCTTACTATGCAGTGTCCAGATTTAGCTATTACATTCAACCCACATATTTTTTGGAACTTCACTGTTCCATCAATAGGAATCTTTAACAGTGAAAACACTAGACGATAAGCAGATGTACTGCCCAGCGATACTAGGATTTGAACTTTTATCCTACTGAGTGGCAGCACAAGACCTTGACTATTAGGCCAGAAGTGACTCTGTTGTGTGCTTCTTCAAAACATAACTTTAACATTCGTACCAAACATCTTGCTAGTCTGACTCTTTGAAGTCATTGTATGGGGAGACCATTGCAAAAACAATCCATTGTGGGATGAAGTGCAAGAGAGAGAAAGAAAGTAAGAGAATGAGAGAGAGGGAGAGAAATTAAAAAGAAGAGTTTGACAGAGAGAACTTGAGAGAAGGAGAGGGAGAGGAGGTTTTTAGGCTTTGATGAATGATATGCGTAGCATGAAATATTTTAGGACAAATTAAAAATAAAAGTGTATTTGTCATTTAAAATGAGTGAGATCACCTTTCAGTATAATCCTTCAACTTTTTAAAAATACATTAAAAAAGGGAAATTACCAAAGATCAAAGACACACCTGGATTAGAACCCACAACGTTTAGTCTGAGGCTCTATGACCTTAACCATTACAGCACAGGTGACTCCTTACCCTGCTGTTTCTAGACATACCTATGACATTGAACCCACGAATGTGATAGGCAAGAAACATGAATGCACCATCACTAGGAAGGTTTAACAGTCAAAACACTGGTGAATAAACAAACACTCTGCCAACCATTATGGGATGGAAGAAAGAGAGAGAGTGACAGGAATGTGGGGAGAGCCTCAAGGCCCCCGAGGTCCTAGCCCGCATCCTGCGGGAACAAGCATTTCTCCAACTAGCAGGGAGCTTCTTTAAATAGTAGCTCTCTGCTTGCAGGTGCAATTTTTTCATCTGTTATCTTGCACGCATATTGGCGTGCAGGGAAACAGATGAAAACTTCACTTTCTGCAAGTGAGAGCTGTCAAAGCTCCTACAAAGTCAGAGCAAACTGTAATGTCCTGGGGGTGGGCATCCAGGCACATAGCAGGAGCCGGCCCTGGGGGTTGGCAGTCTTCAGGGCCATCTATGGCTTCTTGAGTGGGGCCTTCAATGTAAAATAGTCCCAGGGAGGTGGTGGTCCCAGGGGCCTGCAACAGAGTGGGTGGAGCAGATGGCCCACCACATTACATTTTATTGGAGCCCAGGGGAGGTGGAGGTCCCCAGGACATCATGGGGGGTAAGCATCTGCCCTGCAATACATTTATTAGAGCCCTCTGGAGGTGGCAGTCCCCACGAGTGTAGGGGGGTGGACAGTCCCCTGCATTTTATTCAGTTGGTGCCCCAGGGGGGTGGAGGTCCTTGGGACATCAAACTGTCCTAAGAAGGGGGCCCCATGTGCCTCCCTGTTTTATTTCAAAATTCCCAGGGATCTGGTTCACCCCGGGACTTCTATAAAAAAAAAAGCACAGGAGCCTGTGCTTTTTTGTTATTTTTTGCTGCAAATTTGTGAATCCACTGCACATTTGTGGCAAAAAATGTTTTCAAAAGTGCTTTTTTGCCCTGCGGGGTTCCTCTGGCTGCCAACACTTTGTATTTGAAATGTTGGCAGCCAATCAGAGATCTGCATTACCCTGCACAACCTCGTTATTATTTGCAAACCTTCACGCCTCTGGATATCTATATTTAGTTTTCTTTTAATATTTCCACTAGAAAACCCCTTGATTGCATTGCCACATTGTGGCAGCAATTGGTATGCATTCTTTACCCTATAGGACTTTATATTGCAGATAAGTACCACAGGGATAAGTGAAACAAAGGATTTTTTAAAAATACTTTTCAATGTGGTACTTTAGCACACAGGTATGAATAATTTTTTTACCTGTTATATTTTATATCTAATTTTAAAAAAATGGATGTAAGGGTTATGTAATGGGTAGGGTTCCGGGTGGTAGAGGTTTTAAATGGGTTTTAGGATTCATGGGAGGTTTAAGGTAAAAAATAATAAGGTTGGTAAAGGGTTTTAGGGTTCAGGGACAGGTAAGAAAGGTAAGGGATTTTTAGGATTCAAGGGTGGGTAATGGTAAGAGAAGGTACAGGTTTTTAAGGTTCAGGTGGGTAGTAGTAAAAAGAGGGAAGGGGCAGGATTTTAGGGTTCAGAGGTAGGTCAAGGTAAAGGGAGGTAAAGGGCCTTTTTTTTTTAAGAATGGGTATCCATATACACATACACACACACACACACACACACGTGTATAGATATAGGTCGCTACTGTGTAGTTATAATTAGGTCAGGCTTCAATTGGAAGAGTGATTTTATTTTTATACTAATAATTTGGCACCAATTAATGAATCTTCATGTAAATCTCTGAAATAAAAAGGTTTATCCACCTCAGCTCCTTCCTAAAAAAGTTTCAGAGTTGACCTATCAATTGGGGACCAAGGAGAAGGGGGATCCAAAACATTGATTTCCCATGTCAATTCCCACAGGAACTTTCTGTCATTGATACAGACAAAACGACTAAGCAGAATTACACCAAATTCTGCAAAAATTTAGAACTCTACTTGAAAAGCATGCTATTTGTGATTTGGTGTAAAGTAAATCTGTTCAGCTATTTTCGAGAAAATTGCTTTTAAAGAGGTGCTTGCGGTGGTCATGAAGGGGTTAAAGTTAAAACGTGGGTTTCTCTGGATGGCTGGTCCCACAGAAGTCCTTTGGTAACAAAAGTTAATAAAACAGAGCCTTTTGGTTCCCTGAGGAAGCTTTATCTTCCACCTGTCCTTTTAGTACCCCAACAGGTACTGGTCCTGTGGTACAGCACAACCTGATTGACCAGCCAAAACTTGGAAGAAAATGTTGAGGCAGTCATTACAGGACTTGGGAATTCAGTTCACATGTCCTGAAATGTTTTTCGCATAATCGCATAAGGGGGCAGTGTAGGGATACTTTAACCTCCAGTACTTATTGTTGGGAGTGGGGTGAAAGAGACACCCTCAGGGTGAAAAGTGAAAGAAGAAAATCCCAAGGGATCTAGGCCTATATTTATATATTTTTAGCGCACGCATTTGCGTCTTTTTTTTACGCAAAATCGGCGCAAACTTACAAAATACAATTGTATTTTGTAAGTTTGCCCTGTTTTTGCATAAAAAAATGGCGCAAATGCGGCGCTAAAAAAGTATAAATCTGGGCCCTACGGTGGCACTCCTGTAGGATACAGTGGTACTCCAGCAGGAGGAACTGCCACACAAACATCATTCTCATGGTGTTGTGGTACTGTGCAAGCTTCTCTTGAGGAGGCTTGTTCACTACCATGTTACCAAGGTGATGAAGCTCGACCACTGACTCTGCAGAAGTACAGTGGAACAAAACAAATTGTTCCAAAAAATAATACATTAATTGTGGGCTGGGTTCTGCGAGGATGAGTGGAAACTATAATTTGTGAATTTCAGTGGTTCTCTGGTTTTAACTTTAGTTATTATCTCATTTCAACACCTAGGTATTATACTGTTGGAAATTAGCCCTCTCTGAAGGGTCACCATAAACGTTTGTCTTCTTCCTCTCCTTTTTCCTGAATTTGTTTTTGTTGGCTTTAGGACCCTGGGGACTTTACTACATGTGCTCAGGGCCTGTGAATTAAATGCTACTAGTGGGCCTGCGGCACCAAGTGTGCCACCTATTAAGTAACCCTTTAAACATGTCTCATGCCTGCCACTGCAGAGCCTGTGTGTGTAGTTGCACAGCCACTTTGACTAGGCATGTAAAACCTCTTGCCAAGCCTTAAACAACCCTTTTATTATACATATGTCATCTCTAAGGTAGGCCCTAGGTAGCCCATAGGCAGGGTGCTATGTAAGTAAAAGGTAGTACATGCACTTTTAAGTTTTAAATGTCTTGATAGTGAAAACTCCCAAAGCTGTTTTTCACTACTGGTAGGCCTACTCCTCTCATAGGGCAGCATTTGGAATTCCTTGATATCCGTTCAACCTGTAATTACTGATCAGAAAGGAGTAGACACATCCTGTTTCATATTATTGGAATGGTAATGATAAATTCTCTTTAATAGTAAAGTCGGATTTAACATTACTATTTTAGAACTGCCACTTTTGGAAAGTGGCATTATTCTTCTCTTACTGCTCTGTGTGCCTTGCAGCCTGTCTCCAATACATATCTGGGATAGGTGATAGCTGCACTTTGTGGATTCCCTCTAGACAGCCACAAAAGTAAGAAGGTTATGTGTGTCTGAGCACTCATCTGTACTCATCTGCATTCTGATCATCCTTCCTAAGCAGGCAGGTTGGAGAGGATCTGATACTGACACTTGAACAGGGAAGTGCATGTTTCCACACAGAGGGCTGATTACCCACTATTCTTTGTTTGGACCCAGGGTTAGGAAGAAAGGATCTCTGTGCACTTCAAAGACTCTTCTGTGGATTCACCCCCACTTCAATGGTGCATTTGGGTATAGGACCCGGGTCTCTGACCCCACCAAATCAGTGCACTAATGGGCCTGGGAAGACCTCTGTCTGTAGTAAGGACTGCATTAATAGCCAAATATAGCAATAAGATACAGAAAGATGACCGACCAAACTTTGCACAGGGCCTCCACTGCGAGGCAAGACAGGCTGCTGAGTTTTTAGTAATATTTGAACTGTTTGAGCTAGAAACAAATATATTTTTGTTGAAATCAGCACATTCTGCACAGATGATGTATTATCTGGCAACTGCAGCGAATCTCTAATTAAGTGGAAATAGCAACAGCTGCACTATTGCATAATTCCAGTGGCCCTGCTTATTACCATATCTAAGTATAACATCACTTTAATTTTTTTCAATGAAAAAATATATTGATAGATAGGTAGATAGATAGACAGTCAGATAGATAAGTAATGTATACACACACACACGCTCACACATATAGAAATATAGTCAACAGAATGTAATCCCAATATTCTGGTAATATAGCCTCAGGTTACCTTGATAGCATCAGGTCAAAGAAAGATCTCCATTCAGGACCCTGTGAATTGGTCATAATTGCCTACACTGACATACTCTGATTGCCGTATTAAAGTTTTAAAGACCAAATATCTGGTAAGCCCCCCTGAAGTGCTAGACAATGGACTACGTATGTTAAAACAATCTTTCAAGGTTTCTTCATTTACTGGTATTAAGCATCGGGAAGACTGTCTCCTCCCTTTGAGATTCAAAGAGATTTTTGTAAAAACTCATAGTATTGGAAAATTCAGCTTTTCTGCTAAGCGTATGGACTCAACCAATTGAAACCTCTATCATGAGCTCATGGCATAGATTGCAACCTAGCTCTGTGGCCTACTTCCTGGTCAAATGCCCAACTTGGATCTTTGTTCTTTATGGCTCTCAAAAGCAAAGCTTTTCCATCTGAGCTTGGAGTTAATGGAAGGCCTATAAGAACTGCAAAGGGACAAAATCTTCCTGCTCATGATCAAGAAAACAGACTGCATTAGATGGTAGAGTTAAAGGTTGTCATCCCAGTGGAAACCCGCAAAACATAAATCTTTTTAGCAATTTGGGTGATCATGTAGCTGGAATGTTTACGTTAAATGACTGATGTTCTTCTTTTGACAATTGCTTTTGTTTTCAAATTCTTGTCTTTATCCTTCTCCTTTTTAAGGTCTAATATTGGCCAAAGCCCTTTTATTTTACCAAAATTATACATGTAATATGCTTACTTATAGGGGCTTTCAGTTAGCCCTCTTCAACTATTGGTCAATTGATATGTCAGTCACTTTTTTCCTTCCACCCATTACAGCTTACAGTATGGGCAGTGGAACAGCAAACATCACCCATGCACTTTTTCATTGTGAGTGATGGTAGTCTGCTCTTTCACAAGGAAGACAACCTCACACAAGATAGTTCTTTTCAGGACAAGGAACTATTATAGCAGTGTGTGCTTTTTGAAACCAAAAATAAATATTTTTAGCCAATATTTTTATTTTATATAGGAGAGCACACAGCACCTTTTGACAGAGGGATATCCATCACCTTTGTGAATGAGTAACCCACCCGCCAATATCTAAATCAGGCCCTTAAGCTTTTCTCAGTCCCTTTCATTCCCTCTACCTCTCCTGTCTATTATACTCAACACTGCATAAATATTGTGCTAACATTTGTAGAGGTTACATAGAGGTTTATAGTTTATCCCTGCTTTATGTGTTTTTATTAAGTACATGTATACTACAGTTTTTTGCCGCTAAATTACATGGTAACCCACATATAAAATATTGAGCAAGAGAAAGATGAAAAATACAGATCAGCTCGATTCCTTTTGTTAATGATAACAGAAAGTAGATATGCTGGAGAAGGAGTGAAGTTCTCCGGTGAGACTGTTCCATTCTCTGGCTACCCGCACAGAGAATGCTCTGTTTGGGAGAGAAGGGTGCAGCACAGATTACTGACCACTTGATTTGAGTTGAAAAGGCCACTTTATTGAAACAGGTGCAAATCATAATATTTTCTGGAGCATTCCTCCTTATGAAATTAAGCCTCGCTATAAATCAAATGAACTATCCATTTTCCTACCCCTCTCCCCTACCAGCCCAACCACATACCTAACCCCACCAATGGCATAACAAAACTTGAGGGAGCCCCCCTGCCAAGTCCCTGGAGGGAGCCCCCTCCCCCTGAACACAGTCAGGGGACTGCCACCTGTGCACAGTGTACTGTGCTGGCCCCCCGCACCACGGGGATGTGAGGGCCTTTGCTACGCCACTTAACTCCACAACAACCTACTTCCTATTGTGCTGCAGTTCTACTGTTTGTAACCTTAACATTCCCCTGTAGCATATGACCGCATGTCTTAGCATCTAACCAACTTAACTTTCTATGCTTAACCTTTAACTTTCTGAATAGTCCAAGTGAGAGGTTGTTCACCTCATCCCTTTTCACATTGTTCGCCAATGGCAACCCCAATCAAACATCTGTAAACTCAGTGCAAATCACACTTCCTGCCACCAGTCACCAGGTCACCTGTACCTAGAATAGTGGCAGAGAGTCCAAAGTAGCCCATTATCAAATCCTTAGACTATATTGACAATGAGATGAGGCCCAAACAAGATGGCAGTCACTGGAATGCACCAACCTCCCAATAACCCCGGGGACAGACCTCCTTGTAGTAGGCTTCCCCCCAAATTCCCATTCTAAATATTTTGCTCCTAGTTTTAGGAACAGTTATCTGCAACGGAATGCAGTGATAAATACAACTTGTAGTAGAATAGCAGTTGAACTTGGTCAAAAAATAAGCAAAGGCAGAGTTATAGATTACTCGATGTATAATAACCACTGGTTTGAAAAGGTTTGTTTTCTTGATAAGAAGTAAATGTAAAAGATTAAGAATGAGAGAAATATGATCCGTTTGCAACATGCCAGTAGCAAGACGAGCAGCTTGTTTTATATGATTTGAAAATGTTTCAGGAGTTTATCTTGGGAACCCAGGTACCAAGTGTGATGGTAGGTCAATCGAAATTGCATGAAAGCCAGGGCTACAGAGATGTGGTAATCATCATCAACATATGACAATATTTTGCTTACCAGTTTGAGTTGCCAGGAACAGTATGACTCCACTTTAGTGACCTGCTGTTCCAGTGTAAAGTCAGAATCAATGTAAATTCCCAGGATGCCCACAGCTTTTCCTGAACGAGGACAGGGATAAAATCTCAGGCCAGATGGTAGGTGATAAGGAAACTACATGTTTCCTTGCAATAAATAAGTCAGTGTTGAAAGGAGTTAATGGTAAAACTTTTGTGGCTATTCGATGATGGACTGTAGTGAGGACATAAGCAAGATTGGTATTCCTAGATGAGGAGCTCGTTTTAGAACTTTTAGTTCACTAAAGATAGAAGAAACATACACCCATTGAACACAGTTGATGTGCTGATGGTGCTATAACTCAAAATGGAGTGATCATTTGTATCTATTGGATCTGATAGGTAGTGTAGAACTAGGACATCCGTATCTCCTCTGTCCATACTTAGTCTGAGGTCCCCTAGCACAGGTGTGACCACTCATTCCGTGCTATTATCTGCTCTGAGTCCTGCAAAGGATGGAAAAGGTTACTGGCTGCAAAGAAAGGCTGAAATAGGTTAAACACATGTTTTTTCTAGAACCTTAGCAAGTGATGGTAGAAGAGGAATGGGACAGAAGTTTTTAAGATCTGTCGAGGACAGGGTGTGTTTTTAAGAGCAGTTTTATCATGGAAGCCTGGAATTCTTCTGGGACCCGACTTTGGCTGAGAGAAAGTTTGAATAGCTGTGTAATATTTGTGCTCGAAAAAGAAAGAAAACTGTTTCATGATGTGGGTAAGACAAGGGCCCTAGGAGGACACAGAAGATTTAGCGGTACTACAGCTCGTTACACTTCCAAGACTGAAAGTTCTCTAAAGGAGAATTTGCAGGATAGAGCACTTTTTGAGCTAATCATTAGTACTGGCTGAGAAGCAGGAGTGGAATCCTGTTGTGAGAGAGAATCATTCTTTATTACGGTTGTGATGTTACATATCTTTTCGAAAAATAATCTTTAAAGAGAATTACAAATTTGTTCCAAAATAGTAATCTCGGTCTGCTGAGGCCTTGGCGGAGAAGGATCTTTAAAACCATGAAAAGTTCTCTGGATGTTTATTTGGCCTATCGGATCTGCTACAAAATGGAAGTGCACTAACATACTGTTGCCTTAGACTGGGAGAGTAGTCCTTTCTCAAGTAGCATTAGGGTATTCTTGCATACAGTTCCAGCTAATGTTTTTGGGGTATGAACCATGTATTTATTCTGCCCACACATTTATTTGGTATTCTTGTTACTTGAATTAAGGTACTTTTTAAAGGGGTAGTGCCAAATTTGAATTTAATGTAGGAAAGTTGATCTCAAAGATGATCTCAACATCCTTTGATAGCGAAGATGATTAACGTAATTTGATAACAAGGACGATAAAGGTGGCTCTTGAGTATTTTTCATTGCATCTTTAAATCTTTCTAAAAAATAAATAGGAGATTGATTTGGTAGAGACATGGTACTCTTTGCGAACCTGGATGGTAAACGAGAGGTCTGCCTGTGTTAATGACTTATATATGGATATAATGTATAGTGGGCACTAGGAGATGTCCCTTCCAGTCAGTGGGTTCGTGATTGATGGAAAGGGGTTATAGATCTCGATTACAAAAAACAGAAAACGATTTCTGTAATGGATATGCATTAACAATGTATCCTAACTATGTATTTCAGTGTTTCTAAACGTGTGTACAGACTTAAATGAACCCTCTCCAGCTATGTTTTTCGTGCTCAGGACATTAATGCTGTCTACAACAGTTTCCAAAAACATATAGCTATGCTGTTAATTTGTATTACTCAGATGAGTTTGCATTTTCAGAGAAAACTAACTACCCTTGAGGCTCAAATAATCGTGAATCTGATTCCATAGCCAAGTGAGTTATATGCCAGCTACCTGAAAGTATTAAAGTACTTTACTAAAGGCTCAATTGTGCAAGCCAGTCAGAGCCCAAGAGTGGTACCGCTAAATATGCCAGATAAATCAGAAATAGCCCCAGGACGGCAAATGTAGGAAAATATGTCAAAATGTGATTTGTGCACTGTGCAAGCTTGAAGGTAAAGAAAGTTAAGTCGCCTCACACCTACCTGGAAAAACAGATTGCACAGGGTGAAAAGGTGAATGGACCTCACCCCTGTGAGAACATAAATATTGGCAGTATTTTGGGCTCGTCTTGTTCTTGCCGAAAATCCCCCCTTGTAATTGTGTTACATAAGTTAAGCTTCTATTCATGTATATTTTTCTTTTCCAGCTCTGTCTTAATCCTTCGCTTTTGCGTCTCCTAGTTCTGTACTCAGTTTGTTTCACGGGCGTTCCTTACATTATGAATGAAAGGTTGACTTCTTACTGAAAAAAATGATCAAAACAAGGTGACCAAATAGGTACAGTCTTTTCGCTTATATACTTTATGGGAAAAGATAATTATAATCGTGAGCATAAAATAATAATGTAGGGGGCACCCCAAAAAACAAATTATATAATAGAAGCAGGATACAATTGCTTTGGAGTCCAAATTTCAATTTTTTTTTATGTCATATGAATAATTTTTATTTACAATAAATCAATTAATAAAATGATGAGATTATAGATTTTTTTTTAATCATCTCTATATAATATTCAGAATACAAACCTCAAATGCTAAAGGTTACATTCCTCGCATAACTTCACAGTGGGTACTACCATAAGGAAATCGACTAATTGATGAAATTACAGGGAAGAAAATATTATCATCTCAATACAATATCTGTATTGCATTTCTTTAAAGTAAATATAGTCATTTCTTTAACTTAGACTTGATCTCAAGGGAACTTCCATACCTCCGGTGTCTGATATTGTCAGGAGTGCTTTTCATTTACCTGCAAGCAGTGCTTAAATTGGGCTTGTTGTTTTCGGTTCTGGTCACCGGCACTTATTTTTGAGGACCGGGGCTTAGTCTTCTGCCTCAAGCATTTGGTGCAAGTAAACGACACATATGGGAAAGAAGGAAGAAGGGAAAAGCGAAAAAGCGTCACAAATGGAGAAAGTAGAAAGCTGCTACAGTGAGCTGACGGACATGGATTGGCTTTAGAGGGATTGGAGAGGCACGAGATGGCTTCAGGATTATGCCGGCGCTGGTTTGCGTCAAAATTTTTACCGCCGGCTAACGCTATTCCTACGCACCATGCGGGCGCCTTATTTAAGGAATGACGTTAGCCGGCGCTGCGGACTGGTCAGAGTAAAAAAAAAAAAAGACTCAAACCAGGCAGCGCCGGCGTACGGGAAAATGGGGGTTGTGCGTCAAAAAAGGGCACAAGTCAGGTTTGAGGCAAAAATCATGCCTCAAACTGGACTTGTGCCATTTTATGACGCACAACCCCCATTGAAATGACCCTGTCTTAGCAAAGACAGGAGTCATGCCCCCTTGCCCAACGGCCATGCCCAGGAGACTTCTGCCCCCTGGGCATGGTCATTGGGCACAGTGGCATGTGTATGCCACTTTAAAAAAATAAAAATAAAAATACTTACCTGTACTTACCTGGGATGGGTCCCCCCATCCATGGGTGTCCTGCAGGGGTGGGCGAGGGTGGCAGGGGTTTTCCCTGGGGGCAGGGAAGGGCACCTCTGGACTCCTTCCATGGTCAGAGACCATGGAAGTGATCCCACAGGTCCCTTAACGCCTGGCCTGACCCAGGTGTTAAAAAACGGCACACATCAGGCTGTGCGCCGTTTTTTAAGGCCCGCCCTGTCCTGTGTGTCAAAATGACGTGGGAGTATAAATAAGGCGCACAGGCCTTAAAGTCATTTTTTGGGCGGTTTCCCGCATCCAAAAAATGACTCACACTGAGGAATTTTGACGTCCGCAGGCTCGGGCGTCAAAGTTTAAATATGGTGCATGGTTTGCGCTGAATGTGCGTCAAAAAATTTTACGCACATTCGGCGCAAACAGAGTATAAATATGCCCCTTAATTGCAGCAGCTGCGTGTTTAAGAAGAGGGCTTTGGGCACCAGCACGTTTTTATTTACAAATTAAGCACTGCCTGCAAGATAACTATCAACTTCTAATTTAGTTATTTGTAGGAGTTCCTCCTTACACATAAAAAGTTCCTTAAAACTCCTTCAGTATTTAAAATAAATCAGAGGTTTAAGCTGTTTCACACTCTTAAATCAGCGCTAGTCTAAATCACTGCATACACTACAACCACTTGTCTGCAATGGGCCAAGTTCAGGTTCCCTCCTGTCTGTGCCTATAATTTTATATGCCCATATTTTAGCATCTTGTGGTGTAGATATCATATTAGTGTTACACACCAGCAGTCGTGGTCCATCCAGTGGACAACGATGAGGGGAAAAGGCTCTTTACTCTCATGTCAATCACAGAGGAACTTGTGTTTCTTGTTCTAGTCTCCACTAGTGCTGCATCTCCCATTCTTCTCTGACAAATCTGGTCTTACCTCCTGAAAAAAACTTACTTTGCAATGCCTGCAGCACCCCTCACTCACCTTTTTCCATCTGGTCTGTTCTTACATATATCCTCTTCTGGAGATGTCACATCCAAAAAATTCAATGGTGAGTTTGATGTTGGCTCATTTTTGTAGCATCTTTCCCAGCCTGGGTACCCACCAACGACTACACCACACACGGAGCTGTCTTACACATCTTTATTCTTCACGATGTAACCGCAAACTCAACATTTTAAACCTGCATTCACTTCACCAAACCTTACATCATCATTCTATGGAGTTGTTCAGCATGCAAAAAGTTTCCATCATCCATACTCACAAGACACAAAATCACCCCCTCTGTTACATAAAGAATTTAAATTTTTATAACAAATACACATTATAGCTCTTCAATGAGCCTTCTTGGTGCTTTGATGACTCATCCGGATCGTGTCTTGCTAATTAGTAATCAGAGTCTCTATGATCTGGTTCGGTCATCTAGGAGCAATAGAAGTCTGGGATTCTCCAATTGTTTTCTCTGAGCCAGTCTCTACATTAACATTAGTGTCCGAAGAGCATTGAGCCACATGTTTGAAGTGCAATGAATCTTGAGTGAGAGATTTTCCTGGATATTGGGTGGCCCCCATGTGCCCTTTGCTGGTTACAACATAAAATGCACAATATCAAAAGGAGCATCAGATTTACATCACCTTCGCTGATGAACAAACACTCAATCTTCTAGTGTGAAGACAATGGGTGTGATTTAGAACTTGGCAGACGGGTTACTCCGTCACCATGGTGACAGATATCTCATCCACTGAAATCTAAATCCCATTTGGATAATGGGATTTAGATTTCAGCAGGCAGGATATCCATCACTGTTGTGATGGAGTAACCCATCCGCTGAGTTCTAAATTAGCCCAATGTATTTTGCACATCGCCTTATGTTAGCATAGGCCTTCATTTTCTGTTTACTACACATGCCTTTTGAACGTGTCTCTGTATCAGTTTTTGATCTGATATTGGTCCATTGAGGTAACTTGGTTGCTATGTCTATCCTGAACATTAGCTTTACAGGGTTTTAACCTGTGGTCGAGTGAGAAGACCAATGGTAAGTCCATAAAGTAGAATTCAAGTCAGTTTTGAGGTTGAGCTTCTCTAGCGTGGCACGCTGAACAGTTTTCTTTAATGTACTCATGAAACATTCAATGAGGCAATTTGCCTGTGGCCACAGAGGTGTGCTCTTCTGATGCTTCAGATTAAGCAGTTTGAGGAAGTCTCTGAATATTGATTATATTAAAAGGTGGGCCATTCTCAGTTTTAAAAATCGTAGTAATGCCCCACATTGCAAAGACGCCATCTAATCTCTCAATTACTCTGTCCTGAGTAATAGACAAGAGATCGTCAAATAATGGGAAGCCAGAGTATTCCTCCACAATCACCATGTGGTGATGCCCATTGTCAAGTGGACCAAAAAAGTAAAAAGGAATTCTTTCCCAGGCATTCTTTGGCAGCTATAACATGTTCAAGGGGTGTTGAGTGGTTTTCGATGACAGGCAGTTACTTAGATGAATGATTTTCAACTTTTTCACAACTCGCTCATTAAAATGAGTAAACCAGACTCAGGACCTCATTATGAGTCTAGCGGTCAGTAGACTGCCAGACTCGTGGATGACGGTGAGCATCTCATCACAACCCTGGCGGTCAGGCCGCCAGGGAACTGCCAGCTCCACCAGGATCAGAGATCCCAGTGGTCTGGATGTGACAACAGTCCTAATCCACCAGGGCAGCGCTGCAAGCAGTGCTGCCCTGGGGATTACGACTCCTTTCTCCGCCAGCAGTTTCATGGCAGTAGCACCACCAGGAAAAGGCTGTCAGAGAATGGGTGCAAGGGGCCCAGGGGGGCCCTGCAATGCCCGTGAACTTGGCATGGTCAGTGAAGGGCCCCCCTGGCCAGCACCCTAGCAATGTTCACTGTCTGCTTTGCAGACAGTTTACATTGTGGGGATGCTGGTGCACCCTACACTAAAGCTTCAAGTGGCACGATTATGAGCAGGAGACACTGCTGTAGGCTGTAGCCCAGCAGGTGGACACTCAGCTTTCTGCCCACTGACCTAGCAGGAAACTCTTAATGGGGCCGGTGGGGAGGTAGCCTGTGTGGCAGCAACCTTCCCGTCGGAAGTTCAGCGGACGGTGAAAACGTGCGCCAAACTCATAATGAGCCCCTCAATCTTAGAGAGCTTGTTTAGTGGCAACGATTCCACAATGGCCTTCATGGGCCATTTTAGTTACTTGCTGTTGCAGACACTCCTGAATGACAATTCTTGAACCCCTCAGGATAATTCAGTTTTGTGTCATGGACAGTTCATCTCTGACATTTTTGTACTTCTGATAGTTGCTGTCACTGGTAAAAGGTGGAGTATGTTTGCTTCTATGACTGATATGTAATAATGTCTTAACTTTAACATGTCACTATCTGGACTCGTGGCAGTGACAATTTATTCCAATGAAATGGCAGCTAGTGTATTTGATTTCACAATGAAATTTATCAGCAGTCATAGAGGTGGTAACTTGACATTGTAAAGGCATTCTTGAGAAGTAGTTTGCAGGGTTTTGATCTTTCCCCAGATGATGCACAACTGTGTAATTGTACTCTTGTAATCGTAGAACCCCAACTTTCAATTCATAGATATCGTGGCTTTTGGATTGCCAAAGGTGGTCAGCAATGCTTGATGATCTGTCACAAGCGTGAAAGGTTTTCCGTACAGGAACATATAGAAATGTTCACAAGCACAAACCACTGCTAAACTTTCCTTTTCTGGTTGTGAAGCATGTTCAGTCTGGGACAAACTTCTACTTGCATAGGACACAATGGCGGTGATTCTAACCGCGGCGGGTGGCGGTCGCCGCCCGCCATGCGGTTACCACCAAATGACCGCACCGCGGTCACAAGACCGCAGCGGCCATTCTGGCTTTCCCGCTGTGCTGGCGGGCGACTGCCAAAAGGCCGCCCGCCAGCACAGCGGGAAAGTCCCAGCAACGATGAAGCCGGCTCCGAATGGAGCCGGCGGAGTTGCTGGAGTGCGACGGGTGCAGTAGCACCCGTCGCGAATTTCAGTGTCTGCTAGGCAGACACTGAAATTCTTTTTGGGGCCCTCTTACGGGGGCCCCTGCAGTGCCCATGCCATTGGCATGGGCACTGCAGGGGCCCCCAGGGGCCCGCGGCACCCCCTACCGCCATCCTGTTCCTGGCGGGAGACCCGCCAGGAACAGGATGGCGGTAGGGGGTGTCAGAATCCCCATGGCGGCGGAGCGCGCTCCGCCGCCATGGAGGATTCTCAAGGGCAGCGGAAAGTCGGCGGTCAGAATGCCCAGCGGTGCACCGCCAGCCTGTTACGGTCATTCGCCCTGGCGGTTTTTACCGCCAGGGTTAGAATGACCACCAATATGTCTTTAAGCATTTGGCAGTACACTGTGTTGTGTAAGGATAGCGCCTAACGCGACTGGGCTAGCATCAAAAACAACTTCAGTATGTAGCTTTGGATCAAAATATGCCATTTCAGTAGCATTGTCAATAGCTTGCTTAATTCTCTTGAAGCTTTGCTCGCATTCATGTGACCAGTGAAACAAAACATTCTTTTTTGTCAGCTCTCTCAATGGAGCACTCACAGTGGCAAAGTCTCGTATATATCTGGAACAATAACTGGCCTTGCCAAGAAATGAATGTAACATGGAAGCATCTTGTGGGGGACTGCCAGTTGACAACACTTGCACCTTAGCTGGATCGGGTGCCATGCCCCCCATCAGAAGAGATATGGTCAAAAAACTTAAGCTTTATCTTATTGAATTCACATTTCTCAGCATTTATTGTTAAACCTACATGAACAAGTACATAATGCTCGTGTCTTAAAGATTTGTCATCTTCCTTCGGTGTAGCTCCAAAACCAAAAAGTAATTGTTACAGCTGAAAGCATTTACAACAGGTTGTATGATACGTTTAATGACAGCTTGAAAAATCTTAGCAGCTGATGATACACCAAAACTTAGGGCCTGATTTAGAGTTTAGCAGACGGGTTACTCCATCACAAAAGTGACGGATATCCTGTCCTCTGTATTACAATGTCCATAAGATGTAATGGAGGTTTAATATGGTGAACAGGATATTCGTCATGTTTGTGACAGAGTAAGCCCATCCACCAAACTCTAAATCATGCCCTTAGTCTTATTTATCAACACAGACCAATAAGTGTTGAAAAGGTTGTATTGTTCCTGTAATTCTCCTTGAGTTCCAACCAACTGATGATATCTTCTATTTAAATCGGGGCAAGAGAAAACTTTTGCAACATTCAATTATGTTATAATGTCAGCAATGTGCGGACATGTTCACTCGATTCATATCCATTCAGATGTTTACAGCTCCTTCACTGTCCTTTTCAGGCACAATCACTATGGGAGACACCCATGGTGTCCAAGCAGTAGAATGCTTAATGATATCATGCCTAAGTAATGATTTAAGTTCCTTTTCAACAGCTTCAAATGAAATGCAATTCTTCTGTGTCTTTGAGCAACAAGGCAAACTTCCTCATTGATATGCAACTGTACTTTCATAGTCTTAAGTTTTCCTAACTCATGAAATAATGAAGGGAACTGACTTACTATTTTGTGATGGGCATCCATATTGTTGTTCATTGACATCAGTCCTATATGAGCAGCTGTGCTGAAAGTGAGTAGACAGGGACTTGACACTGTAACTTGAAGTACATGAATAGAAGCTTGCATTTTTGTATTCTTGTGCTTCATAGTCACTAAAATGAATCTTTACTTTTCAAAGGTATCAATGCAGTCTATTTGTACACTTTTGTTTTTGATGGCGTCAGTCGTGTTAGTGGACATAGTTCATTATCTTTCTCCTCAGGCATAATATTTATCAACACTGCTGCCGATCATAAAAGGTATTGCACAACAATTTATTTCCAGTGTAATCTTTAGACAATGTTTGAATGACTTGGGTGCTTTCTCATGTCAACTTTTCTTTGAACCATAGGGCAGGGCGCCGTGTACGCAAGAGGCAGGAAATATACCTGTGTAGTTTACATGTCCTGGTAGTGTAAAACTCCTAAATAAGCTTTTACACTGCTTTGAGGCCTTCTCCCTTCATAGGCTAACATTGGGGCTACCCTCATATATTGTTTGAGTGGTAGCTGCTGATCTGAAAGGAGTAGAAAGGTCATATTTAGGATGGCCAGAATGGTGATACAAAATCCGGCTGACTGGTGAAGTTGGATTTAATATTACTATTTGAGAAATGCCACTTTTAGAAAGTGAGCATTTCTCTGCACTTAAATTCTTCTGTGCCTTACTATCCATGTCTGGCTGGGTTTAGTTGACAGCTCCCATGTGCATTCACTCAAACACACCCCAAACACAGGTTACTCAGCCTTACTTGCATACATCTGCATTTTGAATGGGTCTTCCTGGGTTGGAAGGGTGGAGGGCCTGACACTTGCATGTCAAAGGACAGAAGCCTGCCCTCACACAAAGGACTGCCACACCCCCTACTGGGACCCTTTCACACTTCTAAGCCACTTCAAAGGCACATTTGGGTATTTAAACGGGGCCTCTGACCCAACCTACTGGGACACTTCCCGGAGAAGAGAACCTAAACCAGAACCTGCATCCTGCCAAGAAGAACTGCCTGGCTGCCCAAAAGACTCACCTGTCTGCTTTCTGTGAAGGACTGCTGGCTTGCTGCTGCCCTCCTACCTCGCTGCTCTCTGGCTGTGGTGAGAAGTGCTCTGAAATGGCTTGGATAGAGCTTGCCTCCTGTTCCCTGAAGTCACAGGACCAAAAAGACTTCATCTCTACAAGATGGACTCCTTGTGCAGCAAACATCAATGCACAGCCTGCTAGAAATGACGCACAGCCTGCACCGTGGTGAAAAATTCCCCGCACGGCGAACCGGAATGACGTAGCCCGACTTTGCAATGAGAAGATCGATGCATCACCAGCGTAGCGACCGAAAATTCGACGCATGGCCCACTGGATCGACGCACAGCCGAGCCGGAATGACACAGCCTGACTTCCAGAGATGAATCGATGCAGCACCTGCCATGCGGTAGACATTTCCACACAAAGCCCACTGGATCGATGCAGCCCCTGTGACTTCATCCTGTCAGCGTCGGAAATCCATGCAACGTCCGAAAACGGGTGTCCGAAAACCCTACAACCCAAAGAGGATCCACGACCGAGTGCCAGAAATCGACGCACAGCAGTCCCTGAGTGAAAACGAAATGACGCATCGCCGTGTGCGGCCCGAGAAATCAGCGCACACCCCCTTTGTTTCCACCCGTCTCCTCCTCTGCAATTCTTTGCTGAGATTTTGCACGCGAACCAGGTACTTTGTGCTTCAAAGAGACATTTATTGCTTTTTCAAGACTAAAAACACTTTGTATCACTTTTACAGTGATATTTCAACATATACTTATTGCATTTTAATCGTTTTGACCTGCATCTTATCAAATAAACATGATGTATTTTTCTAAACACGGTGTGCTGTATTTTTGTGGTGCTATACTGTGTTATTGCATGATTTATTGCACAAATACTTTACACATTGCCTTCTGAGTTAAGCCTGACTGCTCAGTGCCAACCTACCTGAGTGTGTGCACAGGATAATTTGGATTGTGTGTGACTTACCCTGACTAGAGTGAGGGTCCTTGCTTGGACAGGGGTAACCTGACTGCCAACCAAAGACCCCATTTCTAACATCAATGTTCTGCTTTTTGGTGTTAGTTTCAGGAAGGCAGCAGCATTGTAACTGTTAACAGAATTGGCTAACTGCGAATTGAGCACTCTCCGGCTTCTTCTGGTGGTCTTGGTGAATTGTTTTTTGCACACTATCTCTGAGACCTTGTGACGTACTAACATCTGGATCATCTGTAACAGTATGTGCATCTGTGACCCCTTTCTTGGTCTCCATTGGCCCCTTCACTTTCTGGAGACTTCTGAAGATGTGCTGATCAGCCACCCCTCAGCTTTGATGGTGTGCCGCTTTAAATATTGGACTGCTCCATAAGCGCAATCCCTGTGCTTCTTCTTGTGTCTCTTTACCCGCCGCTGAGGTCGAAAAGCTGTTCTTTTCGAGGCTCAGGTAAGTGTAGAAACTACAGTGGTCATTACAACCCTGGTGGTCGGTGTTAAAGCAGCGGTAAAACCTCCAACAGGCCGGCGGTAAAAAAATGGAATTACGACTGTGGCGGAAACCACCAACATAGACAGCCACTTTAACACTCCGACTGCCATGGCGGTACAAACAAACACCGCGGCGGTAACCGCCAATAGACAGGCGGAACACAATGTACAGCCCACAGTATTAAAAGCCACCAATCCGCCACCTTTTCCGGGGCGGATTCACCGCGAACAAAAACACAGCGGAAACAGGACTTCAAAGGGAAAACGCTCACCTCAACACACCCCACAAGGAACCAGGATGCCATGGAACCGGAGCTCCAGATTCTGCCAGCCTTTATCTTCCTGCTCCTCTACCAGGAGCACGAACGCCAGCGGCGAAGACAACGGTGAGTACTGCACCTACGACCCAGGGGAGGGAGGAGGGAAAAAACAGTAACACACACGCAACACGCAACACCCCCACCCCCACCCTCACCCACTACAACACACACACTAATACATATTGATACATCACAGTTACACCTCCCAACCCCCCCTGGAAGAATGCAAGGACAAAAGGAAATGAGTCGAATAATTGTGATATATTCAATTACATACATCAAAAATATTTACAAATATATACATTTATACTATATACAATTAAATACACCAAGAACACAAGTCCAAGGGATTCCACCATCATAGTCCGTTGATCACTGGGCCCAAAAGGCATGGGCGAGGCCCACACTCAATACCCGAACAAGACGGAGAGAACACAGCAGGGGCATCAGTTAGAAATAAAACAGGCACCTCAGGGGGAAGGGAGGGGGGGGCACCTCAGCCGGTTGAGTGCACGACACCAGATCCACAAGGGGGCTCCATGCCCACAGTTCAATCCTGGGGAGTGCAAAGCCACAGTCTCACAAGTCTCTACAGTGGGTGGTTTGCCTACTGTTCAATCCTGGGGAGTGCAAAACCACAGTCTCACAAGTCTCTACAGTGGGTGGTTTGCCCACTGTTCAAACCTGGGGAGTGCAAAGCCATAGTCTCACAAGTCTCTACAGTGGGTGGTTTGCCCACTGCTGCATCCTGGGGAGTGCAAAGCCACAGTCTCTCAAGTGGATAACATTCTCCACTGGTTCTGGAGGGGGCATTGTGCCCAGAGTGCTTCATCCTGCCAAGGACTGAGGTAGTGGATGCCTTTCTCTACTGGTTCTGGAGGGGGCATTGTGCCCAGAGTGCTTCATCCTGCCAAGGACTGAGGTAGTGGATGTATCTCTCCACTGGTTCTGGAGGGGGCTTGGTGCCTAGAGTGCTTCATCCTGCCAAGGACAGAGGTAGTGGATGTATCTCTCCACTGGTTCTGGAGGGGGCTTGGTGCCCAGAGTGATTCATCCTGCCAAGGACTGAGGTAGTGGATGTGATACTCCACTGGTTCTGGAGGGGGCATTGTGCCCAGAGTGCTTCATCCTGCCAAGGACTGAGGTAGTGGATGTATCTCTCCACTGGTTCTGGAGGGGACTTGGTGCCCAGAGTGCTTCATCCTGCCAAGGACTGAGGTAGTGGATGCCTTTCTCCACTGGTTCTGGAGGGGGAATTGTACCCAGAGTGCTTCATCCTGCCAAGGACTGAGGTAGTGGATGTATCTCTCCACTGGTTCTGGAGGGGGCTTGGTGCCCTGAGTGCTTCATCCTGCCAAGGACTGAGGTAGTGGATGCCTTTCTCCACTGGTTCTGGAGGGGGCATTGTGCCCAGAGTGCTTCATCCTGCCAAGGGCTGAGGTAGTGGATGTATCTCTCCACTGGTTCTGGAGGGGGCTTGGTGCCCAGAGTGCTTCATCCTGCTCGTGGCAGCCTCAGTAGCGTCAGAGCTTTTGGCGCTCATTGGCCTGCGGTGCTCGTGGCGGCGGTGTCCTTTTCAGCGCTGCTTGTGGCGGCGGTGTGCAGTTCAGAGGTGCTTGTGGCGGTGGTGTCCTTGGCAGCGGTTCAGCTGCTGGCGGTCTTGTCCTGTTCAGTGGTGCTTGTTGCGGCGGTGTCCTTGGCAGCGGTTCATCTGGTGGCGGCGGTGTCCTTGTCAGCGGTTCAGCTAGTGGCGGTCTTGTCCTGACCTGCAGGGCTGCTGGCGGCGATGTCCTGGACAGCGGTTCAGCTGGTGGCGGTGTCCTGGGCAGCGGTTCAGCCGTTGGCGGTCTTGTCTTTGGCAGCGGGGCTGCTACTGGCGGTCCTGTCTTTGGCAACGGGGCTGCTGGCGGTCGCCTCCTGGGCAGCGGGGCTGCTGCTGGCAGTCCTGTCTGTGGCAGCGGGGCTGCTGGTGATCACCTCCTGGGCAGCGGGGCTGCTGCTGGCGGTCCTGTCTGTGGCAGCGGGGCTGCTGGCGGTCACCCCCTGGGCAGCGGTGCTGCTGCTGGCTGTCTTTTCCTGGGCAGTATGGCTGCTGGCGGTCGCCTCCTGGGCAGGGGGGCTGCTGCTGGCAGTCCTGTCTGTGGCAGTGTGGCTGCTGGCGGTCGTCTCCTGGGCAGCTGGGCTGCTGCTGGCAGTCTTCTCCTGGGCAGTGTGGCTGCTGGCGGTCGCCTCCTGGGCAGTGTGGCTGCTGGCGGTCTTGTACGCTGTGCTGATCGTCCCAGACTTGCCGGTTTTACTGTGCCCCTTCCCCACCTTGGATGGTGTCACAGCTGTTTCCACACTCCCAACTGTACCCCTGGGAGCGGCTTTGGTGGCTGGTTTCTTTCCCTTCTCCCGTCGGGCACTGGCCAACTTTTTATGCTTGACAGGTGGGGGACTGTCCGTGTTGTGGCTCCTTGCCACACTGCCTGCTCTGCTGCCTGGTGCACTCCATAATCCAGTGACTACTGGCACCACTGGTCCCGCCGATGTTGTGGTTGAGGTGCGAGGTTGGGACCTGGAGAGTCTGGCCCTAGGAGACTGAAGGGGTGGGGGAGGTGAGGGAAAGAGGTCAAGGCTGGCCAGGAAAAGTTTCTTAGGAACACTGGGAAGGGTAGCTGGAGGGGGTTTGGGAGTGTAGGAAGAGGTTGTGGTCGTAGGAGGTGTACGTTTGCTGACTTTGGGTGAAGGTGCATGGGCTGGAGGCTGTCGTGAGGTGGATGGCTGTTGGGTGGGTGTGTGGCTGCGTTTGTGTACCTTGAGAGGTGGCCTCACAGACACACTGGGAGAGGACACAGGGGATGTGTGAATGGTAGTGGGGGTGGTGAGTGCACGTGAGCGGGGTGTGGTGGTGTGTGTGCTGGTGATGGAGGTAGTGGCTGAGGATGTAGTGGATGCAGGTGTGAGTGGAGACGTGACAGGGAGGGAGGAGGGAGACGAGGAGGAGGGGGACACAGTGGAGGCAGTGGATGTTGGTGTGTCTGAATGTGTGTGATGCTTGCGTGAGTGCCTGTGGGATGTGTGGTGCTTATGTTTGCCAGAGCTACCCTTGTGTGTTGAGGTGTGTGCATGCTGGTCTGATGGTGTGCTTGGGATATGCTGAGGTACAGGGGTGTGGGTCTGGGTGGAGGAAGTTGGAGGGGGGAGGCTAGAGACAAGGAAAATGGCTGCCATCAGTGCTGAGGCCAGAGTCTGAAAAGCTCGCTGAAGGGCTGCCTGACCAGAGTGAATGCCCTCCAGGTATGCATTGGTTTGTTGCAACTGCCTCTCTACACCCTGTGTGGCATTCAAAATGGTAGACTGCCCAACAGTGAGGGACCTGAGGAGGTCAATGGCCTCCTCACTGAGGGCAGCAGGGGTGACAGGGGTAGGGGCTGAGGTGCCTGGGGAGAAGGTGATGCCCTCCCTCCTGGGTGAGCGGGCACGGGGCAAAGGCTGAGGGGCTGCTGGGAGGGCGGTGCTGGTATGGGGGGGTGGCGGCTGTACTTGTAGATGTGGGGGGCACAGATAGGGCCGCCACCGCAAGGGAGCTCCCATCAGAGGAGGAGTCCGTCTCGCTCGTGTCAGCTCCTGTCCCAGCCGTGTAGTTCCACTCGCCCTCCGTCCCACTGTTGAATTCGGAGTCCGTAGTCTCGCCCGCCAGGGCCATGTGGGATGCAGCTCCCTCCTGCTCCGGTGCCACTGCTCCTCCGCCTGATGATGCTAATGCACACAAGAACAGGGAGACCACAAAAAGGGGGGGGGAGACAGAAATAAGACATGTTCAGTGCATGCAATACCGCTACCGTTGGTGGACACGACAGACACAGAAGCCCCCTGCACTACGCCACGCACTTGGGGTCCTCTATTCAATCCCTGAGACATGGTTTACAAGGCTATGGCCGATTTCTCCACACATGGATTTCACAGGAGCCTGACTACGTGTAGTTGGCACTGTATACAGTTGGGGTGGGGTGCAACAGGGCCTGCCTGAAGAAGGGAACTTAACTAGCAAACTCGCCCTGGCCTAGGGGAACCCACAGCCCACCTCCCCCACCCGTACACCTACAATATGTGCTGAATCAGCTGAATGAGAGTGTACTCACCCCCTTGTTGCTGCTGTGATGCCCTGAGGCGCCCATCCAACTCTGGGTATGCCATCGCCAGGATCCTGAACATCAGGGGGGGTCATGGTGCGACGGGCACCTCTCCAACGTTGGGAGGCCATCCCCAGCTGGGCCTCCGCTGTCTTCTTGGTCAAGCGGCGAATGTACTCCCATCTTTTCCGGCAGTGGGTGCTCCGTCTGTGGTAGACCCCCAGGTTCTGGACTTGCTTGGCGATGGCACGCCAAATATCCTTCTTCTGATGGGCGCTGACCTACAGGAATTGTACAGGGGAAAAAGAGAAGTAATTAAAAACTGCACTGTCACAGTCATTGGCCCGCATCCCTACCCTTGCCATGATGCACATGCACTCACCGTTGTTTAATGCACGCCTCATTCTCCCCCCCCATCTTTCATCCACCCCACTCCACACAGCCATTGCCCATACAGCATGCTCATAGTGTACTTACCTATTTGTCTGGAGGACCATAGAGTAGCGTGTACTGGTGGAGGACCCCATCCACGAGTTTCTCCAGCTCCTCCGTGCTGAAGTCAGGGGCCCTTTCCCCAGATACACGAGCCATTGTCTCTTCCAGACTGAGGTCACAGCAGCACTTGCAGTGTAGGTCCTCTCCTGTCGAAGATCAGGTATCGAGTGATTGAACAGACAGAAAATGGCGGTCACGTCCGCGGCGGTGTGTACCGTCACCACCGGCATACATCATCATACGACTCCCAGCTCATCCTCTCCCTCACCAAGGACCCGCACACCACCAAGTCCAACCTCCACGAGGGAATACAGGCTGTTGCCGAATGGATGAGAAACAGCCGCCTGAAACTGAACTCTGACAAGACGGAGGTCCTCATCCTCGGACCCAACCCCTCCGCCTGGCACGACTCCTGGTGGCCAACATCTCTAGGAACCCCACCGACACCGACCGACCACACACGCAATCTGGGCTTCATCCTCGACTCCTCCCTCTCCATGACAAAACAGGTCAACGCAGTCTTCTCCTCCTGCTACAACACGCTCTGCATGCTCCGCAGGATCTACAAGTGGATCCCACCAGACACAAGAAAAACAGTGACACAGGCCCTCGTTAGCAACAGGCTAGACTACGGCAACACACTCTACACAGGCATCCCGACAAAACACCTGCAGCGCCTCCAACGCATCCTCAACGTACCACGCCGCAACCACATCACACCCCATCTGAGAGACCTCCACTGGCTCCCCGTTGACAAGAGGATCACATTCAAGCTCCTCACCCACGCACACAAAGCACTCCACAACACCGGACCTGCTTACCTCAACAACAGACTCAGCTTCTACACCCCCACCTGACAGCTCCGCTCCACAGACGTCGTATTCGCCACCGTCCCCCGCATCCGCCGAAAGACATCCGGCGGCAGATCCTTCTCCTACCTCGCCGCGAAGACATGGAACACTCTCCCAACCAACCTGCGACGGACCCAGGACCTACTCACCTTCAGAAGACTCCTCAAGACCTGGCTCTTCAACCAGTAGCAGCGTATCCCTCCCCCCCCTCAGCGCCTTGAAACCCTAATGGGTATGTAGCGTGCTCAATAAATATATTGATTGATTGATTGATTGATCATTGGCTCCTGGGACCCATAGGGTCCAATGTTAACCAATGCAGAATTGCGCTGTGGTCTTCGACCGCCTACCGCGACGGTGTACAATGCCAGCGCAGTTACCTCATATCTCCTTGTCCCACCTTACAGGTCAGGCAGCCGCCATTTCAGGGGCCCACGTGGCTTTATTTTTGACTGCGTCACACATACCTAGGCCTTGCCTAAACACTCATACAGGCCAATTTCGATTTATGAATATTTTCAGAGTAAGCTGTGTTTACGTACCTCAGAGTTGGTTGACTCTGTGCTCGCTGTTCTCCTCCATAGGCACCGTCCGCTGGGTCATGTGAGGAGATGGCGGCATCCTCCGGTGTACAGACCACTGGTGGACCTGTCGACAATGGAGGAAAGACATGTGATCATCACCTACAGGCTTGATAGTGCCACAATCCAGGAACTGTGTGCCCAGTTAGAGCCTGACCTGATGTCAGCTATCCGCCATCCCACAGGAATCCCCCCTCAAGTGCAGGTGCTGTCAGTACTCCATTTCCTTGCAAGTGTGTCTTTTCAAACAACAGTGGCCATAGCATCAGGGATGTCCCAGCCTATGTTTTCCAACGTGTTGTCCAGAGTGTTGTCTGCCCTGCTGAAACACATCGTTTTCCCTCAGGTGGAGGATTTGCCTACAGTGAAAGGTGACTTCTATGCCCTGGGACATACCCCCAACATCATAGGTGCCATTGATGGGACACATGTGGCCTTGGTCCCCCGCAGGAGTGAACAGGTGTACAGAAACCGGAAGAGTTACCATTCCATGAATGTGCAGATGGCGTGTTTGTCAGACCTGTACATCTCCTATGTCAATGCAAAATTCCCTGGCTCAGTGCATGACGCTCACATCCTGCAGAATAGCAGCATCCCTTATGTGATGGGGCAACTACAGAGGCACCGGGTGTGACTATTAGGTGAGCACCTGGACCCAAATCAGTGGGAATAGTTGTCTGGGTCTGTGGATGTCCTTATGAGTCAGTGTGTGTCTAACAGTTGTCCCTCGCCATTTGCAGGTGACTCTGGTTACCCCAACCTGTCATGGCTACTGACCCCAGTGAGGAATCCCAGGACAAGGGCAGAGGAACGCTAAAATGAGGCCCATGGGCGAACTAGGAGGATTATAGAGTGGACCGTCGGCCTCCTGAAGCCCAGGTTCCGGTGCTTACATATAACAGGTGGTTCCCTAAACTACTCACCAAAGAAGGTGTGCCAGATCCTCGTGGCCTGCTGTATGCTTCACAACTTGGCTTTGCGACGACAGGTGTCTTTTCTGCAGGAGGATGGTCCAGATGGAGGTGCTGTGGCAGCTGTGAATCCTGTGGACAGTGAAGACGAGGAAGCAGAAGAAGAGGACATCGACAACAGGAACACGGTGATCCTGCAATACTTCCAGTGAGACACAGGTAAGAAGACAAACCTGCCTGCTACATCTAATTTGAAACTACTACCTCTCTACTGTCTGTCATTTTCACCCAGTGTATGGTCACTGAGTTGTCACTTTCCCTTACGATTTCACAGATGTGGGTCCCACTGTGTGACATCTGCCTTGTTTCCTCATGGACTAGAGCTGTGTGACATAGGTATGTTGACATTACATTTGAAAGAGCATTTTGGCACTGTAATTGCTAATACACTATTTCAAAATCACAGACAGACTCCAGATTGTTTTGTGCTTTAAGGGAGTTTATTTAAGTGGTCAATATTGGAGGGGGTTGTAAAATGGTGAGGGGTGATGGTGGTGGGATGTCCATGGCAGAGTCCAGTCTATTAATCTCACAGGTGCATTTTCCAAAGGGGCATAGGAAGTGGAGCTGGGGCAGTTTAAGGATGGACAAGGTGACAAGGTTGGACAAAAGGATGACATTCAGGGTGGTCTCATTTCTTGGCGGGGGTCTTGTCATCGTTCTCTGTCTTTGTCCTGGATCTCAGGGACCGTTTGCGGGGTGGTTCTCCCTCTGCAGAGGGTGGGGTTCTGGTGTGGTGGTCCTGTGGCGGTGCCTCCTGTCCACTAGCGCCTGCGGAGGTGGTGGGCAGTTCATCGTCCAGGCTTGTGTCAGGGGCCCCTTGTTGTGCCACAGTGTCCCCCCTGGTGTTTATGAGTTCCTTCAGCACCCCTACAATGGTGCCCAGGGTGGAATTGATGGATTTGAGTTCCTCCCTGAAGCCCAAATACTGTTCCTCCTGCAGCCGCTGGGTCTCCTGAAACTTGGCCAGTACCGTTGCCATCGTGTCCTGGGAATGGTGGTAGGCTCCCATGATGTTGGAGAGGGCCTCGTGGAGAGTGGGTTCCGTGGGCCTGTCCTCCCCCTGTTGCACAGCACCCCCCCCAGTTCCCCTGTTGTCCTGGGCCTCTGTCCCCTGAACCGTGTGCCCACTGCCACTGTCCCCAGGTCCCTGGTGTTGTTGGGGTGGTGGGTTAGCCTGGTTTCCCTGAAGTGGTGGACACACTGCTGCTTGACGTGTCCTGGGGAAAGAGGTATGGGCCCACTGGGTGGGTGCTGTGCTGGTGTTTCCAGAGGGGGGAAGCTCTGTAGTGGCCTGTGCCAGTGTGAGGGGAACCGACTGTCCCGATGTCCCAGATGGGTCGCACTGGTCGTCTAGATCCAGTTGGACAGAGCTGCTGTCATCACTGTGGGCCTCTTCTGTGGGTGGAGTGGACATGTCTGGACCCTCCTGAAGCCCAGGTTCCGGTGCTTACATATAACAGGTGGTTCCCTAAACTACTCACCAAAGAAGGTGTGCCAGATCCTCGTGGCCTGCTGTATGCTTCACAACTTGGCTTTGCGACGACAGGTGTCTTTTCTGCAGGAGGATGGTCCAGATGGAGGTGCTGTGGCAGCTGTGAATCCTGTGGACAGTGAAGACGAGGAAGCAGAAGAAGAGGACATCGACAACAGGAACACGGTGATCCTGCAATACTTCCAGTGAGACACAGGTAAGAAGACAAACCTGCCTGCTACATCTAATTTGAAACTACTACCTCTCTACTGTCTGTCATTTTCACCCAGTGTATGGTCACTGAGTTGTCACTTTCCCTTACGATTTCACAGATGTGGGTCCCACTGTGTGACATCTGCTTTGTTTCCTCATGGACTAGAGCTGTGTGACATAGGTATGTTGACATTACATTTGAAAGAGCATTTTGGCACTGTAATTGCTAATACACTATTTCAAAATCACAGACAGACTCCAGATTGTTTTGTGCTTTAAGGGAGTTTATTTAAGTGGTCAATATTGGAGGGGGTTGTAAAATGGTGAGGGGTGATGGTGGTGGGATGTCCATGGCAGAGTCCAGTCTATTAATCTCACAGGTGCATTTTCCAAAGGGGCATAGGAAGTGGAGCTGGGGCAGTTTAAGGATGGACAAGGTGACAAGGTTGGACAAAAGGATGACATTCAGGGTGGTCTCATTTCTTGGCGGGGGTCTTGTCATCGTTCTCTGTCTTTGTCCTGGATCTCAGGGACCGTTTGCGGGGTGGTTCTCCCTCTGCAGAGGGTGGGGTTCTGGTGTGGTGGTCCTGTGGCGGTGCCTCCTGTCCACTAGCGCCTGCGGAGGTGGTGGGCAGTTCATCGTCCAGGCTTGTGTCAGGGGCCCCTTGTTGTGCCACAGTGTCCCCCCTGGTGTTTATGAGTTCCTTCAGCACCCCTACAATGGTGCCCAGGGTGGAATTGATGGATTTGAGTTCCTCCCTGAAGCCCAAATACTGTTCCTCCTGCAGCCGCTGGGTCTCCTGAAACTTGGCCAGTACCGTTGCCATCGTCTCCTGGGAATGGTGGTAGGCTCCCATGATGTTGGAGAGGGCCTCGTGGAGAGTGGGTTCCGTGGGCCTGTCCTCCCCCTGTTGCACAGCACCCCCCCCAGTTCCCCTGTGTTCCTGGGCCTCTGTCCCCTGAACCGTGTGCCCACTGCCACTGTCCCCAGGTCCCTGGTGTTGTTGGGGTGGTGGGTTAGCCTGGTTTCCCTGAAGTGGTGGACACACTGCTGCTTGACGTGTCCTGGGGAAAGAGGTATGGGCCCACTGGGTGGGTGCTGTGCTGGTGTTTCCAGAGGGGGGAAGCTATGTAGTGGCCTGTGCCAGTGTGAGGGGAACCGACTGTCCCGATGTCCCAGATGGGTCGCACTGGTCGTCTAGATCCAGTTGGACAGAGCTGCTGTCATCACTGTGGGCCTCTTCTGTGGGTGGAGTGGACATGTCTGGACCCTCCTGTCCGGTGACATTGGGTAGGGGTCCTGCAGGGGTAAAAAGCATGATTATTGCATCTGTGTGTGCCATGTTGTGCAATGGGTGGGTGACCGTGTACCCCAATGCTTGCATTCCTGTGTAGGACCTTGTGTGATGATGGTTTAGGGGGGTGTATGGGTATGTGCAGTGGCCATGCTTTGGTGATGGGTGTCCATGTTTTGGTGTTGCATGCAGGGTTTGGTGTTGGGATGGGTGGTTTGTGATATTGCGACATGTGTGAGGAGTAGGAGTGATGGGGGTGAGGGCGAGGGTGGTGGTATGTGATGCCATGCAGGTAGGGTGGGTGATATAGTAGTAAAGATTTGACTTACCAGAGTCCATTCCTCCAGCTACTCCTGCGAAGCCCTCAGGATGCAGAATAGCCAAGACTTGCTCCTCCCATGATGTTAGTTGTGGGGGAGGAGGCGGAGGTCTGCCGCCAGTCCTCTGTACTGCGATGTGGTGTCTTGAGACCACGGAACGCTCCTTCCCCCCGTAGGTCGTTCCACCTCTTCCTGATGTCATCCCTATTTCTTGGGTGCTGTCCCACTGCGTTGACCCTGTTCATGATTCTTCGCCATAGCTCCATCTTCCAGGCTATGGAGGTGTGCTGCGCCTGTAATCTGAATAGCTGTGGCTCTACCCGGATGATTTCCTCCACCATGACCCTGAGCTCCTCCTCAGAGAGTCTTTGTCGTGCCATGGGGTGGTGTGGGTGATGTGTGGGGTGGTGTGTGTTGTGATGTGTGAGGTGATAATTAGTGATGTGTTGTGTGAGGTGCGTGGATTTTATGTGGGTGATGGTGTTGAGTGCCTGTGGATTCTCGTTTGTAGATGGTGGTGTCTCTCTGTGGCCTTCAGTCGCAGTTGTTGTCGTAGTGGTTTGTGGGCGATGTGGGTGTGTGTTTTATATTGTATCAGGTGTGTGTATTTCGAATTGTCCAATGTGGATGTGTTTTGAAAGTGTGTGTGTATTTTGAGCGTGGCGGTGTGTACCGCCAATGGAATATCGCAGTTGAAAGACCACTGCGTGGATTCGTGGGTCGTGATAGTGTGGGCATATTCCTGTTGGCGTGACGGTGGAGGATTTGTTATCGCCAGTTTATCACTGACCTTTGGTGTGGCGGACTTGCATGGGTGTCTAGATTTTGGCGGATTCCGGGCTTTGGGTCATAATGACCGTGGCGGAATTCCGCAGCGGTGTGTTGGCGGTCTTCTGCACGGCGGTAAGCGGCTTTTACCACCAATGTTGTAATGGCCCCCTATGTGTTTCATTACCAATCGTTCTGTTAGCTAGCGCTCCTTTCTGTATCTGTGTTTGGCTGTGTTTGGGGGTATCACTTCATGCACCCTTCACTTTATATTGCATAGTAGTGTGGTCCCTTTCTGAATGGCCTTGTTTGTAGTTTTCAGTGATGCGTAGCCTTCTCAGTAAGGCTTTCTTTATGTTTGGATGCTTTATATCAGCTGGATTTGTGTTTTGACTCCATGTATGCCAATCATTGATTTGGCACTTTGACAAAGACACACATGGCAAGTACAAGCAGTTTGCTTGGACCACGGCAAACTCTCTGGGAGAGCACTGTTGATCATTGGGTTAATTATCCCCCATCTCATCACCAGTTGGAGCATCTTCCCCAGCCTGGGTACCCGTCAATGACCCAGTCACACACAGCTATGTATTACATGTCTTTATTTTTCAGCGAGTAATTCAACATTCTAAACCCGCGTTCACTTCATCACGTTCTAAAATTGACATCATCATTCTACTGAGTCTTTCAGGATCCAAAAAGATTCTTTCACCGTTCTCACAAGACATGACAATTTTCTAATGATAAACTTTTTCTGTTACACGCCTCCTCTGTTCTCCTTACTTCTCTTCTCTAAGCACTTATATGTGAGTAAAAGACAGTGGTATGAAGAGAAACACAGCAATACTGTTGACAATTTATTGCTTGGCAAATGCTTTGGGTTCATCAAATAATAGCATAATTGGCTACTGATAAACAAAATAACTACCAGCATTCTAAATTAGTTTCTTCAAATAGAATTGCTGAGGGTGTGTATCGATTTAAGCCATTAATATTAAAACAAACAATGGACAATGGAGCCATAAATAGTAAAAATATAATTCAAATTGCCAATAGAGAGATCAACATAAACCAACAAACAGCACCAAAGAGATTGTAGATTTATTTTCCCTGTTCTTATACCCCTTACACAGTCTTGCTCCCTTCTGTTACCCCATTATCCTTTCCAGCTCCCCAGCACCATCAGTACATGGCCAAGGGACCATACTCGCAGATGGTACACACTATATCCCTCATTATGGCATTTGCGGTAAATCCCGCTTAGCGCCGCGGTGACAGCTGCCAACATACCGTTGCAGAGGTGAACATCCGTTCCCCATATTATGACACACACACACATACACACACACAAACACACACACTAAACTGACATAATACTGCCACAAACACATATCCGCCAGTCCAAAAGTAACACCCATACCGTTACACCAACAAAACAATGCCCACCACAGTATGACTCACGAATCACCACGGCGGACATTCAATGGCGGTAAACCATTGCGGTACACACCAGCGCGGCTAGAATGGCCACCCAAAACAAAACAAAACAAAACAACATTGACCAAAAACACAGATCTGACGCTGATACACACTCCACAACAGCACTATAAAACACACACCCACATTACCCACAGCCATTTACGAGCATAAAAAATTGCCACAAGACTGACACAAAAATCACAGAGACAACTACACACACACTACAAACACCCGTTCATCCATCACGCACCCCACCACATTACTCAACACCCTCTACACAATACACACCACACAACACCAATGTCCCCACTAAGGCACCCCTGCTTCACTGATGAGGAGTTGCTAGTCATGGTGGAGGAAATAGTCAGGGTAGAGCCATAGCTGTTTGGAGAACAGGTACAGCAAATCTCCAGTGCCAGGAAGATGGAGCTATGGTGGAGGATTATGAACAGGGTGAACGCCATGGGACAGCATCCAAGAACAAGGGACAACATCAGGAAGAGGTGGAACGACCTATGGGGAAGGTATGTTCCAAGGCAGCAAGGCACCAGCTCGCCACCCAGAGGACTGGCGGTGGACCCCCACCTCGTCCCCCACAGCTTACAGCATGGGAGGAGCAAGTCTTGGCAATCCTGCATCCCGAGCAACTCACTGGAGTAGCCGGAGGACTGGACACTGGTGACTCAATATTTACTGCTTATCACCCCCCATACCTACATGCCATCTCACCCCCTCACCCTGAATCCCATCACTCCACTCCATCCCACATAGTGCACCTACACATGTGACTAGCCCCAATGCCAAGCCCTGCATGCCATAGCAATGCATGTACAGCCCTCCCAGCCCTGCATGTACACCTATCACCAAAGCATGCACAGCATGGAGAACTAACAATCCCACTATAAATCACCATACACAAACAAAGGTGGCAGGGCAACAGCAATGATAGAGGGGAAGCTAGGGATGTACAATATGTCACAGACATGAAGCATACTACATCACTTACATCCCCACAGGTGCCCCAGCCAATCTCAGTGGCGAGGAGGTGCCACAACTATCCAGTCCCCCAACAGAAGATGCCCCCAGTGATGACAGTAACTCTGGACTTCTGGATCTGGATAATCTTCCTAGCCCATCAGGGACCACTGGTCAGTCGGCCACCCCAGCCCACTCACAGTCTACCACAGAGCCTCCCCCTCAGTATCCAACACCATAGCACCCACCCAATGTAGCCACACTTCTGTCCCCAGGACACGTCAATCAGCAGTGTGCCCACCTGTACAGGGACCCCAGTCCACACCTCACAGCCAAGACAATCAGGATCCTGGGGTCAGTGGCAGTGAGCACACCTTTCAGGGGACACAGGCCCAGGGGGACAGGGACACTGGGAGGACAGTTGTGCACCAGGGGGAGGACAGGACCAGGGAACCGACTCTCCAGGAGGGACTGACCAATGTCCTGGGGGCTTACCAACAATCCCAGGACAAGATGGCCAGATCTTTAACAACATGCAGGAGAACAGGCAGCTGCAGGAAGTACACCATCAGGAGATCAGGGAAGATCTGCAGGCCCTCAACACCATCATGGTCTCCATAGCAGGGGTGCTGGCTGATATGGCCATCATCATGAGGGAATGGACAGCACACCAGCAGGCCCCTACGACTAGCCAGTCAACTGACCAGCCCTCCACATCTGATATAGCTAGTGGACAGGAGGCCCTGTCACAAGACCCACAGGCAGAGGAGTTAGAGTGCTTGGTGGATGGAGTCCTACCCCAGTATGGACAGCTGTCTGGGTCTCCAGACCAACAGGTGAGTACACCATGGGCACGAAGCGTGTGTTACGTGGAAAGGGCCCCTGCCTTCACTTTGGAGGAGTTAGGGATACAGCGCTTGGTCATGGCACGGTGCATGTGATAAGGTTGCATAGAGATGTGTGTGTAAGCATTGTGTCATGGGGGATATGTATGGTGGTAATGTAGATGGTGGGTGCCGGGTGATGTGTGTGCCAATGCAGATGCAAATGGTATTTGTGGGCCATATGTCTGACAGGCTGGAAGTATGTTTAATGGTGTCCTCCTGTCTGTATTACCTCTGCAGGTCAGCACCCATCAGAAGAAGGGATTGTGGCGTGCCATCGCCAACGATGTTCAGACCCTGGGGGTCTACCGCAGGTGGAGCACCCACTGTAGGAAAAGGTGAGAGGACCTGAGATGCTGGGCCTGGAAGACCGAGGAGGCCCAGCTGGGGATGGCCTCCCAACGAGGAAGGGGTGCCCGTCAGAGCCTGACCCCCCTGATGGCCCACATACTGGCGGTGGCCTACCCAGAGCTGGATGGGCGCTTGAGGGCGTCACAGCAGCCACAAGGGGGTGAGTGCAGTGAGTGTGACAGCAATTATTGGTAGGTGGCAAGGGATCCTGGTGATGGGTTTCAGTTAGTGGGTGCCCCTTTATGCCAGGTCAGACATTGCTGCGTGATCCAGCTCCAGGTAAATGGGTGTATTGCAATATCTAGTAACCTAGCTAGGTTGCATTCCATGTCAGACAGGGCTCAGTGGGTCCCAGGAGGGGTGCAGTTGTCAGTGCTTGACTCTCTTCTTGCTCTGCCACCTAGTAAATTGAATGACAGTGTGGTGCATACTGCACAATCCTGATCCCTGTATATGATGGTAATGTGTATGCCAACTGTGGTGTTGGTGCTGTAATTGACCCTGTCTCTCTCTCTCCCCCTTTTTGCTTCTGTCATCCTGTCCATGTGTGCATTAGCATCATCTGGCAGAGGAGCGGGGCACCGGCGACTGAGGGAGCTGCATCCAACAGGATCCAGGAGGCAGAGTCCACCGATGCCGAGGGAACCAGTGGGATGGAGCGCGAGGGGAGCACCACCGCGGAGACAGGAGGTGACAACACTGACTCTGATTCCTCCTCCAATGGAAGCTCCCTGGTGGTGGCGGACACCTCTGGGACCACCCCAGCTACAGGTGCAGCCGCCACCCCGAGAACCAGTACCGCCCTCACAGTAGCCCCACACTGAGTTGCCCGTGCCCACTCACCCAGGAAGGTGGCCACCTCCTTTGCCCCAGGCACCTCAGGCCCTGCCCCAGTCAGCCCTGCTGCCCTCAGTGAGGAGGCTATTGACCTGCTGAGATCCATCTCTGTAGGACAGTGAACCATTGTGAATGCCATCCAGGGGCTGGCATACCAGATGCAGCAATGCAATACATACCTGGAGGGCATCCACAGTGGATTGGCGGCCCAACAGAGACCGTTTCTGGCTCTGGCCTCCTCTCTGATGGCAGACAGTGTCCCTGTTCATACCATCCCCCTCCAACTACCACTTCCCAGTCCTAGTCACCTCAACCCCAACCCATCCCATGCACACATACAGACAAGCATGCACACAAAATATCACACAAGAGTGGCACAGTCAAACACAGGCAGCACACTTAAGGCCACAAGCACTTACACAAACAACAGACAGGTGCACACACAACAACATCCACTGCCTCCACTGTCTCCCCCTCCTGCTCCTCCTCCCTCACAGTCATGTCCACACTCACACCTACATGCACTGCATCAACAGCCACCATCACCACACCAAACAGCACACACACCTCACTTGCAGACACCTCCACAACATCCATCCATGCATCCCCTGTGTCCTCTCCCACCCTGTCTGCCCCCTTCCTAAGAGACACAAACACATGCACTCAGACTCCCAGCAGCCATCCACCTCACATCAGCACACTGCCCATGCATCTGCACCCAAGACCAGCAGACGTACACCTCCAACAACCACTCCCTCAACCTCCACTCCCATCCCTCCTCCCTCATCCCACCCCAACATCCCTAAGAAGCTTTTCCTTGTCCATCTTGACCTCTTCCCTCCCCCTTGACCCCCCGTCCTGCCCGTAACAGCAGGGTCCCAACGATCCAGCCCAGCACCTCAGCCAAACAGTCTGCCACTGCTCCCATTAAATCAACTGCTGTTGGCACAAAGGGGCCCCAGAGTGTGATGGCTGCCACTCCTACTGTGAGCACAGCTCCACCTCAAAAAGGGAGGACTAGGGTGGTAAAAAAGCAAGGAACAGGAGACGGGGACAGTGGGGGCACCTCCTAGTCGTGCAGGCAAATAAGGGAAGGATCGCACTCTACCTCCCAAGAAAGGGAAGGATCCCACTCCACCACCCAAGAAAGGGGAAGATCCCACTCCACCACCCAAAAAAAGGGAAGGTTCACACTTCACCACCAAAGAGAGTCAAGAGGCCCTCTCCACCAGCAGGGGCCAAGGAGCCCTCACCTCCTGCAGAGGCAGCCAGGGTAACACCTCCACCAGCAGTGGGCATGAAGTCCTCACCTCCAGCAGAGGCAGCCAGGGTAACATCTCCACCAGCAGTGGGCAAGGAGCCCTCCACTCCAGCAGAGGCAGACGGAATAATACCTCCACCAGCAGTGGGCAAGGAGCACTCACCTCAAGCAGAGGCAGCCAGGGTAACACTTCCACCAGCAGTGGGCAAGGAGCCCTCATCTCCTGCAGAGACACAGCAACCCTCATCTCCAGCACAGGCACAGCAGCCCTCACCCCCTGCAGAGACACAGCAGCCCTCACATCCAGAACAGGCACAGCAGCCCTTACCTCCTGCAGAGACACAGCAGCCCTCACCTCCAGCAGAGGGCATGTAGGTAACCCTCCAGGGACTGTTGTACAAGTAGCCCCCTCCAGAACAAGTGAGCAAGTTCCCCACCTCAGAGACTGTGTCCTTCCACTCCCCAGCAAAGTGAAATGAGCATGGAGCCCCCTCTAGAACCAGTGGGCAAGTTCCCCACCTCAGAGACTGTGACCTTCCACTCCCCAGCAAAGTGAAATGAGCATGAAGCCCCTTCCAGAAGAGGGCACGGGAGCTCCCGTCATGCTCCGCGCCTGAGAGAAACCTTGAGAGCAGTGTATGGCGGCAGGACACGCTGCCGAAACTCACCTTGCCTCCAGCAAAGGCTAGCAGCTTTACAGCTCTTTGGCCGCCAGACAAAGCACAGCACCGAGAGGCAAGCCTTGAAATGCCACTCGGAGCACCCCGCCACGATGCATGCGGTGCTCTAGGTACAGCTGCCCCCCCCGCTCCTGCTCAATACAGCTACCGGCGGGAGGTTGGGGAGCGGATCATCTCACGACTGCAGGTGCGCTGGATTCCATAACGCGCTCCGCTTCCGGGAGAGGTGCCACAGTGGTGCTGGCTACCGGCTCGTGTTCCTTCACTTTTTCTACAGCTGTTTGGAGGAATGTGGAGAACCGATGGAGGGAGTGTGCAGCCTCCAGATGTCCGGATAAGTGCCAAAGCAAGGGGGGTTGAAGTGGAGACTTTTTGCTTTTTTGTTTTTTTTACATGGTAGGCATGTTGGAAGGGACTCATTGACTCTTGATTCGCATTGCTTTAAGACCCAAAAACTGTAGATAAAAACTGCAACAACGTACGAGATTTCTGAGGGCTTATCAGTTTTTGGATTGTGTTCTAACCAATCATATCTCTAGCCCACCATTGGGGCGCAACGGAAATGGTCCCTACCCAAGTGGATGTGGCAGTGCCTCCTCCGGTGCCCCCTTGACTTATTTTCACTCTACTGGTATCTCTACAAATCAAAACCATCTGTTTTCTGCATTTTTTTTTTCCTCACTAGAATGAAACGCATGATACAAGATACAGGGTCTAAATCTCGGACAATGGGCACATTTCCAAAAGGATCTAAATCTAAGACCAAGACCCCAGCTTTGGGAAGGCTCAGGCAAAGCTCTAGCCAACAGGACTCCATAGCCCTCTCAAGGGAATCTCCTCAGACTCAGGATATATTTTTTTTTATCCATCTCAGGTCCCACTTCCATGTCTGAGCTCAATACCATGGAGCTCGAGGAACTGCCTGCAGAGTGTTCATTACGATCTAAGGAGCCATTTCTTCAGCTACACTCTCAATCTTCCTCTACCTTCCTGGTAGGCGCGGTCATTGAATCCCCCTCAGCATCATCCAACTCAGCAACACCAGACATTCTCCCTCCGGACCGTCTTTCAATTCCCCCCAACCTAATGCGAATGAGAAACAATCAGCGAAACCTGCATACCCCTTGTTTTCAAACTCTAATAGCAACCTTAAAGAAGCACTTATATCAAGTATGAGGGGTGCAAAAGAAGGAGGGATGGAGAGGAGAATTCTCTCAAGCGAAGCAACTATGTAAAACACTGGCAAATCATTTGCTTTGGCTCTAAATTCTGGGACAGAATGACCATGTGTAGAAGTTCCCACTTCATCTGGAGTCAATCCCAATACAAATACGGGGTCACCCCCTGGCTCTTCTTCTAACCTCCTGAATTCAGCTTACGTAATAAGCGGGACAAAGGGTTCGTCAGCGGTGGAGGAGTTGATGGGACAAATTCTGGTGGAACTTAGAGCCATAAAACTCTCCCAGGAAGTGGCTCGTAGAGAGACAAAAGACCAGTTTACTCAATTGAACACTCATTTAACTCTTTTCTCCTCTTGAGTCTCACAGGTGGAACAGAGGGTCTCAGACCTAGAAGATGCAGAGAATCAAATAGAACCAACAACTTCTCTGATCCAATCTGAACTGGAAGACCTCCAGTTAAAACTGGATGAAGCAGAGAACAGGTCCCGGCGTTCCAATCTCAGATTTGTAGGGGTCCCAGAGGGGATTGAAGCAGCCTCATCGGTGGCTAACATTGTCTCGGAACTCATCTATAAAGTCGTCCTCCCGGATAGGGAGAAAACGGGAGGGAACCTCACTATCACGAGGGCTCATAGGGTACCCTTCACCCGCCCTGTTAACTCTAAATATCCACGCACCATTCTGGTTAATTTTGGAGATTTTCGAATTAAGGAGCAAATTCTCTCTCAAGCTAGGAAAGAGAGGGAGTTTAAGACTGATGACCAGTCTACTTTTTGTATTTTTTCAGACATGTCAGTTGCGGCTGCACATCAGCGTCGTGAGTTTGTTGGTCTAATAGACAGTTTCAAAAGACTGGGGGTGCTGGCTGGTATTGTGCAACTTGCTAAACTTAAAGTTTTACATAAAGGCCAGGCTAAGGTTTTCCAGAATATTCACGAGGCAAATAACTTTTTGGAACTCTTAAAAAAGCATGGAGGGGGTACTAGATAAGGGGGTTGGTACTAGAGGGGGGGTAAGAGCTATCGTTAGACATTTTACATTGTACACTCTAGGTCTTTCTTGTAAGTGATATTACTATGGTCAAAAACTCTGCTGTTCGGTGGGAATATTAGGCACTAGAAGTTAATAGGAGGTGGTGAGGTAACTGATTACTGTTCGGGGAATTGCCACCACACTGCTCTTTTGGAACTAGGTCTCTAAGGGTGCCATGTCACTGCACCCAAATTTGGGGTTTATGGGTGAGGGTGTGGGGGAGGGAGTGGTTCATTGTCCAGTGAGGTCATGACGGGTTGGACCCACCAGGGTAGGGGGGGCAAGGGAAGGAGGGGAGGTCAGGTCAGGGCAGGGTCACGATGGGGGTTTGGAGGGGGTACAGGGTTAGGGGGCAGAGCACAGGGTGAAGCTAGATAAAAAAAAAAAAAAGCAGGTGGAGAAGAATCAGCTATATCCTATACCTGAGGTCAAGGTTCAGGAGGCGAGTGCAGGAGAAGAGTGCAGAGAAGAATGTAGCCACAACATAATCGGCCATGGAGAGGATGGGGGAATAAACAGAAATGATCGAGTCCAGGTTTAGAGTAGCCTCATGTAATCTTAATGGGGCCAACAATAATGCTAAGTTCCACACGGTTCTTAACTGGTTGGCAACATCTCAGATACAAGTTGTCCTTTTGCAGGAAACCCATCTGAAGGTCAAAGGCAAGCTACCAAAACTTCCCACAGGTATCATCCACTCATTTTTCACGTCGGCTGAGGCCGCAGTGCGAGGTGTGGCAATTCTGTTCTCTAGCAAATTTTCAAGAAGGATAAAGTGCATTTTTAGGGACCCACAGGCAAGGTGGATAGTAGTTACTACCTTGGTAGCAGATAAAGTAATCCACTTTGTTAGCTTTTATGGTCCAATATAGGATGATGTAGCATCAGTGCAGCCTCTCTATAGACATCTATCTCTACTGCCAGACTGTTTTATAGTAGGTGGGGACTTTAACATTATACCAAATATCCAATGGGACACTTCACGGCGAAACAAAACACAGAACAAATCAAGAGCTTGTCAAATGCTCCGGAGAATGTGCACGGATTTAGCACTAGTGGATGTGAGGCAGGCCGATTATCCCCAGGCAAAAGAATATACATGCTATTCTAAAAAGCATAATACTGCTTCAAGAATCGATTACATTCTAATTTCATTTGCACTGAAGTGGCAGAGGCCAGTAATACTCACAAATCCTTTCTCTGATCATTCGGTACCATGGGCTGATATTAATGAATTAGGAAGTCAGCAGTTCCGTCCACAATGGTGCTTTGATAGATCTCTTTTGAGACGAGGGTTGGGTAGCAAAGCTCAAAACATCAGTTTCTGAATTCTTGGAAGTAAATGAGATGTGAGCCTCTCTTTTCATTATTTTGGAGGCCACCAAAGCTCATATTCACGGAGAGGAAATCTATTTTCAGGCCCATTGAGGGAAAGCAGCTCGCGAAAGAAGCAACCTACTTCAAAGGGAGCTAGAACAGGCTCTAAAAAAGAAGCAAGCAATACCCAATCCGGAGACAGAATCAGCATTGGACAGGGCTCAGGCTAAATTAAGAGATTTCTATCCGTCAAGCGAGATATTAAATAGGCATACTAGCTTCCAGAGGCAATACGAAGAAAGCGAGCATGCAGGTAGATTTTTCGCATGGTCAGTTAAGAAAAGATCCCATTTCAATTTAATAAAAGCTATTTTTGATGAGGAACGGGGGTAATGACTAGTCATCCTGAAGAAATAGAAAAAGTATTCATTTCGCATTACCGCAAGCTGTATACTAAGACGAAGCAAGTAAATATTTTGCAAATCAAACAGTATTTAGCCACAGTGACTCTGCCAGGTTTAGGCACAGGCGCCCAGAATGTATTAGCGTCCCTTATTACTTTCAATGAAGTGGTAGCGGCAATTAGGGGAGCTCCCAATGGGAAAGCACCAGGGTAAGATGGCCTACCTGTTGAGGTGTACAAAATATTAGAGGGTCAAATTGCCAAAATAGTAGTAGAACTATTCAACAAAATATTAAAATGAGCTTCGATCCCTTTAGAATTTTCAAGAGTGGTAGTTGTTAGCTTTATTAAAAAGGACAAATCACCCGAATACACAGGCTCATATCGTCCGATTAGCCTATTAAATCAGGACTATAAATTTTTTACTAAAATACTAGCGGTCTGCACAGCTCAGGTGGCGCAAGGGTTAGTACATGAGGATCAATGTGGATTCCTGCCGGGGAGACTATTATCTACCAACACCAACTTCCTGGTGCAGGCGATAGACTATCTTTCCCACAATCATTATCCGGCAGCGATCATTTTGCGTGATGCCGAAAAGGCATTCGATTTGGTCCAATGGGAAGCATTGTTTTTGGTCCTAGGCATGTTTGGCTTCCAAATGAAGTTTATTCAAGTGATACGTAGGCTATATGCAGGGGCTCAAGCCAAGATTTCGGTAAACACACAAATAGCAGGCCAGGTACAGATATCACGAGGCACGCGGCAGGGCTGCCCTCTGTCCCCCATACTGTTTGCACTTTTTATCGAGCCATTGGCTGCAGCAATTCGACAGGATCAACATATATGGCTCCGCTCCCTCTAGCACCTAAGGTGAAGTTATTCGCCGATGACATGATTTTGTACCTTCAGGCGAACACAGACAACATCGATAGAGCTTTTTCCAAGATCATGGCTTTTTTGGATTTGGGGGGGGGGTACAGAGTCAATAAGTCGAAATAAGAGGCTCTCTTGTACAATGCAGAAATATCAGTCCTGCCTAAAGACATTCGGGTAGTATCCTCGTCCCACAGTCCCATTAGATATTTAGGTATATATGTGTCCAGAGATTCGTCAGATCTGTTCCAGCTGAGCTACACAAGGGTTTATAAAAAAGTCCAAGGACTACTGTCGCAATGGCAGGACCACTATGACGATTATAGGAAGGACCGCACTAATCAAAATGATGATCCTTCCGTTGCTAATTTTTGATTTCCCCAGTGTAGTTATATGAGTCCCCAAGACGTTTTTCCAGTAGTTGGATTTATTAGTCCGACAGTTTATATGGAACCACAAGTGGCCCCGGCTGCAGTTAGAAAAACTAGTCTTTTCAGTGGAAGAAGGGGGCCTGGCACTCCCCAACTTTCTAACCTACTATGAGGCTTCTATATTGGATTGGGTGTCAAGGGCGGTGCAAAACCCAAATCTTAATTTCTCTCTTGATCAGATGCTGAGAGAATCAAGCATTCAGCTTACTCGATTTGTTAAGATTCCCCATTCACCCAAACGGGTAAGATATAAACTGCCGGTAATGTTGCAGCTCAGTATTCTCCAAATACAGGCAAAGTACCAAATCTACAAGATCCATCCGATCATCCGAGTCAGGGATATATGGATGTTAGGTTTGGAACTCAATTCACGCAGTGTCCAGACATGGGAGGAAGTAGGTATCAAGATCCTAGTGGATTTCTACATAGGGGACCATATTAAAACATGGGCACAATGTATAAAGGGACACAGGGATATTCCAGCTAATTTGAAATTCTCTTAGTGTCAAATCCAACACTCCTTACAATCAATGGAAAAAGCAAGCAACAGTACCTTTGAAGTTATTGGTCAGGCTTTCTATAAAAATCAAGTAGGCATTGGCAGATGGTATGAGATACTGCAGAGTGGGCGTTCAAACAAGGCAATTTCTCAACTTCTGGCTAGTGTAGAAAGTATCAAAGGGTGTAAAGTAGGAGTACAACAATGGTGCAAGCACAACTAGGTGTCTCAAAAAACACTTAGAGGAGCAAATTTTAAAAAAATCACCCTGTACTCTAAATGGCCGCTATACTACACCCCTTCTAGAATCAAGGAAATGTACCTGGAGGCATCAGGTCTGTGCCATCATTGCCAAGGGACTCAGGGGGATTGGCTCCATATGTGCTTCGCATGTATTTACCTAGTAGGGTATTGGGAGGCAATTTTCCAAAGGATCAGTATCATGATAGCGTACGAGATAGCCCCTAACCCATTAGTGGCATTATGGGGTATTACACAAAACACAAATTTGCCCATCGCATCTAGACAAATAATATATGTGTGCACTTTGATCGCCAAATCATTGATTCTGCAGGCTTGGAAATCATTAGTGCCCCCCACATATGCGGCATGGAAGTCAAAAATGGAGGCAACACGGGTGAAAGAAAAATTGTATGCTCAGCGGACCGGAGCATTACGTATATATCAGAGTATATGGGGGAAGATGAATAATTCAGTGGTGCAATAGGTTGTGTGGGGGGAAGTTGAGGGCCAAGGTACGAGATCCTGTTTCAAGGGGGAGTAGTATGGTTATTTTTGAGCCAAGGGTACAGGCAAGTACGCAAGCTTTCAAAATAGATGTACGGATAATATTATAAGGACAAGTGCAGCTCTATATTTCAAAATTATGCTTGTGGAATTTATGTACTATGATTATACCTGCGCCAAAAAAAAAAAAAAGCCCCCTCCAGAACCAGTGGGCACGTTCCCCACCTCAGAGATTGTGACCTTTCACTCCCCATCAAAGTGAAATGGCATGGAGCCCTCCCCAGAACCAGTGGGCAAGTTCTCTACTTCAGCTGAGGTACCGCCCGCACTTCCACCCCTCTCCCCTCTGAGGTGCCTGCCCATTTTCAACATGATGCCCCTGCACAGTGTAGTCCGGATGATATCAGGAATCAAGTTGGGGCTTGGACTGTGCCCTATGGCATGTGGGCCTTTTGTACTTTGGACTGGCCATTGGCCCTTTCTAGACATTTACGCCTATTTTTGTTATCACATGGACAATATGGTGGCTGTTGGCATCAAATTACAATATCAGTTAATCCTCATTGTAGTCCTTGCTTTATTATCACATGGCATGGGTCCTGTGACATTGGTTTTACTCTGCAGCTGGTTGTGTGTATTGTGTGTGTGAGAATGGTGTGTGTTGTGCATGTGTGTGTCACCCTCCTTTTCCTCCCTCCCTCCCTTGTGTGCTAGGCGGCTGTACTCACCGTTGGCATCTTCGTCGGCACTGGTTTTCCAGGTGGAGCATGGCATAGACGAGCATCAGGAAGACTTGAAGTTAAGGTTCCATGGCGGCCGAGGTATTCTCTGTGTCTCTTATGGTGAGTCTTTCATTTACTTTGCAGTCTTTTGATGGCATTGGTACCGCCCGAGAAATCGTGGTGGTATGCTATGTCTTAATATGGTCGGCGATACCTTGTCTTCCGCCTGGCTGTTGATAGCTACCGCCGTGGTCAGTGATGTTAGTGCCCTGGTGGTTGGTGTGGTACATTGGCTGTCTATCAGAGGTATCACTGCCGTGGTCATAAATTGGCGGTAATTACCGCCAGCCTGCTGGCGGTATTACGGCTACTTTAACAGTCACAGCCAATATCAGAATAACCACCTATGTCCCATTTTGCCAGTTTAGGGTGCCTTGGTGCTGCACTTGGGGTTCCACACTTATGAACAGTGCCAAAAAAATATATATATATAAAAGTGTTTGAACTGGTCTCAGGCACAGCATGATACAGTTAGAATGTTTTCATGTTCAAGGTGTTTTATTACCTCTGTACATCATGATAGCATAGAAAGGAAATTAAGTGATATTGTTTCTGGAGTGAAAAGAAGTCTCAATGTCTAAAAAATGTCCTTGTAGGGTTTGGGCCAATGGAATATAACTGAAGACATGGAAGTGGCCTGCCCACCGCACTTTAATTTTTGGTGGCTGTATCAGCTGTGTTAGCAATCCTGCATGTCCATACTTTTCTGCCAACTGGTGAAATTCCCATATGCGCATTGAAGTTTCAGGGCAAACATCAGAATTGACTATAGAACTGTAATCATTGTAAACGTTAACAGATCTTGTCAGAATAGCTTTTCTAGGGATTTGCTATTTTATACTATGCAATTCGCTAAGGGCATCATTACGAATTTGGCTGTTAGACCGCCAGACTGCTGTGTTGGCAGTCCTGAAAAGTCCGCCATGTTCGTGGTCTTTCAGCCCACCCTATTACAAGTTACACAGGCAGGACCGCCGACAGCCAAGCAAAGGACACTATAAAACACACCCCTTCGCAGACAACAAACCATGCATTTAAGCAGCATGACAAAGAACACCGAACATCATTTTCACGTTTTTCCATAGATTAGGCACCCCTATTTTTTTCAACATCCCACAGAACGCTCTGCACACACTTTTTGTCCACTAATATACTTTTGCACTTCCCCTGTTTAGTAAGTCACTGTCACCCGTTTTTTTTCCTACCATGTCACATTCTAAAAATCCATGTTTTTTAGAAGATGAGTTAAGAGTCAGGGTGGATGAAATCATGAGTAGAGTCACAATTGCTTGGAGCACAAGTCCAGCATACTCCTCTCATTAGGAAAATCAAAATGTGGGACAGGATCGTTGACAGAGTGAATGCTGTAGGTACCACTCTACGCACAAAGGAAGACATCAGGAAGAGGTGGAACGACTGCATGGGCAAGGTCAATTTCCATGTATCCAGGCACCAGTTGCAGACCAAGAAGAATGGTAGTGGCTCACCCAGTGCCCACTTGCATCTCTTTTCCTTGGAGGAGAAGGCCTTGGCCATCCTGCATCCTGAGAGCATGCCAGGAATACCTGGTAAGTCACAACACCAAAAAGTAACCAAAATGTCATGTCATACATGCTGATAGCTCACCTTTTGCCGCTGTTTTTTCATGTACCCCACCAACATTCAGCACCCAGAGTCTCTGGGTGAAAACACTGCCACTCTGTACTGTTGGACGCAACATCACAGCTACTAAGGTCCATCACATGCCATTGGTCCAAAGGGGCCCGTAGGTCTTTCAGTATGCAAATAATAATACCAGGACTCATGGTATGTCTCAATAGATAAATGTATGCCCAAACCTAAATGCAGTCAGCATACAGATATGTAATACCCAACATTTGAATAGTGTCGTGGTAGAGAGAGTTACCTGACTGCAACTACCAGGAGGCAATGTAACTCCGAACACCAGCCCAGTGTTCACTTGTCCAAATACCCCTGTTCCTCAACTCTCAAATGAAGTATATTCAGGTGGGAGGATACCATGTGTAAAGTGTGTGTAGTGGAGGGAGTGGCATGACTGCAACTCCCACTCCAAGAGGCACTGTTTCTGTATCTCCAACCACCAGCCAAGTTTTCTGTTCTCCAAATACTCTAGTTTGTTAATTCACAAATGAACTGTCACTAGACGCTCTAAGACAACTCACCGTGTTTCTACATCCGACGCAGTTCAGGTCTGACTCGAGGCTTATCAGGGCTTCATATACTTATCTCAACCGACGCGCTGAACATCCAACTCTCCTGTTGCTGCTGGGCAGCAAGACTACTCTTAGTTTCACCATCTCAATAAGATCTTCTTTCCCTTACTTAAGCCTACTTAGCTGACTATTATCTACTACTCTGGCCGGACGGCCCAGCCTTGATGAAGTCACTTGTGTGACGAAACACGTGTTGGCTGTATATCTTTGATGACATCATGATTTCTAATTTCCACAATTAAAGACACCATCTAATAACAAGACTCAAGATTTCTCTTTACCTCATACTTCTTCAAAACCTTCAACGCACCACCACGGATCCCTTATCCTCACCACATCATTGGACAATATATTCTGTGTGCTGTGGCCAATTTGTTTCACAAATGAACTGTATTTACCTGGGGGGGATAACATTTGTATAGTGTGTTTATTACAGGGATTGACATGACTGCTAAGGCTCTGTCACTCTGTTACTGTTACTCCAACCATCAGCCCAGTGTTCTCATCTCCAAATACCCCTATTTGTTAACTGAAGTGTACTCACCTGGGGGGGTAACATTTGTATAGTACAGGCAGTGACATGACTGCCTAGGCCAGGAGGCCCTGTTTCTGTAATTCCAACTATCATGTAGGCTCTCATTATTCTAATGAGACTACTGGATTTGAGCAGCAGAATCACTTGCACTGTGGGGGACTGAGCCTAACCCACTACAGGTGACACCTGTTGGCCTAATCTGGGTTTTGCTCCGGCTAACTAGAGGTGCCTCATCTCCACCCAAGAGCTGGGATGATTGGGCAGCCGAGTGCATGACACAATTGACTTGAAATCGTGGTCACTCAGATCGCATCCGTTTCTCTCATTTACATTAGGCTCACATATACAAGGACAATCAGAGGCAGTATATGTTTCAATAAGGTTTTAATGAAGCAACTGCATCTTAAATAATAAAGCATGTACTGTAATAACAAGGACGATGAAGCGTGACAGGATTCAAATTGAGACAAGGAGAGTAAAGCATAAAAACAATGCTACCATATTGTGACTAGAGTCATTAACATAATTGCTACCTTGGCTATGTTAGAGCACAACATGCTAAACTCTAGTTCTGCCCTTCAGGTTCCCCTCCGAAGATATCATCCCTAATATCTGAGCAAGAGGCCTGTAGTCTACAAAAGCAGCGGTAGCAAAGCGCTCAGCAATCAGCAGACAGTTGTAGTCATTTGGCTGGAATTTCACTCTAACGTCTATGGGACAGAGAAGTGTTTTTATAATAAAACAGCTGATGTTCTGAGAAAATGTCCCTACGTAAGGATGTGTGTGTTTCTATGAACACCATAGACAAAGCGTTGCACCGTTTACCGGTAGCCTATCTTACTGCAGCCTTGAGTGAAGCACAGAGTGAAAGAAATGTCTTGTTTAAGAACGCAGTGCTGACCTAGGCAAAGAACAGCTAGATAGAGAGAAAATAAAACAAGACCGCAAATGTGGCTATTGTTAAAATAATAAACAAAACTGAATTAGGTATATCTAGGTTAGAGGGCACAGCGGCAGGCCTACTTTCCTAAAATAGCGTGTTTGGAGCTATTACTAAAATGGCTACACAACACAACCACCAGCTCATTGTTCACTTGTTTAAATACTCCTGTTCCTCAACTCTTAATTAAAGTGTACTCACCTGAGAGGATACTATTTATCAAGTGTGTGAAGTAGAGGGTCTGACCTGCCTGCAACTCACAGCAGACCCTGTTTCTGTTACTGCAAACACCAGACCAGTGTTGACTTGCCCAAATACACCTGCTAGTTAACTCTCAAATGCTGTTTACTCACCTGGGAGGATGCTATTTGTCAAGTGTGTGAAGAAGAGGGACTGACTTGACTGCAACTCTATGGATCATACAGCATGCCACAGTGATCTGACACACGTTCCCGGATGAGTAGAGGAGGGCTCCATCAGTCTTTTCCAGACACCTCAAACTGGCCTTCAGGAGCCCAAAAGCCCACTCCACTGGCCGCCGTGTCCTTTCATGGGCCTCATTGAAGCAGACTTCCCCTGGCAATGTTGGATTTCTCAGTGGCATCAACAACCAAAGATGTTTTGGATATGCAGAGTCTCTTGTTAAGGAATAGAACATGAGTCACTCGCTTCATGATTGCACACACACAATCAGGACAGAACAGGATTCCCTGGGTGCAGGTGTGACATCAGTTGGGGTATGGTGCTCCGCTTTATGAAGGAATCATGGGCTGATCCTGGATAATGGGCATAGACGTTTGAGATGTTGAGATCTACCGGACAACTTGCATGTTGATGGAATGGAAGTTTTTTCTGGGGCAATAGGCTTGTTCATTGGCCTGCAGTGGCACCAAGCCAATATGTGTGCCATCAATGGCCCCCACCCCCTGTGGGGGGCATGCAAAACCATAAAAGTCAGCCTTCACATTGGCTAAATCCTCACATCTGGGTAACCTGATATAGCTGTCAATGTGTTTCAACATTACTGAGAGGAAATCCTTCAACACCAGGCTGAAGATATGTTGGGACATACCAGCAGATAGGGCCACTTTATTTTGGAATGACCCTGTTGCTAGGAAGTGCAATATTGACGTGACTTGTACAACAGGTGTTATACCGGTTGGATGACTAATAGCTGTCATCAGATCTGGCTCCAACCGACGGCATAAGTCCCCTATTCTTTGCCTATCCAGGTGGTATAACATAATTATATACCATTGCTACATGGACTGAAGGTGTGGCAGTGGATGGTAGACAAGAGGTTGTCGCAACCTCCCTCTCCCTGGGGACCCACGTTTGACGACATGATTTTAAACATTAGTCAGTGTGTCCACATCATCATACATTATACATGCCAATAATATCATGTGACAACGCATTTATGACTGCATAGACATGACACCCAGTACACATCACAGCTGGCAAATACACAAGGGTCACATGTGACACCCATGGTTGTCAACAGGTGCCCACAACATGGATTTTGACAAAACTCAAAGATGTGCTAAACAATTGCCCCTCAAAATGTGACTGTAAATTCCGACCGCCAAAACGACCGTCGGCGGTGGTGGACCATGCATCGCCATCAATTGCCATCTGTGCCCTGCAACACACTACACTGGTGGTTGTGTAGATGGACCTACATGACAAGACAGAATAAGGATGTACTTATATTGTAGGTGTGACACAGTTTACAAAGCCAAATACAGTATTTGATGCTGCCAAAATGTTGGATGTCTGACCAACTCCAGTGAACCACCAGTGACCGCTGGCGGTAGTCGTCAGGGCAGTAGGTGGCTCCAACTGCGGCGGACACAGCCATAGGCTAACGTTGTTGCCTGTGGCAGTTGTGGCCCAATGGCTGTGTCTGCCAGCGGTGATGAAGGCGTATGTGGTGGACGCGACCGCCATGTTGTGCACATCCACGCATGTGACTCCTGACACTGCTGCCAACAACATCTCCGCTACCTGAGCTGCTGTGTGCTGCCTCGGCGAGCAATCATGCCACATCCAGCAGTTGATAGGGCCCCTTCCTTCTCTCCAGAGGAGCTGCTAGGCTTGTTGAAGAGGCCCTACCCCTGTTTAGATAGTTCTATGGCTTACCAGAGGAGCAGATAAGTACCTCATTGGCACAATTGACTTTTCTCAACCTCATCCTTTCCCTCATCACAGGCTATAATGTGTCCCTGTGTGCCAGTTAGACTTCTTGTGTGCCTGTTATTGCAGTCTGTGAGTCATCAACGGGATGTACATTGTGCAGGTACTGGCGGTCAGTATTATATGTTAGGTTCAGCCACATTGCGTTGTGTGAGTTTTTCGGGGTCCTAGATCCCCCTTGTGGTGCATGCACATAACTTGGTAAGGAGACTTTACTGTCACCCAATGACATCTCTTTCTTCATGATTGTTGTAAATGCTGGAAAACATGTATGTGCCTGACAGCATAAGCTGTGTATGCATCTTGAAGGAGTCATTTGAGGATCTTATAAGCAATGTGTATAGTACCACAGATCTTTCAACCCACATCTGGCCTTGTCAAACTGTTGTCTAGAATCCATATCGAGGCTCACTCTGCCCTTCAGGTTGCCACACAAACCACATACCAAATTGCTGTTGGCCACATTTTTTTACTTACTGAGATACCTGAAAGTGATGGGAATGTGAGTGGCATGTAGGTTTGAATGCTGAGTCTGCAGAGTCCAGGGCCTGTCAAATGTAGCTCACAGTATGGGACCTATTCCAGACAGTGGGAAAGTCACTGCGGCTATGCAACAGTGGCAGTGTGCCTACTCCCTGTACACCTGCAGATCCTGGCATGTGGACAATATGATGCTGTAGTGGCAAAACTTGCCCTGAATGCCTCAGTCCGTTGAATTAATTAGGAATGGGTACTGAAGTACATCCAGGAATAGTCCAAATGTGCACTGTGCATCATTGTCAGTGTGTGTCTTTGATTTATGACAGGTCCTTTACTCCCAAAGCTCTGTTGTCATCTTCACATAAGTCATATTTGTCCTGTACAGGCATATGGCAAAAATGCAAGTCCCACAGTGCAGACAGTGTGTTGATTCCTGGGAGGCCATGATATGTGAGTCAGTTCCTTGGTTACATTGCAGAACTTGTAGAATGCATACCATTGTATGTTGGATGCCAACTCTGTAGGATAGACACACATGTCCAAAGGAAGGTTCTGTGGTGTCGGCACATACCATATAACCCACCCCCTGAAGTGGCATGGGTCTTCATTTGGTAGGCCACATGTCCACACAAGTACAAGGAAGACATTTTCTGTACCCACCATGCCACACCCTTCATTGTCGCTCAAGTGTAATGGTGAAGTCTGTACTATGGAAGTTGCCTGTATGCAGAAAGTCAATCTCGCAGAGTGTGACTGTGTTGATCCATTCAGGCCTAAAGAGTTTTCCCTCCAGAAGCCACATATATGTGCAGCATTTCATTGTGAGTCACATCACAGGACATGCTGCTGGAGCATGGGCTACCAAATGTCAGTAGGCTTGCATAGTTATTATAGGCCCTGAGCAGGGTAGTGGTTAGCCTGCAGATGGATTTAAATGTCTATAGTCATGTCCCTGTACTTATTGGCTTGTGTGCTTTACACATGTGCTGTGTTAACAAATTGAATATTTCTAGCTTAGTGTTTCTAAATTGTGTGACTCCACCATTTATTCCAAAACTTGTGATTGTAATATCTTGATTTGTCTTTGCATCCATGCTGGTAAACGCCCATCAGAAGAAGGAGATATGGAGAGTCATCGCCTGGAAGGTGAGGGCTCTGGGGCTCCACAGCTGGCAGAGCTCCCACTGTTAGACGAGGTGGGAGGACCTGAGACGCTGGGCCCAGAAGATCACGGAGGTTCAGCTAGGGCTGTCTTTCCGACGTGGGTGGGGTACATGTCGGACCATGAATCCACTGGTGGCCCGCATTCCGGCGGTGGCCTACCCAGATCTTGATGGGCGTTTGATGGGAGCAGAGCAGCCACAAGGCGGGGGGTACTGGGCATATTCCTGTCTGTCATGTTGCCAAGGTTCTGACATCTCCTCCTGACAATTAGGGATGAGTCATGTGTGACACAGTATACAAGTGACTGCTTGTGTAGAATTGTAATGGGGTACATACTGATGTGCCCTGCCTATTGGCCCAGGGACCTAGGATATAAATGTGTACAATACACAAATGATTTGCTCTCCAGTGACAGCATATGGCTCAGGATGTTGATTAATCAAGTACTGTTTGTTGTTAGTGAGTGTAAATTCTATGCAACAGACTGCTACTCCTCAGTGTTACAGGCCAAAGGAAAGGAAGTGAGGGATCACTGTCCTCAGCCACATGTCCGGTCAAATTGGTATATTGGCATCTGCCACCCAGAGGCTACTTGTCTTCAGCATGTGATGGGTGCATATGCCTCACTACTGTCTGTAATGTGAAGATGGCCATTAAACATGTGACAGAGCATAAATTGTTCTTTTGTTGCAGCTACAGATCAATATGTTCCCTTGGTAAATGAGGAGTGTCCATTGACATGATTTGTGTGCCATCACTGTTGCCAACATTCCTGTGCCTACATGTTAGCATGTGTCCCTTTCTCTTTTAACAGAAATTGGACGCTGCTGTTTTATGCATTGTCTACCTGTATTCATGGGATGATTTCTATATTCCATCACATATATGTGCATGCCAACCTGTGTGTTGGAATAGGACATTTGCAATGGGGGTGCATTTCATGTGGTGCCACAGACAGGAGTGTGTCACCATTGATTGTTGGCTGACGTGTTCACTGTGCCATTAGATTCAAGCTAGCAAGGGTGATACCCTGAAACTGGTCCCAGGATGCTTGTTTCTGGTCCAGGGAGGACCTGGCCTAGCGGTTTGGGCTGGACTGTTCCAATGAAGAACAGGGTCAAGACTGATTTGTATATAGCTGGATCCAAACTGGGGTGGCATGGTGAGCAAAAGAATGAGGGATTAAACCCAGATCTGTGACTGGGGGTGAATGTTTGCATTGTTCAGCACTTCATCCATCATTTGTTTGTGTTACTAAAGTTGCCCTAAATGGGAAGGGTATGCCCAGACATGGGTCCCGTCCCAACTGTGCCACTGGATTCAAGCTAGCCTGGTTGGTGAAGGGGCATATCTTGAATCCTGTCCCAGAATGCTTGTTTCCGATCCAGGGAAGACCTGGCCTGGCAGTTCGAGCTGGACTGTTCCCATTAAGAAATGGGTCAAGACTGATCTGCACATGGCTGGGTCCAAACTGGGTATAGCAAAAGAACGATGGATTAAACCCATATCTGTGACTGGTGGTGAGTGTTTGCATTGTTCAGCAATCCTCCCCTCATCTTTTTATGTTGCTAAAGTTGCCTTAAGTAGGAAGGGTATTCACAGACGTGGGTCCGTGCTCACTGTACCACTGGATTCAAGCTAGCCTGGCTGATGAAGGTTGATATCCTGAAACCAGTCCCAAGGTGCTTGTTTCCGGTCCAGGGAGGACCTGGCCTGGCAGTTCGGGCTGACTGTTCCCATGAAGAACAGGGTCAAGACTGATTTGCATGTGGCTGGGTCCAAACTGGGGTGGCATGATGAGCAAAAGAAAAATCGATTAAACCCAGATCTGTGACTGGGGTGAGTGTTTGCATTGTTCAGTACTGCTTCCATCATCCTTTTGTGACACACACCCTCAACAATCATTGCATGCCATTTGGTATTCAAAACTGCATAGCAATGAGGGACAAGACGTGTATCACTATATCTTTCTCTACAGCTGCAGTTTAATTATGGAATGCTCTCCCTTTGAAAATTAGGAATATCCCCTCTCTTTAGCTATTTCGTAAACAACTGAAAACCTGGTTATTTCCAGCTTAACTTAGAGCGATTGTAGCATTATGGTCTCACTTCCCTTCATAGCGCTTTGATACTTCTGGTCGAGATGCGCTTCACTAAATACTAGATAAATAATTAAATAAATAATGGGGAAGGTTTGTAACCTGACTGTTGTCATGCAACATGGAGTGACTTGCAGTTATGTTGAAATCACTTGTGGTTGGGTACAACCATTCAGACATCTGGACTTGCAGGACAAAAATAGAGACAGTGATGTAAACATGTAAATGGCCTTCTACAAGTACTTGCAATTCTCTGGGCGTCTCCAACATCCAAAGGACTAATGGCATCTACTGATGCAATCAGAGTTTGCAATTACTAAGGGGTGCCAGCCATTAGTGGTGATTTTCACAGGGCTTGCTGATTCATTTTCCTGTGGATTTTAGAGAAATATCTCCATGTCAATTTGCACAGGATATCTACAGTGCACATTTCCATACCAAATGTGTGCATATCTGAGCAACATTTGTACTACCTCCCTGATTCCTCTGGGACAAAGTTCACTTGGTGAAGTGTGCATTGTTGATATGTTTCAGTGTGGCATGAGAAAGTCCATGTCAACTTCTCCATGCTACTGTACTGTTGTCAGCAACATGGCATGTTCTGGGATCATCATTTCACATTGTTGTGTTATTGTGTATGTGACAAATAAATGTCTGCATGATCTTGTGTATGATTTGTGGGAATGAAGTTGGCATTGGGTTACTGTTGTATGACAACAGGTAACTGAGGTATGCTCCATACGGCAAAGTATTGAGGCCCGTATTTATACTTTTTTAGCGCCGCATTTGCGCCGGTTTTTGACGCAAAAGCGGCGCAAACCTACAAAATCCAATTGTATTCTGTAAGTTTGCGCCGCTTTTGCGTCAAAAAGCGGCGCAAATGCGGCGCTAAAAAAGTATAAATACTGGCCTGAATGTGATGTGGTCTGCTACTTGTTCAAAGGTTACTGTGATTGCTCAACTTTAGTCAGGCAATTGTAGTTGTCTGACTTCTTGATTTTCCTGTGGACAACTGTTGCCAGTTCAGATGACATGCATACATATGGTATGGTACATGTAGGGGTCACTTAGGAGGAGTTTGTTGATAGGGCCTACTTGACATCATGGTAGTGTTTGCTAATCAGAGCTGGTATTCAAGTGTGATCAGGAACATGTAATTACCTTTTTTCTCTTTGTATTTTCAGCATCAGCCCAGGCAAGCAAAGGGGACAAGGTACAACCAAGTGGGTAAGCATTTGACTATGGTACCTCCGGTCAAAACACTACTGACATGGAGAGACCCAGTTGCCAAAGGGTGAGGGGAGAGCCACAGAGGAGACCGGATCTACATCCTCATCATCAGATTCTACCTCCAGTGGCCACTCCCTAGTGGTGGCGAACCCATTGGGGCCTACTCCTGTACCATCTTTGTCCACCACCCCAGTTCTATCACCACCCACCTTGCTGCTCCCCACCCAGTTGGCCATGCACGCTGACCCAAGAGGGTGGGCGTCTCCTTTGCTGCAGGCACCTATACCCCAGCCCCTGTTACCCCTGCTGTCTGAGTGAGAAGGCAACTGACCTCCTGATGAACATCTCTGTGGCTCAGATTGCCATTGTGAATGCCATCCAGGGGTTGGCCAGCCAACTTCAGCAGATCAATGCTTTCCTGGAAGGCATTCATAGTGCCAAGTCCGGCCTACATAGATCTTTTCAGGCTCTAGCCTCCTTTCTGACGGCAGCCAGTCACCCCCAACATTTCACCTCCCTCTTCTCAATCCATATCCCTCATTCCCCTACCTATCCCAAGCACACAGACGCATCCACATGTACCCACCTCAACACACACAAGCAGCACATATAAACACAAACACCACAAGACACACCGGCATACAGGCACTCAACAAACACAACATCCGCTACCTCTTCAGCACATGCCCTCATCACCCCCACTAACCCACACACCACATCCAGCACGCCCACAGGCACCACCACAACTGTCAGTGACACATCCACCACGCCAACCATACCCGCAGACACCACCTCAACAGACACACAGACATCCACCACATCTATTATACTTGCAGAGCCACCCCAACAGACACAAAGATATCCACCACAACTAGTATACCCACAGAGACCACACCAACAGACATGCAGACATCCACAACATCTAGCTTACCTACAGACACCACCCCAACAGAGACACACACATCCACCACTCAATCACCCAGCACCGCCAGCTCACCAAGACACACAAATGCCCACACTCACATATTCAACAGACCTCACCCAAGCAGAAGCATACCTCAATACAGATGCACACCTAAGACATCTACATCCACAAACCAGACAACTACTCCCTCAACCTCCAAATCCTCAACTCCTTTTGATGACCATCTCCATGTCCCGAAGGAGCGTTTCCTTTTCGAGATTGCCCTTTCCCCTGTTTCCTCCAAACCCAAGAGGAACCCACCCACATCCCAACCCATCCCTTCCCCATCAAAGTCCTCCCCTGTCATACTTGTCCCCATGCAAGCACCCATACCCCTCCCCTAAGAGGAAACCCACCCCTCCCAAGGAACAACCCATTCCTTTCAAACCCAAACCCTCCCTCCAATCCCAAATCCAACCCCAGTCCCCAAGCATGATCCCTGAGATGCCTGCCTGTCCACTTGATGCCTCTTCCTGTGGAGGTCCCCTGGCAGTGATAGGAGTGAAGTGTGGGCACAGTACTGTGCACATACTTTAACCTGGACTGGCCAATGGCCTTTGCTGTTATGCATTTTCTGCTTAATAAACCCAATTAGTTGTTTTGCTGGGGTACACATTTGTCCTGCAGCAATTTCATTTCTAACCTTATGTTGTTCCTGAGTAATTTGTGTTGTCTGCCTACAGTTGTGTGTGTTTCAGCCTGATTGCTGATCCATTTGCTGTTGTTTGTAATATCTGACTTTGTGGTCAGTGCTGGTGTCACCCAGGACAAGGGTAGATATTGACTATATTTTATATGTGCTGGTTAATGCAACTGTGATGTCATTGAATGGTGTTATGTTTGGTATGGTAAGTATTTAATCTTGTGTGGTCCTATGTCAGCATGTATGCTGTTAGGCTTGTCCCCCTGATATGGATTGTAGATTCATCTCATTTGTGGCCGCTTGAGCTTTCTTTGTGCAAACATGTTCAATTGTGTTAGCCTTCTTTGCGTTTGACTGAGAATGTGACCACTTTGCTGTGTGTACCTTACAGCTACTTCATCCAGATGAAAGTCCTTTGCAGTTGAATTTGTATTTGCTTTCTTGACTTGCACTTCCACATTTTGAAGATAGGCATGTCACTTCACTGTACTGTTGTTTGTCCCTGAGATACAAGTAGAGCCAGTTCCTGTGCAAATGTTGTTTTAGGGGCGTGTGCAATATATAAAGTGTCCCAGTGCAGCATTTTTCCCTGAGTGCTTCTGACACCCCCACCCTTATTGTTCAGATGTTTTTTTTATTGTAAGCTTTGGATATTTCTCTCTCAGACTATTATGAATCCTATTCTCCTTCAATTGTGTTGCAATGTGAGTGATGTGTGGGTCCATTACAGGGCTGTTTAATGGGAGGGGTGTTTGTGTTCCATGACACATCTATACATATGTGTGTTGAATCTGGCAACAGTCCATGGTATGTGTACAATGTGAGAGTGTCAGTTGTGTTCGTAGATGTGATGTTGCTGTGTTGGTGTTGTGTGGCACTTTACTGACCCTGTGCCTAAGATGTGCAGACGTGTGTTTTTGTGTAGTGTTGCAGTGCAGTGTGTGTGACTTGCCCAAAGGGGTCGTTTACTGGCAGTGAATGTGTCCTTCTCTGTGAAGGACGCCAACTGTGTAAACAATGACAAGGGTACTTGATGCCCGTATCATGAACCCCAACTCATGTGGATGAGGGCGAGACGATCTGTTGTTGACTCAGGTAGGTGTGTGTAATTATGGTCAGTTGCATCCATGGCGGCATGGATTTTGTACACCTCCGATGACCAGCAGCAGTGGCAGGACATGTATTATGGGCTTCATGGAAGGAGGTGAGTTGATCCTTTATACTCTCTGTTTCTGTCTGCTGTGGCATGGTGCTTGGACCGCCATGGTCACATTGTCGGTGTGCAACCTAATAATGTGTCTGGCAAAAACAGAGGCTCTGCCAGTCTGTTTGTGCTGCCTTGTCACCGCAGCAGTCTGCAAAGCCTGGTGGTGCCAACAGGACTACGGCTGTCTTTGCTCCATAGGCCAGCATGACTCTTAATACAGTGGTTCGACCGCAGTGGCGATGGTGGTCGGACCGCCACTGCAGCCATGGCAGTGCACAGACTGCAAAACTCATAATGAGGTCCTAAGTTTTTGGCCTGGTTCCTGTCCTGAGAGGTGCAAATGTAATTTGATGAGTGCGAGTGATTGTGGGGTCGTCTGCAATAACAGCTTGAAAGTGCTTCTTAATAAGATGGTTGAAAAACTCCATCATGTTCTGGCCATTACTTTTCTTCTATTATACCGCAACCAATTTAAACTTCAGGAGGAAGGAGTGATTTTCAAGTTCTTCTTGTTTTGTTTTTATGGTTGATATTTGTTTAGAATTAGAATGTGTTTTGGAACTTCTGTAGTGTTTTAGGATTGATTGGTTGTGATACTCCATTATTCTTGTATTTTGGGTAGGTACACTACAGATTATTTTTTTAGTTTCAGGGGTCATATCAGGATATGGGGAGATTATAATTTGCCATGCTTCTCTGACCATTTTATGGTGATTCTTCAGTTTCCTTGATACCCCATATAGTTTTAAGTAATATAGATGAAACCATGACAAAACCTTGCTCTCTTCATGACATGACCTTATAATATATAATGAAAAGTCAAGACCTTTTTTCAAACTAACAATGGATGAGGCATCCTCTCCCTTGTCTAGGAAGCATTCAAATACAGAAGGGGTGATCTTAGTCTCACAACATGCTTTAGATGTAAAGAGGAGTGATTAAACCTGTAGAAGGTACATGAGATGAGCTAAATCAGGCAGGGCACCGCCATATGGAAGAACATTCACAATCTTCATTACAATGGTGCCAGTAGGCCAAGTTCAACACTAGAGAATATTAAGTGCAAAAAGATATTGTGAATGATAGGTCTTACAAGAAAAACACATGGGAGGATGGCAATCTGGTAGTTTTTAGCCTGGTCAACAAAGAAAAGGGCTAACTGTAATCTTGTTACATACATTAGAGACCATATCCTGAACCAGACTATCAGTCATAATAACCATATGTCTATGATATTTGTGAACCATTATAAGGTTTCATACAAACTTAAGGTATTAGAAACCCATGATGAACTAATATGTTTTGTAGCAAATAAATATCTGTCCACTCTTTTAGAGCCTGCCTCTGCTCACCTGAGTACCCCTTTCTCAGAAAGTGTAGCTAAGGAAGTTGTTCATCACCTGTCAAGTGGCAGAATTCTGGGGTAACTTGGATTTGGATGTGAAATTTTCAACTACTTTGCTAATAAACTAACTTCACCACTTACTAAATTATATCATTCGATACTAGCAGGTTGGAGAATTCCACCCTCTTTTAGCAAAGGAGGTTTAATAAGTTTTTTAAGACACCTGAAGTTAGCAAATATCTTCTAACTACTCTTTTAAAAAGGCAGTACATAATCCTAGTAATGATCATAACTAATCCTATACTGTCAGTGATATCCAAAATAATGAATGCAGCTCAGAATAGCTTCATCAGAGTTCCTCAGCTCAAATTATTATCAACTGTTCAGTTACTTGAGTAATTGAGGCAAAAATAAGCAGCCGTTAAGGTTGGCCTCTTATCTTATATCATTTTTGCTCTACATCTTGAGTCACTAGAAGTACATTTTAAAACGTAGGAAAAGATAATTCTCCCATAAAGACTCTCTCCATGATCAAGCTCTATTTGGATGATATTGCTTTGTATCTGTAAGCAGACCCGATCATTATAACTTCAGCCCTGCATGGAGGTAAAGACTACTCACTGTTAGGGGGATATAAAATGAATATTTATTTTACTTTTAACGCCTCTATTACCGTATTACCTCTAACCATGAGTTTTCATTGCAAAACTTACCCAAAAAGCTATTTAAGGGCAAAAGATTATGAAGATTCAGATGCTCTGGTTAGACTTCACACCACTTTTTAGTATGAGAGTTCAAAAACTTTTTCCAAAAAATGAGACAAAAATAGATTTAATATTATTAACTAAAAAGTGAGTTTTTCCACTGTTTGTCTTTTTTAGGCCATTCTTTGTTTTTTTCCCAATACTAGTTTAAAAAAAAGCTAGTGTGATATACGTCCCTTCAAGTTCAAATATACATTGGTCTACCCTATACCATGTCTTTCAGGTCCCACGTTTCGACGTGGAAATGTAAGGAATAGAAACATCTGACTCCTGTCATACTTCCAGTCTTTTCTGTTGTTATACTACCGTTCAGGCACATTGAGTGATGTCTCTTCTCAGTTCTCACCCAATTACCCATGATGTGGTGGAAATCAAATTTAAGATTGGAAACACATGTTCTGGGAATGGGCAACCATAGATGTCGATTCACCAGGATGCCAATGGTAGCAGAAGTGACATCACATGACCTTTGACCCTAGTCATATCACAGGAAGTGACATCATATGGCCTTTGATGTCTTTCCAGAAGTGTTGTCATGTGACCTTTGACCCTGGTGATGTCACAGGAAGTACATCACTAATGGTATAAACTCTACAATTAGTGCAAAATCAATAAAATAGAGATATCTTTCATACTTTTAACATAATATCCCATGTCTATTCCATTAACTTTCATTAACCATCTCTACATCTCACACCTCTACCTCATGATTCCTTTAACCTACATAGGGCAGGTGTTAGGGGACCTGTGGGCCTATTTCCATGGTCAGAGACCATGGAATGGGCCAACAGATGCCCTTCCCTAGCCCCAGGTACACCCCCACCCACACCAGAAGGATGCCAGAGGATGGGTGAACCCCATCCTCTGGCGATTAAGGTAAGTATTTACATTTTGTTTAAGAAGTGCCATGGGGGGGGCCTAACATGGGCCCCCGTACAGGGCACTGGGTCCAATGGCCATGCCCAGGGGACATATGTCCCCTGGGCATCGCTATTGGGGTAGTGGGCATGACTACTTTACCAAGACAGGGGTCATGTTCGTGGGGGTTGTGTGTTAAAGGATGATGCTAGCATGGTTAGAGGCATTATGTATGCCTCTGCCCATACTAGCATCATCCTTTGACGCACAACCTCCTGCTCCCCCTATGCCTCCCCCACCCGGCTAGGGTCCTTTTTTATTACGCTAGCCATGCCTTACTGGCCTCCGTCATACCATAAATATGACGCCCGGCCGGCATCTTGGGATGGCGCTAGCCGGCAGTATACTTTTTCACGCAAAACTGTAAACATGTCACAAAACGGAAATGCAAAATTTTTGCCCGCTATAGTGTCAAATACATACAAAAATTTAGAAAATAGTGCAAAGGAGAGGCAAAATTGACCCAGGAAGCCATGAAAGACCCCAGGGAGACCCCATTCAACCAGGAACCAGCCAGGAGGACACAGACAAGACCCAGGGGAGGGAGAAGAAAAAAGTGTTGTTTCAGCACAGAGGAGCACAAAATACTGGTGAGAGAGGTGATGGAGCATCAACATAATCTCTTTGTCACCTTAAAATTGCCAATTGGAAGGAGAGAGGCTATTTGGTAGAAGATAGTGGAGAAGATTAACAGTGTAGCAGAGGTCAGGAGAAATGTAACTGAGTGCAAGAAACGCTGGCATGGCTGCAAGAAAAGGACAAAGGAAAAAATGACAAGGAACAGGAAGGCAGCACTGCAAACTGTTGGTGGAAGTCCAGCACCACAAGAGGTCTTGGACAAGATGGAGGAAATGGTTGCAGCGGTCATCTCGGAGGAAACTGTCACAGGAATTGCAGGATAGGACAGCACAGACTACCAGGAAACAGCTGACATAAGCTACACATGTACCTACATCTTGGTAGTGCCATGCACCATAACACATACACAACCTGGACATATGTTGAACACCAGGCCTAAATACTGACATGTACATATGTAGCACATGGGATGGATGGCATGTATTATCACTGTGCCACTGGTTGTGTCATTCCAACATCCCTTGCATATAATCATATCAATACTACCAACATGACTAAGACCTCTGAGACTAGGTAGTCAGTCAATGCTATTCCTGGGGTAACGTCATGATGGTGTCCCTTGCAGTAACACCTTGTAACTGCCTTGCCTCAATGCTCAAATGCAGGTGTGCTGCATCTCACAGAATACAAGTCATTGCAACTATCCAAACAGTACCCAGACATGTGCTGGTAGCACCACCACACCGCACAGGGTGCAGAGAACAATGAACTGAAGAGGCACTGGGGGAATAGCAGGCTGGTCCTATATCATTGGAAACATGGCACTACCCAGACCAACTAAACTGCAGTAGTGTTGAACCACACATCTTAATGCTGAACTGAAAAGTGCCACTACAGAAAATATGTACCCCAGATAGCAAACAATAGGTCACAACAGTCACAGGCCTAGCCCACAACTGCTCTGACACAACCATGTCAGACAAATGTGAATGGGGAAATAATCAAACACATACATCACCTGGGGTATGACTGTGAACATCCGGTGTTGTTAAGACTGCCAGTGCAGTGTACCCTTTGCGGTTGGCAGTATGAGTCACACGTTGGGATGGCGGCTGGAAATCTGTCTGCTCATGGTAGGTCTTTGGGGCACTTAGTACAACATTCTTTGGATCAAATAGACTCAGTGCCAGTTTTGCGGTGCAAACATCAACATGAGGAGCTGTCAATGGTAAGAAAAGCATAGTGTCCTGGCAATGTCATCCCTGGGGCAGTGCAAGGTCTCAGCACCGCATGTGTGTATGTGAAACATGTAAGACAGGGGAAAATTGCCATGTGTGGTGCTGTGCCCTGAGCACAGCAACACCCATTCTAAGGCCTCACCATGCAAATGGATGCATAGGGAGGGTTGACAACGACAAGATGGTGTCAAGCCACAAAAAGGATAGACATCACACCTAGAAGATTTGATACAGCCAATTGCGCCAACTGGGCTTCCCTTCATGTGACACGCAGGTGGGGTTTAGGGCTGTAGACTGCAGCCATGATGTACAGGAACAATGGCCCTCATTATGACATTGGCGGTAAATCACACTTACCACCATGCCGACTGCCGACAACATACCGCAGCCGCGGTGGATATCTGCCAACCAAATTATGACACACATATACCAATCCATCACTATACAGCCACACTCAGAAGTCCCCCAGCCCAAAGGTCAGTGATAAACTGGCAGAATCCAAACCCACACCGTTACGCCAACAGAACTACGCCCACAACAGTAGGACCCACAAATCACTGCGGCGGACATCCAATGGTGGTAAACCATTGGCGTTACATAGTGCCGCGCTCATAATACAAACACACCACAAAACACCACCACATTGGTCAATTTAAATAACACACACCTGACACCCATATACACACCCCACCCACAACCCTTTACCACTACAAACCATAGCCAACAGAGAGAGAAAGACAGCAAGAGCACCCACCCAACCAGAGCCACATACCACCATCACCTATAGATACACCACCCATGCACCTCACAACACACACCCTACACACCCTCACCCACACCACTCACACCACACTCATGGCACCCCAACAACATCCCAGATTCTCTGAGGAGGAGCTAAGGGTCATGGTGGAGGAAATCATCCGGGTAGAGCCACAGTTATTTGGATCACAGGTGCAGCAGATATCCATTGCTAAGTAGATGGAGCTACGGCAGAGGATCGTGGACAGGGTCAACGCTGTGGGACAGCACCCAAGAACAACGGATGATATCAGGAAGAGGTGGAACGACCTACGGGGAAGGTATGTTCCATAGCAGCAAGACACCAACTCGCTATCCAGAGGACTGGTGGTGGACCCCCACCTCCTTCCCCACAACTAACAACATGGGAGGAGCAAGTCTTGGCAATCATGCATCCTGAGGGCCTGGCAGGAGTAGCAGGAGGACTGGACTCTGGTAAGTCAATTCTCTATTACTACCACCCCCCTACCTGCATGCCATCACATATCCCACCCGCACCCTTACCCTCACTCCCACACCTCCCACCATCACAACCCACTCATCCCAATGCCAAGCCCTGCATGCAACACCAATGTATGGACACCCCTCACAGACCTGCATGGACACCTATCCCCACAGCATGCCCACTGTAGGAAAGTACCATCTTGCCTGGCATGTTACCCCCATCTTTCACTGTATATATGTTGTTTTAGTTGTATGTGTCACTGGGACCCTGGTAACCCAGGGCCCCAGTGCTCATAAGTGTGCTGAATGTGTTACCTGTGTAGTGACTAACTGTCTCACTGAGGCTCTGCTAATCAGAACCTCAGTGGTTATGCTCTCTCATTTCTTTCCAAATTGTCACTAACAGGCTAGTGACCATTTTTACCAATTTACATTGGCTTACTGGAACACCCTTATAATTCCCTAGTATATGGTACTGAGGTACCCAGGGTATTGGGGTTCCAGGAGATCCCTATGGGCTGCAGCATTTCTTTTGCCACCCATAGGGAGCTCTGACAATTCTTACACAGGCCTGCCACTGCAGCCTGAGTGAAATAACGTCCACGTTATTTCACAGCCATTTTACACTGCACTTAAGTAACTTATAAGTCACCTATATGTCTAACCTTTACCTGGTAAAGGTTAGGTGCAAAGTTACTTAGTGTGAGGGCACCCTGGCACTAGCCAAGGTGCCCCCACATTGTTCAGAGCCAATTCCCTGAACTTTGTGAGTGCGGGGACACCATTACACGCGTGCACTACATATAGGTCACTACCTATATGTAGCTTCACAATGGTAACTCCGAATATGGCCATGTAACATGTCTATGATCATGGAATTGCCCCCTCTATGCCATCCTGGCATAGTTGGCACAATCCCATGATCCCAGTGGTCTGAAGCACAGACCCTGGTACTGCCAAACTGCCCTTCCTGGGGTTTCACTGCAGCTGCTGCTGCTGCCAACCCCTCAGACAGGCATCTGCCCTCCTGGGGTCCAGCCAGGCCTGGCCCAGGATGGCAGAACAAAGAACTTCCTTTGAGAGAGGGTGTGACACCCTCTCCCTTTGGAAAATGGTGTGAAGGCAGGGGAGGAGTAGCCTCCCCCAGCCTCTGTAAATGCTTTGTTGGGCACAGAGGTGCCCAATTCTGCATAAGCCAGTCTACACCGGTTCAGGGGACCCCTTAGCCCTGCTCTGGCGTGAAACTGGACAAAGGAAAGGGGAGTGACCACTCCCCTGACCTGCACCTCCCCTGGGAGGTGTCCAGAGCTCCTCCAGTGTGCTCCAGACCTCTGCCATCTTGGAAACAGAGGTGCTGCTGGCACACTGGACTGCTCTGAGTGGCCAGTGCCACCAGGTGACGTCAGAGACTCCTTGTGATAGGCTCCTTCAGGTGTTGCTAGCCTATCCTCTCTCCTAGGTAGCCAAACCCTCTTTTCTAGCTATTTAGGGTCTCTGTCGAAACTTTAGATAACGAATGCAAGAGCTCATCCGGGTTCCTCTGCATCTCTCTCTTCACCTTCTGCCAAGGAATCGACTGCTGACTGCGCTGGAAGCCTGCAAACCTGCAACATAGTAGCAAAGACGACTACTGCAACTCTGTAACGCTGATCCTGCCGCCTTCTCGACTGTTTTCCTGGTGGTGCATGCTGTGGGGGTAGTCTGCCTCCTCTCTGCACTAGAAGCTCCGAAGAAATCTCCCGTGGGTCGACGGAATCTTCCCCCTGCAACCGCAGGCACCAAAAAGCTGCATTACCGGTCCCTTGGGTCTCCTCTCAGCACGACGAGCGAGGTCCCTCGAATCCAGCAACTCTGTCCAAGTGGCTCCCACAGTCCAGTGACTCTTCAGTCCAAGTTTGGTGGAGGTAAGTCCTTGCCTCAACTCGCTAGACTGCATTGCTGGGAACTGCGACTTTTGCAGCTACTCCGGCCTCCGTGCACTTCCGGCGGAAATCCTTTGTGCACAGTCCAGCCTGGGTCCACGGCACTCTAACCTGCATTGCACGACCTCCTAAGTTGTTCTCCGGCGACATGGGACTTCTTTGTGCGACTTCGGGTGAGCACCGTTTCATGCATCCTTGTAGTGCCTGTTTCTGGCACTTCTCCAGGTGCTACCTGCTGCTGAGAGGGCTTCTTTTCTTGCTTGACGTCTCCTCTCTCTCCTGGTCCAATTTGTGACCTCCTGGTCCCTCTAGGGCCACAGCAGCGTCCAAAAACGCTAACTGCACGATTTGCAGCTAGCAAGGCTTGTTAGCGTTCTTTCGGCAGGAAAACACTTCTGCACGACTCTACAATGCGAGAGGGATCCGTCCTCCAAAGGGGAAGTCTCTAGCCCTTTGCGTTCCTGCAGAAACCGCAGCTTCTTCTGTCCAGTGGAAGCTTCTTTGCACCCGCAGCTGGCATTTCCTGGGCATCTGCCCATCTCCGACTTGCTTGTGACTTTTGGACTTGGTCCCCTTGTTCCACAGGTACCCTAGATTGGAAATCCACAGTTGTTGCATTGTTGGTTTGTGTCTTTCCTGCATTATTCCTCTAACACGACTTCTTTGTCCTTAGGGGAACTTTAGTGCACTTTGCACTCACTTTTCAGGGTCTTGGGGAGGGTTATTTTTCTAACTCTCACTATTTTCTAATAGTCCCAGCGACCCTCTACAAGGTCACATAGGTTTGGGGTCCATTCGTGGTTCGCATTCCACTTTTGGAGTATATGGTTTGTGTTGCCCCTATCCCTATGTTTCCCCATTGCATCCTATTGTAACTATACATTGTTTGCACTGTTTTCTAAGACTATACTGCATATTTTTGCTATTGTGTATATATATCTTGTGTATATTTCCTATCCTCTCACTGAGGGTACACTCTAAGATACTTTGGCATATTGTCATAAAAATAAAGTACCTTTATTTTTAGTATAACTGTGTATTGTGTTTTCTTATGATATTGTGCAAGTGACACTTGTGGTACTGTAGTAGCTTCACACGTCTCCTAGTTCAGCCTAAGCTGCTCTGCTAAGCTACCATTATCTATCAGCCTAAGCTGCTAGACACCCTATACACTAATAAGGGATAACTGGGCCTGGTGCAAGGTGCAAGTACCCCTTGGTACTCACTACAAGCCAGTCCAGCCTCCTACTCCCACCAAATAACAACTCATTCTAGGAAAAGCTGCCAGGGCAAATCCAACCAAAGAGGGCAACATACCCATGCACAATATGTCACACACAGAAACAATAACACTGCATTTACATCCCCACGGGTAACCCAGCCAATGTCCCCGGCGAAGAGGTGCCAGCAACATCCAGTCCCCCCACAGAAGAGGCCCACAGTGATGACAGCAGCTCTGCTTGCCTGGATCTGGATGACCAACCTGGCCAATCTGGGACCTCCGGATAGTCGGCTAGCCAGGCACACTCTCACACCACCAGAGAGCCTCCCCCCTCAGGAAACACAACCACAGCGCCCACCTAGCGGGCCCATAAGTGTGTCCCCAGGACACGTCAATCAGCAGTGTGCCCACCACTACAGGGACCCCAGGCCACCCCACAAACACAGGACAACCAGGGACTTGGGGTCAGTGGCAGTGGACATACGGTTCAGGGGACAGAGGCACAGGACAACAGGGAAGCTGGGAGGAGTGCTGTGCCACAGGGGGAGGACAGGCCCAGGGAACCGACCCTCCAGGAGGCACTCACCGCGATCCTGGGAGCATACCAACATTCCCAGGATACGCTGGGCCAGATTCTGGACAAGTTGCAGGAGAACATGCGGCTGCAGGAGGGACAGTACCTGGGGAACAGGGAGGACTTGAAGGCCATCAACACCACCTTGGTCTCCATTGCAGGGGTGCTGGCAGACATGGCCAACAGTATGAGGGAGGCAGTGGCACACCACCGGACCCCTGACACTAGCTAAACCACTGAACAGCCCTCCACCTCTGCTGCCGCTAGTGGACAGGAGACCCTGCCACAGGATCAACAGGCCACCAGCACTCCTCCCCCTGCAGAAGTAGAACCACCCTGCAAACATTCCCTGTGATGCAGGCAGAAGCCAGAGACTATTGCTAAGACCCCCACCAGGAAATGAGACTCTCCTTATTGTCACCCTTGTGTCCCACTCTGTCACCCTGTCCACCTTGAACTGCCATTACTCCCCTTTCTATGCCCCCTTTGACAATGCATCTGTGATACAAATAGACTGGACTCTAACCTGGACTTTCCTCCATCATCACCCCAGCCCATTCCACTACCCACTCTTCTTCAGAGCACTGTAATAAACACACTTTGATAAAATACAATTATGGTGTATGTCAAATGTTTTCAAAATGTATTCATTTAGCCAGCTTCAAACATTACAATTCAACTGTACAGTAATGTTTACATTGGAAAGACCTGTAGTTTGCTGCACTGAACTCACCAGGAGCAATAGTGGGGCACCAACATCTGCAAAAAGAGATGCCAAAGGGTACTGTGAGTGGGCATAGAAGTAGGAATACACAGCCTGCCAGTGACAATGTCACACATCAAACTGTCAATTATATGTATATTAACACTGTCTTACCTATGTGTCATTGGATGTATTGCACTTCTGTTGTCCTCATCCTCTGCCTCCTCATCTTCACTGCCCACAGAGTACACTGCTGCCACACAGCCATCTCCAGGCTCCTCCTCCTGCAGAAAAGGCACCTGCGACGCAAGGCAAGGTTGTGCAACATACAGCATGCCACGATGATCTGGCAGAACTTCTTTGGTGAGTAACACAGGGATCCACCTGTTAGATGGAGGCAACGAAACCTGGCCTTCAGGAGGCCAAAGGTCATCTCTATAATCCTTCTTGTTCGCCCATGTGCCTCATTGTAACGTTCCTCTGCCCTTGTCCTGGCATTCCTCACAGGGGTCAGTAGCCATGAGAGGTTGGGGTAACCACAGTCACCTGCAAATATCGAGGGACAACTGTTAGCCACACACTCCCCCTTAGGGCCCACACCATACCCATACACCAACATCCACTGGGTGGGAACGAGGGCTCACCTATTAACCATACCCTGTGCCTCTGGAGTTGGGCCATCACATTTGGGATGCTGCTATTCCTCAGGATAAAGGCATCATGCACAGACCCAGGATACTTAGCATTGACGTGGGAGATGTACTAGTCGGCCAGGCACACCATCTGGACATTCATGGAGTGAAAACTCTTTTGATTTTTGAACACCTGTTTGTTTCGCCGGGGGGGGACAAACGCAATATGTATTCAATCTATTGCCCCAATGATGTTGGGGATATGTCCCATTGCATAGAAGTCAGCTTTCACTGTGGTCAAATCCTCCACCTGAGGGAAAATGATGCAGCTGCACATGTTTTTAATCATGGCAGACAACACTCTGGTCAGCACTATTGAGAACATTGGCTGTGACATTCCTGCTGCCAAGCCCACTGTCACTTGGAAAGATCCACTTGCCAGGAAATGGAGCACTGATAGGACTTGCACAAGAGGGGGGATCCCGGTGGGGTGACGGATAGCAGATATTAGGTCAGGCTCCAATTGGGCACACAGCTCTGTGATTGTGGCCCTGTCAAGTCTATAGGTGAGGATAATGTGCCTGTCCTCCATTGTTGCCAAGTCCACCAGGGGTCTATACATGGGGGTATCTCTCCATCTCGTATTCATCCACAGCGGTTGCAATCTATGGGGCAAAAGAGTGAGCAGCTGGCCATTATCTCTACATTCCATCCACTACAGTTCAATGCATATTGTGATTGTAACATTATTTTGTTGGAGATGTCCATATAGTGCATTTGTGTACTGTGATGCAGGTAGGATCCATGGCCTGCCTACCCCCTCGCCCCCAAAATGGCTTCCGCTTGTATGGAGGGACAGGTGGAAATGAGGTAATTCCACTGATGTTGTGCGCCGTTGCGGGAGGCGGTCGAGAACCGTTGTGCAACTCCTCATTGGTTATCATTGGGCCCTATGGGGTCCAGTGGCCAATGGTCATGTACGCACCGCCATGGACGAGACCACCATTTTCTATCTGTGCACTCACTTGCTACCTGACCTTCAACAGAAGAGGACCTGCATTGCAAGTGTTGCTGTGACCTGTGTCTAGAACCAACCATGGCTCATGTTACTGGGGAAAGGGCCCCTGCCTTCAGCCTCGGCGGACTGGGAGCGCCTGGTGGATGGGGTCCTACCCCAGTACCGACTGCTGTATGGGCCTCCAGACCAACAGGTGAGTACACCGTGAGTAAGATGCATGGGGCGTGAGTGCATGTAGTGCTGTGTGTGAAGGCCTCATGTGGGGGGGTTTGGTGGATGGGCCCTGGGCACCGTAGAGCATGTATGGTGGGCCATGTCTGTGCTAATGGGGATGGAAAGGGGCATGGTGGGCCATGAGTGTAATAGGCAGGACGGTTGGACTGATACCTTTCTCTGTGTTTATTTCCCTGCAGGTCAGTGCCCATCAAAAGAAGGGTATATGGCGTGCCATCGCCAAGGAGGTGTGGACCCTGGGGGTCTTTGGCAGGCGGAGCACTCACTGTCGGAAATAGTGGGAGGACTTAAGACACTGGGCATGGAAGACGGCGGAGGCCCAGCTGGGGATCGCCTCCCAACGAGGAAGGGGTGCCCGTCGAATCCTGACCCCCCTGATGACCCTCATACTGGCTGTGGCCTATCCGGAGCTAGATGGGCACTTGGGGGCATCACAGCAGCCACAAGGGGGTGAGTACAGTGCCCTAATTAACAACTTACACCTGGTGGGGTGGTAACCGGGTGGGGGATGTGGGCCCTGTTGGTGTCCCTAGGCCAGGCCTGGCTTTGGAGAGTAGGTCCCATGTTGTGCAGGATTCTAATGTTAAAGTCCTCCAAACAAACTAGTAGGCATCCACTACTGGGCAGGGGGTCCGTGGGTCTCAGGTATGCTTTAATTTTCATTAGGTGTCCCTATCTATGGGCTGGTGACTAGCATTGTGACTGGTAGTGCATTGCCTAATGAATAGGGCTGTTTCCTGTGTGTGAGTGTGTGGTGTACGCCAACAGTGGTGTTGTTGCCGCCATTGACCAAGTGTATCCTTTGTCTCTTCCCCCCCACTTTCTGTTTTGTCACCCTGTCCTTATGTGCATTAGCATCATCTGGCGGAGGAGCAGGGGCACCGGCGACAGAGGAAGCTGCATCCCACAGGACCTAGGAGGCCTAATCCACCGATGGTGAGGGCACCAGTGGGATGGAGGGCAAGTGGAGCACCACGGCGGAGACTGGAGGGGACAGGTCGGACACGGATTCCTCCTCCAATGGAAGCTCCCTGGTGGTGGTGGACAGTTCGGTGCCCACCCCAGCTACAGGTACAGCTGCCACCTCGTACCAGCACCACTCTCCCAGCAGCCCCTCAGTGAATTTCCCGTGCCCACTCACACAGGAGGGTGGGCATCTCCTTCACCCCAGGCACCTCAGGCCCTGCCCCAGTTAGGTCTGCTGCCCTGAGTAAGGAGGCTATAGACCTCCTGTGATATATCTTGTTTGGGCAGTCAACCATTGTGAGTGCCATCCAGGGGCTGTAACAGTGCAATACATTTCTGGAGGACATTCACACTGGCTTGGCAGCCCAACAGAGATCAATCCAGGCTCCTGCCTCCTCTCTGATGGCAGCCAATGTCCCTGTTTCCACCATCCCCCCTGCAACTTCCTCCACCCAATCCTATTCCCCTCAATCCCAACCTATCCCAAGCACACAGGCAGGCGAGCAGGCACCCAGGACAACACACAAAAGTGGACATGGCAAACACAAGCACCACACTTCATCCAACAGGTACTCACACAAACATCCAGAATCAGACATACCAACATCCACTGCCTCCACTGTGTCCCCCTCCTCCTCCTCCTCCACCTTCCTCCCAGTAGCGTCTACACTCACACCTGCATGCACCACATCCTCATCCATTACCACTATCACTAGCACACCTATCAGTACACACCCCTCACTGGCAGTCACCACCCCACATCCATGCACACTTCCCCTGTGTCCTATCCCACTATGCATGTGCCCCCCTCCTCCCAAAGTACACAAACACAAGCACTCAGACACCCAACAGCCATCCACCTCACAATAGCATCCAGCCCATGCACCTGCACCCAAACACAGCAGACTGACACCTCCTACCACCACTCCGTCTTCCTCCACTACCAAACTATCTCCCTCTTCCCGCCCCATTGTACCTAAGAAGCTTTTCCTCACCAACATTAACCTCTTCCCTAGCCTACCCCCGTCCCTTACGTCATGCCAGGGTGGTCAAAACCCAAACAAGCCCCTCAGCCGCCCAGTCCACGGGCACAGTAGTGTCCCCAGCTACTCCAGGTGGGAAAGGATCCCATCCACCAGCCAGCCAGACGGAAAGGGTGCCTGCCCCAAGTGCGTCAAGGAAGGGCAAGGAGTCAGCCCCAGCTGCAGGAAAGAAGGGCAAGGAGGAACCCCCAGCTGCAGGAAGGAAGGGCAAGGAGGCAGCCCCAGCTGCTGGAAGGAAGGGCAAGGAGGGAGCCCCAGGTGAAGGAAGGAAGGGCAAGGGGCCTGCAACAGCAAGCAGTAGAGACAAGGGGCCTGGTGCTGGGACTCAGTCGGAGCCACCACCACCAACCATGGTGGTGCAGCCATCAGAGGCTGCAGGGGATGTGCTGGAGCCTTCCCCCACCACTGCCAGCACCACTACCAGCAGCAGCAGCCGTCCGAGTCTGCAGGGGATGGGCTGGAGCCTCCCCCCACCACTGCCAGCACCCCCCACCAGCACTGCCACCAGCAGCAGCAGCCCCAGGGGGCAGCTGTCTGAGGCTGCAGGGGATGGGCTGGAGCCACCCCAACCACTACCAGCACCGCCACCAGCACCACCATCAGCAGCAGCAGCCCCAGTGGGCAGCCGTCCGAGGCCTCCCCCACCACTGCCAGCTCCACCAGGAGCAGCACCACTGCCACCACTGAGCAGCCGTCACCGCCGGCGTACACTGTGTAGTCCTGCATCCATGGGCTGTTGTGCATCTTGGCCCCTGCAAATCCTGTGGGTATGACACCCAGGTGAGAGACTGTGAACTTGCACTACCCAAGATCTGCATCACAGGGCACGATGCTCCCTCCAGAACCAGTGGATAAGCCATCAACTCACCCCATCCTCCCCAGGATGAAGCTCACTGGGCACGATGCCCCTCCAGAAACAGTGGAGAAGCCATCCAACTTACCCCATCTGCAGGGGAAGGGCTGGAGCCTCCACCTACCACTGGCATCCCTGACACCAGCACTGCCACTACTGTGCAGCCATCACCGCCAGCGGGCAGTGTGTAGTCCTGCCTCCATGGGCTGTAGTGTGTCCTGGACCCTGCAAATCCTCTAGGTGTGACAACCAGGTGAGAGACTGTGACCTTGCACTCCCCAAGGACTGCATCACAGGGAACAAGGCCCCCTCCAGAACCACTGGAAGAAGCCATCCACTCACCCCCTCCTTGCCAGGATGAAGCTCACAGGGCACGATGCCCCCTCCAGAACCAGTGGAAAAGCCATCCACTCACCCCATCCTCCCTCGGATGAAGCTCACTGGGCACAATGCCCCCTCCAGAGCATGTTGGTAAGTCACCCACTTGAGAGACTGTGGCTTTGCACTCCCCGGGACCAAGCACAGGGCATGTTGCCCCCTCCACAGCATGTGGGTAAGCCACCCACTTGAGAGACTGTTGCCTTGGACTCCCCAGGACAGAGTAATGGGCATGTTGCCCCTCCCAGGACCAGTGGCGTTGTACCATCTTACGGCTGAGGTGCCCCTCCATTCCCCGTCCCCCTGAGGTGCATGGCTATTTTTGACCTGATGTCCCTGCAGTGTTCTTTCCGTGTTGTTGCAAGACTGAGGTGGGCCCTTGGACTTTCTGATGTGGCCCTGTGGCCCATGGACATTGAGGACTGTGCAGTGCCCCTTGATTTGTGTATGTACATACTTTTTGTTTTGGATGCATGTATTACTACTATATTTATCTTATTACACTCTTTTTACTCTGTTGTAGTTGTCCTTGCCTTATTCCTGAGGGGTACGGGGTGAATATGTAATGTTACTGCATCTGATTGTGTGTATGGTGTTGGGGTGGGGGTGTTGCATGTGTGTCTCACTCTCTTCCCCTGTGTGCTAGGCGGCAGTACTCACTGTGGTTGTCTTCGCTGGCGTTGGTGTTTGTAGTGGAACAGAACGTAGAAGAGCAGGGGAAACACATGCAACTGGGCTCCATGGTGGCGTGGTTCTTCCTTGAGTCTCCAGAGGTGAGTCATTTCCCTTCTGTGCAGTGTTTCCGCCAGGCTTTTGATGTCGTTGGTACCACCCCGGAAAAGGTGTCAGATTGGTGTGTCATTATACAGTGGGTGGAACATTGTCTTCAGCCTGGCTGTAGGCGGTTACCGCTGTGGTGCCTGTTGATTTCACCCTGGCGGTCGGTGTGTTAAAGTGTCTGTCTGAGCGGTTTCCTCTGTGTTCATAATTTCATATTTATTACTGCCGGCCTGTAGGCGGTATTACCTCCACTATATCACCAACCGCCAGGGTTGTAATGAGGGCCAATATTTTGGAACTAAGATGACAATGAGCCTCAAATAGCAAGTAAGTGATGTGACATGTCAACTGCCACAACACAGATAGACTGATTTTACACCATCTCATTGCAGAGGATAATGGCTCTCCTGCGGATCTGCCTGTCCCGGAGTACCCCGATGACCTGGATGACCAGCTGGCAACCATCATCCAAGAGACCCTCCAAGAAGTCCTTGTAAACCTCCAGACACCACCTCCAGTCGCAAGGAGGAGTATTGATGCAGGAGCCATCCCACAATCCCCACTTAACACCCCAATAGAATATCCTGCCAGCACCGATACAGCTGAGGACTCTGAGGACCCAGGGACCAGCTTTGAGAGGACCGTGGTAGGAGTCCAGCGGGAGCTGGCCAAGGAGGTGCAGGTGGAGTGCAAACTATGGCAGCCAGCCTAGAGGGTATGCATATGTGCATGGTTACAGCTACTGAACAGACTGCAGCCAACCGAGGCACACAATCCCCAACGCATGGAGTCCAGCAGTGTCTGAGGGACATAGCTGCTGCCGTGATGGAGAGGCCACAACAATTGCCCTCCCAAACTGGCATCAGCATGCTTGAGAACAAGATGGACTTCGTGCACCGGAAAATGATCTCCCTCAGGGCAGAAATGGCTGCCTACCACAGGGATGTTGCTGCTATATTGAAAAATCAGCAGTTCCTCCTTGTTACAGTGATGCCACATGTAGTTCCACAGATGGCAGCTGCTGGGAATTAGGAGTCCACATCTCCAGCCACTGAAGTGTGTGTGGTCCCCCTCTACCTCCCCACTACCACCACCATCAAGAACAGAGGAGACACCACACACATCGGAGGATGAAGATGTGGAACAGATCATCTTCACCCGTAGGAGTTCCCGATAGCACCAACCAATGCCACATGGCAGTGTTTTCCTTTGTCCTGTGCTTGACATCATGCCAGTGTTAGCACAGTTGGAGATATGCACTCTTCACTGACACACTGTTGACCTTTCTGCTATAGACTGCAATTGTCTCCCACTTTTCAACTGGCAATTTATGTTCCCCTGCACTGAAAGACACTTTACCCAAGCATGTCCCATGACATGTCCCTCAACCCTGGATTTGTGTTTTGTCGCAATTGTATGGATTTCACTAATGGGGTCACAGACCTAGACATTGTAAACATTGCACTATGACATTTATAAATAAACACCACCCACACAAACAGCATGTCTTTGTGTATTGCGACACATCTACTACTCTTAGGAATTGTGATGTAACATGACTCTAGTCGCAGAGTGTCAGTACAAGAGTGCAGGAATATGGGGGCACATATCTACGCACAAGGTAACTACATGAGGAACGTCGATGCTGGTCTCATCCCCTACAAGCAATTCACTGAGTATCCAAAAAATGTTGAACACATGTATGCTTCACCCACTACATACAGCAGGAATGGCTGTGAAACAGTTCTCGGGCAATATTGTCAGCTGGGAGTACCAGTAGAACACATTGGTGTGAAACAGAGGTGCTTAACCTCATCTGTAATTGGTATTGGTCAGTTTGGCAGTATAGATATGAAATGTAGGCTGTTGTCAGATGCACTACAGTGCCCAACATTCTAACACAGGACCCAAACAATGACAGCTGAATTACCACACCTACCCATACAATTCATGGTTAACATAGTTACCTTGAGCGGTGGGTCACTGGATGGCAGATGCATAGGCAAGTAGATGTGTTGTAGCTGCCAATGTGACAGCTCAGTTGTAAGAAGGTGATGAACATGTCAAGAGAGGGATCTGGAGGCAGGACGGAATCCCTAGGCCAACACACAATTTTCACTGTACACTCATGGGAAGACCCTCAGACCCAAGCATGTGACACATTAAATAATGGAGTACCCAAAGATTTTCAATAAGAATTAAACTAAACTAAAAATAATGAAGAACACCTATCCTAACATAACCTAATCTATCCTAACTATACATAACCAACAAGTGACCCTAACTACCCTATGCTAAACGTACCTAACACATTCAACAACACACTCTAAACATTATCCCCCTACCCCCTATATCACAAGACACATGCAGGACAACATAAACTAAACTACACATATCCTATCTTTCTCTAAACAAATATGTATTTGTTTGGAATTTTTAAAAAAATGTTATATATTTTTTTATTTTATTTTTTATTTTTATACAACACATAAATGCGCCAACATTACCTCCATCCACCCACTTACAAAGTAACATGTAAAAAGTAGAAACCGCATCCCCAAACCTACTTATCCTAACTAAATTACTAACCTAATCTAACCTGACACTAACCCTGTAAAACGTACTATAGAAAATTAAAATAAATGAGGAGGAAGGGGACTGAACTGGGGGTGATAGTCATTAAGCCAATTACAGATTGGCCCAGTTGAGTTTCCTTTTGATGAACTTCAGTCTCTTGGTGTTCTTCTCTACCTCCTTCTCACAACTGTCCAACTTTTTGAGGACCAGTGTCACATCCCTCTGTTGGACCTTTATTGCATTCATGTACATGGCAGAAGATGATATGGGCTGTGGCACAGATGTTGAGGGTGTAGCAGCTGGGGCTGTTGTGATGGTGGCAGCTGTTTCCTCCTGAACAGCTGTGGTGCTTGGTCCTCTCTGTGTGGCCAGTGTGGGTCTCCCTTGGGTGAATGCCTGCCATGCCCAGTGGATCGCTACCTGCGATAGTGGCATGCAATCCTCCGGATCCCAGATTCCACTGCCAGGATGTGCCTATAGCAGACTGCCCTCTTCTGAAATGCCCACAGTTCCTCATTGTTCATGTTGGCAGCTGTTAAATTGAGACAGGCAACCATCAGTGACAGCATTGTGTGGTGTATGTACAGATTATTAGCTTACACTCTACGTCTAATTGCACATGCACTCCAACTCACATTCCGGATAAAACGATGGCCCTGATGAATAAAACAGCAACGCTGCCTTAGCATCATTTCACCAAAGCGATGCACAAAAAGATTAGGAACCAAACCAAATTAGGTGTGCATTAATGTTGTGCCATGTCTAACAATGCAAAGGCAGCGTCAACTTCACATAGATCAGGACCAATATTCCTCATCATCTGTGTGTCAATTTTCAACTATACATCACCAGTAACTTGAATCTGATATTGGGAGCATGAGATGCAGTTGGTAACCATAAGGAGTCAGTGTTTATAGGTACACATGCAAGCCTGATCAAAATGACATCTACACTGTGAGAATCACATCTACCTACAAATTAGTTGTTCCTCTCCCCCTGTGCCTCAGTGGGGATGGCCATGCAATCCATCATCTCAACTGTCCAGGTCATCCACCAAGGCATGCCCACTCATATATGGAGTCAGGCAGTAGACCATATGTGAGGAGGGCTGCCAACAAGGAAGCTGGTATCCATAGGTCTATCACATCTACATTCATGTTTCTAGGTGTAGACACCCATCAATACCGGATCTGCCAATGCTATTCCTTACACACCCATATCTATGCCAGCACACGTCTAGCCTTGACCTGTATGCACACCTATTACATTTCCATAAATGTCACGTAAATGGAGTACAAAATATGCGGCACCATGCTGGGGGACAATTGCCCACCCAGTCCTACATGTACATTACAATACAGGGATGCAACAATTTGTGCTCAAAATGGTGCATCACTGTGTCGTGAGAATGACTGTGTGTCCCAGTGCCAATATTCTCATAGCGGTGCACTTCTTAGTCATATATGGGGCTACATGTGGCTTGTCATCACCATGTTTACACAATGCTGCCTATTGAGCACCACAAGCCTCACAAGATATGACTCTCTACTCGTGCATGTGGAACCCTTAAATGGGACACACTGTCACTATCCAGCCTACTTTGATATCTGATCATTTGACAGCTCATCACTTCTAGCATTGTGTGCAACACACATGACTCACTCACACAAAAGCTTCAATTACTACACAGGACAGACATCACGCTTACTGGATACATCTGGGTCCTCAAATCTTGCCACTTCGTCGATGGTGTAGCGGGCAGGTCCACCTGTAAGATCTGGATGGAAAACCATGCTTAGTGTCACATCACTGTCACTACTAGTGGACAACATATTACAGTGTGTACTATTTTAGAGGAGTGAGCTAGTTATCCTGGTTGAAGACAGTGCAACAGACACACCACTGCAAACTCACAATGACACTGACACTCAGGTGAGTGAGAGCCACACATCTGCACACTTACCCTTGGCCTGAGACTCATGTTGTGCTACGCCCTGCAACAACCATATGTGGGCAATTTATAGAAGATGGAACTCCATGGTATGAGGGGGAGTTGGGTGTCAAATACATGACTTAGGTATTCTGGCTTGCCCTGCAAGGCACACAGAGGCACTTTGTCAATTTTTTGTCTGCAATGATCATGCATTGAGTAATCCATGACTGATGTCGCAAAGTTGTCTAATGGTACCAAATGCCCCATTGTCAATACCCCTAAGGCGGGTATTCCCCCTTTGCTAACATAATGGCAGGGATCCTGTGTGTGAAATGATAACAATGTAGTACTATACATGGATTGCCCTACTTTTTTGCCACAATCCAATTAAATATGGTATGCTGGCGGTCTCTTGGCTTATCATACATGATACTATGCTGGGGCACAGGTGTTTCCATGGCCCCTGAAATGTGGGACTTAGTGATGGCTGTGCATGACTCACCAAACATCTGACCTGCATTGGTAAAATGGTAGGACATATGAACTCCATGTCTAGACTGGCACAGTTACACTTCATTCGGGTTGTATGCAACCTGTCCACAAGCATTGCATCCAACACTCGAACATCTGCTACTGTCATTCAAGAGCACTGAACAGTAAATAGTATGCCAATGGGAGACTCACCAACAGGGCCACCGATCATCACACCAAGATGGTTAAGCAGATCCTGCACCCTGGCCACCAGATCTGCCCAGTGATGCTTCAGCTGGTGCTCATTGTGGCTGCTGCAGGACTCCCTTTTCAGGTGGTGGAGCACCTTGCCCCATCGCAGCTGCCTCGCCTCTGTCCGGCAGCCCTGGATCACACACACCCCATCTCCAAAATTAATGGCAGGTAGTGCGCAACCAGCCACATGAAGCCTCCCAGCTCCTCTTCTCCTATCCTTGTTAACCTCCCCTACCAGACATATCTATCAGGTACAGGTTGACAACAATAATGAGTATAAACAAAATCAATATGAAGGAAACTTAAGGCCCAAAAAAATAATCCCAACTAACCCAACTCAACAGCTATCCCGGCCAGACACCCCCACAGTACAAGTACAATGATAAATACAAAAAACACACAAATTTAATAACACTGGGACAAAATACTTTCAAAATACAAAAAACACAACAGGAGGGACACCACAAGTTGCACTACAGAGCAAGAACACACCACCAACTCCAGGACACAACCACACAGTCAAAAGAGGCACAGACTGTAAAGAGAAAGCAAATGTACTACACCTATGTCTCACATGTGTACATATTTGGTACATAATGTGATTGGCACACTCTGCCTACATTCCACCCATATCATGTTTTGAAAACAAAAGTCAGATTAAAATCATTACATTTAGCAATGGTTCTTGTTTTTGTGTGGTGGACCTGCAGCCCTAACTGTATATGTTCTCATCCATTCTGATGTGCATTCCACAGACGTGTCTGTGCAAAGTGTGAAGTCATGTGTGCCCTGTGTCAGGATTGGGCCCCATGGCAGTGGCAGGACCGATTTCCATGGATGAACTGCGCAGGCCCAACTTCTTCCATTGCTTGTCATACCTGGGCTAATCATGATGACCATTGTCACCAATGATGTCCCCCCTTGTCACACAGGCTCCATGTAGCCATTGTAACTCTCACACTGAGTTGTGTCAGTGGTCTGTTCAAACATTACAGTGGGGCCCTTGTTTACCTCCTATTTGGACATATGAGATATAGAACTTATCATGGCCCTATAAATAACACCACGTAACTTGGAATACTTGGAATTCACCCAGATTCGGACATTACAGAAGTAATGGTCATTACCACATAGTGACAGATGTCCTACCATACCTCTTAATACGCAGCTTTCCCATTTGACTGATTTGAAATATGTACAGGACCCATCATTTCAACTTTTCTGCCTTGAAAAAGTCACCGTGTGACAAAACACTTGTTGGCGGTTATTGCAAAGATTAACCACGGGCTGTTAACATACTGATTGACTACATGTGAATAATCAAAGTCAAGAATGACTTTCTTTTTATTGATATAAATAAACCACAAGGTTACTACTAAAGAGGATCTTCTTCGGAGTTTCTTCAAAGACTGATCTAAAAAACTGTTTGACTTTTGAATAACTATCAATTACTGTTCTACATACATTTGCTTTAGTGCTGTGGTCTTAAGTACATTCTCACACTACATACAGCATGGGAGGGTGGCCGATTTACAATGTGGCTTCAAATAATTATGATCACATACAGTGCAGGCCATGGCAATGGCACTGTGTACTTTTACATAGGTCCCTTGGTGATCCTGAGTGGCAGCTAATGTTTGGGGCAGCCAAGAGGTGCCCAAGGGTGTGTATCCCATTGTTATAGGATGGTCAACATAACTACCAGTGTCTCTACTATCTTCCAAACATGAATCAGCATTTATACTGTCAACACATGCACAGTGCAGGCTATGGGATGGGGCTCAGCTACTTAGCAAATGTGCCCCTTGGCACAGTGCATGTGAGGTCAGTAATGTACTGTTTTCTCCTACAGGTTCCCACTATAGCATCCATGATCTGCACTGTCTGACAGTGACTCTGCCCCAAGGTGGGACATTTATTGTATCTGGTACAGACATGATGGTGTTATGAGTCAAAGAGTGTTGCATGTGAGGTGGCACTACAGTAGGTGTATATGGCACATGGTATGTGATGGACATTGATCTTGTATTCCTATGTGTGTGAGCCAATGCGTCAGGCAGATGTCTCTACACACTATAGGTAAGTCAGGTATGTGTTGATAAGATGTAGTTTGTATAGGCAGCAGTTGTCTGGTATTTGATGTTTGTTCTGGCAATGATTTGCACGGCATGACCTGAGGGATCTGTGCCTGGGCATGGTGAATGCCACTGACATGGGTGTGCTATTCTTTGTTTGGTGTACTGTGTGTGAAGTGTACATAGTAGGCAGTCTGTGGGCACTTGTAGTGGTCTGTGTAGTTCTTCTGTTAGCAAAGGGTACATGTCTGCACCTATCCTTCACATGGTGTGCCTGTCAATTTGTGGGTGTGTTACGTACATGTGGGTGTATTTGTGTGTGGTGTGCACTGCTTGTGCTGTACTGCCGCATGGTGCATATGTGTTGTTACCTGAACATCTGTGTTACCCTGACCATGTGTTAATGCAGTGGTGTATGTCTTGTGTGTCCTACAGGGTTGGTGTGTTGTGTGTATATTGCTAGATTTGTTGACTTACCCACAAGTAGCCCATTTACATATTGTCCATTCTGGAATTGTTCATTGATAGCCGGAATATGAAAGCATCATAGACACTCCCAGGATACTTGACCAAAATGTTTATGAATAGTCCCCGGTGGTCCACTATGGCCCGCACATTAATGGAATGCCTATGCTTGCGATTCCGGTATAAGTGCTCGGTTGCTGCAGGTGGTACGAGCCAGACATGGGTGCAGTCCATTGCATCAAGCACATGTGGGATTTGATAGAACCCCTGTCTGTTTTCCTGCTGCTTTTGCTGGGTGTTGGGAAAGCTGATGTGGCGGGGCGTCAGGGAGATAATAGCATCTAACACCATTGGAAGGAAAGCAGAGAACGACGTCTGTGAGACACCAGCAACCAGGGCACCAATTGTTGGGAATGAGCTACTTGCCAGCTTGTGCAGGACAGCTAGCAGCTTTGCCACAGATGGTATGTTATGTGGGGTCTGCAGGCTAGCTGTGATTTGTGGTTCAATGTGGTGCAGCAGGTGTAGTATGGCTTGTAGGTTCAGTCTGTAGGTCCTAATGATGTCCTGGTCCCAGAAGCCAAGGAGGGTTGTCCTTGTTCTGAAGACCCTCTCCTTCCTTCTGCGTTGCCTTTGTGGGACGCATTGTAGTGGTGGTGATTGCTGTAGGTGTTGTCGTCGTCTGGCATGCAGGATCAGTATCACCTCCATCTTCTCCTGTGGGTTGGTAATGTTTCTTCTGTGTGTTCTCCTTAAGTAGTGATGGGTTTGCCTCATTTTAATGCTTGCCCTGACCCAGGCATTACATTTTGACGCAAATCGGTGTTAATGTCATTTTTTGGGTCCGCCTCCCACCCGTGCATCATTTTCGCCTGGGTGGATAAATATGCCGCTGGGGGGGGTTTGAGTCCTTTCTTTGGATGGGAACGCCTACCTTGCATCTCATTGACGCAAGGAGGTTTCCCACATCGGAAAAATGACTTTAACACATATATTTTGACACTAGATGGGTCTAGCTTCAAAATATAAATATGGCGTTGAGTTTGTGCTGTATTAGCGTAAACAACTGATGCTATTTCAGCGCAAACAGAGTATAAATATGCCCCTCAATGCCTTAAACACTCCCCATGCCGCTTACCATTTTTTTATATATTAGTTGAGTCACATGACAATCCTTAACATTTTGAAGTCAGTCATAAGTATATATGGACAAGTCATCAAATCATTCACCTCTTTTCATTAAGCTCAATGATGAAATTTGCATTTTCAAAGAGTTTTGCAGTCAGCACCAAAAGTTCCCTCCACTGCACCCCAAGGATCAATCCAGCATGTTATCAACATACACAAGGAACTCACTGGCGATATGTCTGGGATTATGAGTATCATTGAACATTAATACATTAAATACATCAGTTACCGCAGGATAAGACATCATTCACTTTGCTAAATGGCTGGAGAAAATTTGGGGCTGAATATCGCAATGCCACTTAAAGCTAATCCTTAAAAACTGAGGCCCTCATTATGACATTGGTGGTAAGTCCTGCTTACCGCGATGCCGACTGCTGCCAACATACCGCTGCCACAGCGGTATACCGCTACCTATATTATGACACACACATAGCAATCCGTCACTATACAGCCACACACATAAGTCTGCCAGACCAAAGGTAGGTGATGAACTGGCAGTAGCAAAACCCACACAGTTAGGCCAACAGAACTACACCCAGAGCATTATGACCCATGAATCACTGCGGCAGACATTCAACTGCAGTAAACCATTGGCGGCACATACCGCTGCGCTCAAAATACACACAACCTAACAAAACAAAACTACATTGGACAATTCAAACTACACACACCTGACACACAAACACACACCACACCCACAACAATATAAAACACACACACACTACCCACAACCCTTTATGACTCAAATAAATTGATAACAGAGAGAGAGAGAGACACCAAGAGCACCCACAGAACCAGAGCCACAGAACACCATCATCATGAACCATCCATGCACCTTACAGCACACACCCCAACACATCAATCCACACACCCTCACACACCATTCACACTACACCCATGGCACCACTTAGACACCCCAGGTTCTCAGAGGAGGAGCTAAGGGTCATGGTGGAGGAAATCATCCGGGTAGAGCCACCGCTATTCGGATCACAGGTGCAGCAGACATCCATTGCTAGGAAGATGGAGCTATGGCGGAGAATCGTGGACATGGTCAACGCAGTGGGACAGCACCCAAGAACAAGGGATGGCATCAGGAAGAGGTGGTACGACCTACGGGGAAGGTGCGTTCTATGGTAGCAAGACACCAGATTGCAGTACAGAGGACTGGCGGTGGGCTCCCACCTCCTCCCCCACAACTACCAACATGGGAGGAGCAAGTCTTGCCAATCATGCATCCTGAGGGCCTGGAAGGAGTAGCAGGAGGACTGGACTCTGGTGAGTCATATCTCTATTACTATCACCCCCCCTACCTGCATGCCATCACATACCTCTCCCCCTACCCTCGCCTCCATCACCCCACCACCTCACATACACCCCACCATCACAATACCAAGCCCTGCATGCAACACCAATGCATGGACATCACTCACAGCCCTGCATGGACACCCATCACTGAAACATGCACATTAGAGAGAATCACCTAGCCCACCAAATACCAACTCACACAAGGCAAAGCTGGCAGGGCAATCCCAACCATACAGGGCAACACACCCATGCACAAGATGTCAAATGCAGAAACAATAACACTGCATATACATCCCAACTGGTCTCCCACACAGCGTCACCGGAGAGGAGGTGCCAGCAACATCCAGTCCCCCCCAGATGAAGCCCATAGTGATAACAGCAGCTCTGGATGCCTGGATCTGGATGACCAACCTGGCCCATCAGGGATCTCTGGACAGTCGGTTACCCAGGCACAGTCCCAAACCACCACAGAGCCTCCCCCTCAGGAAACACCACCACGGTACCCACCCAGCGGGCCCATATCTCTATCCCCAGGACACGTCAATCAGCAGTGTGTCCACCACTACAGGGACCCCAGGCAAACCTACACACACAGGACGATCAGGGACCTGGGGTCAGTGGCAGTGGGCACACAGTTCAGGGGATAGAGGCACAGGACAACAGGGAAGCTGGGAGGACTGCTGTGCAACTGGCGGAGGACATGCCCAGGGAACTGACTTTCCAGGAGGCACTCAGCAACATCCTGAGAGCATACCACCATTCCCAGGAGATGATGGGTCAGATACTTGACAAGTTGCAGGAGACCCAGCGCTGCAGGAGGAACAGTACCTGGGGATCAGGGAGGACCTGAAGGACATCCACACCACCCTGGTCTCCGCTGCAGGGGTGCTGGCAGACATGGCCAACACCATGAGGGAGGCAGTGGCACACCACCGGGCCCCTGACACTAGCCACACCGATGAACAGCCCTCCACCTCCGCTGCCGCTAGTGGACAGGAGGCCCCGCCACAGGACCAACATGCCACCAGCACCCCTCCCCTTCCAGAAGGAGAACCACCCCGCAAACAGGCCCTGCGATCCAGGCAGAAGCCAGAGAACATTGCCAAGACCCCTTCCAGGAAATAAGACTCTCCTGATTGTTACCCTTGTTTCCCACTCTGTCACCCTGTCCACCTTGAACTGCCATTGCTCCACTTCCTATGCCCCCTTGGACAATGCACCTGTGATACAAATAGACAGGACTCTATCCTGGACTTTCTTCCACCATCGACCCAGCACATTCCTCTACCCCCTCTACTTCTTAGCACTTAAGTAAACACCATTTAAAAAATACAAGTATGGAGTCTGTCAAATGATTGAACAAAGTATTCGTTTAACAAGCTTTCAACACTGCAATACAACTGTACCAGAATAAATATATAGGAATGACCTGTAGTAGGCTGCAGTTAATACACCAGGTGCCAGAGTGGGGTGCAGATATCTGAAAATAGAGATGCCAAATGGTACAGTAAGTGGCCATAGAATAGGAGAAATCTGCCTGCCATGTACAATGTCAAATACAAAACTGTCAATGCAAAGTTAAGTTACAGTGTCTTACCTGTGTGTCACTGGAAGTACAGTCGTATAATAGCTGTTCTGCTGTCCTCAGCCTCATCCTCTGCCTCCTCATCTTCACTGTCCACAGGGTCCACTACTGCCACGCACCCATCTCCAGCCTCATCGTCCTGCAGAAAAGGCACCTGGTGTCTCAAGGCAAGGTTTTGCAACATACAGCATGCCACTATGATCTGGCACACCTTCTTGGGTGAGTAGTACAGGGATCCACCTGTTAGATTGAGGCAACGAAACCTGGCCTTCAGGAGGCCAAATGTAATTTCTATAATTCCTCTTGTTCACCCATGTGCCTCATTGTAACGTTCCTCTGCCCTTGTCCTGAGATTCCTCACAGGGGTCAGCAGCCATGAGAGGTTGGGGTAACCAGAGTCACATGAAAATATCGAGGGATACCTGTTAGCCAAACACTAACCCTTATGGCCAACACCATACCTATACACCAACATATACTGGGTAGGAACCATGGGCTCACCTATTAGCCACACCCAGTGCCTCTGGAGTTGAGCCCTCACATTCGGGATGCTGCTATTCCTCATGAAATAGGCATCCTGCACAGACCCAGGATACTTTGCATTGACATGGGAGATGTACTGGTCTGCCAGGCAAACAATCTGTACATTCATCAAGTGAAAGCTCTTTCGATTTCTAAAGACCTGTTCATTTCTCCGGGGGGGACAAATGCAATATATGTACCATGAATAGCCCCAATAATGTTGGGGATATGCCCCATTGCATAGAAGTCAGCTTTCACTGTTGCTAAATCCTCCACCTGGGGGAAAAGAATTTAGCTGCGCATGTGTTTAATCAGGGCAGACAACATTCTGGTCAGCACTATTGAGAACATTGGTTGAGACATTCCTGCTGCCAAGCCCACTGCCACTTGGAAGGAGCCACTTGCCAAGAAATGGAGCACTGATAGGACTAGCACCAGAGGGGGATCCCAGTGGGCTGACAGATAGCAGATATCAGGTCAGGCTCCAATTGGGCACACAGCTCTGTGATTGTGGCCCTGTCCAGTCTATAGGTGAGGATAATGTGCCTGTCCTCCATTTTTGCAAAGTCCTCCAGGGGTATGTACACGGGGGATGTCTCCATCTCCTATTCATCTGCAGCGGTTGTAATCTAGGGGGCAAAACAGTTAGCAGCTCACACATTTCCAAACACTACACTGCATTGCATGTTGTGACTGTAACAGTATGTCGTTGGATAGGCCCAAATGGTGCCTCTCTTTACTGTGAAGAAGTTAGGTACCATGGCCTGCCCCCCCCCCCGAAATGGCGTCCGCCTGTCTTGTGTGGATGGACATGTGGAAATGAGGTAATGCCGCTGATGTTGTGCGCCATTGCGGGAGGCGGTCGAGTACCGCTGTGCAACTCCTCATTGGTTGTCATTGGGCCCTATGGGTTACAGTGGCCAATGGTGATGTACGCCAGCGGTGACGGCACACACCGCCATGGACGTGACAGCCATTTTCTATCTGTTCACTCACTTGCTACCTGATCTTCAACAGGAGAGGACCTCCACTGCAAGTGCTGCTGTGACCTGTCTCTGGAACCGATCATGTCTCGTGTCACTGGGGAAAGGGCCCCTGCCTTCACCGCTGCAGAGTTGGAGAGAGCGGTAGATGGGATCCTACCCCAGTACCGAATGCTGTATGGGCCTTCAGACCAACAGGTGAGTACACTGTGAGCTCGATGCATGGGGCATGAATGCATGGAGTGCTGTGTGTAAGGGCCACGTGTAGGGGGGGTTGGTGGAAGGGTTCCAGGCAGCGTGATGCATGTATGGTGGGCAATGTCTGTGCGTAAGGGGATGTGAGGGCTATGGTGGGCTATGAGTGTAACAGGCCGGACGGTATGACTGATACCTTTTTCTGTGTTTCTTTTTCTGCAGGTCAGTGCCCATCAGAAAAAGGGTATATGACGTGCTATCGCCAAGGACGTGTGGAGTCTACGGCAGGTGGAGCACCCACTGTCACAAACGGTGGGAGGACCTGAGACGCTGGCCAAGGAAGATGATGGAGGCAGAGCTGGGGACGACCTCCCAACGAGGAAGGAGTGCCCGTCGAACCCTGACCCCCCTGATGGCTCGCATACTGGGGGTGGCCTATCTGGAGCTAGATGGGCGCTTGAGGGCATCACAGCAGCCACAAGGGGGTGAGTACAGTTTCCCAATATACTACTTTCACATGGTGGGATGGTCACCGGGTGGGGTATGCGGGCCTGTGGGTGCCCTTAGGCCAGGCTGGACATTGCAGGGTAGGTCCCATGTTGGGCAGGGTTCTGATGTAAAATACCTCCAACCAAGCTAGAAGGCATTCACTACTGGGCAGGGGTCTATCGGTATCATGTATGCTGCTATTGGCATTAGGTATTCCTGTCCTTGGGCTGGTGACTAGCACTGTGACTGTTAGTGCATTGCCTAGTGCGTAGGGCTGTTCCCTGTGAATGTGTGTGTGTGTCTCATGTATGCCAATGGTGGTGTAGTTGCTGCCATTGAGGAAGTGTATCCTTTGTCTCTTCCCCCCCTTTTTGTTTTGACACCCTTTCCTTATGTGCATTAGCATCATTTGGCGGAGGAGCAGAGGCAACGGCGATGGAGGGAGCTGCATCCCACAGGGCCCAGGAGGCCAAATCCACCAAAGGTGAGGGCACCAGTGGGATGGTGGGCGAGGGGATAACCACGGCGGAGACAGGTAGGGACAGTTCGGACAGCAATACCTCCTCCGATGGAAGCTCTCTGCTGGTGGCGGACACCTCTGTGGCCACCCCAACTACAGGTACAGCTGCCACCCCTGTACTAGCACCGCCCTCCCAGCAGCCCCTCAGCGAGTTTCCCATGCCTGCTTACCCAGAAGAGTGGACATCTCCTTCACCCCAGGCACCTCGGGCCCTGCCCCAGTTAGCCCTGCTGCCCTGAGTGAGGAGGCTATTGACCTCCTGCGATCCATCTCTATTAAGCAGTCAACCATAGTGAATGCCATCCAGGGCCTGGCAGCCCATTTGCAACAAACAAATGCATTCGTGGAGGGCATTCACTCTGGCATGGCAGCCCAACAGGGATCATTCCAGGCTCTGGCGTCCTCCCTGATGGCAGCCTTTGTCCCTGTCTCTAGCCTCCCCCTCCAACTTCCTCTACCCAGTCCCATTCCCCTCAACTCCAACCTATCCCAAGCACACATTCAGACCGGCATGCACACAAGATAACACACAGGAGTGGCTCAGGCAAACACAAGCACCACACATCATCCCACAGGCACTCACACAAACACCACCCAGATGCAGACATAACAAAATGCACTACCACCACTGTGTCCCCCTCCTCCACCTCGTCCACCACCCTCCCAGTAATGTCTCCACTCACACCTGCATGCACTACATCCTCATCCACTACCCCATCACCACCACCACCACGCCTATCACTATGCACCCCTCACTGGCAGTCACCACATCCACACACACATCCCCTGTGTCCTCTCCCACTGTGTCTGTGCCCTCTCCACCCAAAGTACACAAACGCAAGCACTCAGACACCCAAAAGCCATCCACCTCACAGCAGCATCCAGCCCATGCACCTGCACCCAAATACAGCAGACTGACACCTCCTACAACCACTCCCTCTTCCTCCACTCCCAAACCTTCTCCCTCTTTCCGCTGCAGTGTCTCTAAGAAGCTTTTCCTCTCCGCTGTTGACCTCATCCCTACCCCTTCCCCCATCCTTCACGTCGGGCCAGGGTGGTCAGAACCCAGGTGAGCATCTCAGCCACCCAGTCCACGGCAACAGTAGTGTCGGCAGCTACTTCATGTGGGAGAGGTTCCAGGAAACCTGCAATTAGCACTGACAGTGTGCCTGCACCAGCTGCCAAAGGGAAGGACAAGGAGGCACCACCAGCTGCCAAGGGGAAGGGCAAAGAGGCACCACCAGCTGCCAAGGGGAAGGGCAAGGAGGCACCACCAGCTGCTAAGGGGAAGGGCATGGGGCCTGCACCTGCAGGCAGGAAGGACAGGAGGCCTGGTGCTGAGGCTGATTCTGAGTCCCCACCACCAACCATGGTGGTTCAGCCGTCCGAGGCTGCAGGGGAAGGGCTAGAGCCTCCCCCCCCCCCCCACTGGCATCCCCAACACCAGCACCGCCACCAGTACCACTGCCAGCAGCTGCAGCCCCAGTGGGCAGCTGTCTGAGGCTGCAGGAGAAGGGCTGGAGCCTTCCCCCACCACTGGCATCCCTGACACCAACACCGCCACCAGCACCACCACCAGCACCACTGCCAGCATCACTGCCAGCAGCAGCAGCCCCAGTGGGCAGCCGTCCGAGGCTGCAGGGGAAGGGTTGGAGCCTCCCCCCACCAGTGGCATCCCCCCAACCAGCACCACCACCAGCACCACCAGCACCACTGCCAGCAGCAGCAGCCCCAGCTTCAGCAGTCCCAGGCTGCAGGGGAAGGGCTGGAGCCTCCACCTACCACTGGCATCCCTGATACCATCACCGCCACTGCCAACACTGAGCAGCCGTCACCGCAAGCGGGCAGTGTGTAGTCCTGCCTCCATGGGCTGTAGTGTAGGTGTGACACCCAGGTGAGAGACTGTGACCTTGCACTCCCCAAAGGCTACATCACAGGGAACAAGGCCCCCTCCAGAACCAGTAAAAGAAGCCATCCACTCAGCCCCTCCTTGCCAGGATGAAGCACAGTGGGCACAAGGCCCCCTCCAGAACCAGTGGGCAAACCACCCACTTGAGAGACTGTGGCTTTGCACTCCCTAGGACCAAGCAGTGGGCAAACCACCCACTTGAGAGACTGTGACTTTGCATTCCCCAGGACCAAGCAGTGGGCAAACCACCCACTAGAGAGACTGTGGCTTTGCACTCCCCACGACCAAGCAGTGGGCAAACCACCCACTTGAGAGACTGTCCTTGCACTCCGCAGGACAGAGTGATGGGCATGTTGCCCCGTCCAGGGCCGGTGGTGTTGTACCATCTTCCGGCTGAGGTCCCCCCGTTCCCGGTCCCCCTGAGGTGCCTGTGTATTTTCGGCCTGATGCCCCTGCAGTGTTCTTTCCATATTGTTGCAGGATTCAAGTGGGGCCTTGGCCTATGTGATGTGGCCCTGTGGCTCATGGACTTTGAGGACTGGGCAGTGTCCCTCCATTTGTATGTATGCATATACTGTTTTGATTTTGAAGCACAGATTTCTACTATTTTATCCTATTACACTCACTTTAATCACTTCCTTTTGTCCTTGCATTATTCCTGAGGGGTACGGGGTAGATATGTGATGTTATTGCATCTGTTTGTGTGTATGGTGGTGGGGGTGGGGGTATTGCGTGTTGCGTGTGTCACTCTCTTTTTCCTCCCCCGTCCCTTGTGTGGTAGGCGGCAGTACTCACTGTGGTCGTCTTCGCCGGCGTTGTTGTTCGTAATGCATGAAGAGGTATACAATCATGGGGAAGATGTGTCGGGCAGCGGCATACTAGCCTTTCCTATCTCTGTTGAGGCCCCGAATTGGGCATGGGGCCTCGATTCTGCATTGGCGTGGCGCGCCCCCGTTAGTTCCTGCCTCTCCCCACTCTCCCTTTTCTTCCCCACTTACCTTCTATTTCTTTTTCCTTCTTTTCTGTTGTCCTCATTATCTTCCTAGATTATGCCTTTCTTTCCTACCCATGATTCCCTTCTCTTTCCCAGCATGCCTTCCTTTTCCCTGCATGCTTTGGAACCTTATTTAATATGGTGCTTTTTCTATAGAATTCTATGACATGATCCCAATCCAATATGGCGACTTTTACTTCCTGTCGCTCACTTCCTGTTCTTTGGGTATATAATGTGTGTCATTCCTCTTCTCTTTGCGCTGCAACACTTCCTTTAGGTGGTGATCTTCGCTCCTGTTCTTCTGCATCAGATATTGATTTTCTGTTCCTGTTCCAGATTTTTCCTGGTCATCTTTGCCTTTTTTGTTCTGATTTACTTTTACCTTTGTTTTAGTTTCAGGAGTTCCTTTTTGAGGTTTTTCCCCTTTTGGTGTTTTTTTCCCTCCTGGACTCCTTCTGGAGGGCACGGACGGCCTTTGGCGTTCCCTTCGTCAGCAGCACCGTGGCTACCAGAAAGGGTCGCCCCTGTTTGGGCCAAGGCAGAACCTACAAGAACAAGAACCTTGCCACACTTCCAGTGGGCCACAGACACAGACTACGAATAGGTTGTGAAAAGATGTGCAACTCCGGCTCCATGGCGTTGTGGTTCTTCCTTGAGTCTCCAGAGGTGAGTCCTTTGCCTTCTGTGTACTGTTTCCGCCGTGCTTTTGAAGTCATTGGTACTGCCCCGGAAAAATTAGAGGATAGGCCTGTTGTAATACTGTGGGTGGTGTATTGTCTTCCGCCTGGCAGTTGGCGGTTACCACCGCAGTGCTTGTTGCTACCGCCGTGGTGGTCAGTGTGTTAAAGTGGCTGTCTGTGTGGGCGGTTTCCGCCGTGGTGATAATTCAATTTTTTTATCACCGGCCTGTTGGCGGTATTACCGCTGCTTTATCACCGACCGCCAGGGTTGTAATGAGGGCCTGAGTTCCCTCGTTGTTCTTTTTTTTCACTCCTGCCTCCTTAATAAAAACTGAAGTTGAAATTTCTCCTACACTTGTAGCAATCTTAAAGTCTCTAGAATTTGCTCTAGACATCAAACTACAAGTTCGAATCTGACCTAATACTAATTGTGCAGTCACTGATAGTGTTTTGGTGAGCATATGGAAGCCCTCTTTTGACAAGTTAACAAAAACTATTTTCCCTTTTAAGGCCTAGTAAACATAGACAGCCTGGCTGATTTCATGAACCAATTTTTCTAAATTAGTCCTGCATTTTTCTACACCTGAACTGCAAAGATAAGTTTGGTTTCAAGAAGGTATGTCTGCCATCTAAAGCTTTCCACTACAATTTTGAAATATAGCTAAGAGGCACATCTCCAAAAACATTCAACTCATTTCTTCAAGTCTAGGCCTTGAGAATATAAACATTTCTACCCCTGAGGTATGCCTTACCCCAACCCTCTTTATGTTGAGAAAAACTTATTCACAGCTCCCCTTTTTAAGAAACTTCTTATAGCTGCGATGCATCTAAGCCAATCTAACTACCACACTCAGAGGTAACATAGAATTAAAGTGGTGCAAGCCTGATGAAACAAGTGTGCAAAATTCACCAGACTGACTAGGATCTCGAAGTGGAACTGTTCCTTTAAATGCCTTTTGTTAAGCAAACTGACTTCAATCAAAGTGCATATATTTCATCCTGTTTTATTGTATAAAAATCTGAGGGTTTCTGCAGAAGCTTAGATCCCAATTTAGAGTTTGGAGGGCAAACTCAACAGAGAACCCTGCCTGCTATCCCCCTCAGCCAGCCTTAATTAAAGTCAGGTGGATCATAAGTGTTCCATTGACGGAGCTCTGTTAGCTCCTTCGCCTGAATACTTCCAGTGATGGCTCAACAGAGAAAGGGCTGTTGGAGAAAAAACTTTACACCATCCCCCTTATTTGTGGTGATTGGCGTAAAGTATTTTGTCTGTTATCAACAGGAAAACCTGGAGGTAAGGGACAGGAAAAAAAACACTAAGTAACCCCATACTCTGGGAGAAAACTTGCAAGGTGTGGGGACAATTCGTTTTTTGTTTTTCAAAACCAATCTTTTGCTTTGGTTGTTTGTTTTTCAGAAACAAAAAACTTTTAAAAAATTGACATCTGACCACCATTGCTGATCGTACTGTCTGTCAAACTTTTCCTACATTGACAGGCACTGCCAGAACACGGGCCCTGTCAATGAAGAGATTTGCCCACAGGGCTGGTGGAAAGCTCTAAATGTGGAAGATAGATATCCCTCAGGATATAAAAATTATTATCCTTTTTCCATCCTGACAAAATAAACTTTGTTTGTCACACTCTCAAGTGGGCCCTTAGATCTTATCCCCAGTATAGCATGTGACTTCATTATCTCACTTTGCATAGACATCACTTCAGGATAGTCAATGGTAGCAGCTGCCTCCCCTGCCTCCAGCTTACCCTCTAGGTAACCTTGTCACTGCCCTCACCATCCCTAGCGTCAGAGGTCATGATGCCAGTGATCAGAACAGAATGCATACAGGGTTATTAGGGTTATGTTTGTTGTGTAGATTGAACACTTTGGGGGTTATTCTAACTTTGGAGGAGGTGTTAATCCGTCCCAAAAGTGACGGAAAAGTGACGGATTTACCACCAGCCGTATTACGAGTCCATTATATCCTATGGAACTCGTAATACGGCTGGTGGTATATCCGTCACTTTACCGTCACTTTTGGGACGGATTAACACTCCTCCAAAGTTAGAACAACCCCCTTTGTCCTTCCTTAGGTTTCCCAGCAGCAAAGAAATTGCTGGGGTAAATTGGGAGAAGGGGTAAACCATTTGATGTCAGCAGGTGTCAAAGGGTGTGTGTTCTAACTTTCAAAATCTCTTGTATATTGGTAAACTTAAGTCCATGTCCCTCAGTAACCCTTTTTACTCCCTCATTGGTTCTTTGACAGACATCCCAACATATCAGGTCACTTTTTTGCTAGCAGGAGGATTTCTTACTTACACAGAATTCATCTTGTATCCTTCGATGTCTCCAGACCTTTGCCTTTCGACTGTGGGCATCCTGGCCAAGCACAATCATATTTTCCACAACCATCGCTTGCTGCATTGGCTCCCTGTAAAACAGAGGTTTTGGTTCAAAGCTCTTTGCAATGCAACAAGCACTGTGCATTCTGTCACAGTGGTCATATGTTTATGTCACATAATCTATGCATCTGCCAGATCCTTGAGGTCCTACAGGCTCTTGCTGCTGAAAATCTCCTGTTTTAACTGCACTGGATGCACACACAGAACGTTTTGTGAAATGACCTCTATCTGTGGATTGGCCTTGTGCCTATCTGGTACGAATAGTCTAGAAATTATGCATAAGTGGTAAGTTTTCTTTATTCAGTGCAATCATAGTAAGGGACACACTCATCCATTTCCATGGACTCGCAAGCATCAACTGATCTAACATCTTACATTCTACTTACAAAACTATATTCTATCTAAAGTCATGAGGAGGAAGTACATTATTAAACATAAGACCTCTTTTTCCTTAAAATTTAAAAAATATAAAACATAACACTGCATCTATAGATACTGAACATTGCTTAATTATAACATATGTTACTGTATAAACATACAACCCAAAACACTGCATCTTTGGATACCAAGGCCCATATTTATGGAAAGTTAGCGTCACCTTAGCGTAATTTTTTTTTTATGCTAAAGTGCGCTAACCTAACATATTTTTATTTTGACGCTAAACCCATGTAGCATCAAAATATTGGAGTTAGTGCCATTTTTAGGAAGCGCCAACCCACGTTGCGACTCATTGCGACAATAAGATGCAAGATAGGCGTTCCCATCCTAAACATGATGCAACCCTCTAACGCCATATTTACCTCCTGATGCAAAAACAACGAATACCAAGGAAACGGACTGCAAAAATGACGATTAGTTTCAAAATTTAACACCTAGTCAAACAGCGTTAAAAAGAGGTCCACACACCACCACTCAAGGAAAACACAGAGAAGGAGCAATTGCAACATCCAGGACAATATGGAAGTGGTACTGTTCCAGCTTGGCACACACCACAAACGTCAGTGAAGACAGCAGGTCCCTCCACCACCACCACAGCAACCCTAAACACCACCATAGCAACCAAAAAGGCAGCGCAGAAGGCAGGAGAGGATCTTCAGGCAGGAACCAAAATGTGATCAGTTTGTACTGACTGAACCGGGAGTCCATTGTATGCCTGCTGCACCACATTGCGCCACACATCACAGCAAGGGTACAAACTCCTACAACTATTCCACCCATGAAAAAACTCCTTGCTGTCCTTCATATGCTGGCATCTGGATCTTTTCAGATAACGGGCACACAAGTAGCTGGTATGTCCCAGCCATCCTTCTCGGTCTTCCTACCTAAGGTCCTGGTGCAAATTTATGCCTCACACCCCACCTCATCTGCTTCCCAAACACCCTTCAACTGCGGCAGGAGACCAAGCAAGGTTTCTACCAAATTACTGGGTTCCCGAATGTGCTTGGTGCAATAAACTGCACCCATGTCCAACTGGTGCCACCTGCAGCAACCGAACATCTATATATGAACCGCAAGCGCACCCATTTGATCAATGTGCAAGCCATTGTGGGCCACTGTGGGCTCTTCACTAATATCCTAGCAAAATATCCTGCCACTGTCCGTTATGCGTACATATTCTGCTATTCCACTATCAACGAGCGGTTCCAGGATTGCCAATATGTCAATGGCCTACTCGTAGGTAAGCCACCATACCAATCATCACACACACAACACACCAACCATGTAGGACAAACAAGACAGACACCACACAAAACACACATGGGCAGGAGAACACAGATGTACAGGCAACAACACATATTCAACATGCCACACTACATTGCAATCATTGCACATCACAAACACATACGCCCACATGTACATAACACAGCCACAACCTGACTGGCACACCACGTGTGGGCAGGTGGAGCTATGCCCTCTTTGTATAGAGAAGCTGCCCACAAACCACTACAAGTGGATTGACAACTTAATGCAGATCCCACAAACATTACACCAAACAAAGAATAGCTCAGCTATGTCAATGGCATAGGCCATGGCCATTTAAAGAAAGTCACACATAGGCACAGCCCCACCTAAATCATGGTGTGCAAGCCTCTAGCAGCAAATTTATCAAATGTCACTCAAGTGGTGCCATTACCAACTACTTGGAGAAACACAGAACTTAAAAAGATAAAGCAACAAATCAGAAAGTTGCAGTGGACCTGGCTCAAAACAAACAACAGTTAAGACAAACTGCAGCTACACAAACGTAACAGGATATACAAATCAGCAATCAAAAACGCTAAAAAAAGATACTACTCAGACAGAATTCAAAATGCTCAATCTACAACCAAGGAATTTATAAAATTCTCATTTAATTTTGAAAACCTACATGCATGGAAGGAAGTCATCCCACTACTCAAGATTTCACAAACAAATTGGCAACTCACTACACAACCAAGGCAGACACATTGGACTCCTATTTAAAACAGAACAAAAACATTAGCACCAACCCCTTTCCTAAAATATCCTTTAAGAATAAACCAACCCAACCTCTACAGTCCTTCAAACAAATATCCCAGGATGAATTTATGGATTTGGTCAAAGCAAGCAGACCTTCTGGTTGCCCTTCTGACCCTTGCCCACCACAAATCTTCAAGAAAATTCTTCTATCTACTTCTGCTGCCACACCTGTAAGAAGAATCATCAACAACTCTTTAACTTCAGGAACTTTTCCTGCAGAACTGAAAAAGGCATACATACGACCTTTATTAAAGAAAACAAACCTAGACCTGCAAGACCCCAACACCTACAGACCAATCACAAATGAAGCCGGCATACAAGGGATTGTTCTCGACTGGATTACTTCCTATCTTCAAAAAAGATCTAATATCATCCACTCGCCCCCCTCTCGTCTGAACCCTACCTCACAAAAGCAGGGGTCCCCCAAGGGTCAATCATCTCACCTTTGCTTTTCAACATCAACATGATGTCTTTACCAGAACTGATCAATGATTTCCATCTCACATGCTACAACTATGCAGATGACACACAAATACTACTTAAATTAGAATGCCCCAAAAACATTGAAAACTCACAAATCTTCAGTTGCCTCAGAGCCGTTGATCAGTGGATGACCTGGAGCCATCTCAAACTAAATACCTCCAAAACAGAAATACTCATACGTGGTGACTGGAAAAATTATGACCCTCTGTGCGTCTGGCCTGACGATCTTGGACCACCTCCTCAATTATCCAAGGAAGTTACAAACCTAGGAATCACCATGGATTCCAAGTTAACTATGAATGCCAAAGTGGACAAATTAGCACAAACAAGCTTCATCACCTTGAAGATTTTACGACGCATCTTCCCCCATCTCAGATTTCCACACAAGGTGCAAGCTACTATCTCACTTGTACTATCCAAACTGGACTATGCCAAAGGCCTCTACCATGGATCATCTCTATCTGTTATGAAAAAACTACAATGTATCCAGAATTCCGCAGCCAGGCTACTATTACATGTAAAGCCGCAAGCCCACATCTCCCCTGCCTTGAGAGCACTACACTGGTTACCCGTTGCCAGAAGATGCACTTTCAAGCTGCTTTGTATCACCCCCAAAGCTATACATGGAACAGGACCGCTTTTTATCAGAAAGAAAATTACCAAATACATCCAACAAAGAAACCTCCGCTCAAGATTGGCACCCCACCTTAGAACACCACCATACAAGAAAAAGACTATAGGTGGTACATCCTTCTCCGTCCAAGCAGCCAAACTATGGAATTCATTACCCCCAACTAAGAGCCACAGATAACTTTCTTGTCTTCAGAAAACTACTCAAGAGTTGGCTCTTTCCTTCATAACCACCATATTCAAACAACTATGAACTGTATACGCCAATGTTGATAAATATTTTTTCAGATTATGTGCATATTTCTATTTATTTATAGTTTCTTTAGAAAATATGTATCGCTACTATGTCATAATAATAAAATACACACACACTCTTTAGACCTGTTTGACTAAGTATTTTTTACCCATGGTTCTAATTATGTATTGTATGTGCATGTGTGTGTATTCATGTGTGTGTGTGTGTATATATATATATGTATGTATGTGTATATGTTGTTTCTGTGTTTGACATGTTCGTGGATCATTGTATGGCTCCTGGGTGGGTTGTTATGCTAGATATCTATGAATTCCTGCTCTCATCTTATCCCACTTATCTACTCATCATCATATGTCATGTCTCTATCAAACTACCCTCCATTCTCACTCTGACTCATCCCAAATCCCTTCTACTACTTTCATCTCCTAAATAACTCTGCCTGAGCTCTTCCCTCTGCTTCCACCTCTAACTCACCAAACCTCACTCTACTACTGTGACCTTCCACACAACCCTACTAAATTCTCCCGCATTTATCTCGCCCTGCTACTATGCTCTCCCTAACCCTTCCACATACTCTTCCCTCCTCCACCCCCCCTTTACTCATCCCAAGCCTTTGGGTTGAGTAAATGAGGATATACTCCCAATTAACACTTCTGGATTTCTTTCCTCCTCCACCCCTCCATTACTCCAGTCAATCTAACTAACAAACTCTCATATCCGCGCCTCAAATTAAATCATAATAATACTAAAACTGTACTCATTATTTCCCGATACTAATCCATCACTGTTGGGTTCCAGAGTAGCGTGCTACTCATCGAAAAGTGCTTCGACACCTCGTCAGGGGTAGTAAGCGCTATATAAATACGATTACAATACAATTCAATTACAATATCATCTACACATACCTGACATACCTGTAGTGTGCACATACACGTGTCTGCTGCATTGTGTCACACACATAGGAATACAAATTAACCTGCCATGAAAGTCAATGGGGAAGAATCATGAAAAATGGGGCAGCACTTCAGTGCCACCTCACATGCACCCCTTAACACCACCATGTCTGTTCTGTATAATAGAAATGGTCCACCATGATGCAGAGTTTGTGCAAAACTGTAAAGATCATGGATGCCATAGTAGGAATCAGCAGGAGCAGAGAGGACATACCTGACCTTACATTCACTGTACATAGAGACCCATATGAAAAATAGGTGCGCCCCTTCCCAAAGCCCGCACTGTGCATGTGTTGAAAGTGTCTGTGATAAATTATGTATTGGAAGCTAGGATAAACTACTGTACCAAATTAGATCATCCTACAAATGTGTGATACACACCCTCGTACACTTGGTGGCTGGCTCAACCACCATCTGCCACAAAGGGTCACTAAGTGTCGCACTGCATACATAGGGTAACATGGGCAGCACAGTTTGGCTTTGACCCATGGTGTCTCTACCTATGACACCATTGTGGTGCAAGGAGGTGGTAAGTCCCATCCAACAATAGGACTCTGCTTCAAATATGGACTACACAACACATCTTTGCAATGGTTTAATCATCAGTTTGGAATCAATATGAAAATTCCCAGGTCCCTGAGCCACTACCCAAGATTGTCATGTCCATCAACACAGACCTATGAAACGATTTTACGAACACAGGAACATATACTATACCACAAGCAAGTCTGAGTCACTACTGCACCTATAACTCACAACGGACATGGTATGTTCCAAACAACTATCAAGCTGTACCAACACATCTTTTCTCATTCTTTTGCAGCTGATCAAGGTTACGGCATACAGCCATGGGTGATGACTCCATTTGCCAATCCCACAACAGGGAAGAGCATGCCTATAACGAAGGGCACAGAAGAACACACAATGTGGTCTAGAGGTCATTTGGGCTTCTGATGTCAAGGTTCAGGTGCCTGGCCCTGACAGGAGGAAGCCTCTTGTATGTTCCACCACTGGTATGTAAAATCATACTGGCATGTGCAATCCTCCATAACATATGTATAAGAACAAATGTTCCCTGAGTTGAACAAGTTGACACCCCCAACGAGGAGAAGGATGATGATGGAGCAGCTAATTTGGAGGGGGAGCAACAGAACACTGCTGCAGGAGTTCGCAGGAGACCCAACATAGTACAAAACTTTCATACAAGGTGACTGGACTATCATCATCACATTGTAAATAGCACAAATAAAATACTTTGCATCTGAATTTAATTTGGTCTACTCATTATCCACTACATATACCATTAAAATGTAACTCAAACCTCAGGGAGCAGGTAAGAGACACAATAGTTACAAGTATGGTAGCAACATTGTTTCTGATGTAAGAGGGTCTACTGCCTCAATTTCACATATCAGTGACACACAATTCACAGGCATGTGACTCCTGTAGGCCTAGATCCATGCACCACAACATATATTGTGCCATCAAGTGGGAAGGTGCTAATTCATAGCCCTTTCTCCACATCAACACCACACATACCAGGATGTATATAAGTGGAACACACATAAGGTAGGGGCTGTGATCAAATGGTGTTTAAGTAATGTAGAAACTGAACACTGTCACATCACAGAGTGATTGCTGCTTTGCCTACAGGGTGCATATGTGACAAGGGGGGGACATCATTGGTAACTATGGACCTTCAGTAATTATACAGGGACTGTAACCAACGTTAGAGGCAGAGCCTGCACAGTGTATCCAGGGGATTATGTCCTGGCACTGCCATTGGGCACAACCCTGACATATGGTGGACTGTACCTCACTTATGGCACTCACACGTTAACTGTGGCATGCGCTATGGGTAGCTAGACAAATTAAGCAGCTACAGGTGCTGAATCACTATCCAAACACATGACCCATTGTCAGGATCTAGGAATTAAATGGGACAATGCACCACCAAATTATTGTCTGGGTGGAATGCAGGCAGAGTGTGTTACACTCCCTATGTACATAAGATGCACACATTTCACACAGATCTGCTGTCTTGACACATGCCTACAAAAATTTCAGATAACCCCTTCTGTGCCGCGGACGTAATGGTTACGTCCTGTAGCACAGTGCTCGTGTGCCCAGGACGTAACCATTACGTCCTGGGCACAGAGCCCAGAGGGAGCGCTAGCGCTCCCTCTGTGGGGTTCCCCCCCGCCCCCCCAAGGCACGGATGGAAAGGGAAGACCTTCCCCTTACACCCCTGACCACCCCCCACCCCCGTGACATCAGCGCGCGATCGCTCGCTGATTGTCACAGGGCCTCGATCGGAAGAGAAATGCAAAGCATTTCTCTTCCGATCACGTGGGGGAGGCCGAGAGAGGCTTCAAAGGGAAGGAAAGGAATTTCCTTCCCTTTGAAGTCTCTCTCTGCATTTCAAAAGCCAGATTGTAAAGCAATCCGGCTTTTGAAACGCCCACTAGACACCAGGGATTTATTTTTCAAATGAAATTGTCATAAGGGAGCGACCCATTGGGCAAGGGTCGCTCCCAGGGGGGGCATTTTTTTTAACCACTAGGCACCAGGGATTTTTGTTGTTGTTGTTGTTTTACAGATGGGGAGCGACCCCTTAGGCAAGGGTCGCTCCCCTGGAGGGGCAAATTGTATTTAGGCCATTTCTGACCGCTTTGGGGGCAGATCGGCCGGTTTTAGGTAAATCTGCCCCCAAGGGGAGCAGAAATCACTAGGCACCAGGGATCTTTTTTTTTTGCGCCCTCACGCAAGGGGAGCGACCCCGTAGGCAAGGGGAGCTCCCCAGGTGGGGGGGGGCAAATTTATTTTAGGCCATTTCTGCCCCCCCGGGGGCAGATCAGCCTATTGTTATTAGGCCGATCTGCCCCTAGGGGGGCAGAAACATCTAGGTGCCAGGGCACATTTTTTTTTTGTGTTTTTGTTTGTTTGTTTGTTTTTTTAGAGATGGGGAGCGACCCATTAGGCAAGGGTCGCTCCCCTGGGGGGTAAATTGTATTTAGACCATTTCTGCCCCCCTCAGGGGCAGATCGGCCGATTTGAGGTCAATCCGCCCCCAAGGGGGGCAGAAACCACTAGGCACCGGGGATCTTTTTTTTTTGCGCCAATGTCATGCAAGGGGAGCGACCCCGTAGGCAAGGGTCGCTCCCCAGGGGGTGGGGGAGGCAGGGGCGCAAATTTATTTTAGGCCATTTCTGCCCCCCCGGGGGCAGATCAGCCTATTGTTATTAGGCCGATCTGCCCCCAGGGGGGGCAGAAACCTCTAGGCGCCAGGGCTAATTTTCTTTTGTTTGTTTTTTGTTTGTTTGTTTTTTTAGAGATGGGGAGCGACCCATTAGGCAAAGGTCGCTCCCCTGGGGGGCAAATTGTATTTAGACCATTTCTGCCCCCCTTGGGGCAGATCGGCCGATTTTCGGTCAATCTGCCCCCAAGTGGGACACAAACCACTAGGCACCGGGGATTTTTTTTTTTGCGCCTATGTCTCGCAGGGGCAGCGACCCCGTAGGCAAGGGTCGCTCCCCGGGGGGGTTGGGGGAGCAAATTTATTTTAGCCCATTTCTGCCCCCCCCTGGGGCCGGCTGAGCTAGGGGCCAAAATCCACAAGTAGGCACTTTGCAAAAAACATCTCTGTTTTCTGTGAAAAAATGGGATGTGTCCATGTTGTGTTTTGGGCCATTTTCTTTCGTGGGCGCTAGGCCTACCCACACAAGTGAGGTACCATTTTTATCGGGAGACTTGTGGGAACGCTAGGTGGAAGGAAATTTGTGGCTCCTCTCAGATTCCAGAACTTTCTGTCACCGAAATGAGAGCAAAAAAGTGTTTTTTTTGGCCAAATTTTGAGGTTTGCAAAGGATTCTGGGCAACAGAACCTGGTCAGAGCCCCACAAGTCACCCCATCATGGATTCCCCTAGGTTTCTAGTTTTCATAAATGCACTGGTTTGCTAGGTTTCCCCAGGTGCCGGCTGTTCTAGAGGCCAAAATCCACAGGTAGGCTCTATTTTCTGTGAAAAAATGCGATGTGTCCACGTTGTGTTTTGGGCCATTTCCTTTCGTGGGCGCTAGTCCTACCCACACAAGTGAGGTACCATTTTTATTGGGAGACTTGGGGGAATGCTGGGTGGAAGGAAATTTGTGACTCCTCTCAGATTCCAGAACTTTCTGTCACCAAAATGAGAGGAAAAAGTGTTTTTTGGTCAAATTTTGAGGTTTGCAAAGGATTCTGGGTAACAGAACCTGGTCAGAGCCCCACAAGTCACCCCATCTTGGATTCCCCTAGGTGTCTAGTTTTAAAAAATACACTGGTTTGCTAGCTTTCCCCAGGTGCCGACTAAGCTAGAGGCCAAAATCCACAGGTAGGCACTTGGCAAAAAACACCTCTGTTTTCTGTGAAAAAATGTGATGGGTCCACATTGTGTTTTGAGCCATTTCCTTTCATGGGCGCTAGGCCTACCCACACAAGTGAGGTATCATTTTTATCGGGAGATTTGGGGGAACACAGAATAGCAAAGCAAGTGTTATTGGCCCTTGTCTTTCTCTACATTGTAAGGCAGTGTGTAAAAAAGACGTCTATTTGAGAAATGGCCTGTAATTCACATGCTAGTATGGGCACCCCGGAATTCAGAGATGTGCAAATAACCACTGCTTCTCAACACCTTATCTTGTGGCCATTTTAGAAATACAAAGGTTTTCTTGATACCTATTTTTCACTTTTTATATTTCAGCAAATGAATTGCTGTATACCCGGTATAGAATAAAAACCCATTGCAAGGTGCAGCTCATTTATTGGCTCTGGGTACCTAGAGTTCTTGATGAACCTACAAGCCCTATATATCCCCGCAACCAGAAGAGTCCATCTGACGTAACGGTATATTGCTTTCAAAAATCTGACATCGCAAGAAAAAGTTACAGAGTAAAACGTGGAGAAAATTTTTTGTTTTTTTCACCTCAATTTCAATATTGTTTTATTTCAGCTGTTATTTTCTGTAGGAAACACTTGTAGGATCTACACAAATGTCCCCTTGCTGAATTCAGAATTGTGTCTACTTTTCAGAAATGTTTAGCTTTCTGGGATCCAGCATTGGTTTCTCACCCATTTTGGTCACTAACTGGAAGGAGGCTGAAAGCACAGAAAATAGTAAAAATGGGGTATGTCCCAGTAAAATGTCAAAATTGTATTGAAAAATTGGGATTTCCAATTCAAGTCTGCCTGTTCCTGAAAGCTGGGAAGATGGTGATCTTGCCACCATAAACGCTTTGTTTGTGCCATTTTCAGGGCAAAAAAACACGAGCTGCCTTCTGTAGCCCTTTTTTCCCATTTTTAAAAAAAAACTAAATTTTCACTGTATTTTGGCTAATTTCTTGGTATCCTTCAGGGGAACACACAAAGTCTGGGTACCTCTAGAATCCCTAGGATGTTGGAAAAAAAGGATGCAAATTTGGCATGGGTAGCTTATGTGAACAAAACGTTATGAGGGCCTAAGCGTGAACTGCCCCAAATAGCCAAAAAAAGGCTCGGCACAGGAGGGGGAAAAGGCCTGGCAGCGAATGGACAGATAAACATGTGAAGACTAATGTACGGGTGTATGTCCTAGGTAGCAAAGGGTTTGCTAGTACCAATAATGCTTGACATGTGTCAGCATGGTTACCTAATATGCTTTGTATAACAACATCATACAGCACATAGCAATCATTGTCACTCACATGCCAGAACAAGTGCAAGGTAGCAACAGTTACAAATTATCCCATATATGTTTTTGGCTCCAACATGACAGTCAGGTGTGGGATGTGCAACTATGTCCAGTAATGTTGAAAAATGTCAGAGACCCATCAAAAGAATTAATGGGAGTAGAAGTAGCCATTTATGTTGCATTTGGCTAATGAAAAAAACTGCACTGAGATGATTTCACACCTCAACATCATTCAGTCATGGTAAGAGTTACCTGGGTTGTGGCATGCTGGAAGAAATGCATACCCATGTTCAATGGAGGATGTGGATGGACAGCTGAGAGATAACCACAGATACTTGCAAATACAACATGGGGGGGGTCACTTGGAGATAACACAAGTGCTGTGGCAGGTGTAATGTCGCATGTGCATGTCATGTATTACATCTCCCAAATACTGACAATGGACGGTAACTATCATGTAGCCAGTAGTTGAAGATCTGTACATCTACAATTTACACAAGTCACATGTTGCATCCTGTCCATTTATGACCTGACAATGTTGCTGTAGAAGATGTGTACAAAGTACAAGCAGTCTTCAGAATGGGAGCAATGTAGGAGACAAAATATATATTATAAGTAATGAAGGAAAACATTGAGAAGGAACACATATAGACCAATACTCACTGTTCAACACATCAAAGTCTACATGTGAACAACCAACATATGTACAGAGATGGTGGCTATGGTGTGCAAGCCTCTGGCAGCACCTATATCAAATGTCACCCAAGTGGTGCCATTACCAATTACATATCATCCATACATACCTGACTTACCTGTAGTGTGCACATACACACACCTGTCTGCTGCATTGTGTCGCACACATAGGAATACAACACATCACAATATACATTAACACCACTATGGTCATATGTTACTTAAATGACACTACACATATCTTTACACACACATAGGCCCTCATTCTGACCCTGGCGGTTCTCTACCGCCAGGGCCAACGGGGGCGGGAGCACCGCCGACAGGCCGGCGGTGCCCCCTTGGGCATTCTGACCGCGGCGCTTTGGCCGCGGTCAGAACGGGAAAACCGGCGGTCTCCCGCCGGTTTTCCACTGCCCGTAAGAATCCTCCAAGGCGGCGCAGCTCGCTGCGCCGCCGAGGGGATTCTGACAATCCCTACCGCCATCCTGTTCCTGGCGGCTCGCCCGCCAGGAACAGGATGGCGGTAGGGATTGTCGTGGGGCCCCTGGGGGCCCCTGCAGTGCCCATGCCAATGGCATGGGCACTGCAGGGGCCCCCGTAAGAGGGCCCGCTAGTATTTCACTGTCTGCGTAGCAGACAGTGAAATACGCGACGGGTGCAGTAGCACCCGTCGCACCTTCCCACTCCGCCGGCTTGATTACGAGCCGGCATCCTCATGGGAAGGGAGTTTTTCCCTGGGCTGGCGGGCGGTCTTTTGGAGACCGCCCGCCAGCCCAGGGAAAAACTCATAATACCCTCCGCGGTCTTCTGACCGCGGAGCGGTATAATGGAGGGCGGAATCCTGGCGGGCGGCCTCCGCCGCCCGCCAGGGTCATAATGAGGCCCATAGTGTAGGAAGTTGGGGCCAGATGTAGCAAGTCGGCAATTTGCGACTTGCAAATTGCGAGTCCCTGCGACTCGCAATTTGCAAGTCGCAAATTGCTATGCAGTACGGTGTCTCAGACACCGACTGCGACTCGCAATGGGGTCGCAATGACCCACCTCATGAATATTCATGAGGTGGGTCGCAAATTGCGGCCCCATTGCGAATATAGGCACTCGCTAACATGGAGGCCTGCTGTCGTCAGCAGACCTCCATGTTTGCGACCTGCTTTTCAATAAAGCAGTTTTTTTTTTTTTTAAGTGTAGCCCGTTTTCCTAACAGGAAAACGAGCTGCACTTCAAAAAAAACGAAACCTTTTGTTTCATTTTTTTTTCAGGGCAGGGAGTGGTCCCTTGGACCACTCCCTGCCCTGAAAAAATATTTTGGGGTCCAGTCACAAACTGGAAGGGGTCCCATGGGGACCCCTTCCAATTTGCGATTGGGTTACCATCCACTTGAAGTGGATGGTAACTACGATGCCATTTGCGACCGCATATGCGGTCGCAAATGGTATTGCATCCCAATGCGACTCGCAAATAGGAAGGGAACACCCCTTCCTATTTGCGAGTCTGAAATGCATTTTGCGAGTCGGTAACGACTCGCAAAATGCATTTCTGCATTGGGATACGCGTTTAGCGAGTCGCAAACGACAAATTTTGCCGTTTGCGACTCGCTAAACATTTGCTACATCTGGCCCTTGGCTCTGTATATACTATCCCAAAGTGAGAGATAGTGTGCACAGTGTCCAAGGGTTCCCTTTAGAGGTTGACAGTGGAAAAATTAGATGAGACTAATGCTCTATTTGTGGTAGTGTGGTCGAGCAGTAAGCTTATCAGAGGGTAGTGTTAAGCATTTGTTGTACACAAACAGGCAATAAATGAGGAACACACAGTCAAAGACTTAACTCTAGGACAATAGGTTTTTATGTAGAAAAATATATTTTCTTAATTTATTTTTAAAACCACAAGATTCAAATTTTAGGTAAGTAGATAAATTGCAAGGTACTTCACACAGGTAAGTATAGAACTTTGATTTACAACAGTAGTACACACAGTTTTGGTTAAAATGGCAATAAGCTAGTTTAAAAGTGGACACTGCAAAAATTAACAGTTCCTGAGGGAGGTAAGTAATCGTTAGTCTCTCAGGTAAGTAAAACACTTACACAGTCAGTCTCCTAGGCATAGGCAGCCCAATGTTGGGGGTTCAAGACAACCCCAAAGCCACAGCACCAGCAAACAAAGGGCCGGTCAGGTGCAGAGGTCAAAGGGGGCCACAAAACACATAGGTGCCTATGGAGAACAGGGGTGTTTCGGTTCCAGCCTGCTAGCAGGTAAGTACCTGCGTTCTCGGGGAGAAGACCAGGGGGGGTTTGTAGAGCACTTGGGGGGGACACACACAAGCACAAAAAACACACCGTCAGTGGCAGGGGCGCCGGGTGCAGTGTGCAAAGTAGGTATCAGGTTTGCTGTAGAAAACAATGGAGGGACCCAGGGGTCACTTTGGCGATGCAGGCAGGGCACAGAGGGGCTTCTCCGGCCTGCCACTGACTGGACTAGGATGAGGGCCGCCTGCTGGTCACTCCTGCACTAGTAGGTTGTTCATCTCGGTCCTGGGGGCTGCAGGTGCAGTGCTTGGTCCAGGCGTCAGGTTACTTTGTTACCAGGCTGTTGTGGTCAGGGGGAGCCTCTGGATCCTCTTTGCAGGCGTCACTGTGAGGGTTCAGGGGGGTTGACTCAGGGTGTCCACATCATTGGAGTCACCTGGGAGTCCTCTCTGCAGTGTTGGTTTCTCCAAACTTGAGCCGGGGGTGTCGGGTGCAGAGTGTGAAGACTCACGCTTCTGGCGGGAAGTGAGAGTCTCTTTAAAGTTGGTTTCTTGTTGCTGTTTTGTAGATATTTCTGGACAGAGCCCCTGTCCTCAGGAGGTTCTTGGTCCTTTAGGTGCAGGTCAGTCCTCTGAGTCCTCAGAGGTCGCTGGTCCCGCTGGATGCGTCACTGTGCAGGTTCTTTGAGTCTGGAGACAGGCCGGTAGGACTGGGGCCAAGTCAGTTGTTGTGTCCGTCGTCTCTGTGGGGCTTTCAGGTCAGCAGTCTTTCTTCTTGTTGCAGGTTGCAGTAATCTGATTTCCTGGGTTCAGTGTTGTCCCTAAATACTCAATTTAGGGGTGTGTTTAGGTCTGGGGGAAGTTGCCAATGGCTACTGTCCTTGAGGGTGGCTACACCCTCTTTGTGCCTCCTCCCTGAGGGGAGGGGGGCACATCCCTATTCCTATTGGGGGAATCCTCCAAAACCAAGATGGAAGCTTTCTTAAGGCAGGGGTCACCTCAGCTCAGAACACCTTAGGGGCTGTCCTGACTGGTGGGTGACTCCTCCTTGTTGTTCTCATTATCTCCTCTGGACTTGCCACCAAACGTGGGGGCTCTGGTGTCCGGGGGTGGTCATCTCCACTAGCTGGAGTGCCCAGGGGCATCGTAACACAAAGCCTGAGCCTTTGAGGCTCACTGCTAGGTGTTACAGTTCCTTCAGGGGGCGCTGTGAAGCACCTCCACCCAGTGGAGGCTTTGTTTCCGGCCTTAGAGAGCACAAAGGCTCTCACCCCATTGGGTCAGAAACTCATCTCAGCAGACCAGTCAGTCCTGCACTGAAGGATTGGGTAAAATACAGGGGTCATCTCTAAGATGCCCTCTGTGTGCATTTGTTAATAAATCCAACACTGGCATCAGTGTGGGTTTATTATTCTGAGAAGTTTGATATCAAACGTTTTGACAAACTCCCAGACCATATACTTAATATGGCTACCCTGCACTTACAATGTCTAAGAATAGACTTAGACACTGTAGGGGCATACCTCACCTGTGGTATAGTGCACCCTACCTTAGGGCTGTAAGGCCTGCTAGAGGGGTGACCTACCTATACCACAGGAAGTGGGTTGTGGGCATGTGTCTTATCCAGGTGACTGGTTGACACCTGTTCGGTATAAGTCAATAAGGACGCTCAATGAAGGACCACACGCCAATTATGAATACAATTTAGCTTTAGTAGAATTTCAGGTGACTATATGTATTTAGCACATCAACAATAGTAGAATAAGAATAGCAATGAAAAGCATCTATTTATATATGAGTACACTAAAAAGAGCCTCTATGCATATATATAAGCAAAGAGTTCATTGACAGATATAAGCTTTGACTTACTACACACCAAAATGCATGTTTCAATTACTGCAGCAGGCTCACACTACGATGTTCAGAAAGCAAAATATAAACGAGCTGAATACTTCAGATTAGCTTTGATTAACTGCATACCAAAATGCATGTTTCAATTACTGCAGCAAGCACACACTACGATGTTCAGAAAGCAAAATATAAACAAGCTGAATACTTCAGATTATAATCACAGTGCAAGCATAATGATCAATCATAATAAAAGAGCAGAGAAACAAAGGCCTTTCATCCCTGTGTGGAACTTAACTTAGTTCACGAACTGCTGGGAAGCCCTCTACCGCCCGCTTGGACCTCTCCCCCTCTCAAGCATCACGGTCCCAAAACAGCAAACAGGGAGGCAGCACTGGGTCTGAAGATGGCAGCTTTCATAACCCCATCTGCGAGCTTCAAATCCCTCACCCGCACTTCAGTGCTTAAATAACTCGAAGCTTGGATTCTATCTCTTTCTGGCATTTTCTAGCTATGTTATCAGTACTTGTCTCTTGGCTGCTCTGCCCTTCCCCAGCCTTTGTTTTCATTCCATCTTCTCCCTGTACTCTCGTTCTCAAGGTTGAGATGGAGTTTCCTACACAAACAAGCTTGAAAATAATATCATGAACTTTTCCACGTTGTTCGGGGGTTTCAGCAGGCATCACGCTCATCTACACTGCTCAAGCTAATTAACCCTTCGCGTCACAATATCTTCCACACCTTTCCCTAATCTGATCAGCATGGCACCCTGTGGGGGATGCCATGTCAACTTTGCCTTTTTCTCCTCACCCACACACCCAATCTACACTGGCAGTGTGCATGTGTTAGGTGAGGGGTCCTTTAGGGTGGCACAACACATGATGCAGCCCTTAGGGTCCTTCCCTGGTCACAGGGCCTTGGTACCACTTGTACCTTTTACAAGGGACTTATCTGTGTGCCAGGGGTGTGCCAATTGTGGAAACAATGGTACCTTTTTAGTGAAAGAACACTGGTGCTGGGGCCTGGTTAGCAGGATCCCAGCACACTTTTCACTCAAGTCAGCATCAATATCAGGCAAAAAGTGGGGGGGGTAACTGCAAAAGGGAGCCATTTTCCTACACAAGGCATATAGCAACCTTTGGTGACACATATTTAATTTTTTTTATTTAGACAGATTTTATTGAATTTTTAGTACAAATACATTCATCTTCATAACTGTGCCATTTTGCACCAACTGTGCATATGTCTCCACAGTAGCCATTGTGTTTCATCTACAATTATTGATAGTGGCGGCTGTATGGATTACACACGTTATCCCAAGATAGTTAGGTGTTCTCCGTCCACCACCTCATGTATTTCTTGCAAGTCTAGGTGTTATTACTGTTGGGTAGCATGCCAAGTCCCCTTAACCTAGTTACCTAGTTTGTCCCTAAGTCCATTGCTTGCTTAAATAATACTGAAACTAGGGTGCTGCTTTGGCATCGTATTCAATGACCATACCATGTACAGTATCAGTTTCCTCATGTCCCACCTCCATCCTCCCCTACCCGTGCCAACCCCCATCCCGACCTATAGCCTGTTGTATGCTATGCGTGCAAGCTCGTGTATAGTTCTGCTGTGCTTTGTAGGGTTTCAGTGTCAATAGTCTTGTGGGGCGATTTTCCCTAAGGGCTAGTTCTCACCCTATTCTAGGAGATGTTCTTTCTTAGTTGGTGGCTAATGATGCGGGTTCTCCGGATTCGGTAAGGGATATCCTAGTCGCATCTTTTAGGGCTGTAACCAACTGTTCCAAAGCATGCTTTAGCCCTGGTGAGTCCCTACCCTGTCTGACTTCTCATTGTAACACGAAGCTTTTGTATTCTGCCCGTTGCTCTAATTCTCACTTCCAGCAATTGAGGCTGGGGCCTCGTGGTCTTTTCCAGTTCCCTGTTATCTCTCTTTTGGCCAGGATATATGTGAGGTCCTGCATCCTACTAGTGGGTTTATTCTTGGGGATGTGTGGGAACCAATGGAGGAGGCAGTGGCCCAGCGTGCAAGAGACATCACGGTCTATAATCTCCTCTACATATGTCATCACTTCACTCCAGTACTCGGTTAAGTTCGCACAAGCCACATCATATGTGTGAAATCTACAGCTGCTTCTCCGCAGCGTGTACACCATGGCTCTGCCACTCGAAGGTGGTCACGAAGCTATCTCTTGGTAAGAAATTGTGAGAGAACAGGGCTGATTGCAGAGGCCCCCTAACTTTTTGCCCCCATTTTCCACTTTTTGCTGGTGTTTTCCTGACTCTGATAGTGCCCTGGGTACTGCTATCCAGTCCCAGGGCCTGTGCTCTGTATAAAATCAGTATGCAAATTAAGCTAATTATAATTGGCTAAGTCAACCTACCTATAAGTCCCTAGTATATGGTAGGGCATGTAGGTTTAGGGACCCCGGCATAGGTTGTGCACACATAGATGCACTGCTGAGGTGCCCAGTTTCATTTTAAATGCAGGCCTCCCTTGCTGGCTGCTTTTAAATTAAGTTATGTGCAAATTCGACTTTGGAATTAAAAGTAGTTCCAAAGTCTTAAACTACCTTATTTTTACATATGTCACCCCTAAGATGTGCCCTATGTGCCTCTAGGGCTGGGTGCCATGTAGCTATAAGCAGGGACCTTATAAAATAGTTTTATAAGCCCTGGTGAGGTAAAAATAGCCAAATTCATTTTTCCCTCATTGTAGTGAATGGCCTCCATAGGCTAGAATGGGGAGACTTTATTTTAATTTTAACAGTCCCCTTAAGCAACAGATACCAAAAGTTTGGTATCCAATTAATTGTTATAATAAATTCCACAACTTCCAGTTGTTGGATTTAATATAACTTGTTCAGGTAAAGAGTTTTAAACTTTACCTGAAAAGTTGCCAACTTCAGCCCTGCAGTGTTTTTGCTGCTGTGCTCTGATTGGCCAGCCTCTGGCAGCCTGGCTAGGCTGCCTTGATGAGGTGTGAATTGGCCTGACTTCACACAAAGAGATGTGCCTGTGGGAGGAGATCTCCCCTCAGCAGATGGTGAGGCAGGAAGGGGGAGGGCTGCCAAACTGGTCTTCAAAGGCAGAGAAGGACATTTGGAGCAACCCAGCAACACCCCCACATCCTGCAAACCCAGACAATTTGGTGCCCCCTTGATTAGATTAGAAGAGGGCAGGAGAGGGGTGTGTTTAGGATTTTTAGCCACACCAGTGGGTGGGCTCAGCCAGATGTAACCTCCAAAAGTTACTTTCAGCCATGATGGATTATTGAGGAATGTTGCTCCCTGGGATTGATTTTTGCCACACTTCCCAGGAAGTTGTCATCACAAGGGGACGGACCCTGACCCTGTTTGGAGCACCAGGACCCCCCTGTTTTTCACCCAGGAGCAGGGATAAAACTGGCAGACCTGCACCCACACCTCAGTTCCCTGACAGATCCCTATCAGATTCCAACAAGGAAGAACTACAGGAGAAGAAGGACTGTCCTGCTGGACCCCTGACCTGCACCTGGACACTGCACTCTGGAGGACTGCACCAGCTGCACACTTGGGCTTCACCACTAAAAGGACTTTACCTGTCTTCTACTGCTTCAACGAGGGACTCCCTGTTTGCTACAGGTACAAAGTTGCTGCCCAGAGTCCCCTGCATCAAGTCCTGCAAGCAGAGCCCAGCTGACCAGCGTCCAGTGGCCAGTTGAGGATTCTGACCAGGTGCATTCTGGGAATTGTAGTCCCAACTCCCAAGGAGCAACTCAGAGCTTCTGGAACCTTGGATCAAGTTGTGGACACTTCAAGGACACAAAAAGGACCTCTGGAAGAAGATCCAGAAGTTTGGAGACGTTTGGAGCAACTTCAATAAGTTGAAGAGGTGCATTGTGGGAGTTGTAGTCCTAGACCCCAAGAGGCCCACCAGAGCCTCTGAACCCTTGGCTGGTGCTGTGGACCACTTTCCTGAATCAAACACTTCTGAAAGTAAGTGTGACAGTGTTACTTCATGGGTGGCCTGAACTTTGGACTTTGTTCCTTTCCAGTGTGACCTTTTTTTTAAACCCTATGAGCGCTAGTTGCTTCTAATTCTTTTAAACATTCTCTGGTTCCCCTTATCTGATTTTATTCGTTTTAGTGTCATTTTAAAGCTAAAAATATTTCCTATTTTTATAAATTGATTTTGGATTTTTAAACAGTTTCCTGTGTTGTATTTGATTACTGTTTTGTGATATTTGAATGGTTTACACTCTGTCTCCTAAGTTAAGCCTTGTCGCTCGTTGCCAAGCTACCAAGGGTTGAGCTAGGTTTAATTTACTGAGACCTAACTGGACCTAAGTGGAGGTTAGGGTCCAATTGCTAAGTGTAGTTACTTACCTGCCCTTGCCAATAACCCATTTTCCAACAGATATGCTCTGTGTATTACATAAAAGTGTATTCGTTGGAACCAGGCATTTCAAGACACTCTTGGTGCTCTCTCTACTGTCTTCACCCAGGATTTCTCTGGTATTGGGATTCCCAGTTCGGTTTCCCACTTCATTCGCAGGCCTTTTAGGGGTGCATTGCCCCCCCTACGAATTGCCCCGTACAAGCCGGTTATGGCCTTGTATGTTCCTTCTAAGGTTATTATATAGTTGCTGACCTCATGGGGTTGGGGTTCTACGTCTCCCAGGTGCCAATATGCTTAAATGGCGTGGGTCACAGCTCGGTGTAGCAGGAATTGCCCTGTGGAAGATCATATTCCTGTCTGAAGTCCTCAAAGGGCAACAGGCTCCCATCCCTTTACAAATCCCCAACCCATGTGGCCTCAGCTTCCTCCCAACTTACCAGTCCTCCCCAATCAACGGGGGGGCATCCATTTTAGCCAAGTCATTGGGATGTCAGGTGTGTAAGACGTGACCGTTTCAGTCTTTTGAAGACATCTCTTCCAACATTTATGAAGGACACGGGCATCTGGAGTATCCGATGGATCGGTCTCATTGAAATGAAAGAGCAGTCCGGCTAATTTAGGAAGAGGAGGAATCATTGAGGTCACCCCATCAGTTCGGAGAATATCAGCCCTGGTGTGATAAACGTTGACTCCCAGGTAGGCCCTGCACTGAGGTTCCCAAAAGAGATGTCCCAGCTCCCCGGGTGGGTCATAGTCTTGTACCCCTCTCCACCCTATATAGCTCATATATAGTAGTCCTGGTTCTAACTCAGGCTCTAGGATCCATCTAATGAATCCCTCGCGTAGCCCCGTATGCTCTGGAAATGCATATAGGTATTTCCATTCCAGGCTATGGAATGCCTTCTCTATGTCTACTGCAAAGACCGTCACAGCTCTCTTGTTTGGCATGTCAGCATCTAATAGGTGGAAAACACGGCGGAAATTCTGGGCTGTGTTCCGGGTGGGAATGAATCCTGCTTGGTCTGTGTGGGCCTTGCGAGTTATGAATGGCAGTAACCTTGTTGCTAGTATGTGGCTAAGAATTTTGTAGTCCGAGTTAAGCATGGATAGGGGCCTGTAGGCTCTACGGTCATTTGCCGGTTTTCCTGGATAATGGGATTATCAGTGCCTCCCCAGTCAATTCTGGAAGGCAATCCTGTTCTCTTACCGAGCCATATAACTGCGCAAGTTTAGGGGCCAGTTTCTTAATGTACGTGGTGGAACATTCTATGAGGAGTCCGTCTGTGCCTGGGGTTTTTCCTCGTGCTAGGCCCTTGATGGCTTTTCTGATTTCTGTCTCCTCTATATTTCCTCCTATGGCTTCCTTCTCTTCCTCAGTGAGGTGTTGGCATAGGAGAGGTTCTAGGAAAGCTCGTATGTCTCCCTCCTCCCTCTGCATGACGCTTGTGTAAAGAGTGGTGTAGTATTTTAGGAAATGGTGTTTGATCTCTTCCTGTCGGTATAAACAGTGACCTGTGGGGGTGGTGATCTCTATGATGGGTGTCCCTTTCTCTGAAGGGTTGGCCAACCACGCTAGTAGCATGCCCGTTTTGTCCCTTTCTGCATGGACTCTTACCATATAATTTTTATAGTGGAAGCAGTGGAATCTTTCAGTGTACTACCGCTACCTTCTCTCTGGCCTCGCCCACCTCCCTTTGCAGCTCAGAATGTTCTGGTCTTTGTTTTTCCAGCGTGCATAACTTCCCATTGATGCGGCTATGCAGTTCCCTCTAAACACTACTTTAAATGTGTCCCACATTGTCTAGGGAGATGGGGCAATAGCCTCATTTTCCTCAAAATAGATTTTGATGTGGTCCCCCACCTGCTCCCGAAAGGCTAGGGCCCTGATTTATACTTTTTGGTGCAAAATTGCACTAACGCAGTTTTGCACCAAAAAGTTTAGCACCGGCTTGCACCATTTCTGAGCACCAGCCGGGTACCACATATTAATGGAATGGTGCAAGCCGGTGCAAAGGGTAGGCTAGCATTAAAAAAAAAATGACATTAGCCGGGTGGGGCTGGCGGTGTGAAAGAAGGGGGTTTTGCACCAAAAAATGACCCTGTACTTACCTATACTTACCTCGGATGGGGTACCCCATCCTCCGCTGTCCCTCTGGTGTGGGTGGGGGTGTCCCTGGGGCCTGAGGAGGGCACCTGTGGGCTTATTCCATGGTGTTCCACCATGGAAATAGTCCCACAGGTCCCCTAACACCTGCCCTGACCCAGGCGTTAAATAATGGTGCAAAGCAAGCTTTGTACCATTATTTGACCGCTTCTCCTCCCTGTGTGCGATTTTAGCACGGGGATAAATTTGGCGCTAAGGCCATAGAGTCATTTTTTGCACGGGAACACCTTCTTTGCATCTCATTGACGCATAGTAGGTTTCCACGTCCAAAAATATGACTTTATCTCCATTACTCTGGCACTAGATGGGTCTAGCACCAAAGCTGCCACCCACCCCAGACATGTATTCAGAGTGAGGCAGAAGACACCAAGTGGTTAAAGTATGAAAATGCCAACTTTCTAAAAGTGTCATTTTCAGAATTACAATTTAAAATCTGACTTCATCATAAGTTGTGTTTTGTTTTTAAATTGTGATTCCAGAGACACCACGCTTTGTGGTCCTGTCTCTTTCCAATTGGAAATTACACTTATAAAATGTAATAAGGTAATCTCAATGTTGTCCTAGTAGAGGGATAGATCTTGCGGTAGAGAAAAACAAATGTAAGACTTTTTTCACTACTAAGACATGCACAACTTAAAAGTACATGCCCTACTTTTTAAATACACTGCACCCTGCACATGGGCTGTCCAGGGCCTACCTTGGGGTGACTTACATGTATTAAAAAGGAAGGATTGGACCTAGCAAGAAGGCTAACTTGCCAGGGTGACAGGGAAGTTTAAAACTGCACACACAGGGTCTGCGATAGAAGGCCTGATACATGTTGAAGGGCTGCTTAAGTAGGTGGTTCAATCAGTGTTCCACACCCACTAGTAGCATTTACTTTACAGGCCCTGGGCACAGGCAGTGCACTTCACTAGAGACATAAAAGTAAATTAGACATGTCAATTGTGGATAAGCCAATTTTCCCATGTTTGAAGCAGAGAGCACATGCACTTTAGCACTGGCTAGCAGTGATGAAGTGCCCAGAGTCCTAAAGCCAACAAAAACTAATTTCACAAAAAGAGGAAGGCAAAAAGTCTATGGATGGCCCTACAGAAACGGCCATTTCCAACAGAAGCATACCCTTAAACAACTTATGCATCAATATTTGAAACACTGCTGCTCCACAAGCAAGCCCAAGCAGCATACACACATAACATTAACAAAACTGGGGTGCCATAGAAGTAGATCCAGTTTTAGTTTTACTTGATGGTATGCTGACTAGAAGTATAAAAATGTGAACCATTTCATCCCTTTAGTCAATGCCAACATCTCGTTGATCTTAGGTAGTGGGAATTTTTCTACAACTATGTTGTCATTTAATTCTCTCAAATCGATGCATAAGCAAATTTTCCCATTAGCTCATCTGGCAACGACCAGTGGTGTGATCCACTCTGCAGCATCCACTTCCTCATTGATCCCTCCTTTCTGCAGGGTTTCAAATTTCTTATTGACCTCCTCTTTTATAATCCAAGGTATTTCTCTAGATATGTGCACCTTTGCAATAGCATTATTTTAAAATGATTTTATGGGAATACCCAGCCAAGGTACCAATTTTTCCTGAAAATAAATTCTGGTAATGAATTTTAGAACTTCACTCCATGACGTTCACTAACATTCATGACTAGTACTTGTTTTTGACTATTTGGTTCTAGTATAATGTCCAACGTCCTCTGATCATCCATCCTAACATAGATGAACTCTCTTCTACCACATAGAGTTTTCCCATAAGTCTTCGCCCTTTAAATTTGAAATTCTCCTTCCTGTGTCCTACCATGGGTATTGGCTAACCAGTAAAACTTTCAGGAGCCATATCTGAAGGTTTAAAAAATGTCTCTAGTACTCCTGTGTATTTCTTTTTCCACACATTCATATTGACTATTGTATAGGGTGAGCCTGAATCTGCCAGCAATGAGTATTTCCACCCCCCCTAATCTTACATTGCATACAGGCTTGTTTCTAGACTGCATAGTAAAATGGTTCACTCTGACTTCACACGCTGTTTCCCTGATGTCTAAAAGACAATCATTATCCTTAGAAGTACCCTCTCCTGCTGACATTTCAGGTTCAGTGTCCGTTTCAGACTCCCCTTTTACAATTGCTACATTTATATTATTTGTCCCTTCCTGCAAAGCTTAGGAAAACGTCCCTTGATGCCACATTCACCACACCTTTGACTACGGGCGGGATATGTTTTACTGTACGCTAAGTGATCTTACTTACGGCACCTGTAACACCTTCTCTCTAGGACCTTGGAACTACTTTTATGTGCTCATCCTAACTGTAATAATTTGAATTAACTGCCTTAACGCATTATAGGAGAGTTCTGCTTTTTTGTTTTTTACAACTGATACAGCATCACCAAGCAGAGATTTGCCACATATGCACAACCTACCTGAATATGTTCATTATTGACATGCATTATTTTTTTATATTCAATTAGTTTGTCATGTAAAACAACACATCTGCAATTTAACACAAGTTTCTTACGACCCGAAACATACTCTTTGATAGACTCTGTTTTGCTTTGTTTCCTCCTGAAAACGCATGTCAATCAATCGCTATACAAACAAATGTAGAGTAATAATTGTTTTTTAATTCTAAAGCATGCAAACAAAAATCTGACTTATCCACAGTGCGAGGTTTCTTTTCGATAGCATTATACATTTTAAGACTCTGTGGCCCCAATGAATGCAAAATATTTTTTTCCCTTTATTGGAACAATTTTTTCATCTTTGATTGTGTCGATTTAGTTTAAAAAGTATTCCTTCCATTCCTGCCATTTAATAGGCGGATCATCAGAAGAAGCTAAGAAAGGTTATGGAGGAGTAAGAGAAAACTTTTGTGATGCACACGTAGGATTGCACTGAAGAAAACACCAAATGTTATTAAAAATTCAAACAGTTACACCTGTTTGTGAGTGATGCTCTAACAAAAAATACATGGGCAGTAGAACTAAGCAAGTATGACACACTCCAAGAGATAATATTTTAGGAATGCCAGTTAGATACAGCACATCCTCTTCAGTCAAGTGTCAAGGGGCGTGCTTAAAATTTCAAGAAGCGATGTAAATTCCAAAGCGCAGTGAATGAGATCAACATAAGCGTGAAGCGAAGCTAAATCGCTGCAAGATCACTCTAACAATGACTGTTTCGAAGTGCACGATGAAGTATTTCCACACCTCTATTAATTATCCCATTAGGAGCTCCAACCCGGTCCAAAATTGTTTCATGCATGATGACATGACGATGAATGTGTTCACTTTATGCGCTTGAGCCTCAGATGTGTGCCTAAGCGCTGCTGCTTGATGACGCGGTGGAAATCACGCGCTGCCTGTGTAAGCTCGAGCTTCTGGAACACGTGTTTAACTGTATTTCCTCGTGCACTGCTTGAAATACGCTTGATTCACTGGAAAATGTCTATCGTTGTTTAAATAGTTTCCCAAATGCCTACTGCTCCCGTGTTGGCCCCTTGGAATACTAAAGTGGCAGTACTCACGACATATTTCCCAGCGTTGGTGAGATTCCTTATCCGTGATCTTCTGAAGATGGAAAAAGACACTTCGTCCATTTCCCTTTCCACTGTGCTGGGGGTCCTGTCTAAATTGACAGCTTGTTGCCAAAATTGGATGAATATTCCATAAACAATGAGTAAGTTATAAGTTGTCTTTATTCAATACCATAGTTGTAAGGGACCAACACATCCGTTTCCATTGACTCACAAGCATCAACCGACCTAACACCCTACATTTAACATTCTACTTACATACTGACATTCTATCTTCTGTCATCCGGAGAAAGTACATTCATCAACACAACACTATTATAAACAATTTTGACTTTGTCCTGTTGGCTCTCATTATACTATTGAGATTGCTGGATTCGGGCAGCAGCACCACCAGGTTGTGGCGAGCTGAGTCTAATTCCACACTGTGTGACAACTGTTGGCCTAATCCTTCCAGACAGCTACCAGTACCTCACCAGCACCTAAAAGTGGTGGCGATTTGTGGCACGCATGCGCATGACTTTATGATTTCTCAGGGAAATCGTTGTGCAACAGATCTCAGCCTTTTCTCTCAGTTACATTTGTCTCACACATACATAGACAAACAGAAGCAGAATTTGGTTGAAGGTGTTTTATTGAATCAACTGTGTTATAGATAAAATAGCATGTACTGCAATGATTAGGATGAGAAAACATAATCATAGTAATGAGGTGACAAGAAAAGTGAAACATAAGAAAAGTCCCACCATAGTGTCAAAATGCTATGGGTTAGAATTCCTACCTATGCTACTAAGGTGCTAATAGAGCACAGCACTGTTAGCCCTAATCCTCCTTTCAGATTCCCTAGGTAGACACTATCACCCAAAACCTGGATATGGTATTAGAGAAGAGGGCTGTTGGTCTACTGAGAGTCTTCTCTCATGTAGGCAGAAAAACATCAAGTCTCAGCAGACAGCTGTAATGAAGTGACAGCATGCAGTGGCAATTTTCTGGCTGGAACTCTCCCTCAAACAGTTGGTGAGAAAACTGTCCAATAATAGATAACATTAATTATTATTAGGCTAAAGGGCACAAGTGGCAGACCTATTGCTAAAATAACGTGCCCATAAAAGCTCACTAAAAAAACCTCACAACAGCTTCAAAACAGGAAGTACAACACATTTTATTAACTTATTAACTTTTCCTACCATAAACTTTACTAAGTGCCAAGAGCTGTGTTCTCTCTGTAATGCCACATGGTCGGGCTCTCTGGTATTGGAGAGAGTCCTAGACTGCACACAGAAAAGTGTGAAAACACAAGGCAATAATTATCTTCACCCTGCATCAATGGGACATTTAAGACACTAGACAAAGATCCTTAGATTTGTAGCCCTAAAGGCTGCTGGCACAGTCTTCCAGGGCCAAACTGGGAACTCCAAGAAGCCCAGGCACATTTTGTCAGACCAGCCCCCATAGGGTACATAGCAAGTGAGCATGGCCACTACAACGGGACTTGGGGAAGTCTCGTCCCCAAGAAAATTTGGAAAGGAATGGCAAAATCAGTGCATTCTACAACACATTTTACATTATATATTCAATTGCATTAGTTTGTAAGGCATACTAAATAACCTTACAGAGCACCAGCATAAGGCAATATTTATGGGGGCTTTTCAATGATTCCCTAACCATCATCCTTTAACAGTGCCTCTCATCTCTTCATAGCCCCTCTCTCACATCTCTGCAAAGTTATTTGTACATCCTCAGCTTTCAGGCAACAACAACAGAATCAAGATAACTCTTGTGATTAATGTACCTGCTGGAGAGAGATGGGAGTTTTGTCTTCTGGCAGTTGTGACACATATAAGGTAGCAGAGATGGTTAATATGCCTGGTGCAAAGTATGTGTATCATGCAAAGAACAATATTAATGTGCATAGCACAGTGGGTTACTGCTTTTGTCACAGAGATTCTTTTGTTACTGTGCAGTTCATAAATTACAATTGTAATCTAGCACAGTGAGCTATGAACTGCCCTCAAAGAACTGCATGCAAACTGCGTGGCACAAATTAGAAAGTTATGTTTTTTTTCCACTCTTTCATTTTCCTTATGCTGCGAAAAGAGGTTTGCTTCTGTAGAAATACACTTGTGTCATTAAAGTCATCGCTAACCACTGTGTTGTGATCTGAATTCTGAGTTTGTGCTTCTCCAGACCAAGCACTCTTAGAAAATGACTACCAGTGTGGATGACATGTGAATCCTACACCTTGTAGTCCCATGTAATCTGCTTCAACATCCTACACTGATATTCGAGGTGCTATAAAATCAAATTAATTGTATGAACCACAGGGAGAGGTGAGGGGCCCTTATGGCTAAACTTCCTTTGCACACCACATATTTATGTAAAAAAGTTTTCTCAGATCTTATGTACCTAAAAAACATTAAAACAGAAATCACTTGGGAAATCTAGAATATGACCTGAAAATTCAGCTTACCTAAATAAGACCAATCTTTGAAAAGTCAGACCCCCAGATACATCATCAACCTTCCCATTAAACGTGTTAAATTTTTGCATATATTTTTAAATAAAATACTTATATCTTTAGTAATTCCAGAATTTGTTTGGTGTGTACTTGTTTGTTTTGCTTTTGTAAATTACTGTTTTAATGCTTGAAATTTAAATGGTACAAATTGCTTGAGGGTCCCCGGATTTCAGTATTGATTCAGTGGTTGTCCTCAGGAGTCAAAAGGTTAGAAACCAATCCCTTAGGCTATAGTTTTGCTCTAGTCTTTCATATAAATAAATGGTGGTTGCACAAGAACACACCCACTACATGCTCATAGTGTCAAGGCTGAGCAAGAGGTACCCTGCATAACATCATTTGATCTTTTCATGGGTGTGAAAAATGCATACAAATACAAACCACCCTGTGTCCTGGGCAGTAATCAATGTTTTCAAAGTAATACATCTTATATATGTCTTCAATAGAATAACTTTTGTGGTCACTCTGTTCTTCTCTTCCATTAGTACTCTCTGTTGATTATTCTCTTTCCTTTTGCATCGTCATTGGTGCTCTGTTCTGTTTTTCATTGCTAGTTTTCTGATGTCCTCTGCTGCCTGATTCAGTGCCACCAATCGAAGCCTTTCTATTTTCAGATAAGTGTAGAGTTTTCATTTTTTTCATTCAAATGTTTTTTAGCTCACATAGTCGATACGGTCTGAGTAATACGAAAATGGTAAAACACATGAATCTAAACTATAGAAGCTAATAAACTGTTAATTCATGCATACTAAAACCAGGAGCTCATCATAACATTTACATGTCCTCCATCAATCTTTATAGGCACTTATTTTTGGGGACCTGCACTTATTTTTCTGCATCATAAATGTACTGACTGGAAATGTGGGAAAACACAGAAGGGTGAAGAGAAAGATGGCAAAACTGTGCCAGAGGAAGAAAGCAGGAACCTTCAACAGTGAGAGAAAGGGCAGGAAGAGCCTGGCAGTTAATTAAAGAGGAACAAGTTGATTTTAAGACTATCAGTCCTAGTATTCAGTGAAGCTTTGGGCACCACCACACTTTCTTTTATAAATTAAGCACTGGCAATGGCACTCGGGTCTCAAGGACTTACCACATAGATTAATGGTACAGATCCTTCCCTGGGATGTAGTGTGCTGTTCTCAGTTCTACCTGCTCCAGCTCCTTGCAATCCTCTATTTTCTAGGCAGCCTCTCCTTCATGCAAGGTTACTTCAGCACTGCTCCTTTGTAGTCAGACAATCATTTCCTGAAGGCAGGGCTAAGGTAGCTCCTCCTCTGCAATGTTGCAAGACTTACAGGCTCATGTTCACAAACCTGACATAGCAGAGTTGGCATTCAGCAAACTTATCCCTGGTGCACAAAGGATTTTCTCAATATTAAATGATCTGTGACCCAGGAGCTGCTCGTGGGGCTTTGGCGGAGCAGAGGTGCGGGGGCAAGGTTGTGGGGAGTAGCGCAGCAGAAAATTAATATATATATTTTTTAAAGTCACTTACCTGCTCTGCTCCAGCGCCGCTCCTCTCCAGTTGCTGCTGCCCTGCTGCCAATTCTGGTGCTGCTCAGAGAAGCATCAGGACTGGCTGGGAGCGCCCAGCAAGGGTGCTCCCAGGCAGACTGGGAGCCTGTGCAGGCTCTCTCCAGCCCAGCAACTTTGTTGCTGGGCTGGACAGAGCCCTGTGTCATGTGTGTTTGGCCGGCCCGAGACGGCCAGCCAAACACACATGCACTCTGAGGGGAGTGCACAGTGCACTCCTCTCTGCTCGTCACCCCCAATGCCCCACCCCTTTCACAAGGAAAGGATAATAAACAGAGTTTATTATCCTTTCCTTGTGAAAGGATTTGCAGCAGTTGCTGCTGGCGGGGTGCGGAGCTCCTCCGCCCAAAAGGAGGAGCCACCTCTGGTAGGACCCCAGATTCAGCCGATGAGAATTAATTGTAAAATTAATAGGGATTTCTGATCCATGCTTAAAGTCAGTGTGCAGACCAGACAGAGATTGTGTACTGAACAAAGCCAGTTCTAGAACTGGATTCAGGCAGTGACTTGTCTCTATTCCTCTCAAACTGGTCAAGCCAAATTATTAATCCTTTAATGCCAAAGTAAGGTAATGTGAGTAGGGAGTTCCCTGACTGAGGAAACCCAAAATAAAGGCACAAAATAGATGATTCCTCACTTGACTTCCTCTCAACTGATTGTGGATTGTGAAAGAAAACAATAGGAAGGGGACAACCATTTTCCCTACATCGCAAGGAGATACTTTGTCTCAACACTACACACTACACCCTAGAATCTAGTGCACTACAAAGGACCTGGTGAATGATTTGGAGGAGCCTTGCAATACACAATATTGAAAGGCAGACTCTTCTTATACCTCCAGTTAGTGTACCACTCATGTTGAGAATCAAAATGGGTTCCTGGCTGCCACAGTCAAATATAGCATGTACAGACAACAAACACCCCGCTACAAAACATAGTGTAACCATACATGTTCCATTCATGCCCCAAATAGATGGAGTAAAGGACCTGGTTGCAAGGGATTGACAGGCCAATTTAAAAAACAGGGCAGGCCAACTGGCAACTTCCCCTGGCAGGTCAAAAGTAAAAAGGTCTGTCCGGCCTCTGAAAGACATACATAATCTCCCCTAACTCATCTTTTAGTCCCACAAACCATGTGCATGAACTCATATAACTTACCCTCCCACTAATGAGCAAAACTAACTCCTATTCATTTAATCCATCACAAAAAAGCTAGAGTGAATGCATGGAATGGTTTACCTGAGGGCATGATTAATGCCATAACCAATAATACTGGACTAACCACTATATTGGGGTCAGGAGCAGCATGCTCCCTGGTATAAACTGCCTCAATGCCTCATCAGGGGAGGTATGCACAATATCCCTACAGTTAGAATTACAATAATGTTCTGCCACCGTCTTACACAGCCCGGTGGACTGACGATAGTCACACTTAGTAAAGGAGTGTGCACATGGCATACCCCTTCAAACTAATGAGCCTTGCTGTTGGTCTCATTCCATGTCACAATGGGCCTTCAGTGTACAAGTATGATTGTTGTGTGTGCTGAGGCCAGAAATAAAACAAAATAGAATACATCCTTTAGGGGAGGCAGAGCAGGGGTGCATGCTCTTGCCAGCTATTCAGGGGTCCTTTAGCAACTTAACAGAAAATATGAACATTTATCGTATGTTTGTTATACAGTATGAACAGCAGTTGGAAGATAGAGAATTAGTGTGTTCCCCAAAGAACAATTTCATCCAACATTTCTTCTTGCATTCCCCTTTTCAGGTTGTGTAGAGGGAATCCAAATAGATTACCAGCAAAAGAGCCCATGGAGGGTTCAACTTGAGGTCCTTTTCGTAGGCAGAGTCTATTATATGCCCGACTCCTCTCTGAGAAGGTAAACACGAGACCAGCCTGGTTAATATTGATTCTCTGCCAGCTGCACAACTTGTGAATCTAAACTGAAAATGTCGTGCACCTGACTGAACTTTTCCTTCTCTTGGACTGTGCACCTTTATGCAGAACTGTATCCTGATGTTGAAGTCCCCAGCCAGTCAAAGGAGTCTTACATCCCCATAAAGCCTGAAGTCAGCATGAGCCCACCGTACCCCTCACCATGAGACAGAAGTGGGCTGCTGGGAACTGGAACTCCTTGGACATCATGTTAGTGAACATCAGCTGGGTTGTTGTTTCGGTGGAAAGAGGCTGCCCAAGACTGACCCCACATATGTTGTCCAAACATTGAGGAACCACACCCTTCTTAACACCAAAGATTATTATTTTTTATGAATGTTGTTTTACTCTCTTGACCTTGCTGTGCACCTTGATTCTGCATTTGGTTGGCTAGCCAGCTATCCAGATCTATGGACCTTTATTGTCCACCCTGAGCTCAAAAAACTTTAACACACTGTCCATTGCCTAGCATGTATCCTCGGCCATGGAGTCACCCACTTGACAGTGGCATCTACTTTCGGCTGTTCTATTTAAGTGTTTATGAACACCTAGATTAATATATCTAATGATTTGCAAATAATGCAGTTGTGATAGAAAAGATTATGATCCTCCAAATTGGAAGACTATGCTATGTTTGCACAAAAGCAGTGGCTTTAAAATGAATAATGAACAGGGATGACGTCACACCTGTGAATTGTTTTCCATAATTCATTCATATTACTGTTGCCAAGGAATTAGGGGCCTGATTTTAAGAAAAGTGGTACTGCATCCACTGCAGCACCACTTTTCTTGCACCCCTTAGTGCCCCTTAATGGCACCATGTGTGCGCCATATTTTATATAAGGTGCACCATGGTGGTAGTTAGGGAACTAGGGTCAAACTTTTGACACTAGTTTGGCGCTTTGCAGGATTAGCATAAAAAATGTAGACGCTAATCCTGCAAAGCACATTGAGGCCCATTATAAATAATGGTGTGCCTCCGTGCAGGCATTTAAAAGCCTGCAAAAAATGGTGCAAATAAATCTTTTAGATTTCTCTGTGCCATTTTTTGGCCTCCCTAATGCGGGAAAACCCCTTGCATACATTAAGCCTGGCACAGGCTTAATGTGGCGCAAGGGGTTACAAAGTGGTGCAATGCATGCATTGCGCCAATTTTGGCCTTGTTGGGGCACATTAGCATGAAATTATTATGCTAATGTAGTGCAAGGAGGCGTTAGGCCCTCTTAAATCTGGGCCTAGCATTTTGTCCAACAGGAGGCTTAGGGAAATTCTGATTTCCTTTCCTCCTGCTAACTAATCACTAAGCACAACATGATATTTAGGTAATTACAGCCCATACCACTTTGCTGAGTATCACTACTGGCCTTTGTCTAATCAGCCTTCTCTTCTTGGCAAGCAAAACCAAACTTGACCATTCAAATTGCAATCAAAGCTCAATGAAAGCAGACATTTTCAGACAGCAGCTTCAAAACCTTCATCTTCTACAGAAATAATGGTCTTCTTCACCCACCATCATCTGCATGCATAGTTTGACAATTTTATGTGTGATTATGATTTATGAACCTAAAATCTATCTTAATCTGTCTGTACATTTCCCAGTGTCCATTTCTTAAATAAAAGTCCAAGACTAGCTCTGTGATGCCTAATAAATGTACTGATTTAGGCAATCCTATATGTCATCGTTGGCTGAATAACAGCCAGAGCTTGCATATGAGGGTATGAAGTAGCATGCCAATTCCAGTAGTGAACTGGGGATACATATATAACAACAGCCAGACTACATATACTTTTTCAAAGCCATAGAGGAAGAATTTACATATCTTTGAAGGAATTGCATTGACATGCTCACCTCAAGATGTATATGTGTTCCGTCTGTATATACAAATATGTTCATTTGTACATGTCATATTTATGAACATGCATGCCATTCTTTGCACCTCCAATTGTTTTCTGAATCTGTTCTTGTGCATAAAAAGGATTTAGTGACTACATAACCAACAGTTACAGTTACTAACGCATGTGCTACAAATGTCACTTAAAATGCCTAGACTTCTTACTGGTGATTCTCACTTTCTAGTCCAACTCTTCCACATTCAAGTCATTATGAATCAAGGCAGATTTCAGGTCCAAGAGAGGAACCCCATGGTATTTTCACAACCCTCTTTACTTTGCTCCTCAGATGCTCCAAAATCAGTGTGATATGAGGAGTTCCCTTTGAGTCAGGAAATCAAATTTTACCTGCTGGATCAGTTCCTTGTTTTCAATTCACTTAAAAGTTAAATTCCAATAAAATTCCAGTATCAAAGCATTAGCTAGATAACCTATCTTCTTTGTCTCTTCCAACACGTTATTCTGCTTCATTGGGGCTCTAATTTGGATGACAGGGCCTGTCAAATGAGACAAACAAGTAGTTTCTGGTACATTGAAGCGAAGCATTCCATAGTAACTTCCAGGTTTAGTTGTCCATGATGTGGCCATGTGAATCCAACTGCAGCAATAAGGCTGTTGTAATTTTATTCTATTTCTTTGAGTGCCATAAAAGGGTTAACTCTCTCACAGTCTTCCGGAGAATATGAAAGTAATCCAGTAAACTGACATAAAGCTGCCAACCCTGTTGGAGGGTCAAAAGAAATGAAAGAACTGTGGTATCCAAAAAAGAGTACTACTAGAGGTAATGGGATTTACAAATAAATTGTCTAGGCATTACCTCCACTTCAGTGTTCCACATACCAGTCCTTGCACAAAGGTATAAAGGGACAGCCATGCCATTACTCTACCAGTGTCAGCCAGAGGTTCATTAAATCCTAGCCCAAGAAGTTTCCAAATTCCTATCGGACTTGTCCTGAATCACTAAAGATAACTGAACCTGGGAAAGAGAAAAGATTAGAGAAATGACCAAATAAATATGTCTACTAAAATTAACAAAAGAAGGATACTTACAGGAAGCCCTAAATCGATCTACCCAAACAGAACAACAAACCATGTGGGGATCTCTGATTGAGGAGGAACCCCATCCCTAATCTACATAGAGACCATGGTCAGACAGTTTCGTACACCTTGCACATCTAACTGATTGGACCCATTACTCGGATTCAGCATTGGAAAAGTCCCAGGTATATCATGGGACCAGGCGGTGAAACATGTATTGGCTGATCCTGTCATCAATAACTGCATGGCCAGTTTGTAGCTCTTGTGTATAAAAGACATCCTGAAAATACAATAATTTCTTTTTGGATGGAGAGACAAATATAAGAAGACTGAGTAAAACAAAAAAATCCAAGCAGCACGGCAAGAAGACCTTCGAGTAAAAAAAATAGGTAAATTATTGGATCTAATAATATTGTGCATTATTTACAGGATTTAAAGCTACCTATCCAATACAGATTCTGACTTTGATTTGTCAGATAAGATACAGGAAACATAATTCGTTCAACAAAAAGTTATTTTTTTGGCCTGGTTTCTACCCAAATGGAACAACCAACTCTTGATCTTTATGACCAACCTGGAATATGCAAAATGCCAAACAAGAATGCCACCAGCCCTTGATCGAGGATGATTTGAAATCATCCCACTCAAAAAGTTAAAAATTAGCCGTCTTATTGTATATGTTTAAGTAGAATTACCACATGAATATATGTATTAAGGGTGCCATATTCCAGTCATGGGAATGCATTGAACAATACAATGCATTCTGAGATTTAGAACACTAGTTCTCCTAAACTGAACAAGCGGGATCAACATTTAAAACTATGAGGCTTTTCAGCAGGAAAATGTAAATTGATATATGTTGTCCCAGATGAGATTAAGTTATCTGGTATCTTTACCTTTGAAGTAAATTGGCTATTGCTCAAGAAATAGAAAAAAAAGCCTAAGGCAGCATAAGTGTTGGACCTGGCCCTTTTTGCAGGGTCATCCCCAAATTTTTTGCCTTGTGTTAGGTGTATATATTTAGCAGTAGTATTAATATCTAAAATCGGATCCATTACTTACTTACATTCACCACCTAGAATAAAATAATCACTACTAAAAGTTAAAATGTGCTTAATGTTGAACTTGGACCTTTCTGCAGGGTTTTCCCCAAATTTGTTGCCTTCTTTCTCCTATTTCATCTGACCTGTTTTTGTTGGCTTTAGGACTCTGGGCACTTTACCACTGCTGACCAGTGCTAAAGTGCAAGTGCTTGAGGTCTAAATGGTATTGGTGATTCATCACTGGCATATCTGATTTACTAGTAAGTCCCTAGTCCAGTGCACAGTGTGTACCCAGGGCCTGTAAATCAAATACTACTAGTGGGCCTGCAGCACTAATTGTGTCACCCACATGAGTAGCCCTGTAAACATGTCTCAGACCTGCCACTGCAGTATGTGTGCATGTAGTTATTGCTGCCAGTTGGACCTGGCAAGTGCACCCATTTACCAGGCCCACACCTTCCCTTTTACTACATGTAAGTCAACCTTAAGGTAGGTCCAAGGCAGCCCCATGGACAAGGTGCAGTGTCTTTAAAAGGTAGGACATGTACTGGTGTGGTTTACATGTCCTGATAGTGGAATACTGCTAAATTTGGCAAGGCCTATACCTCTCATAGGTTAACATGACGATTACCTTGAAATATCTTTTAAGAATGTAATTTCCCATTGGGAACAGATCGAGATTTGGAGTTTGGGGTCTCTGAACTGACAATTTAAAAATACAACTTTTGATGAAGTTGTTTTTTACATTTTAAGTTTGAAAATGCCACTTTCAGAAAATGGGCATTTTGTTGCTTAACCACTCTATGCTTCTGCCTGGCTGTAGAAAACACATCTGGGACAGGATGACAGTTGGGCTATTTGTGAATTCACTGTAGATAGTCACACAAAGGGAGCTGAGCTTTGCCCTGCATATCCTGATGGGTCTTCCTGGGCTAGAATGGGGGGAGGAGCTGACACTTGCACCTGAATAAGGCTTTGCCTGTCCTACACAAAGCAGCCTCCAACCCCCTGGAGTGTGTCTGGGGCCAGGGCAGGCAAGGCAAGGTCTTGTGCACTACAAAGACTTTCCTTTGAAGTTTGCCTACTTCAAAGGCAGAAATGAGTATAAGTATTGGACCTCTGAGACCACAACTCTAGAATCCTTCTGGACTGAGGACATTCTGCCAAGAAGAAGAGCTAGATGCTGTAGGAGGGACTGCCACTCTTCCTGGTGCTTTGCTGTGCTGGCCTGCTGCTTGCTGCTTCTGTCCTGTGAGTGAAAGGACTGGACTTGGCTTTCTGTGTCCTACTTCCAAGGGTTCTCCAAGGGCTTGGACTGAGCTTGTCTTCTGTTAGAGTGTCTGGGGCAACAACTCTCAGGGGCATCAAAGCCTTCATCTGCCAGCACCTGGGCTCTCTTGCTGAAAGTACTGATTCACCAAGTGATGCCCAATCCAGTTCCTGCACTCTTGGGAGTGAGTTCTTGTATAACCAAGAAGAAACCAAGTTTATCGACTCCAGAGCGACTTCAGAACCAATGCCACCGTCAGACTCCATGCCCTTGTCTGCCCCGAAGCCATGCTCCCCGATAAGTGCAACAACCAACACCACAGTCCCGACACCCCTGCAGCACCTCTGAAGTCCCACCACAGCATGAGTCTTGAGTGCTGTGTCATTGATGTCGTGACACCCGACTCACTGCAGCACCTGTGGCCCCGTGGTGTGATTGTGACACCACAAAGTCAATGCCTTACGTCTTGACCTGTTGGATTCTTTGACCCCACTGGATCGTAATTAACTGATGCCTCACCACCAACGTTGCAGCACCTCTCCTGCAGCCGTAAATAACCAACACCTCACCTCCCCTGCCTAGCAGTAAGGAACAAACACCTGATCTCCCCATTAGCAGTAAGGAACTGACGCTGCTCTGTCTCCCGTGATGCCTCCCCACCCCGACTCCATGCAACGTCTTTGCTCATTGTTTTCAAAGGTACTGTGCCTGAGGTCTGTGTGACTCTGTAACCGGCCTGTACCCCTTCACAAGTGGCATTAGGCTGTTGGGAGTGACTCTGTCAAGACGTTGTGAGAGCCCCAGCTGGAGCTATTGTGTTTCTAATCACTTTACTGAGATATAATCTTTAAAAATGTGTATCTTTGCTTGTGTTAGTTAGATTTTGTCGTTTTGGTCTTGTTTGACTCAGATAAATATTGGCTATCTTTCTAAACTGGTGTGGAGTACTTTTGTGGTGTTACTGTGCCAAGCTACCAAGTGGGTGAGCAGAGATTATCTTAGCTGTGTGACTCCCTTTCCCTGACTAGAGTGAGGGTCCCTACTTGGACAGGGTGCAAACTACTGCCAACTAGAGACCCCATTTCTCACAATGTGCCACTGCCTCAGAGCAGTACCATAGCAAGGATACCATGGGCTTTAGTGAAAGCAAGAAAAATGGCTCATTGTCTGCTGTTGAGGTAGTAAAATATAGAAGTTATCAGGCCTCAAAGGGCCCCTCAAGGCTCTGGGCAGCAGTGCCACTGCATCAGCATGAACTAATCGTAGTCACTCCCCTGCCTCAGAGGTGAAATCTACCTCAGTTTGTAAGAATGAGGTAAGGGGAGGTGAAGGTTAACACAAGAAAGTGAATAACCAGGGCAATTAGTGGTATAGAATAACAAGCTATTGCAATGCAACAGGTCTCGCACTACGTCGAGTTAGAGCTATTAGCATTGTAAACTCCTGAACTGACTTATCTTGCCACATTAAATGAAAAAAAAAAAAAAAAAAAGGAGCACGATCGCGACACAGCATGATCGCACTGCAAAATAAGAGAAAAAGTAGTCCAGAAACCATACGGAAAACATGGGCCTCATATGTTTACAGTAGTTTACCTGTGCTCTCGAGGAGGGCTAAACACCAGAAAAGGCATGACATATTCATGCCTTTTACAAATGAAAAGCAGCAGATTTTAAAAGGTAAACCCACGAACCAATCAAAATGACTGACGTAACATGTGCGTGGTTAAAATCCACCAAAGAGAAATTAGAAGAGGGATGGATCGTTTGCGCTCGCCCCTAAAAGGGGGATAGCGCTAACATTTTCTCTGCAATACACGTGTCCTGCAGTAAATGAAATGTAGATTGACCAAACCATTCGTGTGTGAAATCAAATTTACCATCACGTGATTTGCTGTGACCACTCCGTTCATTTCCAAACATTACAGCAACCATATGCAAATTAATTCATGAAATTATGAATAAAATTTTTTTTTTGTGCATTACACATTTGCCAAGACGTGTTTTTTCCTTCGACCCGTATTAGGAGTTTGAAGCATTTTTTGTGAAGTCCGTCCTGTAAACTAAACCGTGCTACTAGCAAGTTACTTAATCTAACTGACACATTGTAAAATTTTACACAAGCGCTCATCCAGATAATTACATAATTAATTTTCACTTAGTACAGCTGAAACAAGGATAATGAAATTTCCACTGGTGTACTGTTACGCCCTGAGGGTCGGAGGTCAGTTTCCTGTTTGGATAAGGGTGAGTTTAAAGAGGATTTCTGACAGTCTCCGTGCTTCAGTTCAGTCTAAAAACATTGTGGAGGAATTTCAATTTACAGCTCAGCTCACTGAAAGGAGCAGATGTTGGGAGTGTGCCGCTTCCAGGCTATGAGTGGGTGCCGCGCAGGTGTTCTGAGCAGACTCTCCCAGCCCCCTTGCTTTTTCAGGCTCAGGGTTTAATGATACTTTTTTTTCCAGCTGAAAGGTTGAAGGGGCTGTCTACCACACTTTCCAGTTTTGAATGGTCCTGTGTGCAAGAGTGTTTTTTCTTAGTAGTGTTGTGTCCTACTGTGTTTTTTTTCTTTTTTAGTGCTGTATGTTTTTTCGTTTTAGTTTTGTTCTTGTTACCTGGTGTTTTATTTACTTTAGCAAGACAGTTTTTTAAAATTATTAACATGTTTATTTATTGTTCCACAGCACTGTATAGAAATCGCCATAGTTCCTACTATGCACAGTAAGTTTACAGTAGTAGTAAAATCTCAGTTCATTTAGACCTTCGTCTGTAAAACCAATATATAGAACATAACACTATTGTTAAAACTAACAGACTGTAGTGACGCTGTAGTGACATTATTTCACAGGTTGTATGTCAGACTTGAACAAAAATATCATCTGACGTAAATACCGTGGCCTAAATAAAACTAATAACATGTTTTCTTCATTAGGTGTAGATTCTCTGTTATTACCTACAATGGGGTGTTATTTTTGTAAACATTTTTAAGGACACAATATTTTCGTCAGACGTCCCGAGTTCATAAGCGAACCTGTGTATTTGTAAAACGTTTGAAAACGTAACCATTTAAACCTGCCTTTCTGACTAAGAAACAGGGGGTGTTACTTCTTGGAATGGGACACACTGGTCCTGTTAGGAATATTAACTTGTGACCATGGATTCACCTACAGCTAGATCCCTACAGTGAAACCATTAGTACACTGGGCCGAGATGTAATTTTGCTTCTTAATTTGCCTAACAAAGCCTACACGACATGTAAGCTCATGGGTGCGTGTTGTAACACATGACATACACAGTGTAATATATACTTGGAATGCCACTGGCAATGCATTATGGGTGGAAGGAGGACGTGTGCCTTCTACGTTGCTTTTTTTCAAGCTTTTCCTGCCTTCCGACTGGAACTTCACTGTCACTATAGTCACACCTGAAAAACATTAATTCATAAGCTAAAATTATGAGGGACACAGATATATCTGAATTAAAAAATGCATTTGAGGCAAGACCATCAATACTGCCTCTCATAATCAAACAGCATTCTCAGTTTTTTTGGCATAATTATTTTGTATGACTGAGATGGCTCGAAATCTTCTGGAAAACCAGTGGCCGGTACACACGAACACAAACAAGGACACTGCTGGTGGTTATCCTAAGCTTGTGCATCCAGGAGAAGGTGTACATTAAGAACAATATCCCTTTGGTGAAGATCACAGCGAATCTCATTGACCCATCGATTTGGGGTCAATAAAATTTCAAAAAGAAGGCTGGGGCTTCTCATGCATATTTTTGGCTGTGCAGCAGGGGCAGCACTACCAGTATTTCGGTAACCAAGCAACCTCACCTCCGACAGGAGGTTTTAGACTCAGTTATTGGGCCTACCATTGGTGTCAGCACAACACCATTCAAGACACTATTGAAGTCTAAACCACCAGGTACAAGGCCTATCATAGAGGTATAGTCCAAGTGGGCTCTACACATTCTAATCCCAGTACACCCTGTGGTCTTCTATGCTTACCCAAAGTGAATGAAGGTGTACATGGACTTCACTTATTGGACACCACATGAGAATGACATACAATAAGGAAACAATTGGCAGACAGTGATAGGGTCCAGCAATGTGTGACCTAGGATTGAATTACCTGAACTGTAGTATAACAAGAAAAACAATTGAATGGAAATCAAGTGAGATACAGCTTCCTCAGCAACATAAATTCCACTACAATACTATGAATCCTAAAGAAGGCCCAGTGCCCATGCGATATGCCTGTGCCTCCATAGTCATGCAACTGTGAATAAGCAATGTTGTACTATGGGTAGTCAATTCATACCAAGAGTTATCCACCAATGCGGGGGTGCTTTGTAAGCGGTGTCTGCTAATGAGGTTCCCAGAGTACGCAATTTATTTTTTTAAGGATTGTGCATATAACTTTTTTTAAACAAATTAAAATGTGGATGATGTGTATCATTGATAGACTGCGGGAAGAGTCACAGGAAAATGTGCAAGTTACCAAAATGACTGCACCTCAAATGAGAAGAACATATGATAATGATGCCTGACTTTAAGAGCCTAGCAGAAGGAAAACTTTGCAATCACAAAATATCAGTATTGCAGTACAAAAAACCCAGAGTTCAACCAACATCACAGGTATCTTACAGGTAGCTTTTTCAGCTAACAATCTCTCTACAAGGTCTGGTATAAACAGTGCATAAGTGGAGCCAAATTGCAATAGACTTAAAAATACAGTTTGAAGAGTGGTGTTAAGTCTGTACCTGTGTGTCATGTTTATCTTGAGTGGTTGATAAATTTACATGTAATTATGTAGGTGGGTGGAGAAATGCCTGTCAGCAGGTTGGGTAGGAGGGAAGTGGTATGTGGTCCTGTTACAAAAAACAAGAAAGCGGCGCTCACTGTTGGGCAAAAACAGGCATTAACAGTGAGATGGTTTTTGGTGCACAATGAAATGTCCAAAAATCCATTCTGGCTGTGGATGTGCTAAGAACGATCAGAGACAGTGAGCCTTTTGCAAGATAAGCGTGGGTGTTGGTTGTGAAAGCTCAGTGAAAGATGCAGCTGGTTTCGAAGATGGTGCAGGCCGGCAAAAAAAAGCTAAAGGAGTTCCATCAGAATGGGGGTGATGTGTCTATATTTCTTCAGGCTCTAGATGAGATGTGTTGTGTGGGAGCTAGTAATGGATGCCAGTGTCGAGTCTGGCAGGCCACCGAGGATTGTATTACTCTATCCAGATTTGAGAGTACAATGGTATGGACAAGAATTGTGAAGTTTCGTTCTGGAAGGAGATGGCTTCATTTTCCTTAGAAGAGACAGCTGGGACCAGGAAGTCTTTGTTAATTTTGGCAATGTGTTCTTTGAGGGTGACGGAGGTGTTCAGAGTGAACCCAAGTAACTTGGGGGGTGATTTTTTTTCCGCCGCCCGCCAATGTTCCCCCGACAAAATATCGCTCCGCGGTCACAAGACCGCTGAGGGTATTTTGAGATTTGCCCTGGGCTGGCGGGCGGCCGCCAAAAGGCCGCCCGCCAGCCCAGGGCAAATCTACCTTCCCACGAGGACGCTGGCTCAGAATTGAGCCGGCGTAGTGGGAAGGTGCGACGGGTGCTGTTGCACCCGTCGCGTATTTCAGTGTCTGCTTTGCAGACACTGAAATACTTTGTGGGGCCCTCTTACGGGGGCCCCTGCAGTGCCCATGCCATGGGCACTGCAGGGGCCCCCAGGGGCCCCGCGGCACCCCCTACCGCCATCCTGTTCCTGGAGGCGGTAGGGGGTGTCAGAATCACCATGGCGCTCCGCCGCCATGGAGGATTCCCCCGAGCAGCGGAAAGTCGGCGGGAGACCGCCAACTTTCCGTTTCTGACCGCGGCTGAACCGCCGCGGTCAGAATGCTCAAGGGAGCACCACCAGCCTGTTGGCGGTGCTCCCGTGGTCGGTGATCCTGGCGGTCACCGGCCGCCAGGGTCAGAATGACCCCCTTGGTGTTCAGTGAAAGTTGCAGCTTCAAAGCCATCAAAATACAGCTGTGAGCTAGGTTAGTATTGTTTTACGTTTGGCAAATAACTGGTATTATGTCTTGGTTTGGTTTAGCTTCATGTAGGCACTTGTTATCCAGTTCTGGATGATATGCAGATAGTGTTTGAGGCATTGGATGTCTGAAGCCGATGAGACTTTCAAGTAGAGATGTGTATCATCAGCATATTGGCAAATCTTTATGCTCTTATCTGGGAATAGAGCACCAAGTGGTTCCATATGGAGGATGAAGATGAAGGAGACAGTATGGAACTTGGGGGCTCCGCAGAGGTGATGGGAATCTTTGGGGGCCTGTAGGAGCCCATGTCAGCAAACCGGTGTCAGTTAGAACTGTAGGTGTAAAGGTATAATACTTAAAGAAGCATGATTTTAGAGAGATAAAAACATGGCAATTATTATTATTTATTAAACAAACACTCCACATAAAACAACTAACATGCTGCTGGACTTGGCCCTGTAGGACGCTGGACTGGCTTTTAGTGGGTACCAAGAGGTACTTACACCTTGCACCAGGCCCAGGTATCCCTTATTAGTGTAGAGGGGTGTCTAGCAGCTTAGGCTGATAGAAAAGGTAGCTTAGCAGAGCAGCTTAGGCTGAACTAGGAGACGAGTGAAGCTCCTACGGTACCACTAGTGTCATATGCACAATATCATAAGAAAACACAATACACAGATATACTAAAAATAAAGGTACTTTATTTTTATGACAATATGCCAAAGTATCTCAGTGAGTACCCTCAGTATGAGGATAGCAAATATACACAAGATATATGTACACAATACCAAAATATGCAGTAACAGCAATAGAAAACAGTGCAAACAATGTATAGTCACAATAGAATGCAATGGGAACACATAGGTACAGGGGCAAAACAAACCATATACTCTAGAAGTGGAATGCGAACCACAAATGGACCCCAAACCTATGTGACCTTGTAGAGGGTCGCTGGGACTGTAAGAAAACAGTGAGGGTTAGAAAAATAGCCCACCCCAAGACCCTGAAAAGTGGGTGCAAAGTGCACCTAAGTTCCCCAAAGAGCACAGAAGTCGTGATAGGGGAATTCTGCAGGAAAGACCAACACCAGCAATGCAACAACGATGGATTTCCAGACGAAAGTACCTGTGGAACAAGGGGACCAAGTCCAAAAGTCACGATCAAGTCGGGAGTGGGCAGATGCCCAGGAAATGCCAGCTGTGGGTGCAAAGAAGCTGCCACTGGATGGTAGAAGCTGTAGATTCTGCAAGAACGACAAGGGCTAGAAACTTCCCCTTTGAAGGATGGATGTCACACGTCATGAAGAGTCATGCAGAGGTGTTTTCGTGCAGAAAGACTACAAACAAGCCTTGCTAGCTGCAAGGGTTGCGGTTAGGGTTTTTGGATGCTGCTGTGGCCCAGGAGGGACCAGGATGTTGCCAATTGCGTGAGGGGACAGAGGGGGCATCCAGCAAGACAAGGAGCCCTCTCAGAAGCAAGCAGCACCCGCAAAAGTGCCGGAACATGCACTATGAAGTGGAGTGAACCGGAGCTCACCCGAAGTCACAAAGGAGGGTCCCACGACGCCGGAGGACAACACAGAAGGTCGTGCACTGCAGGTTAGAGTGCTGGGGACCCAGGCTTGGCTGTGCACAAAGGAAATCCTGGAAGAGTGCACAGGAGCCGGAGTAGCTGCAAAACACGCGGTTCCCAGCAATGCAGTCTAGCGTGGGGAGGCAAGAACTTACCTCCACCAAACTTGGACTGAAGAGTCACTGGACTGTGGGAGTCACTTGGACAGAGTTGCTGAGTTCAAGGGACCTCGCTTGTTGTGCTGAGAGGAGACCCAGAGGACCGGTGATGCAGTTCTTTGGTGCCTGCGGTTGCAGGGGGAAGATTCCATCGACCCACGGGAGATTTCTTCGGAGCTTCTAGTGCAGAGAGGAGGCAGACTACCCCCACAGCATGCACCACCAGGAAAACAGTCGAGAAGGTGGCAGGATCAGCGTTACAAGGTCGCAGTAGTCGTCTTTGCTACTTTGTTTTGCAGGCTTCCAGCGCGGTCAGCAGTCGATTCCTTGGCAGAAGGTGAAGAGAGAGATGCAGAGGAACTCTGATGAGCTTGTGCATTCGTTATCTAAGGAATTCCCCAAAGCAGAGACCCTATATAGCCAGAAAAGGAGGTTTGGCTACTTAGGAGAGAGGATAGGCTAGCAACACCTGAAGGAGCCTATCAGAAAGAGTCTCTGACGTCACCTGCTTGCACTGGCCACTCAGAGCAGTCCAGTGTGCCAGCAGCACCTCTGTTTCCAAGATGGCAGAGGTCTGGGCACCTCCCAGGGGAGGTGCAGGTCAGGGGAGTGGTCACTCCCCTTTCCTTTGTCCAGTTTCGCGCCAGAGCAGGGCTGAGGGATCCCTGAACCGGTGCAGACTGGCTTATGCAGAGATGGGCACCATCTGTGCCCATCAAAGCATTTCCAGAGGCTGGGGGAGGTTACTCCTCCCCAGCCCTGACACCTTTTTCCAAAGGGAGAGGCTGTAACACCCTCTCTCTGAGGAAGTCCTTTGTTCTGCCTTCCTGGGCCCAGCCTGGCTGGACCCCAGGAGGGCAGAAACCTGTCTGAGGGGTTGGCAGAAGCAGCAGCTGCAGTGAAACCCTGGGAAAGGCAGTTTGGCAGTACCCGGGTCTGAGCTAGAGACTCGGGGGATCATGGAATTGTCTCCCTAATGCCAGAATGGCATTGGGGTGACAATTCCATGATCTTAGACATGTTACATGGCCATGTTCGGAGTTACCATTGTGACGCTATACATATGTCGTGACATATGTATAGTGCACGCATGTAATGGTGTCCCCGCACTCACAAAGTCCAGGGAATTTGCCCTGAACAATGTGGGAGCACCTTGGCTAGTGCCAGGGTGCCCACACACTAAGTAACTTAGCACCCAACCTTTACCAGGTAAAGGTTAGACATATAGGTGACTTATAAGTTACTTAAGTGCAGTGGTAAATGGCTGTGAAATAACGTGGACGTTATTTCACTCAGGCTGCAAGGGCAGGCCTGTGTAAAAATGGTCAGATCTCCCTATGGGTGGCACAAGAAATGCTGCAGCCCATAGGGATCTCCTGGAACCCCAATACCCTGGGTACCTCAGTACCATATACTAGGGAATTATAAGGGTGTTCCAGTATGCCAATGTAAATTGGTGAAATTGGTCACTAGCCTGTTAGTGACAATTTGGAAAGAAATGAGAGAGCATAACCACTGAGGTTCTGGATAGCAGAGCCTCAGTGAGACAGTTAGTCATAACACAGGTAACACATACAGGGCACACTTATGAGCACTGGGGCCTTGGCTGGCAGGGTCCCAGTGACACATACAACTAAAACAACATATATACAGCGAAATATGGGGGTAACATGCCAGGCAAGATGGTACTTTCCTACACAACCCCCCCCCAAACGAAGGACAATAAGACTAGCCATGACCTGATGAGTCTTCATTGTCTAAGTGGAAATATCTGGAGAGTCCATCTGCATTGGAGTGGGTACTCCCAGGTCTATGTTCCACTGTATAGTCCATTCCCTGTAGGGATATGGACCACCTCAACATTTTAGGATTTTCACCTTTCATTTGTTTTAGCCAAAGTAGAGGTTTGTGGTCTGTCTGAACAATGAAGTGAGTGCCAAACAGGTATGGCCTCAACTTCTTCAGTGCCCAGACCACAGCAAAGGCCTCCCTCTCTATGGCAGACCAACGCTTTTCTCTAGGGGTCAACCTCCTGCTGATAAAAGCAATAGGTTGATCCTGGCCCTCAGAATTAAGTTGTGATAAGACTGCCCCTACCCCTAATTCAGATGCATCAGTTTGGACAATTAATTTTTTGGAGTAACAGGGGCTTTTCAGGACAGGTGCAGAGCACATGGCCTGCTTCAGCTCCTCAATAGCTTTCTGACAGTTTGCTGTCCATAATACCTTTTTAGGCATTTTCTTAGATGTGAGGTCATTAAGAGGGGCTGCAATGGAGCCATAGTTCTTTATGAACCTCCTGTAGTACCCAGTGAGGCCTAAAAAGGCTCTCACCTGAGTCTGAGTTGTAGGGGGAACCCAATCTATAATAGTTTGGATTTTCCCCTGAAGTGGTGCAATCTGTTCTCCACCTACCAGGTGTCCCAGATAAACGATTTACCCCTGCCCTATCTGGCACTTTGAAGCCTTGATAGTGAGGCCTGCCTTCTGCAGGGCCTCCAAAACTTTCCATAGGTGGACCAGGTGATCATCCCAGCTGGAGCTAAAGACAGCTATATCATCTAGATATGCTGCACTAAAAGCTTCCAGCCCTTGCAGGACTGTGTTCACCAACCTTTGAAAAGTGTCAGGTGCATTTTTCAATCCAAAAGGCATTACTGTGAATTGGTAATGGCCTCCAATGGTTGAAAATGCAGTTTTTGCTTTTGCATCCTCTGATAACTTGATCTGCCAATACCCTGCAGTCAAATCAAAGGTGCTTAGATACTTGGCAGATGCCAGTGTATCTATTAGCTCATCTGCCCTGGGTATAGGGTGAGCATCAGTTTTGGTTACCTGGTTGAGACCTCTGTAGTCAACACAAAATCTCATTTCCCTTTTACCATCTTTGGAATGAGGTTTTGGTACAAGTACCACAGGAGAGGCCCATGGACTTTCAGAGTGCTCAACCACTCCCAGTTCAAGCATTTTCTGCACCTCTTGTTTTATGCAGTCTCTGACATGGTCAAGCTGCCTATAGATCTTACTTTTGACAGGCAAGCTGTCTCCAGTATCTATAGTGTGCTCACACCAAGAAGTGGTGCCTGGCACAGTAGAAAAGAGTTCAGAAAACTGACCCAGGAGATTTATGCAGTGGTCTTTCTGCTCAGCAGTAAGACAATCTGCCAGTACTACACCTTCCACTAGAACATCTTGTTCTGTGGAAGAGAAGAGATCAGGGAGAGGGTCATTCTCTTCTTCCTGTCCCTCATCTGTTGCCATGAGCAGGGTGAGATCAGCCCTGTCATAGTAGGGTTTCAGGCGATTGACATGGAGCACCCTAAGGGGACTCCTGGCAGTGCCTAAGTCAACTAAGTAGGTGACTTCACCCTTTTTCTCAACAATAATGTGGGGTCCACTCCATTTGTCTTGGAGTGCTCTTGGGGCCACAGGCTCCAAGACCCACACTTTCTGCCCTGGTTGGTACTGAACCAAAACAGCCTTCTGGTCATGCCATTGCTTTTGGAGCTCTTGGCTGGCCTGAAGGTTTTTACTGGCCTTTTTCATGTACTCAGCCATCCTAGATCTTAGGCCAAGTACATAGTCCACTATGTCTTGCTTTGGAGCTTTTAAAGGTTGTTCCCAACCCTCCTTCACAAGTGTTAGAGGACCTCTCACAGGGTGTCCAAATAGGAGTTCAAAGGGGCTGAAGCCCACTCCTTTCTGGGGTACCTCCCTGTAAGCAAAAAGGAGGCAAGGTAACAGGACATCCCATCTCCTGCGGAGTTTGTCAGGGAGTCCCATTATCATTCCTTTGAGAGTTTTATTAAACCTCTCAACCAGTCCATTTGTTTGTGGATGATAGGGTGTAGTGAACTTGTATGTCACACCACATTCCTTCCACATGGCCTTTAAGTAAGCAGACATGAAATTGCTTCCCCTGTCTGATACCCCCTCTTTTGGGAAGCCCACCCTGGAAAAGATTCCCAGGAGGGCCTTTGCCACTGCTGGAGCTGTAGTGGTCCTTAGAGGAATTGCTTCAGGATATCTGGTGGCATGGTCCACTACCACCAAGATAAACCTATTGCCTGAAGCAGTAGGAGGGTCAAGGGGGCCAACTATGTCAACCCCTACCCTTTCAAAGGGAACCCCAACCACAGGCAGTGGAATAAGGGGTGCCTTTGGAGTGCCACCTGTCTTGCCACTGGCTTGACAGGTTTCACAGGACTTACAAAATTCCTTTGTGTCCTCGACATTCTAGGCCAATGAAACAAGCCTGTCCCAAGTTTTCATTTGCCCCAAATGTCCAGCTAAGGGAATGTTGTGGGCTAGAGTTAGGAGGAACTTTCTGTATTCCTGAGGAATCACCAATCTCCTGGCAGCTCCAGGTTTTGGATCCCTTGCTTCAGTATACAAGAGGTTGTCCTCCCAGTAAACTCTGTGAGAGTCACTGACATCCCCATTTGCTTGTTTGACAGCTTGCTGCCTTAGACCCTCTAGTGTGGGACAGGTATGCTGTGCCACACTCAGCTCTTCCCTGGCAGGCCCCCCTTCACCCAAAAGCTCAGCAGTGTCTGCTTCCAGCTCCTCTGGTGTAGGTTCTGCACAGGGTGGAAATTCTTCTTCCTCAGAAGTTGAATCCACTGTAGAGGGAGGGATAGTAGGTAGTGTTTTACCTTTACTAACCCTAGCTTTAGGGAGCACTTGGTCCATTCTTCCAGGATCCAAGTCACCCTGTCCTTTTTGCTTTTTGGCCTGAGCCCTGGTCAAAGCAAAAATATGCCCCGGAATGCCCAGCATTGCTGCATGAGCCTCCAACTCCACTTCTGCCCAAGCTGATGTCTCTAAATCGTTCCCTAGTAGACATTTTACAGGTAAATCTGAGGCAACCACAACTTTGTTTGGACCAGTAACCCCCCCCCCCAGTTGAGATTCACAACAGCCATGGGGTGGCTAAGAGTGTTGTTATGAGCATCAGTCACTTGGTACTGGTGACCAAGTAGGTGTTGTTCAGGGTGGACCAGTTTCTCTATTACCATTGTAACACTGGCACCTGTGTCCCTGTAGGCCTGAACCTCAACACCATTTATTAGGGGAAGTTGCTTGTACTTATCCATATTAAGGGGACAAGCAACCAAGGTGGCTAAATCAATAGCCCCCTCAGAGACTAACACAGCCTATGTGGTCTCCCTAACAAGACCAACCCCAACTAAGTTACCAAAATTGAGCCCAGCTACTCCCTTGGATTGGCTATTAGTAGGTTTGCTCCCACCACCACTGCTATTACTAGGGGCACTAGGTGTAGCAGCAGGGGTTGTAGTGGTAGGAGGTTTGGTGCTTTTCTTTGGGCAACTGGGATCAGTTGTCCAATGGCCTTTTATTTTACATAAATAGCACCATGGTTTCTTTTCTTTGTTTTGATTTGAAAAGGATTTGGGCCCACCACCCCCACCAGAGTGTTTTTGTGGGCCTGATGAAGACTCATTTTTAGATTGTCCCCACCCTTGTCAGAAGACTTACCATCCTTCTTCTTGCCATCCTTGTCACCCCCTGTATGAACTTTTCTGTTCACCCTTGTTCTGACCCATTTGTCTGCCTTCTTTCCCAATTCTTGGGGAGAGGTCAGATCAGAGTCTACCAGGTACTGGTGTAACAAATCAGACACACAATTATTAAGAATATGCTCTCTCAGGATTAAGTTATACAGGCTTTCATAGTCAGAAACATTATTGCCATGTAACCACCCCTCCAAGGCCTTCACTGAATGACCAACAAAGTCTACCCAGTCTTGTGAAGACTCCTTTTTGGTTTCTCTGAACTTCATCCTGTACTGTTCAGTGGTTAAGCCATAAGCATCAAGGAGTGCATTCTTAAGAACTGTAAAATTATTGGCATCACTTTCCTTAACAGTAAGGAGTCTATCCCTACCCTTTCCACTGAAAGATAGCCATAGGATAGCAGCCCACTGCCTTTGAGGGACCTCCTGAACAACACAGGCCCTCTCAAGTGCAGCAAACCACTTGTTAATGTCATCCCCCTCCTTGTAAGGGGGAACTATCTTGTGCAGATTCCTAGAATCATGCTCTTTTACAGGATGACTATTTGGAATACTGCTGCTGCCACCATGGGGTCCTAACCCCAACCTCTGTCTTTCTCTATCTAAATCAAAGGCTTGCCTATCTAAATCCAGCTGTTGCTTCTTGAGCTTCAGCCTCGATTCTTCCACTCTCAATCTATTGAGCTCTCTTTCTAACACTCTGTCATCAGGGTGGGTGGGTGGGGCATGCCTTGACACAGAAGTATGGTGAGAATGAACAGAGGGAGACCTTTCCCTAACAGATGGCACTCTAACATTCTGGCCTACAGAAGTAACACTCCTACTATGATGAGAAGTAACACTCTTACTGTGATGTGAATTCACCTCTGTACCAGCTATGCTAGGTGGCCTGCTGCTAAGGGTCAGGTTGGGAAGGTTCCCTTCTAAACCTTTTACTAGGGGTCCCCCAGGGTCAGATTGGGAACCGTCAGCTAATTTCTCAACAGAAGTGCCAACTAAGGTCTTATCTTGTTCTATGAGCATATTAACCAACAGTTCTCTAGAGGGATTCTTCCCTACCCCTAAACCTCTTTCAATGCGGAGACTCCTTGCTCCTTTCCAGCTAAGGTGATCATAAGCAAGTTTGGTCAGATCAACAGTTTGACCTGTGCCAGACATTATAGAAAGTGTTTAAGTGTTTAAGTGTGAGAAAAAAGTTTTCAGAACTTTTTAAAGGACAGAAAAAAACTTTAAAAACTTTTAAAGAACTTTTTGAAAGTTTAGAGGTACTTTTCAGCACTTAGGAAAAGAGTAAGAGAAGAAAAGCAAAACTTTTTGGTTAGGTGTACATACACTGAACTTGTTTTGTATATTTTTCTCTTATGAAAAGTACAATATGACAAAAGTGGTAAGTAGTTGCAAAGTACTTATCCCACCGCTGCACAACCAATGTAGGAGGCTGGACTGGCTTGTAGTGGGTACAAAGAGGTACTTACACCTTGCACCAGGCCCAGGTATCCCTTATTAGTGTAGAGGGGTGTCTAGCAGCTTAGGCTGATAGAAAAGGTAGCTTAGCAGAGCAGCTTAGGCTGAACTAGGAGACGAGTGAAGCTCCTACAGTACCACTAGTGTCATATGCACAATATCATAAGAAAACACAATACACAGATATACTAAAAATAAAGGTGCTTTATTTTTATGACAGTATGCCAAAGTATCTCAGTGAGTACCCTCAGTATGAGGATAGCAAATATACACAAGATATATGTACACAATACCAAAATATGCAGTAATAGCAATAGAAAACAGTGCAAACAATGTATAGTCACAATAGAATGCAATGGGAACACATAGGTACAGGGGCAACACAAACCATATACTCTAGAAGTGGAATGCGAACCACGAATGGACCCCAAACCTATGTGACCTTGTAGAGGGTCGCTGGGACTGTAAGAAAACAGTGAGGGTTAGAAAAATAGCCCACCTCAAGACCCTGAAAAGTGGGTGCAAAGTGCAACTAAGTTCCCCAAAGAGCACAGAAGTCGTGATAGGGGAATTCTGCAGGAAAGACCAACACCAGCAATGCAACAACGATGGATTTCCAGATGAGAGTACATGTGGAACAAGGGGACCCAGTCCAAAGGTCACGATCAAGTCGGGAGTGGGCAGATGCCCAGGAAATGCCAGCTGTGGGTGCAAAGAAGCTGCCACTGGATGGTAGAAGCTGTCGATTCTGCAAGAACGACAAGGGCTAGAAACTTTCCCTTTGGAGGATAGATGTCCCACGTCGTGAAGAGTCGTGCAGAGGTGTTTTCGTGCAGAAAGACCGCAAACAAGCCTTGCTAGCTGCAAGGGTTGCAGTTAGGGGTTTTGGATGCTGCTGTGGCCCAGGAGGGACCAGGATGTCGCCAATTGCGTGAGGAGACAGAGGGGGCGTCCAGCAAGACAAGAAGCCCTCTCAGAAGCAAGCAGCACCCACAGAAGTGCCGGAACAGGCACTACAAAGTGGAGTGAACTGGAGCTCACCCGAAGTCACAAAGGAGGGTCCCACGACGCCGGAGAACAACTCAGGAGGTCGTGCACTGCAGGTTAGAGTGCCGGGGACCAAGGCTTGGCTGTGCACAAAGGAAATCCTTCAAGAGTGCACAGGAGCCCGAGTAGCTGCAAAACACGCGGTTCCCAGCAATGCAGTCTAGCGTGGGGATGCAAGGACTTACCTCCACCAAACTTGGACTGAAGAGTCACTGGACTGTGGGAGTCACTTGGACAGAGTTGCTGAGTTCAAGGGACCTCACTCGTCGTGCTGAGAGGAGACCCAGAGGACCGGTGATGCAGTTCTTTGGTGCCTGCGGTTGCAGGGGGAAGATTCCGTCGACCCACGGAAGATTTCTTCTGAGCTTCTAGTGCAGAGAGGAGGCAGACTACCCCCACATCATGCACCACCAGGAAAACAGTCGAGAAGGTGGCAGGATCAGCGTTACAAGGTCGCAGTAGTCGTCTTTGCTACTTTGTTGCAGTTTTGCAGGCTTCCAGTGTGGTCAGCAGTCGATTCCTTGGCAGAAGGTGAAGAGAGAGATGCAGAGGAACTTTGATGAGCTCTTGCATTCGTTATCTACCACTCAGAGCAGTCCAGTGTGCCAGCAGCACCTCTGTTTCCAAGATGGCAGAGGTCTGGAGCACACTGGAGGAGCTCTGGGCACCTCCCAGGGGAGGTGCAGGTCAGGGGAGTGATCACTCCCCTTTCCTTTGTCCAGTTTCGCGCCAGAGCAGGGCTGAGGGATCCCTGAACCGGTGCAGACTGGCTTATGCAGAGATGGGCACCATCTGTGCCCATCAAAGCATTTCCAGAGGCTGGGGGAGGCTACTCCTCCCCAGCCCTGACACCTTTTTCCAAAGGGAGAGGGTGTAACACCCTCTCTCTGAGGAAGTCCTTTGTTCTGCCTTCCTGGGCCCAGCCTGGCTGGACCCCAGGAGGGCAGAAACCTGTCTGAGGGGTTGGCAGCAGCTGCAGTGAAACCCTGGGAAAGGCAGTTTGGCAGTACCCTGGTCTGAGCTAGAGACTCGGGGGATCATGGAATTGTCTCCCTAATGCCAGAATGGCATTGGGGTGACAATTCCATGATCTTAGACATGTTACATGGCCATGTTCGGAGTTACCATTGTGACGCTATACATATGTCGTGACATATGTATAGTGCACGCGTGTAATGGTGTCCCCGCACTCACAAAGTCCAGGGAATTTGCCCTGAACAATGTGGGAGCACCTTGGCTAGTGCCAGGGTGCCCACACACTAAGTAACTTAGCACCCAACCTTTACCAGGTAAAGGTTAGACATATAGGTGACTTATAAGTTACTTAAGTGCAGTGGTAAATGGCTGTGAAATAACGTGGACGTTATTTCACTCAGGCTGCACTGGCAGGCCTGTTTAAGAATTGTCAGATCTCCCGATGGGTGGCACAAGAAATGCTGCAGCCCATAGGGACCTCCTGGAACCCCAATACCCTGGGTACCTCAGTACCATATACTAGGGAATTATAAGGGTGTTCCAGTATGCCAATGTAAATTGGTAAAATTGGTTACGAGCCTGTTAGTGACAATTTGGAAAGAAATGAGAGAGCATAACCACTGAGGTTCTGGATAGCAGAGCCTCAGTGAGACAGTTAGTCATAACACAGGTAACACATACAGGGCACACTTATGAGCACTGGGGCCCTGGCTGGCAGGGTCCCAGTGACACATACAACTAAAACAACATATATACAGTGAAATATGGGGGTAATATGCCAGGCAAGATGGTACTTTCCTACAGGCCCTCTCTGCAGGGCTTCCCCCAAACCTTTTGCCTTCACCCCTCCTATTTTCTAAACCTATTTTTGTTAGCATTTAGGTCTCTGTGCATGTTGACACAGTTATCCAGTGCTAAAATGCTTGTGTTCACTCCCTAAAATATGGTCAAATTGGCTTGCAACCAACTGGCACAATTTATTTACTTAAAAGTCCATCGTAAAGTGGTACAACATGTAGCCAGGGCCTGTAAATTAAATGCTACTATTGGTCTGCAACAGTTGTGCCATTCGCTTAACAAGACTTTTAACCCATGTCTCAGGACCTACCATTGCAGCTCATGTGCAGTAATAAGCTGCCTATTTCACTTGGCAAAATAACCCTTTTGTTAAGCTTACAAATGTGTTTTTAATACATACGTCACTTCTAGGGCAGGCCTAAATAGCCCATAGAGCAGCATGCATTGCTTTTAAAAAGTTAGACATGTAGTTTTAAGTTTTATATATCCCGTAGTGAAAAGCTCACAAATTCATTTTCAGTGCAGCCTACCTCTTCCATTTGATAATGTTGAATTACCTATTTACATTTGATAAGTGATAACCTTTGCATGGGAACTGGTAGAGATGTCATGTTTGGAGTCTAGGGAATCATAATTTAAAAACCTCTTTAATGATAAAGCCAGAAGTCACAATTTATTTTGAAAATGAAAGTAAGCATTTTGTTGTCCTAACCATTTAGTGAATATAGCCTGTTTCCTAGGTCACATGACTAGATGTAGTTAGCAGTTGGTCTTTGTGTATTCCTCACAGACAGCCACACAAAAGGGGACTGGGTGTTGGCAGGATGGGCCATCCTGACAGGAATGGAGGTGAAGAGCTGTACACAGCCCCAGTTGCACTTGAAAGAAGCTGCCTCAGCCAACACACAAAGAACTTCATATTACCCTTTTGTGCCTCAGGATATCCAGGGACCAGGGAGTGGGTGGAAGGAATATCCAACAACATTTGCAGGGGGGAAACTCTATAGGTTTCTTCCACATCATAGCTAGCACAGGTATAAAATTAGGACCCTCAGGGCCACTCTTCAGTTCACATCTGGACCTGTGGAGGACTCACAGAGGACTGCTCTGCTGCTTGTGGCCTTCATTAAACTTCAGAGGATTGCTCTGCTGTTTCGAGTGAACTGCCCTGCTGACTGAAGCCTGCCCTGTTGTGCTGTCAGAGGACTGCCATCTCCTTGAGACCTGCTTTTCTGCTTGAACTTAGAACTACCAGTATGATTTCAATGGCTACTTGTCAGGAAACGAGAGCCTCAGATACAGAAAAGGCTCAACCCATCTTAGTCTGCCCCTGGATCCAGCCTGGGTAAGTCCTGATGCTCCAAGTGGGGCCCCTCCAGGTCTGATCCCTAGGAAGTGGTGCTAAAAGTGATCAGACAGCCCAAATCCAAAACTTAGGAATTAGAACATTTTCAACCAAAAAGTGCCCTGAGAACAGAGAGGAATCTGAGATCTATCTGTTGCTGTTTTGCTAAGGGTGCACTGCTGGTCAGCCTGACTTTGGGGTAGCTCCTGCTATGTTCTTCTTCATAGCAGCAAATCCTGTTCAGCAGCTCTTCGCAGAAATGGTACCTGGCATTGTGGACCCCTTATGTCACAACTCTATCTTGTGCTGTGTGTGCAGTGGGCATTACTTGCCAGACTCATGTAATTACTTCCCCTGTAGCACCTTTCAGTCTTAAGTACACCATGGCTTCCCTCTCCTAGAAACCCTGAATCATTGACCCTTATGTTCTGTTGCTATGCAAGTTTTGTCCATTAGCACTTACATAAATCACTTGTCTATTTAGAATAATCATGTTCCCTCTATGAACCATTGAATTGTACCATCATGCTCTGAGGGTTCTGCTGTACTGGTTATTGTTGTCAATTACCAATTGCACCTGCTACCTGCTAGCCTCATATCCGTTGTATGTAAAACGTGATCATCCTCAGGTTCATTGGAATATCCCAAGCTTCCACATGGGACACATGCTCTTTTAGAACAGTGTGCTTCCTGCATAAATGCCCCCTCTGAACCTGCATCGGGTCTTGGACTCGTCCCCTTCCTGTGTAATGCATCATCCCTGCACTCACCTTCTGAGTCGCCAGGACCCTCCAGCATTTTAGTCTTGCGCAAGTATCATCCCTGCACTCTTCTCCTGAGTCACCCAGATCTTCCAGCAGTCTTGTGTCCAAGCCTTCCTGATGATTAAGTGATCCTGAGGTCTGCAACACTTCCAGTGTCTTTCTTCATGAGCTTTGATCCTGCCTCCTCTTGAACTTCCTGCACCAAGCTTCCTGCTGTCTTTGGATTCCTGTCAAAGTACAAGACAAAGCTAAGTACCTTTCCTTCAGGTTAGTGCACACTAGTCTTTTATAGTAGTAGCAGGCCTGTCTGTCAACCTCTTCGAGCCTCTATACTCTGCTCCAGTTCCTTCTCCATAATTGTCCTTCAGGGCTCCTTGCTTGTTCTTGCTCCAGACCCTCTCTCCAAATTTTGGTGCTTGAACTGTGTTGCTCATGGAGTAGAGACTGAATTCTGACTGAACCTTGTAACTCCAACCTATATACCCAGTATAACCTTTTTTCTAGCATACCTTTGGTACCTTTGGAGAACCAGTAACTCTAACCAATGTTTAGATTACAACTTTGAATGTTTAGTAACTCCTAACTTGTGCTGAGTATAAACGTGTTCTGAGTATAACCTTGCTCTGAGTGTAACCTATGTGCTGAGTGTAACCTTGGGAGTGCAGTAACTCCAACACATGTTTCAAGTACAACCTTGAGAGTGCTTAGGCACTCCAACCTTGTGCCAAGTATAACCTTTTTATGAGTGTAACCTTGTTCCAGGTCTAACCTACGTACCAAGTGTAACCTTGGGAGTACCAGTACCTCTAACCCATGTTTCAAGTCCACCTTTGGGAGTGTTTAGTAACTCCAAACTTGTTCCGAGTATAACCTATGTACTGAGTGTAACCTCCTTCTGAGTATATCCTGTCTCAAGCATAACTTGAGAGTTTGTTTAATCACCTATCTATGCACTGAGAGCAACCTTGTTTCTAACATGCCTTGGGAGTATTCCCAACTCCAATCCGTTTATCGAGTATAATCTTGGGAGTGCCAGTAACTACAATCTATGTTCTAAATTTACACCCAGAGTGTCAGAGGCTCCAATCAGCATCACAAGTTCTTCCTCGAGCGACTCAGAAGATTCTCATCCAAGAATTTGGTTATTCTGCTCTGATGCCGAGATTTGGAAGAAACCTGTAAGTGTTGTTATTGGAGCAGTGTACTATAAATTGTGTAAAGGCTTGTTGATGTGTTGATGGTAAATGCCTCTTTTTGTTGTTCCCAGTGTATTGCGTCCTCAAGAAATCAGAAATACTGGTTCCGTAAACTTCCACCTTTGCATACCCAGAAGGTCCCAGGAGTGATGCATCCTGTTAAGCAGAGTAATACCAGCATTGAGCAGGACCTGTACCGCAAGTTTTGTTTTTCTTATTTTGTCCCTTCCCCCTCTGGTAGCCAGCCGGATCTAGGTGTACCATCCCTGGGTCCTGTGTCTTCCTGAGAGGGAATGCATGACACCTTGTCGGCAACAGCCTTAGGCTTCATCTAGGTAGAGATTTTTGCCTTCCAAAAAAGACACTATGTCCAAACATAGAAATCTTCACTGCAACTTCATATAGTGGTTCCCAGATGAAGCCACCACCTCATCAGACACTGTTGTCTGCCTTGTCCCAGTGAAATTTACCTTTTCCAAACTTTTTTCTCGAAATATTCATCTAAGTCCAAAAGTAAACAGAGACTGTGCCCAATCCATTTTGTGTATCCAAACTGCACTTCATCGTGGTCAGGCACAACTTTTGACTTTGCCCGGTTCTCGTGCGACTAGATATCCATGGTTGTCACTTTGATCTTTTAGACACCTTTTTTCACTTTAAACATTCAAAATTTATAACTTCGGTTCTACTGATTTTTATTGTTGTGTGTTTTCACTTTTTTACTATTTGAGGGGTGCCTAAATACTTTACACGTTGCCTTCAAGTTAAGCCCAACTCCTTTTGTGCTAAGGTACCAGAGGTTTAAGCACAGGTTAATGACACAATGGTGCACAGGTCAGCTACAGGGACCCAGTTGGCCCCGCTCAGTGAAAGTACTTTAAATCAGGGTTGCAGAGCAATGCATCAATTCCGAACCATGCATTAGAGGGGATGCGTCACTTTTTCCCATGCAACAGCAGCAATGTATTGGTTCCAAAATGCGGTGAAGCTGCAGTGTGTGGTTCTACTGCAACATTGTTGAGGAGCTGAGGTGCAGTCCAGGCATCGGTTCTGATGAGCGCAGAGACTGCTATGCAGAGTTTCGGTATTGTCATCAAGGCTGCCATCGATGAGGATATGAAGGCCTTCAGCTGACAAAAGCACTGCAGTGCTGGTTCAAAAGGCGATGAGCTGATGATGAAGTGTGAGGTAAAGTGGCAATGTGACCCTGGTTGCGCCAGTTCCGTCACACGCAGTTGAGGTGATGAGTCAGTTTTCTCCACACACTAGTGGTGATGCCGCAGTCCTGCTCCTGCAGCAGAAAATGCATCGATGCCACTGGAGCAAGCACCTTAGGCCCACTTCCAATGGAGCAAGCACCTTAGGCCCACTTCCAATGGTCTGGGACTTAGGAGGCCCGACTTGGCAGGACGGACTTGCAGATGGCAGAGTCTAGGTACAGGAGCAGGATGGTTGGAAGTCTGTTATGCTCCTGAGACTTCAGATCAGGAGGCCAGCCAACTAGGCCTTACAATCACTATAGTTACATGGAATGCAGGTCCATTCCTTCTAACCCAGGCAGGGGAACAGCAGGCAGGAGGCCAGCACAGCAAGGCAGAAGGCCAGCAAAGCAACAGTCCAGCAGAGTTGCAGTCCTTCAGCTGCACAGACGTTTTTCTTCCTGACAGAATAGTCACAGGGCCATAAGTGTTCTGAGCTGGTGGTGTCAGAGGCCCAGTACTTATACAGAGTGGTGTCTTTGAAGTGGGGGGCTTCAAAGACAGACAGCCCTTTGAAGTGCACAGAGGTCCTGTTGTTGATTCTGATTCACTACAGGGGGTTATGTAGCCCTTTGTGTGGGGGCAGAGTACATTCAATTCAAATGTAAGTGAGGCTGGGTCCAGCTTCTCCCTCCCATCCTCCAAGGATGGCCCATCAAGTCACACCTAAGCTCCCATTGTGTGTGCTTGTCTAGAGGGAATACAGAGCCCTCAGCTGCCACCCAACCCTGACAAGTGATCAAACACAGTCAGCAGGCACCAGCTGGCTAAAGTCAGAAAATGCCAAATTTCTAGAAGTGGCATTTCTGAGAATTACTGTCAGAAATTGGGTTGTTGGTTGACTGGGTTGTGAGCCCTGATCAAGCAACAACCACAATTCCTTGCAGGGTGAACCACAAAAAGTCAAGAAATTAATCTATGCTTATCCCTGGGCAATTTGGCACAAAAGGCAGTCAGGGTTAACTTAGAGGTAATGTGTTAAGTATTTCTACAGCGCACAAACAGCAATAAAGTGAAAACACAACACAATAAAAATCCCAAACCAATTTAGAAACATTGAGTCAATTTTAATAATTTATTGACACCAAAACAACAAAAATCCAATCAGTAGAAACAGAGTTATGAGTTTTTTAGTTCTAAGGCTCTAAATAGTGCCTGTGAGAGAAAAGTGCCAACTGCAGACATCTGTTCGCAGCAGGCAAAGTCAAAAGATAAGGCCGACCACGCTAGACCAAGGTTTGGATACAAGAAGTGGTTTGGGCCCGGACACCGCTTACCTTTGGACATAGAAATTTTTTGAAAAGAAAATGTCTGAGAAGGTAGAAGTTCAGCGATGCAAGGGAGCGTTGTTCTTGGATAGATGTGGAGCAGAGTCATGGTGAAGATTTTTACCTTCAGACTTAGTAGCTGAAATGGAAATCATAAATGTCCAGCTGGACCAAACAGACGGCTATAGCCAAAGACAGTTCCATGAGGTTAGATACTCCTTTGGCCCAGGCCCACCGAAATGGATTTGCTGCTGCAGGGAAGAACATAGTGAAAGAAGCCACAAAGTCAATCTTACCGGTGATGCACCTTGGGCGGATAGGTGAGCAAGTTGGTAAATAGGAAAATGGCCATCTGGGCCACTTTAGCACTGCAACCAATGGTCCAAGAGTAGAAGGAGACCTCTTGGGGGCACAGTACTCACTAAAGCTGGGTCCAGATGTGGGTTCAGGATGGTGGTAGCCTGTTATACCCCCGTGGCTCAAAATAGGAGGCTAGCAAACTATCTCTTGGAGTCACTTCTGGGAGTCAGCTTTAGGATGGTCTTCCTCCAATATTTTGCCTGCTTTGCTTCACTTTTTCTAGATTTTTGCTTCTGCTGGCCTTAGGACCCTGTGCACTTTACTACTGCTGACCAGTGCTAAAGTGCTTGTGCTCACTCACCTAAACAATGTTTTATTGGCATATACCAGATTGGCAATTCTAAATTACTTATAAGTCACTTGTAGAGGGGTATGGCATATACCCAGGGCCTGTAAATTAAATCCTGCAAGTAGGCCTGCAGCACCTATTGTGCCACCCATTTAAATAACACTTCAAAACATGTCTCAGGCCTTCCATTGCAGTCTGTAGGTAGGGTCCCACTGCCATGCTGACTTTGCATTTAAACCCCCTTGCCAAGCCTTAACCTCTCCTTTTATTACATATAGGTCACCCCTAAGGGATGCCCTTGAGGGCCCATTGGGCGGGGTACTGTTCAATTAAAAGGTAGGACACGTACTTATATTTCCTAATAGTGGAAACACTCCCAAATTCATTTTTACTACTGTGAGGCCTACACCTCCCACAGAATAACAATGGGGATTCTTTATTACATTTAAAAAGCTATGATTCGTAAATGAAAGGAGATAGATATGTCATGTTTGGTACATATGGAATTGTAATGATAAACCCTTTTTAATGGCAAGGTCAGATTTCTTTTAGGTATTTTGACTTCTTTGCTAGCATTTACGTGGGTTGTGTTTGTTTTCACAGTAGGGATTTTGGTGTTTTCATTCACAGATTGTTAGACCTGACAGCCTTAGGGTGGTCTCCCCCCCCCCCACATTTGTGACAACCTCCTTCACTTTTCTGACCTTGTTTTTGCAGGTTTTAGGACTCTGTCACTGTACCACTGCTAACCAGTGCTAAGGTGCTTGTGCCCTCTCCCCTAAACATGGTTGTATTGGCTTATGCCCAATAGGCATATTCAATATACTTATAAGTCCCTAGTAAAATGCACTACATATGCCCAGGTCCTGAAAATTAAATTCCACTTGCTGGCCTGCTGTACTGATTGTACCATATACTTAAATAGCCCTTTTGCCATGTCTCACGCCTGCCACTGCAGAGCCTATATGTGCAGTTTTACTCTTCCACAGCAACCTGACAAAGCAACTCTTTTGCCAGGGTCAAACCTTGCCTTTTTATACATATATGTCACCCCTGGGTATGCCCTGGACAACCCAGGGGGAAGGGAGCAATATATGTAAAAAGCGATTCATGTACATGTCCTGCTGTTGAAACGCTCTTAAACATGTTTTTCACCACTGCAAGGACTATCTCTCCAATATGATAACATTGGTGTTGCCTTATTACAATTTATAAGCATAATTTCCAAATGGGAAGAGATAATTCTTTCAATTTTGGTGTCTCTACAATCACAATTTTAAATCCTACCTTATAGTGAAGTTGAATTTAAAAATGCAATTCTGAAATTCTGAAAACACCACTTTTAGAAAGTTGGCATTTCCTTACTTTAGTCTTTTGGTGCTCGCTGCCTGTCTCTGATCACATGTTTGGGCTCGGTGGCATCTGGGGTTTATGTATGCCTTCTAGACAACCACACTCAATGGAAGCTTAGGTGTAACTTGTTGGGCCATCCTGGTAGGATCGGAGGGAGGAGCTGGACCACGCCTCACTTACACCTCAATAGGCCATGTCCTGTACCCGCATAAAGGGCTGCATACCCCCTGTAGTAAGTCTGGAGGCAGGGTAGGAAGGACAGAGCCTCTGTGCACTACAAAAGCTTGCCTTTGAAGTATCTCTCACTTCAAGGGCCCAACTAGGTATAACTTCTGGACCTCAAACACCACCAGTTCAGTATACTTCTGGATACTCTGCCCAAAACAAGGACTGCTGTGCTTCTGAAGGACAGGCACTCTGTTGGACTGTTCTCTTCTGGACTCTTTTTTCCTGTGCTGACCTACTGACTGCTGCCCTCTGCCTGGGTTATAAGGACTGTACCTGCATCACTTGACCCCAGAACCCAGAGTGTCTCTAAGGGCTACTTGGCTGGCCTACTGATCTGAGGTCTCAGGGACATAAAAGACTTCCAAACACCTTGCTTCTGCACCTGGACTCTGCCAGCTGTCAGTCTACCCTGCCAAGTGGTGCCACCCAAGTCCCAGATGCTTGTAAGTGGGCCTAACGTGCTTTCCAGCAGAATCAATGCATCCTCTTTGCTGAGCGATGCATTCCTGAGCAGAACCAACACATCTCCCCGGCTGATAGGTGCATCCTTGAGCAGAACTAACAAATTGCTGATGCTGGGTGGATTGGACCCATCGCAAAATACTCACATTGTTGCTGCATCCACCCATCTTGGCTTGTACACGCAGCAGCCTTGGAACTGCAACTGTGCAAGGTTTTTCCTGGCCAAGCTCCTCACATCTCCCATTGACATCAGCTCCAACGATGACACTGAAACTCTTCTTAGCAGCTTCACAGCTCATCAGAACACAGAAGGAACCAGCACTGCAGTCTTGCTGCACCTTGGAACCATTCTGGCAGAGAAGAACCGTAAGACCACACCTTCCCTCACCCTGCAGAGAAGGGTAATATCTTTTAAGGGCAAGCCTCAAGCGATCTATGCTAATAGGGCCGAGACTACCCTCCTATGCCTGAAGAAAAAGGGAACAAAATACCCCCCTACTTGCGAGGCAATTACGCCTAAAGCAGGAAAAAGAATATCTTGGTCAAATATGTGACAAATCTGGTAGGATCCATCACTCTGATGAAGGACAGGCTCGAATATTTTGGGACTTCTATATCTTACTCTGTACTTCTGATTCCCTAAATGGAGGAGATCAGTCAACTTACCATGACTTAGTTGACTTGCCACAAGTGTCACCGAATGTTAATGATAATTTGAATACTCCATCATGAGAGAAGAAGTTCAAAATGCAATTGATTTCCTTAAGCCACATAAAGCCCCCGGTCCTGACTGGCTCAATGCACAATTTTACAAGACCTTTGGTTCTGACTTATTCCCTCACCTGACTGACCTTTTCAATCATGTAGTCGACTCCCAGATGCTGTCCCCTTCAATGGGAGAAGCCTTAATCACGGTTATCCCTAATCTGTGGAAAAACCCTAAATTGTGTGGCTCTTATAGGCTAATTGCCCTTCTCAACTCAGATGCTAAACTTCACACTAAAATCCTGGCCAGCAGACTGAAGGAAGTTATGCCCGAGTTGATTCACCCTGACCAGTATGGATTTATCAAAGGCCACCAAACCAATGACAATTTAAAGGTGGTAATTCACTTGACAGAAAAGGCAACTAAGAAACGTATACAATGGTCCTGTTGGTGACTGATACTGAGAAACTCTTTAACCGGGTGGATTGGTTATTTTTTCTTACCACACTATGTTGTTTTGGGTTTGGGGAAAGGTTTATCACAATGATAATGGCCAATTACTCCTGTCCTCAATCTTGGGTATTAATAAAAGGCACAGCTTTCAAATTCTTTGCACTGACAAGGGGGTCAAGGCAGGGATGCCCCCTTTCTCCCTTTCTTTTTGCTCTCAGCATAGAACCCCTAGCTGCCAGAATAAAAGCTAACCGTGATAGTCTGGGGATCAATTTTGGCACTGATGAACATAGGATTTCCTTATTTGTGAATGATGTCCTGTTTGCCATGACCTCACCTCACTACCAGCCCTTCAAGTAGAACTCAGAAACTATAAGACAGTGTCTGGCTTTCACGTCAACCTCCAAAACTCCTACCTACTCAATCTGACAATCCCTTTGCTGGAGATGGAAGAGTTTGCCTCTATGTCCCCCTTCCAGTGGGTCAAAAAATATACTACTTATTTAGGGATAAAGATTACCCCCAAAGTAGCAGATTTGTGCAGGGTGAAATACCCTCTCCTACTACGGCATATGAGGTCAGATTTTAAGCACTGGGCTTCTATGAACCTCACGTGGGTAGGTCGCATAAACGCAATAAACGCAATCAAAATGACGGTGCTTCCACGCACATTGTATTTCTTGCAAGGTCTCCCAATTGAGATACCCAGGGAATTTTTCACTGAGGTCTGTTCGATGATGACTAGCTTTATATGGCAGGGGCATAGGGCATGACTATCCCACAAATTGCTGACTCTCCCAAGGAATCTGGGTGCCTTGTGTGTTGAAAATAATGATTATCCCTCCTCTCCAAGGTGTCCGGGTATGGCTGATGCTGTAAGTCTTACATTGTATTCATAGAGTTGCTGATTACAACATTTCCAAAACCCTTCTTGTACCAAATGTCTACCCTTCATAAATTTAAATAACATAGTGATTTATCAATTTCTGGCTCCTATAAGCTCACCCGGTGAAGGCATACATCGAAGGAACTTGCATCATAAAAATGCTTTGAAAAAAGATTAATAGATTTCAAATTGCCTCTCCCTTTCAGCTGATATAGACTGGTTTCATGAGATTTAAGTAAAGACAATCTGTATCCTCCTCAACCATGGCTTGGTTACTGCACTATTGCATGTTGATCAAAAGAGGTATAATCGTCATCTTCAAGAGACCCCAAAGGCAAGTCTGTACAGATGCAGGATAATGCTCTGGTGTGTGATCCTAGGGCTTTACATCAGGAAGGAAACTATATGCACAATAATGTAACATGTATTTTTAACCATTTACTATGTACATTTCTGGGGTGCAAAAATATCTAAGAGTTCCTTTAGTCAAAGTTGAGCCCATTCAGATTTTCCTACAATTTGGAAAAGGTCTTGATGATGAAGCATTCCACACCAATAGACACACATGGTAGGCATGAAATAAAATAAAATGGTAACTGAACATTCAGTGATAGTGTCAAATTTGTATGTTGCTCTCTAGTAAGCCCCATCTCTTTGTAAAAGGTTGCACAATACTAAGGGTCTGGTCTATTAAGACTTTGTGCTGCAAAAAAGTCAAGCAAAGTTACACAAAGTGGAGCAACTTCCTGACATAGTATTTGCTTTCCAAAGCGTTACTTTTTTATGCTGGGAAATTGCCTTTTTTGTAGTGTAAATTGCATGTTGCTCCATCACATCAAGTGGCCGGTCCATGGGTGGTACCTGGGCATTCCAATGCTACCACAAATGTTTTTAATGCAAAGCCAGATTCAGAAAGACTGTCAGAAGTGGTGTTGCATGAAAGAAATATGTCTCTTTGAGGCAGGTATGACGTTGGAAAACTGTTTTAATTGCTCCTAACATTTAAAGAATTGCTTGTGCGCTACAGTGTTCAGCACATATTCAATGTGTGAAATGTTAAAAATATTGTCCAACATAGAAGTTTGTAATGGAAGTGTACTTATTCTAGACTGCACACTCTCACTGTTCCACTATAGAACAAAGGTATGTGTGTGGCACTAGGCATCCCTAGAGTGCACCAACGCAGAGGAAGAGCGCAGCAGCAGGCACAGAAAACAAATATGGCACTGTGCTACCACCTCACAGTAGCCCGAAGCAGCACAGCAACTTTGGTTGCTGCACTGAAAAGCACTATTTATTTGTACATGTGCCCTGTATTTGTTAAATGGCTCCTTAAAGTCAGTGCCGGAAACTGCTTTTAAGAAATTTCACAATTCCTCTCAGATTCTGGTAGCCATTTCCTATTTTATCACTTGAGAAGGTCAGCACACTTCTGGGTGGATGAAAGTTAGAGAGACCTCACTGCAATAAGACCTGGTTTTACAGCCACTAATAATATGAAAAAATAAAAAGTGCAATCTTTAGCCATCACTCGTGTCACTGTCTTCCAATGCTCAGTGACAGTGTTCTTCTTCCTTAGTGTTTCATACCACTGGTCAGAACAATGAGATGTTTCAGCACTGCGTAAAGAATTGCTCCTCCTGCAGGGATTTGGTGAAAGAGATTCCCAAGGTAGCAAATATCTGTGTGGGGGAGTTTGCCTGAACATTTTCCTAGTTTGGAAATTGTATGCTGACAAATGTCATGGAGGTAAATAAAAAGATTAGCACTAACACTAATTATTGATTCTGCCCTTTCATGCACTTACTATGCCCTTACATAATACATTACTCATGACATGTTAACTGACATTATCAATGATGTCCCTGATAATGGCACTGAGAACATCATCCTTGATACTGCTATTCACATTACTTCATAAATTGCTACATCAGTTTGAGAATGAAAGTTGGTAGTCAAGGGCCTTTAGTTATGTACAACATATAGATACTGTGTGTACACATGTAGGTGAGTACAATGAAAATAGAGTAAGCCCCAGAGGCAAGCGTGGTTGTGTCTGTTAAGCATTATGTTGTACACCATTCACAAATCTGTAAAGATTAGGGTACAAGTAATACTCCATGGCTGGATCTTATAACTTTTTGTTACATACTCTCAGGGATTTAGATGTCAATTATATCGACAACGTTAAGTCATTGGTAACAGAATTGATCGAACCTCCTAGGATAAGGACTGCAGGGTCGTGGAGAAGGCTCCTGGCAGAAAGGGCCAAGGTAAATCTTGGGGCAAAAGCCCAGACGAAATGGGCCCTCCAGGAGGGCCTGCAGGTTTCAGGTGATTACTGGGAGACAATTAATCGTCTGAATTTCTCCGTGCTCCGAGGGGCTAACTGGCACAGAATAATATTTTTCAGTAAATGGTTATTCTATTGAACCCCGCAGGCCGTATCTCGCATTGGGATTGGCTATCCTGATATGTGTTTTCGCTGCAAGGAAGTAGGAGTGGCAGGTTGGATCCATATGATTGCGACATGCCGATGTATACAGGGATATTGGGAGGGAGTTTTTGCAGTGTTAACGATTATGGCATTGGTATCCATATCTCCCAGCATTCGCTTAATGAGCTTAGGCTACGATCCCGTGGCAAGGCTCTCTTCTAGATGGGAGAAGCTCGTATTCATAGCCACTGCGGACGCTAGGTCGCTTCTGCTGAGAAATTGGCGTTCCGAGCTGTCTCCTACTAGTCGAGAATGGTATTGTAAGATGGCGCAAGTCAGACTTCAGGAGATGAGATGTGCTAGCAGAGTAGGCAGTGTTAAAAAGTTCTCACTGATCTGGGGGGATTATTTCTTGGATAAATTTGGTTGATTTTGTTTTGTTTTGATGTTTCTTCATCCTGGTAAAAAATACTAATAAAAAAAAATAATAAAAAAAAAGTAGTACTCCATGATAAACAAGGTAAAGGCTGAGTGCACGTGATGTGGGTACAGAGACATGTTCACAGTGTGTTGTGGCTTAAATCCAAAGCCTGTTACAAAACAATCTGAGAGAAAATCCAGGTGTTCTGTTGACAATACATTATCTACCAGTGAACGTCTGAGCACATGCCAAGGTAAATAATTGTAAGAGAGTGCTAAAGACAAATTCTGTATAACAAGGGTACATATAATCTTTGGATGCTTATTTCCAGAACTTTCCTGAAGGTTTTGAAGCACTGCAGATTTGTTGAATAGCGTAGAATGTTTGTGGTACACACTTTGAGATGGTTTAACTAACATTGGGATTGTAAGCATGGCTCTACGGTTTTATGACATTGTGCTCTACTCAGGAGTGTATTTTGGCAAACTGTGAGGGCTAGCTACAGGGCCTGGCAGAAGGTATCTGATCAGTGGCAAATGGATACCTGTCACTCCCATGGCTTAAAATTGAAGGTTGTGATTTCCTAAGAGGGTGATCTTATTAAGATAAAGAGTACAAACTATTTTTTGGAGAATGTTCAAGATTTAAAAAGAGGGTGACCCCATTAAAGTTTGTGGGGCAATTTGATTGTTATGTGGTAACATCCAAAACAGGGTATCATCCATGAAATGTGGGTGATTTGGCAAATATGTTGTGTACAGCATATGGTCAAAATTTATGTGCATTATCGCTTGATTGGTGATAGAAAATTGGGCACAGGTGCAGATTGCTTGAATAATCTCAAGAGCACAAACCCTGCTGGTTGGTATCACAATGGCTGGATGATGTCATCAGTAATACCATCAATGATATAATTTGAGATTTCATCAGTAATGTCATCAATGATGTAATTTAACATGTCATGAGTTATGAAATATGTGAGTTCATAAGCAGGTATGACGGGGCTCACATTTTATTTAGCTCAGTGAACTATAACTGGTGCATTTTAGTGGCTTTTCAGTTTTTAAACATGAGTTCTTATCCCATTTCAACACCTAACCATAATGTCACTTTAACCTTTGTTTTTTTCAGTGAATCTATCTATCTCTCTATCATTCTATCTATCTATCTATCTATCTATCTATCTATCTATCTATCTATCTATCTATCTATCTATCTATCTATCTATCCATCCATCTATCTATCTATCTATCTATGTATCAATCTTTTTGTACTACAGTTTGCCCAACACTGTTTGCCACTGCCTTCTCAGGGTGGAGTGTGCTTGGGCCTGGGTCACCCATAAAATATCCTTCTAATGCTGCAGCAGAAATTAATACTCAATCCAGCATTTTGCTGCCATATAACTTTTATTTCATTTTACGTGTGGTGGAACCAAGGTGTTTTGGCTGCCCATGCAGCCTTGCTCACATGATGTCAGAAATGGGTTTCCTGGTTGGCTAGGATTGGCACCTCAGCCAGACAGGGACCACCACTCTATTCAGGGAAAGAGTGCTACACACCCAAGATCACCCCTGCTCAACCCCCTAGATAGCTTGGTACTAGCTGTCAGGCTTATCCCAGAGGTCATGTGTAAAGCGTTTGCACAACACACACACTCCAGTAACACAATAAATACAGAACAAAGAAAACTCCACAACAAGTTATACAGTTATAATAGACTGTATTGCACAAAACATCATTAGACCAAAAACGACATGTATCAGTAATACCCTCCTACCTAAGCAATTGTCAGATCACTATATAGGTTACCAGTATCCTGTAACAAGCAGTATAGTTAGGTCAGCATTATTACTTAAATAAATGCACATAGAATGAAAATCATTCTCCTCTGCATATATTGTGGATCCTGACAGTATATACGTCCCCCCAACAAAGCAAGCACAACAAATATCCTTACACCAGGGCACACTGAGAATAATGCAGAAATGAGGGCAGAAATCATTACAAATTACCTCCTATAGGTAGGGCCTCGCGCACCTGCATTGCTTTCACACAACACACCCGCCCAACCCAGGAGCTCCCTTTGCTCCTATCATAAGCAATTCAGTGTATGAGCACCCAAAGCTCCATTACTGACAAATAATTGTGCTCAGGTGGGCCATCCTACTTTAAAATACTGTCTGAGTCTTCATAATGAAAAATGCTGAAGCAATTGACCCCTGCTCATATAATTTATGCCTCATTTATCCATAGAATAGTTTTAAGTGAATGTGTAAAAAAACAAAGTAAAGAGGACACAAACACAAACTACATCAGTGGGTCAAGAACAGTGTAATCAAATATAAAATCATCAAAGTGTTTTCAGGATGGCTTGCAGTGTGGTCAATGTAGAATTATTCCCTTCGCTGGAATCAACCCATTGGTTCTTGTATCTATAGGTCTATAATATATCTTGATTCCAATTTCCTCAAGATCCCTTCTCTAACTCCACCTCTTGGATTGATTAATACTCTGTCTATACCAAAATAGCATGCCTTTCTCCAGTCAACATTATCCATATAACAATGCCCAGCAGCATAATATAGCTCTGATGCTGTGGGACAATGACTGGATGGTTATTTGGAATGAGGTAAAACACTAGAGAGTCAAACGTAGCATTTATCAGGCAAATGAGTGTGGCACATCTGCCATGGAAGGAAGATGACACTTAAGTTAGCCTACTTAGTCTTTACCAGCCAACAGACTGGTTTGCATTTGAGTTAGTGAAACTTAATTCTTCTGGAATTGCCTGTCTTGGGGGCAGGGGTGAACCACACAGCTGGAGTGGCATGGAGGCTGTGGTTTTTGCAGAAGAGAAGGAGAGAAGGTCTGTAGAATGAGAAAAGAAAATGGCAATATTTGAGAGTCATTGTAAACGTGATGCGAGTGGAGTCACATTGCATAGTATAAGCTAGCGCACAATTAACTAAGCACATATCTAGTACTGCTGATGCCCGACAACTAGCTGCAAATAACCTGAATGACTGATCACTCAAACAATAAAGAACTTTAGCTGCACCCATCATCATGTCTACAAGTTGATAACCACTTAGGATGTGTCACTCGAGCCACTATCTTACATTATTATTATGAATCCTGAAAATTACACTGCTCTGTGTAATTATTGATCAGTCACAGTAAAAGATTGCCATAAAAATTTACCATAAATGTGCAATTTGTGGCAATATGTTACCATGAATGCACTAAAACAACAGAAGGCGAACTGCTGTTGTTCACTGTGCTTTTGTTTAAAGGCATGATTGTTCCAAAAATGATTTAAAGCTGCAGATTTGCTTTTCACATAATTTTGCAAAATTACGCAAAAGCAAATTATGCAATTTTCACACCCCCATATTATCTATACTTCTCTTTTTTCTCATGAAAGCAACTTAAATAGGTGTTTCACTGATGTCTGTGAATCTTCACTTACAGCTGAGCATTAGAATGCAGGGTTAGGTAAATGAGGCAGGCATTTTTCAGGAAATGATCTGAAGGCATGCTTGCTAACTTAGATACCATTGATCGCACATTATAAAGAGTATTGTTGACTATAATGTATTGTTGACTATAAGTTTGAATCTGTTTTCCTTCTATTGCTCAGGCACCAGGACAATTGGCTGCATCCTCAATGATTTGTTAATTGTGCTGCACACTTTGGCTCCCTTAAGCTTATTAATATTTACCATAGCTACACACCAAATCTAAAAATAAAACCTTGTTCCTGTTTTTAGTTTTTTTAGCAGACACTTCTGTTGTGATATTTATTCTTTTTTTATCCGGAAAGTAAATATCATTCACAAATTCAAGTAGGTCATCTGATTATCACTCACCACACGTGTGATGCCTGAGAAACTTCCCTCATCCACAGTTGTGTCTTCTGTAACCTTATAATTTCTCGGTATATAACTTTTATTCATTTTAATCATTATTGTCTGCGTTTTGATGAGAGAGACTAATACTTATGATCGTGACAATTGCTCCAGCTCCATAGCCCATGAAGGTACACTGGCTACAGAACAAGGCGGATACTTTATTCTCCTGAGTTCCAGCCACTGTTCCTTCTTCCCATGTCAATAGGTTGTGATCAAGGTAGACCTCTGTTGGGAAGCCAGCTAGTCCTGTACCATCTTCTCAAGCTTCATTGTTGTTGGTGTTTTTTATTTTTGCGTGGGCTACACCTGTGCACTTGATTTAAGTCCTGATAACCACAACTCAACCCAATACAGATGCTGCAAGTGAAGCAATTGATGCTGTGGCTTTAGTAGCAGTGATTGGTGTTACCACGAGTGAGTGCTGCTTCTTCATTTGTGACATGCTTCTCAATTCCTGTCCAGCACTGTGCTCTGTGGAGGATGGAGGCAGCACTTCAGTTCTGCTGTTGTCTTAAATTTGCAGCCATTCATCTTCTGACCACCTGCTTTCCTGACTTTCCACTTTTTGTAAATTGAGAAATCCTTTCTTGAAAAAGGAATGAAAGTTGCTGGCGTTTTTTTGTACTCTGGATCTAGTATTGTAGCACAGATGTATTCTTCAGAGGACCCAATCCCTTTTTGCAGCCATTGATTTGCGTTGTGACGTAGCATTGAGCTGTTGACCGCAGCTGTTGCTCCTTCACTGGCATTAGTAAATGTTTGTTCCACATATTACAAATATTCAAGCTGCAGATGCAGTAATGGCATCACTTCAGTACTGTCCTCTTTGCTGACTACCTGTGTCAAAATCTCAAACAGCAATAGCATTTGGATAAGGCATGCCATCAGTCCCGATTTGCATTCCTCCATTGTCATGGCTTTGGCAATTGCATCTCCTCGCCTTTGTCGACTGCAATCATTGACAGACCTGTACTGATCAACCAACTGCTGTTACAGGGACACTATTAGCAAGCTGAATGATCCTCAACTGCTTCTGGGCTTTGAAATGATGGATGAAATGAGTGCAAGCCTGGTGACATATGATTAGTATGTTTACCACTGCTTCCATTTTTAGGGATGTCCTGCACAATTAGGTTGATGCAATGTCCTACACATAAGTATCTGAAGTATCCTCTATCAGTCAATGCTTTGACATTTCTGACATTGAAAGTGTCAGCACATCCAGTGATGAGACCTCTGGGTTGAAATCTTTCGTTTTGGACAGAGAGCCTCCACAATCCCCAGAACCTAAAAAACTTCTTGAGGTGGAGACAGGCACTGATTTTTGTTTTTCTCTAGGGTGGGTTGTGACTGTAGTAGGGGAGATGGTGGTGGTGCAGGTTTTTGGCTTGTTAAAAAGATGGTATTAGGAGGTGTTCTTGTTGCTTCTTGCTTCTTGACTCAGAGCTGGTTGATTAGAGGTGATCCACACTTACTTTGTGCCATCCTCTGCAAAATAAGCAATGGTTTATCATCTTCTTCACTTCCAAGGCTTTCAGTAACTTTCCTGTTCCCTAGACTCTAATGGTGGATAGCTGTTGAGGTCCAAGCCATGTCAAGATCATAAGAAAAGGGGCTTAGAGAAGATGAAGGAGTACTCTTTTTCCCTTGTAGGAGGTTCTAAAACTGATATGTCCAATGGAGAAGCAGTCACAAAAACATCTTTCTCAGCAGCAACCCCAATTTTCTGCTCTGCCACCACCTCCAGAAGATCCAGCAGCCTTTGGGTTCTGTTGAGTTTCCTATGAAGGTTCCATTTGTTGATGAGACAATTCGATTTCTGATTAATGCTCTCAGTCGTTACAGTAGTCACTGGAGTGCTGAGTGACATTTGCTTCAGTTTTGGTGGAGGGGTGGTACTGTTGTTGATCCAGGAGTGATTCTGCTATCATCTTCTTACTGCTTAGTGGAGGTTGCAGAAGGTATGCCACATTGCCATAAAAAGGCTGAGTGTTTGATGCCAGTGTTGGTTTGTGGTACCCTATGGTAGAGACATTGCCGGCTTCACCATCTGTGAAGACGGGCACTGTCAGAAATGGTGTTGAAGGGACGGCCCTGGTAAGCTGTTGTCTCTTCTAACAGTGGTCTCAATTGAAACTATGACAGACCCAGACATGAAAATGATTTAAAAGTTCCACCTGCACAAGAGGTAAAATCTCAGAGCTAGCATGGCATTTATTAAGTGAACCCAGAAAAAGGACCCCCACAATCTCCAGAAGTTACAAAAGTGACAATATTTCTCTTATGTCACTGTGGCCTGGGGGCAGACAGTCAAGATATTTTTTTCCAAAGCGGTCCTATCATGGAAAAGTATCTAGTATGCACAAAACATGTTTACATTTGGCAGCCCACTTATTCTAAGCATGAAGGATTTACCGACTTAACAATTACGTTTGCTGCTCACACCTGGGCTCCCAAACTTAAAATGAGGCAGAGTCTCTTTGTGCCTAATTAAATGAACGTTTTCCACACATAAGTGGAGAAAACATACACTGTGGGAAATCCATAAAACATTAACCTTGTGGGTATTCACAGAAGATTTTCATGGTTTCTATGGTGTTTCTCATCCCAAAAGCACAGAGAAATCTATTTCTGTAAAAGGCAGGCAAAATGGTATATCGAAGGTGGGAATGTGATGGGACCCTGTCTAAATGTATTGGGGTATAGAGTTGGGGGTTTCTCAATAAAAAACACGTTTTTAATATTCTCGTGCATAATCACATTAACATTGTATCTACTTATTTGGGTGACTGACGAGCGGCAAATCCACAAGAGTAAGTGTGATGAAACAGGATTACTTAGGCACATCTACAACTTTCTAAGAGTTCTAGAAATAGTCTGTGCTTATTTTGTGAATCCTATAAAAATTGTAAATTTGATCTAAATAAATTGGGGGCATCTGTGAAGATCAGTTTTCTGCCTGGGAGAAACCATTTTGTTAATAAAGCACTGTTGCTAAATTAATTTTGAAACAAGGATTAGTACCATCATGATGACACCACATATCAAAAACTGGGGTGAACTTTCAAAAGACTATGCATCTGCACATCCCTTCTTTTAATATGCAACATGTCAATTTGTGATCACGTGACTGAAACATTGTGCATCCCTCGAAAATGTGTGTCCAAGGTTTGATATATTCATTTTAGTTAATGAATTGGTAAAGTTCTTGATAGTGCTTGATTTAGGTAATTCGGATGTGTGCTGCTCTCAGTAAAACCAAGGGGGCTGATTCACAAACATTTAAGTTAAAATTAGGACGTTAAGGGGTATAAACTTCAACCCACAATTTGTGCTGATTTCTCACTTTTCAAAGATATGAAAGTCTACATAAGTCGTTCATTTATATGAGTACTCATTAACTTATGTTGCTTCCAAGCAATCTTGAGGAAAATGTTAACGTGCTTCCTTTCTTCTTAAAAAAAGTATTTTTCAAAGTGCAGAAACTTTTTGCCCTACACTACCATGAATATAATGGGTGCCCCCTTTCTATATACCCCGAAACACACTTACTCACTCTGTTTTAGTTTAATAGATTCCAAGTGTTTCCAGAATGGGGATGGTCATAAAACATATCTAGGGCAGTGCCTTAAACGGGTCTGTACTCACAGGTACGGAGTACTTGCACTTTTTATTTTTAGTCTCCTGAGTACCGACCCTTTTTTCACTCCGCTACTTATGACTTGTAGGCTTAGTGGTACTGGTGCTGCTGCGGATGAGGCTGTAAAAGTGAAGCCTCTCTGAACGCGACTTTGACGGCCAAAGTGTCACTGTAGCCTTGTGCTGCGCCAGCACCTGCTGAATTACTCAGCAGCTGTGCGTTTACATTAACCTCTTAGCTGCTGGGCCGTTCCCCCCGCCCCCCCCAGTGCTGAGCCCTTTTTTGGCTATTTGGGTTAGTTTGCGCTTACGCCTTCATAACTTTTTGTCCACATAAGCTATCCACGCCAAATTTGCGTCCTTTTTTTCCAACATCCTAGGGATTCTAATGGTACCCAGAGTTTGTGGTTTCCCCTGGAGGAGACCAAGAAATTAGCCAAAATACAGTGAAAATTTAGTTTTTTTCAAAAAAATTGGAAAAAGGGCTGCTGTAGAAGGCTTGTGTTTTTTTTTTCCCTGAAAATGGCATCAACAAAGGGTTTCTGGTGCTAAAATCACCATCTTCCCACCTTTCAGGAACGGGCAGACTTGAATCAGAAAACCACATTTTTCAACACAAATTTGGCATTTTACTGGGACATACCCCATTTTTACTATTTTTGGTGCTTTCAGCCTCCTTACAGTTAGTGACAGAAATGGATGTGAAACCAATGCTGGATCTCGGAAAGCTAAACATTTCTGAAAAGTAGACAAAATTCTGAATTCAGCAAGGGGACATTTGTGTAGAACCTACAAGGTTTTCCTACAGAAAATAACAGCTGAAATAAACAAATGTTGAAATTGAGCTGAAAACAACAGCACTTTTTCTTTATGTTTTAGTCTGTAACTTTTTCCTGCGATGTCAGATTTTTAAAAGCAATATACCGTTACGTCTGCTGGACTCTTCTGGTTGCGGGGATATATAGGGCTTGTAGGTTCATCAAGAACCCTAGGTACCCAGAGCCAATAAATTAGCTGCACCCTGCAGTTGGTTTTCATTCTATACTGGGTATACAGCAATTCATTTGCTGAAATATGAAGAGTGAAAAATAGGTATCAAGAAAACCTTTGCATTTCTAAAATGGGCTCAAGATAAGGTTTTGAGGAGCAGTGGTTATTTGCACATCTCTGACTTCCGGGGTGGCCATACTAGCATGTGAATTGCAGGGCATTTCTCAAATAGACGTCTTTTTTGTACACTCTCTTATATTTGGAAGGAAAAAATTTAGAGAAAGATAAGGGTCAATAACACTTGTTTTGCTATTCTATGTTCCCCCAAGTCTCCTGATAAAAATGATACCTCACTTGTGTGGGTAGGCCTAGCGCCCGCGACAGGAAATGCCCCAAAACACAACGTGGACACATCCCATTTTTTGACATAAAACAGAGTTGTTTTTTGCAAAGTGCCTACCTGTAGATTTTGGCCTCTGGCTCAGCCGGCACCTAGGGAAACCTACCAAACCTGTGCATTTTTGAAAACTAGAGACCTAGGGGAATCCAAGATGGGGTGACTTGTGTGGCTGTGATCAGGTTCTGTTACCCAGAATCCTTTGCAAACCTCAAAATGTGGCTAAAAAAACACGTTTTCCTCAGATTTTGGTGACAGAAAGTTCTGGAATCTGAGAGGAGCCACAAATGTCCTTACAACCAGCGTTTCCCCAAGTCTCCCGATAAAAATGATACCTCACTTGTGTGGGTAGGCCTAGCGCCCGCGACAGGAAATGCCACAAAACACAACATGGACACATCCCATTTTTTGACAGAAAACAAAGCTGTTTTTTGCAAGTGCCTACCTGTAGAATTTGGCCTCTAGCTCAGCCGGAACCTAGGAAACCTACCAAACCTGTGCATTTTTGAAAACTAGAGAGCTAGGGGAATCCAAGATGGGGTGACTTGTGGGGCTCTGACCAGGTTCTGCTACCCAGAATCCTTTGCAAACCTCAAAATGTGGCTAAAAAAACACATTTTCCTCACATTTCGGTCACAGAAAGTTCTGGAATCTGGGAAGAGCCACAAATTTCCTTCCACCCAGCGTTCCCCTAAGTCTCCCGATAAAAATTATACCTCACTTGTGTGGGTTGGCCTAGCGCCCGTGACAGGAAATGCCCCAAAACACAACATGGACACATCCCATTTTTTGACAGAAAACAAAGCTGTTTTTTGCAAAGTGCCTACCTGTAAAATTTGGCCTCTAGCTCAGCCGGAACCTAGGAAACCTACCAAACCTGTGCATTTTTGAAAACTAGAGACCTAGGGGAATCCAAGATGGGGTGACTTGTGGGGCTCTGACCAGGTTCTGTTACCCAGAATCATTTGCAAACCTCAAAATGTGGCTAAAAAAACATGTTTTCCTCAGATTTCGGTGACAGAAAGTTTTGGAATCGGAGAGGAGCCGCAAATTTCCTTCCACCCAGCATTTCCCCAAGTCTCCCGATAAAAATGATACCTCACTTGCGTGGGTAGGCCTAGCGCCCGCGACAGGAAATGCCCCAAAACACAACGTGGACACATCGCATTTTTTGACAGAAAACAGAGATGTTTTTTGCAAAGTGCCTACCTGTAGATTTTGGCCTCTAGCGCAGCCGGCACCTAGGAAAACCTACCGAACCTGTGCATGTGTTAAAATTAGAGACCTAGGGGAATCCAAGATGGGGTGACTTGTGTGGCTGTGACCAGGTTCTGTTACCCAGAATCCTTTGCAAACCTCAAAATGTGGCTAAAAAAACACGTTTTCCTCACATTTCGGTGACAGAAAGTTCTGGAAGCTAAGAGGAGCCACAAATTTCCTTCCACCCAGCGTTCCCCCAAGTCTCCCGATAAAAATGGTACCTCACTTGTGTGGGTAGCCCTGGTGCCCGCGACAGGAATAGATCACACAACAGTCAATGTTGGTCTCTACATGAGGCAGCTGTTGACCCTGGGGTGATCCATTCCTGACGCAGGCACTAGGTGTAGGCACTCAAGTGGGGTAGTGTTTTTATCAGGACAGGTGAGGAATCACTGGGTGGTAGGATATTCCTGTAGTTTGTGTGATAGAAATGCGAGAAAAATAGAGTTTGTATTCAACATTTCAGCTTTGCAGGGTATTCTGGGTAAGAAAACTTTGGGGAATCCACACAAGTCACACCTCTGTGGACTCCCCCGAATGTCTAGTTTCTAGAAATGTTTGGGTTTAGTGTGTTTCTCTATATGGCCGCGGAACCCAGGACCAAAAACACAGGTGTCTGCCTTACAAAACCAGTTTGTTTTGCGATAGATAATTTTGATGTCTCCACAATACGATTTGGGCGGTGGAATTTGGGGCTGAACTAAATTGGGGAGCTCCCAAGAGAGCACTCTCTCTCTCTGCTTGCCGCCACATTCACCTGCTCTCTGGGTTGGGCTAACCCACTATTGCCCAGTTGCACAGACTGCTTGCTAAGGGACAGTAGGACTGTCCTCATCACCTCCCTCATAATTTACTGGAAGAGGAGTGATCGAATGGGACTCCTCCGACTGAAAAATCACTTCCAGAGTCAGCGCCATTGTCCTATCCCTCAGATGCTGTCTCAGTATCTGATGTCTCAGTCTCTGATCCTATGTCAAAGCTGTCCTCTATAACCCGAGTGACGGCAGCAGTCATCCATCAAGATGCCATCTCTGCTATTGGCTAAACTGTTGCTCTAAAACACTAGCCTACATAGACAGTCACACAATTGATGGTGTGTGTGAGATACGTGTAACAGTAGAGGCCACCTTACCTGCGCTTGTTCCCTCAATCAGCACGTTCTTTCAAGACACTCAAAAAACACCTTGTCAATTACCATTCGTCACAGTCTTTAGCACCTCCTGCGCCCAGTCCAACAATCATTATTGGTGCTCCCACTCCCTCCTCCTCGGATTCCCTCATTACCACCCAGCAAAAGTGCCCTTCATCTCTCCATAGCCGCCCTCCACCCCGCACATACATTTCATTTGTATTATAGCTCAGGTAATGGCTGACTTTACTAATGTACTCAGCTATTTACATAAAATACAGATTTGCTCTTCGCAGCAGGCATATAAACCTTCTGCACTTCTTTCTGGCACTAAAACTGCCACTAGACAAGTCTGACCCTTTTGTAGCAGAAACATAATCACATCATACTTACTTGACTTTTTTATTGCTGCGTAAAAGCTACAGTTGAAAAGCGTCAGTTGAAGTATGTGCATTGCTTTGAAGACGCAAGCTGCAACTGCAAGACAACTGGTGGCAAATCTATAGATATTTATATATATATATATTTATATATATTTTTTTAAACAAATATGCCCTGGGGGGGGGGGCGTCCCGTTTTCCAAGGGGGCCGACCCCCCAAGTGAAATCCCTGGTGTCTAGTGGTGTTTCCTGGCCCCCGATCGCAGCTGTGCTGCGATCGGGGGCCAGGAAACACTTTCAGAAGGCCTTGTAAGAAAGGGGAGACTCTCCCCTTTCTTACGAGGCCTCCCTGAAAGTGTTTCCTGGCCCCCGATCGCAGCTGTGCTGCGATCGGGGGCCAGGAAACACTTTCAGGAAGGCCTCGTAAGAAAGGGGAGACTCTCCCCTTTTTTATGAGGCCTTTCCGAACGTGGGGAAGGCCGTTTGTGGCCGTTTTCCCCTGTGGCCGCTTCCTGCTCCGATGGGGAAATCCACATAGTTACGTCAGCGCGGTTACAAAGGGGCGGGTGTGGGCGAGGGGAGACACGGAAGAGCTTCCGTGTCTCCCAGGGAACAAAAAAAATAAAAAATAAATCCTCTGGTGCGACGCACCGAGGATTTATTAACCCCCTCCCTAGTGTCGGCCACTGGTCGTGACCCGCACCAGGGAGGTAGTGCGGGCGTCGGCCTGTGGCCGACGCCCACATTTAACGGGTTAAGTTCGGATGTCCAGGTGCTGAAAATCTCAGTATCACGCTGTGATAGACAGAACAGGGTCAAATCAGGTCCTGAACTGTAAATCACAGGTGTGAAGTTATGCACGCTCTGAAAGTCCAGGCAGTTGGCTCAGAGTCAAAATGAACAACGGCCTGGGAAGTAAGAATTTTAAAACAATGTTTTCAATCCTGCAGTGAGACTTATGTGTTCTTTTGTGTGTGAGACTGCAGAGGCGACAGAGGCAATCGTGCAGGTAATTTAAAGAAAATATGTGGAATGCTTTGTGTGTGCATGTCTGCTTGTTCTTGTGCCTGTGTGTGTATGTGCTTGCTGGGGAAGAGAATGTATGAGTGGTGTGCCTAATGCAAACAAAAAAGAACAGAAGCTACAGAAATCACAAAACTCAGAAACTAAACCATAATATATTGTCTGGCCTTCAATGTATTTTTAGTATGGAGTTAATTAGTTTGTGTTAATACATATATAAAGGCCCAGATTTATACTCTGTTTGCACTGAATTGCATCATTTTGTTTACACTAATTCAGCGCAAACCTAACGCCATATTTATATTTTGACGTTAGACTAGTCTAACCTCACAATATTGGAGTTAAAGCCATTGTTTGGGTGCGCGAACCCACCTTGTGTCAATGAGATGTAGGGTGGGCGGTCCTATCCAAAAAATGACTCTAAGGCCCTAGCGCCTCCTTTATACTCTGTGCAAAAATGGTGTACGGGAGGGTGGCGGGCCTAAATAATGGCGCTAAGCTTGCTTAGCGCCATTATTTAACGTCTGGGTCAGGCCAGGCTTTAGGGGCCCTGTGGGCCCATTTCCATGGTGGAACACCATGGAATAAGTCCACAGGTGCCCTCCCCAGGCCCCAGGGACACCCCCACCCACAGTAGAGGGACCCCAGAGGATGGGGGACCCCATCCCACGTAAGTAGAGTAAGTGTAAGTAAGTATTTAAAAAAAATATTTTAAGTGCCATTGGTGGCCCTAAAATGCCCCCCCACCACATTGCACTGGATGCAATGGCCATGCCAAGGGGACCTTTGTCCCTTGTGCTGGCCATTGGGGTGGTGGGTATGACTTCTGTCTTTTCTTAGTCATTTACTTTTACTCTAACCAGCCTAACGTCATTTTTCAGTGCAAAACCCCCTTCTCCCATACCGCCACCCCTAACGGCTGACATCATTTTCCTTGACGTTAGCCCACTCTGTGCGTCAGAATGCGCCATTCCATAAATTTGCCACCTCCTGCCAACCTGGAATGGCGCAAGCCGGCACTATACTTTTGACGCAAAACTGTGTTTGTGCAATTTTGCGTCAAAAAGTATAAATCTGGGCCAAAGTGTTTTGTTGTGTGATGAAACTGCTATATGTCATTTTTGTGACGTCCTTGGCTGACTGACCATTAACTCAGTAGACTGGGTGTCCGAGGCCCAGATTTTATCCCCTATTCAATTTGGTTTTAGACCTGGTGTAGGCACAGTTGAGCAAGTTTTAAACTTGCAGCTGATACTCAGCAAATATGTGACAGTCAAAAAAGAGTCTATTCACATGGCTTTCATTGATCTAACCAGTGCCTTTGATATGGTTAATAGGTCAAAGTTATGGCAAATTTTGGAAGCCTTAGGCTGTGATCCGCCTCTATTGGAGCTTATTAAACGCCTACACACAGACCTAACAATTTCTGTTCAGGTCGGCTCACATGGGCAGAGAACCTCCCCCATCCCGTCAACTAGGGGCATAAGGCAGGGATGTATCTTAGCCCCTTTTCTCTTTCTGATTTATATAAATGGGCTCTATGATTCACTTTTAAAACATGCAAAGGACATACCGAAGATGGGTCAGAGACACCTTCCAGTTTTATTATACGCTGACGATGCAGTTTTAATTGCCTGTACTGCAAACGGTTTCCAGGGACTACTGGATGTATTTTACGATTTTATGCTGAATCTGGATCTGAAAGTAAATTACCCAAAGACTTTTGTTATGACTTGTGGCCCACGCAATACAAAGTCTAAACTATTTTCTATGGGAGGGCACACTCTTAATAAGGTCAAAGAATTTTGTTATCTAGGCATGTACATGAGTTCTTCTTTGTCCTGGAAGACACACATTAATTTTAAGCTCCAACAGTTGATAAGGAACAATGAAGCAATTTTTCGCTTTTCAAATAAACTAGGTCACAGACCCCCTGCTCAGTTGAAAACTCTTTATAATTCCAAATGCACTGCATCAGTCCTTTATGGGGCAGGCGTCTGGGGCTATAATAAAATACCGTCTCTTCAGAGTGTAGAAAATAAATTCCTGCGCAGATTATTGTTGGTTCCAAAATGCACCGCAAACATAATCTGCCATGAAGAACTGGGTCAGTGCTTTTTGGAGGACAGGGTCTTTATGGCTCCCCTACTGCTGTGGATCAAATGTTGGTCAAACCCTATGGCAAGTTTGGTCCAAGACTGTATCACTGATTGTCTTCAATTGGAATACTCAAATAGGATTCCCTGGCTTATGTTTCTGCAAAACTCCTTTGAGAACCTAGGGCTTAGATATATGTTTGATGATCCCCATCTATTAACCACAAACTCTAGGTCTGTTTTGAAGTCTACTTATTCCAAGCACATATCAGAGCTGAGATTTTATAGTTCCCTGAAATTGAAATCTTTCGATTCTTATTCTCGGATTGTGACTGTTCCATGCCTTGAACCCTATTTGTCTTGGTTTTCAAGTTTTAAAATAATTTCCTTTTTAACACTTTTTAGACTTAATCTAATTCATTTTAAGGTAGCTTTCCCTGAACCATGTTTCTGGAAAAAGGATTTACCGCTTTGTCCCTGTGACTCCAAATCAACCAGAGCACTTTGCATTTTTTTTCTTTTTTGCCCTTTATATGCTGCACCTAGAGGGGCCTTTATTTTACCCACGTTACGTCTTTTTAGACCTATTCATTATAAGGAAGCCCTGCTATACCTTCAGAGATTGCCTAATATCCAAATTTGTCACCATGTATTAGACTTTGTCACAGCTTCTTTACGTATTAGGAAAAGGCCTACTCCTTTTTAAATATTTTATGTACGTATAGTAGATCTTTTTAACGCTAACATTTGTACTTTTCTGACTTTGTGATTTTTAATCATGTCTAGTATATTTATCTATGTATGTCAAGGGGTTTCAGATTGGATGTTCATCTGGTGCTTCCAGTAATGGTTTTAAAGTTTTATTTTACTATTTATAGATTGGGAAATGTGTCTTGGTTTGTACTTTTATGGCAATTGCCGAATAAAGTTATTTGACTGACTGACAGTAGTGCTATTGCTGGCTGGGTGTGGCTGCACTACATTTTAAGAGGCTCCTTCTCTTTTGGTTTGGAGCCTCTTCCCAGCAGGTTTTCAAGCCCCTCTTTAGCATATCTAATGTCAAGCCATTCTCCATGTCACTGTGTAAAGAAGGGTGTGTAGCTACGTTATCTTGGAATTGTTTGGTCTACCCTCGAAAGGTGCTTTTAAATTCAAGAACCAGAGATGCGCTTTCAGTCTGAGTTTGATGAACAAACTCAGTATAATGCCAGTTATCTTGTAGGTTCATAACAATGATACAAACAGTGCAGTTGGGTAACGTAAATGCTTTTCGATTTTGAGCATACAGAGTTGTCTACATCTGTTACAAAAATAACTTATTTTATCATGCTACCTATGCTTGGTATAAACTGATGGCCTGAAATATTCCACATTGATATAGAGATTGTCTAGTACTGGATAGTACTTGTTAGACAATAATTATAATAACTCTTCATTTGAATTAATTCGTGAAAGAACAAAGGCTCTCTTCAAACAGAGTTTCACACATAATCACACCAGTGAGTCATAGCATTTAATGAGATCTACAGACAATTCCCTTTGTATAATGTTGGTGTATTAATAGCACCCATATCGAAACACCATGCTGGGCAGTCCATCTAAATACAGAGGGCCTGATTTGGAAGTTGGCGAAGAGGAATACTCTGTCACAAACATGACGGATATCCTGTCCGCCATATTATGATCCTATTTTATCCTATGGGTATTGTAATACGGCAGACAGGATACCCATCATGTTTCTGACAGAGCATTCCCCTCTGACGATATCTGAATTAGGTCCAAGAGTTAGGCCACGATCACTCAGCATTGTGGCAGTATCACAAGGCTAGAACCTGGTATTACAAAGCACATCCCCATTATAAAACAGCGCTTGTCCAAAATACTTCAATGGCCCAACTTCACACACCATTTCACCAAAACCCAATATCCCAAAGTCCTGGAGTTACATATGCTGGCCTACAACATTACGCAGGCATAACATCACACACAATGATGACCAATGTGCAGTTTTTCATCTATCAAAATGATTCTGAGGATCTTTTGGCATGATCTGGTGTGGTCCGTCCCCTGTAAACTGCATGACTTTGCTCACTGTGTAAAAGAGATAATGAAGATGGAGCCCTTCAAATGAGGATTAATTGAAAACTGTAGTGCTGGGGATTGTGTCCAGAACTGTACAGATATTGATTGGTATTACCTAGTTAAAATTAAAAAAATTGGAAAAGCAGTGATGTGTGAGTATGTGTGTTGAAGCTCCTCTATAGGAACTGCTCCTTCAATCCCCTTCATTGTTATTAATGATAGGAGGAAGGACCATGACATCTCACAATACAGAGCCCATTGTTAACAAGGCAATATATTGGGAATAGGTTTAGAGACAACATACAATTAAATAATTGTATTTTCTGGTTAGCTTTATACAGAATGAAGGGAACATTATGAGAAAGTAAAATATAATTGTTAGCTAAAAATCTCACACCTATGAGTTTTGCCATTAGGAATTGAGTGCCCTCTTTGTGAACACCACATATATCAGAAAGAGGACACAATACCTGTGGTCCAATATCACCCAGTATTGGGTTAAATCACAGCAATGGCTCAGGATTAGCCCAGGATGCCTTAAGATCACACAGAGTTGAGCCAAGAACACACATTACAGGCCAAAGATCACACACCTTGAGTCAAGGTCACACAGTACTGAACCAATATCAGACACTGCTTGGCCAAAATCACCTAGCTGATGGCCTGCGATGAGGCAATACTGTATGAAGATCATGCAGGGTTTAGCCAAGATCACCTACTGGTGATCAAAAGAACAGACAACATCATGCATGACTGAATCAAGTTCTCAAAGAATTGAACCAAGACAGCATAGTGCTGGCTCAGTCTTGCCCGTTGCTTACTCAACACAGGGCAAGATCATACATCTCTGGCTTAATAGCGTGCAACACTGGCACAGAATCAAACACTGCTGATACATGGTCAAACAGAGAGGCCCAAAGATCAAACTGTACTTGTCCAAGGTCACAGCAGTCCTAATATTACCCTGTGCACATCATTATGCACAGTTCTAAACCTTATAAATTTGTACTGAAAATCCTGTGGCATAGTCCAAGCATAACATCTCCCTTTAAATCAATGGGATGTTTACACATTTGAGAGGGTGATAGTAGGAGACAGGTTGAACGTAGATCTGCAACAAAGATCAAGAATTGGGACCAAGCGCACTAAATTAATGTTAAATTACAGCATTATCATTTTAGTTCCATATCTTTTAATTAATTTTGTTACAGCTGCACTGCCATTTTGACTGGTTTCACTTCTAAGGCCATAGCGTTACAATTATCCGGGAAAATGGGCTAGATTTTCTCTTACCCCGGAGGTAAGGATGAAGAGGACACCAACCTAGTACCTTCCGGGTGGGGAAATTCCCTTCAATTGTTATTTAGGACCTGAGGATGCCCTAATCCCCAGACTTTCACATGGAGATTTTGGCTGTTTCCTGCAGCCAACATCTCTGGATCAAAGAAAAAAATGCATAATTTCTGTAGCAGCCCATAAAAATTAGGAAGTCATTTACAATGAAGACCTTAGTAGTGCCTTCACTTAAAAAAGAAACGTCACTGGATACTTAGGCCCATATTTATACTTTTTTAGTACTGCACTTGCGCCGCTTTTGACGCAAAAGCGGCGCACGCTTAGAAAATACCACTGTATTTTGTAAGTTTGCGCCGCTTTTGCGTAAAAAAATGACACAAATACGGCACTAAAAAAGTATGAATATAGGCCTTAGATACAAAATACAGTTTTCCCATTTGAATCTCTGATGCTTCACTTATAAAAAATGTAACGTGTGTGATGTGTTTGGCCTTTGGCTTGTCAGAGGTATTGAAACTTGTGTCCCAAGGCTCCCGGTGGGGGGCAGTACTCTTTGCCTGACATTGCTTCACGACCTTGCATCGCACCTACAGGAAAACAGATACTTCTCCTGCCACTTAGCAACACTTACCGAAAAATATAATATTGCAGCCAGGCAAAAGTATCACGCTGTGGAAAATTGTTTGTTGCTATGTTGGTAATTCATTAAAAAATACTGCCTCGTTCATAAATGCGATAAGTTGTAAGACGTTTCTAAAGTAAGTCATGGACACTTTTCTTGTTCTGGATATATACATGTATAACGTTTTTGGTGAATTGCATGTCTATTATGTTTTAAGGTGGAAATGCATCCATTGTTATTGAAGCTGAGTGGGAGCAACACTTTGCCACTGAAGATTCAAGCTTAAATACATTCCAATGAAACAACATGCTAATTGATACATGCGAAACTTCTATTTTAGCCCCTCTTCCCAGGAAACAAAGGCACATTTTTGCATTCTTCTACCACTTTTAAGATTGCCTGAACAATGATTTTTGAGTAGATCATAGCAGCTAGTTTTGTGCAGGGGGCAAGCAAAATCACTATTATAGGTGTGGCTAGCAAGAGATTTAAAGTTTTTGACATTGATGTATTTTACATCTGTCCGTACAGCTGGTGCAAGAAAACACTCATATCGTTTTTTTAATTTTAACCTATTTGCAACATTCAGCTGCACTCCAGTATTCCTTGGTGAGGCCCAATGTCCACCAATATCTGTAAGTGCTATCACAATGCTGGCATTATCCTGTCCCATGTCAGCTTTCAATTGCTTCATCCATCTCCCTGATCACCGACTTATTTTCTGGCTTGAGTAAATAAGACTTTTTTGGTGCACTTCCCAAAAGTAATTTCAGAGAAGATAAATTAAATATTGATTGCAACTTAATATAGTGATAGTGCTAAAATATTTCCTTCACGTTCAAGCTTGACCACAAGTTTCCAATCTTACATTTTTTAAGCTGTGATTTCTAACCTGAGGTTTTATTAAACTCAACAGCTGCAGTCAATATTTATGTATTCCTCAACTTACTTGGACATTTTAAATATTATGGAGCAATGAATGTATAATAAGAGAACAGATAGCAGTCTTGCATTTCATTTTAGGTGGGAAGCTTTATGTTCTAAAACATTCACATATGGCCCAAGTTTAGCAAAGGGTATATAATTTCATCTTGTTTAGGTTACATTGGGAACTTCCCATTAATAATTGGTGGCCTCATAAAATGGAATTCATAAAGCATTTGACTTTGTTGCATTAATTTACAATTCTAGAATCATGGCAATTTCCGATCGATTGTAATTGAAATACAATAATTCCATGAGTTAGTTTTAAAGACGAGGGTCACAAAGCTACGGATTTTCTCTGGCTGCATGATATTATGTGGGCTTAAGGGCACTGCAATACATTGGAATAGGTCTGGATTTCAAATGGTATAATTTGTTTTCCAGTGAGAGAGGTAAATCCACAAGACATTGTGAGTCAGACTTACGACCCTGTCACACAACGCAGCGCAGCACCCAAAATTGCTGCGGTGCATGACAGGGAGAGAGGGGGAAGTGCCATTTCTACAGAGATATGGCCCTCTTATCCCCTCTCGCTAGTGCTGGCACACAATCAAGCTGCTGAACACCTCGCACACACCTTTGCACCATAGCGCAGGGGTGTCTGTGTGAGTCTAGGAAATGTTTTGCACAAGAAGGGTACCCTTTCAATACAAAATACTACGCCTAGACAAACTAAAACTTTTCCTACTTTGTATGTGTGCTGTACAGTGCAGCACACATGCAAAGTCGGAAAAGCAAAGGTAAATAAAAGTATTTTTTTCTTTTGATGCCTGCTTCAAAGTTGCATTATTTTTTGGTGCAAAACCCTGTATACATTTATTAGTAATTAGGATTTTGTGTCAACAAGCATGGGAACGCCCATATACCACCCATATAATGCCCCTCGACCACAGAGTAATGCAAAACAGCACTTAACATTACTTTTAGGCAGCTTTCCAATGTGAAACAAGTTTTATGCTCAAAAGCAAATCCAACTAAAATACTTTTTGTGCAGATTTGCATCACTTTTGTGAAGCAAACCCAATACATAAGGTTTAAAAGTCTGGACCAATGTTTTTTACACTTTGAAGAAACAGAAGAAATTTAACAAAAGGAAAATAGGTATTCCTCACACAAATTCCTGATGAGACGTTTATTTAATCAGAGGTAACCCAGGACACAGCCAGTGCCAGGCACAGCCAGCAACTAAAAGGCCTTATTTAAAACCATAGAATGTCTACCCCATAACAACACCAGACATGAACATTCCCCCACCTGTCATAGGCTACATAAAACCCAAGCTTGTCACAACACATCCCCCTCCCTTCCCAACAAAAACAAGAACCTTACATGACCATATTTGTGATGGAAAAACAAATCAAGACATAGACAAGCAGACTACATAACTGGATGAAAGTGAGAAAAACACCCCTCCCTAACGCTAACCCCAAGGGATCTTACTGCAGCAACTAAAATCTCAACTAAGAGTACATTCCACCCACTCCATCTCCAAACATAATCTCTCAAATAGACAGGTCTCCTTGACCTGCTCATTCTTTGGACCTTAACCCCAACAGTATCAGCATCACCTCTCTCAGGAACTAAATCACACCTACCCCTTTGTTTGTTCTAAAACTCCTTATCTCCCATAAGGAGCCATGCTGAGCAATTTTCTTCACCATCGGTTTTCCCTTCCACCTGACCCTGTCGTTCATAAAAGGCAGCTCTTCTCAGATTCCCTGTTTGTCCGTTCTCTAATTTAACCCAATTTCCTCCAATCCCCCTCACTTTATAGCTGAATCTGGACAAGCCTTTACCAATGCAACCAGGTTTAACCTTGGCCCATTCCCCAATATCAATGAAATATCTGTGCTGGTTCCCCACATCAAATTATTTGAACAATCCTGACGCACCCATGAAGGCACTAACTTAGTGCCTGGCTGTCTACCATGCATCATTTATAACAGGGACTTTCCTATGCTGGTATTGACTGTGGTGCGGTACGCCCCCATTATGTCTTTGATTGAGTCTTGCAAAGAAAATCGTGCACTACAGGCCATCTGCATTGTCCCCTTCACCAACCTGTTGATTCTTTCAACCAAACCATTTCCCTAGGGATTTTAAAAAGATGTCCATTCATGCTTCACACCAATATTTTACAGAAAAGTCCCCATTTCCTCAGAAGTAATTTGAGTGCCATTATCTGTCACTAAAACAGATGGAATACCTTCCTTTCTGAAAATGTTTCCCTAAACGGTTATAGTAGACCTAGGACCTCATTATGAGATTGGCGGCAAATGCCGCTTACCGCCACAACGACGGCCCCCAACATACCGTCGCCTTGGCTACCGGCCGTCCATGCCATTATGGCCGTAGACGGAATACCACCAGAAGGCTGGTGGTATTCAGTCAACGGTCATGGTGGCAGATGGTGGTAAGGTGGTGCCACACCAGTGAAACACCGCCTATGATACTGCCTGGAGGTGTTTTGCTGGCGGACGCTGTTGCTACCAGTAGCGCTGTGTCCCATCTCCTGCCGGAGGACCCCCTGCAAGCAGGTAAGTTGGGTTCTCCGACAGGAGAGGGGGGTGAGGGGTGTTGTGTGCGTGAGTGGGGGTGTGTGTGACTGTGTGTGACTGTGTGTGAATGCGTGCATGCATGTGTAATGCATGTGTGCATGAGTGGGTGTGAGTGTACGTGCATGTTATGTCATGAGATTGCGTGTGTGCCTGGATGTATGTTCGTGAGTGTTGCTGTGAGTGTGTATGAATGTTTGAATGCATGGGTGAATGTGTGTATGCGTGTGTGTATGGTTCTGTATGTATGTCCGTGTATGTGTGTAAATGTTTGGGGGGGTCGGGAGAGGGAGGGTGGGGAAGGATTCTGGGGAGTGGGAGGGGGCGGGGGAGACCCCTATCAGTGCCAGGGAAGGATTTCCCTGGAACTGATAGTGCCTACCGCCATGGTTTCCATGGTGGTACCTAAAACCACTGAAACCGTGGCGGTGGGCAGGGTCATAATGCCATGGGCAGCCTAGTGACGGCCGCCGGGCTGGAGACTGAAGTCTGTAGCCCAGCGGTCGTTATCGCCGTGGCGGTCGGTGTGGTACATTGGTGGTTTGGCTTTAGCCAAACCACCAATGTCATAATAGTGGGGGTAGGTACCGCCAGCTTGTTGGCAGTAATATCTCCACTAATCCACCGACCGCCAGGGTCGACATTCCTCATAAAGATCATCTCCACCCATTTAGATACGGTATCCACTATCACAGCTGCAATTTTCTCCTGTTGCTAAAGAAAAGTGAAAGGGCCAGTGAATTCCCTACAAACTTTCTCCTACATTAAACCTGCCTCTGATACAAGTTGAGGCTCATCCACACCTCCTAATACCACTCTCAACCACTTCTCTGAGTCTTTGCAGACCTTATTGTTCTACCAAACTTTTCACTTAGCCATCCATGAGCGGCCACCAAGATCTTTCACGCACTCTTTTGAGTGTTAATGTCTGACCCAGTTGACCTTCATGTGCTAAGTGCACCAACTTTGATCTTATTGCACTTGGGGGCATATTCACAAGCCCATAGCTCCACCGGAGTGTCACTTTTTGTGATGCTTTGGTGGCACTGTGCACTGCGCCATATTTACAAGGCGTGTTAAGCCACTTTTTGTGGCTTAACGCAAGCTTCTAAATATGGCCCCTTCACATGCAGCACTTTGTGTGGAAAGGGCGTTCAATGATTTTTGCTGTGGGCATTCAGATTTAATGTTTCAATGTATCAGATGGCACTTCCACATTAACAATTGCACTGACCAGATTAACTCTTGGTTTAACTCCTTCCTTTGTAATAAGGTACCCCAAGTACTTCAACTCTTGCAAAAAGGTCTTGTTATGTACCTCAATATTTTCTCTAAAAACAGGTAAGTCATCTTGAAAGAAGATGACATTTTTGACCTCTAACAACACATTGGGATTTACTCATTGAAAAACACTTCCTGCTGAGCACAGACCAAAAAGAAGTCTGTTTAGCTGAAAGGCACCCTCCGTGGTAATGAATGAAGTGAGGTTCTTCTAGTCCGGGTGGAGCTTAACCTGGTGATATGCATGTCTTAGGTGTTATGTAGAAAATTACTTCCCCCCAGACAACATCAAAATCAATTCATTTATATTAGGTAGTGGGAATATGTCCATGACAACTTTCTCATTGAGGCTGCATAAGTCAACACAGAATCTGAGGGATCCATCTGACATCTTGGTGATCATGATCGGTGATAACCATTCTTTGACCTCTACAGGTTCAATAACACTGTCTTCCTTAATCTGTTGCAGAATTTCTTTCACTTTTGCCCTGACAGCCATCGTACCCTTCATGCAACAAGTCTCACAGACACAGCAACTTTCTTGTGCTTAATCTCATACATGTGTTGTTTTGCTTCTTCTAGTTTATTAAAAAACTCTCTCCAATTTGCTCAAAATGTTTTCCAAGTGCTGGTCTTCAACCAACATTACCTGGTTTTCAGCTATTCGGTTCATCACGATGTGTAGATTATACTGGCGAGACCATCCTAGGATAGGCCGACCCACAGCTCCCACACATACCTTTCCTATGGTCTCCCGGCCTTCAAACTTGATCACTGCAGAAATGTATCCAATCACCCCTACATATGCATCCTGGTATCCTTTCAGACTCACATCTGTACTTTCAAAGTCTCAAGCTGGCTAAACCATATCAAACAAGTGCCTTGGCTTAATGGTGTATAAAGAGCCTGAATGTGCCATCAGTTATATAACTTTTCCATTCGCTTGAAAGTTTGCTCTCAGGCATATCTTTTCTCGTCTCCCTCTCCTGCTTCACCATCAACTATTAGCGAGCTGTGTTCAGGTTCATCATCATCTGCTGAGGCCACTTTTTTGCTGGAGGCTCTGCACATGCATGCAAAATGTCCTTTGTTTCCACATTTGCAACAGTCTTTTGCAATCCAAAACAGTTCTTTGATTCTGCTAAATGGTAGCTGCTCCCACACTTATGACATATCCGAGATGGCACCTTCCCTAATAAATTGGATGCTCCTAGATTGCTTGACCTATTACTTCTGTAGGTATTGACACTGGTGGTCAAAAGTTTCCTTTTACTGCATTTACCAGGCATGATTACTTATCAATTTCTGCTACCTCAAGGTGGTTTTGCCTTCTGTTCCATTCTTGTGCATTTTTTGCATGCACCTCTCAGGTTCTTCCACCATCCTGGCCATGGTGATGGCATCATTTAGCGTGGGATTGCCAGCTGCCCTCCACCACGCTTGCATTTTCTTGCAACTGGACTGCACTATTAATTGATCACGTATCAGTTCTCCAATCATCTGACCAAACTGACATTTGGCTGCCTATTCCCTTAATCTGGCTACAAAATTGTCAACTGATTTAGAAGGTCATTGCAGCTGGATATGAAATTTGTGTGGATGCATTACCACATTTATTTGCTTTGCAAACTGGTTTGGAGATGCAATCTAGATTCTTTATACACATCTTATATTTTGTTTCCCTGGTCATCACACACTGGATGGTGGTATTTAAATACATGTTGGCCCTCTTTTCCTAAGGAGTCCAAAAACAACACGTCTTTCCTGACTGTGGAAAAGTCTGTAAATTGTCAAAACTGTCAATCCAATCCTCTCACTGGCGGATCACCAGGTAGCATCAGGAAGGGGACGCATTACATTAGTAATATTTACATCCATGGTTTAATGTTAAACCGCAAAGATTTGTTTGAAAAAGAAGAGTAGAAAAAATGTTGAGAACCTGAATGAGAGCTCTGTGACTAATGGTCAGTAGATGGCACAGCAGCAAACGTTGAAGCAACTGTTGATGATGGTGCTTTGTGGATCATTGTTTATTGACCACTAGGTGGTAGTGCAGTGTAAACTGAGGAGGCTGGTGTTAGAAGCAGGCAAAGCACTGCAGCCGGGATTCACTGTGCATCACTATGGCAGCAAGAATGGCCTGCATGAATTATGAGTTTCAGGAGCAGTAAGGTAATCTTTTTGTTCAAAACACTTTGGCTGGGTGGCCATTTTTTGAGTGTCACAGGGTCACTGAGTTAGGCCACCAGGAGGATCGGCTCTCAGGATGCGACAGGAGGCATGAGAAGTGCTCTTGATCTGCAATTAAGGTGCAGCAGTCGACCGTGTTCAGGTGTGGCCCACAGGCTGTTGACAAACTTGCTGCCGCTTGAAGAGCTTGGTGGCAGGATGATTGCGAATTAGTAGAATGTTGTAGGCAGTTTGGATACCTCTGATGAAAAGCCGGTGCCTTGCATATTGTCACCAAAATTGTTGTGAATAAAATAAGTATTCCTCAAACAAATTCCTGATGAGATGTTTATTTCATGAGAGATAACCCAAGACACAGCCAGTGCAGGGCACAGCCAGCAACCAAACTCCTTTATTTAAAGCCATGCAAGGTTTACATGTCATAATAGCACTACACATGAACATTCCCCCACCGGTTACAGGCTACATAAACCCCAAGCTCATCACAACATTAGCATGTTTTGTCTTAATCAACTGTAGTAAAATGGGCTAAGTTGATATCTATCTATGGATGTGATATCTACATGTGGTTACACTGGGATACTTCGAAAGGTATAATTAAGCCCCGAGGAGGTGGGGGTCCCCGGGACTGCAGTGGGGCTGGGCGGACCCCCTACATTGAATTTCAATTAAGCCCTGGGGAGGTGGTGGTCCGTGGGGCTGTGGGGGGGGGCAGACCGCCCCCACATTAAAATGGCAATGTCTCCAGGACTTGGCCCCCTGGGAGCCTCAGAATTAGCAAGCACAGGAGCCCAGGCTTTTTTTTAAATGTTCACTAGACTCACCGTGACTCGCAGCAAAAATGTATAAAAAATGCTTTTTAGGTTTTTTAGCACCAGATCTAAGGGGTTGTTGAAGTGTCAACAGCCAATCAGATCTCAGCACCAGCCTTTACATTCCCATATATACTAATTTGGATTTTGTTTAATTTCTCAAAAACTACTGAACAGATTTACACCAAATAACAAAAAGGTCTCTTTCTGGACCAAGAGCTACATTTCTGTCAAATTTGGTTTCATTCTGTCCACTGGTTCGGGCATTATCGCTGTTCAAAATCCCTATGGAAAAATGAATGGAGAAAAAGTGTTTTGGGACTCCCCTTTTTTTCACCCCCTGCTTGGCCGATCACCCCAAAGCTTTCCAGACAGAATATCATGTGAGCATTGAATATTTTTGGAAAATTTCGTGAAGATTCGTCAACTGGCGCAAAATATATATTCAAGTGAAAAAACGCTATTTCTATAGAAACGAGGTCCTAAGTATAAATACCTAGTGGAGACCGCCACCAGATAATACATATATACAACATATATACATAAATTTAGAAGCTATATTAATGGTTAGCTCAAGTAACTATAATTTGTGCCCTAAAGTAACTATAACTCGCACTCTTGCCATGCACAGTTTTCTCTTTAATACATGTACTGCAGTTGTTACATTGACATTATGAATGATGTTATCAAAGATGTCATGAGTGATGTAATATGTGGGATAATTAGCAGTGCATGGTGAGGGCACAACACCCCATTAAGCAGTCAACCCAGTTGCCGCGCACAGCCTTGGCAAAGAAAAGAAAAAGGGGGCAGGGTAGGAATACACTAACCCCCTAGCCTTGGGCCCCCCAGGCACCCTGCCAAGGCAAAAAAACACTTTTTAATAAATTCCTTTTCTGCAATATTGTGGCGTTTCACAAATCTGTGACAAAAAAAAAAAAAAAGTGCTTCCATCAAGCAATAACGAACAGCTATGTCCCGGAGGAGGGCACCCTGGGACATAGCAGGAGCTGGCCCTAGGGGAGGGAGTTCCTCAAGTGGGGCACACAGCCCCCATCCAATGATTCAAATTGCCCCGGGGAGGTGGTGGTCCCTGGAGCTGTGGGGGCGAGCGTGCCCCCGCATTTTATTTGATTTAAGTCCCAGGGAGATGGTGGTCCTGCGTGGCTGATGAGGGTGGCGCTCAGCCCCCCTGCATTGAATTTGTATTAAGTCTTGAGGAGGTATCGGTCCCCGGGGCTGCGACAGTGGCTGGGCGGCCTCCTGCATTGAATTGGAACTAAGTCCTGGGGAAGCGGCAGTCCCTGGAGCTGCGGTGGGCAGGAGGTCCCCCACAATAACATGGCAATATCCCCTGGACTTGGTCCCCGGGGGGCCTCAGAATTGTCAAGCGCCAAAGTGTTGGCAGCCTATCAAATCTCAGCATGAGATCAGAAGGGTTTGCGGATCCTTCGCGTCCCTGTATATACAAATTTTGATTTTGTTTAATTTCTCAAAAACTACTGAACAGATTTACACCAAATACCAAAACAAAAAACAATTGCTCCCCGGGTAGATGGTGGTCCCTGGTGGCCATAAGAGCCTGAGGACGGGGTCCCTGTGCCCCCTCCTTTATTTTGTTATATATTTCAAGTAACTATAACTCGTGCCCTGGGGTAACTAAAACTCGTACCCCCGCCATGCTCAATTTGTTTATGAATAATTTTACAACAAATGTTACCATGATATTATCAATGATGTTTTAAAAGATGTCATGATTGCTGGAATATCTAAGGTAATTAGCAGTGCATGGCGAGGGCGTGAGTTAGAGTTACCTTGGGGCACAATTAATAGTTACTTGGAATAGCTATAACTTTAACCCATGCAGTGTAGGCGTCGGCCACTGGCTGACGCCCACACTACCTGCCTGTTGCGGGTCATGACCAGTGGCAGACACCAGGGAGGATGTTAAAAAATGCTCTGATGCGTTGCATCGGAGGATTTTCTTTTAATGAAAAACCCCCTGGGAGACACGGAAGATCACCCGTGTCTCCCCCCATCTCCCCACCCGCCCCATTGTAACGTCAGCTACTGTCATCACTGTTTGTTTTCTCTGCCGGAGTAGGAAGCGGTTGCAAAGCCGCTTCCTGCACCGGTGGGGAGAACAGCCCCAAACGGCCTTCCTGATGTTCGGGAAGGCCTCGTTTGAAAGGGGAGACTCTCCCCTTTCAAACTAGACCTTCCTGAACCGGTTTCCAGAAAACCCCACTATATTCCAGGGATTTTACTTGGGGGGGTCGGCTCCCTTAGAAAACAGGCCATTAAAGGTAGGTTTACCTGATCGAGCCACCCAGGGGTGTAAAAAAAAAAAAATACAACTGAAGAAAAAAAAATGAAATGGACAAGGGGGCTCGTCTGTGAGCAGGGCAGCCCACTATGGCCCCCAAGGAAACATACAGCTGTAAAAAAAAAATAATAATAAAAAAAAAAATATATATATATATATATATATATATATATATATATACATATATAGATCTATACATAGATATATCTATGTAGATATCTATCTAGATAGATAGATATATCTAAATATAGATATGTATATGTACAGATATGTCCATATATATATATATATAGAGAGAGAGAGAGAGAGAGAGAGATAGCGATCACTTTTGTCAACATGTGTGGTTTCCTGGGGGCTGCGACCGGCCACCAGGAAAACCACACCCAAATATAAAAGTGATATATATATATATACAGTATATATATATATATATATATATATATATATATATATATATATATATATATGTATATATATGCACATACTTCAACTGATGCGTTTCAACTGTAGCTTTTAGGCATCAATAAAAAAATCAAGTAACTCTTGTGATTATGTTTCTGCTAGAAAAGGATCTGACCTTTGTCTAGTGGCAGTTTTGATGCCATAAAGCACAGAAGGTTTATATGCCAACTGAAAGGATCAAAACTGTATTATATGTGAATAGCTGAGTGGATTAGTAAAGCCAGTCATTACCTGCGCTATAATACAAATGAAATGTATGTGTGAGGGGGCTATGGAGAGATGAAATGCACTTTGGGTGGTAGTGAGGGAATCGGAGGAGGAGGTAATGGAGTGGGAGAACCAATAATGATTGTTAGAGTGGGTGCTAGAGGCGCTAAAGACTGTTATGATTGGCATGTGCAAGATGATCTAATAGTGTGTCTTTTTTGCTTGTGTCTTGAGAGAACATGCTGATTGAGGGAAGAAGCGAAGGTAAGGTGACCTCTACTGTTGCAGGTATCACACACACACCCACCAGCAATTTTGTGACTGTCTACATAAGCTAGTGTCTTAGAGCGACAGTTTAGCCAGTAGTAGAGATGGCATCTCGTTGGATGATTGCTGCTCAAGCCCTAACTCGGGTTATAGAGGACAGCTCTAGCATAGGATCAGAGACTGAGACAGCAGATACAGAGACAGCATATGAGGGACAGGGCAATGGCACAGACTGTTGGAGTGATTTTTCTGTCGGAGGAGTCCCAATCGATATCTCCTCTTCCAGTGATTATGAGGGAGGTGATGAGGACAGTTATGCTGTCCCTTCACACGCACAGTCTGTGCAGCGGGACAATAGCGGGTTAGCCCAACACAGAGAGCAGGTGCATGCAGTAGGAAGCACACAGAGAGTGCTCCCCTGGGAGTGCCCCAATTTAGGTCAGCCCCAAATTCCACTGCCCAAATGGTATTGTGGAGACATCAAAATTATCTATCACAAAAAGCTGTTTTTGTAAGACATGCACCTGCGTTTTTAGTCCTGGGCTCGTTGGCCATAAAGGGAAACCTACAAAACCCAGACATGTCTCGAACCTAGACATCCGGGGAAGTCCACAGAGGTGTGCCTTGGGTGGATTCCCCAAAGTTTTCTGACCCAGAATACCCTGCAAAACTGAAATGTTGAATAAAACCAGTGTCAGGAATGGATCACCGCAGGGTCAACAGTTGCCCTCTTGTAAGGACCAACATTGACAGTTGTGTGATCTATTCCTGACATGGGCGCTAGGCCTACCAACACAAGTGAGGTACCATTTGTATTGGGAGACTTGAGGGAATGTTGGGTGGAAGGAAATTTGTGGCTCCTCTCAGATTCCAGAGCTTTCTTTCACCGAAATGTGAGGAAAAAGTGCTTTGCCAAATATTGAGGTTTGCAAAGGATTTGGGGTAACAGATCCTGGTGAGAGCCCCACAAGCCACCCCATTCTGGATTCCCCTAGATGTCTAGGTTTTCTAGGTTTCCTTAGGTGCCCAGCTGAGTTAGAGGCCAAAGACCACAGCTAGATACTTTGCAAAAAACAGGTTAGTTTTCTGTGGGAAAATGTGATGTGTCCACGTTGTGTTTTGTGGCATTTCCTGTTGCGGGCACTAGGCCTACCCACACAAGTGAGGTACCATTTCTTTCGGGAGACTCGGGGGAATGCTGGGTGGAAGGAAATGTGTTGCTCCTCTCAGATTCCAGAACTTTTTGTCACCGAAATGAGAGGAAAAATAGTTTTTTGGGCCAGATTTAGAGGTTTGCAAAGGATTCTGGGTAACAGAACTTGGTGAGAGCCCCACAAGTCACCCCATCTTGGATTTCCCTAGGTGCCTTGTTTAAAAAATGCAAAGGCTTGGTAGATTTTCCTAGGTGCAAGCTGAGCTAGAGATCAAAATCCACAGCTAGGCACTTTCTAAAAATACAAGTGAGTTTTCAATGTAAAAATATGATGTGTCCATGTTGCATTTCCTTTCGCGGGCATTAGGCCTGCCCACGCAAGTGAGGTACCAATTTCATCAGTAGACTTGGGGGAACACAGAATAGCAGAACAAGTGTTATTGCCCCTTGTCTTTCTCTACATTTTTTCCTTCCAAATGTAAGATGGTGTGTAAAAATGAAGTCCACTTGAGAAATGCCCTGTAATTCACATGCTAGTATGGGCACCCCTGAAGGCAGAGATGTGCCAATAACCACTACTTCTCAACACCTTATCTAGTGACCATTTTGGAAATACAAAGGTTTTCTTGATACCTATTTTTCACTCTTTATATTTTAGCAAATGAATTGATGTATACCCCGTATAGAATGAAAACCCACTGCAAGGAGCAGCTCACTTATTTATTGACTCTGGGTACCTAGGGTTCTTGATGAACCTACAAGCCCTATATATCCCCACAACCAGAAGAGTCCAGCAGACATAACTGTATATTGCTTTAGAAAATCTGACATCACAGGAAAAAGTCACAGAGTAAAACATGGAGAAAAATTGCTGTTTTTTACCTCAATTTCAATATTTTGTTATTTCAACTGTTATTTTATGTAGGAAAACCTTGTAGGATCTACACAAATGACCCATTGCTGAATTCTGAATTTTGTCTACGTTTCAGAAATGTTTATCTTTCTGGGATCCAGCATTGGTTTGAGACCCATTTCTGTTACTAACTGGAAGGAGGCTGAAAGCACAAATAAATTATAAAAATGAGGTATGTCCCAGTAAAATGCGGAAATTGTGTTAAAAAATAAGGTGTTCTGATTCAAGTCTGCCTGTTCCTGAAAGGTGGGAAGATGGTGATTTTAGCACCACAAACCTTTTATAGATGCCATTTTCAGGGAAAAAAGCACAACTGTTCATCTGCAGCCCTCTTTCCCATTTAAAAAAAAATAATTAAATGTTTGCTGTATTTTGGCTAATTTCTTGGTCTTCTCCAGGGGAACTCACAAACTCTGGGTACCTTTAGAATCCCTAAGATGTTGGGGAAAAAGGATGCAAATTTGACGTGGATAGCTTATGTGGACAAAAAGTTATTAAGGTCTAAGCGTGAACTACCTCAAATAGCCAAAAAAGGGCTCAGCATTGGGGGGGGGGGGGGGGTCAGCAAAGTTGTTAACAGGTGAATTACTATAGTTTTGTATGAGTACATTCAGAGCTTAACTATAAAGTCGCTCTAACCTTTGGGTTTTTAAGTGAATTTCTATGGTATAATGTCCTTGTAGCCTTTGTTTGTTTCAGTGAATTTCTATAGTTTTATGGACCAAAAGGTAATTTTCATTACTATATGTTAATCCAAACACCACCGTGCACAGCATTTGGCTGTTCGCAGTGCAGTGGGGGTTGACTGAGGCCAACTCCTATAAGCACCCAACTCTGTGCCGTGGATGGCCTTCGGCCGTGCACATTGGGAGTTGGTCGCAGGGACTGGCCTGTGGCCAGGCCCTGCAGCCAATCTCCTATAACCACTCGATCCTGGAGGGGGAAGAGAGAGAGAGATAGAGAGAGAGAAAGAGAGTGAGAGAGAGAAAGAGAGAGAACATGAGACACTGAGAGAGAAAGAGCAATTTAGAAAACAATTTGACAGAGAGAAAATGAGAAAGAGTGACAGAAATAGATTAATCTTTGATGTATATATATTTAAACTTGATATTTCTGGACAATTTGAAAAGAAAAATATTTTTGTCATTTAAAAAGAGTGAAATCACCTTTCAGTATGTAACTTAAATATTTATAGTTGAAAAGAAACTAAAGCAAGAAATTACCACAGACTCATTTTACACTGGAACCCTTAACCTTTAGTATGCTTGTTGGAGACCTTAACCACTAGGCCAGAGGTGTCTCCTTACTGCTCACTCTCCAGACTTCGGTATAACATTCAACCCACAGATTTTGAGGGGAAAAAGAGTTCAATCTTTCATCACTAGGAATGTTTAACAGTCAAAACACTAGAAAATAAACAGACACACTGTCATGAGAAATTAGGATTTGAACCTTCAACCTACTGACAGTCCAAGGCCTTTACCATTAGGCCAGAAGTGACCTTGGTCTGCTGCCCATCAAAACATCACTATAATATTTGCTCCAAACATCTTGTTAAGTCATTGTATGGAGTGATGATTGCAATAACAATCTCTCTCTCTCTTCCATCCCATTATGGATTGAAGAGAGAAAGAGAGAGTGCCAGGACTGTGTGGGGGACTCAAGGCCTCCGTGCCCTAGCCGGCTCCTGCGGCAGCCAGTATTGCTCCAACAAGCAGAGAGCTGCAATAAATAGCAGCTCCCTACTTGCAGGAGCAATGTTTTCATTTTTTTTCAAACAGATGAAAACTCTGCTTTCTGTAAGCAGGAGCTGTTTGACAGCTCCCACTTGCAGAAAGCTGAGTGTTTGCTCTGACTTAGAGGGAGCTGTCATAGTGCCCGTCAAGTGAGAGCAAACAGCTATGTCCCAGGTGTGGGCAACGCAGGACATAGCAGGATCTGGCCCTGGAGAGAGGTGGTCGCCAGAGCCATCTATGGCTCTTCGAGGGGGCCACGCGGCCCCCTCCAATGATTCAATGAGCCCCAGGGAATTCGTAGTCCCCAGACCACCTATTTTATATAAAATACAGCCCAGAGCTGCAGGGGACTTGGTGGCCCCTCTGCATTTAATTAGTTATTAGCCCTGGGGAGGTGATGTCCCCAGGGCTGCATGGGGCCTGGTGGCCCCCCACATTTAGTTAGTTCTTTGCTCCTGGGAGGTGGTGGTCCCCCGGATTGTGGGTGGGTGGGCACCCCTATACATTCCATTTCAATATGAGCCCCGAGAAGGTGGAGGTCCCAGGGGCTGCTGAGGGCTTCATGGACCCTTGACAATCATTTTCATCAAGGTCCCAGAGAGGTGGTGGCCCTTGGGGCTGCTAGAGGGCCACATGCCCTCAACATTCATTATACCTAAAACCCCAGGGAGGTGATGGTCCCAAGGCGCATGGCCACCTGCACTCATTTTAGTTTATAGCCCCACACGAACCCTTCGGGCCTCCAGATATCTATATTTATGTGGTCAGGCCATGCGACCAACCCCACCACTCACAGCCAAAGGCCTTGCACGTCAGTGGTTGGATTGACGTATAGTAATTAAAATTGAATTATGTTTAAAAAACATAGAAATTCACCGGAAAATAACAAAGATCACAGGAAGACTATAGTTAGGTTCTGAATTTACTCATAAAAAAACATAGAAAGTCAGGTCTGTTCAGTTAGTTTACAGTTAGAGTTATTTCAAGTAACTGTAACTTGTGCCCTAAGGTAACTATGTTGTGCCTTAGCCATGCACAGCTAATTACTCCACATATTATGTCAGTGATGATATCTTCTATGGCATCTTTGATATTATCACTGCAACATTTGCAAAACAATTATTGATAAGAAAACTGGGCATGGCGAAGGCCCTAGTTATAGTTACCTTAGGGCCTGAGTTATAGTGACTTGAAATAACTATTTATAACTGCTGAATCTCTATGGTTTTGTATGAGTAAATTCAGAACCTACCTATAATGTCACTGTCACCTATATTTATTTATATATATATATATATATATCTATATATATATATATATATATATATCTTCCAAACAAAGCAAGCCAAGGATTCCGAGGTGCACTATCAGCTGGTGCAAGGCAGGAGAGTTGGCTGAACCCTCAATAATGTATGTAAGCAAAAAATGATTGCCACGCACTCCGCTCAGCCACAAAGTGAGTTTAAGTGGTTTTATTCGATGCAGAAAAAAGAGAACAACGCGTTTCGACTTTGCAGTCTTCTTCTTAGTTCTACAGTCCTTTCTCTAACAGATCTATTTATACTGTCTATCTTACAAACCAATCCAATGCATTCTGGTTACGATAGTTCAATTATACAATGTAAAGATTTCACTAAGTTTATACTAAATTTAATGAATTCAAAATTTGTCATCCTCATGAAACAATATTTATAATACAAGAAGTAAATTTGCTACTTAGAAAACTGATTGTCATAAATTAGAGTAAGAACCAAATAATTATAAATGATAATTCTACAATAATCAGGAATTAGAATTACACTAATTAACTTACTTTTTCTGTATATAACTTACATACGATAAGCAAATTGTTAGTGAATAATCATTGAGGTTAATTTTGAGGTTTATTTTATTATGAATCAAATGAAATGACTGATTATTGTAGAATTATAATTTATAATTATTTGGTTCTTTCTCTAATTCATGACAAACCACTTAAACTCACTTTGTGGCTGAGCGGAGTGCCTGGCAATCATTTTTTGCTTATATATATATATATCTTCCTCCAGGAAACTGGAGGAAGAGAAGCAAAAAGTGCTACAGAAGACCAAGAAGACCACCATGACAGGTCTGAGATACATATATCTATATCTATATCTATATCTATCTATCTATATATATATATATATATATATATATATATATATATATACACATATATACATATATGTGTGTGTATATATATATATATATATATATATATATATATATATATTCAAACCAATTCAGTCCTCTCACTGCCCGCTCTCCAGCTGGTGCTTGCATCAGGGACGGACCATATCCCTGCAATTAATTTACTTCAAATAAAGCAGCAGATATATATATATATATATATATATATATGTATATATATATAGAGAGAGAGAGAGAGATATATAAAGATATATATATATATCGCCTGTCAGCCTTAAGGTGGTCTTCTGCCACACTTTTTGATTTTCTTTCTCCATTTTCCTGGACCTTTTTATATTGGCCTTAGGACTGCTAACCAGCGATAAAGTGCTTGCGTTCACTCCCTTAAAACATGATTAAATTGGCTGATATCCAATTGGCATATTTAATATCTATAAGTCTTTTGCAGAGTGGCACACCATAAACCCAGGGCCTGTAAATGAAATGCTGTCAGTGAGCCCACAGTACCTATTGTGCCAACCACTTAAGATGTACCTTAAAGTATGACCCAGGCCTGCCACTGCAGCCGTAATGCAGTTTTAAACTGCCATGTCGACTTGGAAAGATCTCCCTTGCCAAGCCTAAAACTCCCATTTTAATACATATGTCACCCTTAAGATAGGCCTTAGGTCGCCCCTAGGGCATGATGCATTGTAATTGAAAGGTAGGACATGTTTTTTTTTGTTTTCCATGTTCTGATAGTGAAAAACCCCTAAGTTTGTTTTTGACTACTATGCGGCCTACCCCTCCTAAAGGATAGCATTGGAGATTCCTTATTACATTTCATAATCTATAATTTCCAGTAGGACTCAGCTATGTCATGTTTAGTGTCTTTGGAATTGTGATGAAAACCCCTATTTAATGGTAAGGTCAGGGTTTTTATTACAATTTTGAAACTGCCTCTTTTAGCTGCCATTTTTGTGTCCTTAGCCCTTTTGTGCCTGCAGGCTGTTTTTGGTCACATGACTAGGTGTGACTGACAGTGTGACTTTGTGAATTCCTCCCAGACAGTAACACAATAGAGGGATTAGGTTTGCCTAAATGGGCTATCTTCTGGCAGGATAGGGAGGCGGTGCAAAGCAATGTCCCAATTGCAACTGAATAGGGAGTGTTCTGCCTGAACACAAAGGACATATCACCTCTACATTTTTACTGGTGCTAGTTTGGAGTCAGGGCAGGGAAGGCAGGATGTCTCATGCACTTCAAAGCCACAGTGTAGAAGTGTCTCAGTCCTTCCAGGAAGATGGCACTGGGGTTTAAAAATTGGCCTACAGGCACCCGTTCTTCAGTTCACTCATGGACCTGCAGAAGGGCTCTCAGCGGACTGCCTACTGCTGTGACCTGCTGTGCATTCTGTAACACTGCTTTCCTGTACATGGAGGGACTATTTTGTTTCCTCAAGAACTGTCTTAAACCCTCAGATACCAGATCTGCTTTTGAGCCCTATATCTTAAACTTTCCCCAGGACTACCAGAGTGCCTCCAAGGGCTAGTTTGCTGGCCACCTGTTCAGATATGCAGGTACACAAAAGCTCCCACCATCTTGAACCAGCATTTGGAGCTAGCTTGAGTGTGATCTGAAACCCCTTGAGGATTTAGAAAATCTTTGACCCAAAGCAGCTGTGAGAACCAGGTGGAGACCAGGACCATCCTGCTTGCCTATCTGCCCAAGGTGACTGGTCCGATTGACTTTATGGCTTTACCTACTACGATATTATCCGCAGCAGCAAATCTTGTTCAGCGGTACTTCACCAAAGGGTTATCCAGCCTCTGGAATTGTATTCATGTACAGTCCTCTGCCTAGTTCCGTTGGAGATTTCTGCCTTCCAAAAAAGACACTAATGCCCACATTTATACTTTTTGCTGCAAAACTGTGCTAAGACAGTTTGGCGGCAAAATGTTTAGCGCCGGCTTGCGTCATTTCACAACGCTAGCCGGGTGCCTTATTTATTGAATGGTGCAAGCCGGCGTTAAATTTGGGTTAGCATCTTAAAAAAAATGCTAGCCAGGTGGCGGTGGCGGTAGAGAAGGAGGGCGTTATGCATCAGAAAAAATGATGCTAGTCTGGTTAGAAGCAAAATAATGCCTTTAACCAGACTAGAGCCATTTTCTGGCACACAACCACCAAAAACATTACTCCTGTCTTAGGAAAGGCAGGAGTCATGCCCACCACCCCAATGGCCAGCACAGGTGACAAGTGTCCCCTGGGCATGGCCATTGCACCCTGTGCCATGCAGGGGACCCCAAGTTAGGACCCCCGATGGCAAAAAAAATATAGAAAAAAAATTCTTACCCAGACTTACCTAGGATGGGGTCCACCATCCTCCAGTGCCCCTCTGTTTGGGGTAGGGGTGTTAGAGAGACAAACCTGAAGTTTAAAAAGAGATTTATTACAGACTCAAGGCCAGACTTTCATAAATGTGTCTCAAAACATGATATCTATCTATCTATCTATCTATCTATCTATCTATCTATCTATCTATCTATCTATATATATATATATATATATGTATATATGTATATATATACACACACATATATGTATATAGGAAAGACAGGAGTCATGCCCACCACCCTAATGGGTAGCACAGGGGACAAGTGTCCCCTGGGCCTGGCCATTTCACCCTGTGCCATGCAGGAGGCCTTAAATTAGGGCCCCCAATGGCACTTAAAAAAAAATACTTACCAATACTTACCTGAGATGGGGTCGGCCATCCTCTGGTGTCCCTCTGGTGTGGGTGTGGGTGTTCCTGGGTCTTGGGGAGGAGACCCTGTGGACCCATGGAAATGGGTCCACAAATCCCCCGACGCCTGGTCTGTCCCAGGCGTTAAATAATGATGCTAAGCAAGCTTAGCAAGATTATTTAGCCCCTCCCCCCACCCGTGCATCATTTTAGCACGGGGGATAAATATGGGGCTTTGGGAATAGCACCATTTTTTGGATGGGAACACCTACCTTGCATCTCATTGAAGGAAGGTAGGTTCACTCATCCAGAAAATGGTGCAAACTCCTATATTTTGACGTTAGACATGTCTAACGTCAAAATATAAATATGGAGTTAAGGTTGCATCAAATTTGAGTTAAAAAAATGGCGCAAATTTGGCTTAAAAGGAGAATAAATATGGGCCTAAGTCCAAACATAGAAATCTGCACTGCTGCTTTGACATATGCTCCGCTATGATGACACTTGTTTTTCGGACATCTGCAGCAAGCCGCTTTGTCCCTGACAAACTTTACTTTTTTAGAACATTTTTTCTTAAAATGTATTCTGTGCCCGAGGATAAGCACTGACCGTGCTTAGTCCACTTCTTGTATCCGAACCACGCTCCAACCAGGTCAGCCATATTTTTTTACTTTGACCCAACTTCATGCAACTAGTTGTCAAAGGCTGATACTTTGATCTTTTAGGTGCTAGTTTTCACTAAGAACTTTACAAATTCATGACTCTGGTTATACTGATTGGATTTTTGGCTTTTTGGTGTCAAATAATTTATTAAAACTCTTTTTTTCTGAATGGTTGTGAGATTTTTCTTGTATGCTATTTTAAATTTATTACTGTTTGTGTGCTGCATAAATATTTAACACATTGCCTCTAAGATGACCCTGACCTATTTTTGTGGCAAGCTACCCAGGGTTAAGCACATGTTAATTTAGTGACTTTTTATGGTTTATCATCAAAGGGATTATGGCTATTGCTCGACCAGGGATCACACCCCAGCCCAATTTCTCACACTGGTGTTCAGCGGTGTGGATTGGGACTTCTGTGCAATACAATACAGTGATTTCTGTAACACAAAATTCCAGGTAAATAATATTGTACCAACTTTTACAATTTTCATTAGTTTTCCATTAGCTATTTTTCTTTCTTTTATTAAATTTAAGTACCCTACCCTCCTATTTTACCATGGAGATGGAGCTGATAAATACTGACATTGTCATTAGGCCTGAGCTGCAATGACTCTGTCAGGGAAGGGGTCTGAATGTGGGCAGGAACACTTCCAAAGTGGATCTACAGATAGCCCTCTGGGCCTATGAGGAAGTTAAGAGGTTGCAGGCGGCAACAGTAGAGGATGAACCTAAGCAGAAGATGGACTTGAATGACTGTGAGGGTCAGCACCAATAGAGGAACTCTGAGCTGCAGGGAGAACCCAACTGCCCCCTGAGATCAATCAGGATACCCAGGATGGGGCAGGGGGCAGTGTATCTTCCAAAGACCTGTCCCCAGAGGAGTTGGCGGACAGGGGGAGGAGAGGAAGCTCAAGCTGCTGCTTGCTAAATTAAAACTGGAGATTGAGGAGAAGAAGGCTGGGAGGACCTTGCCAGAGAAAACATTTTAGGCTAAGAGAGCCTTGGCTAACAAACAGCTACTATTGGAGCATGAGAAAAACATGAAGGAGCTGGAGCTAAAGAAGCTAAAGGGAAGGCAACCTTCAGAGCCCAGCTTTGATGGTGGCAGCATACCAACATTTTCTGCTGGAGTGGTGAAAGTCCTCATACCAGAGGTGCTGGTACCTAGCTGTGTAGTGGAAGATGATGCAGACAAGTGGTTAGCTGCATATGAAGTTGCTTTCAGGATACACAAGGTCCCAGACGAATAATGGGGGGGGAGTAGCATGCCCACAGAAGGGACGGACACACTTACACTAGCAGCAGAGGATCAGACAAAGTACATCCCCGTTAAAGCTATCCATGTTGCTTAATTTGGCCTGTCCCTGAGAAGTACAGTCGGAGGTTCTGGGACAGCCACAAACTCCCAAACTAGCTCTGGGTGTCATTTTGAGGGAGCACATGCTCAATATTTGTTTTACAGAGCTGCGTAAACACAAAGTAAATAGCTGGTTTACTGTTCCCAGGAAGCTTGCTGAGGAGGCAGACCTCTGAGTCAGCACCAGAGTGTCTAGAAAGGTGTATGGAGGGGACTCCCAAAATGATGGTCAGGGACTCAAACAGAAGAAAGAGGTAGACATAAAAATAAAACTAAGGAGTTCTCTCAAGGCTCCCAAAACAGTTCTCAGGAGAGAGGGTCCCAATACCAATGTAGCCACCAATCTGGCCACCAGAAGAAAGACTTCATAGGCAGAATACTGGAAAGTTTTCCCAAGGTGCTATGAGTGCTACCAATATGGGCTTGTCAAGGGAGTTTCCAAGTGCTCCAAGAGACACTGCCTCCAAGTGGTGGGCACTCACAGGGGTTGGCCAGTATAATTGTTAGAGCTGGAATCCGTGGCGTGGTCTCCCCTGTCTCTTTTGCCTTTACTGTCTATGTTTTGACTGTGTGCTGCACTCCGTTTTTGCTGTTTTTAGTACTCTGGGCACTTTGCCACTGCAGACAAGTGCTAAAGCGCAAGTGTTCCTGTGTAAATTGTATGTGTGATTGGCTTTTCCATGATTGGCCTATTTGATTTACTGGTAAGTCCCTAGTAAAGTGCTCTAGAGGTGCCTAGGGCCTGTAGATCAAATGCTACTAGTGGCCCTGCTGCACTGGTTGTGCCACCTACCTGAGTAGCCATGTAAAAAGGACCCTGCAGTGTCGGTGTATGCAGTTTTAAACTGGCAATTTGACCTGCAAGTGTACCCACTTGACAGGCCTAAACCTTCCCTTTTTATACATGTAAGGCACCCCTAAGGTAGGCCCTAGGTACTCCTGTGGGCAGGGAGCAGTGTATGTTAAAGGTGGGACATATACTGATGTGAAATACTGACAAAATTGTTTTTTACCGTAGCAGGCCTTTCTCTAGGTTAACATGGGGGCTGCCTTTAAATATCTTTTAAGTGCAGTTTCCCTTTGAGAGCAGATGGAAATATGGAGCTTGGTTTCTCTGAACTCACAATTTAAAAAGACATATTTTGGTAAAGTTGGTTTTTAAATTGTCAGTTTAAAAATGCCACTTTTAGAAAGTAGGCATTTTCTTGCTTAAACCATTCTGTGACTCTATCTGCTTGTGTATTCCATGCCTCGGTCAGACTGACACTTGGGATGTTTGTGAATCCTCTCTAGACAGTGACACAAAGGGAACTGGGGTGTAGTCTGCATATTCTGATGGGCCATCTTTGCTAAAGTGGAGGGAAGAATAGTCACTTATACCTGAATGAGCTTTGCCTGCTCTCACACATTGTAGTCTTCAACCCTCTGGTAAGTGTCTGGAGCCAGGCCTGGGCTAGGCAGGATCCTGTGAACAACAGAGACTTTCCTTTGAAGTGTGCCTATTTCAAAGGCAGAAAAGGCGTATATGTAGTGGACCCAAAACCCCAGATCTTTAGATTACTTATGGAATCAAGAGGAATCTTTGCCAAGAAGAAGAACTGAAGAGCTGGAGGAGGAGTACTGCCCCTTTGCCTGTGACTATGCTTTTTCTGGGTTGGCCTGCCGTTGCTTCTGTCTGAAAGAGTACAAAGACTGGACCTTGTGGTATATTCCTGCTTGTAAGGAATCTCCAAGGGCTTGGATGGAGCTTGCCTCCTGTTTTGAAGTCTCAGGGCCATCAAAGATTTCCGCTGCCAGAACCTGGACTCTCTGCTGAGGCTCCTACCCTGCCAAATGGTGCCCTATCCAGTCACTGGCCCCTTGAGAATTAAAGTTGCAGAACAAGAACTGAAATCCACGCACAGAACACAGTGCAGGGAAAATTCCACCTGCATCGTGGCTGGGAGATCGATGCATCATGGCTGGAGAAATCATGCAACACCCGCTTGCAGCTACTGATAACGACGTAAACCCCAAGCAGCACGGTTTTTCAACACTATGCAGTCGGATTTCTCACGCATTATCACTGTGCATCAAAAATCAGCACAAGCCTGCACGGTTCCGAGTCACCCATCCGGAAATCAACACAACGCTTTCTTGTGGGAGAGAAAAATGACCCATCGCCGACCCGACCAGAGAACAAACGATGCACGGCCTCACTTGCAAGTAAGGAATAGACGCATCGCTGACTTTCCTGATGCACGCTCACCTGTGCGGCTTTATTTTTTATGCAAACCAGGTACTTTGTGTAACAACAACGTTTCCATTGATTTCTATGGAGTAAGACTCTTTTAATTTTTACAAATTCATATCTTGACTTGTGTATGTTGGATTTTTGTCATTTTGGTCTTGTTTGATTTAGATAAATATTGCCTGTTTCTAAACTGGTGTGGTGTCCATTGTGTAGTGTTTTCACTGTATTACTGTATGTGTTGGTACACTTTGCCTTTGAGATAAGCCTGACTGTTTGTGCCAAGCTACCAAGGGAGTGAGCAGGGGTTATCTTAAGTGTGCATCTCCTTTGCCCTGACTAGAGTGAGGCTCATTGCTTGGACAGAGTGCAAACTGACTGGCAGCCAGAGACACCATTTCTAACAGTAACACTTGGGGATAAGATGGCTCCAGTTAGAGTGATTAGAGAGGTTACTCCAGTGTCCCTGGGTGACAAGAACATGGTGCCCAAAGTCCAGATTCCCACCAATGCTACAAAATATAGGCAGTGGGTCACCATCAATGGGCAGAGGTCGGAGGATCTGAGGGAAACAGGAACCAGTATGACTACTGCCAGGTATCATCTGGTGTCCTCAGAGCAGGTGATGCCCAATACATTCCACCAGGTTGTAGGAGCAGAAAACTCAGAGAGCCACTACCTTGTGGCTCTGATTCCCTTCAAATGAGGGAGGGTCCCAGGTCTCCTATGATCCCTGCCATACCATGGACTGTCTGTTAGTGAATGGCCTGGAGCACGCTACCTGAAAGAAAGTGGAGATCTTCTCACACCTGGAAATGTTAGGGTTACCTGAGTGGATCTGTGTGACCACCAGGTCAATGGCTGTCCAGGAGAGAGTCAAGAGGGTCAGGAGCCTGGAAGAATGGCCCAGAGAGCTGCAAGTAAAGGGAGGGCAAAGGGCATGGGAACCAGCCTCTAAACATGTCCCAGTACAGATGGATGGAGTCCTGAAACAGGTTCCCCTGAGCCTACCAGAGAGTACATTACCTCCATTGGTGACCTGCTGGGGGGCAAACAGAACAGGGTCCAACCAGGGAGGAGTTGTGCGAGGCATAGAAGGAGTACTTACCCCTTAGGGGCCTGAGGTGGTAATCTGAAGCCAAGACAGCTTGTTGCACCTCTGGAGATCATCTCATATATTAGGAAAATGACCTGCTGTATATGAGCCTAAGGCTCATGAGTGTGTGGCAACTCATGTGTTAGTAGTTTCCCAATGTCACAGGACCTTCCTACTGGGGCTGGCTCATGAGATACCCCTCGTAAGACATGTGGAGCAGGACAAGACTTTTGCCAGGCTTGTCACCCGCTTCTATTGGCCCCGGAAGATGACAGCCTCTAATGCATTCTTTAGGACTTCTCTCACCTGCCGGGCAAGGGAGAAGACTGGAAAAAAACAAAAGGCTACCTTGAGTCCCATGTGTGTTGCTGGTACACCCTTTGAGAGGCTGGCTGTTGATATGGAAGGACCCTTGAACCTCAAGTCAGACTTAGGCAACAGGTTTATCCTTGTCTTGGTGGACCATGGAACTAGGTACCCAGAGGCCATTCCTTTTAGAAATGTAACTGGTCTTGTAGTGGACAGGGCCCTGATGAAGATATTTACTAGAGTGGGCTTCCCCAAAGAAATGGTGTGAGACAGGGTTACGAACTTCATGTCTGTGTACATGAATTCTTTGGAGAAGGAGTGTGGGGTTATCTCTAAATTCACCACACCCTACCATCCAAAAACCAGTGGGTTTATTGAAAGGTTCAACAAGAACTTTGAAGGCATGATTATGGGCCTGTCTGAGACCATGAGGCAGAAGTGGGATGTCCTATTACCATTCCTCCTTTTTGCTTACAAGGAGGTACCACAGACAGGATTATGCTTTAGCCCATTTGAACTTCTGTATGATCACCTTGCCAGGGGCCCTCTTAATCTGGCCAAGGCGGCAGGTGGGAGCAAGCTCCAAAGATAACCCCCCAGTGTGTGGTTAGCTACATGATAGCCCTGATGATCCAGATGGCCAAGTCCTGGAATAAGGCTTCTGAGAACTTAGAGGTTAGCTAAGTGGTAATGAACCAATGACCAATGACCAAATGGCTGCCATGGTGGAATTCCAGCCTGGATAAAAAGTGTGGGTGTTGAAGCCAGTGGAGCACAGTGTTCTCCAGGACTAATGGATTGTAGACTATGAGGTGATAAAGAGAAAAGGTGAACCAACCTACCTGATGGACCTCAAGATCCCCAGAAACACCTTAAGGGTCTGAGGTCACCATGCTGCTGGTGACTGATGATAAGGAGGAGGGTGGGGAGGTTGGCAACCTCTTCACTACGCTGACCTCCGCGCAGCAGAGGGACTGTAGCCAGTTACTAGAACAGATTTCCACCTTATTTTCCCTTATTCCAAGGCTTAGACACCTGTGTACCCACAATATTGTCACTGGGGACAGCCTGTCTATTAAAAATAAAATGTACAGACTGCCTGATAAGGTGAGGGTCAGCATCAAACAAAAGTCCCAACGATGCTGGAATTTGGGCCATTGAGGCCCCAAGTGGTCCCTAGTCTAGACCTGTGGTGCTGATATCAAACGTGCCCCTCTGGGCACCGGCCGAGACCTTAGGTTCTGTGTTGACTACAGAGGACTCAACTCAGTCCCCAAGACTGATACACACCCCATCTCCCAAGTTGATGAGCTCTTTGATAGGCTAGGGGCTGCTGAGTTTCTGAGCACTTTTGATTTTACTTCCTGGTACTGGCAGATTACCCTTACTGAGGGGGCTAAAGGGAGGTCAGCCTTCTTTACCCCAGAGGGTCACTTTCAATTTAAAGTGATGCCCTTTGGAGTGAAGAATTCCTGTACCACCCACCTTCTAAAGGCAGGTGAACCAGGTATTAGCTGTGATGGAGGCTTTCAATGCTACTTATTTAGGTGACATAGGTGTCTTCAGCAACAGCTGGTAGGACCACCTATTTCACCTGCAGCAAATGATTCAGGCTCTGCAACATGCAGGCCTGACTAGCAAGTCTGGTATGTGCCTGATAGGGCAGGGGTCCTGTGACACTTTGAGATGGGGTAAGATGGAGCCCCACCAGGCTGCAGTACAGACTATTGTAGCCTGGCCTGGCCTGGCCTGGCCTGGGAGCCCCAAAAAACTCTAACAGAGGTGGGGGGTATTCCTAGGCCTCACTGGGTTTTACAGGATGTTTGTCAAAGGATATTGCACCGTTGTTGCCACCTTGACTGAACCGACTTCCAAGGAGCAGCCCAAGAAGGTGATCTGGACAGAGGCTTGTCATAAAGCCTTTCACTCCCTAAAACAGTCCTTGTGAATAGCCCCGGTGCGGAAACCCCTGACTTTTCCCAGGAGTTCCTTGTCCAAACAGATGCCTTAGACCATGGTATAGTGGTGGTCTTATCATAGCTAAATAAGGAGGGACAAGACCAACCTGTAACATTCCTCTCTGGGAGGCTACTTCCCAGGGAACAGAGGTAGAGTGCTACTGAGAGAGAAGTCCTTGCTGTGTTTTGACACTGAAGAAGGTGAGACAATACTTGCTTGGGGCTCACTTTTTTGGTTCAGGCAGACCACATGCCTCCTCAGGGAGCTCATGCAAATGAAAGGTGAGAATCCAAATTATTATGGTGGTCCATCTCCCTACAGTGAATGGACTTTATGGTGTAACACAATTCTTGGTCAGACCACTCCAATGTTGATGGTCTCTCTATCTTTTTCTGCCTTAGTGAAGAAAACTCCCAGGGGCCGAGGTTGCTCTCCTCTCCTTCAGTTGGGGGGCACATGTTAGACCTGTTATCTTTAGGGTGGTCTTCCCCCAAACTTCTTGACTCTCTTCCTCCATTTTGCTCCACTTTGTTTTTGTTGGCCATGTACTGTACCACTGCCAACCAGTGCTAACATGATTGAGCTCACTCCCTTAAACCATGGTTTAAAATGGCTGATACACAAATTAGGATGTTTAATTAGAATGATTGATAAACTTATATGTTCCTCGTAAAGTAGTATACCATATATCCAGGGCCTGTAAATTAAAGGCTACCAATGTGCCTGCAACACCTATTATGCCATCCAGTTAGCTAGCACCTCAAAACAAGTCCCATGCCAACCACTGCAGTCTGAAAGCAGTTTTAAACTGTCATGTCAGCTTGGCAATAAAACCCCCTTGCCATACCTTAAACTTCCCGTCTATTACATATATGCCATCCAAAAGGTAGGCTCCAGGTAGCCCTTAGGGCAGGGTGCATTGTAATTACAAAGTTGGACAAGTACTTTCAAGTTTTACTTGTCCTGGTAGTGAAATACACCTAAATTCATTTTCACTGCCTACCCCTCCCATAGGATAACATTGAAGATTCCTTATGCTATTTAAAAAGCTGTAATTTCCAATTGGACAAAGGTAGTTACCTCATGTTTGGTGTCTTTGGAATTGTAATGGAAATCTATATTTAATGATAAAGTCAGGTTTTTGAGTACAGTTTTGGAAATGTTGCTTTTAGAAAATTGGCATTTTTCTGCCCTTAACCCTTTTGTGCCTGCAGCCTTTTTGAGTAACATGACTGGGTATAATTGACAGCTAGACTTTGTGAATTAATCCAGACAGTTGCATAAGAGAAGGTATGCCTATTGAGCCATCTGATGGAGAATGGAGGTGGAGCTGAGCACAGCCATATTGCAACTGAAATGGCAGTGCTCTACCTTTACACAGAGGACATATCACCTCCACCTTGTCACTGCTGACAGCTCAGAGCTAGGGCAGGGGAGCCAGTATGTATGTTTCAATCACAAATATGTGTTTGTTGTATAAGTTTAATTGAAATTACTATAACTACCACAATGCCTCATTTTTGGTTTGGATTAAAAATTGAGACTGTGACTTTCATCAATTTGTGTTATCTTACATATTTTCACATACAGTAAAGTGTAATGTTTCTATCAATCTCCATATTATGCCATGTTGTGAAATGTGATGTTGTTTTATTGTGTATATTCTCTTCTACTTGATATCTAAATGATTTGATGGTTTCTGTCTCACTGATCAAATAATTACTTTTCAATGTTCATATGATGACTAATACAATTCACACTACAAAGTTGTTCCATTTTCAGATCATTAGCCTGCTAGGCCTTTGAATGGTTCCGTACATTTCTCCACTCTATTGCGTTGAGCAGAAATTCTACTACATAACAAGTATAGGTCATGTTCTCTAACATTTCAGAACATCATTTTACATGCTATTCGGAAGATGTTTGTGTGTATTGTAAACTGCAACGTAAGTCAGTAACAAACAAATGAAAGGTATAATAATGACATCAATTGTCTTTCACCTTTTACCTTGCTTAATTTTTTCTCTCAAATTAAATTGATGTACAACCCAGACTTCCATTTTCTTTAAATTTAATTTATCATAGGTTTAACTCCCTGAGCAACTGGACCCACATCTGCCACAACAGCAGAGGATACCTCCACCCCAGACCAGGAACAAGCCTTTAGTGAGGATTCCACTCCTGCAAGTCCAGATGATGAGGAGCAACCTGATCTATCTGGTCTGCCTGGATAGACAGCTCCACTGAGTCTCAACCAGTCCACAAATATACCACCCATCCCAGTTGTTAGATATCACTCCTTGGGTACTTCCACTTCCTGTGCCCAAAAGACCACCACATCAATCTTGTGCCCCCTCCCACTCCTGGCTGCCGTTGATCCAACACCAGAACCACCACCACCTCCAGTTCAGCCAGGACCCATTTATATGGGGCACACTGGGTCAAGGGCACAGGGTAGTGGGGTTAGGTTCTGTAGGAGAGAAGCTGTGGGCCAGCAAAGTGAGACCACTGAGTTCGCTGTCAGTCAGGCCACCATCAACCAAGTCTTCTGAGCCATCAGTCCCACAACATGATGGGTCAGGTACCCTCTGAGCTCTGGGAGATGAAGAAGATCAATCAGTCAATCAATCAATCAAGGATTTAGAGAGCACACTAATCACCCGTTAGGGTCTCAAGGCGCTGGGGGGGGAGCTACTGGTCGTAGAGCCATGTCTTGAGGCATTTCCTGAATGTCAAGAGTTCTTGGGTCTGGCGAAGGTTGAGTGGTAGGGAGTTCCAGGTCTTGGTGGCTAGGTGAGAGAAGCATCTTCCTCCGGCGGTGGTGTGGCGGATGCGGGGGATGGAGGCCAGGGCGAGGCTGGCGGAGCGAAGATTGCGGGTGGGGGTGTGGAAGGTGAGTCGGTCGTTGAGGTAACACCTGAACACCAATTTGGGCTCCCTGATTGAGGGGCTCCACGATTGTTATCACCATATGTGCAGGGCTTTTTCAGTACCATCTTCCCCTGTCTGTGGTCCCTCAACATCTGGCTAAACTTAATCTGCTTCAGCCACAGACAGAGAGGCCCTGACACATGAGGAAACACCTGCACCTACCTCAGTCACAGCAACTGTGGGTCCACCAGTCGCCCTCAGGAGGGGACATTCATCTGGACCAGCAGGAGAAGTAGGTAGGACCTCCACCACCACTAGCAAGAGATGTAGGACCTAAGGCCCATATTTATACTTTTTGACACAAATCAGCGGTAGCGCAGATTTGCGTCAAAAAGTTTAACGCCGGCTAAGGCCATTCCAACGCACCAGCCGCGTGCCTTATTTATGGAATGACGGTAGCCGGCGCTGCGTCCTGGTTAGCGTCAAAATAAATGACGGTAACCGGGCAGCGGAGGCAAAGGGAAGACTTGGGGTTGTGCGCCAAAGAATGATGCAGGTCAGGTTAGAGTAAAAAATATTGGCTCTAACCTGACTAGTGCCATTTTTTGGCGCACAACCCCCATGGAAATGACTCCTGTCTTAGCAAAGACAAGAGTCATGCCCCCCTGCCCAATGGCCATGCCCAGGGGACTTTGGTCCCCTGGGCATGGCCATTGGGCACAGTGGCATGATAGGGGGCCAAGAAAGGCCCCCCAATACCACTTAAAAGAAATAAAAAAAAATACTTACCTGCTCTTACCTGCAATCACTAAAGATGGGTACCCCCATCCATGGGTGTCCACCAGGGGTGGACGAGGGTGGCAGGGGGTGTCCCTGGGTGCAGGGAAGGGCACCTGTGGACTGCTTCCATGGTTTCCCACCATGGAAATGAGCTCACATGTCCCCTAACGCCTGCCCTGACACAGGCGTTAAAAAATGGCGCAAATGTGGCTTTGCACCATGTTCTAAGGCCCGCCTCCTCCTGTGCATCATTTTAACGCCGTAGGATAAATAAGGCGCATATGCTATAGAGTCATTTTTTGCAAGGGAATGCCTACCTTGCATGTCATTAGCGCAAGGTAGGTTTCCATGTACAAAAAATGGCTCACACTCCAAAACTTTGGCGCTAGACAGGTCTAGCGACAAAGTGTACACATGGAGTTAAGTTTGCGCCAAATTTGCACCAAAATAAATGACGCAAATCTGGAGCAAATAGAGTATAAATATGGGCCTAAGTTTCTCCAGTGTGTGACTACCACTTAATCTGTGGACTATTTTTTGGACACATTTACCATTTTTATGGCAAATGTATTTTGTACATTGAACTTCAAAAATGTTGGCTCTAAAATAATTGTTTCATCCACCATGATTGATGCAAGGAATTTCCTATTTCTCATTCATAGTTTTAAATTCATGCCCATTTTTTTATTCAATACATCCAAAACATCACACAATCAAAGACAGGTATTGTATGTCTTGGTTCAATTTGGCACAATTGTATATTTCAGTATGCATGTTGAAAAGGTACTATCAAAAAGATTGTTAATGCATCATTAAATATCTTGCAGTTAAAGCTTTTCTAATTGTTGATAAATCCAAAAAAAAAGCCAAAACTCACCCATCAAAATGAAAGATTGTATTAGCTTGGAATAAAAAAATGTTTTCCATATTTTAGAAATACATAATTAACCGTGCATTATCACCATGCTGCAGGCTATATTCACATGAACAGTTCCATACTTTGACACCATGGAAAAACGGGCTAGGTCCTGAGAAATCATAATAAATAGGTAACCCATTATAGATTCATGTCATCAGCTGGACCCAGATCTTCTGTCTCACAGTAGGAATGTTGGAATGTCACAACCAACTTTCAGTCTTGTGCCACAAGAAGCACTATCTTCAATGATGAGACACACCAACAGATTCATACAGTATCCTCCAAAATGAGATTTTAGCCAGTGTGAAGGGAGATTTATATGTCTTGCCTCACCTAACATATGTGGTTAGAGCTATGTAACAGCACATATTGCCTTGGTGACAATATTTTACAAAAAACAAGTCTAATGCAATCTTCAAAACTTTAATTCAATCACTGTGCAAGTTGTCTACGTACAAGATATGTACATTCAAAATGTGTGTGTGTGTCCTACCCAGGATCAAACCATGTTCACTTAGTACTTCTCAACACCAGCATACAACTGCAAATGTCACAACTTTAAAATGTCCAAATGAAGATGGCATGGTGAACAAACCTAACAAAGATCAATAAAGAATAATGTTACATTTTATATATACATTTCAAAATAGACACAATACAAATGTCAAATTTTGAGGACACATTTCATAAACACAGTCAAAGGTGAAAAATGAAATTATACACAGTAGTCAATGTGTCCAGACTTATCAACAAACATCTATGCCCTGGATGTTCCGGAACTTGTCCTTGCTAACAAATATCTAGCTCAGACTTTTAGACTCATCCTATGAAAAGTAGCTCTATATGTTCAAGTAATAATATGTCAATATATACTTACACTCATGTGAAGAAGTTGTCAGTTAGATCTTGACATAGTCTATTCATTCCTCACCACCACTATCATCTCCAGTTTTCATTTCATTATCCTCACCTGATAATTCATAATGGTCTTCTTCATCTGCAATGTACGGGATGTTGCGTTGCAGGGCTATGTTTTGCAACATGCAGCATGCCATGGTAATTTTGCACTTCTTATCGGGAAAGCAAAGGAGAGCTCCACCAGTCTTATCCAGGCAGCTAAATATGGCCATTAGGAACACGCACCACTGGCCTCTGTGTTCTTCATTGAAACAGACTCCCGCCGGCTGTTATATTCCTCAGCGGTGCAAAAAAACATGGTGGGTTGAGATACGCTGAATCTCCTGTATGAATAAATGATACAAATGACCCAAAAAATTGTAATAATATTCTAGATAATTAAACTTGAAAGTAATCAAAATGTACATTGAGAGATTGTGCTTACCAACAAGCCAGGCCCTCTTAGGTCCAAGTTGTGATATTTGCAGGGGTATGTTGCTGTTCCTTAGCACAAATGTAATCATGTGTTTATGCAGGCAAATACACGCACACTTGTAATGTACAAATCTGTTAAGCACACAACTTGCACATTAATTGAATGGATGTTATTATGATTGCGGTAAACTTGTTCTCTGTTGTGTGGTGGCACTAAGGCAATACGTGTGCCATCAATTGCTCCAACCACAAGTGGTACATGACCCAAAGCATACCAATCTCCCTTCACATTGCAAAATCGTCATTTCATGGAAACTGTATGAAACTGATGATGTGTCTCATCACTTAAGAAAGAACTTCTTGTAGTACACCACTAAATGTTGGTTGTGACATTCCACCAGATACTGCCACCGTGTATTGGAATGATCCTGTGGTCACAAAATATAGAACTGCTATTATTTTGACATTAGTGTTTATTGATGTGGGGTTCCTATTGTGAGGCAGACACTCTGGCTCTAGCTGATGACATAAAACAATAACAATTTGCCTATTCAAATTGTTTTTATAGATTTCTTTATTGTGATTTTCATAATACACAAAAAACTATAATAAAGTACAAAGTACCCCACAAAGTACCTCACTTCAACCAAAGAACTAGACTAAATATGATCCCCACAAGTCATGTTAAGATCATAAGAAAGAAAGAAAAGAGAGCAATAGAGAAGAAAAATAAACCTTAGTGAGAAACAGATGAGCCATCATGCTTAGCCAGCACAGTTTTAGCAATACCTAAGGTATCCCTCCCCCACGTAAAACATACTGCCACCAAACAAACATATAACACCACAAGCCCCAAATAAATCATCCCGGACTCTAATCCTAAAATGAAAGGACTCCAAACTCTATCTCAATTAAATTGATGAAAGAAGTAGTTCCATGCCAAAGAAAAACAATCAATGAACACAAAGTCTCAAAAAAGAACCCCAAACCTTCTTAAAAACATGAATTGCAGTCTGAACCTTGTAAATTCTCCATCCATTTGTAGACAGTATATAAAGCTCAGCTATCCAATCTTGAAACATGGGAACCTGTGCTGAATGCCAGTGTCTCCAAATGCATATTTTGACCACCATAAGGGCCATCAAAATCCATCTATGCCAATGGAAAGCTGTATTAACCACATCAATGAAGTCATGTAACAACCATTTTGTCTGACTCCTCAAAAGGGATAAAACTAGTTGAACGTAGCATTTCCCATATATAAAACCATTATGTATCTAATACAGGACATGGCCATAGTATGTGATGCAGATCACTTGCTATGCTAGAATACCTCCAATTTGCCGCATTGTGACTTAGATGAGCTATATACAATTTGAAAGGAGACCAGTACCAATTATGAAGCATTTTAAAATAAGCACATTTTGAGCACTCTTTCCTGAGCGAGCGATCATGGTACTCTAAGAATTCTTTCCAGTCTCCCTCTAAGTATTCCACTTCTAACTACTTCTGTGAGTAGGATTTAGTAGCAAAACAAGTATCACATGAGTATATTTTGTCATTATATATTTGGTACATATTAGACATGTCACCCTTCGAAAAGCCCCACAAGATAAGGTAGTCCACAGTCAACAATGCTGAGAGATGAATCTGATCTGCCCTACTTTACTCTCAAGCAATGCCACACATGCCAACACCTTCAGAGTTATAACTGGGGAAAGGAAAGTTCTGACTTTCATGACTGAAAGGAACAAAACAAGTCCTCTAATCAAGGAGATCTCCAATTAATTTAATTTCCCATTCTTCCCATAGAGCCCATCTGATTGGCTGTTGATTTACAGTAATTCCTTCATTGTTCCAAAGTGGTGCATCCTTATGGACTGTACTATCCACACTCAAGAGTGGGTGCAAATCTCTCCAAGCAACCCACATAACCCCTATGCTCGGAGGACAAAGTGGGATGCTCAAACATGAGTATTGTACAAGCTACCTGAACCCTCAAGAGTCTTAGCGATATTCCGCTACCATGCCACCCAATGTGGCTGATCAGCAATAGGAGCCAACAGATAAGCCAGTTGCAATAAATGTTGAGCCAAATAGTAATGCCAAGTGTCAGGAATCCAAAGACTGACTGTTCTAGAATCCACATGCAACCTTAATGATTTAATCAGTAATTAACTGCCTGCCCACATAAACGTCACTGTGCTCTGATTTCTAGCGAAAAGGGTACATACAGGAATAATCAAAGGCAGCATGCCAAAAACATGGTTAAATCTTGGAGCCACCACCATCTTAATCATCTAATTGCCTATTCAATCAGAATTTTTTGATAATATCCCATTCTTCAATGGTGGCAAGGTCTGAAAATGGTTGACAAATTTCAGGCTGTCGTCTTCTACCTCTCCCTGGGTTCATAAGTCTGCATTAAAAAAAGCTACAAATATTTTTAAGAATTTGCAAACCTTTCTTTGATATTTAACACAAATGTCATGTATTTGAAAAAAATCTATTTGGTTTTGTAACATAGCTGTAAACAACATTTTTTTTATTTTTTTTATTTCAATTAACTTTTTTGTCTTGTATATTTATTTTGGCCTTAAATGTGTAAATAATACATTATAAATGTTTTTTTTACACAATCTTTTTGTTTTAAATTTTATATAAACAAAAGTTTAGTCAACAGAAGTATAAACAAAACCAAGCAGCTATCGCATTTAAGCACAGTAATGCACTACATAATACTGTTTTTGTTTTAAAAAATGAGTAACGTTAGCATTTTGTATATGTTAACAAACTAGCCACTATTCTGAGTGCTGGTGATGTACTTAACATGAACAAACATGCTTTTTCACAATCTAAAATAGTGGGCACCTGACCTCGCCGTAAGGACATTTGAAATCAGGCATCAGTCGGCAGAAGTTGACCGGGTAGTCTGCGTAAAACTCAACGACAGACACAGCCACAGGCTAATGTGTGACATCAAAGTATGAAAGCCAGTGGATGTGTCATTTTCCATTGACGATTGCTCATGCAATGTAGATGTATGCAACATTTCTAAAAAAGCTCACTTACCTTCTGGCACCGCAGCCAAAACACCTACTCAACCTTTGCTGTTGTTTTTGACCTCTGTGAGACACAATGCCAGGGAAAGCAGGTGGCAGGCTCCCTAACTTCTTGCCAGAAGAGTTGGGTTTGCTGGTTACAGAGGCCCTGTCCCTGCACAGTCAGCTGTGTGGCACAACAGAGAAACAGTTACATGTTTCAAATGAAAATGTAATTTTGACTAACTTGTTTTTTTTTAAACACAAGCTAGAATGTTCCTATTATTAGTTTCTGGGTGAAGTATAGTGATTGAAGTAAAAGTTTAGTTCTCTCTAAATTAAATACAAAAATTATGGTGTGTATTTTGAAACACATGATGATCAGACAAGATCACAACATTAGTATGTGCTGTGTGTGTGAGACACCCTTATTTATTTTTGTTGTGTGGTTCAATATATTATATATATTTAAAAACATTCTTTTAATTTGGAAAATATATAATAATTGCAATACTAATTAACATATGATTAACATATGTTTATATTTTTTTACAAACCAAATAATAAAGATTTTTGCTGTTTGTATAATCCCACCAATCACTCAGCCTAGATGATGTAACTGGCCTGGATTAGTAAAATAAGCATAAGAAGGGATTATGGTCCTCAACCGGTCACTACAAATTTTAATGTTTATGCAATAAAATTTAAAATAATAAATATGGTGCTCAAACTTTTTAAAAATACTGGTGATTGATCTCTATAAATTGTGTTACATCAAAACAAAAACTCACAAAACATTTTTTTCTTTCATTTCATCTTATCCATAAAGGTCAAAGCCCATCAGAAGAAGACCATATGGAAGGCCATTGCAAAGAATGTGCGGACCCTGGGGGTCTACAAGTGGGGCAGCATCCATTGCAGGAAGAGATGAGAGGGCCCACAATGGTGGATCAAAAACCCAGCTGAAGTCTAGCTTGGCCAGTCCTCCCAACTTGGGAAGCATATGCACCACACTCGGACCCCCCTAATGGCCGCATACTTGCATTGGCCTACCCGCAGCTTGATAAGCAGTTGACAGCCCAACAGCAGCATCAAGGGGGGAAGTTCATTTATGAGTTTTTCATGTTAAATAACTTTTTTTTAAACAACAAATTATAGCATCTACATAAAGGTTGACACGTGCCCAACGGACAAGAAGAGTTCTTGAAAGTGCAAATTTTTCACAAGATGTATGATTTTGTGTTTTGTATAATAATTTGTGGAAAATTAAACCATTATATTTCTGATCACTACCAAAGGAGTATTTTGAGCAGACACATGTCTGCCTAAAAAAATACATGAGCTTCTTTGATGTTATAATGGACAGATGTACCAAACAGGTCACAATTTATAACTGAGTTAGGTGTGATGCTCCATCACAATTGTAAAGGTTGTTATGTTGACCCTATTACAGGTGACAAAGCATAAAACTACTTATCATACAATTAGATGTCCTAAACATCACATTGTGAGTTGGCATTGTAAACAAACAATAGTGAGCTTGTGAGCCAAAATGACTAAAAACATGAGATTAAATGGCTACATTTTTTAAACAAAAATATTAGAAATATGTTTTTGCTAAAAAATATACATCAATGTATGCTAAAAGTGACAGATTTTCATGATTTCTTATTCTTTCACAAATGTGCATGTACAGAATGAATGTGTACACATTGGTGACAGAGTAACACATTCATAAAAACATCAGTTTTAGGTCCTTTGTTATGTCCAGATAATAAATCAATAATGAACAAACATAAACTAGTTAAAGGGACTTTTGTAGATGGAATGTTCCTACACACATATATGTTGGAGTATCCCATCTGGAAAACTCTAAATCAGGCACTACTCATGACTCATTAGGAATTTTGAGAAATACATCAAAGTTTAATCTGTAACATACTGTGTTTTGCATTTTAATGTTTATTTACAATACATATATATATAAATCAGTGTAATGTTAGACCAATGTGTACCTATAGTGAAAGCCAGCATTTAAAAAAAAAAAATCTACAATGGTAAAACAAACTGAAATAACTTTAAGTTTTTGGAGTCAAATGTTAAATTATGTTTACTCTGTACTAAAGTTGATTAGAAATGTATCAAGCCCCGGGGGCATGGTTTTGTCAGGCTGCAAAATGGCCACTCCTTAGAGGGCTCTGCCGGCCGACCACCTAAATCCTACAAAATCTGAATTATCGTGAGACATCCATTGCCTGACTTTTGTGACGTAGGGTCTATATGCAGCCGGGACCCTTGAGGAGTGACTGCAGCCCCCTGGTGAGCTGCTAATCTGCTGCCGGGGTCAGGTGGTGGCTGCATGAGTTTGGAGCTGCCTTCCTGTGGTGGTGTGGGCATGGGGCATGCTTCAGGGGACTGGGGTAGTGGTCCCTGCTAGAGGCCAGTGATCTGACTGCTGCCTTGCTTGGTCCTGTACTTCAGCCACTGCAGGTTGTCTGCCTGTTGCCCATTGTGTGTGCTGGCTGACGCTGTGACCTGAGAATCTGCACCATGCTGAATGGATGTCTGGTGTGGTGTTAGGCTGCCTGCTGCACTGAGAATGCAACATTCTACATGTCGCCCTGAGGCGGGTGGAAGGTATCTTGAGGAGGCTGGGTAGAGGGGAACTGTGCAAGGCTGTGGCTGGAGGCCCACTGTATCCTGAATAAGACAGTAAGTTGGGGCCAGGCCCGATAATCAGTTCTGTTTGCTTCCATAAACAAGATATAGGTATTCCCACTACCATTCCAAACTGTGGTCCCCAAGTTTATTGCTGAAACATGAGCCTCTGCTGAAACCTGCTGAAAGGAGGTCATCCATAGCCGTGAGCTGCACTTCCGTCCATACATGCTTCAAAATTCACAAACTTCCAAAAATTCCACAATTAGAAAGACAATTCTATGCGTCTGCCAGATGACTGGACAAGGCTACTCTGCTTGCTAGCTTGCACATGCCCTCTGATATGCGTACCTAATCAGGTGGTGGTAGGACACCAACGAACTCCCGCTCTGGACCCCTGATAGACTCTCAAACATCCACTTCTAATTACTGTCGGCTCTTTTCACTAGTCCCTCTTCCAATGTTTTTAACCCGGGAAAGACCATTTCCCGCTCATTTGCTGTTACCACCTGCTCCATTATCTATACCCAGCAAGGACAAGCACAACGCCAAACAATTGAAGCTCACCTTTGAAAAAACCAGCACACTCATTATGCAGAGGGTAGCGAGAGTTGCATGACTATGGTAGAACACCCTTACAATGCTGGTTCCCAGGAGACCGACCTCAGAGAAATACTTCTGGATGTAAAAACGAGCCTAAAAACCATGGATGCCAAACTAGATCTGCTCACAACCCGCCTAGACCAAGTCATGGATAAACATGAGCACAGACTATGGCCCACATGATGACACTGGCGGTCCGAAGAATGCCGGGGCCGCTGTGGCAGTGTCACTGCCGATGGGCTGGCAGTAAATACTACCAAACTAGGAGTTTGGCAGAGGCCAAACCACCGAGCCTCCACCCATCCCATCACATTACTGTGTTCTGCCGAGCACCTCCAGCACAGCAGAAGGCGTGATACCGCTAGTGGTATTACGAGGCGGGAGACTGCCAGCATTTTTCTGGCAGTCGCACAACCAGAAAAAGCTGGCAGTCTTGCACCCTGGTGACAGGAATAAGCATCCCTGTCACCAGGATACACTTGCACACACGTCCACATACCTACACAAACATGACATACACACCCATCCACACTGAAAAACATACAGAAACACTGCACTCATGCACGCATTCACTCCCTCCTCCCCCTACCCCATGTCCATACATACATTCACACACCCCTGCACCGAAAAACACACACTCACCCGCTCTCCCCATCCATTCACACAAACACTCACTGTAGGAAACTACCATCTTCCTTGGCATGTTACCCCCATTTTTACCTGTATGTAAGTATGTTTTTGCCTGTCTCACTGGGATCCTGCTGGTCAGGACCCTAGTGCTCATAATGTATGGCCTAATGTGTACGCCTGTGTAGTGTCTAACTGCGTCACTGAGGCTCTGCTAACCAGAACCTCAGTGCTTATGCTCTCTCTGCTTTTAAATTTGTCACTGTAGGCCAGTGACTTCATTTACCAATTTCAATTGGCATACTGGACCCCCCTAATAAGTCCCTATTATATGGTACCTAGGTACTGTAGGAGGCTGGACTGGCTTGTAGTGAGTACCAAGGGGTACTTACACCTTGCACCAGGCCCAGGTATCCCTTATTAGTGTATAGGGGTGTCTAGCTGGTTAGGCTGATAGAAAATGGTAGCTTAGCAGAGCAGCTTAGGCTGAACTAGGAGACGAGTGAAGCTCCTACGGTACCACTAGTGTCACTTGCACAATATCATAAGAAAACACAATACACAGATATACTAAAAATAAAGGTACTTTATTTTTATGACAATATGCCAAAGTATCTCAGTGAGTACCCTCAGTATGAGGATAGCAAATATACACAAGATATATGTACACAAAACCAAAAATATGCAGTATAGCAATAGAAAACAGTGCAAACAATGTATAGTTACAATAGGATGCAATGGGGACACATAGGGATAGGGGCAACACAAACCATATACTCCAAAAGTGGAATGCGAACCACGAATGGACCCCAAACCTATGTGACCTCGTAGAGGGTCGCTGGGACTGTAAGAAAACAGTGAGGGTTAGAAAAATAGCCCACCCCAAGACCCTGAAAAGTGAGTGCAAAGTGCACTGAAGTTCCCCGAAGAGCACAGAAGTCGTGATAGGGGAATTCTGCAGGAAAGACCAACACCAGCAATGCAACAACGATGGATTTCCAGACTAGAGTACCTGTGGAACAAGGGGACCAAGTCCAAAAGTCACGATCAAGTCGAGAGTGGGCAGATGCCCAGGAAATGCCAGCTGTGGGTGCAAAGAAGCTGCTACTAGGAGGTAGAAGCTGAGGATTCTGCAGGAACGACAAGGGCTAGAAACTTCCCCTTTGGAGGATGGATGTCCCACGTCGTGAAGAGTTGTGCAGAAGTGTTTTCCCGCCGAAAGACCGCAAACAAGCCGTGCTAGCTGCAAGCTCGCGGTTTAGGTTTTTTTTGGATGCTGCTGTAGCCCAGGAGGGACCAGGATGTCGCCAATTGCGTGAGGGGACAGAGGGGGCATCCAGCAAGACAAGGAGCCCTCTCAGAAGCAGGCAGCACCCGCAGAAGTGCCGGAACAGGCACTACGAAGTGGCGTGAAACGGTGCTCACCCGAAGTTGCACAAGAGAGTCCCACGCCGCCGGAGGACAACTCAGGAAGTCGTGTAATGCAGGTTAGGGTGCCATGGACCCAGGCTTGGCTGTGCACAAAGGAAATCCTGGAAAAGTGCACAGGAGCCAGAGTAGCTGCAAAAGACGTGGTTCCCAGCAATGCAGTCTGGCGTGGGGAGGCAAGGACTTACCTCCACCAAACTTGGACTGAAGAGTCACTGGACTGTGGGAGTCACTTGGACAGAGTTGCTGAGTTCAAGGGACCTCGCTCGTCGTGCTGAGAGGAGACCCAGAGGACCGGTAATGCACTTCTTTGGTGCCTGCGGTTGCAGGGGGAAGATTCCGTCGACCCACGGGAGATTTCTTCGGAGCTTCTAGTGCAGAGAGGAGGCAGACTACCCCCACAGCACGCACCACCAGGAAAACAGTTGAGAAGGCGGCTGGATCAGCGTTACAGTGTCGCAGTAGTCCTCTTTGCTACTTTGTTGCAGTTTTGCAGGCTTCCAGCGCGGTCAGCAGTCGATTCCTTGGCAGAAGGTGAAGAGAGAGATGCAGAGGAACTCTGATGAGCTCTTGCATTCGTTATCTAAGGAATTCCCCAAAGCAGAGACCCTAAATAGCCAGAAAAGAGGGTTTGGCTACTTAGGAGAGAGTATAGGCTAGCAACACCTGAAGGAGCCTATCAGAAGGAGTCTCTGACGTCACCTGCTGGCCCTGGCCACTCAGAGCAGTCCATTTTGCCAGCAGCACCTCTGTTTCCAAGATGGCAGAGGTCTGGAGCACACTGGCGAGCTCTGGGCACCTCCCAGGGGAGGTGCAGGTCAGGGGAGTGGTCACTCCCCTTTCCTTTGTCCAGTTTCGCGCCAGAGCAGGGCTGAGGGGTCCCTGAACCGGTGTAGACTGGCTTATGCAGAAATGGGCACCATCTGTGCCCATGAAAGCATTTCCAGAGGCTGGGGGAGGCTACTCCTCCCCTGCCTTAACACCTTTTTCCAAAGGGAGAGGGTGTAACACCCTCTCTCTGAGGAAGTCCTTTGTTCTGCCTTCCTGGGCCAAGCCTGGCTGGACCCCAGGAGGGCAGAAACCTGTCTGAGGGGTTGGCAGCAGCAGCAGCTGCAGTGAAACCCCTGAAAAGGCAGTTTGGCAGTACCCGGGTCTGTGCTAGAGACCCGTGGGATCATGGGGTTGTGCCAACAATGCCAGGATGGCATAGAGGGAGCAATTCCATGATCATAGACATGTTACATGGCCATATTCGGAGTTACCATTGTGAAGCTACACATAGTTAGTGACCTATGTGTAGTGCACGCGTGTAATGGTGTCCCCGCACTCACAAAGTCCGGGGAATTTGCCCTAAACCATGTGGGGGCACCTTGGCTAGTGCCAGGGTGCCCACACACTAAGTAACTTAGCACCCAACCTTTACCAGGTAAAGGTTAAACATATAGGTGACTTATAAGTTACTTAAGTGCAGTGGTAAATGGCTGTGAAATAACGGGGACGTTATTTCACTCAGGCTGCAGTGGCAGGCCTGTGTAAGAATTGTCAGAGCTCCCTATGGGTGGCAAAAGAAATGCTGCAGCCCATAGGGATCTCCTGGAACCCCAATACCCTGGGTACCTTAGTACCATATACTAGGGTATTATAAGGGTGTTCAAGTATGCCAATGTGAATTGGTGAAATTGGTCACTAGCCTGTTAGTGACAATTTGGAAAGAAATGAGAGAGCATAACCACTGAGGTTCTGGATAGCAGAGCCTCAGTGAGACAGTTAGTCATAACACAGGTAGCCCATTCAGGGCACACTTATGAGCACTGGGGCCCTGGCTGGCAGGGCCCAGTGACACATACAACTAAAACAACATATATACAGTGAAAAATGGGGTAACATGCCAGGCAAGATGGTACTTTCCAACAGGTACCCAGGGCATTGGGGTTCCAGGAGATCCATATGAGCTGCAGCATTTCTTTTGCCACGAATAGGGAGCTCAGACAAACCCTTGCATAGGCCTGCCATTGCAGCCTGTGTGAAATAACACACACGTTATTTCACAGCCATTTTCACTGCACTTAAGTAACTTATAAGTCACCTATATGTCTAACCTTCACTTGCTGAACGTTAGGTGCAAAGTTACTAAGTGTGAGGGCAGCCTTGCACTAGCAAAGGTGCCCGAGATACTTCAGGGCCATTTCCCCGGACTTTGTGAGTACGGGGACACCATTACACGCATGCACTACATATAGGTCAATACCTATATGTAGCTTCACAATGGTAACTCCGAATATGGCCATGTAACATGTCTAAGATCATGGAATTGTCCCCCCATTCCAAATTTGGTATTGGGGAGCCAATTCCATGCATCCTGGGGGATCCACCATGGACCCCAGTACTGCAAAACCAGCTCTCTGAGGCTTGCACTGCAGCTATAGCTGCTGCCACCTCACAGATAGGGTTCTGCCCTCCTGGGGTCTGGGCAACCCAGTCCCAGGAAGGCAGAACAAAGCATTTCCTCTGAGAACAAGGTGTTACACCCTCTCCCTTTGGAAATAGGTGTAACAGGATGGGGAGGGGTAGACTTCCCCAGCCTCTGGAAATGCTTTGAAGGGCACAGATTGTGCCCTCCTTGCATAAACCAGTCTACACCAGTTCAGGGACCCCTTCTCCCCTGCTCTGGCACAAAACTGGACAAAGGAAAGGGGAGTGACTACTCCCCTGTCCATCACCACCCCAGGGGTGGTGCCCAGAGCTCCTCCAGTGTGTCCCAGACTTCAGCCATTTTGCTTTGCAAGGTGTGGGGGCACTCTGGAGGTCTCTGAGTGGCAGGTGCCAGCATGTGATGTGCAGAGACCCCTCCTGATAGGTCCTTAGCTTATAAGGTAGCTAATCCCCCTCTCAGGGCTATTTAGGGTCTCTCCTGTGGGTTCTTTTCAGATTCTGCTTGCAAGTTTCCTTCAGGAATCCTCAGCAACAACTTCAGACTCTTCTGACCTCTGATCAACCGCAGCCAGCTCCAAGAAACGCTGTAACTGCAACAAAGTGTCTACAAGAGGCACTTTTCTTCAGCAACTTCAGCTCCAAGTCAGCAACTGCAACTGTTCCGCGGTGTGCACGCTCTGGGGACTCCCTGTCTTCATCCTGCACCAGAAGGACCAAAGAAATCTCCCGTGGAGTGATGCAGTCACTCCCCTGCTCCAAGCAGGCACCTTCCAAGAAGACGACCTGTACCCTTCGACTCCTCTCACAGTGACGAGCATGCTCCTTAGGACACAGAGGGTGGACATTATTGACATAGCCTGTCCTGAGCTCCTGCTGATGCAATTTGGAGGAGGTAAGACCTTGCCTTCCCTGAGAGCAATGGTACCCCTGTGTACTGCGTCTTCTTCACCTCCTGAGTCCTCTGTGCACTCTCTGCAAAATTCCTTCATGCACAGCCTGGCCCAGGTCCCCAGCACTCCATCCTATGATGCTCAACTCGCTTAGTTGTTCTCCGGCGGCGTGGGACCTTCTTTTGTTGTGCTGCATCAACTGCATTTTGCCCCTTCTTTGAACCCATATCCTGCAACTCCTGGGGGTTCTGGATGGCATCCTGAAGGCTCTCTGAAATGCTGAAAGCTCCCTCTTCCTCATCACACGGAGTTGAGGCCTCAGATCCCTCCTGGGACCATCCAGCACCATTCTTACACAAAATGTACTTTTGTCGTAGCCAAGGCTTTTTGGTGACTTCCAACACGAAATCTCATCTGCAACGATCTTCACTCCGTGGGACATCTTTTGCATCATGCAGAAACCCATTGGCATCTTCCTAGGGTGCAATCCAGCAGTCTTTGACTAATCGTGGACTGTTCTTTTCCATCCTCTTCTAGGTTGGCATGGGCTTCTGTCCTTCCTGGAAGTTCTTTTGACTTCTGGACTTGGTCCTCTTCCTTTGTAGGTCTTCAGGTCCAATAATCCAGAGGTTGATCTTTGCAGACATGGTTGGCTGCTGCAAAATCCCAAAAATTAGGTGTAGTGTGTCCTAAGGACACTTGCAGTACTTTACTCCTGCTTTTCTGGGCTATGGGGTGGGGTAATTTACTTACCTTTACTGTATTCATATTCTCCCAGCGGTTCTGCACACACTACACTTGTCTAGGGGGGAATTTGTGATTCCTATTACACTTTCTTGGTATATGGTTTGTGTTGCCCCAGACCTATTTTCTCCCATTGCAATTTATAGCATTTCCCATTGTTTGTATTGTTCTATGGCTATTTATTTGTCTAATTTTGGTGTCTAGTGTATACATTGTATATAATACGTACCTCCAGAAGGAGTATTGTCTCTAAGATATTTTTGGTACAGTGTCACCCTGATAAATACCTTTATTTTTGGTAACACTGAGTATTGTCTTTACTTGTGTATAAGTACTGTTTAACTATAAGTGGTATTTCAAGAGCTTTGCATGTCTCCTAGTTCAGCCTATTCTGCTCTGCTATAGCTACCTCCATCAGCCTAAGCTATTAGAACACTACTACATTTCACTAATAAGGGACATTGGACCTGGTATAAGGTGTAAGTACCTAAGGTACCCGCTACAAACCACGCCAGCCTCCTACACTCCCCCCATCTCCTGTCCACACACAATCACTCACACATGCAGACACACACCCACAAACATTCCCCCTGCATTCATGACTTTCATACACGCACTCACAGACTCACACAAACACACACGCACAACCACCCACCCTCCCCTGTAGGACGATCCACTTTCCTCGTTTGTTGAGGAGGTAGTCCGGGAGAGGACGGGTCCTGGCACTTCCACCGCCAGCAGTGGCTGGCCATCTGGAGACCACCACACCGTATTAGGGGTTGTAATATGGTGTGCAGTCTCTTTTTGGTAGGGCTGTACCAGTGACATTACAGCCTCTGCACCGCCGAACGCCAACACGACTGGTCTTGGAATTTCACCCAGTTTCAGGCAGAAGTAAGGGATCAGTCGTATTAGGGCGATCTTACGACCACCAGGACAGGTGGTATTTTAGTGCCTGCGGCTTCGTCGGTGTTTGAAAAAGACTGCCAAAGTCGTCATGAAGACCTATATCACTTAGAAACTTGTGTCTCTGGTGTTGACTTTAAAGAGCAGTTCCTCCACAGGAACAAAATATTGGACCTTATAAAAGCCAAAAATGAAGACCTGGAAGCTAGATCCAGACTCAATAATCTTTGAATCACCAGCATTCTGTAATTAACTACAATCTCAAAAATGGAAGATTTTGTTCAGTCAATGCTGAGAGACCTCTTTGGTGACAAATTTTGCACAGTGTTCATTGTGGAGGAGCCCATCATTCACTTGGTCCTCGTCTGCCCTTCCGCGCACCAACTCAACCCATAGTCATCAGACTATTGAACTACCGTGACTGCAATGAAGTCTTATGGCTGATGCAAGAGAAATAGCCAATAACAAAATTTATGCAGAGGTGCTAGCAAATCACTTACTACCCCTAATACCAATAATAGTTTACCCCAACCAGGTGGGCTTTGTCCCAGGATGCTCCACCTTGCACAACAACTACACCATTCATGAAAATATGCATCACCTGGACCCTCAGGTCTCTGCCATTGCTGCCCTACTGGATACGTCTAAAGCATTTGATTCTGGGCATACCTCTTTCCCCTACTTGCCAAAATTGTTCTTAGCCCACAATTCATCAAGCAAATTCAGCTCCTATATACACTCCCCACAACCTGTGTGCACCTTAATGGACTCATAGCTGACCCTTTCCCAAAAACTTGTGGCACAAGACAAGGGTGCCCATTGTTGCCACTACTCTTCACCATCACAATGAATCCTCTGGCAGCATGACTTCACCAATACCATGTGAGCAGGAGCATAGGCCTCACTTCCAGAGGTCTGGTGGTCTCAGTGTATGCAGACAACATTGCTTTATATGCCTGCATCCCATGTATGAACTTGTCTCCACTGACACGTGAAGTGGTAAGATTTGGAGGCTACTCTGGTATACAGGTGAACTGGGCTAAATCTATTATATTCCCACTTACTGATAACACTCATCTCTTCCCTACAGAGTACCCTCACACATGAGCTGAGGAACCAATTTGATAACTCGGGGGCTGGCTCAGCTGAAACACTGACAAATTATGGCGTGCAAACTATGGCAAGGCAATGTTATGGCTAGAGGATCAAATACATTTATGGTCTAGATTACGCCTCTCTCTCACTGGCTGCATTGTGATCACCAAGATGGTGGTCCTCCCCAAGTTTCTCTATCTCTTCCTTAACATCCCCCTCCCACTAACTGCTCAATTTTTCAAGAGTCTAAAATCCAATTTAGTCACCCTAGGGTGGGCGGGCAAACAACCATGAATCTCCTGGGAAGTCCATACCTTACCACTTAAGCAGGGTGGCTTAGGTGCCCCAGGCATGCCCTTATATGCATTATGTGTTTAGGCTCAGTTTCTTCACTTCTGGTTACACCTCACACCATTCCAACCCCAAATCAGCCCTTGATGCAGATCACTCTAAGCCCTGTCCCCTGTTGACAGCTCTGTATCAACTCTACAAAGCCAGAGAATAGAATTCAGCACAGTGGAGTGAGTGCGTTGGGCATGGGATGGCCTGAGGAGAAGAGCAAGGTTATTAGTACTTAATGCCCCATCCATGTTCCTGGCTAATAACCCCATGGTCCCACTACTCCAAGAAAAGGGTGCATTGACATGTGCACGCAAGCACCATACCGCTCTTTTCTCGGATCTCTACCCCAACAACCAATTCCTCTTTGCATTGCTAAACGAGGAAGCTGCATGCCCTACTTTCCTAGACACATTATTATTTTACCAATTATGAGCCACATGTTATACCCTACATGACACACTCCCATCTTCACCACTGCCCCTCCCCGCCCTGGAACACATTTTCATGTCTACATCTCCATCTCCATAAAGACTGATTACGTGTCTCTAATACACCATGGAGGTTTCCAAAACAATGGTTTCTGTCCTAGAGCATGGGCGCAGTGGGATGGGGACATTCCCCCACCATAACGGATGCACAATTGTCCTACTGCTTCGGCCAACTGGAGCTACTGTCACCAAATTACAGCCTTTGCCTTACACATTTCAAATTCCTCCACCGTCTCTACCATCATACCTTGCAGCTGTTTAAAATTGAGTTGGCCCCAGATGCAAATTCCGTACACTGCAATCACACACAAGCTTCCTTTTTCTATCTTGCATGGCAGTGCCCGAAGATTGCGACTTTTTGTGCAGATGTTTACGAAAGTATTCACACTATCAGTGGTCATTACCCCCCTCACCCTGTTGATGGGCCTATTGGGTTATGTTAAAGAGGTGCCGGCAGACTTTTGTCATCTCACTGCCATGTTACCCTTACTAGCTATACGAAGGGTAGCAATACATATGGGTAGGAAACCCACCCTCTCCATTGTAGCATGGCTGCGTGATGTGACATATTGCCAGGAACAACTAACCACCTTTTGGGAATTAATGCCTCTACTTTCCCATCCCAGAGACATATGGGAATCATTCATAGAATTCTGCAGCAGGGACTCCATCTCATTTAATGAAAACAACACAGCTGATCACCGGGCTTAGATGGGGTGCCGGTCACTGGCCTAATGGCACTCAATGGGGCACTGTACTGGATTGAGATCAAACAACACAGGGCTGACTTCGCTTGCTCCTAAAGGCCCCCCAAGCCCTCCTCACACCTACTCTCCATGTTATTTCAATGTCTATGGTTCGCTCAAGGATTCAGTGTATAATGCTTATGTTTTATCAACACACATTGTTTAATACTCAGAGTGTATTCCGTTCCTGGTTGTAACTATAAGAATCATCTGTCCTGTGGCTTGGCCTTTTTCTTTTTGTCAATGTACCTGTGGTATTCTTAAATGCACATAAATAGTTACAAATAGAAATGTATCAAGCCCTATATATTTACTTATGTTGTGGAAGTCATTTGAAAATACCAACACATTTATTTTTGAATTTCTTCAACAGTATAAGTAAACATATAAGGTGGGATACATTAATATGCAATTTAAATACTGAATCTATAAAGTTATTTTTGACATTGAAATATACTTAGGTTACTTGAAGTAAGTGTCACCATTGTGAAATGCCGAAACAAAAGACACAGGTTTTCTGTTTATCCAAATATTGGTACTACATTGCATGAAATATTAACACACATTGATCCATATACATATTTTTTTAATAAACATAAGTCAGCTTTTTTACATTGTATACACAATGAATAAAGTTTTTTTTGCTTTATATTGCTTTTTGTGACATACGTTCACTATTCAAAACAACCAATCTGAAAGATTCAGGGGTGTTAAACAGTTCCAAGAGAGAATTGGAAATGCTTAAGAGAAATGATCAAAAATAATACCAGATCAATACTGGGAAATGTCAAAACTGTGACCAAATGGTTTCTGAAGATGTTCTCTACATGCATGAGATAATAGTAACATAAACCAAAGTTTGAAAGCCTTGAAGCAGGTAAAATGTGAAAAATTGGAAAATGTTTTGTGAAAATACTTCAGGATCAGTTCTATTTACACATATACAATAAAACTATTGCATATGACTTTTCAGCATCTTCAGAAGTAGGCGAATGGGACATTGGCCACAAAGGCAGGGGAGCAGGTGGCCACTGTGTGGTGGGGGGCTGAGACCTCGGACACCAATGGACACAGTAGCATGGAGGGCGAGGGGACTAGAATGGAGGCCACCAGCTCATCACCTACTTTGGAGGCTTCCGCAAGCGACCAGTCCCTAGTTGTGGCAGACCCTACAGGAACTGTAACAACCGCATATTTATCCACCACCCAGAGACCCATCTCGATCCCTCCAGTTGGCCAAACCCAACTCCCTAAAAGGGCTGGGATCTCTTTCGTCACCGGCACCTTAACCCCTGCCCGTCACCCCAGCTGTGCTGAGTGAGGAGGCTACTGACCTCTCATGCAGGGTCTCTGTAGGCCAGACTGCAATTGTGGATGGCATCCAGGCCCTTAGTTGCCAAATGCAACACATTTTTGCATTTCTGGATGTCTTTCAAAGTTCAATGTCTGGCATGCAGAGAATGTTAGCTTTAATAGCCTCCTCACTGACCACAGCCTCCCAAACAGCCCAACCTTGTGCATCAACTCAGGTCCCTTCCTCATCCAAAATCCCAAGTCTTGTCCCTATCCCATGCACACTTGCTTCTTTACAAGGATCCACACCAACGGACACAAGCAGCAAAATCTCACACAGACAGAAACACAAATGACAAAAGACACATCCAAACAACAAACACACACTATTGACACTACACTCACAGGCACCACAACTACAACCATACCCACAATCACCACACCCGGCATCACACCCAAAAGCACCACAAGCACCACACCCATAACCACCAGCACTCCCACAAGCACCACACAAACCATTACACCCACAACCACAAGCACCACAACCACACCAACCACCACAACAGCACACTCATCCAAACAAACACACTCATACAACAGCACACCTAAACAAAACAACACGCATCAAACCAAAACACTCACTTGAATACCAAACACCTGCCAAACCACACATATCCAAACATACACCAGACCCACATGCAACTGCAAAACGTACACACACACATAGCAACCATACCAACCATACCAACCATGTCAACAGCACACTCGTCCAAATAAACACACCTACACGCAAAACAACACCCACCAAATGCAAACACTCACCCACACACCAAACACCTGCCAAAAACACATACCTATACATACACAACATATACCAGACCCACATGCATCTGCAAAACATACAGGCACACACACATCATCCTCTCTATCTCCTTCTACCTCCCAAACCCAATTCTCTCCCACCCCCTCCTGTACTCCTCCTTGTAAATTGATGTCTCACCTGTCCCTAACCCCTGTGAAACCAAAACCCACCCCTCCGAAGAAAGAGCCTTGAGGTACCTGCTCTGTGCCCACTAGATGCTCCTTCCTAAGTAGGTTGCCCTTTGAAAATCTGTTTAGAAGGCACATTCTCAGCAACAATCCCACAGACTGTTGCTGTGCATCATGTTTGTCCTCCCCTTATTTTGTCAATAAAAATTTGAAATATTTTATTTTTACAAAGTGTGTCCTGATACTATTAGTCATTTATGAGTCATTGATTAGTGAAAGTGTTAATGTGGAAAATGTGAGATACATATTCTTGCTTACATTTATGACAGTAAAGACACATTTTTTTTAAATAACATATTTGTGTAGTGAAAACATTAGTGATACAAGTTTGTAATGGACATAGACGTTTTGGTGCAAGCATTCATAATGATAATGGACACTTACACCAAAATTAAACATGTTTTCTGTGTTAATACAGGTGTATTTGTTGTAACTTGATAAAAATAAACATTTAGGAGTAAATTAAAATTTGTGCTAGACAAGGGGAAATGTGACATTAATAAATATAAGAAGTTTTAATTTTAGAAGTAACATTGATTTTATATTTATTGTTAACAAACATTTTGCCTTGTCTAGTGCAATTTCTACATTTTATTACATTTAAATTATTCCAGTTCTTTGTAAGGCATATGTATTTGGTTTATTAGTTCATAAAATTTGCTTAAACACGCTTGTATGGCCACATTTTTTATTTAGGATTGAACAATTTTTGGGTAGGTGTCCATTACCTTAACGACAGCTTGTATCAAATTTGTAAATAAAATAAACTTATACAGGTGTGTTTATTTACATTTCTTAAACAAACACATTACACAAATATGCATTACACATTAGTAAAAGATTGCTTGTAAGAGTGAAGTAAAAATGCATGAGTCCAGAGCTGATGGAAACAGACAATTCAAAAGGTAACATGTAAAAAAGTGGCTTACCTTTGATTTCGGTGATGACAGGGTTGATTTGCTTTATGGTCAAGTTGCAGCAGCATTGGACGGACTTGGATGATCGGATTCATGACAGAAAGGGACGTGTGAAAAAAAAAGGTATGTTTCGACCTTATATCCCTTCCAATCCACCGACTCAGGTGTGGAGGTTAACCCGCCATAGTTATATCAGGAGTAAGGCACATCCTAATTGTCCAGTGGACAAGCTAACTGTGGTCCAGCTGACAGCCGTTTTGCCTATTACACATTCGATGTGGATTTAAAATTCTGGCAAAGATGGAAGGACGTGAACAAACTATCGTCTATGGGCCCGCCAGCATCTGAATAGAGCGGGCGAACCGCTTAGTAGGAGAATATATTTTCCAATGGAAAAGCAACGGCGAGACCAAATCCACCAAGATCTACATCAGGCCCTAAGTCTGAATACAGACATCTTCATTGCACCATCGACCCAAGGCTCCCCGATGACAACATTCCCTCCTCGGACACCACGGCAGCCTTTCTCTTGCTGATCTTTACCTTCTGTCTGAAGGTTAAGTGCTGACCTTATCCAATACAATCTTGTATCCAAACCACACTCCATCGTGGTCAGCCATATATTATTTACTTTGATCCAGTCTCAAATTACTAGATGTTTGTGGTTGGCACTTTGATCTTTTAGGCGCTAGCTTTCACTCAAAACTGTATAATTTCACAACTCCGGTTATACGATTGGATTATTGATGTTTTGGTGTCAAATAAGGCATTATAATGTAATCTATTCTTTGAAATTGGAGTGGGATCTTTCTTGTGTTGTGTTTTCATTTTATTACTGGTTGTGTGCTGCATGAAGGCTTTATACATTGCCTCTAAGTTAAGCCTGACTGCTTTTTGTGGCAAACTGCCCTGGTGAAGCACAGGTTAATTGAGAGACTTCTTTTGTGGTTCACCCTGCAAGGGATTGTGGCTATTGCTTGATCAGGGCTCTGTGGGAAGCTGGCTATCTATATAGTATACTAGTGTAGAGGGACGCTGTGCAGATAGCCCAGGTGACCCTTGTTGGTTTACAGGGCTTACAATAGAAATCCCAAAAGGTCTCTTGTATGGTAGTGTGGGTGAGCAGTTTAGGCTTATCAGAGGGTAGTGCTAAGAGATTGTTCAACACAAAGAGTCAATAAATGAGACATACTCCAGAAGAAACTTGAGACCAATGGTTAGAAAAATATGGATACTTTTTTGCAGAATGTCTGAACACCAGAAAAACTTCAAAGAAGGTAAGTACTGTTGCAGTGTTTCAACTTTTGAAAGCTACAGTTTTACTCAAATGCACTTTTATGTGGTAAAGACTTGAAAGTACTTTTACTGCAGTGGGGTCCTTGCAGACAGTTCTTGAGTGTCCCCAGTAGGTTGTAGGGTGCTAGGGTAGCAAGGTCACTAACAACACCTGCACTATAGTTTCACCTGCCCTGGGGTATTTGGATGCATTCATGCTAGTCGAGTGAGGTGCCTTATGCCCTGCACAGTTGCCAAAGAAGGGGTCATCTGGAAAAAGGCTGCAAAGAGGGGCCTGGGGACAAGTGTGGGAGCTCCCAGTGGGAGGCTCAGTGGTGGGCCATGTTGGTTGTTGGTTGTCATGGACTGGGGCCATGGAGCTCGGTTGCGGCTGGTTTTGGTCATTGGTGTCTTGCATCAAGGCACCCAAGTTCATGGGTGGACCTGCAAGAAGGAGACAAACAAGGGCAGCTTGACCACTCTTCTGATATCATCTGTGATGCTGATGTCCCTTGACAGCTGGTCTTCCATTGCAATGTTGGAGTCTGGATTGAACTTCAAACAAGCATTGGTTGCTGGGAGGGGTCCCATATCCCAGGTATTGGTGCAGAGCGGCTCTGTCAGTTCCTGCCATCTTCTCACTTAGTGGGGAGACAGATCTGACCTCTTGGAGCAAGATGGCCACCTCCTGGGTAACTGTTGTGTTGTTGAACTCGGTGGTGAGCAGACCAGTGAACCAGATGTTGCGGTTCTGCCTGCAGGGTGCAGGGAAGTGGCTCCTCCACTTCTAGGGAAATGCTGACAGCTTGGTGAAGTGCTGGAGAGCCTCCAAGGCTTTTGGGTGATGCACATCTGCAGGACGAGTTGGGTTGTCACGATTGTGGGGACAGGAGCAGGTAGGCAGGCAGGGTTTTGCGCCAAAAGTCCACCAGCTCTCTGCATCTCACTTCTTCAGCTTCTCACTGCCCTTCTTTTTCTTTTGTCAGATCAATCTGTTATTCTGGTGTCAGGGGGCACCTAAATACTCAATGTAGGGACAGCTATGGGAGTGCACAGTAGTATTCAATGGGCTACTTATCCTGGGGTGACTACACATGTTATTTGACCACTTCCTGTGGGGAGTGGGCATGACCCTGCCCAGACAAACCATATGATGGAACCCTTCTTTCGTGGAGCATCTCAGGCTGCCCACCTTAGGAATGTGTCCATTAGAAGAGAGGGCTAGACCATTTGAGCACTGTTTTTCAGTACACCACACCTCCCTACATAGCTAATTTCCCACCTGTCCTGGTGCTAAATGGGTAGGGGGTGACAACACCAAGGTCTTGGGGAAGTCGGGGTCGCATACCAAAGGCATCAGGGTCTTTGAAGTCCCTGGCCTTGGTATGAAGGTTTACTAACCTTCCTGCTGGAGGAGATTAGAACACATTCCTCCAGAGCAGGTATTGTTTCTGGGCTTTCAGAACATGGGCTCTCACCTGAAGAGGGTCAGGAACATGTCTTGTGGTGGAATGCTGGTCAATACCAGTCAGCTAGTACACTAGGGTCTGGTATGTTTTAGGGGGCTCCACTCAAGTGCTCTCTGGGCGCATGTCCTAATAGATCCAAGACTGTCATCAGACTGGATTTATTAAGATTAGGTATTTGATACCAAATAGCATAGGTTTCGGAGAAGCCATTGTGTAGTTGGGTAATTCGTAATGATGAGTGTCCAGTTCATACCTTAAGATGGCTTCCCTGTTCATTTGCAACATCTAGTAATTGAACTGGACATTACAGGTTACAGGTGTGCATCTGTTCCTGTAGGTATGTTCACACATCAAGTATAATGTACCCTGCCTCAGGGGTCCAAGACTTGCCATAGGGGTGACCGATATATTCTTAGATGCAGTGATTGGGGCATGGCACACAATGAGTGTGCCATGTCATGTTTTCTTCCACTGCTTGCACTATGACACAAAGGCGGTCATTATGAACATGGCGGGAAAGACCGTCGACCGCCGTGTCGGTGGTGAACAGAATCCTGCCTTTGGCGGTGAATGTAAACCCACCACATAATGAATAAAAAAACCAACCCGCCAAAAATTCTCAGAACACCAATCCCGGCCCACCCCGCCACGGCCAAGCACACCCACATCCCGCCCTCCAAATAATGATGCACAAATCACCTCGGCAGACAGTGTAGGCCAGATGACCATTGGCGGCTGCGACCGCCACGGGCTGGAAGTGGACGCAACAGCAACAAGTGCACACATTGGATAGGTGTATCACCCACACACCTGACACACATCCAGAACCCCATAAAACACCTGGAGACACATCCCACAATCCCTTGCAATGAAACCAGGACCAGAAGACGGAGAGCACCAGAGCCAGACAGCAAATGGCAGCATACAGGAGACTCACATCGACCCACAGAGGAGCACCCTTACCCCGTCCCCAGTCCTGAAGCCATCCACCACACTCCCCATGTGCCCCCCATGGTGGACGAGATCCTGAAGGTGGAGCCACGAATATTCAGGGCCGAGGTGCAGCACACACCCATCGCGTGGAAATTGGATCTGTGGCAGACCATTGTCAACAGGGTGAATGCAGTGGGACACCATCCACGCACCAGGGACGACATCCGGAAGAGATGGAATGACCTGCGGGGGAAGGTCAGGGCCATGGCATCTAAGTACCACATTGCAGTGCAGAAGACTGGGGGAGGGCCACCACCAACACCACCCGACTACAACGACTAGGAGGAGAAGGTTCTCGCCATCCTGCATCCAGAGGGACTCAATGGACTCACTGGAGGAATGGACTCGGGTAAGTCATCTACAATTACCCCATATACAACACATCTGCAATGCATGCACCACCTCACCCCACCCACACCCACCTGGACCTACACCCCACCCAGCCATTACCCACCACATTCACCACCCTGTATTACCTACAACCCACTAACAGGCCCACATCACTCCCGCTGTGCACAGCCACCCACCCCTGCACGTACACACAATGGAACAATATCCCCCACCACAATGCAACCCCACCACTGGCACTAAATGCTATGTCAACCTCACAAAGGCACCCTGGAATGTCACTGAAATTAACACCAGCACAAAATAGCACAGTACTGTACACCTCAAACCTACATACATATGTAACAGACATGTGTATGTCCCCCAACAGGCACTACCACCAATGCAATCCTGACGGACGGGACAAGGAGTGCCACTGCCCTCCAGGGAGACAGAGCCACCTCACAAGACCTTGGTGAAGGATCCCTGGACACTGATGAGCAGGCAGGCCCCTCACACAGTCCTGGATTCTCACCATGCAGCAGCCCCACCCAGGAAACCACTGTCACCCCTAACACCCAGTCAAGACCAGCAGGCCAGGGGAGGCGTACCCACACCAGTGTACCCAGGGCACAGACTGGTGGAACATAGCTATAGAGGCCACAGTCTCCCACTCCCAACATGCAGGAAGGTGAGGGCCCCAGTACAAGTGGCACATCCAGACCTGTGCAGGGAACACAGGCACAGGGGGCTAGGGCAAGTTCAAGTGTCCCTGTGGGCCGGGGGGAGGCCACAGGATGGATGCAGCAGCCCAGGACGTTATTGCAGAGGTATTGGGGGCCTATCAACATACCAAAGACAGGTTGGCACAGATTGTGTCCACCCTGGAGCAAAGCCAGAGGTTGCAGCAGCAACAACACCAAAAGGCCCTGGAGCAGTGGAAAGAGCACAATGCCACAATGGCCACCATTGCTGGAGCACTGCTGCATTTGGTACAAAAACAGTCTGACACCCACACCGGACAAGAGGCCCCCACAACAGCCCTGGACAACCAGCATCTGATGACCCAAGCAGCAGAAACATCCCAGAAAATACCCTCCCAGGAAACCCAAGGGCCAACCATGCCACCCCAAGAAGCTCCACAGCAGGCGCCCAAACATACTTTTAGGCCAAGATATGGCACTGGAAACCCAGCTAAGAACACGCCCTCTCCAACAATTGACTCTTCTACTAATGCAAAGCAACCATCCCACCCATTCACCAACAACACTTAGCTGAGGGCAATATGAAGTACTGTTCGACAAAATTCACCCATCTAGTCCATCCAACAAGGCTGCCACTAAGTTGGTTTTGAGGACACCCAACCCTTACGACTCCCATCACTGTATATAGCACAATTCACTCAATTCTACCAATAAAACACATTTCACCCCTGTAACACTGTCCCCTGTCTTAAATTGTGAACAATGTGGAGTATGGATGCAACTGGCAGAGAACAACTTTATTGTCAATTTGTGCTTGATGGTGGTACTGTGTGCCCAAATGGTGGAAAGGAGGGAATGCATATATTTTCTGTCAGTACCATGCAGAAGTGGTCCATGTATCACCTATCATGACCAATCCCACCTATATGACAGAGCACACTGACAATATTAGTCACTAACCCCAATGACAGGCTTAAGTCCCACACAGTTATTGGAAGTAGAGTTGTATCAGTTGGTTCCTGGAATGGACATCTTCCCCTTCCTCATCCTCACCATCACTCTCCTCACCTCTCTGAGGTAGCTGATCAGGACCTATAGCACCCTCCACCTCCAAGAGGGGGATTGAATGTCTCACTGCCACGTTGTGCAGCATGCAGCAGGCCACCACTATTCTACACACTTTATCAGGCCCATAGGCCAGGGAACCCCCAGATATATGTTGACACCGGAATCTAACCTTCAGGAGACCTTTAGAACGCTCTATTACCCTCCTAGTATGTCCATGGGCCTCATTGTATTTCCTCTCTGCATCCGTCCTGGGATTCCTCACTGGTGTCAGGAGCCAACGCAAGTTTGGATAGCCAGAGTCACTTACAAAATGGTTCAATACAGACTTGTCATTGTTATGTCCCTTAGTCAGACAGGCTGGTTTTCTGCAATGTGTCTGTTATTGACAGGCAAACTTAGCTATGATCCACCCTCTGTCCTCTTGTAGTTGTTCCATCTTCTGTGGCACACTACTGTTCCTCAACACAAATGAGTCATTGACTGAACCTGGAAACATGGCATTCACATGTGAAATGTACTGGTCTGCAGTACACACCAATTGGATGTTCATGGAGTGAAAGTTCTTCCTGTTTCTGTACACATGTTCACTCATTCTTGGGGGGATGATGGGTATGTGTGTGCCAATATGCCCACCTAAGGCACCTATGACATAGGCAATGTTTGCAAAGGCATAGAAGTCAGACTTGATGGCAGGGAGGTCAGTACTTTGGGGAAACCGCACATAGGATTGCAGATGCTGTACAAATGCATTCAGAAATCTTGTCAGAACCTGGCTGGACATTGGCTGTGAGAAACCAGCACCCATGCCCACTTGTTGCTTGAAATGAGCCTGTGGAGTGCGGAGAGCACCTGCACCTCTGTTGGAATGGCATGCTGATTACGATTTCCCGGAGTTAGTGCAGGATCCAGTAATGCACAAAGGTCCTGAATAGTTGCACGTGTGAGTCTGTAAGTGATTATGATCTGATGCTCCACCATGGTCCCAATATCCACAAGTGGTCTGCACACCGATGGTGCCCTTCCTCCCCACAAGGGTCGGTACCTATGAGGGGTTACAAAAAGGAGTGATGAAGACACATACATATGCACACTTCTCAACATTTCTGCATTGCATTGTTCATTGTAGTGTCTCTACAATAACTGCTACCTGACAGATATACATGTACATCACTAGGAGGGAACAGAGTAATTCATGTGTGCTACTATACGGAATGGATAGAGGCCTAAGTGCTTCATGTGGCTAGTAGGCCCTGTATTGTGAGTAGTAAGAAATTCAAGATGCGTAGGTGATGGCAAAATGTCTGCCCACTGTAGATCTGCCCCTTCGTTGTGAAAGTGACCTCATACCGCTAGCAGTTGACATCACAGCGTAAGGCGGTGCTGACCGCTGTTCGCACCCTCATTGGCTAACATGGATGCCTGGCGTATCGTGATCGCCGCCGGCGGTGACAGTGCATACCGCCGTGGAACGTACGCACGTTCGTCATCGTTTGATCACTTGACTCCCTGATCTCGTGCGGACAGGTACTCCACTCTGTGTACTGCTGTGGCCTCTCTCTGGCTATGGATGTGCCACGTGGTGCAGGTGACGGGGCCCGGTCTTCACCCAGGAAGAACTAGAGAAGCTAGTGGACGGGGTCCTGCCCCTGTACGGCAAACTCTACGGACGGCCAGAGATACAGGTGAGTCTGGGTTTGGAGGGCACTGTGCATGTAATGGATGGTGTGGATTGGACATATGTGTGCTCCTCTGAGCCTGCATGGGCCATGGTGCATGGAATGCTGCGTGCAACTGTCCAGTATGTCTGAGAGTAATGTCAGTCCAATGTTGGACAATTTGCCAGCTGTTCCTATCGTGCAAATGCCTGATCTCTGTGTTCCATTTCTGTGTCGCTCTTCTAGGTCAGCGCCCACCAGAAGAGGGCACATTGGCATGCCATCGCCAAGGAGGTGCGGACCCTAGGGGTCTACACCCGCCAGAGCACCCACTGTCGAAAGAGGTGGGCGCGGAAGATCAGTGAGGCCTAACTGGGGAAGTCCTCCCAACGTGGAAGGGGTGCCCAACGGGAACTGACCCCCCTCATGCGACGGATCCTGGCGGTGGCGTACCCAGATCTGGACGGGCGCTTGAAGACTGCACAGAAGTCACAAGGGGGTGAGTACTCATTGACCATACTTCAGTCTGGAAGGATGACTGGGAGTGCAATAGGGCTCATGCTGCTTAGAACAGGGAATTTGACTCGTGTCCATCTACTGTATGTTCCCCATAGGGTGTAGGGGTGTCCCTGTCAGGTTTCACCTACCTCAGCTCCAAAAGTATTTCAGGGGATGGGTGTAGAGCAATATTCTGGTCAGTAGTCAGGGGCATGGCCATGGGCATAGTGTACAGTGCTGCCTGTTGGGTGTGTTTGGTGGGTGGGTGTATGGCTGGCCATTCTGTATCTGTATTCAGCTATTTACAAGTATCTCTCCTGTTTTGTCTCTCCATCCCTGTTGTCTTGTGTTGTTTTGGTACAGCATCAACATCAGTCGAGGGAGCTGAGGCACCGGCAAGTGGGGAGGCAGGGGCCCACGGATCCTCCGAGGCAGAGACAATGACGCCCAGGGGACCAGTGGGTGGGAGGGCAAGGGGACTTCCACGGGGGAGGCTACTACCACAGGAGGTAGTGACTCTGAGACCTCCTCTGATGGGGGTCCCCCGGCGGTGGCGGACCTAGAGCACACACCACTACCGTTAGATCTTCCGCCACCCTCCATACCATCACCGCCCTCCCTTCTGCTCCCCACCGAGTTGCCCGTGTCCGCCCACCCAGAAAGGTGGGCGTCTCCTTTGCCCCAGGCTCCTCCTCCCCTGCCCCAGTCAGCCCTGCTGCCCTCACAGAAGAGGCTATTGACCTCCGGAGAACCATCTCTGTAGGGCAGACAACCATTGTCAATGCCATCCAGGGGCTAGCATCAGAGGTGCAGCAGACCAGTGCCTATCTGAATGGCATTCAAGGTGTGTCTGCCCTACAGAGATCTTTTCAGGCTCTGGCCTCCTCTCGGACAGCAGCCAGTTTCCCTGGCCATTCCGTCCCCCCTCCAACCTCCTCTGCCCCCTCCAGCACCCCACTCCCTTCATCCGTCCAAAGCACACAATCAGACCCGCTGACAGGCACATCAACACACAAGAAGCACACTTCAAAACACAAGCACCACAACTCCCACTACAAGCATTCACACAGCCAACAGACACCCGCACACACAACAATGTCCACTTCCCCCAATATGCCCACCTCTTCTGCCTCCCTTTTGTCCCCTCTACATCCACACCCTCATGCACTGCACCTTCACTCGCTGTTACTGCTCCTCTTCCTGCACTCACCACAATAGCAGACAGCCATACATGCACCCCATACACCACACCTGCACTCACCACTCTACTGTAGTTGACACATGTAGCACACTCACCAGACTTGCAGACACCCACCCAACATACATCCACACTAGCTGTCTGTCTTCTCCCACTGTGTCCACCCCCACCTCCCAAGACACACAAACGCACCAAGACAACCACCCATCAGACATCCACCACACAACAGCATACTGAGCAGTCACCTGCACCCACTACATGCGCCACTACACCCCATACATCCACTCCCTCTGCCTCCACTCCCACGCCCTCATCCAAGCCCACCCCAATTGCTCCCAAGAAACTTTTCCTCTCCGGTGCTGACCTCTTCCAACCCACTGGCCTACCCCATCTTTTCCCCAAACATGCCCACCTCCTTGCCCTTACCACTCCTTCCACATCACAGCCCACCCTGGTCTACCCTTCATATTCACGTGCCCCTTCCCCAGAGAAAAAGAAGGCCCAGTCAGAGCCTAGGCCATCCAGCTCCACCCGAGCCAAACAGCCCCCACCCCCTTCAAAGGAATAGCCCACCCCCTCCACCCTCCACAAGAAAGTCAAAGGCCCACCCCCGTCGAAAATCCCTACCCCCACCACCCTCTGCCCCCCTTCCGTGAGGTGCCTGGATCCCCATATGGTGCCTTGTTCTGTGGAGTACCCAGCACTTGTGGGAGTCAGGTGTTGCCCGTTATGGTCCATGACAATTGGGATTTTACGGACTGGCCATTGGCCCTGTTTGCACTGTTTGGCTCAGTGAGCTTATTATTAAAGTTTCTGTGTGGCCTGTGTTTGGGCTGCACGCAGTTACACCCTGGTGTTTAGATTTTTTATGGGTGTGGGACTTTTGCATATACTATGGTCAAGTTGCATTAGCCTTCAGTCGGGTACATACCTCTTGGTGTGGGGTGTATGACTTGTGCTGCTGGGAAGGGTTGGGGGGCGTTGCCTGATGGTGGAGTGGGTGGGTATGTAACTGTGCCCTTTCCTCCCTTGTGTCGTAGGTTGTGGTACTTACCGTCGTCGTCTTCGTCGGCTGTCTCGGTCGTGTAGGTATTTGGCAAGGAGCAAGGCTGGCATGAACTGCAGCTCTCTATCCATGGCTGCCGCTGCACGTTCTGTCGGACTCCTGTACGTGGTTCCTTATATTTGGTTCATTTCTGCCTGGCTTTGTGTGGCGGTGGTTCCCGCCCCGGAACTAGCGGCGGAATTGTAGTTCATTATTTGATGGGTGGGTTGGGCCTTTCCGACGGCCTGTGGGCGGACTCTGCCATCATCGGCGGGACTCCTCTCCGGCGGTGGGTGGTTCGCGGGATACGTGTCTTTCGTTTGGATCATTATTTTGCGGTCTTGGCGGAACGGACCCCCGTGTTCGTATTGAGGGCCAAAGCAGGATGTGTGCATTTTTTTTTTTTATTGTGGCACAATATATGTTGCAGCCCTTACAGACCCTCTCTAGTAACCAGGCTGTACGCATCAGAGGTACCATTTACTAGCGAGTTATAGAGGTGCTAATGTGGGTGCCATTTGTATACAATTTACCTCATTTTAGGGAAAGAGCATTGGCACTGGGAACCTGCTTGGCAGGAATCCAGTGCACCTCATTAGAAAAACCTCAATACCAATGAGCAAAAAGTGGGGGTGACCATGTCCAAAAGGGGCACTTTCTTAAAGTAAAGTAATTTGGTAGTTATCCTCCACAATTTAACCTATATAACAAACTAACAACTTCTTTGGTTGGTGTCATAAGTGGTGTCACCAGTGATGTCATCAAGATGTACTTTGAGATGCCATCAGTGATGTAATAAATGATGTCATAGAACATGTTATGAGTGATGTAGTATGAGAGGTCATAAGCAGCGCATGAAGGGAGCACAAGTTAAAGTTAGCTCTGCTAACTATTCCTGGTGAATTTCTGTGTTTTGTTTGAGTTCAGAATGTTGATGTTGTCACTGACATATTCACCTATCACGTTTTTTTAACCTTTGTTTTTTTCCAGTGAATTTTTAAGTTTGGTTTTAAACAAAAACAAAATGTTTTATTACCCCTAACAATAACACTACATTAATCAATGTTTTTCAGTGAATTTATAGTTTTTTAAAGTAAGTAATATTTAATTTTCAATGTACATATGTTAGGATGACATATCACTTTCAAAGGGAACGCCCTTGTATTGTAGCATATGAAAAGAGAGTCCACGGTTTGCTGAAATCTCTGTAATGAGTAATGTGTGAGTGTAATAGGGTGTGATAAGAGAATGTTTTGGTTGAGGTTGTCAATGTTCTCTCTCCTCGTCACCATCACATTAAAACATCTTCTCACCAAGTTTAATAATAATTTAACAGAAGGTCATTTAAGGGTTGTGTAAATTTCTATGTTAAAGAGGTGATTGTAAATGAGAAAAAGAGGGTGATTGCTTCTTTTATTAATGTATGCCATCAGTATCAACCAATAACATGTGTCATTACTCTCACAAGAGTCTTGTTAGGAGCTCATAAGGTTGCAACGTCATACAGTTTGTTTTAATGTGTATTTTATAGTTTGTATACTGCTGTCATTCTTGTATTGAGTTAGTGGTTAATACTAATGTACAATAAGGATGTCATTTAAATGTGTATATTATTTTTATTTTATTATTTATTAATATGTGACTCCCGCAAGTCTCTCACAAGTGTGCAGTCTGGCAGCAGTTTTTCTACACAACTTTAATGAATATCTTTTCAAATGTTACTGATTTGCATTCTGGTACAGTACGGTACACAAATCGCTCTGAATCAATGTCTGATCTGCCTAAATAGGAACAATTAACACACTCATTGTTTCATCTAAATCTTGTTCGAAATAAGTCATTAATTGCAACTCCTTCATTTTCTACCACTTTTAGCAATACCTCCTCTTGTGCATCCTGTTGCACATTCAAAGTGAATTGTGAACCACCATTACATAATGCAGTTAAAGAACAAAGGGTCAGCTGTAGCAAGGCTTTTGCGCCTCGCAAACAGTGAAAATCGCTGTTTGCGAGGCGCAAAAGCCACATCGCGATGCCCATTCCCTTTTGGGAGTCAGTAAGCTGGTTACCGACTTGCAAAATGGGAATGCGAGTCTCAAATAGGAAGGGGTATTGCCCTTCCTATTTGCGAGTCGCATCGCGATGCAGAATTGCTTTGTGACCGCGGTCGCAAAGCAATTCACAGTTACCACCAGTGTCACACTGGTGGTAACCCATTCGCAAAAGGGAAGGGGTCCCCATGGGACCCCTTTCCCTTTGTGAATGGCCCTGATTCATTTTTTCAGAGCAGGAAGTAGTCCTATGGACCACTGCCTGCTCTGAAAAAATTAAACTGACACGTTTAATTTTTTCATTTATAATGCATCTTGTTTTCCTTGAAGGAAAATGGGCTTCATTACAAAAAAAATAAATTACTTTATTTAAAAGCAGTCACAGACATGGTGGTCTGCTGTATCCAGCAGGCCACCATCCCTGTGAGTGCTGCGTCTCGCAAGGGGGTCGCAAATTGCGACCCACCTCATTAATATTAATGAGGTGGGCCTTTGCGACCCCCTTGCGACTCGCAGATGGTGTCAGGGACACCATCCTGCATCCGGCTTTGCGACTCGCAAATTGCGAGGGGCTCAGACTCGCAATTTGCGAGTCTCAAATCCGAATTTCCTACATCTGGCCCAAAAATGTTTTCAGTGTATACTAAACTGAGCAAAGTTATATAAGCTTGACTTAAAGGCTTGTCTTTGTTTTGTTTAATGTTTTCAAACGTTGGTTGTACGTGGAATTTGACAATACTCCATTAGATTAAAATGGCAAACCTATTACATTATTGACTTTATTAGTTTTTATCTTTTTGGAAGTCTTGTTTCTCCACGGTCGGATATAATCCCAGATGAGGTGCATACAGCCCTCTCAAACAATTGTATAATATCACACATGATGGATCAGCTTTGACTTTTCTCTCATCAAACTGAGGACGGTTCGATCCTGACAATGACCTAACCTCTGATAGAGCAACAAAAGATATGCCTTCTTTGAAGGCTGTGTGATCTATATTTCTCATTGCTGCATCCAAACAATATTTGAGGTTTATGAATAGTGACAGCATAGGCCAAAGAGGATACTGTTGTCATCTTGCATAGAGGTCTTTTACTAACAGAAATCTATCATTGCACCTTCCAAAGTTTTTCTTCAATATGATCAGATTTTATTAAGATTAATATTTGTACAGTGGGATATGAAATGAAGTCTACCAAAATCCAATTTGAACCATTAACTAAATCCTCCTCAATGTTGAGATTTTGAAACAAAAATCTTCGGCAAGTTTTACATAGGTTTAGAGTCTTTTCTCTGTTTTCTCTAGTAATTCTAGTTTTTTACCACTGATTGACATAGTGGTAGGTTTAAACCTTGATGTTCCATTTTACCTTTATTGTTAAGACTCACTATCCCTTGTTTCTCCAAATGATATATTTCTAAGTTAAATTGAGCACATTTGTCTAGCGTCAGCTCAAGGCACACGATCAGTTTGTGACTTTGCATAAGATCTTGCATTTCAGAAGTTGGTGCGTCACTGCTGGTGAGTCTTTGCTTCTTTCCTAGTAATTCCTATTCTCATGTCTTTTAATATATTGCTATACTTCACACATGAAGCTTGTCTTAGATATTGAGTCAACTCAGAGAACTGAAAATGTAACGATATGTTAACATTGCCAATACTCCCTAATGAATGTTTAGTTTCTTCATGAAGAAGTTTCTTAAACAACAGGTTGATTTTTAACAGGCGTCAACTGTAGAAGGTTACAAAAAACTATGACATGCTTACCACCGAACAGAACATCATAGTCAGTTCTGGGGACCTCTTGCATCCTCAGATGAACGAAAGCTAGCATTAGGTTTGATACCATGCTTACATCATCAATAATAAGAACTTTCAAATGTTTCAGAACCCTGGTAACTTTATGACAAGCATCACCTGATAACTTCAAGTACTCTAACTTGTTCAAAAAGCAACATAAGTAGTCTGTGCAATTTGATGTCTTTAATGTTGTGTGTAGCCATTCCAATAGGGACAGTCACAACACATGGCAGAGCACAACTAGTCTTGCTGTAAACAAATCCAGCCATCACTTTAAATAGATAATGTTTTCCTGTACTTGCCTGACCACTAACATACAAGAGTGTAGTCATGATTGTTGTTCATGAATATTCAAACTTATATACAAGGCCATGCTCTACAAATGTACTTATTTGCTCAAAAATGACTAGCTGTTCTTGATTCAGTTGAGCAACACATTTTCTAAATCAATGGTCTCAGTTTTCACTTGGCCCATAGCATTTCCACTTCATTCATAGCTATGGATGCCTTGTGTTCAATAACAGGCTGGCCAAGTGAAACTTGACTATTAGGGTCTTAACTCTGGCTCTCTTCTGAACTGCTCTTTGGAACTTTTATACCAATTTTGTCCTACTGTTGAGTTTAAGTAGGATTGAATACTAGCTTTGCATTGAACGTGTCTTCATAACAATCATAGGCGGTCATTCTGACCCTGGCGGTCAAAGACCGCCAGGGCGGAGGACCGCGGGAGCACCGCCGACAGGCCGGCGGTGCTCCAATGGGGATTCCGACCGCGGCGGTAAAGCCGCGGTCGGACCGGCAACACTGGCGGTCTCCCGCCAGTGTCCCGCCGCCCCATTGAATCCTCCAAGGCGGCGCAGCTTGCTGCGCCGCCGAGGGGATTCCGACCCCCCCTACCGCCATCCAGATCCCGGCGGTCGGACCGCCGGGAACCGGATGGCGGTAGGGGGGGTCGCGGGCCCCTGGGGGCCCCTGCAGTGCCCATGCCACTGGCATGGACACTGCAGGGGCCCCCGTAAGAGGGCCCCTACAAGTATTTCACAGTCTGCTGCGCAGACAGTGAAATACGTGACGGGTGCAACTGCACCCGTCGCACAGCTTTCACTCCGCCGGCTCGATTCCGAGCCGGCTTCATCGTGGAAGCCTCTTTCCCGCTGGGCTGGCGGGCGGCCTGAAGGCGGCCGCCCGCCAGCCCAGCGGGAATGTCAGAATTACCGCCGCGGTCTTTCGACCGCGGAACGGTAACCTGACGGCGGGACTTTGTGGGCGGCCTCCGCCGCCCGCCAAGGTCAGAATGAGGGCCATAGTCACCTAGCATTTCAGGCTCTGAACAACAAGGTTTAAAAAGTTTCAAAAAGCCAGGTAAATGAATTCTCTTTTTCTCACCTTTTTGACAGCTCAGTTTACAACGATTAAAGAAACTTGGTTTTGAATGGTTCACTAAACATCTATTACAGTCACTCACTCTAAAATTTCTTTTTTTAAATATTTTCATCCCCAAAATTTCTGTATGTATTGTACTGAGGTGCAAAAAAGGTTTTCTTGATAGACCCTCTGATTAGGGTAATAAGTGTTCATCATATTGTGTTTTCAGGTAGGTGAGTACTTTCTGGATCAAACTGAGCAAGATAGTCAATTTCAGGAAATGGTATCAACACACATTTTTGAGTTTGTGCTAGAACTCAACTTTCCCACATTATTGACTTGGACTTCCTCTATTACGTACAAGAACTCACCTTGTCTCAGGCTTCAAAAGGTTTGATCTTTCTGTGGGACTATGATTGAAATTGGGCAGAAGTATGTACCTAGTCCATGTAGGGACCACAATCCTAGCCAGAATAAGTCAGTTACATAACCTAAATTAACATGTGCTCACCCTCTGGTTGCTTGGCACTAATCAGTCAGGCTGAACTTAAGAGACAATGGGCCATATTTATACTCCGTTTGCGCCGAAATTGCGTCGTTTTTTTTGACGCAATTTCGACGCAAAACTAACGCCAACTAACGCCATATTTATACTATGGCGTTAGAGGCGAATAGCGCCAAAGTTCCCGGAATGTGCGTCATTTTTTAGCGTGAACCCCTTCCTTGCGTTAATGATATGCAAGGGAGGCGTTCCCGTCTAAAAAATGACTCCCAGGACTTTACGTGGTATTTATACTCCCGGGCAAAAGAGACGCCCGGGAGTTGGCGTGGCTAAAAACGGCGCATTTGCGCCACTTTTTAACGCCTGCTCAGGGCAGGCGTTAAGGGGCCTGTGGGCTCAAAATGAGCCCACAGGTGCCCTCCCATGCCCCCAGGGACCCCCCCTGCCACCCTTGCCCACCCCAGGAGGACCCCCAAGGATGGAGGGACCCACCCCAGGGACATTCAGGTAAGTTCAGGTAAGTATAATTTTTTTTTTTTTATATTTTGTTTTGGTGGCATAGGGGGGCCTTATTTGTGCCCCCCTACATGCCACTATGCCCAATGACCATGCCCAGGGGACAGAAGTCCCCTGGGCATGGCCATTGGGCAAGGGGGCATGACTCCTATCTTTACAATGATAGGAGTCATGTTGATGGGGGATGGGCGTCGTTAAAAAATGGCGCAAGTCGGGTTAAGACGATTTTTTCGACGTAACCTGACTTGCCCCATTTTAAGACGCCCATGCGCCATTTTCCCCCTACGCCGGCGCTGTCTGGTCTACGTGGTTTTTTCCCACGCAAACCAGGCAGCGCCGGTCTGATTGCGCCGTCTAACGCCATTCCATAAATACGGCGCCCGCATGGCGCTTCAGAATGGCGTTAGACGGCGCAAAACTTTTTGACGCTAAACTGCGTTAGCGCAGTTTAGCGTCAAAAAGTATAAATATGGCCCAATGTGTAAAGTATTTGTGCAACACTCACACACACACACACACACAGTGACACAATGAAAACACCACATAGGTTTAGAGAAATAGAGAATATTTTTCTGAGTAAAACAACACAAAGCCAACAAAAATATGATCAGTAGAAGTCGAGATACTATAGCCTTAGAACCCGCCGTAGCGGGCTCTACCGGCTATTAAAGGCCCGCTCCCCGTGTTAAATGCCCGAGCCGAAGGCGAGGGAATTTAACAAGGGAGAGGGACTTTAATAGCCAGTAGAGCCCGCTACGGCGGGTTCTAAGGCTATTAGAACATTCTGCCACTCAGGGCAGAATGTTCTATTAAAAAAAAAAAAATTTCACGGAGCCCGAGGGGATTCAAATCCCCTCGGGCTCCGTGAAGCTTTGTTCACAGCTGTTGCTGTGAACAAAGCGAACATTGGAATGTTGGCGCTGCAGGCTTTTACCGGCCAGTAAAAGCCCGCAGCACTCCATTGTTTTCAATGGAGCCCCCAGCATTCCAATGTTCTAATAATTTATAAAGGTTAAACTTAAAATAGTGCATTGAAGTCACTAGAAGCTAAAATATTACTGGGGTCGCAAGGGACCGGTGCAAATCCAAAGTTCAGTCCCACCGTGATAGAGAGTAGGCTGGCTACAGACCCCATGTCGAGTCCACTGAAAAGTGCCTTAGATAGAGCAAAGTGTTAACGCCAAGGGCACTATGCTTTGGTTCTGATCAGCGCAGTCAGGTAGATGTGTCAGTGTTGAGCCTCACAATCAGGTCACGCATCAGGGTCAAACTCCAATAAAGTGAATGTAATGCATCATTGTTGAGCCATGCAAAGCATCGTTGTCGGGCCACACAGGCTGTGAATCCGCTGTCATCGAACAGCCTCTGCGTCAGCGTCAAAGGGGCGATGAGTTGGTTCTAACTGGTGCAGTGCTGATGATGCTCCAATTTTTTAAGAAAGCAGCTAGAGAACTCACTTCTGAGGCCCAGGACTGGAGTGGGCACCTTAGGCAAGGGTAGGACTCACAGATGGCAGAGTCCAGCAGCACCAGGAGAGTTCCAGGCACTCTTTGATGTCCCATAGATTGCAATAGAACAGAGGGCAAGCCATCAAGCCTGTGAAGTCACTCTGGGTTCAAGTGAGATCGGCCCAGTCCTTATTGTCAGCAGGGCAGAAATCAGCAGGCAGCTCAGCAAAGCAGAGAGGCAGTTCCTCAGAACAGTCAGTCCAGACAAAGTGGCAATCCTTAAAGCACAGCAGTCTTTACTCCAGCAGAGTTCTTCCTAGGTCCAGTAGTGTACTGATTTTGTAGGGTTAGAGCCCCAGTACTTATACCCAAATGTGCCTATGAAGTGGGGGTGACTTCAGAGCAGCTCCTTCAAAATGCACAGGTCCCCCTTTCATCCCTCCCTGGTGCCATACTAAGAGCCTCATTACGACATTGGCGGCCTCACTTTGCGATCATTAATGCCACAGGGAGGACGCTGCTGTCATGCCAGTGGTATCCCCCGCTGTATCACAAGAGTCAGCCTGGCTGACAATGGTATTATGACATTCCCGCTAGGCTGACCGGTGGGACCAGTGCTACGGCCAATACAGTAGCACATATGCACCATCGAAATGCACACAGTGTGCAAAACAGCCAGTGCACATTATCAGATTTTTGGGCAGGGGGGCCCCTGCTCTGCCTTCGACATGGTCACAACACTGCCATGGCTGACAGTGAATCCGACCACAATCAGCCCACCAGGAACAATGTTCCTGGTGGGGATGGCGGTCCTAAGGTGGTCTGACTGCCAGGGTTGTAATGTGTCAGTCGGACCACCTGGAGTGGGGCTCGTAATGAAGCCCCTAGAGTTGGTTGTAATCATCCCTTTGTGTGGGGACAGGTACTTCTCCATTCACGTGTGTCAGCTCCCCTCCATCCTTCCTGCCCAGGAAGGCCCATCAGAATGCAGATGATTGCAGATGAGTCCTTTCTCACACCCACCCTTTCTATGTTTCTGGCAGTCTAGAGGGCACAAAGTGTAGCTCTCACCTAGCTTAGATGGGCATTGGAAATAGGTTACAAGGCACACAGAGCAGTAAGACCAGAGAAATGCCTACTTTCAAAAAGTGACATTTCTAAAATAGCAATGCTAAATTTAACCTTACAATCAAAGAGGACTTATCATTACCATTCCAAAGATTTGAAACATGATATGGCTACTCCTTTCCTGTCAGGAATTACAGTTTAAAAGTATATTAAGGAATTCCTAATGCTAGCCTTTGAGAGGACTTGGCCTCATAGAAGTGAAAATAAAACAGTTTTTGGTAGTTTTGTAGTTTTTCATTGTCTGGACATGCAAAACTTTAAAGTACATGCCCTTCCTTTTACTAACATAACAGCCTGCCCTAAGAGCTACCTAGGGCCTACCTTGGGGGTAATGTATTAATATGGTAGTTTTAGGCTTGGCAAGTAGTTTTAAATACCAAGTTGAAGTGGCAGTGAAACTGAACACACAGTATATGCAGTGGCAGACCTGAGACATGTTTAAGGGCTACAGAAGTGGGTAGCACAACCAGTGCTGCGGGTCCACTAGTAACATTTAATTTGCAGGCCATGGGTATATGATATACCACTTTACAAGGGACTTACAAGTAAATTAAATATTACAAACAGTTGTACACCAATGTTACTATGTTTAGAGAGGAGAAGACATGCACTTCAGCACTGCCTAGCCGTGCTCAGAGTCTAAAGCCAACAAAAACAAGGTCAGAAAAAGACGAGGGGAAAAGCAAAAGGTTCGGGGTAACAAGGACAAAAAGGGCCATTTCCAATACGATCCACCCTCCAGCCTAAAGTAAGGGGAGACTAATCAATACCTTGATGGGCTTCCCTGCTTAGGGTGATAGAACCTGGACAATGGCCCACTACTGTACGGGCACTTGCCAGTTCTTCACCATTGTGAACTAAGTTGGGTATCTCTGTCAATACTTTCTGAGGCTTACTTATACTCAAATGTGCCTATGAAGTGGGGGTGACTTCAGAGCAGCTCCTTCAAAATGCACAGGTCCCCCTTTCATCCCTCCCTGGTGCCATACTAAGGGCCACACTGCGACATTGGCGGCCTCACTGTGCGATCATCAATGCCACAGGGAGGACGCTGCTGTCATGCCGGTGGTATGCCCCCGCTGTATCACAAGAGTCAGCCCGGCTGACAATGGTATTATGACATTCCCGCTAGGCTGACCGGTGGGAACAGTGCTAAGGCCAATACAGTAGCACATATGCACCATCGAAATGCACACAGTGTGCAAAGCAGCCAGTGCACATTCTAGGATTTTTGGGCAGTGGGGCCCCTGCACTGCCTTCAACATGGTCACAGCACTGCCGTGGCTGACCGCGAATCCAACCACCATCAGCCCGCCAGGAACAATGTTCCTGGTGGGGATGGCGGTCTTAAGGTGGTCCGACTGCCAGGGTTGTAATGTGGCAGTCGGACCACCTGGATTGGGGCTCTTAATGAAGCCCTTAGAGTTGGTTGTAATCATCCCTTTGTGTGGGGACAGGTACTTCCCTATTCACATGTGTCAGCTCCCCTCCATCCTTCCTGCCCAGGAAGGCCCATCAGAATGCAGATGAATGCAGATGAGTCCTTTCTCACACCCACCCTTTCTATGTTTCTGGCAGTCTAGAGGGCACAAAGTGTAGCTCTCACCTAGCTTAGATGTGCATTGGAAATAGGTTGTAAGGCACACAGAGCAGTAAGACCAGAGGAATGCCCACTTTCTAAAAGTGACATTTCTAAAATAGCAATGCTAAATTCAACCTTACCATCAAAGAGGATTTATCATTACCATTCCAAAGATTTGAAACATGATATATCTACTCATTTCCTTTCAGGAATTACAGCTTAAAAGTATATTAAGGAATTCCTAATGCTAGCCTTTGAGAGGACTTGGGCTCATAGAAGTGAAAATAAAACTGTTTTTGGTAGTTTGTCAGTACCTGGACATGCAAAACTTAAAAGTACATGCCCTTCCTTTTACTAACATAACAGAGTGACCTAAGAGCTACCTAGGGCCTACCTTGGGGGTAATGTATTGTGGCAGGCTGTCTTACGAGCGTATCAAGTAGAGTCAAAAGACTGGGGTTCTTTTATGTTTGAAATTTTATTCCCTGTTTATTTCACAGGTTATTCTCTTAATCATTGTTCGAAGGTTTTTTTGGTAAGTCTTGGGGTTTCTGCTTTCCTCAATTCCTTTCTTTTCTCTCCTAGGTTTCCTCGTTCCCTGGTCTCTTCCGGTCTGTGAAAGGATGTGGGCGTCTCCCTCGAATCCCGGCAGAAATGAAAAATAACAGAAAAGGAACAGGTAAGTATTTCTGAGGTACTGGGTGGGGTCTTGTGCTCGTGAGGGGAAAAGGCAGCAAGCGGGTAAGTTCGTGAGGGGTTGATCAGTGGTGGGGTTTAGGGTTCCTGGGGTCCACAACGTGCCTGGTTCCCTTCGTGCCCCTTCCCTTGTCTCTTATTCACCCTCCCCGTCCTTCCTCCCACTTCCCTGGTACCTTTCCCCGTGCCCGAGACTCCCCGTGACCCTTCCTGTCCCTAGGAGGGACCGTACCATGTCAAGCCACGACCCTCCTGGGTCGTGGCGGCTTTCTCGTCTCTCCGACGTCCCTCGCTTCTCCGGTTCTCTCGTTTCGGCGCTTCCCCTGTGGACCTCCTCCTGGTTTCTCGCCGGGGCTGCCAAAGGTTCTGTCCTCTTCTCTCCTTCCTGGTTTCTCGTCGTGCTCCTCTCTTCTCCTCTCTGGTTGTCCGTCGCGCGCCTCTCTTCCGGATCCGCGTCCTTCTTCAATCCCCTTGACCGGAAGTCGTCGATGCTGTAACGACGTGGCGTCTCCCCGTTGCCAGGAGAACGCCGCACCGTTTCCGTGGAGCCAGCCGAAAGATGGCGGATTCGAGGTGAGTTAGACGCGGCCTCCGGGACCCGTCTACATGTATTAACATGGTAGTTTTAGGCTCGGCAAGTAGTTTTAAGTACCAAGTTGAAGTGGCAGTGAAACTGAACACACAGGATATGCAGTGGCAGACCTGAGACATGTTTAAGGGCTACAGAAGTGGGTAGCACAACCAGTGCTGCGGGCCTATTAGTAACATTTAATTTGCGGGCCATGGGTATATGATATACCGCGTTACAAGGGACTTACAAGTAAATTAAATATTACAAACACTTGTACACCAATGTTACTATGTTTAGAGAGGAGATCACATGCACTTCAGCACTGCCTAGCCGTGCTCAGAGTCTAAAGCCAACAAAAACAAGGTTAGAAAAAGATGAGGGGAAAAGCAAAAGGTTTGTGGTAACAATTACAAAAAGGGCCATTTCCAATATGATCCACCATCCATCCTAAAGTAAGAGGGGACTAATCAATACCTTGATGGGCTTCCCTGCTTAGGGTGATAGAACCTGGACAATGGGCCACTACTGTAGGGGCACTTGCCAGTTCTTCACCATTGTGAACTCAGTTGTATCCTTCTGTCAATACTTTCTGGGGCCACTGAACCGACCCATGGCAAACGCTTCTCCACATCTGTGGACCCCATCTGTGCAGTAAATACATTTAATTTGCTCACAGCTGTGTCCCAGTAGGTAGACAGAACCGCAGAGGCAAACAAAGTGGTGTAGCCCATTCCACCCCTTTGGTCTGACTTCTGTCCCCAACCCAAGGAAAACTCTGTCCACAAGGACAGCCACTAGCAGAGGCAACTGCCAGCTGTCAGTGTCAGGAACCAGGCTATAGTCCATCCAGGTGTCTCTGTCCTCTGTGGTTTCTCAGAGTGGGGCAGTAGCCCCAGATGACTTGCATCCTTTCTTCACTCCACCACTCGCCAGTTCAGGGTTGTATCCTGCAACTGGTCCTCTAACCTAGGGTCTGTTCTTCCAGCTGGGCAAGAGTCAGGGGTGAGTCCTTCCTCCCCCTACCCCTACATCTGGGATTCTGTTGGGGAGTGGTACCCCCAGAAAACTGAATGGGTGGGGCACTAGTGGCAGCCGCCCCTCCCAGTTCTTTTGATACTGAGGCCAACTCATTCTCCAGAATGCAGTGATTGGGCATCAGGGGATTAACTATGACCTTTCTCTGAGTCACCTCCCTACTCCCTCTAGGGAGACAAGGGCCATAGGGCAGAACAAGTCCTCCCTATGGGCTGAAATCACTCTACACATCTTCCCAGTGTACAGCTCTGGGGAGACTAGCTCTTCTACTACCATGGTCTTGCTAGCCCCAGCATTCCTCAGAGCAGTGGTTGGGAACCCATTCCTTCCCACCTGGTGGAAGTGATAACTCCCAGCCTCAGGAATCACAAACTAATCCTCTGAGTCTATTGCCCAACTGAGGGAGATCAGGGCATGTTGTAGGACCTGCCACTGGGGACTACTTTCCCCTAAGGCCATATCAGCCACTCCTGTAGAGCTCCCACCAGTGGTGGTACCTTTGGACAGAGTCCCCCTGCTTGTGTACTGGCTGGAAACAGCCAAGGCAGCGGGACTGGAAGTGGGGTGCCCTGACCTATCGCCGACCAGAACCTCCCTCCTTCTCAGAAGGGACATGGGAAACCTTTCCATCTCCCTTACCTCAAGACCTTCTTAACCTCCCCCTCACTCTCTTGGTGGGAACCTCAACCACCCTTCTTATGGTAACTTCTAGGTATGTTTCTGTATGCTGTGGCGCTGACCCAGATGTCTGCCTCCTCAGCAAGCTTACTATCAATCTGGTGTTGGCGCAGCTCGGAAAACAAGTATCAAGCTTGTGCTCCTGTATAGGTAAGTTGTGCATCCCTGAATAATCATCAACCTTGCTGCCCACTCACCCAGCCCTTCAGTGCCTTGCTTGTATGATCCAAGAAATCTGAACACGTTTATGATGAGATCTCATGGCTACCTCTGAATCTGAACCTATACCTCTCAGGTGTGAGTCCAAACTTACTGACCAGCATGGCCTTGATTGCAATATATTATGTCTAGTCCTCTACCTTTAGTGTAAAGAATATGTCCATCCCCACATTGAGCATATATTTCTATAGACCACGACCCAGAACTCCTCTGGAACCTGGTGCATTCTCAGAGCCACTTCATCGGTTGCAAACCATTTGTCCATGCAATCTCCCACCAATAATGGATCACCAAATCTTTGGATATCCTGACTCTGGACCCCTTTCTCAGGACTCTGTTGGCCAGCTCTCTCATGCCGAGCTCATGGCCCAGCTTGCACTTTCGCCATTTTAGCAAGGGACTGCTCCTGCTCTGATTTCAACTTTGTAAGTTTAGCTTTACCTCTTCCCTTCTGACCGCCACCTTTTCTGGAGACATGTTCCTTTAAGACACACTGCTGCCTGGTCTGCTGCAGACTTCCAGTCCTGGGAGGATGTTACCACCCACAACAGTAGGCTGCATGACAGGACCTCCAGAAAGGCCCTACTCCCATTATTCCTCAGATACAGATTCTTTCTCCTCATCTATTTCTTCTTCCGGTTGGGCTGCTGCCCACATTCTTAAGGATTTTTAAAGCTATTCCTTTTTGGCTCTTCCCTTATATAATACCCTTCTTTTCTGGCAGAACCTTATGAGCTGGACCACTGTGTAGGTTTCCAGATTGGCGTGCTCAAATTCCATATTGCCAGGCAGGACCACAGACATTACAGAAAAATGGAACTTGGTTAAAAAGACTTTGTTAAAAATCAAAAGATGTCAGAACTGGCAGATTGAAAAGGCTCCAATTGGTCTAAATGCAGAGTTGTAGTAAAAACTGAGTTACTACGATGTTGCACAAACACCAATCCAATCCGCACCGCTGACCACCAATGTTAGAAATTGGGTATAGAGTTGGCAGAGGTATGCATGCTGTCCAAGTACGGACCACAATCCTAGTCAGAGTAAGTCACTTACACAATCTAAATTAACCTGTGCTCACCCTCTGGTAGCTTGGCACAGAGCAGTCAAAGCATTACTTAAGAGGGGATAGATAAAGTATTTGTGCTACACACATGCACACAGTAACAGAATGTAAACACCACAAAAGTATCCACATAGGTTTAGAGAAATAGAGAATATTTATCAGAGTAAAACAAGACCAAAAGAACAAAAATCCAGTCAGTAGAAGTTGAGATAATAATTTGTAAAAATTAAATTCAAAATAGTGCTTAGAAGTCACGAGTGGTCGAGAGGTTACTCGAGGTCACAAGGGATTGGTGCAAATCCAAAGTTCAGGCTAACTGTGATTGAGTGTAGGCCGGCTACAGAACCTACGGAGGGTCAGCTGAAAAGTACCTTAAATGGAGCAAAGCGTTGCTGTTGAGATATGGATGAGTTGGTTCCAATCTGCGTAGTCTTGTAGATGTGTCACCATCGAGACTCGGAATTGGGTCCTGCATCGGTGTCAAACTCCTGTTAAATGCAATGCTTCATCGATGAGCCGCGCAGAGCATTGTTGTCGAGCCGCGCAGGCTATGAATCTGCTTTCGCCGAACAGCCTTTGCATCAGCGTTGAAGGGGCAATGGTTTCACCTGGTGCAGCACTGACAATGTATCATTTTTTGCAGAAAGCAGCTGCAGAGCCCACATCTGAGGACCAGAACTTGAGGGTGCACCTCAGGCAAGGGTAGGACTCACAGATGGCAGCATCCAGCAACACCAGGAGTGTTGCAGGCAGTCTTTGATGTCCCTAAGACTGCAGGGGAACAGGAGGCAAACCAACAAGCCCTTGAGTTACTCTGGCTGCAAGTGAGAAGGGTACAGTCCTTGTCCTAAGCAGGGCAAAGATCAGCATGCAGCTCAGCAAATCAGAGAAGTGGTCAGTTCTGGCAAAGTGGCAATTCTTACAGCATAGCAGTCTTTAATCGAGGAGGGTTCTTCACATGTCCAGTAGGGTTCTGTTTTGCTAGGATCAGAGCCCCAGTACTTAAACCCATATGTGCTTTTGAATTGGGGATGACTTCAAAGCAACTTTTTGAAGTGCACATGTCCCTCCCCCGTTCATCCCTCCCTGGCTCCAGACTAACAGTTGGTAGTACTCAGCCCTTTGTGTGAGGACTGGCACATGATGGGCCATCACAATGCAGATGAATTCAGATGAGTCCGGTGTACACCTACCCGTCCTGTGTTTGTGGCTGTCTAGAAGGAATGCACAAAGTGCAGCTGTCACCAGCCCAGCTGTTGCAGACAGGTTGCAAGGCACACAGAGTAATAAGAGCAGAGAAATGCTCACTTTCTAAAAGTGAGATTTCTAAAATAGTTATGTTAAATCCAACCTTACCCTTAATGGGGATTTATCTTTACCATTCCAAGGATATGAAACATGATGTAGCTGATTCTTTTTATCAGGTATTATAGCATACATGTATATTAAGGAATTCCCAATGCTAGCTTGTGAAAGGAGTAGGCGTCACAGTAGTGAAAGATGCTCTGGGTAGTTTTTCACTACTAGCACCTGAAAAATTCAAACACCCCTGCCAACTTCATCAAAAATCTGACTGTGTGAGGAGGGGGTGGGGGCTTGGAGGGGGCATGGTCGCTTACCAAGAAGCACCTAAAAGGTAAATATTGCTCTCACCCTGGCCCAAACCCCCTCCTCTAAAATAAAAAAAGCTTGCTGAGACTGCTGCCCATGTCCTGTGGTATGTTACCACCCATTAATGAACATCGACAGTTAAACACCTCTGAAAAAGAGCTGAAAACCACTGTTTACATCTGATTTCAGCCGTTTTTCCTGCACCATGTGATATTTTCTCCTCATCAGGAGACTGTGAGAGTAGATCCAATATTGAGTGTCACACAGTGGCATCCTATGAGTTGGCAAGTCTGCTAAAAGTACACATCTTACCTATTACTTCCATAGCACCCTGCTCCATGGGCTACATAGGGCCTACCTCAGGAGTGACTCAAATAAAATAAAAGTGGAGTTTAAGGCTTGGCAAGGAGTTTTAAATGCCAAGTCGAAGTGGCAGTGAAACTGCACAAACAGGACCTGCAATGGCATACCTGAGACATGTTAAAGGGTGAATGAAGTAGGCCCTGGGTATATAGTATACCACTTTTCAAGAGACTTACAAGTAAATATGCCAAACAGGTGTAAATCAATGTTATCATGTTTAGAGAAGAAAGCACATGCAGTTTAGTAGTGGTTAGAATATTTAGAGTAACTATGCCAAAATATGCCATTTCCAACAAAGAGCAGCTGAAACTATAAAGCTTTTCCCTTAAAGACTTCTCTGATGCTGTCTCTTCCCATATATTCTTAATTTCTTTCTTTTCTGACTTTGTTATATATGAAGTGACATTTTGAGCTACAACAATAGAATTGTCTGCTACAAACTGAATATCCATATTGGCATTTCACATAGACAGGATTGTAATCATTGATACGTTTTGAAGCCTCCTGTCTTTTTAGGTTATATGTGTTTTAGGTGATGATTTTTCAGTAACAGTGTGTCTGATTGCAAACATAAAACAGTTTACTCTACCTTAATAGATTACGGGTCTAGGGAGTCGAAAACAATACTTAGGGCCTAATTTAGAGTTTGACAGAGGGGGTTACTCCTTCACAATTATGACGAATATCCTGTCCACCGTATTATAATTCCATTATAGACTATGGAACTTGTAATACAGTGGACAGGATATCTGTCACATTTGTGATGGACTAACTCCTCCTCCAAACTCTAAATCAGGCACTTTGGCCCTCATTATGACATTGGCGGTAAGTACCGCTTACCGCCATGCTGCCATGCTGCCAACATGTTGCGGTGGCGGATCACCGCTACCCATATTATGACACACACATAGCAATCCGTCACTATACAGCCACACACACAAATCCGGCAGCCCAAAGGTCGGTGATAAACTGGCGGTATCCAAACCCACACCGTTATGCCAACAGAACTACACCCACAACATTATGACCCACAAATCACCACCGCGGACATTCAATGGTGGTAAACCATTGGCAGTACATACCGCTGCGCTCAAAATACACACACACATGCAAAACAACATCACGTTGGACAATTCAAACTACACACATGTGACACCCATTCACACACCACACCCACACCACTATAAAACACAAACACACATTACCCACAACCCTTTACAAATACAAACAAGTGCCACAAGAGAGATAGCAAGACCACAGAGAAGACCATAGCCACACACCACCATCACCTATACACCATCCACGCACCTTACATCACACACCCCAACACATCACCTTACACACCCTCACCCACACAAATCACGCTATACCCATGGCACCACAACGACACCCCAGGTTCTCAGAGGAGGAGCTAAGGGTCATGGTGGAGTAAATCATCTGGGTAGAGCCACAGCTATTTTGAGCACAGGTGCAGCAGAAATCCATTGTTAGGAAGATGGAGCTACGGCGGAGAATCGTGGACAGGGTCAACGCCGTGGGACAGCACCCCAGCACAACGGATAACATCAGGAAGAGGTGGAACGACCTACAGGGAAATGTGTGTTCTGTGGCAGCAAGACACCAACTAGCTGTGCAGAGGACTGGCAGTGGACCCCTACCTCCTCCCCCACAACTAACAACATGGGAGGAGCAAGTCTTGGCAATCATGCATCATGAGGGCCTGGCCGGAGTAGGAGGAGGACTGGAATCTGGTAAGTCAAATCTCTATTATTATCACCCCCCACCTGCATGCCATCACATATCCCTACACTTACCCTCACTCCCATCACTCCATCACCTCCCACACACCCCACCATCACAACCCACCCATCCCAATAGCTTGCCCTGCATGCAACACCAATGCATGAACACCCATCACAGACCTGCATGGACACCTATCACTAAAGCCTGCACACTAGAGGGAAACAGCTAGCCCATCAAATAACAACTCATACAAGGCAAAACTGCCAGGGCAAAAACAATCTTAGAGGGCAACACACCCATGCACAAGATGTCACATGCAGAAAAAATAACACTGCATTTACATCCCCACAGGTCCACCAGCCAAAGTCACTGGAGAGGAGGTGCCAGCAACATCCAGTCCCCCACCAGAAGAGGCCCACAATGATGACAGCAGCTCTGGACGCCTGGATCTGGAGGACCAACCTGGCCCATTAGGGAACTTCAGACAGTCGGTTACCCAGGCACATCCCCATACCACCACAGAGCCTTCTCCCTCAGGAAACACCAGCACAGTACTCACCCAGTGGGCCCATACCTCTGTCCCTAGGACACGTCAATCAGCAGTGTGTCCACCACTACAGGGGCCCCAGGCTACCCCACAAACACAGGATGATCAGGGACCTGGGGTCAGTGGCAGTGGGCACACGGTTCAGAGGACAGAGGCACAGGACAACAGGGAAGTTGGGAGGACTGCTGTGTGACAGGGGGAGGACAGGCCCAGGGAACCAACTCTCCAGGAGGCACTCACTATGATCCTGGGAGCACATCATCATTCCCAGGAGACCATGGGCCAGATACTGGAAGAAATGCAGGAGAACCAGTGGCTGCAGGAGGGACAGTACCTGGGGGTCAGGGAGGACTTGAAGGACATAAACACCACCCTGGTCCCCATTGCAGGGGTGCTGGCAGACATGGCCAATACTATGAGGGAGGCAGGGGCACACCACCGGTCCCCTACCACTAGCCAAACCATTGAACTGCCCTCCACCTCTGCTGCCGCTAGTGGACAGGAGGCCCCACCACAGGACCAACAGCCCACCAGCCCCCCCTCCCCCTGCAGAAGGAGAACGTTCCCTGCGATCCAGGAAGAAGCCAGAGACTATTGCCAAGACCCCCGCCAGGAAATAAGACTCTCCTAAATGTCACCATTGTGTCTCACCCTGTCACCCTGTCCACCTTGAACTGCCATTGCTCCCTTCCTATGCCCCCTTGGACAATGCACCTGTGATCCACATAGACTGGACTCTATCCTGGACTTTCCTCCACCATCAACCCAGCCCATTGCACATCCCCCTCTACTTATTAGCACTTAAATAAACACCCTTTGAAAAACATACAAGTATGGAGTATATCAAATGATTTAACTATGTGTTCGTTTTACAAGGTATAAACATTGCAATGCAACTGTACAGTAATGTATTCATAGGAATGACCTGTAGTTGGCTGCAGTCAACACACCAGGAGTGATAGTGGGTCACAAATATCTGCAAATAGAGATGCCAAAGGGTACAGTGAGTGGCTATAGAAGTGGGAAAATCAGCCTGCCAGTGACAATGTCAAACATAAAACTGTCAATTAAAAGTGAAGTTACACTGTCTTACCAGTGTGTCATTGGAAGTATTGACAAATTATTGCACTTCTGTTGTCCTCATCCTCATCCTCTGCCTCCTCATCTTCACTGTCCACAAGGTCCACTGCTGCCACACACCCATCTCCAGACTCATCCTCCTGTAGAAAGGGCACCTGGTGACGTAAGGCAAGGTTGTGCAACATACAGCATGCCACAATGATCTGGCAGACCTTCTTGGGTGAGTAGCACAGGTAACCACCTGTGAGATGAAGGCAACAAAACCTAGCCTTCAGGAGGCCGAATGTCCTCTCTATAATTCTTCTTGTTCACCCATGTGCCTCATTGTAATGTTCCTCTGCCCTTGTCCTGGGATTCCTCACAGGGGTCAGTAGCCATGAAGGGTTGGGGTAACCAGAGTCACCTGCAAATATCGAGGGACACCTGTTAGACACACACTAACCCTTAGGGCCTACACCATACCCATACACCAACATCCATTGGCTAGGAACCAAAGATCACCTATTAGCCACACCCGGTGCATCTGGAGTTGAGCCATCACATATGGGATGCTGCTATTCCTCAGGATAAAGGCATCATGCACAGACCCAGGATACTTTGCATTGACATGGAAGATGTACTGGTGCACCAGGCACACTATCTGCACATTCATTGAGTGAAAGCTCTTTCAATTTCTGAACACCTGTACATTTCTTCGGGGCGGGGACAAATGCACTATGTGTACCATCAATTGCCCCAATAATGTTGGGGATATGTCCCATTGCATAGAAATCAGCTTTCAATGTGACCAAATCCTCCACCTGGGGGAAAATGATACAGCTGCGCATGTGTTTCATCAGGGCAGACAACACTCTGGTCAGCACTATTGAGAACATTGGCTGTAACATTCTTGCTGCCAAGCCCACTGTCACTTGGAAGGAGCCAGTCGCCAGTAAATGGCACACAGATAGGACTTGCACAAGAGGGAGGATCCCGGTGGGGTGACGGATAGCAGATATCAGGTCAGGCTCCAATTGGGCACACAGCTCTGTGATTGTGGCCTTGTCCAGTGTATAGGTGAGGATAATGTGCCTGTCCTCCATTTGTGCCAAGTCCACCAAGGGTCTATACACAGGAGGTTGTCTCCATCTCCTATTCATCTGCAGCAGTTGCAATCTATGGGGCAAAACGGTGAGCAGCTGGTCAGTGTCTCATATTTCCAAACACTACACTTCATTGCATGTTGTGATTGTAACAGTATATTGTTGGATAAGTCCAAATGGTGCTTATGTGTACTGTGACACAGTTAGGCATCCGCCTGTCCTGTATGGAGGGACATGTGGAAATGAGGTAATTCCGCTGACGTTGTGCGCCGTTGCGGGAGGCGGTCGAGAACTGCCGTGCAACTCCTCATTGGTTATCATTGGGCCTTATGGGTTACAGTGGCCAATTGTGATGTAAGCCAGCAGTGACGGTACGCACCATCACGGACGTGACCTCCATTTTCTATCTGTTCACTCGCTTGCTACCTGACCTTCAACAGGAGAGGACCTACAATGCATGTGCTGCTGTGACCTGTGTCTGGAATCGACCATGGGTCGTGTCACTGGGGAAAGGGCCCCTGCCTTCACTGTAGCAGAGTTGGAGAGACTGGTGATTGGGGTCAGTACACTGTGTGCATGGGGCATGAATGCATGGAGTGCTGAGTGTGAATGCCTCGTATAGGGGAGGGTTGGTGGAAGGGCCCTGCAACCTGCATGTATGTTTCAACCCTGCATGTATGTTTGGCCATGTCTGTGCGTAAGGGGATGTGAAGGGCTATGGTAGGCCATGAGTGTAACGGGCAGGACGGTCTGACTGATACCTTTACCTATGTGTATTTCTCTGCAGGTCAGCGCCCATCAGAAAAAGGGTATATGGCGTGCCTTCGCCAAGGACGTGTGGACCCTGGGGTCTATGGCAGGCGGAGCACCCACTGTTGGAAACGGTGGGAGGATCTGAGACGCTGGGCATGGAAGACGATGGAGGCCCAGCTTGGGATGGCCTCCCAACGAGGAAGGGGTGCACGTCGAACCCTGACTCCGCTGATGTCCTGCATACTGGCGGTGGCCTATCCGGAGCTGAATGGGTGCTTGGGGGCATCACAACAGCCAAAAGGGGGTAAGTACAGTGCCCCAATATACTACTTGCGCGTGGTGGGGTGGTATCCGGGTGGGGTATGTGGGCCTGTGGGTGCCCCTAGGCCAGGCCGGACATTGCAGAGTAGGTCCCATGTTGGGCAGGGTCTGATGTAAACTTCCTCCAACCAAGCTATTAGGCATCTATTACTGGGCTGGGGTCTGTGGGTCTCAGGTATGCTGTAATTGGCGTTATGTGTCCATGTCCATGGGCTGGTGACTAGCATTGTGACTGGTAGTGCATTGCCTAGTGCGTAGGACTGTTCCCTGTGTGTGTCGTGTATGCCAACGGTGGTGTTCTTGCCGCCATTGACCAAGTGTATCCTTTGTCTCTTCCCCCCCTGTAAGGAAATGCCTCCTTGGCATGGTTGCCCCCTGACTTTTTGCCTTTGCTGATGCTATGTTTACAATTGAAAGTGTGCTGAGGCCTGCTAACCAGGCCCCAGCACCAGTGTTCTTTCCCTAACCTGTACTTTTGTATCCACAATTGGCAGACCCTGGCATCCAGATAAGTCCCTTGTAACTGGTACTTCTGGTACCAAGGGCCCTGATGCCAAGGAAGGTCTCTAAGGGCTGCAGCATGTCTTATGCCACCCTGGAGACCTCTCACTCAGCACAGACACACTGCTTGCCAGCTTGTGTGTGCTAGTGAGGACAAAACGAGTAAGTCGACATGGCACTCCCCTCAGGGTGCCATGCCAGCCTCTCACTGCCTATGCAGTATAGGTAAGACACCCCTCTAGCAGGCCTTACAGCCCTAAGGCAGGGTGCACTATACCATAGGTGAGGGTACCAGTGCATGAGCATGGTACCCCTACAGTGTCTAAACAAAACCTTAGACATTGTAAGTGCAGGGTAGCCATAAGAGTATATGGTCTGGGAGTCTGTCAAACACGAACTCCACAGCACCATAATGGCTACACTGAAAACTGGGAAGTTTGGTATCAAACTTCTCAGCACAATAAATGCACACTGATGCCAGTGTACATTTTATTGCAAAATACACCCCAGAGGGCACCTTAGAGGTGCCCCCTGAAACTTAACCGACTGTCTGTGTAGGCTGACTAGTTCCAGCAGCCTGCCACACCAGAGACATGTTGCTGGCCCCATGGGGAGAGTGCCTTTGTCACTCTGAGGCCAGTAACAAAGCCTGCACTGGGTGGAGATGCTATCACCTCCCCCAGGCAGGAGCTGTGACACCTGGCGGTGAGCCTCAAAGGCTCACCCCTTTGTCACAGCCGAGCAGGGCACTCCAGCTTAGTGGAGTTGCCCGCCCCCTCCGGCCACGGCCCCCACTTTTGGCGGCAAGGCTGGAGGGAACAAAGAAAGCAACAAGGAGGAGTCACTGGCCAGTCAGGACAGCCCCTAAGGTGTCCTGAGCTGAAGTGACTCTAACTTTTAGAAATCCTCCATCTTGCAGATGGAGGATTCCCCCAATAGGGTTAGGATTGTGACCCCCTCCCCTTGGGAGGAGGCACAAAGAGGGTGTACCCACCCTCAGGGCTAGTAGCCATTGGCTACTAACCCCCCAGACCTAAACACGCCCTTAAATTTAGTATTTAAGGGCTACCCTGAACCCTAGAAAATTAGATTCCTGCAACTACAAGAAGAAGGACTGCCTAGCTGAAAAACCCCTGCCGAGGAAGACCAGAAGACGACAACTGCCTTGGCTCCAGAAACTCACCGGCCTGTCTCCTGCCTTCCAAAGATCCTGCTCCAGCGACGCCTTCCAAAGGGACCAGCGACCTCGACATCCTCTGAGGACTGCCCCTGCTTCGAAAAGACAAGAAACTCCCGAGGACAGCGGACCTGCTCCAAGAAAGGCTGCAACTTTGTTTCCAGCAGCCTTGAAAGAACCCTGCAAGCTCCCGGCAAGAAGCGTGAGACTTGCAACACTGCACCCGGTGACCCCGACTCGGCTGGTGGAGATCCAACACCTCAGGAGGGACCCCAGGACTACTCTGATACTGTGAGTACAAAAACCTGTCCCCCCTGAGCCCCCACAGCGCCGCCTGCAGAGGGAATCCCGAGGCTTCCCCTGACCGCGACTCTCTGAAACCTAAGTCCCGACGCCTGGAAAAGACCCTGCACCCGCAGCCCCCAGGACCTGAAGGACTGAACTTTCTCTGGAGAAGTGACCCCCAGGAGTCCCTCTCCCTTGCCCAGGTGGAGGTTTCCCCGAGGAACCCCCCCCTTGCCTGCCTGCAGCGCTGAAGAGATCCCGTGATCTCTCATTGACTAACATTGCGAACCCGACGCTTGTTTCTACACTGCACCCGGCCGCCCCCGCGCCGCTGAGGGTGAAATTTCTGTGTGGGCTTGTGTCCCCCCCGGTGCCCTACAAAACCCCCCTGGTCTGCCCTCCGAAGACGCGGGTACTTACCTGCAAGCAGACCGGAACCGGGGCACCCCCTTCTCTCCATTCTAGCCTATGCGTTTTGGGCACCACTTTGAACTCTGCACCTGACCGGCCCTGAGCTGCTGGTGTGGTGACTTTGGGGTTGCTCTGAACCCCCAACGGTGGGCTACCTTGGACCAAGAACTGAACCCTGTAAGTGTCTTACTTACCTGGTAAAACTAACAAAAACTTACCTCCCCCAGGAACTGTGAAAATTGCACTGTGTCCCCTTTTAAAGTAGCTATTTGTCAATAACTTGAAAAGTATACATGCAATTGAAATGATTCAAAGTTCCTAATGTACTTACCTGCAATACCTTTCAAACAAGATATTACATGTTAAATTTGAACCTGTGGTTCTTAAAATAAACTAAGAAAAGATATTTTTCTATAACAAAACCTATTGGCTGGATTTGTCTCTGAGTGTGTGTACCTCATTTATTGTCTATGTGTATGTACAACAAATGCTTAACACTACTCCTTGGATAAGCCTACTGCTCGACCACACTACCACAAAATAGAGCATTAGTATTATCTCTTTTTACCACTATTTTACCTCTAAGGGGAACCCTTGGACTCTGTGCATGCTATTCCTTACTTTGAAATAGCACATACAGAGCCAACTTCCTACATTGGTGGATCAGCGGTGGGGTACAAGACTTTGCATTTGCTGGACTACTCAGCCAATACCTGATCACACGACAAATTCCAAAATTGTCATTAGAAATTGATTTTTGCAATTTGAAAAGTTTTCTAAATTCTTAAAAGACCTGCTAGGGCCTTGTGTTAGATCCTGTTTAGCATTTCTTTTAGAGTTTAAAAGTTTGTAAAAGTTTGAATTAGATTCTAGAACCAGTTTTAGATTCCTAAAAAGTATTCCAACTTTTAGAAGCAAAATGTCTAGCACAGATGTGACTGTGGTGGAACTCGACACCACACCTTACCTCCATCTTAAAATGAGGGAGCTAAGGTCACTCTGTAAAATAAAGAAAATAACAATGGGCCCCAAACCTACCAAAATACAGCTCCAGGAGCTTTTGGCAGAGTTTGAAAAAGCCAACCCCTCTGAGGGTGGCAACTCAGAGGAAGAGGATAGTGACTTGGAGGAAAATTCCCCCCTACCAGTCCTATCTAGGGAGAACAGGGTCCCTCAAACCCTGACTCCAAAAATAATAGTCAGAGATGCTGGTTCCCTCACAGGAGAGACCAACACCTCTGAAATCACTGAGGATAACTCCAGTGAAGAGGACATCCAGTTAGCCAGGATGGCCAAAAGATTGGCTTTGGAAAGACAGATCCTAGCCATAGAGAGGGAAAGACAAGAGATGGGCCTAGGACCCATCAATGGTGGCAGCAACATAAATAGGGTCAGAGATTCTCCTGACATGTTGAAAATCCCTAAAGGGATTGTAACTAAATATGAAGATGGTGATGACATCACCAAATGGTTCACAGCTTTTGAGAGGGCTTGTGTAACCAGAAAAGTGAACAGATCTCACTGGGGTGCTCTCCTTTGGGAAATGTTCACAGGAAAGTGTAGGGATAGACTCCTCACACTCTCTGGACAAGATGCAGAATCTTATGACCTCATGAAGGGTACCCTGATTGAGGGCTTTGGATTCTCCACTGAGGAGTATAGGATTAGATTCAGGGGGGCTCAAAAATCCTCGAGCCAGACCTGGGTTGACTTTTTAGACTACTCAGTAAAAACACTAGATGGTTGGATTCAAGGCAGTGGTGTAAGTAATTATGATGGGCTGTACAATTTATTTGTAAAAGAACACCTGTTAAGTAATTGTTTCAATGATAAACTGCATCAGCATCTGGTAGACCTAGGACCAATTTCTCCCCAAGAATTGGGAAAGAAGGCGGACCATTGGGTCAAGACTAGGGTGTCCAAAACTTCCACAGGGGGTGACCAAAAGAAAGGGGTCACAAAACCTCCCCAGGGGAAAGGTGGTGAGACAGCCAAAAATAAAAATAGTCAAGAGTCTTCTAAAGGCCCCCAAAAACCTGCACAGGAGGGTGGGCCCAGAGCCTCTTCACAAACCAATCCTGGGTACAAGGGTAAAAACTTTGATCCCAAAAAGGCCTGGTGTCGAAACTGTAGTCAGTCTGGACACCAAACTGGAGACAAGGCCTGTCCCAAGAAAAGTTCCACTCCAAACTCCAATCCAGGTAACACTGGAATGGCTAGTCTCCAAGTGGGATCAACAGTGTGCCCAGAGCAAATCAGGGTCCACACTGAAGCTACTCTAGTCTCTGAGGGTGGGGTGGATTTAGCCACACTAGCTGCCTGGCCCCCTAACATGCAAAAATACAGGCAGCAGCTCTTTATTAATGGGACAAGTGTAGAGGGCCTGAGGGATACAGGTGCCAGTGTCACCATGGTGACAGAAAAACTGGTTTCCCCTGGCCAATACCTGACTGGAAAAACTTATACAGTCACCAATGCTGACAATCAAACTAAAGCACATCCCATGGCAATGGTAACTTTAGAATGGGGAGGGGTCAATGGCCTGAAACAGGTGGTGGTCTCCTCAAACATCCCAGTAGACTGTCTGCTTGGAAATGACCTGGAGTCCTCAGCATGGGCTGAGGTAGAGCTAAAAACCCATGCAGCCATGCTGGGTATCCCTGAACTGGTGTGTGTAAAAACAAGAGCACAATGCAAGGCACAGGGTGAAAAAGTAGAGCTGGAGTCTGGAAAAATGGCCCAGCCTACCAAGAGAAAAGGAAAGTCAGTTGGGAAACCAACTGCAACACAGTCAGAAAAAGGGAACCTCTCTTCTCAGGAAGAAGTTCTGCCCTCTGAGGGAACTGAGCCTTTGGAACTTGAACCTTATCAGGTTGAGCTCTTAGGCCCAGGGGGACCCTCAAGGGAGGAGCTGTGTAAGGGACAAGAAACCTGTCCCTCTCTTGAAGGCCTTAGGCAGCAAGCTGCTGAAGAGTCCAAGGGCAAGAAAAATGGAACACATAGGGTCTATTGGGAAGATGGACTCCTGTACACTGAGGCCAGAGACCCCAAACCTGGTGCCACTAGGAGAGTGGTAGTGCCTCAGTCGTTCAGAGAGTTTATTCTGACCTTAGCCCATGATATTCCCCTTGCTGGGCATTTGGGACAAACCAAGACGTGGGAGAGGTTAGTCAACCACTTCTACTGGCCCAATATGTCCCAGAAGGTTAAGGAGTTTTGCCTCTCCTGCCCCACCTGTCAATCCAGTGGTAAGACAGGTGGGCACCCAAAGGCCCCCCTCATTCCACTTCCAGTGGTGGGGGTCCCCTTTGAAAGAGTGGGTGTGGACATAGTTGGTCCACTGGAACCTCCCACAGCCTCAGGAAATATGTACATCCTAGTAGTAGTGGATCATGCTACTAGGTATCCTGAAGCTATTCCCCTTAGGTCGACTACTGCCCCTGCAGTAGCCAAGGCCCTCATTGGTATCTTTACCAGAGTGGGTTTCCCTAAGGAGGTGGTGTCTGACAGAGGTACCAACTTCATGTCAGCATACCTAAAACACATGTGGAATGAGTGTGGAGTGACTTACAAATTCACTACACCATACCATCCACAAACTAATGGCTTAGTTGAGAGATTCAACAAGACATTAAAAGGCATGATCATGGGGCTCCCAGAAAAGCTCAAAAGGAGATGGGATGTCCTCTTGCCATGTCTGCTTTTCGCTTACAGAGAGGTGCCACAGAAGGGAGTAGGATTCTCACCCTTTGAACTTCTGTTTGGTCATCCTGTAAGGGGACCACTTGCTCTTGTTAAAGAAGGCTGGGAGAGACCTCTTCATGAGCCTAAACAAGACATAGTGGACTATGTACTTGGCCTTCGCTCTAGAATGGCAGAGTACATGGAAAAGGCAACCAAAAACCTTGAGGCCAGCCAACAGCTCCAGAAGTTTTGGTATGACCAAAAGGCTGTACTGGTTGAGTTCCAACCAGGGCAGAAAGTCTGGGTTCTGGACCCTGTGGCTCCCAGGGCACTCCAGGACAAATGGAGTGGCCCTTACCCAGTGCTAGAAAGGAAGAGTCAGGTCACCTACCTGGTGGACCTGGGCACAAGCAGGAGCCCCAAGAGGGTGATCCATGTGAACCGCCTTAAGCTCTTCCATGACAGGGCTGATGTAAATCTGTTGATGGTAACAGATGAGGATCAGGAGGCAGAGAGTGAACCTCTCCCTGATCTTCTGTCATCAGACCCAAAAGATGGCTCAGTAGATGGAGTGATCTACTCAGACACCCTCTCTGGCCAACAGCAAGCTGATTGTAGGAGAGTCCTACAACAGTTTCCTGAACTCTTCTCCTTAACCCCTGGTCAGACACACCTGTGTACCCATGATGTGGACACAGGAGACAGCATGCCTGTCAAGAACAAAATCTTTAGACAATCTGACCATGTTAAGGAAAGCATCAAGGTGGAAGTCCACAAGATGCTGGAATTGGGAGTAATTGAGCGCTCTGACAGCCCCTGGGCTAGCCCAGTGGTCTTAGTCCCCAAACCTCACACCAAAGATGGAAAGAAAGAGATGAGGTTTTGTGTGGACTACAGGGGGCTCAATTCTGTCACCAAGACAGATGCTCATCCAATTCCTAGAGCTGATGAGCTCATAGATAAATTAGGTGCTGCCAAATTCTTAAGTACCTTTGACTTGACAGCAGGGTACTGGCAAATAAAAATGGCACCTGGAGCAAAAGAGAAAACAGCATTCTCCACACCTGATGGGCATTATCAGTTTACTGTTATGCCCTTTGGTTTAAAGAATGCCCCTGCCACCTTCCAAAGGTTGGTGAATCAAGTCCTTGCTGGCTTGGAGTCCTTTAGCACAGCTTATCTTGATGATATTGCTGTCTTTAGCTCCACCTGGCAGGATCACCTGGTCCACCTGAAGAAGGTTTTGAAGGCTCTGCAATCTGCAGGCCTCTCTATCAAGGCATCCAAATGCCAGATAGGGCAGGGAACTGTGGTTTACTTGGGCCACCTTGTAGGTGGAGGCCAAGTTCAGCCACTCCAACCCAAGATCCAGACTATTCTGGACTGGGTAGCTCCAAAAACCCAGACTCAAGTCAGGGCATTCCTTGGCTTGACTGGGTATTACAGGAGGTTTGTGAAGGGATATGGATCCATTGTGACAGCCCTCACTGAACTCACCTCCAAGAAAATGCCCAAGAAAGTGAACTGGACTGTGGAATGCCAACAGGCCTTTGACACCCTGAAACAAGCAATGTGCTCAGCACCAGTTCTAAAAGCTCCAGATTATTCTAAGCAGTTCATTGTGCAGACAGATGCCTCTGAACATGGGATAGGGGCAGTTTTGTCCCAAACAAATGATGATGGCCTTGACCAGCCTGTTGCTTTCATTAGCAGGAGGTTACTCCCCAGGGAGCAGCATTGGAGTGCCATTGAGAGGGAGGCCTTTGCTGTGGTTTGGTCCCTGAAGAAGCTGAGACCATACCTCTTTGGGACTCACTTCCTAGTTCAAACTGACCACAGACCTCTCAAATGGCTGATGCAAATGAAAGGTGAAAATCCTAAACTGTTGAGGTGGTCCATCTCCCTACAGGGAATGGACTTTATAGTGGAACACAGACCTGGGACTGCCCATGCCAATGCAGATGGCCTTTCCAGGTTCTTCCACTTAGAAAATGAAGACTCTCTTGGGAAAGGTTAGTCTCATCCTCTTTCGTTTGGGGGGGGGTTGTGTAAGGAAATGCCTCCTTGGCATGGTTGCCCCCTGACTTTTTGCCTTTGCTGATGCTATGTTTACAATTGAAAGTGTGCTGAGGCCTGCTAACCAGGCCCCAGCACCAGTGTTCTTTCCCTAACCTGTACTTTTGTATCCACAATTGGCAGACCCTGGCATCCAGATAAGTCCCTTGTAACTGGTACTTCTGGTACCAAGGGCCCTGATGCCAAGGAAGGTCTCTAAGGGCTGCAGCATGTCTTATGCCACCCTGGAGACCTCTCACTCAGCACAGACACACTGCTTGCCAGCTTGTGTGTGCTAGTGAGGACAAAACGAGTAAGTCGACATGGCACTCCCCTCAGGGTGCCATGCCAGCCTCTCACTGCCTATGCAGTATAGGTAAGACACCCCTCTAGCAGGCCTTACAGCCCTAAGGCAGGGTGCACTATACCATAGGTGAGGGTACCAGTGCATGAGCATGGTACCCCTACAGTGTCTAAACAAAACCTTAGACATTGTAAGTGCAGGGTAGCCATAAGAGTATATGGTCTGGGAGTCTGTCAAACACGAACTCCACAGCACCATAATGGCTACACTGAAAACTGGGAAGTTTGGTATCAAACTTCTCAGCACAATAAATGCACACTGATGCCAGTGTACATTTTATTGCAAAATACACCCCAGAGGGCACCTTAGAGGTGCCCCCTGAAACTTAACCGACTGTCTGTGTAGGCTGACTAGTTCCAGCAGCCTGCCACACCAGAGACATGTTGCTGGCCCCATGGGGAGAGTGCCTTTGTCACTCTGAGGCCAGTAACAAAGCCTGCACTGGGTGGAGATGCTATCACCTCCCCCAGGCAGGAGCTGTGACACCTGGCGGTGAGCCTCAAAGGCTCACCCCTTTGTCACAGCCGAGCAGGGCACTCCAGCTTAGTGGAGTTGCCCGCCCCCTCCGGCCACGGCCCCCACTTTTGGCGGCAAGGCTGGAGGGAACAAAGAAAGCAACAAGGAGGAGTCACTGGCCAGTCAGGACAGCCCCTAAGGTGTCCTGAGCTGAAGTGACTCTAACTTTTAGAAATCCTCCATCTTGCAGATGGAGGATTCCCCCAATAGGGTTAGGATTGTGACCCCCTCCCCTTGGGAGGAGGCACAAAGAGGGTGTACCCACCCTCAGGGCTAGTAGCCATTGGCTACTAACCCCCCAGACCTAAACACGCCCTTAAATTTAGTATTTAAGGGCTACCCTGAACCCTAGAAAATTAGATTCCTGCAACTACAAGAAGAAGGACTGCCTAGCTGAAAAACCCCTGCCGAGGAAGACCAGAAGACGACAACTGCCTTGGCTCCAGAAACTCACCGGCCTGTCTCCTGCCTTCCAAAGATCCTGCTCCAGCGACGCCTTCCAAAGGGACCAGCGACCTCGACATCCTCTGAGGACTGCCCCTGCTTCGAAAAGACAAGAAACTCCCGAGGACAGCGGACCTGCTCCAAGAAAGGCTGCAACTTTGTTTCCAGCAGCCTTGAAAGAACCCTGCAAGCTCCCGGCAAGAAGCGTGAGACTTGCAACACTGCACCCGGCGACCCCGACTCGGCTGGTGGAGATCCAACACCTCAGGAGGGACCCCAGGACTACTCTGATACTGTGAGTACAAAAACCTGTCCCCCCTGAGCCCCCACAGCGCCGCCTGCAGAGGGAATCCCGAGGCTTCCCCTGACCGCGACTCTCTGAAACCTAAGTCCCGACGCCTGGAAAAGACCCTGCACCCGCAGCCCCCAGGACCTGAAGGACTGAACTTTCTCTGGAGAAGTGACCCCCAGGAGTCCCTCTCCCTTGCCCAGGTGGAGGTTTCCCCGAGGAACCCCCCCCTTGCCTGCCTGCAGCGCTGAAGAGATCCCGTGATCTCTCATTGACTAACATTGCGAACCCGACGCTTGTTTCTACACTGCACCCGGCCGCCCCCGCGCCGCTGAGGGTGAAATTTCTGTGTGGGCTTGTGTCCCCCCCGGTGCCCTACAAAACCCCCCTGGTCTGCCCTCCGAAGACGCGGGTACTTACCTGCAAGCAGACCGGAACCGGGGCACCCCCTTCTCTCCATTCTAGCCTATGCGTTTTGGGCACCACTTTGAACTCTGCACCTGACCGGCCCTGAGCTGCTGGTGTGGTGACTTTGGGGTTGCTCTGAACCCCCAACGGTGGGCTACCTTGGACCAAGAACTGAACCCTGTAAGTGTCTTACTTACCTGGTAAAACTAACAAAAACTTACCTCCCCCAGGAACTGTGAAAATTGCACTGTGTCCCCTTTTAAAGTAGCTATTTGTCAATAACTTGAAAAGTATACATGCAATTGAAATGATTCAAAGTTCCTAATGTACTTACCTGCAATACCTTTCAAACAAGATATTACATGTTAAATTTGAACCTGTGGTTCTTAAAATAAACTAAGAAAATATATTTTTCTATAACAAAACCTATTGGCTGGATTTGTCTCTGAGTGTGTGTACCTCATTTATTGTCTATGTGTATGTACAACAAATGCTTAACACTACTCCTTGGATAAGCCTACTGCTCGACCACACTACCACAAAATAGAGCATTAGTATTATCTCTTTTTACCACTATTTTACCTCTAAGGGGAACCCTTGGACTCTGTGCATGCTATTCCTTACTTTGAAATAGCACATACAGAGCCAACTTCCTACACCCCCTTTTTGTTTTGTCACCCTGTCCTTATGTGCATTAGCATCATCTGGCGGAGGAGCAGAGGCACCGGCGATGGAGGGAGCTGCATCCCACAGGGCCCAGGAGGCCGAATCCACTGACGGTGAGGGCACCAGTGAGAAAGAGGGCAAGAGGATCACCACGGCAGAGACTGGAGTGGAAAGTTCGGACAGAGATACCTCCTCCGATGGAAGCACCCTGGTGGTGGCAGACACCTCTGTGCCCACCCCAGCTACAGGTACAGCTACCACCCCCGTACCAACACTGCCCTCCCAGTAGCCCCTCAGCGTGTTTCCCATGCCCGCTCACCCAGGAGGGTGGGCATCTCCTTCGCCACAGGCACTTCAGGCCCTGTCCCAGTTAGCCCTGCTGCCCTGAGTAAGGAGGCTATTGACCTCCTGTGATCCATCTCTGTTGGGCAGTCAACCATTGTGAAGGCCATCCAGGGTCTAGCAGCCCAAATGCAATAGACCAATGCATTCCTGGAGAGCATTCACACTGGCATGGCGGCACAACAGAGGTCAATCCGGGCTCTGGCCTCCCTGTTTATAGCCTCCCCCCCAACTTCCTCTACCCACTCCCATTCCCCTCAACCCCAAGCTATCCTAAGCACACAGGCAGAGCAGCATGCACACAAGACAACACACAGGAGTGGTTCAGGCAAACACAAGCACCACACATTATCCCAAAGGCACTCACACAAACACCATCCATATGCAGACATGCCAATATCCACTGGCTCCACTGTGTCCCCCTCCTCCTCCTCGCCCACCTCCCTCCCATTTGCGTCTACACTCACACCTGCATGCACTACATCCTCATCCACTCAAACCATTACCATCATGCCTATCACTACATGCCCCTCACTGGCAGTCACCACCACCACATCCATGCACACGTTCCCTGTGTCGTCGCCCACTGTGGCTGTGCCCCCTCCTCCCAAAGTACACAAACTCAAGCACTCAGACACCCAACAACCATTTACCTCACAACAGCATCCAGCCCATGCACATGCACCCAAACACAGCAGACACCTCCTACAACCACTGCCTCTTCCTCTACTCCCAAACCTTCACAGTCCCTAAGAAGCTTTTCCTCTCTACCGTTGACCTCTTCCCTACCACTCCCCCGTCCTTCACGTTGGACCAGGGTGGTCAGAACCCAGACAAGCACCTCAGCCACCCAGTCCACGGCCACAGTAGTGCTGACAGCTACTCCAGGAGGGAGAGGATAGTGGGCACCAGGCAGCCACACTGAAAGGGTGCCTGCACCAGGTGCTGCAAAGAAGGCTAAGGAGGCACCACCAGTTTTGTCAAGGAAGAGCAAGGAGGCACCCCCAGCTGCTTCAAGGAAGGGCAAGGAGGCACCCCAGCTGCTTCAAGGAAGGGCAAGGAAGCACCCCCAGCTGCTACAGGGAAGGGCAATGAGCAATCCCCGGCTGCTGACAGGAAGGACAAGGGGCGTGCACCAGCAGGCAGGAAGGACAGGAGGCCTGGTTCTGGGACTCATTCGGAGCCCCACCACCAACCATGGTAGTTCAGCCGTCCGAGGCTGCATGGGAAGGGCTGGAGCCTCCCCCCACCACTGCCAGCACCGCCACCAGTGCCACTGCCAGCAGCAGAAGCCCCAGTGGGCAGCCATCTGTGGCTGCAGGTTATGGGCTGGAGCCTCCCCTCACCACTGCCAGCACCGCTACCAGCACCACTGCCAGCAGCAACAGCCCCAGTGGGCAGCCGTCTGAGGCTGCAGGGGAAGGGCTGGACTCTCTGCCCACCACTGCCAGCACTGCCACCAGCACCGCTGCCAGCAGCAGCAGCCCCAGTGGGCAGCCGTCCAAGGCTGCAGGGGAAGGGCTGGAGCCTCCCCACACCTCTGCCAGCACCGCCACCAGCACCACTGCCACCACTGAGCAGCCATCACCGCCGGCAGACAGTGTGTAGTCCTGAATCCATGGGCTGTTGGGCAGCCTGGCCCCTGCAAATCCTGTGGGTCTGACACCCAGGTGAGAGACTGTGACCTTGCACTCCCTAGGATCTGTATCACAGGGCACAATGCCCCCTCCAGAACCAGTGGAAGAAGCCATCCACTCACCCCATCATTCCCAGGATGAAGCACACTGGGCACAATGCCCCCTCCAGAACCAGTGAAGAAGCCATCTACTCAACCCATCCTCCACAGGATGAAGCTCACTGGGCACAATGCCCCCTTCAGAACCAGTGGAAAAGCCATCCACTCACCCCATCCTTCCCAGGATGAAGCTCACTGGACACAATGCCCCCTCCAGAACCAGTGGAAGAAGCCATCCACTAGAGAGACTGTGGCCTTGCACTCCCCAGGACCAACCAGTGGGCAAACCACCCACTTGAGAGACTGTGGCCTTACACTCCCCAGGACAGTGCATAGGGCATGTTGCCTCCTCCAGGACCAGTGGTGTTGTACCATCTTCCGGCTGAGGTGCCCCCCATTCCCCGTCCCCCTGAGGTGCCTGTCTATTTTCGACCTGATGCCCCTACAGTGTTCTCTCCGTGTTGTTGCAGGAGTGAGGTGGGGCCTTGGCCTATGTATTGTGGCCCTGTGGCCCACGGACACTGAGGTCTGGGCAGTGTCCCAACATTTGTAAATATATAAATAAGTTTGGATTTTGATGCACTTATTCAAAGTATTTTATATTTTATCGTATTACACTCACTTCCTTCAAATCATTTGTCCTTGCATTATTCATGAAGAGTACGGGGTAGATATGTTATGTTGCTGCTTCTGGTTGTGTGTATGGTGTTGAGGGTGGGTGTGTGTGTGTTGCGTATGTGTGTCACTCTCTTTTTCCTTCCCCCTCCCTTGTGTGTTAGGCGGAAGTACTCACCGTGGTCGTCTTCGCTGGCGTTGGTGTTCATAATGAAGCAGAAGGTAGACGAGCATAGGGAAAACTTGCAGCTCGGGCTCCATGGTGTCGTGGTTGTTCCCTGAGTCTCCACAGGTGAGTCTTTTGACTTCTTAGATCTGTTTCCGCCAGGCTTTTGATGTCGTTGGTACCGCCCCGGAAAAAGGTGGCAGATAGTCCGGTCATAATAGAGTGGGTGATACATTGTCTTCCACCTGGCTGTTGGCGGTTACCGCCGTGGTGCTTGTTGAGTCTGCCCTGGCGGTCAGTGTGTTAAAGTGGCTGTCTGTCTGAGCGGTTTCCGCCGTGGTCATCATTCCATTTTTGTTACGGCCAGCCTGTTGACGATATTACCGCTGTTTTATCACTGACCGCCAGGGTTGTAATGAGGGCCTTAGTGTAGTATTTCTCTTTTGCGCTCTGTCTCTGTTGAAAAAAAGTTGTCAAATTTATGGGACTGGAATCACAAGAATTTTTGCCTAAGAGTTCTGTTCTGAGACTCTTCTAGAAGGTCACAAATAACATACTGCTCAATGAATGATAACCCTGACCCATCAGTATCTTGACCAAACGTTGGTGCATTATTTACCCTCACTAACATATGTGTATATATATATATATATATATATATATATATATATATATATATATATATATATATATATATATATATATATATATTTGGTGCACCTTTAGCTTGGTATTCTTTTCTCCAGAAAAAGTTCAGAACCTCGGCCAGTGTTGGTTTCTTTTTGTTACAGATAGAATGAGGCATGGCTTCAAATCTCTACTTAAAGCATTTTACATACATTTGCAAGATCAATTGAACACAATTTACCAGGAGGTTTGAAATTAACCCCTGCAATGTTTGCATGAGCTTTCCTGAGATAGTCATGAAGATCATCCCAAGTGTACTCTACACATCTCAAAGTGACAAACTAGGTGGATGCACCTACGTCGCATAACATATTTTACTTACTGACACCTCTGTACAGGCTAAAAGCTGGTTGTATATAGCTTTAAGGAGTAACACATTCTTTCTCAAAGACCTTTACTAAGAATAAGCAGGGTGTTTTACTTTAGAAACTGCAATCGCTCCACTGAAACCTTCAAAAAAGGTAAAAGATTTTGTATATTAGACTTGAGGAAAATACTATGCCTGGTATTAGCACACATAAGATTCTCTGTGTGATACTTTGCGAAACACTGCCTCCTTTTCTTACAATTGTAAACAAGATGAAGACTTATACAGCATGCGATCCCTGCTGATATCTCTCTACATTGTAATCTCTACTTATAAATGGTTATACTGAGAAAGCTACCCCCTACAAATATCTTTTCTGTCAGTAAACATGACTATTTACTGACATTTCTCAACAGAGTAAAGCGCCTATGCTCAAGATTTAAGGGGAACACTAGGCTCTCTGCATTTCTGCTTTCAGAATTTTCAATGCTGATGGTATTAGTGTTTACAACTTAAATTTGACAAATGATCACCAATCCCATAAGTTTAACATTTATTTAAAAATAGAACATTTTTTAAATCTCTACTCACACACCATATATTAAATAAATTATAATTTTAATTACCTGAAATTGGACCTGTTTCTTAAAAGTAGCAGGGCACATCAGAGACATTACACTTCATTCACCTCCAAACCACCACGCTCAATCTCAGATATCTGTGGTTATGTAGGCAATCATATCACAGCAGTTTTTCAACCATGTAGTAACAATGTTAACTATTGATTGATCTTAATATAACCTGGTCTTTTTTTTACTTCTTCCCAAGTGATCTTGCAAGACTCTCGCCGGATCGTAAAACACCCTTTGGCAGGGTAACTCAGTTGTTTTCCATGTGGATCTCACAAGAGCCTTGTGGCATTGTGTAAGCTGCATACGGCAAGCTTCACTTGTTAAAGCTTGCGTAGTACTCTTGCGTGACTCTTGTAGGATCACAACAGAATTTCAAACTCATCAAATAGCGTACTCCTTTATAAAACTGACACTCTTTAACCAATAATTCCTTTATGTAATAACTGCCCTTTTTGGGATACTGACACTCATGGACTCTCGCAAAAGTGGGAACACCCGAACAGCTGCCTTCCGCCATAAATGTCTCCAACTGCTGCAAGAGTCTCACAAACTAATAAACCTAATATATAAAACAAGGTAGTAGTGTGTAGGGAGGAACTAGCCTCCTAGCTGAAACCTCTCTCTTTGAATGATGCATGTGCATAGTAGGATGGAGAGAAGGACTGGCCTCACCACTTAGGCATCTCTCGTGGATAACTAGTGTGCATAGAAGGTTGTGGAGAGATACTACTCCCTCCACTGAGACCTGTCTCTGGGCTGATGGGTGTGCATAGTAGGGTGTGTGGAGGGACAAGCCTCTTTGCTAACAGCTTTCCTCAGGGTGTCAGTGTAGATAGTAGAGTGTGGGAAGTCTCACCACTTCCACCCTTCCACAGGGTGATAAACATGCATAGGAGTGTGGGTGGGGAGGAACTTGCCTCTCTGTTGAGACCTCTCTCTTGAAAGACTGGTGTGCATAGTAGGGTGGAGGAAGGGCTGGTCTCTCCGCTGAGACCTCTCTCTCAGATGATGGGTATGCATAGTAGGGTGTGTGGAGGGACTTCACTTTTCACTTAGACCTTTCTCTCAGGTGATGGGTATGCATAGTAGTGTGTGGGGAAGAACTGGCCTCTACACTGAAACCTCTTTCTTGGAAGACAGAATTGCATAGTAGGGATTTGGAAGGTACTGGCCTCCTCCACTGACACCTCTCTCTTGAATGACAAGAGTGCATAATAAATTGTGGAGAGAGACGGGGCTCTCTGCTGAGACCTCTTTGGAATGATGGGTGTGCATAGTAGGGTGTGTAGAGGGGCTGGACTCTCCACTGACAGCTTTCCTCAGGTTGTTAGGTGTACGTAGAAGGGTATGGGAAGGGACCAACATCTCTACTAACACCCTTCTACAAGGTGATATGCATGAGTAGTTGTGTGTGAGGAGAGGCTAGCTTCCTCACTGACATCTCTCTCTTCGATGACAGGTAATCACAGTAGGATATGTAGAGGGACTGGCATCTCCACTGACATCTTTCCTCAGAGTGTATATAGTAGGGTGTGGGAAAAGACCAACCTCTCCACTAACACCCTTCCACAAGGTGATACACATGCATAGTTGTGTGAGGAGGGACTAGCCTCTCCTTTGTTATCTTTCTCTTCAATGACAGTAATGCATAGTAGGGTGTGGGGAAGGACTGAGATTTCTCTCTTGGATGGAGGGTATGCATAGTAGGGTGTGGGGAGGGGTGGCCTCTCCCTTGAGGTCTCTCTTTTGGATGACAAGTGTCCTTAGTAAGATGTGGAGAGAGACTAGCCTCCCTGCTGAGGCCTCCCTCTGGGATGATCATTGTGCATAGTAGGCTGAGTGGAGGGACTGGCCTTTCTACTGACATCTTTCCCCAGGCTGTTGGTTGTACATAGTAGGGTGAAGGATGGGACTAATCTCTCCACTACCACCCGTCCACAAGGTGATATTAATGCGTAGTAGTGTGTGAAGAGGGAATAGCCTCTCCTCTGACAACTCTTTCTTGGATGACAGGTGTGCAAAGTAGGGTGTGTGTCAGGACTGGTCTTTCTGCTAGCAGCTTTCTCCAGGATGTCAGGTGTACATAGGAGGGTGACGAAAGGGACTAATCTCTCCACTACCACCCTTCCACAAGGGCATACGCATGCGTAGTACTGTGTGAATAGGGACTAGCCTCTCCTCTAACAACTCTCTCTTGGATGACAGTTATACATAGTACAGTGTGGGGAAGGAGTGGCTTTTTGACTGTGACCTCTCTTTTAGATGATGGGTGTGTGTAGAAGGGCATGTGGAGGTTCTGGTCTCTCCAGTGAGACACTCCTCTTGAATAACAGGTGTGCAGTCCAGTCTGGCCTCTCCAGTGAGAACCGTCTTTAGGATGACAGGTGTGCAAAGTAGAGTGTGGGGAGGGATTGATTCTGCACTGAAACCTCTCTCTTGGATGGATGAAGTGCATAGGAGGGTTGTGGAGGGACTGGCCTCTCTGCTGACAGCTTTCCCAGGGTGCCTGGTGTACATAGTAGGGTATGGGAAAGGACTAACCTCTCCACTAAAACCCTTCCACAAGGTGATAGACATGCATAGTAGTATGTGAGGAGGGATTTGTCTCTCCACTGACATCTCTTGGATGGTGGATGTGCATAGCAGGATGTGGGGAGGGACTGGCCTCTCCACTGAGACTTTTATTTTTAATGAAGAGTGTGCATAGTAGGGTGTGTGGGAGGACTGTCCCCTATGCTGACAGCTTTCACCAGGGCATTGGGTGTACAGAGTATGGTGTGGCAAGGGTCTAACCTCTTCACTAACATCCTTCCACAAGGTGATACACATGCATAGCAGTGTTAGGAGTGACTAGCCTCTCCACTGAGAGTTCTGTCTTGGATAATGGGCATGCCTAGTAGGGTGTATTGGGGGACTGGACTCTCAGATTAGATCCATCTCTTGGATGACAGGTGTGTATGGTATTGTGTAGACAGGGACTAGACCCTCCACTGAAAACTTTGTCTTGCATGATGGGTGTGCGTAATAGGGTGTGGGGTGGGTCCGGCCTTTCTGCTGAGACCTCTCTCTTGGACAACAGAAGTGAGTAGTAAGATTTGGGGAGGGACTGGTCACTCCACTCAGACCTGTCTCTTGGATGACAGATGTGCATAGTAGGGTATAGGGAGAGAATAGTAGGGTGTAGGGAGAAAGTGGCCTCTTATGTGATCTCTCTCTGTTGGGTGACTGGTGTGCATTGTAGGATGTGGAGATGGACTGGCCTCTTCGCTGAGACACCTCCATCTGATGGCAAGTGTGCATAGTGTGGTGTGAGGAAGGACTAGCCTCTAAACTAAAACCTCTCTCTTAGATGACAGAAGGGTATAGTAGGGTATGGGAAGGGACTGACCCCCACCACTGGCACCTCTCTCCTGGATTACCGGTGTGCATAGTAGGGTGAGGAAACAGAATAGCCTCTCTGCTGAGACCTCTCTCTGGTATCATAGGGTGTGTGGAGGGACTGACCTCTCCACTGTCACCTTTAGTGTAATTCCATTCAGCAGTTTTTTCTGTAGCCCTTGTTAAGGAAGTCTGTGGAAAATGTAGGGGTCTTTTGTGTTTTGGGACCCCTTTTTCCTCAGTTGGAATGTTTCCATGCACAAACTAGTCAGAAAATAGCACTTTTTTGATGTTTCAAGGAGGTTCATCAAACAGTTGCAAAGTTAGTGGCATTTACTATAGAAACACTGACCCAACTATAACTATCCATATAAAAAGAAAGCAGTGAACTGTGAGTAGTTCCCAAGTTTAGGTGACAAGTGACTTCTTTATAGAGATCACCCTGCAAAACCACTTACACTCTGAATGTCCTCACTTCAGATGACTGGCGCGGATGATAGTTTACCAGTCCAAAACTGTTTTACTTTGCTTGGAGTCAAAAAAGGCTTTTGTTATTTTTAGCTCGGTGTGGATGGCACTTGCTAATCTTATGTTTAAAGACCTTGCTGTAAAATACACACACACACATATATACAATCTGTCCTTTCAATCTCTTCTCAAAAGGAAAAGCTGGCACTCCAGATTTCTTGGATCCAATGAATTTATATTTCTTCCAACATACGCTGTATTGTTCAGGGCTGATATGTTTGAACCGTGTCGGTCTTATTCATAGCCCATAATTCCATGATGCCATATTCAAGCCCTACCGCCTCTAAATACTATTTAATGAACATGAAAAAAATACTATTGACATTATCCCATAACAGCAATAAAATACATTTTTATACCATGCCCTATTCATTACATCATCATCCTATTTCTAACAAACACAAAATTTCATAAATTCTAAATGTCCACATTTTCATAAATCCATATTTTATATCTCTAATATCTCATTCATATAGGTATCCATTTCACAATTGATTAATCTCTCAATGCCAAGTGGCATTTCACCTCATTCAAGTATGATTTATTACTATCATTTTCTATAAACTAGTCTCAAATCTCCTTTAATTTTTATCAAATAAATAAATAAAAATAAAAATAAAAAATAAACAAAATTAATTAAATAAAAAATAAAAAATCATGAATATCTGGCACCAGAGCGATATGGACATAACCACACATCAATACTTGTATGCCCAATTAATCACATAAAGAACCCGTGTTGTGAATCACCATTGATCCATCATCCATATTACACCATTTATAGCAACAAAACGTTTCTTTGAACATTTCCGCTCTCGACCCACATGTACAAAAAGCTCTTCATCCTGGTTCATACCCCCGGGAATCTGCTGCTTAATCTGATTATATATTCTGATTCCATCCTCCTGAGAATGAGTTCCCTGTCTCCTCCTCTTGGTGATGGCAACACCCTGTCAATTCCAAATATAGACATGACATCAATTTTTCCATCATGCACCTGTCTACAGTGTCGTGCTACTGGATATTTTCCATCATTATTCTTGATGGCACGCCAATGCTCCAGAATACGCTTTTTAACAGGAAAGATTGTGCTACACACATACCATCGTTTACACAGACACAAAATCACATATATTGTAAAGTCTGAATTGCAATTAATACATTTAGCAATCTTAATTTCTTCCCCTGTGGGTAATTTGAATGTCTTACGATTAACACTGTGTTTACAGGCCTTACAATTCGTACATCTATAAAAACCTTTCTATTTGCAAAAAACAAATTCTCCTTCTTATTTATGTAACTATGTACCAAAAATATCCCATAATGAACTACTTTTTTTATATGTAATTCTAGGATATGTGCTCACCAAGGGTCCTATCACTTTATCTACTTTTATCAAATGCCAATATTTTTTCATAATCTTCATCACTTCATCCGAATCTGAATTGAAAGTGGTAATGCATCTCACTGTATTATCCCATTTTTTCGGGCCCAAGAGACTATCTCGTTGTGTCTTAGCAACTTTGCTACAAGCTTCTTTAATGACTTTCATAGGATATCCCCTGGATCTAAATCTTGCCACCATGTTTCTCTGTTCTTTTTCAAAGATCTGACTTGTACTACAGTTCCTTTTCGCTCTAAGTAGCTCACCATAAGGGATACTCCACTTTAATTTTGGTGGATGATGACTTTTGCAATGTAAGGTGCTATTACCAGCCGTACTCTTCCTAGAAAGAATAGTATGTGCAGTTTCCCCTGCTACTGTCACTAAAACATCAAAAAATTCCATAACCTGTTTATCAAAGTTATGTGTAAAATTTAAATTAAGATCATTCCTTGATAACCACTCTAAAAAATCACGTAATACATTCTCAGGGCCATCCCAAATAACAAATAAATCATCTCTATATCTTGTCCAAAGAATTACATGTTTCATCCATCCTTCATTCTCGTCTGACATCACATACTGGGTCTCCCACCAACCCATAAACAGACATGCAAAACCTGGAGCAAAGCAACTTCCCATCACTGGCCCCATAGTCTATCTAAACCATTTATCCTCATATAAAAAATAATTATTTTCCAAACAGAATGTTTGCATCTTCAGAAGCATTTTAGAACGCTCATACAAACTTAATGGTTTATCTCTAAAGAAATACTCACAAGCTTTGATACCTAATTCATGTTTGATACTCGTATATAAGGACACTCATCAATAGTTACCATAATATAACTTGATTTCCAAGGGATATCTTGGATTTTTGTAATGAAATCCATACTGCAATGTATATATATATATATATATATATATATATATATATATATATATATATATATATATGGATATATATATATACATATATATATAGATATATATATGTTACCTAGTGGCAGTCGCCACTAGCAAGTTTTAATAGTTTCAATTAAGTCTGCCATTCCAATGGAAAAGCGTTTTTTACTTTTATTTATTTTTTTATTTTTTTATTTGTCCTCATATTTCTTGTAGTACTTCCATTCCATTCAATATATACTCTGATCCCTTATGGATTAGGAAAAAGGCCAGCCCCATCCAGAAGACTCATAGCGGAAAGGTGGGATTATTGTATGCCACCCTCTCCTTGAAAATAATCATAGGACAGTTTGCTCAAGAACTAGTACTCGGAGAAAACCAATTCACCCAAGATTGCCATAATTCTTTAACATCATTGGATCCAGTTCTACACAGATCTAAATGACAGATTTTCATCACAGCATCCACTGATTCCCACCAGATTGGGGGAGTAGAAGAAATCCAATGCCTGCAAACCTCCCGCCTTGCCAAAAGTATTAAGTAAAATAACAAGTTCCTATGAGCACTTGAGAGGTTTATCGGTTCTAAGGTACCACCAAATAAAACTGAGGCTGGGGAGGCAACCAGTGGGACCTGCATCACAGAAGATAAAGTCTCAAAAACATCCCCCCAGAAATTTGAAATCCGAGAACATAGCATCAACATCTGAACGTCGTCTGCCCCACTAACCCACACTTTTTACAAGCTGCCTGGGCATTTTTGTTGAATTTGTTTAACTTCTTTGGGGTATATATGCTCTATGCAAAACAAATAAATTATTCTTTCTAAGAGCAGCAGCTTTGACCACTCTATAAAGAAGTTCCCAAGAGCCTACCCACAGTGTATTAATCTCTTCTTTACTCACCACCTCCTCCCATAAAGAACCCGGGAAATTCTGTTCGTCATCTAGCAGCTTTCCAGACACTCCAAGAATATTCTATAATAGACAGCAGCTTCTTTCTTACATGGCTGATTCTTATGTAACAGCTCCACTAACTCATTGGTCTCCTTTTCCGCTATTCTTAAAGATCTTACCCATGCATTTAATTGATAATATTTAAACCTAGACATCGAACACTGGTTAGAGACAAATGTTCCCCAAGGTTTCAACACCCCCGCCTGTAGTACTTGTCCCCATTCCATGATACCTGCCTCCTTCAAAGGGCGAGCTAAAGCGTCTTTCAATCATTCGGAGTTCCGGGGGAGTCCCAAATGAGACATGGGTACTATAATACGATAGATCAGTGATTTTCCTTATTCTAGCCCACAAAGAAGCCGCCGCTTTTAGTGATTTCAGCCTTACTTTTTTATAGAACCATGGGGGGCGAAATGTATACAGGAAATTCCACTCCCCTTCGCCAATCAGCATAGCCTTCTTCTGGGGGGAGTCCTCCTCGGCTACTAATAAATCTTTAACATTCTTTAAAGGGAATGCCCATACATATAACTGAATATCCGGGAGGGCAATCCCTCCCTTGATATACCTTCTACGAAGCTTCTTCCTGGCAATCCTGATTCCCTTATAGGCCCAAATAAAACTATCTATCTTCGATTGTATATCCTGTATTCTTTTTTTCGCAAATCAGCGGGATCATATTAAAAAGAAAAGTGAGCTTAGGAAGAATAAACATTTTTACTAAATTCACCCTCCCGTATAGAGTCAAAGGAAGATGTACCCAGCTTAATAACAGTTTATCTATCTGATGCGTCAAACATTTCAAATTTTCCAGCAACGTTTTCTCTAGATCCTGTGGTATCTTATCTCAAAGATATTTCATCTCCTCTTTTATTAACTTATGATGGATATTCATGTTCCATGTCATGATCTCCGTCTTTTACATATTAATTTGATACCCCGATACCTGGCCAAAATTTTGTATTATCTCTTCCACTCTATCTAACGCCGCAGGGAGATCTGTAGTATAGATTATAATGTCATTGGCATACATAGATACCTTTCTCTCCCACCCCATATAAACAAAAGGCATCCCTTTTAATCATACAAGCAAGAGGCTCTATATACACATCAAAAAGCAGAGGAGATAGAGAGCAGCCCTGTCTAGTCCCTCTAATAATCGAGAACGGGGAGGTTAGACTCCCATTTATCAAAACTCTAGCCGATGGATTGGCATAAATACTTTTTACAACTCCTAAAAACCTTGGCCCGAAGTTCAACTGTACTAAAATATGATTTAAATAGCCCCAGTTCACCCCGTCAAACGCCTTAGTAGCATCAAGATTAATAACCGCCAAAGGGAGACCCGAGACTGATGCCATATCAATTGCCCCAATTAATTTGTGGGATAATTGGTACATATACCTGTTTTTAAAAAACCCCTTTTGATCTTCATGGATCAGAGGCGCAATCCCCTCCCCTAATCTGCAAGCATGTATACTTGTGAATATTTTATAATCATTAGTCAATAGGGAAATTGGTCTGTATGATTCACAAAGCGAAGAATCTTTTCCAGGTTTTAATATGACAGGTATTATTGCTTAATTCCAAGACCCTGGTAATTGGGATTCCCCCCTCCAAATTGCGTTAAAAAGATCTTTAAGCAGAGGAGATAAAATACTACCGTGTTTTACATAAAACTCAGCAGGTAAGCCATCAGGGCCCGCTGCCTTCCCTTTTTTTGCTTTTGCAATAGCCTGTTCTATTTCTCCCTCAGAAAACTCCTCCTCCAAAAGAGACACCCCGACCTCATCCAGCTTCCCTGATAATAATTCTTCTACCTTTGGCATTGCCTCTTCCACCACTTCTGGTAAATCTTCTTTATATAAAGCTTAAAAAAAAACCTGGAATGCTATTTGAATCGCTAAGGAGTCTCTTACAACCACCCCTGTGCCAGGGTCTCTTATCTCCGAAATCTGATTTCTAATGAGGTCAGATTTTGTTTTCCACGCCAATAGTTTCCCCCCTCATTCTCCTTACTCAAAATTGGTGAATTTACTTGCCTCCCATTTCTCCCTCACTCGCATCTCTATTAATGCTGAAAGGGCTGCTTGCTTAGTAACCAATTCTAGCATAATTTAATCTTCACTTCTCCCACCCAAATGAGTCTCAAACTATTTTTTCTCCAAACTCTCTAATTCTTTTTCAATATTCAGAATGCCTGATCTGTACTCCCTATTTCTCCGGGCAGAAATGGAAATCAGAAGCCCCCCTAATAAAAGCTTTATATGAGTCCTGCACAACATGGGGTGCCGCAGAGTTCCGGTTATCCTAAAAAAAAACATCTAATTTCCCTAGACAGACATTCTACCACCTCCGTGTTGCTTAATAGGGAGCGATCTATCGTCCACCTCTTTACCGACCGGGGTCCATCTTCCTTCAAAGTCACCATGGTCAGATAAATGAGCAGGGATGTGTTGAACATCCACCACACATGACTTCAGAGTCTTAGCAAGTAGAAAAAAGTCTATCCTAGAATGATGCCTGAACTTTTTATTATGGAAAGTAAAACTGTGCAAGCGACCATGTAACTCTCTCCAAATATCAACCAAAGCATACTGATCCATCATCACTTTAATATAAACAAAAGATTTTTGACACCCACAGGCCCTACTACCAGAGGACTTATCTAGCATATAATTTAAAACCACATTAAAATTGCCTGCTATTACGATTAGATGCTGAGTTTCCAGTAGTGCATTACATATTTCCCGTAGAGAGGTTGTATCATCTGCATTGGGGCCATAATAGGATACTAAAGTATAAATAGCCCAGTTAATCTTAACAACCGCCATGACCCATCTACCTTTTGTATCCGACTTGGTGCACATAATCAGGACATTAGCAACTCTCTTGACCAAGATTACCACTCCCTTTGAATGCGATGTATTATTGGAACAGGTCACTTGACTAACCCAAGCCAAAGGTTTAAAGATCTCCTGTACTTCTGCAAATGTCAAGTGAGACTCCTGAATCATTATAATTGGTGCCGGGGAGTCCTTAATATACTGCAGGATATAACTTCTCCTTACTCTTACTCTCAACCCATTCACATTCCATGAGAGAATCTGGAAATTACCTGCAACTATCCCTCTTATATATTTTCCCAAAAGTAACGGGCATTCTAATAAACAATATTAGGGGTCAAACCATTTTACAATGAGGACATTTTTCCCCGTGTCCCATCCACCCCACCCCTGCCAAATCCCCTCCCCGGTCTTCCCAACCCCCTACCCAGTGCCCTCTCACCACCCTCAGGAACCCCCCCCATTTTCTTGGATATCAAGCCATTTGGCGCTGCTAGACCCCCCACCGTGTCTATTCAAAAAAGGGAAAGAAGAAAACAAATATCCCAGCATGATTTAATTGTTCTTAGATTTCTCCAGTAGACAATCCACTTGCTTGAAATTTTAACTGAACCGTGGCCTACAGCTTCCTAAACTCCTCCAGCCTCTTGCCAAGTTCCCATTGTCGGTTGGAAGTTGTCCGTGATACATCAGATCTTATTTCAAAAGAGAAACCACTTGCATTCAAAGTTCCGGTTTTCAATGCTTTAGAAAGGATTTTCTCATTTATAACATATGTAAGAAAATTCACCAGTATCCTTCTTGGCTTAGCTGGATTGGTGATTTCCGAAAGGGGTCCCTATGGACCCTCTGGATATCTTGGGAGAGCAAATCTTCAGACCCCTCCCACACCCCGCATTGACTCAGGAGACCCACCACAAACATTTTAATATTATCTCCCTCAACCCCCTCCGGGACATTCATTATTTTAATGTTACTCCTCCTGGCGTTGTTTTCCAATACTTCCAGATGCTCAGCGTTCTGATTTCCCATAATCCTTAATGCTTCAATATTATTTGCATGTTTCTCCACTGTTTCATTAAGTTGAACCACTTGATTTTCCAGGATCTGAGTTCGCTGTGCTAAAGTATCCATCTTCGTCGCGTAAGCTTCGCAGACCTCTTGGATCCCTTTCTGGTTGTTCTGTGATACCAGGGCCCGTATTTATACTTTTTGACGCTAAACTGCGCTAACGCAGTTTAGCGTCAAAAATTTTTGCGCCGGCTAACGCCATTCTGAAGCGCCATGCGGGCGCCGTATTTATTGAATGGCGTTAGCCGGCGCAAGCAGACCGGCGCTGCCTGGTGTGCGTGGAAAAAAACCACGTACACCAGGCAGCGCCGGCGTAGGGAAAAATGTCGTTAGGGCGTCTTAAAAATGGTGCAAGTCAGGTTGACGCAAAAAAATCGCCTCCACCCGATTTGCCCCATTTTTTACGACGCCCAGACGCCATTTACATGACTCCTGTCTTAGTAAAGACAGAAGTCATGCCCCCTTGCCCATTGGCCATGCCCAGGGGACTTATGTCCCCTGGGCATGGTCATTGGGCATTGAGGCATGTAGGGGGGCACAAATCAGGCCCCCCTATGCCCAAAAAAAATATTTTAAAAAAATATATTTATACTTACCTGAACTTACCTGAATGTCCCTGGGATGGGTCCCTCCATCCTTGGGTGTCCTCCTGGGGTGGGCAAGGGTGGCAGGGGGGGTCCCTGGGGGCATGGGAGGGCAGCTGTGGGCTCATTTTGAGCCCACAGGTCCCTTAACGCCTGCCCTGACCCAGGCGCTAAAATCCGGCGCAAATGCGGGGTTTTTTGGTCCGCCCACTCCCGGGCGTGATTTTTGCACGGGAGTATAAATACGACGCATTTGCGTCGCAGTCATTTTTTTGGACGGGAACGCCTACCTTGCATCTCATTAACGCAAGGAAGGCGTTCACGCAAAAAAATGACGCTCTTTACTCCTACTTTGGCGCTAGACGCCTCTAACGCCAAAGTATAAATATGGCGTTAGTTTTGCGCCGAATTTGCGTCGAAAAAAAACGACGCAAATTTGGCGCAAACGGAGTATAAATATGCCCCCAGGAATCCCTGCCTAACTTCGTTAGATAAGGAGTGCAGCAGGGATTCTAGAGATGGCTGGACATGCGTTAAATTCGAATCCAACGGTGGGTCCTGCTCGGAACCCAAAGGATCTGCTGTCATCCCCTCCAAGGTGCCATTACTTTGTCACAGGGGAGTCTCTTCTCCTGGAGCCGGAGGGTCTGCTTCTGCGCTGGCATGCCTTTGCCTAATATCCTCCCCTCACTTAAAGAGAGTGCAGATGAGGAAGAAAAATTAATCCCGGGTGAATCTGCTTGCTCTCCATTCTCACATTCAGACCATAAGGTTTTATTTGGTATTACGCTCGGAGAAGCGGGGAGGGGAGATATATTAGAAGTGGCCGTGGTGTTGTCTAAGCTCTTGGCCTTGAAATATGCCCTGAATGAGGCGGTTATTCTCTGTTGAGGGAGGGGAGAGGGTTGTTTTTTCCTCCCCTCTGTTTTTTTATTTTTCTCTGGCAGTGCTACCCCCATTTCCTCTAGCAAAACATCCATACTGACCTGACCTGGCGAGCCCCCTCCCTTAAACTGTTAAACACCTCAGGCTCCACATGCCCTCCCCACTCTCCCGGTACCTGGTCTACGTGGTCGTCCATGTTACCTCGATACAGGTTCAGAGGTCCAGATGTCGATGGGAGAGAGAGAGAGTCCCTTATTCTTACATAGGGCAGGGGTGCACTAATCCTGCCTTCCATGCTGCCAGATCGTCTTGTGCTGCCCCTGCCTGCTTTGCCTCCGGTCGCTCCCCTCTGTGCGACCCTGGATGTGAGAGCGTGCACTCTCTGAACCTCGAGAGCTGCGCGCTCCCAATTACCGCCGTTTGCCCTCACTGTTGCAGCTCCTGTTGCCGGCTTCCTAACTCGCGCTGGAATGCGGTCTCGCAGCCTGCAGGGGGCATAACGCCACGGGTAAGAACACAGGAAGGGATTCCTGTCCCTAACCTGTATTTCCTTTCCTTTCTCCTCCCTTCTCGTGCCGGTGGGGAGGTCAAACAGTGCTGCGGCTGTTCTAGCAGCGCAAGCGCTGCTGACCTTCAGCCGCCATGTTCCCCCCTGTTAGTTCCCTCTGGAAAAGCATTCATTGTGCTGCCAATAACTTTGGCGCCGTTTGCCCAATCTCCATGACAATTTTGAAAAGGTTGCTACTTTTGACTAGCTTGTTCATGGAAAGTTTTGAAGTGATCCAACAAGCAGGGGCTGAGAAAAGGGGGGGGGGCCAAAATGCAAAATCCCCATACATTTTACATAGACTTCTTTAAGATGAGCTACAACAAAACAGTTGAATGGAATTACACCAAAATTGGCAGGAAGCTAGATCTTGGTCAGCAGATCGTGCTTTTTGTGATTTGGTGTAAATCAGTCCCTAGTTTTTGATAATTATGGTAAAAAAAAACAATTGTATAACTGGACAGTTGGGTTTGCAAGAGTCTCAAGAGACTTTTGTGGGAGTGGCAATTTAAAATGGAGCTTTCTGATTGGACCAAAGAGCTTTATTTCCCTTTGCCCATCTTGCTCCCTCTGGAGTGAGACTCCCACTGGAGCGAGTGATCTGAGTGGCTTCCAACAACATGAGAGAAATGTTGCTGGTAGCATTACAGAACTCGGGGTCTAAGGGCCTGATTTAGAGTTTGGCAGAGGTGTTACTCCATCACAACGGTGATGGATATTCTGTCTGCCAAAATATAAATCCCTTAGGATATAATGGGAGTTATATTTGGGCAGACAGGGTATCCGTCATTGTTGTGATGGAATAACCCCTCTGACAACTCTAAACCAGGCCCTTAGTTCCCTGCCCTGAAGTTAGAAAAACATTATAATATAAGGGGGCAGGTAAGGCTATCCTGACTCCCTAGGCCCCATTTGGGTAACATGGAGGGACTCCACGGGCCCAAAAAAAATTGCCAAAAAATGCTGCCATCCCACATAACTTCTGCAGAATAAAACAAATGATGGTCAGGCTGCATTTACTGAGTTTATGCCTTGGGGAGCTCACCCCCAGGGGCAGTATTCATAAAGGAGAAGGGGATGTATGGCTCCCCTCCCCAAGCCACAGATACACTGGGGATCCCACCTCTGGGGCCAAAGTCAGGTTATATGGGGAGGGGTATAGAGACAAGGATGGATGTAATCATAGGACAAAGTTTGTATTATAGCAAAAAAAGGAAAACCAAGAGCCAGTCTAGTTACTCACTAAAATCATTTTGCTCAAACCAAATCATCAGTGGAGGCAAAACATGTATCATTTGGCAGTCAAATCTATAACATCCATTTTCAGTATATATTTTAGCAAGATGAGCTATTCAATATATGTTGGTGGAAACCCCATTATCCACTTTCTACAAATTTCTCTACTTGCTAAAAATATTAAATAAAAAATGAGTTTTGTTTTATCTTTACTTAACTTTATTGAGCCCTCTGTGATCCCAATATAATGAGGGAGAGGCTTATCTTCATATATATTCCAAGAATGCTCTTCATGTCTTTACCCACATTTTCCCAGAAGCTGTAAATCCTGGGATATTCCATACACATATGGACATCATTGACTTTCTCTAGTCAACATTTCATACATTTAGCTACTCTCCTTTTTTCCATCTTCGACATCATGTACAGCATCCAATATGATCTATTGTCCCTCCTCCAGCTAGCAGGTTTGACAGTGCTATATAAAGTCCTCATGGATTCTTGCCTTAATTCTTTTAACTGCATCTTTGGCAAGTATCCTCCATAGAGCTCATCTGGTGGTGCAAACTCTACATCAGTTATATTCATCAATAGCCAGTACCAACTTGAGACTTCCTTCCTCTTCTGCATTCCTTGCATTCATTTTTCCTCCAATTAATTTGTTTCTCCAGTCACCTGCATCAGACTCTAGGACCAGCTCTTTAATTGCATATATTTAAATGTTGACACGTTTCCTTCTGCCATCACAAAAAGATCATCCCATGGTAAAAAATTGCCATCCTGCATGACTTGGCCCGTTTCTAGATACCCGCCACTTTAATCGGAGGTGCCAGTTTGTCATTGACACATTCTGGTGAACCAGTGAGTCTCAAATAGGTGCAAATCTACTATAGCATGTAACCTTAGTTGCTTTCTTGTTGGTACCAAAGTTCCACCATTGCTTGTAATACCTTAAGTCTGATGCTCTTGTAGTACTTTGGGGTCTCCATATTTATACAGAAATTGAGCCTCTACACCCCTGATGTCTTTTAGCTTGTCCTTGTATATAGAGCCTTTCTCAGAGCTGTCTGGGCTATTTAACGTTTCCCCATTCTTTAATTGGAATGCCCACACGTAGTACTGCATATATGGTGGTGGGAAGCCCCCCTTTTCTATTCTTCTCTAAAGTAATAAAGCAATTAATCTTTCCTTGCAATCGATTCAGCTACTCCTTCTTGAAACTCAAAAACATAAATTTGAGCACTATTATCATCCTGACCAGACTTGATCTTCCAAGAACAGTAAGCGAGAGGTACGACCAATATGCCTCTGCGAGAGGTTTTGTAAAATTTACCTCAGACATTTTTGTAAAATCTTATATGTTCTTTAGCCCTAGGTACTCATGTCATCCTCAATTAGGCTGTTATCCCTCTGCAAGCTCTAAGCTAAAATTTTGCTTTTGGAATTATTGACTAAGTACCCTGCCACCTGAGCAAAGTCTAATGTCAGTTGTTCAGTATTCAGTAGTGCAATCTGGAAAACAGACATATAAATCATGAGGTCATCTGCATACAAGGAGACCTTTCTTACCCAGTCGTAGGCAAAAGAAGGAATGGAACTCTTGTTTCTTATCTTGGCTGCCAGGGGATCAATATATAATTTAAATAATAGGGTTTATAGTGGGCATCTATGTCTTTTGCTCCTAGATATCCCGAAAGGTGTAGTAAGATTACCATTTACCAGTATTCTAGCTCACAGATTTTGATAGATACGGTGCAGAGCTCCACAAAATGTATCTCTAAAGTTATAGTGACCTAATATAGTTAGAAAATAAGTCCAATTCACTTTGTCTAATTCTTTGTAGCATCCAATGTTACCACTGCCAAAGGGACATTATAAGTAGTAGCCAAATCTATCAAACCAATGAGGCCATGTGTTAGTTCATGCAAGACACCACTCTATGACAAAAAAACGTTTTGATCCTCATGCAAAAGACCTCCTATCACTCCATTCAGGTTCTCTGTGAAGATGTTGTAATCACAGTTTAAGAGTGATGTAGGTCTGTACAACTCACTGCTATTAGGGTTTATTCCAGGGTTAAGGATTAGGGTGACAACAGCCTCATTCCATGAGGGGAGCTTCGAAAATAAACTTGCAATTATGGAGAGTAATATGTGTCCTAGGGCTTTATACAATTCCACTGTCAAACCATTGGGATCTGCTGGCATACCTGGTTTGTTGCATTTAATTGCCTGTTTAAGCTTATCAAGTTTTATACTGCTATTGAGTTGAGTCTTATCGTCTAGACTGAATTTGCCTAGTTCTACTCCAGCTAACTTTTCTTCATCTTCTCTTCTGTTATTACTAAAGTGTCTGTATAAAGATATCCAAAGAAATTTCTGAAAGCATGCTCACTCTCCCTATTGCTTCCTGAATCACTGCACTACATCTCCTTAATTAAGTTTCTTACTTGGTCTTATTTACTTTTCCAGGCAAGCAATTTTCCGTAATTTCCCCACATACTCAAAGTGGGCTATCTTGCTCACTGCCCACCTCTTCCTGACTCGAGCCTCCATTACACCAGTTAGCTTGTCTTTCAAGTCTTGCAGCCTATCTTGAAGTACTTTTGCTTCATTTGGCCCTAACCTTTGAAGTGGCAATTTTCCTTCTACACTCCCCAATTTTGACTCCAATATAGTGACCTCCTTATTGTATGTCTTCCTCTTAAAGGATGAAATGCTTGTGATTTTCCCCTTCAAAAAGGCTTTAAGGGAGTCCTACACTAAGCTCATCGGGCAGTACGCATGTTAATTTGAAAGAATTTCTCTGTCTCTGTATGGAGCTCAATCACCACCTCTTTATTTAAAAGGATCATGTGGTTTCAAGGTCCATCTCCTTGACTCAACTGTATTAACCGGTTCAAACAGTAGAGATATTGCAGAATGATCTGACATGTGTACCCCCACATGCTTAATCTCTTGGATCACCCCTTAAACTGTGGGTTATTTGAATGTAGTAAATTCTCGATTGATGTCCATACTGTTTTTGTGTGAAATGTATAACCTCTTTTTGGCCCAGCCTTCTCCCGCCGTAAATCACAAAGCCCCATCCCTCTCATTATTTTTTTAACTAATGTTTGTGTTTTTGGGGATACAATCAAACTACTTTTAGGCGATCTGTCCAGGACATTATCCAGTACAATGTTTAAAATCTACAGCCATTATAAGAGGGGAGGGGAAATCCAAAATACTTGAGAACAATGCATTTAGTTCCCCTGTGTCATGTATGTTTGGGCTATAGTACCCTACTAAAGTATAGCTGGTTATAATTCATCTTCCTGCTTTATCTGTGGTGCTATCTTTGAGGAATATATTTGGGTGCTTTTTTATCACAATGGCCACTAAATTAGTTTCTTATAAAATAATGATCTGTGCGGTGAAGTCCCTCAGATAATAAAACAGCCTTTCTCGCCTCCCTTCCACCTGCAGCCCATTTATTTTCCTTTTCAATATTTTTATAGTGCCTACTTTACCACTACCTTCCATGACTATGTAGAAAGAAGGGAACCAAACAGCTATGGCACATGGCATAAATTGAGGTAGCTGTGATACCAGAGGACTTTTTTTTTTTTTCCCCAAATGCTTTACATCCTGGCCCTCATCTCTCCTCTCTCTACCCTTGCCCCCCACCCCTCCCTTGGAGAACCTTCCCTGATTTCCTCATGGCCTAATGCTCTTTGCATACTCCCCACCCCGTAGCCCTAAATCATATGAAAAAGATGACACTAAAGAGAAAAAAACAACCATAGCCTGAGAAAAAAGATAATAAAATGAAAAATCATTCATTGAGGTTATTGTTTGACCCATTTTCGCTTAGGCTTTACTGTCTACCCTCATCATTTTTTGGAGCCGGTATTCTTAATGATAGTGTCTACCAAATTATCGGTCTCTGTGTGCCCTCTAAAGTTATATATTTTATTGTTGTGCATGACGCTGAGGGTAGCAGAGAATTTTAATTGAGTGTCGGCCCCTAATTTCCTAAGTGGGTCAAGCCTCTTACCCAACTCCTTTTGTCTATCTAAGCTAACCCGTGAGATGTCTCAAAAGGCACCCCATTCACTTTCAGCATTTTCACTTTGAGGGCATTGGATATAATTCAGTCTTGTATGGCATATGTGTGGAAATTTACAAGTATCTTTCTGGGCTTGGTTCTATTGGGGTTCTTTCTTGCCAACCCTATGGAGGGGGGTTCGATTTATGTATGGTAATTAAATATTACATTACATAAAAATAAAGTAACAAAAAAATATATATATGACTTAATATCTGGGACAATTAGCAGTGCATGGCGATAGTGTGAGCTATAGTTATCTTAGGGCATTAGTTATAGTTAATTCTATTTCCTAACTTTAACATCCCTGTAACGTTTGGCTATTTCAGTAAATTTCTATGTATATTTTACTGTGAAGTAATATTTAATGACTTTATGTTAATCACATAACCATCACCCATAGCCTTCAGCTGTGAAGATCCCTTTGATTTTGACCCTGGGGACCCCATCCATTATTGAAAAGGAGAGGGGGCAATACTGCCCCCCTCTCTGGGCCAATTACAGCCCCAGGACCCCTTCCACCAGGGCCTGGCCACTTGTACCTGGGTTCCCTGGCCCCACCAAAGGTACCCAGGGTGCAATCATGGGGACCGTAGGTGGCGCCTCAATTTCCCCGTGGTCCCAGCCAGCTCCCTTCATCCTGCTGGAGCCGACATTGCTCCTTCATGCAGGGAGCTGCTAGAAATGTAGCTTCCTGCGTGTGAGAGCAATTGTTTCATCTGTTTCTCTGCCCGCATGAGGGCAGGCAGAGAAAAATGCAAAAACTCTGCTCCCAGCAAGCGGGAGCAGTTTTACAGCTCCTGCTTGCTGGGAGAAGAGTTAGTGTTTGCTCTCGCTTGGCAAAAGCAGACAGCTAGATCCTCAGGGTGGGCATCCTGGGTGATAGCATAAGCCTTCACTCAGGTGAATTGCTCCAGGGTGGGTTTCACAGCCCCCCTCTTTTAATTTGCATGAGCCAGTCTCAGGGAGGTGGGGTGCCCGGGGCTGTACATGGCCCAGGAGGGGTGCTGCACGGCCCCCTCTCAGTTTTAATTATATTTCTGGCCTCGGGGTGATGGTGGTCCCCAGGGCCCGGGGCATCTTTGTGGTCCCCAGACCCAGGGAGGTAGTAGTCCACGTGCCATGTTAAACCCCCAGCTGGGGGGTCTATGGGGTCCTGTCCATTTTTTAAAAATAAAGCCCCAGGAAGATTGTGGTCCGCAGGGCTCATACGAGCTCAATGGTGCGGGGTCCACATGGCCCACCTCTAATATTATAACAGAGCCCCAGCGAGATGATCGTCCCTGGGGCTCAAATGAGCCCTTGGATTGGGGGCCCAGGTGCTACCCTTCTTTTTTTGCTTTAATATATACATATATTTCCTAGTGGCGGTCACCACTAGGTAGTTATAGTTAGGACCATGTTTCCCTAGAAAAAGTGATTTTTGACCAGCTTATATCGTTGGCACCATTTGATGAATCTTCATGAAATTTTCCAGAAAAAGTGTTGCAGTGATTCTTGTGCATGGAAAGTTTTGGGGTGATCAATTATGCAGGGGCTGAGAAAAAGGGGGCTCAAAAAACAATGAATTTCCCATGTTAATTAGCATACGACCGTTAGACAGGAACTACAGGCCGAACCACTGGATAGACCAAATTTGGCAGAAAGCTAGCTGTCACTATGCAGATTATGCTTTCACTTATTTGGTGTGAATCTGTTCAGTAGTTATTGAGATATTTAAAGAAAAACAAATTTGTATATCTCTGGCCACAGTGACTTTGAGACGATTTCGCAGAGATTGTGAAGTATTTGTGAATATACGTGACAAAGGGAATTCTGTGATTGGCTAAGACACACTGAGGCCCTGATGCTGTGACTCACAGAATGAATCAGACCCTCATGCACTCACTCAAAGGCGTGATCAGACTGTCATGCAGTCACTCAGACATTCACTGACACCCTTATGCACTCACTCATAGACACAGTTAGAGTTTCACGCAGTCACGACTCACACACCCATTCAGCAGCTCATGCACTCACTCAGAAACCCACTCAGAGTGTATGCACACAGTGAAAGACACACTCAGACTCTCTTGCATTCACTCACAGACCCATTCAGACCCTCCCGGACTCAGTGACACCCTTATGCAGTCACTCACATATCCACTTAGACTCTTAAGCGCTCACTCACACAGCCACTCGGACTCTCATGCACTCACTCACAGGCTCACTGACACCCTTATGCACTTACTCACAGATGCAGTTAGTCCCTGACATACTCACATACACACACACACACACACACACACACTCAGATCCTTCTGCACTCAGTCACACATGCACTCAGACCATCATGCACTCACTGACAGATCAGTCTTTTATGAACTCACAGACACACTGAGATTCTGACCTAATCAGACTGTTATGCACTCACTCACAGTGTTATGCACTCACTCACAGTGTAGGTTACACAGTTACACTTACACTCACTGACCCAATCAGATGTTCATGCACTCACTCAGAAACCCACTCAGGGCCATTCACATATTCAGACACAAGAGGTTCTGATACACTTCCTCATAGATTCACTCAGACTCTGACACATTCTCTCACACATCCAGTCAGACCCTCATGCACTCAATCACAGATGTACTCATTTATATTAAACTTCAGACTAATAGTCACTTTATATAGTATAAAAATAGTTATTTAAACTTAAGTACATGTAATGTGAGATATTCATATATCTCTGTTTTGACTATCTTAGAATGTTAAAATGTTAAAATGGATGTCTGATTTTCGAAATGTTAAAAATATATACTTATCATTTTGGAAAGGGCTGATGTGCATTGAAAGCCTGCTTTTGTTTTATTTTTTCACTGCATAGTCAAGAATATCAACGTCTTTGCAAATATTTTGAAAGATTTAAAAAAATATATACATTGATTAAGAAAATTAACAAGAGTTTTAGGCAATAGGGTGGCCCTGTCAAGAGCCTTTGGGTTTATTGTAACTATTTTTAAGTTACATGTAAGTAGGGATGCAGAGTTTTAGGTTGGAAAGAAAAACTCTGTTGCCATCATCTACAATGCACAATGTCACTTCTATATATACTATTCATATGAAAGCACAGATTGTTGTTATATAAACAGCCCATGTTATGGTCCCTCTGGAATGCAGAAAGAGCTTTATTTGCATGTTTCCTGGCTTTGTCAATCTGATGACAGAATTGATTTGACCACTTCGATTTCTGCCTTTGACATATGTTGGAGTACATAAAGACAGTGTGAGGGGAAAGTCTCATTAATTGTGCAGAGGTATCCTTCATTAGGATTTCCTGTCCTACACCAGTCAGTGTGCCTAAGTCATTACCACCACGCTGCACAATCATGATGCCAGGGGATTGAAAATATGTAATGCTTTCAACCAAAGGCAGCAATTGATTCCACTTTAACCTTCTCTGGCCAATCCACGTAATGTCCTCATTAGGCAAACCCAGGTCCCTGTCAATTCCACTTTTTCTAGCAGCCTCCCTCGCCCCAAACACATGGCTGTGCCTAACAATCCACACTCTAACCACTGTGAAGTGAAGCAGTAGAAGTAGTCAGGAGAAGGCTGAAGCTGAATGAAGCAGTTTTGAAAATGGGATGCAGTTAAAATGGAGGTGTGCTTTTGGTTTAAAAAAACATATTTTTGATTGTGTGCTGAATATATGCATGTCACTGAACTTAGGTTGTACCTTGAAATAAAAAGTAAGTAGATGTTTCATTGGCTGTGGTAAAATGTAAACATGTACTGCAGAGATTTATATTTTTTTTTAATCTGTTGAGTAAACCACACCTGTTACAGCTCTTTGTGTAAGAAGCATGGCCTTCTAGAATGCGCAGTGAACTTGTGCCTCTGTGGGTCTTGTGGGTTGTAATGCAGAGTGTGCTAAGACTATATTGGGGGAAGGCTTTTAAAGAAACAGTTGTGTATTTGTAAGATTTTGAATGCTTTTTACCGAATATTTTATAATAAGGATTGTTTTCCTACTAAGGGATTGGTGGTGTTAAATGCACTCTTCAAGTGATAAAATGAGCAGCCAACTGTGTTTTATGACACCTTTTTTTTACAAAGTCATCATGATGATCGCGATTAAACTGTGATTATGCAAAAGAAGCCTACCATAGTGAAGTTCTGTAGAAAAGTACATGAAAGAGTAACAGATAATAGTCATTCAGAACTTGCCTTGCAAAAGAAAAAATGAAAAGTATGCTTTATGTACTGTAATGTGCAATATCACACAGAGTAAAGTACAAAAGGTTGCCATTCATGGTGGCTAAGTGTAAGAGTATTGACCTTTTCTTATGCTTAGTTTTCTCAGTTGCTGAGAATATTGAAACTATCAGACAAAAGATAAGAAGAAATCTAGAATAGAATTATTTTTCAGTTATGTTAATTGTATTTGAAAGTGACTAAAAAAATATTTGTTTAATTAATAAAACAGAGGCTAACAAATATAGAAAATGTAATTAAACTAAACAAAATGATCAATGAGTAGCAGGTTTGTATGTGAGTTGATGACTGACGTGTTCTTTAAAGTGCTAATGATTTACATGTGTAGAAGTATACTACTGCGCATAGCATAATATGTAGTGTATGAATCAGGCTTAGGTTTTCTAGTAGTGACTCTGTTTGTAGTATAATACTGCCTCCTCATTTAAAGTGGAAGCTATTTCTAAACTACAAATCATATGTTTTTGTAAATTGTACTGGGTATGTTATAAAGTATAGTATTTGAATTTAAAATATTGGACATTTATGTGGATGTGAACAATGTATGTTTATTTACATATATATTCTAGTACTGACAGAATATTTTCATCTATGTAGTGGAACACTGTTTTTTGGAATGGTGACAGTAATGCAGGCACGGTTTCTGTTGTTTTACAGGGCAGGGAATTATTCCTATAACGCTTTCCAAACTGAAATGTATGTTTTACTGCAAGTTTGTCAAGTGTTTAATATGATATAGGAATTTCATGAAGTGTGCTGTAATTTGGTTAAATGGTTTGGAAATGTATTTCTTACGCTTGGACATTTACTGTTACATAGTTACAACTTTTAACCAAGCACTACATAGAATATAGTAGTCAGCAAGGAACTGATATTCATGTTTCTGGAGCATGTATGCTATGGTCCAGCGATTGACAGAGAAAGACAATTTTATAGTATGTTCCATACTCTAAAAACACTTATATGCCCAGCAATAAGAAAGGCAATTGCAGATACACTTATATATGGTTGTATACTTTAAGAGAGGCACTGAGGTAATTTTTTCAGGTACACTGAATGTCTGAGGTTTCTGATATATTGTATGTATTATAAGAACCATGCTGCAATGTGCTTAACTGATTAGAAAATGTAATTTTCAGTTTTGTTTACTGTTGAACTCTCATATTCCTTATGGAAGTCATAATGCTGCTGAAATTAGAGTGTTAGGCACTATATACAGTATAGTAATCACCAAGGAAGTAATATTCATGTTAGCAGTGCATTAATGCTGTAATTTATCTAGTGGCAGAGAAACATAAATACTTTTTTATTGGTTTATGTACTGAGAGAGCAGATATATATGCAGAAATAAGAAAGGGAATTTCATATGCAGTCAGGTACCCTTTTATTTCCTAACAGGGGTACTGAGATACATCTTGAAACACTTATGTATACACATGCAAAGTCTTACAGGTTCTAAAAAACCTTGCTAATAGATTTAATAAAATATATTATGTCTGTTTTAGAGGTAGACTTCTGCATTAACTAAAATATATACACAAGTACTGACATGATGTTTTGATGTATACATAGAAATCTTCGTTTTGTGAACTGTGAGCCCTAGTACTGTAGAGCTTTTCTATGCTCCCTCATTGGACACTAAAATGTGACTGTAAAATTGGCTTAGAAAATTTTACATTAACCTTTTTGTGCAAATCTGTTATGACTGAGAATTTCTGTAGGTATGCAAGAGAGCATGCTGCGATGTGCTTAAGTAATTAGGAGACACAGGCCCAAATTTATGGAAAAGTGGCACATTAGCTTTGATGTACCACTTTTTCTGCACCCCTACAAGCATCTAACGACACCAAGGGTGTGACGTGTTTAAAATATGGTGCACCATGGCAGTAGTTACAACAATAGTGTTAGAATTGTTGATGCTATGGTGGCACTTTGCTTCATTAGTGTTCAAAATGTTGACACTAGTGATGAAAAGTGCAAGGAGGCTCATTGGTTTTAATGGCTGTGTGATTTTAATGTGTGCTTTGAACAGGTATTAGGAATGACGGACAAAATGGAGAATTGAAAACTTGCACTGTGCCATTTTTTTGGCCTCCTAGCACATGAACACTCCACTTACTTGCGGAGCAGGTTACAAAGTGGCACAATTTATCGATTGCGCCACTTTATAAATATGGCGCAGGGGAAATAGCAGCTTAACACCACAATTGCATCAAAAATGACACAAATATGGTCCAAGGTGGTGGTACACCCTTCTTAAATCTGGACTACAGTTTTCAATTTTAGAAACACAGTAATGCGGTTGGACGTCCTGAAGCTACCCAGTTGATAGACTACAATACTCATCAAGGAATTCATATTGATGTTTCTAGAGCAAGGAAGGTGTAATGTGGTCAGTGATAGTAAACATCACACACTTCTGTGGTGTCTGAGATATTGGGAAACAACTTATATCTGTAGCAATAACAAAGGGAATTGAAGATATAGTGAAATTTTGCTATGTTCTTTAACCCTTTCGCAGCCAAGGACTATGCGGTTATGCCCTTGGCTGCGGCACTGAGGCGCCAAGGATGTAACCATTATGTTCTGGGTCCGGCTCATGGAGGGAGTGCTAGTGCTCCCCCCATGAGCCTGGGCTCGGCGCCACCACTGCAGGGATAGAAGGGGAATCGCTTTCCCTTCCACCCCCACCACTCTCTACCCCCGTGGCGTCTGATGACGTCAGCGTGCAATTGCGTGCTGACTTCATCAGAGGCCTGCCCCTGAGCTTCCAGCGCAGATCGGAGGAGAAATGCTTTTGCATTTCTCCTCTGATCACGTGGAGGGGCCAAGAGAGGCATGAAAGGAAAGGAAAGGCCTTTCCTCTCCTTTGATATCTCTCTCAGCATTTCTTCGGCCCAATCGCGATGCGATCGGGCACTAAAAATGCCCACTAGACACCAGGGGGCCAAAATTATATTATTATAAAATATAATTATATAATTGTGCCGATCTGCCCCCGGGGCGCGGGGGTGGGGGGGGAGAAACCCCCTAGATACCAGGGATAATTTTTTTTGTTTATTTTTATTTTTTATATGTGGGGAGCAACCCCTTAGGCAAGGGTTGCTCCCCGGGGGGGCAAAATTACTTTTAGGCCATTTCTATCCCTCTTGGGGGCAGATCGGCCTATTTTTTAAGGGGGCAGAAACCACTAGACACCAGGGATTTAAAAAAAATATATATTATTCAATGAGGGGAGCAGCCCCTTCGGCAAAGGCCACTCCCCGGGGGTGGTGGAATATTTTTAGGCCTTTTCTGTCCCCCCTGGGGGCAGATCGGCCTATTATAATTCGGCCAATCTGCCCCCAGGGGGCAGAAACCCCTAGACACCAGGGATATACATTTTTTTATGTTTACTTTTTTTTTTATATATGGGCAGCGACCCCTTAGGCAAGGGTCGCTCCCCTGGGGGGAATAGTATTTAGGCCATTTCTGCCCCCCTTGGGGGCAGATTGGCCGATTTTTGTTAGGCCAATCGGCCCCCAAGCAGGGCAGAAACCATTAGACACCAGGGATTTAATTTTTTTGTGCCAATTTCACACAAGGGGAGTGACCCCTTAGGCAAGGGTCATTCCCCTGGGTCCCAAATTTATTTTAGGGTATTTCTGCCACCCTTAAGGGCAGATCAGCCTATTTTCATTAGGCCGAGCTGCCTGCAAGGGGGCCAGAAACCACTAGGCACCAGGGATTTTTTTTCTGCAACAATTTCACACAAGGGAGCAACTCCTTAGGCAAGGGTGGCTCCCCTGGGTGGGGCAAATTTATTTTAGGCCATTTCTGCTCCCCTTTGGGGGAGATCGGCTTATTTCTATTAGGCCGATCTGCCCCCAAGGGGGGGCAAAATCCACTTAGGCACCATGGATTGTTGCATGTGTATGTGTGTGTTTTATTTAGGGGGGCAGCCCCTTGGGCAAGGTCACTCCTAAAGGGGGGCACATTACTGTTGGCCATATCTGCCCCCCAGGGGCAAGTCAGCCTATTTTTGGAAGGCCCATCAGCCTGAAAGGGACCAGAAAGCCCACCAGAGGCCAGGAAAGATTTTATTGCCAAAATAAGAGGGTGGGGGTATGGCCATATCCCCACCCCAAATAAATGGGACCAAAGTTGTTATGCTCACTAGTGGGCAGATGGGACAATTACCCACGATCCTCATCCCGGGCCAGAAAATCTACTAGATGCCAGGGAATTTAAAAAAAAATTGTGGGGTGGTGACTACCAACCAGTGTGGGCCTGGTTATGCCCCACCCCAACTGAACGCGGTAACAGTCTTTCAGCTCTTCCCCACAAACAAAAACTTCTTATCCCATGGCAAGCAAGAGGACATTTGATTATTTTGGGTTTTGGTTTTACATTTGGGCCATGAGAGCTTGGCTAACTCTCAAAATCGTCCCACTTGGAATGGTGAGGGCTGCTCTTTTTGGACTTTGGGATGCTACCATGTAGAAAAATCCACAAGACCTAGACACATCTGAAAACTAAACATCTGGGTGATTCCAGGGAGGTGTGCTTCACATGCACCCGCACCATTTTCTTACCCACAATGCCTTGCAAACCTCCAACTTTGCTGGAAATCAGACAGTTTTCCCTCATTTTTATGATGGCACCTTCTGAAATCTGCAGGAATCCACAAAATTCATACCACCCAGCTTTATCTCATCAATACCAACAAAAATTCTGCTGCACTTGTCAGCCTAAATTTTTTTTTTAACTGCCCTTTTGGACCCGCTTTGGTTCCTGTCAACATCAGAGCAGTGTGTGCTCTACGGGCGACTGGAATGCAAAAACCTAGAACTTATGAGATAACATAATTCATGCATTATGTTGATATGCTGTTGTTTAACTTTTTGCATTGCAGAGTTTAATCCTAAAGACTTATATTCAAGGTGCTTGTAAATACTGTTCATTTGCAATGTACTGCTGCAGGCTTTCAGAGTGTGTCAGGGTGTGGTCCCTTTCCAGGGCCTTCTAGAAGCTTTCTCTGCAGCATGACTGGGTGTGGTTTGTGGGCTGGCCCAGACTCTATGTAAGGGAGCCAGCCCAGCTCCACATGCTCACTATTCAGAGGTCCCGTTGCAGAGCAGCAGCAATTTCCTGAGCTCCTGTTCCAGAGGCCTACCTTGATCTTCCAGGCCTTTGCCCTTCATTGTATTGATGATCCTGGATCAGGGCAGTAAGACGGAGGCCAGGCTGGGCCCCCGATCCCGTTTTCGAAGGCATTCGAGTTTTTGGGCCTAGTTTTCATGTTGGAAGATTTTTCCTTGTGCATGTGAATGTGCTCGTGTTTTCTGGCATTTACATGTTGATATTCGAATCGGCAAGACGCGCGATTCATTCTTGGCATTTGACTTTTGAGATTCGGGTCAGCAACAGTGTGCGCGACCATTTCTAGACATTTGCATATTGGGGTTCGAATCGGCAAGACGCGCAATTCATTCCGTCCATTTAACTCTTGATACTCATTGTGCGCTACCATTTCTTGGCATTTACATGGCGGCATTCGAATCGGCAAGATGCGCGATTCATTCCTTGCATTTAACTCTTGATACTCATTGTGCGCTACCATTTCTTGGCATTTACATGACGGCATTCGAATCGGCAAGACGCGCGATTCACTCCTTGCATTTAACTCTTGATACTCACTGTGCTCTACCATTTCTTGGCATTTACATGGTGGCATTTGAATCGGCAAGACGCGCGATTCACTCCTTGCATTTAACTCTTGATACTCACTGTGCGCTACCATTTCTTGGCACTTACAAGGTGGCATTCGAATCTGCAAGACACGCAATTCATTCCGTGCATTTAACTCTTGATACTCATTGTGCGCTACCATTTCTTGGCATTTACATGGTGGTATTCGAATCAGCAAGACGCACAATTCATTCTTTGCATTTAACTCTTGATACTCATTGTGCACAACCATTTCTTGCCATTTACATAGTGGCATTCGAATCGGCAAGACACGCGATTCACTCCTTGCATTTAACTCTTGATACTCATTGTGTGCTACCATTTCTTGGCATTTACAAGGTGGCATTCGAATCGGCAAGATACGCGATTCACTCCTTGCATTTAACTCTTGATACTCATTGTGCGCAACCATTTCTTGCCATTTACATAGTGGCATTCGAATCGGCAAGACGCGCGATTCACTCCTTGCATTTAACTCTTGATACTCATTGTGCGCTACCATTTCTTGGCATTTACAAGGTGGCATTCGAATCGGCAAGATATGTGATTCATTCCGTGCATTTAAATCTTGATACTCAATGTGCGCTACCATTTCTTGGCATTTACATGGTGGCATTCGAATCGGCAAGACGCGTGATTCATTCCTTGCATTAAAACTTTGACAATCATTGTGCGCTACCATTTCTTGGTTTTTACATGGTGGTATTTGAATCGGCAAAGCGCACAATTCATTCCCGCATTTAAAACTGATGTTTTATATCGCTTGCCGAGTGTGCAATCATTTCATGGCATTTACATATCCTTGTTGAAATCAACAGTGTGTGCGATTCATTTCCTGCATTTAAAACTAGGTGTTAAAATTCAAGATGTTACATTATATGTGCATATTAAGTCCTTAATACAATTCCTATTGTGTTCCAGGAAATGTTCAGATTACTTTTTGTCCTCATGTAAAAAGATCATGGGGTCATTCCAACCTCGGCGGTAAAAGGCGCTTACCGCTGGTCAGAAGACCGCCATAACACCGCCGCGGTCGCGGTAAACCGCCACGGTCATTCTGACCCGCAACTGGCAAACCGCCAAAAACCCGACATCCACAAAAGTCCACCACACCAACGGCCAGCGAAAAACTGGCGATGACCAAACCTCCACCGTCACGCCAACAGAAATACACCCATGCTATTCCGACCCACGAATCCATGCGGTGGTCTTTCAACCGCGGTATTCCATTGGCGGTACACATCGCCGCGCTCCAAATACACACACTTTTACAAAACACAACCACATTGGACAATTTGAAATACACACACCTGATACACATACACATACACACAACACTCCCACACACCCAATACACTATAAAACACACACCCAAATCACCCACAAACCCCTACGACCACAAATCAGAGACGAAGCCCAGAGAGAGACAGCACAGAATAGAGAACACCATCACACAGAGGCACACTACACCATCACCCACACAATATCCACGCACAAAACACTACACACCACCACACTCACCACACTCATCAACACATACACCACCCCACACCTCATTAACACCACCCCATGGCACCCCAAGGACACCCCAGGTTTTCAGACGCTGAACTCAGGGTCATGGTGGAGGAAATAGTTCGGGTAGAGCCCCAGCTCTTCGGCACACAGGTGCAGCACACCACCATTGCCAGGAAGATGGAGCTATGGCAAAGAATAGTGGACAGGGTCAATGCTGTGGGACAGCATCCACGAAATCGGGACGACATCAGGAAGCGGTGGAACGACCTACAGGGGAAGGTGCGTTCCATGGTATCAAGGCACAACATCGTGGTGCAGAAGACTGGCGGCGGACTCCCACCTACTCCCCCAGAATTTACAGCATGGGAGGAGCAAGTCTTGAACATCCTGCATCCTGAGGGCCTCGCAGGAGTAGCTAGAGGAATGGACTCTGGTAAGTTCCATCTTCACTACTTCATCCCCCCCACCCCACCTGCATGCCAACTCATACCCCCACCCTCACCCCCACCCCCATCACACCTACTCCTTGCAAATGTCTCACCATCACAACCCACCCATCCCAACACCTAGCCCTGCATGCGTCCACAAAGCATGGTCACCCATCACCAAAGCATGCCCACTGCACATACCCATCTCCCCCACAAGCCACCGTCACAACAGCCCCCACAAGGGAATGCCAGCACTGGGGTACACGGGCACCCACCCATTGCACGATATGGCACACACAGAAGCAATAATCATACTCTTATACCCCTGCAGGACCCGAACGCCACCACACCGCCCAGGAGGGTCCAGAAATGTCCATCCCACCCCCAGAAGAGGCCCACAGTGATGACAGCAGCTCTGTATCCCTGGACCCAGATGACCAGCCCGGCCCATCGGGGACCTCGGGACAGTCGGTTCCCCTCACACAGCCACAGGCCACAGCAGACCTACCCCCCTCTGGGAACACCAGCACAGCTCCCACCCAGCGGGCCCATGCCTCTGTCTCCAGGACAAGTCAATCAGCGGTGTGTCCACCACTACAGGGCACCCAGGTTAACCCACCACCCCAACAACAACAGGGACCTGGGGGCAGTGGTAGTGGGCACACGGTCCAGGGGACGGAGGCCCAGGAACACAGGGAAACTGGGAGGGCTGCTGTGCGACGGGGGGGGACAGGCCCAGGGAACCCACTCTCCACGAGGCCCTCTCCTCCATTATGGGAGCATACCACCACTCCCAGGAGACGATGGCTACGGTACTGGCCAGGTTCCAGGAGATCCAGGTACTGCAGGAGGAACAGTTTCTGGGGTTCAGGGAAGAACTCAGAAACATTACTTCCGCAATGGGGACCATCGTCGTGGCTCTCAACCAGATTGTCACCACATTGCGGGACCATGTGGCACCACAAAGGGCCCCTGTCACTAGCATGGACCAAGAACAGGCTACCACCTCCGCCGGCGCTAGTGGACAGGAGGCCCCCACACAAGAACAACAGGCCACCAGAACCCCACCCCCTGCAGAAGGAGAACCACCCCGCAAGCGGGCCTGAGATCTAGGAAGAAGACAGAGTAGGATGCCAAGACCCCCGCCAGGAAAGGATACCCCCTGATGTCATCCTACTGTCCCACATTGTCACCCTATCCAACCTTAAATTGCCCCTGCTCCATCCTTCCACAGGCATATGGACAATGCACCTGTGAGATTGAAAATCTGGACTCTGCCATGGACATTCCTCCACCATCACCCATCCCCGATTTTCAACCATGTCCCTAAATTGAGCACTTCAATAAAAACACTTATTGCACAAAAATAATCTGGAGTCTGCCTGTATTTTGAACAAATGTATTAGACATAAACGTGCCAAAATGTCTAGTTACATTGTGATGACAACATACCACTGTCACACAGCTGTAGTCCATGGGCAAACAAAGCAGAGGTCACGGAGTGGGGCCCACATCTCTGAAATTGGAAGGGAAAGTCACAACTCAGTTAACATACACTGGGGGGAAACTCAGACAGTAGAGAGGCAGGAGACTGTAAGTAAATGTAAAATGCCGGTGTTGATTCTTACCTGTGTGTCATTGAAAATACTGCTGTATCACTGTGTCCCTGTTGTCTGTCTCGTCCTCGTCGTCTTCCTCCTCTTCACTCTCCACAGGCTCCACAGCTGCCACAACACCACCATCTGGACCATCCTCCTGCAGGAAAGGCACCTGGCATCACAAAGCCAGGTTTTGAAGCATACAGCAGGCCACGATGATCTGGCACACCTTCTTTGGTGAGTACATTAGGGACCCACCTGTCATATGCAGGCACCTAAACCTGGCCTTCAGGAGGCCGAAGGTGCGTTCGATCACCCTCCTAGTCCGCCCATGGGCCTCATTGTAGCGTTCCTCTGCCCTGCTCCTGGGATTCCTCACTGGGGTCAGTAGCCATGACAGGTTGGGGTAACCAGAGTCACCAATTAGCCACACACGGTGTCTCTGTAGTTGTTCCATCACATAAGGGATGCTGCTATTTCGCATGATGTACGCGTCATGCACTGACCCAGGGAACTTGGCATTTACATAGGAGATGTACTGGTCAGCCAAACAGACCACCTGGACATTCATCGAATGATAACTTTTTCTGTTCCTGTACACCTGTTCACTCCTGCTGGGGGGTACCAAAGCCACATGTGTCCCATCAATGGCACCAATGATGTTGGGAATATGTCCAAGGGCATAGAAATCACCCTTCATTGTTGCCAAATCGCCCACCTCAGGGAAAACAATGTAGCTCCGCATGTATTTCATCAGGGCAGACAACACTCTGGACAACACCTTTGAAAACATAGGCTGAGACATCCCTGATGACATGGCCACTGTTGATTGAAATGACCCACTTGCCAAAAAATGGAGTACTGACAGAACCTGCACTAGAGGGGGGATCCCTGTGGGTTGGCGGATGGGTGACATCAGGTCTGGCTCCAGCTGGGCACACAGTTCCTGTATAGTGGCTCGGTCAAGCCTGTATGTCAATATGACATGTCTTTTTTCCATTGTCGACAGGTCCACCAGCGGTCTGTACACGGGAAGATTCCTCCATCTCCTCGCAAGTCCCAGCGGACGGTGCCTAGGAAGGACAACAGCGAGCACAGAGTCAATCAACCCACAGGTACGTTCCCACAGCTTGCACAGTACACGATTCTCTATGCAGTGAATGGCTTGTATGAGTGTCGATGCAAGGCCTAGGCATGTGTGACGCAGTACAAATTAAGCCATGTGGGCCCTTGAAATGGCGGCTGCCCGACCTGTGAAGTGCGACAATGGGATGTGAGGTCAATGCGCTGGCGGGCACACCGTGGCGGTAGGCGGTCGAAGACCGCGATGCAAAGCCGCATTGGTTAACATTGAACCCTATGGGTTTCAGGAACCAATGAGGATGTGCGCCGGCGGTCGCGGTACGCACCGCCGCGGGTGTGACCGCCATTTTCTATCTGCTTAATCACTTGAGACCTGATCATCCACAGGAGAGGACCTATACTGCAAGTGCTGCTGTGACCTCGGTCTGGAAGAGACAATGGCTGCTGCGACTGGGGAAAGGGCCCCTGCCTTCACTTCTGAAGAATTGGAGAAACTCGTGGATGGGGTCCTCCCCCAGTATGCGCTACTCTACGGTCCTCCAGACCAACAGGTAAGTACACAAGGACCATGCTTTGTCGCCAATGCCTGGGTTGAATGGGGTGAATGAACGATGGTGGGGAGGGGAGCGAATGAGGCATGCATCAAACGACAGATGAGAGCATGTGCCACATGGCAAGGGTGGGGATGGGGGGCCACTCACATCGAGCATGCAGAAAATTATGTTATTCTATTTTCTCCCCCTGTACATCTCACATAGGTCAGCGCCCATCAGAAAATCGACATTTGGCGTGCCATCGCCAAGGACGTCCGGACCCTGGGGGTCCACAACAGACGGGGCACCCACTGCCGCAAGAGGTGGGAGGACATCCGCCGCGGGAGCAGGAAGACCGCAGAAGCTCTGCTGGGGATGGCCTCCCAACGTAGGAGGGGTGCCACTCGTCAATTGACCCCCCTGATGTCCCGGATCCTGGCGGTGGCCTACCCCGATTTGGATGGGCGCGTGAGGACAACACAGCAGACACAAGGGGGTGAGTACAAGCACATTCAGCTATCTTAGCGCGCAGTGGAGGTGTCTGGGTGGGGGAGGAGGGCTGTGGGTATCCCTAGGCCAGGGCGATTTCTGTAGGCTAGTCCCCTCCGTAAGGCATGGCCCTGTGCCCCCGCCCCCCACCTCTGTAGGGTGCCAAGTACAGCTGTTCATGACCCTGTGTCACCTATGTGTGGAGTTGTCGTCCATAGGCTTGTAGGCCATGTCCCACGGATTGAGTAGTGTACCCCAAGTGCGTGGCGTAGTGCAGGGGGCTTCTGTGTCTGTCCTCTCCGCCAACGGTGTCGCCAATGCATGCACTCAACATGTCTTTATTTTCCACCCCCCCCCTTTTTTGTTGGTCTTCCTGTTCATGTGTGCATTAGCATCATCAGGTGGAGGAGAAGTGGCATCGGAGCACGAGGGAGCTGCATCTCACATGGCCCTGGAGGGCCATGCAATCGAGTCGGAGTTCACCAGTGAGACGGAGGGCGAGGGGAGCTCCACAACGGGGACACGTGGAGACACCAGCGACACAGAAACGTCCTCGGAAGGGAGCTCCCTTGTGGTGGCGGCAACATCCGTGCCCACCGCAACAACAGGTACAGCCGCCACCCAGCGCACCAGCTCAGCCCTCCAAGCAGCCCCTCAGCGTTCGCACCGTGCCCGCTCACACAGGCAGGTGGGCGTCTCCTTCGCCCCAGGCACCTCAGGCCCTGCCCCAGTTACCCCTGCTGCCCTCAGAGAGGAGGTCATTGACCTTCTCAGGACACTCATTGTTGGGCAGTCTACTCTTTTGAATGCCATCCAGGGTGTAGAAAGGGAGGTGCACCGGAGCAATGCATACCTGGAGGGCATTCATTCGGGTCAGGCTGCCCATCAACGATCGTTCAACGCTGTGGCCTCAGCACTGACGGCAGCCATTGTCCCTGTCTCCTGCCTCCCTCCTCCAACTTCCTCAACCCAGTCCCACTCCCCTGTACCTCTGCCTATCCCAGACACACATACAGACCAGCCTGCACACACCTCAACACCCAAGGAAAGCTCATCCAGACATAAGCACCACACATCACACAAGCATTCACACAAGCAACATCCACATGCAGACATGCCAACAGCCACTGCCTCCTCTGTGTCCCCCTCCTCCTCGTCTCCCTCCTCCCGCCCTGTGACGTCTCCACTCACACTTGCATGCACAACATCTTCAGCCACTACGTCCATCACCAGCACACCCATCAGAACACTCCGCACACGTGCAGTCACCACCCCCACTGCCATTTACACGTCCCCTGTGTCCTCTTCCAGTGTGTCTGTCACCCCCTCTTCCAAACCACACAAACACAGGCAGCCACCCACCCAACAGCCATCCACCTCACGACAGCCTCCAGCACAAGCACCTGCACCCAAAGACACCAGACTTGACTCTCCTACAACCACATCCTCTTCCTCCACTCCCATACCCACTACACCTACCCTTCCCACTGCTCCTAAAAAGTTTTTCCTGTCCAAAATTAACCTCTTTCCATCACCTGACCCACCCCCTCCATCTCGTAAGAGTCCAATTAGCACCTCAGCCACCACAACCCCTGGACCTACAAGGACCATAGTCCAAGTATATTGGAGTCCACCACCTTCAAGGGCAGCTACTTCAGCAAGCAGTAAAGGGACAGCCAGCCCACCCCCTGGGAAAAAGTCAAAGAAAGTCAAGGCCTGGCTCGAGAGGCCAGAGACGGCAACCTCCAAAGGCACTACCCTGCCACCGTCAGGAAGTGGGGTGCCAGCTGGCACATCGACAAATGGAGGCAAGGGCCACAGAGGAGCAGGGAAGGATGGCAAGGGCAGCACGGCCGACAAGTCCGGCAGCAGGCGAGCTGCCCAGGAGGGCCCCACCAGCCCCATTCCAGGGGTGAAGGAGGACACCCACGGGCCCGGGACACCAGCACAGGAGGGCCCGCAAGCGAGAAGACAGATGTGCACGAAGGGCCCGGCAGCCACATGTCGGGTGGCAAGTGAACTCCATATAATGGCCAGATCTGGTGCCCTGGAGACACATGTCAAGAACCGCTGAACAGGGCCCTTTAAGTCAAGCACCGCTGAACAGGGCCCTTCAAGTCAAGCACTGCTGAACAGGGCACCGCCATCTCAAGCACCGCTGAACAGGGCCCTTCAAGTCAAGAACCGCTGAACAGGGCCCTTCAAGTCAAGCACCGCTGAACAGGGCACCGCCGTCTCAAGCACCACTGAACAGGGCCCTTCAAGTCAAGAACCGCTGAACAGGGCACCGCCGTCTCAAGAACCGCTGAACAGGGCCCTTCAAGTCAAGCACCGCTGAACAGGGCACCGCCGTCTCAAGCACCGCTGAACAGGGCCCTTCAAGTCAAGGACCGCTGAACAGGGCACCGCCGTCTCAAGCACCGCTCCGCTGGGCCCTTTATCTCAAGCACCGCTCCACTGGGCATCACCATCTCTGCACCGCTCCGCTGGGCCCTTCATCTCAAGCACCACTCCGCTGGGCCCTTCATCTCAAGCACCGCTCCGCTGGGCCCTTCATCTCAAGCACCGCTCCGCTGGGCCCTTCATCTCAAGCACCGCTCCGCTGGGCCCTTCATCTCAAGCACAGCTCCGCTGGGCACCGCCATCTCTGCACCGCTCCGCTGGGCCCTTCATCTCAAGCACCGCTCCGCTGGGCCCTTCATCTCAAGCACCGCTCCGCTGGGCACCGCCGTCTCTGCACCGCTCCGCTGGGCCCTTCATCTCAAACACCGCTCCGCTGGGCCCTTCATCTCAAGCACCGCTCCGCTGGGACCTTCAACTCAAGCACCGCTCCGCTGGGCCCTTCATCTCAAGCACCACTGGCCCATTGGCAGAAGGGGCAGGCCCGGATCTGCGTTGGCCAGGGCTGCACGATGCACTCTGGGCACCATGCCTCCTCCAGTACCAGTGGAGTCTGTCATCCACTTGAGAGACTGTGGCTTTGCACTCCCCAGGATGGTACAGTGGGCAAGCCACCCACTGTAGAGACTTGAGAGACTGTGGCTTTGCACTCCCCAGGATGGCACAGTGGGCAAGCCACCCACTGTAGAGACTTGAGAGACTGTGGCTTTGCACTCCCCAGGATGGCACAGTGGGCAAGCCACCCACTGTAGAGACTTAAGAGATTGTGGCATTGCACTCCCCAGGATGGCACAGTGGGCAACCCACCCACTGTAGAGACTTGAGAGACTGTGGCTTTGCACTTCCCAGGATGCAACAGTGGGCAACCCACCCACTGTATAGACTTGAGAGACTGTGGCTTTGCACTCCCCAGGATGGGACAGTGGCCATGGAGGCCCCTCGTGGATCTGGCGTTGTGGACTCATGTGGCTGAGGGCCCCCCCTTTCCTTCCACCTGAGGTGCCTGTAGTTTTGCTATCTGATGCCCCTGCAGTGTTCTCTCCAATGGATTGGGGTCTCCTGTGTGGGCTTTGCCCATGTGTTTAGGCCCATTGGCCCACGTACAATGGCTGAAACCCAATTTGGACAGGACAATTTACATATGTATATATAGTTACAGATGTTCGAAATAATTTTTTACTTAGACGTACAATATATTTGAATTTCATAATCATTTTTTTTTGTCTTTGCATTCTTCCGGGGGGTTTGGGGGTGTCAGTCTGAGTTGTTGCTCTGCATTGATGTGTATGCAGTTGTGGGTGAGGGTGAGGGTGGGTTTGTCGCGTATGTGTGTCCCCGTAATTTTTTGCCTCCCCCCTCCCCTGTGTCGTAGGTGCAGTACTCACCGTTGTCTTCTGCGGCGGCGTTCGTGCTCCTGGTAGAGGAGCAGGAAGACAATAGCTGGTAGGATGTGTAGTTCTGGTTCCATGCTGTCCAGATTCCTCGTGGAGTGTGTAGAGGTGAGCGTTTCCGTTCGTAATGTCTGTTTCCGCCGTGTTTTTATCGGCGGGGCTCCCGCCCCGGGAAAGGTGGCGGATTGGTGAGTTGTGATAGGGTGGGCGGTACATTGTCTCCCGCCTGTCTGTTGGCGGTGACCGCCGCACTGTTTGGTTGTCCCGCCGTGGCAGTCGGAGTGTTAAAGTGGCGGTCTCTGTTGGCGGTTCCCGCCAGGGTCAGAATTCCATTTTTTTTACCGCCTGCCTGTTGGCGGTTTGGCCGCCGCTTTTACACCGACCGCCAGGGTTGGAATGACCCCCCATGTTTGTTCTGTAAACATAATTTTAGAAGGTTCTTATAATCCTAGACAATGTGTAACATTTCATGAAAAGTTTCTTTGAGAAGTTGTATTAATCATTCTTGATTCCTTCCCAGGTACCCAGACGTCTCGAGGCCTAGTTATTAGTCCTTTCTTAAGTTATCCATGGTTACAGTATGACAATGCTTAGAATCATAGTCTAGTGAAAATCAATGTGGTATAATCTTGATATTGTGTGGTTTAACCTTTTTGCTTCCTACAGGTCTCCTTCCCTGCTGTTCCCATCCTAATCCCCTTTTCCCCAGCTTGGACTCTCTCAGGCTCTGTGATTTTATCTATCGGAGTCTTGGACCTGTCTAGTGGTGGACATGTTGGGAACATGCGCAGACCCCCAGGATCTGGTCTCCCTGACAGAAAAGTGAGCCCACAAATTAATTATCCTCCTGGTTTGCGTGTGTTCTCAGCATGGCCACGTTGGAAGAGCTAGTCAAGGTTATCAAGCTGCTCCAAACAGAGGTAGTGTCATCAAAAGATATAGCAGCCAGCCTAGCTGAGAGAGTGAGTCACTTACAGGAAAAGGTAGAGAAGAAGGAACAAAATCCCTTAGGTGTGACTTGGCCTGGTCCTTCTTCTCAAGCTTCTGGAGGTAACCCTCCTACGAACATTTCCCTCAACCTTCCTTCGGCCATTCCCCTAGCTCCTCCAGAATGTTTCTTTGGCGATCCCTTAAAAGCGCAATCTTTCCTGGTTCAAGTGGAATTACATTTTACCTGCCGACCACACACTTTCCCTGATGCCCAATCCAGGGTGACTTTCTTGTTATCATACCTGACTGGGGTTGCAGCTACCTGGGCAATTCCTCTTGTGTGTAAAGACAGTCCCCTGCTTTACAACTGAAGAAATTTTGTTTGTGAGTTTGAACGAGTATTTGATCGTAGAACTGTGACATTGTCGGCAGATCGTGAACTATTAGACTTGCAACAAGGTAACCAGGATCTCGTGCCCTACTTAGCTAACTTTAATCGGCTGGTAGCCGAGACATCCTGGCCTGAAGAAAAGTAAGCAGTCTTGTTCAACAAAGGACTCAAGGATGAGTTAAAAGACATCCTTGCTCAAATAGACCCACAGCCTACAGACTGTCAAGATCTAATAAACCTCGTTTTGAGACTGGATCATCATTTAGCAGAACGAAGGGGAACACGTAAAAAGACTGAGAAATATTCCTGGTGTGTTCACAATAATAGAGAATCAAGAACCCAGAAAGAAAGAACTCCAGAACCTTTGAAAATCGGAACAATCAGGAGGCCTTTGACCAAAGATGAAAAGGACCTATGTAGAAAGAATGGACAATGTCTTTATTGCGGGCTTAAGGGTCATTTTACCAAAGAGTGTCCAATCAAACCAAAGAGCAAACGAGGTCCTGTCCAGAAACTTGCAGCCAATGCATGCACAAGTCGAGCCAGAAAACTAAATCACCCAAAGATGTAAAGAAGGGTTGCTCTTGGGTTTCAATGTGGACCCTTCACAGTCTAGACATCTCAAGCTGGGCATAAAAGTTCAAGTAAAGAAAAATAACTATTTCAAGAAGGCCCTCGTAGATTCTGGGGCTACCGGGAACTTTGTTGATGCCCAATTGGTTCGCACATGGGGGATCCCATGGATTGAGAAGAAATCTCCAGAACTAAAACAAGCAGTAGATGGAAAACTCTTGACTGGAGGCCCAGTAACTCTTCAGACTGTCCCCTTGTTAGTCATCTGTGAGGGGGAGAACCAAAGAACCAAACATTAAGACAAACTCATCCTTGACGTGATCCATGCTCCTCAGTTTGGAGTTATCCTTGGCTTACCCTGCTTAACTCATCACCATCCTGAGATTAATTGGGCAGAACGGAAGGTCGTGTTCTCTTCAGCTCTATGTAAAGAAAAATGCTTCCAGACGTCTCAAGTAACCAAAGACTGCAACTCTTACATAGCCACTGCAGCGGAGAAAGAAGTAAAGTTGCCCAGACAATATTCATCCTATGAATATGTATTCAATGAAAAAGAAGCAGAAACCTTGCCTCCTCATAGACCTTATGACTGTCAAATTGATCTAATACCAGGTGCGATACTCCCCAGCTGTCGTTTATAAGCCTTGTCAGAACATGAAAATCAACATTTATGAAAGTATCTAGATCAATTATTGGAGAATGGTTTCATCCGCCCTTCCAAGTCTCCTGCAGCCTCTCCTTTGTTTTTTGTCCCTAAGGCGAATGGGGACCTTCAAAATTGTATTGATTATAGGGGTTTGAACAAGGTCACCATTAAGAATAAATACCCCTTGCCCCTGATTCCTGTCTTGCTGGAACAAGTAAAAAAAGCTAAAATCTACACTAAGCTTGATCTACGAGGTGCTTACCATTTAGTCAGAATGAGAGAGGGCGATGAATGGAAAACTGCGTTCAAGACAAGATATGGTCTCTTTGAATACACCGTCACGCCTTTTGGTCTGTGTAATGGTCCAGCAGTATTTCCATTTTTCCTGAATTACATACTTAGAGAGTATCTCAACATATTTTGCAATAGTCTACATTGATGACAATTTGATCTACTCTGACAATGAAACCGAACATGTGCAACATGTCAAGAAAATTCCCGCAGCCCTTCGAAAGCACCATTTATATTGGAAACTAACCAAGTGTGTGTTTCATGTTACCACAGTTGAGTTTTTAGGGGTTATCCTTACCCCTCAAGGTATGGTCATGGCAGAAAAGAAAGTACAAGCTGTATCTCATTGGTCCACTCCAAAGACTGTTCGAGATTGGGGTTTGCAAACTTTTACCGCAGGTTTATAAACCATTTCTCTCAAACAGTGGCCCCAATCACTAAGTTATTGAGAAGGAAAGAAAAACTTTTTTGGTCCCTAGAAGCTGATCAAGCCTTTTCAGCTTTTTCCTCTGCCCCAGTCTTGACTCACCCTAATGTGGATCATCCGTTCATAGTGGAAGCCAATGCAGTCTTGTCACAACGAAGCAAAGACACTGGCCAACTTCATCCTGTAGCTTACATGTCTCGAAAGCTGAACGAGGCCGAACAGAACTATGTCATTGCTAAAAAAAAGGTTCTGGCGATTCGCCACTAGAATGGAGACATCATTTGTTGGGTGCCAAGTACACTGTCACAGTATATACTGATCATCGCAATCTCCAGTTCATGAGGTCAGCCATACTTTTGACTCCTCGGCAATTACGCTGGATGTTGTTTTTTGCCAAATTTGATTTTGTGGTAACTTTCCGTCCTGGTAAAGACAATCGCAAAGCAGATGCCTTGTCCCGCCAAGAGTCTACCACGTTGCCTACAGTCCAACCCTCCAGAGCAACCATTACTCCAGACAAAGTCATATGCATCATAAAAACGGAAGATTTCTTTGAAGACATCCGTAATTCCTTCACCATTGAGAAATGGCAGACATGGGCTCAAGCAGATCCTAAAAGGTCAATCAAGCAAGGACTACCTTTCCATGACACTCGTTTGCTTGAGCCCACTACCAAGCTTCGCAAGTTAGTATTTCATTGGTTGCATGTTATACCTACGGCAGGTTGAATGAATCCAACGCCACTTTTGGTGGCCTACTCTGACAAAAGACTTTAAAACAATGGTAAACAACTGCAAAGTCTGTGCTTGTATCAAGACAAGTCATTCAAAGTCAAAAGGGTTGTTGCATCCGCTCCCAACTCCATGTCGACCTTGGAAACACTTCTCTTTAGACTTCATTACAGGACTACCAATGGTTCAACAACATTCAGTAATCCTTGTGGTAGTAGATAGTCTCACGAAATATGGACATTTCATTGCCTGTAAGAAATTGCCCACCTCCAGCGAACTGGCAACCATCTTACTGAATAGAGTGGTCCGTTATCACGGGCTGCCGAAAATGATTCTCTCTGATCGAGGGTCGCAATTTGCCTCAAATCTTTGGAAAACATGGTGCAGAACACTTCAAGTTTTTGGGCCTAGTTTTCATGTTGGAAGATTTTTCCTTGTGCGTGTGAATGTGCTCGTGTTTTCTGGCATTTACATGTTGATATTCGAATCGGCAAGATGCGCAATTCATCCTTGGCATTTGACTTTTGAGATTCGGGTCGGCAACAGTGTGCACAACCATTTCTAGACATTTGCATTTTGACATTCGAATCGGCAAGACGCGCAATTCATTCCGTCCATTTAACTCTTGAAACTCATTGTGCGCTACCATTTCTTGGCATTTACATGGTGGCATTCGAATAGGCAAGATGCGCAATTCATTCCTTGCATTTAACTCTTGATACTCATTGTGTGTTACCATTTCTTGGCATTTACATGGTGGCATTGGAATCGGCAAGACGCGCGATTCATTCCTTGCATTTAACTCTTGATACTCATTGTGCGCTACCATTTCTTGGCATTTACATGGTGGCATTCGAATCGGCAAGACGCGCAATTCATTCCGTGCATTTACCTCTTGATATTCGGTGTGCGCTACAATTTCTTGACATTTACATGGTGGCATTCGAATTGGCTAGATGCGCGATTCATTCCTTGCATTGAAAACTTTGATAATCATTGTGCGTGGCCATTTCTTGGCATTTACATGGTGGCATTTGAATCGGCAAGAAGCGCGATTCATTCCTTGCATTAAAACTTTGATAATCATTGTGCGTGACCATTTCTTGGCATTCACATGGTGGCATTTGAATCGGCAAGACGCGCGATTCATTCCTTGCATTAAAACTTTGACAATCATTGTGTGCGACCATTTTTTGTTTTTTACATGGTGGTATTCAAATCGGCAAGATGTGCGATTCATTCCCGCATTTAAAACTGATGTTTTAGATCGCTTGCAGAGTGCGCGATAATTTCATGGCATTTACATATCCTTGTTGAAATCAGCAGTTTGTGCGATTCATTTTCTGCATTTAAAACTAGGTGTTAAAATTCAAGATGTTACATTATATGTGCATATTAAGTCATTAATACAATTCCTATTATGTTCCAGGAAATGTTCAGATTACTTTTTGTTCTCATGTAAAAAGACCATGTTTTTTCTGAAAACATAATTCTAGAAGGTTCTGATAATCCTAGACAATGTGTAACATTTCATGAAAAGTTTCATTGAGAAGTTGTATTAATCATTCTTGATTCCTTCCCAGGTACCCAGACGTCTTGAGGCTTAGTTTTTAGTCCTTTCTTAAGTTATCCATGGTTACAGTCTGACAATGCTTAGAATCATAGTCTTGTGAAAATCAATGTGATATATTCTTGATATTGTGTATTTTAACCTTTTTGCTTCCTACAGGTCTCCTTCCCTGCTGTTTCCATCCTAATCCCTTTTCCCCCCGCTTGGACTCTCTCAGGCTCTGTGATTTTATCTATCGGAGTCTTGGAGCTGTCTAGTGGTGGACATGTTGAGGACGTGCGCAGACCCCGAGGATCTTGTCTCCCTGACAGTTCCCCTTCAATTTTGACATGTTTTTAGCTCTTCCCTGTCACAGGCACTTGGCCCACCTACACAAGTGAGGTATCATTTTTACCAGGAGCCTGAGTAGAACGTTGGGCAGTAGGAAATTTGTCCTGGTGCGGTGATCCCACACAGACATGTGGGAAATTTTTTATTTTTTTAGCTTAATTTGAGGTTTGCTGAGGATTCTGGGTAAGAAAACATTGGGGGATACACGCAAGTCACACATCCCTGGACTCCCTCGGGTGTCTAGTTTTCAGAAATGTCTGGGTTTGATAGGTTTCCCTAGATGGCTGCTGAGCCCAGGACCAAAAATGCAGGTGCCTCCCTTGCAAAAACAGGTAGTTTTGTATTTGATAATTTTGATGTTTCCAGATAGTGTTTTGGGGCATTTTCTTTTCGGGGCACTAGGCCTACCCACACTCGTGAGGTACCATTTTTATCGGGAGACTTGGGGGAACGCTGGGTGGATGGAAATGTGTGGCTCCTCTCAGATTCCAGAACTTTCTGTCACCGAAATGTGAGGAAAAAGAGTTTTTGGGACAAATATTGAGGTTAACAAAGGATTCTGGGTAACAGAACCTGGTGAGAGCCCCACAAGTCACCCCATGTTGGATTCCCCTAGGTGTCTAGTTTTCAAGCATGCACAGGTTTGGTAGGTTTCCCTAGGTGCCGGCTGAGCTAGAGACCAAAATCCACAGCTAGGCACTTTGCATAAAAACAGGTCTGTTTTCTTTGGGAAAATGTGATGTGTCCACGTTCTGCTTTGTCACATTTCCTGTCGCGGGCGCTAGGCCTACCCACACAAGTGAGGTACCATTTTTATTGGGAGACTTGGGGGAACGCTGGATGGAAGGAAATTTGTGGCTCCTCTCAGATTCCAGAACTTTCTGTCACCGAAATTTGAGGAAAAAGTGTTTTCTGGCCACATTTTGAGGTTTGCAAAGGATTCTGGGTAACAGAACCTGGTGAGAGCCCCACAAGTCATCCCATCTTTAATTCCGCTAGGTGTCTAGTTTTAAAAAATGCACAGGTTTGGTGGGTTTCCCTAGGTGCCCCCTGAGCTGGAGACCAAAATCCACAGCTAGGCACTTTGCAAAAAACACGTCAGATTTCAATGTAAAATTATGATGTGTCCATGTTGCGTTTCCTGTCATGAGCATTCGGCCTACCCACACAAGTGAGGTACCATTTTTATCGGGAGACTTGGGGGAACACAGAATAGCAAAACAAGTGTTATTGCCCCTTGTCTTTCTCTACATTATTTCCTTCCAAATGTAGGAGAGTGTGTAAAAAAGAAGTCTATTTGAGAAATGCCCTGTAATTCACATGCTAGTACGGGCACCCTGGAATTCAGAGATGTGCAAATAACCACTGCTTCTCAACACCTTATCCTGTGCCCATTTTGTAAATACAAAGGTTTTCTTGATACCTATTTTTCACTCTTTATATTTCAGCCAATGAATTGCTGTATGCCTGGTATAGAATGAAAACCCATTGCAAGGTGCAGCTCATTTATTGGCTCTGGGTACCTGGGTTCTTGATGAAAGTACAAGCTCTATATATCCCCACAACCAGAAGAGTCCATCAGACGTAACGGTATATTACTTTAACAAATCTGACATCACAGGAAAAAGTCACAGAGGAAAATGTGGAGAAAAATGGCTGTATTTTTCACTTCAATTTCAATATTTTTTTTTCCAGCTGTTATTTTCTGTAGGACACCCTTGTAGGATCTACACAAATTATCCCTTGCTAAATTCAGAATTTTGTCTACTTTTCTGAAACATCTAGCTGTCTGGGATCCAGCATTGGCTTCACACCCATTTCTGTCACTAACTGGGGTATGTCCAGTAAAATGCAAAAATTGTGTTGAAAAATTGGGTTTTCTGATTCAAGTCTGCATGTTCCTGAAAGCTGGGAAGATGGTGATTTTAGCAACGCAAACCCTTTGTTGATGCCATTTTCAGGGAAAAAATCACAAGCCTTCTTTGCAGCCCTTTTTCCCATTTATTAAAAAAAACTAAATTGTTGCTTTATTTTAGCTAATTTCTTGGTCTCCTTCAGGGCAACCCACAAAGTCTGGGCACCTCTAGAATCCAGAGGATGTTGGAAAAAAAGGATGCAAATTTGGCATGGGTAGCTTATGTGGACAAAAAGTTATGAGGGCCTAAGCACAAACTGCCCAAAACGGCCAAAAAAAGGCTTTCCACCTACAAGGGAAAAGCCCTGGCAGTGAAGGGGTTAACAGAGGCACTGAGATATATGTTTTCTCACTTATATACAGAATACCATAGTCATAAAGGTTCTAAAGCAGGAACCCACATAGCAATAGGTGTATTACAACACCTTGTGGCAGTATTAAATATAGATATATGACCAAGATCTGACAACATTTTTTCATGTCTTCAGATAAATAGTCTTTTTTGAAGAGTGAGTTGTAGCAGTGTAGGCCCTGTGTATGGTGTGCCACTGACCACTGAAATGGGCCTATAAAACTGATCTGTTAAGTTTCAAAGTCACATTTTACTGCAAATGCATTAGTTCTGTGATATACTGTAGGTATGCTGTAAAGAATCTTTCCCTCTAGTACTACAATGTTCAAATGGCCTTATAGCCTTTCGTAGCTGGCCTATAGCAGCAATTAAAGTCACATTACCTAGTTAAATGCCCTCGGCTTCAGATTGGCCCTTTAACATTACAGTGTGCCTTGAATGGCTGCTATGGCATGCAAAAGCAGATCTAAGGCTATATAATGTGATATATTCATAGGTTGTATGTTAGCCCCAATGCTGTTCTCCTTGTACATCTCTGACTTACCCACTCACTTATCCCGGTGCAAGTGTTTCGCCCCTATATTAGGAGAAAGGTCCATTCCCTGCTTACTTTATGCTGATGGTATAAATATACTGGATCACACTCCAATAGGGTTAAATAATCGTCTTCAGGCCTTGGGGAGTTTCACAGAAGCCCATTTTCTAAAAATTAACTGTTCCAAAAGTAAAATCCCGTGTTTCACTGTAAAAAAATGCTCAAATACAGTAACTTCTGTTGGTCGCTGGGTGCTCAGAAGCTTGAGAGGGTAAATTCTTATACATTTTTGGGTACAATTGTCTGCAGGAACCTCAGTGATAGGGCACACATAGAACTAAACCAACGGAAAACTCTATCACAAGCTAATGGCTTGAATACCCTTTAAAGGGCGACCGGCAAGAGACATTTCAAACACCTCTTAGAGGTGTACCGGGTAAAAATCCCTCCGTCTTTACTTTATAGCCTAGAGCATCTCGAAGTTTTGAATTTTTTTTTTAGATAAACTAGAGGGTTGCGTTTTGAGGAAACTCTCTTCCACAAACTCGGCCCTCTCTGCAGCAACCGTAAGGCTTGAGATGGGACTGCGAAGCGCTTTTGTTCAAGGTCTCGCTGGGGTTGTACATTGGGTGGTTAGTATGATGAACTGTTGTGATGACTCTTTGAGATCACTATTAAAAAAAGAAGTCTTGGCCGGCAGCAGGTCAAAATACACCATTGACAGGAATTTCATACATGCCATAGATTTCCTACAGTTAGACCCAGCCTCCATTCCCTCAGTTCCTCAGTCACAGTTAAAAGCTATCCTCGGGCAATTAACCTGGCTTGCTAGCCTTCGCCGGGATAAAAAGACCTGCACACACAGGCAGGGTTTTCAATTTGTAACCTACACCATTCTGTTGAGGAAAATGCAGCCCTACCTTAGCTGGAACCTGCCTCACGGGATCAGGCGATTCTGGCTCCTATTGCGTCAGGGGCTGCCTCCCCTCAACTCATTGCGGGCCAGATGGTATGGTTCTTCAGCCACTGGTAATCTTTGTTGTAATGGCGATCAAGATCTGAACCATGTCATTTACATATGTCCGGCATTGCTGTTTTTCCGCTGTAAGTGGATCCGCCCTATCTGTCTCAAACTTTCATTACGCACAGCTACTGAGCTAATGTTGGCCTTTTCTGACCACCCTAATGAGATGTTTTGCTATAGAGTTTATAACTTCTTTAAACTTTTTTTACCCTTGCATTAAATTCAATTTTCATATTTGTTTAAAGTTTGTTCAGGAATAATGTTTGCTTTACGCGATCAGATGCTTTTTGTTGTATATATAATATTGTGTTATTTATCCATTTTATTGTATTTATTCTTTTATGTGGACCTCTATTGAGTTCTGTATCATAATAAACTTAAACTCCTAAACTCCTGATATATTCATACATTTCAGGAACTATAGTAATGTAATTGTTTATATTGTATTTAACTATGTGAAATATTTAAGAAAGAAGTACAAAATTTGAAGTTAAACAAGCATTCTTTTATTAGTTTTCAGGCCGAATAGTGTACGTTAGTACAAAGGCTTATTATGCTGTCCAGAAGTGAGCAAAGAAAGAAAGAAAAACAAAAGTACTAATTATATAGAACAGAGAAACAAAAGGAACACAATGCTGGGAATGTTTTGAAAGTACAAGAGCCTGCTAGTAAGAGGACAAGGAGATTTCTTAAAACACAATGGGGGTCATTATGGGTTTGGCGGTCTTTTGGAAAGACAGATGTGGTGCCGGCCGTCAAAAAACCGCCATGTTGGTGGTAATCCCACTGCCATATTAAGAGTTACACAGTGAAGTCTGCCAAAAAACAGCAACATTTCCAAAACCGCCAGGGCACTGGAGGACAGAAAAGAGGCAGTCCTACCACCAGCACTGCCAGCCCAACAAAAATCCTCCCATCAGATTGCAATCAACAAATCACAACAGCAATTCTTCTGTGGCAGAAAACAATTGGCGGTGTGAACTGAGGCAGACAGCGGTCATATCACACTGAACAAAACACCACATTCGATAGTTTGAATACCCCATACTTGGCACACATCCACACACCCAACACTCCTACTCACTGCACTACATAACACACCCCTACACAAACCACAATCCTTTGCAAACACAATGCCACACAGCCACAGACAATTAACATATTACACAGATCCATAAAGTAAGAATAGGCACCCATTAACATTTCACTACACACACATCACACACTTGCACAACATACACAACACACATTTTACAATCACCCACAACCCACAACAACCGTCACTCATCACAGCACCTATACCTCACCATTTAGCTACTTCTGCAGCCTTTCACTTTGAACACTACCACACCGTCTTCACCACCACTACCATGTCTCCACAATAACACACCCACGTTTCACGGATGAGGAGTTGAGGGTCATGGTGGACGAAATTGTCAGGGTAGAGCCACACCTTTTCAGAGGACAGGTCCAGCAAACATCAATTGCCAGGAGAATGAAGTTCTGGTAGAGATTAGTCTACAGGGTAAATTCTGTGGGTAGCTATCCACCCACAAGGGAGAACATCAGGAAGAGGTGGAACGACCTCAGGAGGAAGGTACGGTCCATGGCATCCAGGCACCAGCTGGCTGTAATGAAGACTGGCGGTGAGCCCCCACCTTTCCTCCCTACTTTCACATCGTGGGAGGAGAAGGTCTTGGGCATACTACATCCTGATGGCCTGACAGGAATACCTGGAGAGTGGAGTCAGGTAAGTACTCACAACCTTCATGTTGCTCAGTTTTCATTTACTGCATGCTCCCTCAACACCTTGCCCCCTTCCCAATTAACACACCACCCACTACACCTCTGTCCAAATTACCTAAAACCCCTCTCTGGCATGCCTCGCGTCCACTAAACTCACCTGGCACCATAGCCCTTAGAAATGTCATATGAAGTACTGGCACCTCATAGCACTACAATGCCCAGAATGCAATATCCCATCATTGTGAAAACCTCAACAGTGCACCAAATATGAGATGTCATGCATGTGAAACAAATTACCAATCCCAACCATCTTAAATGTTCAAGTGTGGAACAGTTTATGGCAGTAATAGAAATGCAATGACCCACTCCCACTATCATCACACAGCTATACCTGAGTGCCCACTCATAATGGCCTTAGAATAAAGAATCCTGAGATAGAAATGTACTCACCTGGAGTAGAATGCCAGATGGCAAAGTGGATGCACATGCAGTGCATCCAGATACAGGTCAATGTCTATTGCTTACTCACATACTGTGTCTCTATAATGGCAATGTGCATTGTGCAGCTCTTATTTGTGTCATATATCATGCCAGACAGTTCACTAGGTGAACACCCATGTCAGAGAACATCAGATGGCGTCAGCAATACATTCACTACCAACATAGTTTAACAACTCAAAACATGGAGTATGTAATTCAAGTCACAGAGTTTGATGTTGTACTAAGTTATTCTGTGCAGCAGCTGTCATTGTCATTGCTGTGGATCATGTTAAGGAGCTGTCTGCATCTCACACAACTGCAATATTAAGCCCAATTTAACCTGAACTCTGTGTTCCACTTCTCCCACAGGTAACCTTGCCAGTGTCACCAGGGAGAGGATACCAGAGACTACACTACCTCTCTGGATGAAGTCCCCAGTGAGGACAATATCCCTGGATGTCTGGGCACAGACGACAAACCTGACCCATCAGTGACACACTAGTCATTCGACAACTGTCAGTCTCATCCTGCCCACATCCACCCCTCCCAGCCCTGTTGCATCTACAAAACAGGTAACCATTTTCCCCTAAACCTGTGTCCCAAAGACTGTTTCATCCATTGTGTACCCCCTGTACAGGTACTTGAGTCTCCTCATGAAACCCTTACAATGATGGTCCTGCCATTACTGGGAGTTGTCACACTGCGCCAGGGGCACAGGCACATGGGGATAGGGTGCGTGGAGGGGATGCAGTGGGCCAGAGTATGGGGGCTCCAAGGGACAATACCGACCAGTAAACCATCTCCCAAGTCTTGGGAGTCTACCAAAATTCCCATGATATGAGGGGCCAGGTAATCACCATGATAGGGGAAATTCAAAAGCTGCAGAGGGACAACCACCAGGAAGTCATGCAGTAGTGGCAGGCACAAAATGCCAATCTGGCTTTCATCACTGGGGTGCTGAGGAACATCAACACTACCCTGAGTAGGTCTGCAACACAACATCAGTCCTCTTCCACTAGTAATGACTCTTCAGGCACTTCAACATCTGCTGTTGCTAGTGGAATTGAGGCCCTGCCAGTAGAAAGACATGCCTCGGACATCTCACCCTCTATAGCAGAGGAACCCACACAAACTTGAACATCCACCCAGACATCCAGCTGGAGCAGATTCCATGACCAAACCCACTGCCAAGAAGTGAACCTCTCCTGACTTTTCCCCTTGTGTGCCACAGATATACCCTGTTGACTTTTCAGACACTAATCTCCATTTTCCAAGGTTCCAATTCCACTGGACTTGTGTATCCTAATGATGCAGCAGCCACCATAACTGAACACTTAATTGTTTATTTTGTGTTTTATTTAATTACAGATTGTTTTACTGTCCACAATAAATTACACTTAAACACAGGTCCTGTGTATGTGTCATTTATAAACCATGTACAATTGTTATACATGCCAACTCTAGTATGGATATGTCCTTCTGTATTGTGCAACCTTTGTTCTGAACATCACACGTGGACTCATTACATTAGGATTGTAACATGGACAGATTCCAAAAAAGTTGTATACTATATCTACACACATTTATTGGTAGATATGCAAACGGCACATGGAGTATAACTGAGAGTAACATCAAGATGTTTGCTAAGGTGTCACACAATGCTAAACCACAGGATATAGAAGTTAGAGTCAAGTTAGTCTTCCTACAAGGCAGGAGGCCCCCAGAGTGGCCCTTTGTATCACCTGGTAAAGCCTTATCAAATACCCATACCTGTTTCCAAATATTCATATCCCATGGCACAGACAGAGATCAGTACTGATATCCCGAGTCCAGGGATCTCTAACTGACATTGGTCACATACCTGTAGGCTTGCCACTCACCTATTTCAGTCCGCAGTGACATGCACATTGGTCTGCAAAGTGGGAACACACTGACAGCTAGGTTCAAGGATGAATACATACAACAGAAACCATTGTGATGGGAGAGGCTTATGGTTCCACATTTACAAATGAGCCAGACACATATGGAGATACAAATTATACCATTTGACCACCTCCTGTACCCTACAGGTGAACTTGATGGGAAAACATATTCCCACCCCAGTGTCCTGACAGTCTGGCTTAAGTTAAAGGAACTTGGAGGGAGTGTGGAGATACAGGGTATCTGGATGTTCATGCACTAAAGGGTCATGTACTAAGAAGAAAAGTGGCCTCCCTCAGTAGGAGGTGGCTGGAATGATGTAATGAAGATGGGCCTACCTGTGGATTACTTAACACGGGGGCATATGATTGAAGGGGAGGGATTCGGACTAAGTGCGCCAGTGAGTGTCGCCCTTTGATGGAAGTGTGACTACAAGGGGACACCCTCCTCCCCTAGACTAGGGGCCACCTCCTACTAGTGCATGAACCTAGGGATCCTGAGGCCCTGACAAATGCCCCTAGACCTCCTTTGGCTTGAGATTAGTGGGCAGAAACATGTTGGCCAGTAAATAGTAGGTGACTCTTCGAGCCATTACCCTCTAGACGCATCACACTTCTTTTAATCGTACCAGCAATCACCACTAATAAAGGTGAAACATCACATAGGTGATTGATTAGGTATTTTTAGTTTTCCTGTAGCACAACTGGATCCCATCACTATCCAGATAACCTTTATCTCTGCACTCCCTCTAAGTTCCTTTAACTACAAGGTTGAGTCCATCCAAGTGGTATTATCCTAGCTGGATGGGGCTAGGTAGTCATATGATGAAGCATGACACTATATGATGTGTGAGACCACTTAGTCCGTAAGGAAAGATTTCCCTCCACACCATTCCCAGCACACAAATAAGTCCCGAAGTTCAGGATATGCAAACGGTTCAGGGCATATTAAATTTATTTTGTACCCATAAGACACCCCAAACTCCTTGTGTATTTGTTCCTGTTTTCAGGGGAGACAGTATGGGGTTTCATTTCTCTCTCCCCTCCTCTCTAGTTGTGATTAAGATATTGACCATAATAACCACTCGCCGGGATTGGAAAGTGAAAAGTTATAGGTACCATCCTGAACCTTTGTATCTAGTTCTGTGACATTCAGGAAGGATTGCCAATTAATACATTTTGCTGGTGTGGGTTGGCTGGGTGAATTTTTTCCTTTATGTTTGCTAACCACAGTTAGGATGTCTGTTGAATAGCGTCATTTAAAAAGATCAATTGTATAGGAATAAGGCACACTCTAAATAAAGCTTCCTTACCCTGTATTTGCCAATTTTGTATTCCCCATACACTTTTCACATCAATAGGGAGTGCAATGCGCATAGATTGCTTCGGTGTCTTAGGGGTACATCACTATCCTGTGGTCGTGTTTAATTTGGAGTGCCCACTTGTTCGTATCGCAAACTTCTCTAAAACTACTTATTATTTTAACTTGATGGCGCTATTTCAAACAGACTACATTCACAGCCATGGTGTGTGTTACTCATTGGGCCATATTTATACTCCGTTTGCGCCGAAATTGCGTCGTTTTTTTTGACGCAATTTCGACGCAAAACTAACGCCAACTAACGCCATATTTATACTATGGCGTTAGAGGCGAATAGCGCCAAAGTTCCCGGAATGTGCGTCATTTTTTAGCGTGAACCCCTTCCTTGCGTTAATGATATGCAAGGGAGGCGTTCCCGTCTAAAAAATGACTCCCAGGCCTTTACGTGGTATTTATACTCCCGGGCAAAAGAGACGCCCGGGAGTTGGCGTGGCAAAAAACGGCGCATTTGCGCCACTTTTTAACGCCTGCTCAGGGCAGGCGTTAAGGGGCCTGTGGGCTCAAAATGAGCCCACAGGTGCCCTCCCATGCCCCCAGGGACCCCCCCTGCCACCCTTGCCCACCCCAGGAGGACCCCCAAGGATGGAGGGACCCACCCCAGGGACATTCAGGTAAGTTCAGGTAAGTTTTATTTTTTATTTTTTATATTTTATTTTTGTGGCATAGGGGGGCCTGATTTGTGCCCCCCTACATGCCACTATGCCCAATGACCATGCCCAGGGGACAGAAGTCCCCTGGGCATGGCCATTGGGCAAGGGGGCATGACTCCTATCTTTACAATGATAGGAGTCATGTTGATGGGGGATGGGCGTCGAAAATAAATGGCGCAAGTCGGGTTAAGACGATTTTTTCGACGTAACCTGACTTGCCCCATTTTAAGACGCCCATGCGCCATCTTCCCCCTACGCCGGCGCTGTCTGGTCTACGTGGTTTTTTCCCACGCAAACCAGGCAGCGCCGGTCTGATTGCGCCGTCTAACGCCATTCCATAAATACGGCGCCCGCATGGCGCTTCAGAATGGCGTTAGACGGCGCAAAACTTTTTGACGCTAAACTGCGTTAGCGCAGTTTAGCGTCAAAAAGTATAAATATGGGCCATTGTTTCCATGTTCTTCTTTTTTTTTTTTCCTCCCTTCTTTCAATCAGTTGAGACCAGGCCGGTACCTTCTTATGCTTATTGTCTCTGTTTCCTCATACCGAGACTGATGTGCTTGGGGGCCGGGAGCATCCATGTTCTGTCTCTTGGGGTTCAGTCATCCTATCCCCCTAACTGCCTGTTCTGGATGGTCCTGGTCACCCTCTTTCCACCCCTTTTCTCTTGGTTCCCCCATCATGCCCCATTGTCTGTGCTCTACCCTATTAGTCGCTCTGGGTTTCCACTGCCACCTCCCCTTCTTTAGTCTGACTGTCCCATCTCAGGAGTATTTCTTCCCACGCCAGGGCAATGGGGGTTTGGCGCATACCCCTTGCTTCCTCACTTTTCAGCACTTGCAATTCTGCTCGGGCCCATCTTGACACATCCCGCCTCCATTCGCTCGCCGATGGGCAGCTGGGAGATTTCCAACCTATCATGATTCGTCTCCTGTAGAGGACAAGTGCAAGGTCCAGGAAGCGTCCCCTCACTTTCCCTAGAGGCGCATGTGCTCTCAAACCCAGTAAGCATGCCGCCGGGGATAGCCCAATCTCCACCCCCAGAGCCCGCTCCTGGTCCGCCAGCGCCGCAGCCCAGCCCCTCTGGAGCTCTGGGCAATTCCATACCATATGGTCAAAGTCTGCAGTTACATTTCTACATCTAGGGCATGTCTTGGGGGTTCCCCCATAGATTCTTGTCAGTCTGTGTGGGGTGAGGTATGTTCTGTGCATGTAGTTGTACTGTATGTATCTCAACCGGGTGTTTCTGGATACCGTCCGAGGATAGGCTAGTGCCCTGCTCCACTCCGCATCTGTTTATTTCCTGCTCGCTGTCTTTTCCCATTGTTCTCTTCGGGGCTGTAGTGCGTCCAGTGATTCCTCATTTTGGGACCTGTAGATCCTAGCTATTAAGTGAGATTCCCCACCAGACATTAGTAGTAAGTGCAGTACTCTGTGGGTTGGGGGCTCTGCATTTACCGTTCCCCAGTGCTCTTTGAGGATGTGTGTTAGTTTCCTATACTGGAGGAACTGTCCCCTTGGGACGCCCATTTCTATTAGGTCCGAGAAGGACCTCAGCACCCCCTCTTGGAACAGTGCTTCGACTGTCTCTACTCCCGCTCTCCTCCAGGGTCCGAGGCCAAAGCCCACCAGGTTCCCATCATCTGTTCCTTCCCCCAGTACTGAGAGTGGGAGCTCAGGGGAGTAGGGCTGTCCCACCCCTACTCTTCTCGCACTTTTCTTCCAACATGCTGGCGCTACACTCGTCATCATACTGTCCGCACGCTTGGTCACTCTCATGTTCACCATCCGCGCAATGATTCTTTCCATTCCAATTTCTCCTAGAGCAGTGTATCTATCCAATTGTCCCTTTCCTCCCATCCACGCCGCAATCCACTGCAGTTGTGATGCTAAATAGTAAAACTCGAAGTCAGGGACTCCCAGGCCCCCCATGTGTGTCGGCCTCCAGAGAATCGAAAGAGCCGTACGTCTACGGCCTTCGTCCCATATAAGCTCCCTGATCAGCATTTTAAGTTCGCAGAACCACGCCGAATTAATCTGCAGCGGCAGGTTCGCAAAATAGTAAAGTAACCGGGGCAGGATTATCATTTTGGACAGTGCAAATCTGGCCATTATGGATAGCCTTAGAGAGCGCCAGAACTTTACTGAGGACCGCAGGGAGCGGAGCGCCCTCCCAAGATTGCCATCCCGGAGGTCCCCCACCTCGTGGAACACCTGTATTCCCAGGTACTTAAATGTCCTCGGTGCCCAGCCTACATCTTCGGGGCACAATGCGGGCCGGTCACATCCCGCCAGTATGGGAAAAACATATGTTTTTCCCCTATTGAGACGCAATCCCGACAAGAACTCCAGGGCATCCAGAGCCCAGGGGAGTCCCATCTCTCCGTCCCCGAGGTAGATGAGTATATCATCTGCATAAAGGGAAACAATGTGCTCCGGTTGTCCCCATTGTATCCCTCTGCCCCTGCCATCCCTACGTAGCTGGGCTGCCAGCGGCTCAATAGCCAGTGCGAATAATAGTGGCGATAGAGGGCAACCCTGCCTAGTGCCCCTGTGGATTGGGTAGGTGTCGGATACCGTCTTGCCTGTCCTCACTCTAGCCAGGGGGGATGCATATAGCAGGTCCACCCACTTTACCCAACCCTCTCCCAACCCCATCTTCCTCATCACTGTCCTCAGGTAGTCCCATCTAACAGAATCAAAGGCTTTTTCGAAGTCCACAGCGAGTAATACCCAGTCAAAGGTTTCGCTTCCTGGGCATATGTAGAATGGCAAATAGTCGTCTCAGGTTAAGGGATGTGCTCCGGTGCGGGACAAACCCGTTCTGATCCTCGTGTATCAGTTTGGGCATGTGGCCGAGCAGCCGATTGGCCAGAACTTTGCTGAGTATTTTAAAATCATTGTTCAGCATTGACAAGGGGCGAAAATTAGCGACAGATGTCTCTCTAGCTTTAGACTTGGGCAGTGGGACCACCAATGCTTCCCTCGGCGTGGCCGGCAACACACCCCGGCTCAATGCCTCAGAGTACACCACCGCCAGCCTAGGGGCCAGTAAGGTTTCGTACTTCTTATAGAAATCCATAGGTAAGCCGTCCGTTCCCGGTGTCTTCCCGGGTGCTAATTGCGATATGGCATTCTTTATCTCATCTGCTGTCACAACTGCCCCAAGCCCCTCCTGTTCCTCAATTGTCAGCGTTGGCAATGGGAGATGCTGCAGATATGCCTCAAGAGCCGGTTCGTCAAGCTCCCCGGGTTTCCTATATAAATGAGCATAGTATTCCATGAAAGCGTCATTTATAGTGTTTGGACTGTGTCTTCCCTCTCCCTCCATGGTTATTACCTTGGTTATAGGCTCTCCTTCCCCTCCAGGTCTTACCAGCCACGCCAGCACTCTGCCTGACCTCCCCTCCTCGGAGTGTAATGAGGCCATATAGTTTTGCACACTATGGCATCTAAGTTGTTCCTCAACCTGGGAGTGGTCTCTCCGTGCCCGGGCATACTTTTCCCCTTCCTGCTCCTCTGTTCCCTGTCTCCGTTCCCCCTCATGTATTTCTTTCTCTAGTCTGGTCAGTTCACGTTCCAGCGTTCGTCTCACCCCTGTTGTCTGTCCCATACAGTATCCTCTGGTTGTCACTTTAAGGGTCTCCCACTCAACGGATCCAGAGTCAGTGGATCCCTCGTTAATTTTAATATGGTCAGCGAGGAAGAGACGAAGGTCATCCCTGTACACCTGGTCTTCAAAGGCTCCAGGGGCCAATCGCCACATCGGGATGGGGGGCCTAACCTCCATCACCCTCCAGGTCAGCAGAAGAGGATTATGGTCGGAGAGCGTACGTCCCAGGTATTCAGAGTGGACCATCCCCTGCATTAGTGTTGCTGTACAAACCACCCTGTCAATTCTTGTGTGTACCCTTTGGATTGCTGAGTAGTATGAATAATCTTTTTCAGTAGGATGTTGCTCACGCCATATGTCCAATAACTCCCATGCATCTAGCCATTCTCTAAGTTTTTGGGCTACTCTGCTTGTCGTAGCCCCCGACAGTGGTGGGGTGGAGCGGTCTAGTTCTATATCTAACACGCTGTTAAAGTCTCCCCCTTTCAAGAGGCCTCCCCCGCTGGCTCGTGAGTTGACCCGGTAGCCGTGTCATAAAGGGGATCTGGTCCTGGTTAGGAGCATAAATGCAACTCAAGGTAATTGGTACACCGTGCAACCTTCCCTCTAACACCAAGTATCTGCCTTCCTGGTCAATATTGGTTGATTCTACTGCAAAGGGAACCCCAGCACGTATCCATATCAGCGCCCCCCTAGCATATGCAAAATATTCTGTGGCATACACCTGACCCCTCCATCTTCGTCTTATCTTTTCCGCTTCCCCCTTCGCTAAGTGGGTCTCTTGTAGTAACGCCACTTGGATACCCCTCCTCTTTAGGTAGGACAGAGTTTTGTGTCGTTTGTTTGGTGTTCCCAACCCCCGCACATTCCATGTTAGCATATTATACTCTGACATATTGGAAAGACATTCACTATATTTCATTCTTGGCCCGTCCCATTGGCCTGAAGCCTTCTGTGTCTGACTGTATGTCTAATCCTAACAACCCACCTACTGCGGAGCGCCATCATAACTAACAATCTTGAACCCCAACTCCCCTTCCCCAGGGCGCCCTCTAAACAGAAGGCTGCCCAAAATATTGTGCAACTGTGCAACTCAGACAAACTGTCAATTCTAGTTCTCGCCATACTGTCGGAATGGACGAGATTCTGGTGGGGGGGACCGCGCCCGGAGGGGCCATCAGATCGCTGTCCACCTCCATCTCAGGGCTGCGCTGCTTTTTCGATTACCCAAGCTCATCCGCCGTCTGGGGGGTCACCTTTGGTACCTGCACCGAGCAGCCCGACCCGTCCACCGAGGACATCACCGTGCCGTCCGATTCTCCGTCTGAGTCCCTGGCGGGCGATTCCTCTCTACTCATGGAGGCAGCAGCCTCTAATGCCGCTTTTTTCCCCATTTCCTTTTGCGACTGGGTTGGTGCCAAGCGGGGTCGGATCCTGTTTCGTCTTCTTCCCGAGCCCCGGCGTACTCCCCCGTTAGCGTGTCGCACCATTTGGGTCCCTCGGGCCTCCAGCCAGTCCCACACCTCCTCGGGAGTCTGGAAAAAGGTGGTCTTACCATCCATAGTCACCTTTAGTTTTACCGGGAAAAGGAGCGAGTATTGGATTCCTTCCTCTCTCAAGGTCCTTTTGACTGTCAGGTATGATGCTCGCTTGGTTTGGACATCCAGTGTGAAGTCGGGGAAAAGTGTCACCTCCCCGTTCGCAACTTTAAAAGGGCCCGCTTCTCTGGCTCTTTGTAGAAGAATATCTCTGTCTCTATAGTGGAGGAGTCTGGCAATCACCACACCCGGAGGACGGCCCGGCGCCAAGGGCCTCGAAGGCACCCACTGCGCCCGCTCCAGGGTGTAGAATGGGGTCAGGCACTCCGGGGCCACGATCGTTCGCAGCCATTCCTCTAGAAACTTCAACATGTTCGCTCCTTCGACCCCTTCCGGCAGCCCCACCACACGCACGTTGTTTCTGCGGCTTCTACCTTCTGCGTCCTCTGCTCTTTGTTCTAGGCGCGCAACCCTATCTACAAGGCACGTCACCTCGGCTTTTAGGTCTTTTTGTTGCGGGGCAATTTCAGCCAGGACATTCTCCCTGTCTTTTACTCTATCCACTAACTTGTGGTGGTCCGCCCTCAGCAGGCCAACTTCAACTGCGACCTGGTTAATGTCACATTGTAAAGTAGTTTTAGTGTCCTCAATTGCACCCAATATCTTATCTAAGGTGTCCTGCATTTTAAGCTGAGGAGGGTCCAGCGGCTCTCCCTCTTTACTTTCAATGGGTGTCATATTTCCGATTATTTTGCCTTTGTGGCGATTCTTAGGGGACATCTGGCACCCGGGTAGGGCCGCCCACTCAGGCTGGACCGAGTTCTGGGATCTCGCAGGTTTCCTTTTGACCTCTCACTTCGTTCTCTGCCTCCGGCACCCCGCGTTCTGCTGGGGTCACTCAGATGGTCAGCGTCTCTTCGCTCGTCACCGTCCGAGGCCGGAGTTCTCTATGGTTCAGGTTCCGTTACCGCCCGCCGGGGTTACTCTCTCTCTGTTTATTATATTTTTATTTATTGGTACCCTTCAGGGTGCTGATCTTTGGGAGCCCAGGTGTGTTTCTGCGGGGCTCCTCCGGGGAATCAATTGCAACACTCACCCTCGTCTAGCGCGCCGATTTCGCGTCTCCACCATCTCCTTTCTGTTCCTCGGTGCGGCCCATGAATTTCTTATGTGTTCAAAGGGTCAGATCCCGTGTTCTCTCTGCCCCTACTCTGGGCGCGATTGTCCTGTGGTTGGGGTCCACTGACTCCGCCCGCCTCCTTGCTGCCGTGTTTCTTCAGGGTTCACTCCTCTGGTCTCCGCAGCACGCCTTCAGCCCTCCTTCGGCCTAGTGAGCGTCCCCCGGCCCCAGCGCCATCGCCCGCCAAGTCACTCCGCTCCCGGTCTCTCCTGTTCAGACAAGGTTCTGCCACCTCACGCTGGGGCTTCTCTTTCTCTGTGTATTATATATTTATTTATTTACTTATTTAAGGGCCCACCTCAGGGTGCTGATCTTTAGGGGCGCAGGCGTGTTCCAGCTGGGCCCCGCCGGAGCGGCAGGAGAATTTCTTGCAACACTCACCCTACTCCGGGCGCCGATTTCGGGCCTCCGCCATCTCCTTTCTGTTCCTTGGTACAACTCAGTGACTTCCTATGTGTCCAAAGGGTTAGGTCCTGTATTCTCTTTGCCCCGACTACGGGCGTAGGTGTCGATTGTCCGGCGATCGGGGCCCACTGGCTCCGCTCGCCTCCTTCCTGCTGTGTTTCTTTGGGGCCCGCACCTCGGGTCTCCGCTGCACGCCCTCGGCACTCCCTCGGACCAGTGAGCACCCCCCGGCCCAGCACCTTCACCCGTCAGACCGCTCCACTCTCGGCCTCTCCTGTTTGGACCAGGTTCTGCCACCGTATGCCGGGGATTTCTCTCTCTCTGTTTATTATATATTTATTTATTTAAGGGCCCCCTTCAGGGTGTTGATCTGATCTTTGGGGGCGCAGGTATGTTCCAGTGGGGCTGCGCCGGAGTGCCAGGGGGTTCACATGCAACACTCACCCTACTCCGGGGCGCCGATTTCGGGCCTCCGCCTTCTCCCTTCTGTTCTTCAGTGCAACCCTGTGTATTTCTTATGTGTCCAGAGGGTCAAATCCCGCATTCTCACTGCCCCGACTCCGGGTGTAGGTGCGGCAAACGGGGCCCACTGGCTCCGCTCGAGTCCCTGCTACTGTGTTTCTTTAGGCAAAAAACAAGGGGAGTATCCTATCACCCTCAACTGCTTAGGATACTAATTAAACAATGCTCAAACAAAAGTTTAGCAGGAGAGGGACAAATTAAATAATTATTACACGAAACCAATATTAACTCTTGGGTCGGAGGGATAAAAATATTTTCCTTATTTATTATATTTGTAAATATACACACATGTATCAAGGTCAGAGGCAGACTTCCTATCTATACACAAATGACACTACAGTGGAATTTAATACACTTATATATACATATTTACAATAATACCAGACATGTAAAACACATAATACATACAATATAACAAAATATGTGCCCTACTCCAACGATTTATAGAATAGTCACAACACAGAATATAATAAACAAAGTGATCAACAACAGTTAATATTGGTTTAGTGTAATAATTATTTAATTTGTCCCTCTCCTGCTAAACTTCTCTTTGAGCACTGTGTTTCTTTAGGGCACGCTCCTCTGGTCTCTGCAGCACGCTCTCGGCATTCCCTCAGTCCAGCGAGTACCCCCTGGTCCCAGCGCCATCACTCGCTAAGTCGCACCGCTCCCTCCTGTTCCTCGCGCGCAGCCGGCCGTCTCCGCGCTGGCCGCGTGTTCATACTCGGGTCCCCGGCTGCGCTGGGCCCACCAAGTAGAAAGCTCTGCGGTTCCCCAACCTGCATCGGAGCATCTCAGCCTCGCTCCGTTCGGGCTCCACTGTTTTGCAGTGTCCTCCATAGCTCTCCCGCACTGCGATTGCAGTTTGCCCCGAGGGCTGGGTGTAGATTTAACAGGATTATTTGTAGGCCCCTCCGGAGCTCGTAACTTATGCGTGCGCCATCTTCGATCGCGCGGCCACGCCCCACATCAATAGTGTTCAACCAGTGTTCATATCCTTCAATTGCAAGACAGAAAACAAAGGAATATGAATAAATTAACTTTGTGTTAGTTAGCAAAAATGTTCAAAATTTTGAAATAATATGACTCTGCATTTTTGGTGTCATGCCCAGAAAAATAAGTGATTTTATCCAAATAATGTTTGGGGCTCCCCACAGGTGGAGTGGAACAGTGTTCCCACTGTGTGTAATTGAATGCTGATCTGTGTCAAGTTGCACGGTGCAGGTAGTAATGTCCCCAGTTGTTATAGCAGAACATTTTCCCATAATTCTTTCTGTTGGTATGAACATCATCACTTTCTAATACAGCGTAGTTCTTCATTTCAGTTAACATGGAATCAACTGTCTGGACATCCCAATCATCATATACAACACAACGTGTAATTACATCAGTCATAGAAATTTTTAAGACATATAGGGGCATATTTATACTCTCTTTGCGCCGAATGTGCGTCAAAATTTTTGACGCACAATTGGCGCAAACCCTGCCCCATATTTATACTTTAACGTCTGACCCCGCGGGCGTCAAAGTTCCACCATGTGCGTCATTTTTTGGAAGGGGGAACCAGCCTTGCGTTAATTATATGCAAGGTAGGAGTTCCCTTCCAAAAAATGACTTTAAGGCCTGTGCGCCTTATTTATACTGTGACATCATTTTGCCGCACAGGAGGGGGCAGGCCTTAAAAAACAGCGCCCAGCCTGAACGCTTGGGTCAGGGCAGGCGTTAAGGGACCTGTGGGCTCAGAAGGTGCCCTCCCATGCCCCCAGGGACACCCCCTGCCCCCCTTGCCCACCCCAGGAGGACACCCAAGGATGGAGGGACCCATCCCAGGGAAGTTAAGGTAAGTTCGGGTAAGTTTTTTTTCCGTTTTTTTTTTGTGGCATAGGGGGGCCTGATTTGTGCCCCCCTACATGCCACTATGCCCAATGACCATGCCCAGGGGACATAAGTCCCCTGGGCATGGCCATTGGGCAAGGGGGCATGACTCCTGTCTTTGCTAAGACAGGAGTCATTTCAATGGGGGTTGGGCGTAAAAAATAATGGCGCAAATCGGGTTGAGGCCTGAATTTTGCCTCAGACCTGACTTGCCCCATTTTTTGACGCCCAAGCTCCATTTTCCCCTACGCCGGTGCTGCCTGGTGTGAGTCAATTATTTTGACGCACACCAGTCCGCAGCGCCGGCTAACGTCATTCAATAAATAAGGCGCCCGCATGGCGCTTTGGAATGGCGTTAGCCGGCTGTACATTTTTTGACGCACAACTGCGTTGGCGCAGTTGTGCGTCAAAAAGTATAACTATGGGCCATAGAATTTGAAGGACCTCAGTAAGCCCGCATTTATCAAATGGAACTTTTATCCCACACTATCCCATCAGGAATAGGTACTGCCGACATGTTCACAAGGGACAAGTCTCTTCAGACCTTATGCGAAGAAAGATACGGAGTTAAGACTTCATCCACAGGCTCAACAGAGGAGCGTTCAAGAAGGTAACGACCATTTATAGGCATGAAGAAAACAGTCACAAAACCAATGCAGAGAAAAAATGCAAGTAATGGCAGAAATAACCTTAGATAGTTCTATGGATAAATTAAATAGTTATTTTTAAGCCATATGTACAGCTTACGTGTCTTTGAAAAAGTTTCAATAAGTGGATGAAGTTGCAGAAAGGTCATCAATGTCGATGAAGTAACCAAAAGCAGTCTCTGCAAACAAAGGGGCTGTTGCACTAATGGTGGATGGATCCACTTCACGTGGAGGCTTGTAGTAGACAATGTTGTCTGTTTGTGTAGTGTTGGAATAGAAGACAGCCACATCTTGGACAGGTGATGTCGTTGAAGTGTTAACAGAAATCAGCAAAAGCTCATTTTCCGCCCTCCACATGGTCGAGGAGGTACTTGTAGCATCGTTGGATATGCTTGTGTAGTCAGAAGTGTTGTTGTTTCTTCTTTAAAGAGGTATGTCCTATTGGGTAGTGAGAGGGGGCCGGAAACTACCCAAAGGACCTCTGGGTCGACTGTGCAGGATTGGCCACATGGTAAAGTTTGATGTTGTCAGTCAAGACAAATCTGTTTCATTTGGAACCAGGCAGTGGTAGCAAGATGACAGTTCTGGTACCTTTTATTCCCAGGACTTGGACCAGTGCTCTGTAGGTTGGACCGAATTCCTTCTTCACAGCGATCTTTTCATGAACCAGATACCCAACTCTAGGAATCCAGCCAGTAGATGTTGTTGGCAAATCCCTTATTACTAAGGTGGCAGCACTGGAGGATGATTTATCATCGTGAAATTTCTGAAGCTCCTGTAATAGAGTGAGTCGTGCATTTAGGTCAAAAGGTGTATCTGCTGCCACAAAACCAGGGCCATCTAGATATGGGACATACATAGGTATCCAAAAGAGAACCTCATTAGGAGTGCGTCCCCCCAGGGACCTTCTTGTCACATTATTCAGTGCTTTCTGGACCCCATATAGGTGTATGAAGCCAGCTACAGACAGAACCTAATACTCTAGCTGTTAATTACTGCTTTAGATCATGATTCCTCCTCTCCACAACCGAATTTCCCTCAGGATGGTTGGGTGAGGAGTAATGGAGTTCAACACCCATCATCCCCATGGTGTCCCTAAATGCCTTTGAGGCAAAGGCAAGGCCCTAGTCCGAATGGAATGCTGCAACCCCATATGAACCTATAAATATCAGCAAGACTTTAATAACAGTTTGAGCGTCACCCAACCGCTGAGGTCATACCCGCAGGAACCTAGAACAGGAATCTACAGCAACTAAGATATATTTGCATGCACCATCAAGTTGTAGGGGACCACAATGGTCCAGGTACACACATTGTTGTGGCCTGTTGGACACTAGGAGGGATGTCTGCGGAGGGCGTTTGATGCTAAAGCCCTTTATCTGCTGGCAGATGTCACAACACAGGTCATATTGCTTGGTCTGTTTGCATAGACCTGTCCACCAGAAGCATTTCTGTAAGGGTGTTATTGTGGCCGCAATAGCAGCATTTGCTGAGGCAACACCCTCATGCGCTGCTTTAATGAGATCAAAACTATGGTCTTGGTTGGGGATCACTCGATGCATAGGCAACATTCTGTGCACTGATGTGGTAAGAGTATTTTTAGGGTATGCTTTTGGGAAAGGCTTGCCTTCAGCCGAGGCCTTTATGGCAGCCAAAATGTCATTATGCAATCTTGTCTGAGAACGAGTCACTGCAGCCACTGAAGCCGTAGCTAATACAGATTTGGCTGCTTCATCAGCCAAATTATTGCCAGTAATGTGTGCTCCTACACGTTGGTGGCCCAATGTATGCACTACATGGACACAAGGTAGCGTATGCTTAATATCAGCCACCCTCACCCTCAGAGTTCTGTATTTTATGGTGTTCCCTTTCGAATTTCTGAACCCATTCAATCGCTAATGATTAAGATAATCATTGTAGGACTGTATGCATTGATATGAGTCACAGACAATCGAAGTCAGTAGTCCTGGCTCTGTGTGTTCTAGTGCTAGAATAAGGGCTTTGAGTTCAGCCAGCTGAGCTGCACAGTCCCCTAGGGTCTGCGTGTAGGTATTGTGAGGGTAGAATGTACCATCTGTCATTACTCCTCTCAGGGCTGCACAAGCGGCTGAGTGTTGATCTTTAGTAACTACAGCTGGTTGTGCTGAACCATCAGTGTAAATGACAATGTGATATTTGTCAAGTGGTAAGATGGCTAGAGGTGCAGGGTACTCCTGTTCGTATAGGAGAAATTCTTGTGTCTGATGTTTTGGATCAAAGATGTAATCAACATTAGTGGCAGTCAAGGAGGTTGCCCACTGAATCCAGCGTGGATGTAATGCTTTAGCTTTAGGAATGCTTGCTTTGGTGACGGCCTCTAAGGCCGGCAAAGGGGTAACAATGATAATGTGTTTCCCTTGGGCAAGTGGTCTCTCGTTAATGACAGACATCTGGACTGCAGTCAGAATTTTTACTGTGGGTGCAAAACGTTGTTCTGCATTTGAGTATAGGTGTGATTTGTAAGCTATGGGCACCTTGTCGTCTTCGCTAAAGGTGACATAAGTGAACCAAATGAGACCAGCAATTATTCTGATGACTAAATTTGATTGCTGTCATGGGTGTGAAAGCGTTTTGCTTCTAGCATGTCCTGTTGCAGTCCTCTGAGGATGCATGTTTGTTCTACTCTCAAGTGTCTGCTAGAACAATCAGGGCGTATTAAGTCATAGAGTGGCTTGATACGTTGTGCATAGTCAGGAATGTAAACTCTGCCAAAGTTAAGTCTTGATTGTATTTGGTGGCTGGAGTTGAACAAATTTTTCGAGAAAGTGTGGGGCCAGGCTCTTGCCCTCATTTAATGGCTCGTATTCGAGGAACAATACTCTGAGAAAGGCTATTTTAATTTTCCTAAAATGAAATTTATAGCCAAGAGCTGGGAATCCCAGAACGACTCGATCGACCCAGGCAAGATGTACGTTGAGGCCATCATCTGTGAGATAGATATCATCAACAAAGGACAACACCTCTGGATCAATATCATGCAATATTGATGTGACACATGCTGACAACAGCTCTGGGTTGTTCTTATAGCCTTGGGGCAAATGGCATAAGCGTTTTTGTGAGCCAAATGAGAATGCACTGAGGTCTCGACTTTCATGTGCTAAGTTTTGGCTGAAAAAACCGTTGGAGATATCCAAGATTGTTTTATATTTTTTGCAAACTATGGGCCTCATTACAACCTTGACGGTCTTTTGTAAATACCGCTGAGGCTGCGGGAGCCAGTATACTGCCAGTGCTAGAGGTATATCTGGCTCCCATATTTCAACTTTTCCGCTGGACCAGAGGATGGTAACTGGCCCAGCGAAAAAGTCACATCAACATTGCAGCCGGCTGGCAATAGAGCCGGCGGCAATGATGATGCAGTAGCACCCGTTGCACATTTCACTGCCCGAACTTCGGGCAGTGAAATGCGTAATGGGGCTGTGCCTGGGGGCCCCTGCACTACCCATGCCAAGTGCATGGACAGTGCAGGGGCCCCCACGGTCACCCCTAGTCCCTTTACTGGCAGCCTTTCCATGGCGATGTCTACCGCCATGGACAGGCTGGCGGTAAGGGGAGTCGAAATCCCCAGGGCAGTGTTGCTTGCAGCGCTGCCCTGGTGGATTACGACCGCCTGGACCGCCATGGCGGTATACCGCCAGTCCCGGTGGTATAACCGTGGCGGAAGCGCCATGGTCGTGATAAGGCTGGCAGCACCGCCAGCCTGTTGGCGGTACTACCGCCACAATAGCCCTGGCGGTTGCCAACCGCCAGAGTTATAATGAGGCCCTATGTTATTAATAAGTGCTGTACTGTGTGAAATTTGTATTGCGTATGTGCGTGTATGACTATTCAGGTCTCTGTAATCTAAGACTATTCTGTATGAAAGGTTGGGTTTTTCAAAGGCGAATAAAGTGTTATTCATTGCAGAGAGACAGGGGTTAATTACTTGTCCCAACCTACATGATTGCGTTTTAGCGCAGGTGCCTGTGCTAAAGCCCCGATGACAGCATAGGCTTGTTTTACCGCTTCTGGAACAAGATCAGAGAAAGAAGGCAGAATTATATCTTCCCCATGTATGAGCTTACAGACGTGCTCGGGTGGCAGGTCCTCTCGGCCAGCAGGATATCACAACTAAGTTCATACCAGAATATCACACTAATGGTGCACTCTTTGTCCCCCTCAATTTGGATATTTAAATCATAAACCCTGTTGGGTGGGAGAACGCGCCCGTCTGCCGTCTCAACTCCAATAAAAGCGCTAGTTGGTGTCGCATCCACAAGATCTTTCAGACTCTGGCAACATATCGTGACCTCTGCCACGCCGTCTAGCAGTGTCATTGCCCACGTCTTGTTCTTCAACAATGTTCTCAAGGGTACTGGCATTTTTAATTGACAGTGCTGCCACCTTTTTCTTTTTAAAATGTGGCTTTTGTTGTGGGAACTTATCTTCTTTTTTGTCTGAAGATTGTGGTGAGTCTTTCTTCTGTTTCACATAGTCAGGACATCACACTGATTGATCCACTCTCTCGCTACTTCTATCCTGTGCATCCTGAAAGGAACGAGAGGGACATGAATCAGTATATCTGTCAGGAGCTTTTATATTCTCTCTATTTCTGAGATTATATTGCCTGTCGGAGTTCTCCGAGTGTGGAGAATCTGCTCTCTGACTTCGTCTGTCTTTAATTTGCTTTTGTCTATCCCAACGCTTTTTAGAACCCTTCTGTGCTTGTTTAGCACCCTCCTTAGTGGTGGTTCTTTGTATTTCAGGTTTTTTCGGCTTGGCTCCCAAACTACCCCTTCCTATACTAGTATTGGTGTCAGAAATCATTTTCGGTAGCTGTTTCTCCTGGGCCAAATGTGGAATCTCGCGGAGCTGCTGGTGCATAGCTAATGCTACAGCTTCCCCTTTAATTTTACTGAGTATTATTGAGTAGACTACGTCAAAATTATGCATTAATTTCATCCCCAAGTCTAGGGCTGGAGCAGCGCTGTTCTCATTCTGAATTTGTTTTAACACATATGGTAAATTTGCAAGAGTCTGGGTACCAAGTGTGGTAGTACAAATTGCAGCAAAGATTGTACACGTGGAACCATCGTAAAGGGCAAGCACATTCTAAGAATTCTACATTTTTCCTCGGGTCCTGTATGGGAGAACACAGCTTCCAACTGATTTGTTTTCTGGGTTATCCAGAACAGGATTTTCTCTTGTTCTGTGGGCACTTTGCCCATGATAGAATGTACTGTTTGTGGATTAATCCTAGTAGTAGCCAATTGGTAACTCGCAGGTGCTGGACGCGCTGGTGTAGTGTTCAGAGTTCACATTACAAACTGAACAAGTCGTCTATATAGCGTTAATAGCTCAAGGTATAGATTGTGCAGATCTGCTACCTGCATGTTTTGTACACCAGGGTGAGGTGTATATGTGATAAACATAGGCCATGTTGGTCCTTTATTACCTGAGGGACCTAATCGCACGGGTTGTCTTACGTGTGGTAGGGCTCCATTAAATCATTTCTGATGTTCTTGATAAGTAATCAGGATTTCAAGATACTGGTATACCTGGTAACATTGAGGTACGTTTGCAATTCGGTATGTGTGGAACGTGTATGATCTCTGGTCTTCCTGAGGAAAGGTAACCCAAGAGTACAATGTTTCTGTTTAGTAAGCTTCACTATCTTCTACGATGAATGTGACATCCTCACCCTTGTCTGTTAAGTCATGCACTACTAGGTGTAGTGTCAATGCTTGTCTGGCATTCTCAGGAATGTCTATGGAGTTAGCCATATTGTGTAATATGTAAAGAGATGGAACACCAAGTGGGGAGAAAGTCATTTTAATAGTTCGAGCTTGAATCACCCACAGCCTAATTAGGTGCTCCCTGTTCAACTGAGGAGGATCTTCTCCAAGACCACGGACGTCTCCGTATAATGGTAGTTAGGGTACCTGTTGTGTGTGAGACAGTGATAGTCAGGGTATCCGTAAATCAGTGCCTAAACACCATCGTTGGTGGCACCATGTCATAGTTGGATACTTGCTCTAGGTAAGACTGCTGGTTTAGAGATGACAGTACTTATGTTTGTAGGTGACTAGACCAATTGTATAACAAGTCGCAACTATCGACCCAAACATCCCGGCTCATAAGCAGTACCTCACCAACAACCCAAACAGTAAAAGGTGATTTGTGGCAGTCTTTACGCATGGACTCAAGAGTGTGACATCTCAGGGTGGTCGTGGATAAACGGATATTACTTCTTTCTCACATGAACAACATGTCTCAGTAAAACACAGGCAATGAAGGAGATGCAGCAAAGTTTTCAAAAGGTTTTATTGACAAGACTGCAATCTATGATAAGTTGCATGGACTGCAATGATTAGATGTGAAGTAGGCCCTAATACCGCAGCATAATGGACCTAGGGCCGTATTTATACTCCGTTTGCGCCGAATTTGCGTCGTTTTTTTCGACGCAAATTCGACGCTAAACTAACGCCAACTAACGCCATATTTATACTATGGCGTTAGAGGCGAATAGCGCCAAAGTTCCCGGAATGTGCGTCATTTTTTAGCGTGAACCCCTTCCTTGCGTTAATGATATGCAAGGGAGGCGTTCCCGTCTAAAAAATGACTCCCAGGCCTTTACGTGGTATTTATACTCCCGGGCAAAAGAGACGCCCGGGAGTGGGCGTGGCTAAAAACGGCGCATTTGCGCCGCTTTTTAACGCCTGGGTCAGGCATGGCGTTAAGGGACAAGTGGGCTCAAAATGAGCCCAGAGTGCCCTCCCCTGCCCCCAGGGACCCCCCCTGCCACCCTTGCCCACCCCAGGAGGACACCCAAGGCTGGAGGGACCCACCCCAGGGACATTCAGGTAAGTATTTTTTTATTTTTTTTTTATAATTTTTTTTGGCATAGGGGGGCCTGATTTGTGCCCCCCTACATGCCACTATGCCCAATGACCATGCCCAGGGGACAGAAGTCCCCTGGGCATGGCCATTGGGCAAGGGGGCATGACTCCTATCTTTACAATGATAGGAGTCATGTTGATGGGGGATGGGCGTCGAAAATAAATGGCGCAAGTCGGGTTACGACGATTTTTTCGACGTAACCTGACTTGCCCCATTTTAAGAAGCCCATGCGCCATTTTCCCCCTACGCCGGCGCTGCCTGGTGTACGTGGTTTTTCTCGCGCACACCAGGCAGCGCCGGTCTGCTTGCGCCGGCTAACGCCATTCAATAAATACGGCGCCCGCATGGCGCTTCAGAATGGCGTTAGCCGGCGCAAAACTTTTTGACGCTAAACTGCGTTAGCGCAGTTTAGCGTCAAAAAGTATAAATATGGGCCCTAATCTCTAACCTAAAGAGAGCTAAGTGTGTTAAACCTAATCTGCCAGTACCATGAGAAGAGCCCCCAACCTTCATTACCTTGATCTGAGGTCTCTAGATCAAGGCTACGTAGGGACACGAAGACTGGGTCAGCATCAAGGCGACGTGCAGTATAGATAGCGTTGATGGCATCTGGTGGGAATCCCACTGATTATCTTGCCTGTGTGACATGTATTTATACAGATCTAGTACGAACCCTGATGCTGGTATGGTCCCAAACAATAGATAAGAAGGCATGCTTGGGGTGGCAATTATATAAAGAGTTCCCTGAAAAGGTACATCGTGTCACTGGCACACGAAAGTGGGAAAGTACATACTGTGACAACCTAAATATCTCATTTATCTTTGATGCTGATAGTGATGCCTTTACAGAATGGCACTGATAACGTGAACCTAAAATATCTTCCTAACTATAAAAAAGACAGCCATCTTGGAAGGATTAATTAAATAAATGGGCTATAAAAGAGCCAGCTACGTAGGTTAAAAGTCACTGGGTGATGGGGGCACAGGCCTGCAAGCCAGAGGCTAAGCTAAACTCCTGATTCCCATTTAACTAAATAGGATCCACTACAAATTCCCTTGGTGTGGTTGGGTATCTCACTTGTATCAACAACCAAGGACGGTGTGGATCGCAGAGTCACTTGTAAGCGAATTGGTAGAACAACACAAACATATATGTGGGACATGCAAGATTGTGATGGCAGGAGACATAATTTACAAATACATATTTCAGTTCTAACTTACTAACCAACCAGGCCCTCTCTCTGTTAAATCACATCATCAGCAGTGGGACATTGCTGTTTCACATGATGAAGGAATCATGAACTGATCCTGGATACTTTGCATTGACCTGTGAAATGTATTGGTATGCTATTGGGATTGTGAATGCCAGGCATCAGATCAGGCTCCAACTGATCACAAAGATCCATGATAGTATGCTGATTCAGCTGATATGTCTGGATTGTAAGTCTTTCCTCCATTGTGTGCAGGTCTACTAGTGGACGGTACACTAGTGGTTCTTCCTCTCCTCATGGCAGGGTAACTATATAGAAAAATGTAAATATAGTAAGTGACATGAAGCATGCACACATCATGTAAATGTCCATATACAAGTCACACATATCTGCTGCCGCTGTTACAACCTCTGACACCTGCAGTACAGCACATAGCTATACATCTGTTGTGCACATTCCCTCAATTACCTAATGTACTAAGCATTCATATTCATCTGTGACTGTCTAGGTTGGTTAGTCCAACCGACTTTACATGTCAAACACATATTATTTCCCATTATCTACATGAACAATGCACATAGGATCCTGAAAATATTTGCTATCACCACAAATTCCTCAGTAGCACAGTTTTTACTACTCACATTCTCAAATAGACAACTAAACATGAAGGCAGTACTTACAGATATACTACACAATATAGAGCTTAGCTTATGATGCAGATTCCAAAACCTTTCCATACATGGAATATGCTTAAAATAGCAGCCGCCTGACCTTCTGTACTGAACATGTGGAAGTGACCTGAGTCTCCCAGCAGATGTTCTCATGGCGGTAGGCTCTCACAACCAAGGTGGAAATTGCCATTGTAATATTTTCCTGCATTTGGTGGACTTAGGCCAATGGCGATGTCAACGGACAATGACGGTCCTGCACGTGGCAGTCATGACCACCATCTTCTGCAGTATCGCTCACTTGACTCCTAACACTGCTGTCAGCAAGACCTCCATTACCTGAGCTGCTGTGTACTGCCCCTCTGGGAGCTATCATGTCATGTCCTGCAGGTGATAGGGCCCCAGCCTTCACCCCTGAAGAGCTGGACAAGCTTGTGGAGGAGGTCCTACCCTTGTATGAACAGCTATATGGTGCACTAGAGGACCAGGTGAGTCCAATGGTATGCAGATGTGTGAAAGGTGTGGTGTATGATGGTGAACCTGAAATGTAAAGTAGTGAAGGGGTTTATGCATACAGATGCTAATTTGCACATGAGTGTGAGCTGAGAGGATGGGAATGTTTGCCTACTTGCTGTTACTGAAGTGTTCTGTCCACTAGTGTTGATATGGTGCATCTGGACATGACTTTTTACTTTTGTCGGTGCCATCCATGCAGGTCAATGCCCATCAAAAAACAGGAATCTGGTGTGCCGTCGTCAAGCAAATGCAGACCTTGGGGGTCCACAGCCGGCAGAGCACCCACTGTAGGAATCTGTGGGAGCACCTGAGACACTGGGCCCAAAAGACCACAGAGGCCCAGCTGGGGATGTCCTCCCAATGAGGGAGGGGTGCCCGTCAGACCTTGGGTCTCCTAATGGCCCGCATTTTGCCGGTAGCCTACCCTGAGGTTGATGGGGGTTTGAGGGCAACAGAGCAGCCACTAGGGGGTAAGTACTGACAAAACACATGTACATGCCTCTGCCAGTTAAGTGTATAATGTCTAAGTATTGGAGCTGTGACAATGTGGCAAGTGCTACAGGTAAAGGGTCTCCTAGGAAGACCTAGTACTACAGTTGCCAAGATTGAAACACAGATGTGGGCATTGTATTGTGTATAGGGACATGTTACTCACCTATGTCAAAAGAATTGTATAACGGCATGTGGTGATGTAACTCTACTCAGCCATACATATGTGTAACCTGCTGTGCCATTCTTCTCACCTACTGTTCCACAGTCCATATACCCAATTGGTAAGTTGTATAGCTCTTTGGTCTCTGACCAGACCAATTCCACTAGATCTTGCTCTATGTACAACATTGGGTCTAATAGATGATTAACAGGGCCAATTAATCCTATGTCCTGAAATAGATGGAAACTTCAGGTGAGGCTGTCATCCTGTTAGAAGTGGGGTCTTTAGTTGCCAGCGGTATATATCCTTGTCCAAGTCGGGACCACAATCTTAGTCATGGTAAGTCACAACACAATCCAAATTATCCTGTGCCCACCCTCTGGTAGATTGGCACTGAGCAGTCAGGCTTAACTTAGAAGGCAATTTGTAAAGTATTTGTGCAATAAATCATACAATAACATGGTGAAAACACCACAAAAATGCACCACACAGTTTTAGAAAAATTGATAATATTTATCTGAATAACATAAGGTCAAAACGACAAAGATGCAATAAGCATAAGTTGAACTATCACTTTTACAAGGTTTGAAAGAGTCTCAATCCTTATAAATCAATAGTTGTTTCTTTGTAACACACAGTACCTGGGATATGTAAACAATAACTACCCATGGGGTCCGCAGAGGAGGAGATGCGTGGAAAAATAAGGTATTGCATGGGATCTTCCGCCGTGGCACAGACTATGGGCCTTATTCTGACCTTGGCGGGCGGCGGAGGCCGCCCGCCAAAGTACCGCCGTCAGAATACCGCTGCGCGGTCAAAAGACTGCCGCAGTAATTCTGAGTTTCCCACTGGGCTGGCGGGCGACCGCCAGAAGGCCGCCTGCCAGCCCAGCGGGAAACCCACTTCCACGAGGATGCCGGCTCCGAATGGAGCCGGCGGAGTGGAAAGGGTGCGACGGGTGCAGTTGCACCCGTCGCGATTTTCAGTGTCTGCTATGCAGACACTGAAAATCTTGGTGGGGCCCTGTTAGGGGGCCCCTGCAGTGCCCATGCCATTGGCATGGGCACTGCAGGGGCCCCAAGGGGCCCCACCACACCCATTACCGCCAACCAGGTTCTGGCGGTCAAAACCGCCAGAACCAGGCTGACGGTAAGGGGGTCGGAATCCCCATGGCGGCGCTGCCTGCAGCGCCGCCATGGAGGATTCCTCAGGCCAGGGGAAAACCGGCGGGAAACCGCCGGTTTCCCTTTTCTGACCGCGGCGTCAGAATTGGCCTGGATGCACCGCCAGTCTGTTGGCGGTGCATCCGCGGTCCCCGGCCCTGGCGGTCCATGACCGCCAGGGTCGTAATGACCCCCTATGTGTTGTATCTTTCTATGCTGCAAGGGTTAGCATTGTTTTTCAGCTGCACAGTATTTTTTCCCTACTGCGATGTGGGGATATTTTGACACCCAGGGATGATGCATTGAAAATCCTTGACGCGCTGGAAGGAGGAGCAGGCGCTGCGTTGATCCGTTAGGTGATGCTCTGAATTTTCAGTCCCAATGCAGGCGCTGCTTCGAATTTCCCATCAGGAAGTTGGTGCTGCATTGTTCTGTCGCTGCAGTGATTTCCCAGACGCGATGCAGGCTTTGCGTCGATTTCTGCAGCCGTTACATCAATTTTCTACACTCAAGGAATTTCTTGAAGAGGTCAAGTCGTTGTTGGCCCTGAGGCTTCAGAAACAGGAGGGAAACTCAAGCTCTTGGAGAGGACTTCAGAAGGAAGGCAGAATCCTATCAGCAGAGTCAGAAGCCAGCAGGGCAGCAGAGCAACAAGCAGTGCAGCATTCTTTCTCAGCAAAGCAGTCCAAATAAGTCCTCTGAGCAGCCAGGCAGATCCTCTGACCAAGTGCAGGAGTAGGTCCAGAAGTGTCTGATTTGGAGTGGTCAGAGACCCAGTTTATATACCCAAAAATGCCTTTGAAGTGGGGAAAAGTAACTTCAAAGAGTGGTTTAGAAGTGCAGCAGTTCCTCTTTCAGCCCAGTCATGTCTGCCAGATTCCCTGTAGGGGGTTATCTGCCCTTTGTGTGAGGGCAGGCCACTGACCTTTGAAATGTAATTGTGCACGCTTCTACCCTTCCTGCCCAGGAAGACCCATTCATTATGCAGATGAATGCAGATGTGACTGAGTGTCCTGTGTTTATTGAAACAAGACGTGGCTACTTCTTCCAGATCAGAATCTACCACTTAAGAGTATATGAGGGCAGTTCTAATGTTAGTCTAAGAGAAGAACAGGCCTCACAGTAGTGGAAAATGAATTTATGAGTTTTTCACTACCAGGACATGTAAAACACATGGCCTTCGTTTTACCTACATAGCACCCTGCCCTATGGGTTACCTAGGGCCCACATACACATGCACCACAAAACACACCACCGGCATGCACACAAGCAACATACACCTGCACACACATCAACAGTTACAACCTGCCCTGACACCCCATCCTCCCCTGCATCACTGACAGTACACCTGCAGACAGCACACCAACATTCCCAGATCCACCCACTACACCTATCTTACCCACAGACAGTACCACAGCAGACCCTCAGACATCCATCCAAGACACCATATCCGTAGACACCACTACCACAGACATGCCTACATGCAGCACATCCTTCATATCTGCAGTCACCATCCCAACAGACACTCATTCACCCACCATGGCATCTACCAGCATCTTCACCCCCCTCCTCCCAAGACACACAAATGCCCACTGTCACCCACCCAACAGACACCCACAAGCATACCTCACACAAGCATGCACCCAACACATCCACACCAACACGTCAGACAATCACTCCTTATCCCTCCACACCCAAAACCTTTTGCTATCACCATCCCAGTGTGTCTAAAAAAGCTTTTTGCCCTTTTCCTTACTTCACTCCCTACCCGTGATAGCCCTTCCACCTCCAAGCTCTTCCCTGCCCCCTGCAAGTTCCCATGCTCCCCCTGCCAACAAGTCTACCCCTCAACCTAAAAGCCAATCCTCCCCTAAACCTAAGTTCATGCCCAAATCCCCCCGCACAAGCCAAATGCCAAGGGCCACCCTCAAAGACCTAAACCCAACCCTCCACCCCCCAGATAACCTCTGAGGTGCCTGCCTGCCCCATGGATACCGCTACCTGTAGAGGTTACATGGCAGTCAGGAGTCAAGTTTGGGGCACTCATAGGTGTACTGTGTGCATTGAGACATTGGACTTAAGAACTGGCCTATGACTTTTACATTTAATATTTCATGCACAAAACAATTACATGAACCAACTGGTTGGTGGTTTCCTGGTTACATCGTTGTCATGCATTTTTTGACTAGTATGGAGTTGTTCCTTTTTGACATCAGTTGAGGGTCTGTATGTGCGTGTGTGTTCTGCTTGGCCGTTATGTGTTGTTTAGGCAGTATGTGAGGTTATGTCCAGTGATTTTGTCCAAAAGTGGTAGGGTACATGTTGTGTGAATACATTTGTGTGTTCAAGGGGTTTTGTTGTGTTGTTATTGCATGTTGTTTGTATTGTGATGTGTCTGTTGGTGTGTTGTGTGGCTTTGTGTGCATTCACTATGTGCGTGTTTTGTGCATGAAATGTTGGACACAGAGTTCTTTGTAGGTCAATCAGTAAGCAGTTTGGTTGTGTATTTGTATGCGTTTTTTCCCTGTTGGTGTTACGTTGTGAAGTATGTGTGATGTGTCCTTAGGTAGTGTCCCCTGTGGGTCCCTGCCAAGTGATTGGAGATGGTGAGGTTGTGTTGTGTTTGTGACGAGATGCAGTATTGTGTGGTATTGTGTGAGTGTGGGCCTGTGCAGTGTTTCCGTGTATACATGTGTGTATTTGTGATGTGTGTGTGTGTCTGTGGTGGTCGTGGCTTGCTTGTTGTGTATATGCGAGTGATTGTGTGGCTGTCTATGAGTGTGTGTGTTAGTGTGCAGTTACATGTGAGTGTTGCCCTCACAATCCCTTCCTGAATGTATGTTGTGTGTGTCTACAAAAATTGACAATATACAACAATAACAGCTAAGAGTGTATACTCACGGTTGCTGTTGTCGTCAAAGTCTTTGGGCGAGCAGGAGCAATGGGAAGACATGTAGTTCAGGTTTCATGGTGGCTTCAGGCGAGTATGGGTTCCTGAAGGTGAGTGTCTCCTTTTATGCAGTTGGTTTCCGTCTGGGTTTCCGTGGTGATGCAACCATAGCAGAAACCTTGGCAGTGTGCAACCTTGTAATCTGTCTGGTGGAAACATTGTCTCTGCCAGCCTGCAGGTGGCTACAGTTGTCTTTGGCGGCCAGACCGCACTGGAGGTGCCGGTGGTGCTTTGGCTGTGTTCTGCTGGGAATAACGCCATGGTCATAATATGGCAGGCTTCTCCGCCAGCCTGTTGGCGGTACAACCACCACTGCTAACATGATGGTCCTGCGACCACTAAACTCGTAATGAGGACAGAAGAGTGAGGTACATAAGAGAAAAACTTTTGCATTAAGTAAGAAGCAAGTAAAAGCACATGATGTCAGAACTAAAAAATGCGGCAAATAAACAGAGTCTTTATCTAGACGACAACATCAGTTTAAAGAGATAAGATTTAGTATGTTTCAAAGAGGAGTTGTTCAGAATCTAATGAGAGATGTGTAAAAAATACAAAAGGAGGACACAAGCTTTAAAACAAAAGGAACATGTCTAAGGTATAGTTGAAAAGGCTTTCGCTTTGAAGCGAAAACTGTTCATTTTAATTTTTAACAGACTGAAACACTAGCTAAAATAGTGTTTAGTATGAAGAGGAAAAGTAAATAAAAAAGACTTGTATACTGAACTAACTATTGCAACATTTTTAGTGGGGACTAGTGCATGCAGTTGATCAACATGGACAGTGTTATGAAGTTAAAGATGGATGTCCTATTGAGAAAGAGGTAATGGTACCGAGAAATGTGGAGGAAGTTATAGCTGAAGAGGTTCAGGGTAGGTGTATACAAGCCCCTGTTTACAAGTGGAATTGCAGCAGTATTTGTAGTGTTCGACAGCAATCAATTGACATAGTGAGAAATTTCTTACGTTTGTTTCCATGCAGAAGTCTAATACAAAAAAAATAACTCTGCAAACATTAGATCTATGTAGAGTAAGAAAATACTTTTCATAATTTTAGAATGCTAGCAGTGCACCACTCATGTATGAAAACTTTAGTTAGAAGACATTATCATATGAAGAGTCCTGAAATACGTTTAGGGGAAATTAATAAAGATCTTTTGAAAGAAAGCCCAGCAAAAGTACAAAAGAGTTGTGATGAGGTACAGTTTTGTTTTTTTTGGACCTGAAGAGGAGTCTAGAGAAAATTTTATTAGAATCTGCAAATATATTAGAAGAGGAGTTTAGTGTTCCTGTAGAAGACATTCATGAAGAAATTGGAAAGTTTAGAGAAACCAGACTCATTCTCTACAAAAAACAAACACAATATGTTATAGTTTCTTTTAAAACTGAAGAAGAGAATAGTGATAAGTGGGAAGATTTTGCAGCTTATTTATTCGTAGTAAAACTGTTTGATTGTTTCACACAACAAATTATATGCAATTCTTATTATAATAGACTACAGGATGACAAAATTCCAGCTAGAGCAGTATATAATAATATTAGAATTAGTTTCTATTCCACCTGAATTGCAAGACTTGAATGTATATGAGTCTATACTTATACAAATTGTACATCCAGTTCAAGCAATTGTGCATATGAAGTCAAAAACAGGAAAGTAGCATCCAACTGAGTTCCAAAAGGGTCTAATGGGTAGAGTTGTTTACTAGCCATTAGATTTTAAGCACAAGGTTGAAACTGTTCGTGTAGAAAGAGATTGTGAAGAAAGACATAACTCTAGTGAATGGTGTACCTACTAAGAGTAAAAATATTTGGCAAGCGGTATGAGATGTTACCAAAGTTAAGAAAGTGACATTATGGGGGTCATTACAACATTGGCGGTAAAAGCCGCTTACTGGCGTGCAGAAGACCACCCACACACCGCCACGGCTGCGGAATTTCACCACAGCTATTATGACCCACAGCACGGAATCCGCCAAAATTCAGACACCCACATAGGTCCGCCACACCAAAGGTCAGTGATAAACTGGTGAAAACAAAACCTCCACCGTCACGCCAACAGAAATACGCCCACACTATCACAACACACGAATCCACGCGGCGGTCTTTCAACCGCGGTATTCCATTGGCAGTACACACTGCCGTGCTCAAAATACACATACATTTACAAAACACAGCCACATTGGACAATTCGAAACACACATACCTGATACACATACACACACCACACCCACACACCCAATACAATATAAAACAAACATCCACATCACCCACAAACCCCTACGACCAAAATCCCGAACGAAGGCCAGAGAGAGACACCACAAACAACTAGCAAGCATCCACAGACACACAATACCATCACCCACAGAACTTCCACGCACCTCACACAACACACCACTAAATATCACCCCACTTATCACTACACACACCACCCCACACATCACCTACACCACCCCATGGAACGGCAAAGACACCCCAGGTTCTCGGAGGAGGAGCACAGGGTCATGGTGGAGGAAATCGTCTGGGTAGAGCCACAGCTATTCGGATCACAGGTGCAGCACACCTCCATAGCTAGGAAGATGGAACTATGGTGCAGAATAGTGGACAGGGTCAACGCAGTGGGACAGCACCCAAGAAATCAGGATGACATCAGGAAGAGGTGGAACGACCTACGGGGGAAGGTGCGTTCGTGGGATCAAGACACCACCTTGCGGTTCAGCGGACTGGCAGAGGACTCCCACCTCCTCCCCCACAACTAACAACATGGGAAGAGCAGGTCTTGGCGATTCTGCATCCTGAGGGCCTCGCAGGAGTAGATGGAATAATGGACTCTGGTAAGTCAAATCTTAACTATTACATCCCCCACCCTACCTGCATGCCATCACATACCCCCACCCTCACCCCCATCACTCCTACTCCTCACAAATGTTCCACTATCACAACCCACACATCCCAACACCGAGCCCTGCATGCAACAACAAAGCATGGACACCCATAACCAAAGCATGGCCACTGCACATACCCATACACCCCCCTAAACCATCATCACACAAGGTCCTACACAGGAATGCAAGCACTGGGGTACACGAACACCCACCCATTGCACACCATGGCACACACAGATGTAATAAACATCCTTTTATAGCCCTGCAGGACCCCTATCTAACGTCACCGGACAGGAGGGTCCACACATGTCCACACCACCAACAGAAGAGGCCCACAGCGATGACAGCAGCTCTGTCCAACTGGATCTAGATGACCAACCCGGCCCATCGGGGACCTCTGGACAGTCAGTTCCCCTCATACAGTCACAGGCCACCACAGAGCTTCCCCCCTCTGGAAACCCCAGGACACATCAATCAGCAGTGTGTCCACCACTACAGGGAACCCAGGCTAACCCACCACCCCAACAACAACAGGGACCTGGGGGCAGTGGTAGTGGGCACATGGTCCAGGGGACGGAGGCCCAGGAACACAGGGGAACTGGGAGTTCTGCTGTGCTACAGGGGGAGGACAGGCCCAGGGAACCCACTCTCCACGAGGCCCTCTCCTCCATCATGGGAGCCTACCACCACTCCCAGGAGACAATGGCAACGGTACTGGCCAAGTTTCAGGAGACCCAGCGCCTGCAGGAGGAACAGTATTTGGGCTTCAGGGAGGAACTCAGAACCATCAATTCCACCATGGGCACCATCGTAGGGGTGCTGAAGGAAGTACTGAACACCAGGAGGGACACTGTTGCACAACAAGGGGCCCCTCACACTAGCATGGACGATGAACTGCCCACCACCTCCACTGGCGCTAGTGGACAGGAGGCACTGCCACAGGACCGCCACACCAGCAACCCGCCCCCTGCAGAGGGAGAACCACCCCGCAAAAGGTCCCTGAGATCCAGGACAAAGACAGAGAACGATGCCAAGACCCCCGCCAAGAAATGAGACCACCCTGAATGTCATCCTTCTGTCCCACTTTGTCACCCTGTCCATCCTTAAACTGCCCCAGCTCCTCATCCTATGCCCACTTGGGCAATGCACCTGTGAGACTAATAGACTGGACTCTGCCATGGACATTCCTCCACCATCAACCCTCACCATTTTGCAACCCCCTCCAATATTGAGCACTTAAATAAACACCCTTGAAGCGCAAAACAATCTGGAGTCAGTATGTGATTTCGGAATAGTGTATTAGCAATTACTGTGGCAAAATGCTCTTTCAATTGTAATGTCAACATACCTATGTCACACAGCTGTAATCCATGAGGAATCAAAGCAGATGTCACACAGTGGGACCCACATCTGTGAAATCGTAAGGGAAAGTGACAACTCAGTGACCATACACTGGGTGAAAACGACAGACAGTAGAGAGGTAGTAGTGTTAAAGTACATATAGTAGGCAGGTTTGTATTCTTATCTGTGTCTCACTGGAAGTATTGCTGGATCACCGAGTTCCTGTTGTCCATGTCCTCTTCTTCTGCTTGCTCGTCTTCACTGTCCACAGGCTCCACAGCTGCAACAACACCGCCATCTGGACCATCCTCCAGCAGAAAAGGCACCTGTCGTCGCAAAGCCAAGTTGTGAAGCATACTGCAGGCCACAATGATCTGGCACACCTTCTTTAGTGAGTAGAATAGGGATCCACCTGTCATATGTAGGCACCCGAACCTGGCCTTCAGGAGGCCGAAGGTCCGCTCTATTATCCGCCGAGTTCGCCCATGGGCCTCATTGTAGCGTTCCTCTGCCCTTGTCCTGGGATTCCTCACTGGGGTCAGTAGCCATGACAGGTTGGGGTAACCAGAGTCACCTGCAAATGGCGAGGGACAACTGTTAGACACACACTAACCTGTAGGGATATCCCCAGACCCAGACAACCATTCCCACTGACTTGCTTCCAGGTGCTCACCTAATAGCCACACACTCTGGAGTTGACCCATCACATAAGGGATGCAGCTATTCCGCAGGATGTAAGCGTCAAGCACTGAGCCAGGGAATTTGGCATTAACATGGGAGATGTACTGTTCTGCAAACACACCATCTGCACATTCATGGAATGATAACTCTTCTGGTTTCTGTACACCTGTTCACTCCTGCGGGGGGTACCAAAGCCACATGTGTCCCATCAATGGCACCTATGATGTTGGGGATATGTCCCAGGGCATAGAAGTCTCCTTTCACTGTGGGCAAATCCTCCACCTGAGGGAAAACGGTGTAGCTCTGCATGTGTTTCAGCAGGGCAGACAACACTCTGGACAACATGTTGGAAAACATAGGCTGGGACATCCCTGATGCTATGGCCACTGTTGTTTGAAATGACCCACTTGCAAGGAAATGGAGTACTGACAGCACCTGCACTTGAGGGGGGATTCCTGTGGGATGGCGGATAGCTGACATCAGGTCTGGCTCCAACTGGGCACACAGTTCCTGGATTGTGGCACGGTCGAGCCTGTAGGTGATGATCACATGTCTTTCCTCCATTGTCGACAGGTCCACCAGCGGTCTGCACACCGGAGGATGCCGCCATCTCCTCACATGTCCCAGCGGACGGTGCCTATGAAGGACAACAACGAGCACATAGTCAAACAACTCAGAGGTACGTAAACACAGCTTACACGAACACGAATCATAATCCGGTATTTGGCCTGTATGTGTGTTGAGGCTAGGCCTAGGTATGTGTGACGCAGTTTAAAATTAAGCCATGTGGGCCCCTGAAATGGCAGCTGCCTGACCTGTAAAGTGGGACAATGGGATGTGAGGTAACTGCACTGGCGTTGTACACCGTCGCGGTAGGCGGTCGAAGACTGCGGCGCAATCCTGCATTGGTTAACATTGGACCCTATGGGTCCCAGGAGCTAATGACGATGTATGGCGGCGGTGATGGTACGCACCACCGCGGAGGTGACCGCCATTTTCTATCTATTCAATCACTCGATACCTGATCTTCGACAGGAGAGGACCTACACTGCAAGTGCTGCTGTGACCTCGGTCTGGAAGAGACAATGGCTCAGGCAACTGAGGAAAGGGCCCCTGCCTTCACATTGGAGGAGTTGGAGAAACTCGTGGATGGGGTCCTCCCTCAGTACAAGCTACTCTACGGTCCTCCAGACAAACAGGTAAATACACTGGGAGCATGCTGTATGGGCTATGTCTGTGTGGAGTGGGGTGGATGAAAGATGGGGGGGAGATTGAGGCGTGCATGAAACGACAGTGAGTGTATGTGCATCATGGCAAGGGTAGGGATGGGGGCCAATGACTGTGACGGTGCATTTGGTAATAACTTTTCTTTTCCCCCTGTACAATTCATGTAGGTCAGCGCCCACCAGAAAAAAGAGATTTGGCGTGCCATCACCAAGGACGTCCGGACAGACGGAGCACCCACTGCCGTAAAAGATGGGAGGACATTCGCAGCTGAAGCATGAAGACGGCGGAGGCCCAGCTGGGGATGGCCTCCCAACGTGGGAGGGGTGCCTGTCGCACCATGACCACCCTGATGTTCAGGATCCTGGCGGTGGTGTACCCGGAGATGGATGGGCGCTTGGGGGCATCACAGCAGCCACAAGTGGGTGAGTACGCTCTCATTCTGCTGATTTTGCATGCAGTGGAGGTGTCTGGGGGAGGTCGGCTGTGGGTTTCCCTAGGCCAGGGCGAGTTTAGGAGGCAAGGTCCCCTTGTCCTGGCAGAGCTTGTGGCACCCCACCCCACCTGTGTACAGTGCCAAGTACACCTAGTCTGGCTCCTGTGAAATCGATGTGCGCAGATGTCATCCACAGCCTTGTGGGCCATGTCCCAGGGATTGAACAGTGGATGCCAAGTGCGCGGCTTAGTGCAGGGGGCTTCTGTGTCTGTTGTGTCTGCCAACGGTAGCGGTAATGCATGCACTCAAAATGTCTTTCTTCTGTCGTCCCCCCCTTTTTGTGGTCTCCATGTTCTTGTGTGCATTAGCATCATCAGGCGGAGGAGCAGTGGCAATGGAGCAGGAGGGAGCTGCATCCCACATGGCCCTGGAGGGCGAGACAACAGAGTCGGAGTACACCAGTGGGACGGAGGGTGAGCTCCACGGTGAGGACAGGAGCTGACACCAGTGACACGGACTCGTCCTCTGATGGGACCTCTCTGTGCCCCCCCACATCTACAGGTACAGCCGCCACCCCCCTACCAGCACCGCCCTCCCAGCAGCCCCTCAGCCTTTGCCCCGTGCCCGCTCACCCAGGAAGGTGGGCATCATCTTCACCCCAGGAACCTCAGGCCCTGCCCCAGTCACCCCTGCTGCCCTCAGTGAGGAGGCCATTGACCTCCTCAGGTCCCTCACTGTTGGGCAGTCTACCATTTTGAATTCCATCCAGGGTGTAGAAAGGCAGTTGCAACAAACAAATGGATTCCTGGAGGGCATTCATTCTGGTCAGGCGGCCCTTTAGCGAGCTTTTCAGACTCTGGCCTCAGCACTGATGGCAGCCATTGTCCCTGTATCTAGCCTCCCCCCTCCAACTTCCTCCACCCAGACCCAGTACCTCAGCCTATCCCAAGCACACCTTCAGACCAGCATGCACACACCTCAACACATAAGGGAAGCTCAGGCAAACATAAGCACCACACATCCCACAGGCACTCACGCAAGCATCAACATCCACTGACTCCACTGTGTCCCCCTATTCCTCGTCTCCCTCCTCCCTCCCATTCTTGTCTACACTCACACCTGCATGCACTACATCTACAGCCACTACTGCCATCACCAGCACAAACGCCACCACACCCCGCTCACCTGCAGTCACCACCCCCACTGCATTCACACTTCCCCTGTGTCCTCTCCCAGTGTGTCTGTGACGCCACCTCCCAAGATACACAAATGCAGGCACACACCCACCCAACAGCCATCCACCTCAAGACAGCCTCCTGCGCATGCACCTTCACCCAAAGTCACCAAACCAACACCTCTTACAACCACAATCTCTTCCTCCACTCCCAAACCACCTCCAGCTACCCATCCCAGTGTTTCCCAAAAACATTTCCTGTCCAACCTTGACCTCTTTCCCACACCTCCCCCACCCTGTCTGCCTCCTAGGGCCCGACTCTCCAGGTCCCAACCTAGCACCTCAGCCACAACATCTCCGGGGCCTGTAGTCACCGGAATCTGGAGTGCACCGGCCACCAGGGAAGACAGTGTGGCACGGAGCCACAGCACGGACAGTCCCCCACCTGTGGAGCATCTAAAGTTGCCCAGTGCCTGGAGGGAGATGGGGAAGACTCCAGCCACCAAAGCCGCTCCCAGAGGTACAGGTGGGAGTGTGGAGTCAGCTGTGACACCTTCCAAGGTGGGGAAGGGCCAAAAGAAAGTCATCAGGGCTGGGAAGAGCAGCATGGCGGAGAAGACCGCCATCATCCCCGCTGCCCAGGAGCCCACCACCATCATCCCCGCTGCCCAGGAGGCCACGCCAGCACCTGCCCTGCTGCCCAAGAGGCCACCGCCAGAACCTGCCCTGCCCAAGAGGCCACTGCCAGCACCTGCCCTGCTGCCTAAGAGGCCACCGACAGCACCTGCCTTGCTGGGCCAGACAGGACCGCCAGCACCAGCCCCGCTGGGCCACACAGGACCGTCAGCACCTGCCCCGCTGGGCCAGATAGGACCGCCAGCACCAGCCCCGCTGGGCCAGACAGGACCGCCAGCACCAGCCCCGCTGGGCCATGAAGGACCGCCAGCACCAGCCCCACTGGGCCAGAGAGGACTGCCAGCAACTGAGTCACTGCAAAGGACACCGCCGCCACAAGCACCGCTGAACAGGGCACCACTGCCACAAGCACCGCTGAACAGGGCACCGTCGCCACAAGCACCGCTGAACAGGGCACTGCCGCCACAAGCACCGCTGGCCCATGAACACCAAGGGCACTGACACTACTGAGTCTGTCACGAGCAGGATGAAGCACTCTGGGCACCATGCCCCCTCCAGAACTAGTGGAGATTCACATCCACTACGTCAGTCCTTAGCAGGATGAAGCACTCTGGGCACCATGCCCCCTCCAGAACCAGTGGAGAGATGCATCGCCTACCTCAGTCCTTAGCAGGATGAAGCTCTCTGGGCACCATGCCCCCTCCAGAACCAGTGGAGATCCACATCCACTACCTCAGTCTTTAGCAGGATGAAGCACTCTGGGCACCATGCCCCCTCCAGAACCAGTGGAGATTCACATCCACTACCTCAGTCCTTTGCAGGATGAAGCACTCTGGTCACCATGCCCCCTCCAGAACCAGTGGAGAGATGCATCCACTACCTCAGTCCTTAGCAGGATGAAGCACTCTGGGCACCATGCCCCCTCCAGAACCAGTGGAGACTGTCATCTACTTGTGAGACTGTGGCTTTGCACTCCCCAGGATGGAACAGTGGGCAACCCACCCACTGTAGAGACTTGAGAGACTGTGGCTTTGCACTCCCCAGGATGGAACAGTGAACAAACCACCCACTGTAGAGACTTGTGAGCCTCTGGCTTTGTACTCCCCAGGATGGAACAGTGGGCAACCCACCCACTTTAGAGACTTGTGAGACGGTCGCTTTGCACTCCCCAGGATGGAACAGTGGGCAACCCACCCACTGTAGAGACTTGAGAGACTGTGGCTTTGCACTCCCCAGGATGGAACAGTGGGCAACCCACCCACTTTAGAGACTTGAGAGACTGTGGCTTTGCACTCCCCAGGATGGAACAATGGGCAACCCACCCACTGTAGAGACTTGTGAGACTGTGGCTTTGCACTCCCCAGGATGGAACAGTGGGCATGTGGCCCTCTCGTGGATTTGGCATTGTGCACTCAACTGGCTGAGGTGCCCCCCTATTCCTCCCCCTGAGGTGCCTGTTTTCTTGCTCTATGATGCCCCTGCAGTGTTCTCTCCATCATGGTCGGGGATCTTGTGTGGGCCTCGCCCATACCGCGTGGGCCGAGTGTTCTTTGGAGCACTACCCGGACTACTAAGCTTGGTGTATATTTTGTTTATAGTGTATATATATATTTTTGCGTACTTGATTTTAATATATTACAATGGTTACACTCATTTTCTTTTGTCTTTGCGTTCTTCCGGGGGTTGGGGGGTATAACTATAATGTATCATGCTGTATTAGTGTGTGTGTTGTCGTGGGTGAGGGTGGGGGTGGGGGTGTTGCGTGTTGCGTGTGTGTGTCCCTGTTTTTTCCCTCCCCCTCCCCTGTGTCGTAGGTGCAGTACTCACCGTTGTCTTCGGCACCGGCGTTTGTGCTCCTGGTAGAGGAGGAAGAAGATAAGGGCTGGCAGGATCTGCAGCTCTGGTTCCATGGTGTCCAGATTCCTCGTGGGGTGTGTAGAGGTGAGCATTTTCCCTTCGAAGTCCTGTTACCGCCGTGTTTTTGTCTGCGGTGAACCCACCCCGGAAAAGGTGGTGGATTGGTAGGTTGTGATACTGTGGGCGGTACTTTGTCCTCCACCTGTCTGTTGGCGGTGACCTCCAAGCTGTTTGTTTGGACCGCCGTGGCGGTGGGAGTGTTAAAGTGGCTGTCTTTGTTGGTGGTTTCCGCCACGGTCGTAATTCCAATTTTTTTCCCGCCGGCCTGTTGCCGGTCTTACCGCCGCTTTAACACCGTCCGCCAGGGTTGTAATGACCACCTGTATCTGGTAAAACATAACATTTGTTTTAAAAATTTAGATTCTCTACAAGATATTTCACATATAGATGATAATACAGTAGAATCAAGAGGTCAAATAGAAAATGTGGATCAATCAAAAACTGAACAAATTTATGAGATGAACACTACGGTATTCATCCTCTACATTCGAAAGAAATTACCGGAGATACTATTGATATATTTCAAATGACGAAAGCACAAGGAAGTCGATTAAGTGTGTGGGAGAAAGTTTAGAAGCTCAATGTTTCCACACCTCTTTCCTACAAGAGTAGAAGGAAGATTTGATGAACATATTCTACAAATACCAGTATCTGAGCACAAGTCAACCAGATTATATTCAGAGGATCCTAGATTTAAACAGAGTATTCCTTATATATTTCATTTACTTTCTGAGAGTGATTTGTCTGGATTATATTATGTAGTAAATCACATTCTGAAAACAGGAGTTCAAGCCAAGAATCTGACAGCAAGGAAATTTGTTGATAAAGTACATCGAAAAGATGAGTAGAACTTAATTATTTTGATGGCATGTCAACATGGTACAAATGAATATTGGTATCATCGCCATGGTAACATGCAATGCATGTTTGGGAATCTAGGGCCACCTACTTGGATAATCTCCTTGATTTTTTAAAAGAGGCAAACTGAAACATAAGACATATCAATCTGAAAACACCAGGAGAACTGTGTTCATTTGATCCTGCAAATGTTTGCACACATTTTAATCACTGATTTCAAGCAATGGTGGCTTTCATCTGCAACAAAACAATCCACCTTTTGGCTAAGTCACTGATTTCTTTTGGTGTAAAGAGTACCAAACTAGAGGTGCTCCACATATTCACATGCTGTTGTGGATAAAAGATGCTCCAAAGTTTGGAACAGATACTGTCAAGTCTGTGTTGTCTTTCATAGAACAAAATGTTACAGGTTCAATACCAAAAGAAAGAAAATTCAGATAAAGGGTTGAGACAACAAGTTATTAGATTTCAAACTCATAGGTGTGGTAAATACTGTCAACGAAAATAAAGATCAAAAGCAAAATTTTATACTCAATGTCATTTTGGATTCCCTCCACCTGTCATCTTAGAGGGAAATGTAAAGAGCTTTTTGTCTGCAGTGAGACACACATTATTATGGAAATCACCCAAGAATACATACAATTTCAAAAGTACAGAAACATCAAAATATATTAACAACAAAAACACCCTCTCAATCTAAAAATGTGGAATGCAAACATGGACATCCAATTTATTGCAGATAATTCAATTGCTGTAGCTCGTTACGTCATGTCTTACATAACAAAAGTGGAGAAGACCAAATTGAAAGAGATATGGGAAGAGATTTCAGCAGAAAAGAGTATCACTAAGCAGCTGTATAGTTTCTGTTTAAAAATGCAGTCACACAGGGAAATTGGATCTTATGAATGTGCAGACAGGTTGAGCTCTGAAAGTTTGTTCTCAAAATCAAGAGGTGTTGTGTGGGTGAGCTTAGGCCTTACTACTACTCGTAATAGAGTATTAAAGACTTTTCCAGAAATAGAGTATCTTGCTCAAGTTGATCCTGACTGTACAGATATTGTGAAGGCTAACATGTTGGATACATACTACCCTAGAAGTGTCTGTCTTGAAAATGTGTGTTTATATGAAATACCTCAACATTACACATATACAAGTAATGTCACTGAGAACATTGAAGAAGGACGATTTGCAGTTACTGGATGTGATGGGTATCTGGTAAAGCATAACAAGGGAAATCTAATCAATCATATGACGCTTGGTTGTCAAACTCCTGAAAGGAAGGAATTTTTCCACTTCGCCTTTTTACAACTGTTTGAACCAGGGCAAAATTAATCAGAACTACTTGGCCAGTATGATCGTTATGAAGATTTATTCAATGCTGTAAGAGATACCATTCAGTGTTCAATATGTCCTACATATTGGCAGATGTTAAAATATGAGATTGCACAAGAAGAAACTATTGCTGCTGAATAACCAAGGATAGTTCACAAAGCAGCCAAAGCTATACACTAGGAAGTCAAGATTCTGTTGGAGAACCAGTAATTCAAAATGAAGCGGCTAATAGCAATGAATGAAGTGGAGATTGCCATGCAGCAGACAAAAGAGGAAACTTGATTTAGAACAGTTGCACAACTGAACAATGAACAAAGAGATAATTTCAATGAAGTTAAAAGTAAAATCGAACATGGATTACTTCACGACAAAACACTGTGTGACTGTCCCACATATAAACCAATATTATTGTACATCAGTTGACAAGCTGGAACCGGAAAAAGCTTTCTAATTAGTTCTTACTACTTTTCTTTGAAGGATTACTGATTTAAATTTGTCATATGTAGTAACAGCTCCAACAGGATTTGCTGCTCATGACACTAAAAGAGTTACATTACATCAACTACTTATGCCACCTGTTGATCATGATAATAAAGCTGAATATCAGAAGTTATCCGGAGATGCCTGTCCTGAGGTATCAAGAGTATTAAAAAAAGTTGACTCTACTTATTGTTGATGAAGTCAGTATGGTATCAAACATAATGCTTGCTTTTATACATTTAAGGATGCAGCAAGTATTAAGGACAAACTACGATGTGCTATTTGGAGGAAAACATGTAATTGTGTATGGAGACCTACTCCAACTCACACCTGTAAAAGGACAACCAATTTTCAAAACACTTCTGCATAATGACACAAGGAATTCTCTTGGAAGCATTGGGAATATAAATATTTGTTTACATTTTGAATGCAAAGAATTAGCTCAAAACATGCGGCAAACCTCTAACATACAGTATGGAGAAATATTGAAAGATATTAGATTAGGATATCTCACAAAAGCGGGGAAACATGCTTTAGTAAATTGCCTGATCAGGAATCTATTTCCGTCTGGTATAACTGCAGCAGATCTAATGTTCAATTGTATAAAAGAAAACAAATCTATAGTTTGTTTATTACCAACACTTGTAGAGTGCGCAAAGTTGAATGAAAAATTGCTGCAGCTGGAAAAATGAGAAATTTGGGAAATTACAGCTATAGATAAAATGGAACACCAAGGATTGGCAATATTGCTCACAGACAAACTTAAAGTAAAATTGGATTCTTTGGAAAAATCTGTATCAAAAACATCAGGGTTAGAAAAGTGTTTCTGTATCTGTAAAAACTGTCTAATTATTTTACGTCGCAACTTAAATGTTGAAGAAGGCTTAGTCAATGGTGTAATATGCAAAGTTGCGGAATTTATCGATTTTCCAAAATGAAATGAGGTGGGATACTTAGGAATAGACTTTTATCACATATCTGATGTTAAGAAGATTTTCCTGTGTATTGTCCTGTTTTTACTTGTAAAAGACATATATATGAAGGCACCAGTTTCCACTGTCTTTAGCATATGCTGTAACCATCCATAAATATCAAGGCTTAAGTGTAGATTCAGCTTTGGCTGATGTTGATATTTCTGTATTTAAAGAAGGCATGTTATATATAGCAATGTCACAAATTAGAACTTTGTCTGGATTGCTCTTGATTGACTTGATGATAGTAAAGTTAGTGCTGACATTAACTGTGTAAGAGAATATAATTGGTTAAGATCTCTATATGCTCCTCAACTAGGGCAGTATCCAGTTTATGAAAAACAAATACTTTTCCAAAACAAAAGATTACTAAACAATCTACAGGTGTTGAGGAAAAGAAAGAACGGAAAGACAACATATATTGAGGAGAGAAGAGGAAACTTGAAAATAACTGTGAAATTGCAGCTTATAGATTGTAAAACAGTCCAGTGGTCGACTGCTATGCAAATGTCATTCTCAATGCACTATTCCATTTACCACATTTAGTAAATGAAATTGAATGGGAGGTGGATAAAAGAATGCGTTCAGCACTATATAACCTGCTGCAACATTTAATAAGTGACAGAACTGTACTACACTCAGCTTCAAGCATCCATGATCTTTCAGATTCATGCACTGGATCCTTGATGTTTATTCTGAACACTCAACAAGAATTCATCATGGTGTTGTTTGTAGTCTTAGGAGAAGAGCAAGCTAACATTGATATTTTTGCAGTGAGTTACACATGGATTAATGACTGAGAAGACTGCTCATTTACATCCAATACTAACATCCACTCTTAGAGATTTCTATACCTACCTTTACCTGATTGCAGAACTGTAGATTTTGAAACTTTGTCCAAAAATGCTAACCAAAATATAACCTGCCCAAATTGTGGATCACAACTACTCTCTACACTATTTCTATAAAGAATAGGGAAATACATATCAGTAATGCTACAACGGTGCACACCAGATGGTACAAAGTTGAAAGCTCAAGTTACAAACTGTAAATCTGCACAAATAACACTATAAGGAAGAACGTTTACAACTTTGGCTATAATCTATCATGAAGGAATTACTACCACATCTGGACCCTTGTTAGAAATGGGGTCTCTAGTTGGCAGTCAGTTTACACCCTGTCCAAGTAGAAACCCTCACAATAGTCAGGGGGAGGGGGTACCTAACTCAGATAACCCTAGCTTACCCCCTTGGTAACTTGGCACGAACAGTCAGGCTTATCTCAGAAGCAATGTGTAGAGCATTTGCACATAGCACACAGTAATATAGTGAAAACACCTCAAAAGGACACCACACCAGTTTTAGAAAAGAAGCCAGTATTTATCTGTGTAAAACAAGACCAAAATGAGAAAAAATCAACATACAGTAATAAAGATATTAATTTTGCAAAAATTACTTAAAAATACAATTACTTGCCCATAGCTCAATCCGGGGCTTTCACAGGATCATGAACAACAAATTCAATAGTACAGCCTGACGGCAGCATCACGGGCCAGCGACGGTGTTGGGAAGACCAGCAAATAGATGCTTGGAAATGTAGGGCATCATGGTCCTCGCGATGAGATCCGGCGTCACTGGCATCGACAGCCATTGGTGGTATTGTTTCTGGAGGTCGGTGCAGGGGTCATTGGCCCCTTGAAGTCACACGCATTGCAGATCAAACTCTGGGTTGATTACGAAGTTGATGGCATTGGGGCTACATAGTGAAGCAGGATGATGCAACCTGCAGTGCCCAGAGGTCCCGGTAGAGGCAGTGGCTCAGTGATGGCATCCTGTGGCGTCGGTGAGACCAGGGCTGTTGTGTGAAGGAGGGCAGTGTGATATGCGGTGTCTCCAGTTTGCGGTGCAGGCGCAAGGCGGCGGTATGACATGGGGCAGGCTATGGGCGGGGCCCACGGGTCGTGGTACAGACAGTGTACCATTGTTGACAATGCTGAAGTCGATGGTGCTGGTGTCGGTGGACCGGGGCTGTGGTGTGGGACGGGATGCTGCTTTATGTGCCTTATGAGTGGTGTCCTCAGGCCACTGTACAGGGAACAGCGTCGGTATCAGCACAGATCGATGTCATTTGGAATACCAATGCTGCGGTGTAAGCAAGGCGATGCAGAGTGTGGGGCCTACGGGTCATGGTGCAAGCAGTGGCTCAGTGATGGCGTGAGGGGGTGGCAGCGGTGAGACCAGGGATGCGGTGTTAAGTGGGGCATGACTCTTTGAGTTGTTATCAGGTATTGGCATCACTGATGCCATTGTGGTCATTTTAATTCTGTTGCAGCACAAAACACACAGTTCTCAGTGTTGTAAGCAGATGAATCTGAAGTCTTTGATATCCCTGAGACTTCCAATGGGAGGCAAGTTCTACTTTAAGCCCTTGGAGAAACATCATAGGCAGGACACACAGCAAAGTCCAGTCTTTGCTGTCTTTAAGGCAGAAGCAGCAACTGCAGGCCAACCCAGCAAAGCACACACAGCAAAGAGGCAATACCTCTCCCTCAGGTCGTCAGCTCTTCTCTTTGGCAGAGGTTCCTCTTGATCCAGAAGTACTCTAAAAGTCTATTTGGGGCCACTACTAGTACCCATTTCTGCCTTTGAAGCAGGCAAACTTCAAAGGAAAGTGTCTATTGTTCAAAAGATCCTTCTTTGCCCAGGCCTGGCTCCAGATACACTTCAAAGGATCGGAGATTGCACTGTGTGAGAAGAGGCACAGCCCTTTCAAGTACAGGTGTCAGCTCCTCCCTCCTCACTGTAGTCCAGGAAGACTCATCAGGATATGCAGGATGCACCTTACCTCCCGTTGTGTCACTGTCTAGAGGGAATTCACAAACAGCCCAACTATCAGTCTGACCCAGACATGGATTCCACATGCAGGCAGAGGCACAAAATGATTAAGCAAGAAAATGCCCTCTTTCTAAAAGTGGCATTTCCAAACAGACAATCTAAAAACCAACGTTACCAAAGGATGTATTTTTAAATTGTGAATTCAGAGACCCAAAACTCCAAATCTCTATCTGCTCTCAAAGAGAAACTACACTCAAAAGATATTTAAAGGCAGTCCCCATGTTAACCTATGGGGGAGATAGGCCTTGCAATAGTGAAAAACAAATTTGACAGTATTTCACTATCGGGACATGTAAAACACACCAGAGCATGTCCTACCCTTTAAATACACTGCACCCAGCCCATGGGGCTACCTAGGGCCTACCTTAGTAGTGACTTACATGTAGTAAATGGGAAGGCTTGGGACTGGCAAGTGGGAACACTTGCCAGGTTGAGTTGGCAATGCCCGGCTGCACACACAGACACTGCAGTGACAGGTCTGAGACATGTTTACAGGGCTACTCATGTGGATGGCACAATCAGTGCTGCAGGCCCACTAGTAGCATTTGATTTACAGGCCCTGGACACCTCTAATGCACTTTACTAGGGACTTACTAGTGAATCAAATATGCCAATCAGGGATAAAACAATCACCATTACAATTTAAATAGAAAGCATATGCATATTATCACTGGTTAGCAGTGGTAAGGTGCCTAGAGTCCTAATGCCAACACAAACTGGTCAGAACAAAATAGGAGGAAGGAGGCAAAACATTTGGGGATGACCCTGCAAAAAGGGCCAGTTCCAACAACAATACGGTATGGGCTGGTTACGACCTTGGCGGATGGGATACTCCGTCACTCCCCTGCCGTATTACAAGTTCCATTATATCCTATGGAACTTGTAAAACGGTGAATGGGATATCTGTCATGTTTGTGATGGAGTATCCCATCCACCAAGGTCATAATCAGGCCCTATATATTTAAAAAGTAAAACTGGATGGACAGAATGACATCAACCTAACATACAAACAAAAGCTTCACTTCTTACTACCAAACTCATATCTTCTTTTTCTTCAACCAAAGTTCTAAGAAAAATAATGAACAAAACAACCGGCATACGTACTATCTACGACTCTCTATATATAATCTTTAGATATTGTGCGGCCTATTGAGAGTAATATCTTTTAAATACATTGTTAAAACTGAAAAGTTCTTTTAACATGCTACAAGAAAGTTAGTCCATAAAAGTTTTACAATGCTCTATAATGAAACTGTAGAACTTCAAAAATATACTGAAATTACAATACCTCAAAGTTGGAACATCAACGTTTCTTGAACAATGGAAAGTAGTCCCCTTTTGTTTCTGCCACATAAATGATGCATTCATATTCCAAAAAATCCTATAGATTCAAATATGATATATATGGATTGTGAACACCTTCTACATCATTTGGGCTACCAGGAAAGATTTCTTCAGTAAAGAACTCTCAATTAGAAAAATATGGTGGTCATTCTGACCTGGCGGTCTTTGACCGCCAGGGCGGAGGACCGCGGGAGCACCGCCGACAGGCCGGCGGTGCTCCAATGGGGATTCCGACCGCGGCGGTAAAGCCGCGGTCGGACCGGCACCACTGGCGGGGTCCCGCCAGTGTACCGCGGCCCCACTGAATCCTCCGCGGCGGCGCAGCTTGCTGCACCGCCGCGGGGATTCCGACCCCCCCTACCGCCATCCAGATCCCGGCGGTCGGACCGCCGAGATCCGGATGGCGGTAGGGGGGGTCGCGGGGCCCCTGGGGGCCCCTGCAGTGCCCATGCCACTGGCATGGGCATTGCAGGGGCCCCCGTAAGAGGGCCCCTACATGTATTTCACTGTCTGCTGCGCAGACAGTGAAATACGCGACGGGTGCAACTGCACCCGTCGCACAGCTTCCACTCCGCCGGCTCGATTCCGAGCCGGCTTCATCGTGGAAGCCTCTTTCCCGCTGGGCTGGCTGGCGGTCTGAAGGCGACCGCCCGCCAGCCCAGCGGGAAAGTCAGAATTACCGCCGCGGTCTTTCGACCGCGGAACGGTAACCTGACGGCGGGACTTTGGCAGGCGGCCTCCGCCGCCCGCCAAGGTCAGAATGAGGGCCTATGTGTTACTTATTAGTGCTATTGTACCAGATATTGTTGCTCATGAATTGTAATCCAATTCTTTACACTACTATTGTAAGTAGAGACCAAAGCATCTAGTATAAGAAATGTAGTGAGTGCAATGCAAAGTATCACTTATTTGCAGATGTGTACTGTGCATATTTGTTTTTTTATGCAATCTATTGATTGTTTTTTCCCCACTGTTCAAAGATGAAGCTTTATCCAAACCATCATTATACAGTGAAGAAGTATAAAATCTGAGACCAGTGAAAACATAAAAATGTATACACTAAATCATTGCATTTATACTGAACAGAAATGATTCAATATTATTATGTTTTTAACTAAAAAGATTAAACTCTAACATTTGTTTCTGTTTTTCTTATTTCCTAAGAGTTGTTTGAGTTCACGATTGCAAAGAATGAGTAAAGACTTATTCAAGCACATTAACATTGCTTATACTATCTAGATAGTTTTTAAACAAAAATACTCATACTAAACCTTTGTTTAATTTTTTATACCTCTTTACTGTAAAAAAATATTTGAATTAATGCAATGATGTTTGAGAGAAGTAACTTTAAAGGAACCGTACAAATAATGTCATATAAACAGTAATAGAATAATTAAACCAATCATGTACCATGCATGCGTTCACTCAGTCACTCACCTATGTACTCTGTCTATGTTATATACAATACACAAGAAATAACTGAGAAAATGTTAAAAATCCTCCTAGAGAGTATTACTCATGCATGCCAACTCATTTTTACCTTACTTACTCAATTAGTAGACATGCATTCACTCACCCAACTACAGAAGCAATCAATCACTAATTCAGTCACCTATACCCCACATCTACACTCACTCATTCACTCATGCAGATGCTCATGCACTCAATTAGTTTTGTAGCACTCATACCCACATCCATTAGCACGTACACCATCCATACATCCATACATTCATACATACAGCTCTGCTGCACCGACTAAGCTACCCACACAGCACTCATACACTTAGGCTCTCATTACGGGTTTGGCAGTCCAAGGACCATCACGGTGGAGGTAGCGATCGCACCGCCTCAGGCCCAGCAGAGTAGACCACCATATTATGACCATGGCAGTGTTCCGACCCGAACACAGCCAAGTCACCATCAGTAGCGCCAGTGCGGACGCGCCACCGCGGGCGGGAAGTAGGCATCTCCAGGTCGGCGGGGAACATGTTTCCGCTGACCATATTACGAGTTCACACACCGTCAGGATATCCACCACGGTTTCCTCACCACAAAAAGCCTGGTGGAAACGAACAACATCAAAGGAGACACTCACCTTCAGGAACACAGGAACGTCTGCAGCCGCCAAGAAACCAGAGCTGGAAGTCTTCCCAATGCTCCTGCTGGCCTTATAACTGTAGAACCAGTGACAAAGACACTAACCGTAAGTATACCCGCCTAGCACACACTCGCGGGAAGGCCATTAGTACACACACACACACACACCACACGCACTCGGCCCTTAGAAAGACATTACCCTTGTTAGGTCGTATCATGCCTTATAATCTACTTTTAAAAGTCCCATACATTTACTGTTCAATTTCCTTAGTAGCATTCTTCCTTAGAACTTTGGTTCAAAAACAGAAGGTAAGAATTTGGTAATTTATTATTTATAATGGGCCCCTGTGTACTCTTCAGGGTTAGCGCCAACATTTTGATGCTATTGCCCCCTGCCCTGCGCTGTGCTGCGCTGTATTTGAAATTTAGCACACACATGGTGGTCATAGGGGGGAACTAAGGGGTGCAAGAAACGTGGTACTACACTGGGTGAAGCGCCATACTTTTTAAATCAGCCCCTAAAGATTTAATTATTGATGAGGTGAGCATGGTCTCAATCTTAATGCTTCTTTTGTGCATTTGAGAATGCAGCAGATACTAAAGACTTACTGTGATGTGCTCTTTGGAAGAAAGCATGTGATTGATTTTTGGTGATTTACTACACTTACCCCTGTGAAAAGTCCAACCTATATTTAAGAATCTATTGCACGAGTCCTTGTGGAAACATTGAAAATGTAAATATGTGGTTACATCTTCAATAAAAGGAACTGATTACAAATATGCGTCAAGCATCCGATAAGCAAAATGGAAGTATTTTGAAGAATATTAGAGTTGGAATACTGTGAAAAGAAGGAAAACGTTATCTGGAAAAAGGACTTATAAATATATTTTTTCCTTAAAAAAAAATGCAGCAGTGCTAATGTTTGAATTTTTCAAGAAAAAATTCAATCCTCTGCTGTAAGCCGACCATTCAAGATTGCACAAATTTTAATGAACAATTACTACAACTGCAGAAGGAGCAAATATTAGAGTTGATATCAATTGATAAAATGGAACACCAAGGAATAACAATACTATTGAATGATAAACTACAATCAAAACTAGATTCTTTGGAAAAATCTGTTTCCAAAACTGCGGGTTAGAAAAGTGTTTGCATATTTGTAAGAACTGTAGAGTAATTTTGCGGCGTAGTTTAAATGATGAAGAAGAATTAGTTAATGGAGCTACTGGAAAAATAATAGATTTTATTCTGAATCCAAACAGAAATGAAGTTCAGTCTCTAGAAATTTAATTTGCTGATCTTGAAGATATAAAATAGATAGCAGGATCTACTGAGCATTTCTTACTTGTAAAATATGTGTATGTACATAGAAAGCAATTTCCAATATCTCTAGCATATGGTGTTACAATACATAAGTCTCAACGTTTAAGTCGAGATGCAGTATTTATTAATATTGGTAGCACTGTATTTAAGGAAGGTATGTCTTATGTAGCATTAACACGCATAAGAAGTTTGTCTGGTTTGTATCTAAGAGACTTTGATGACAGTAAAGTAAATGTTGATTCCAGTTGTGTATTGGAGTACAAACATTTTGAGAACCCTGTATGCTCCCCATCTAGAGCAGTATCCAGTTTACAAAAAGCCTACTATCTTACCAAAATAAAACATTTAAAAAGATCTGACTGATGTTCCAGGGAAAAAGAAGAAAAAAGAAAAGAAAGAAGTATCAGAGAAAAACAAGAGTAAAAGTGATGGTGAAAGTGTAGGTTATCAGTTATCAAATGTATCTGGAGCCAACACCTACGCTAATGTAGTTGTTAATGCACTGTTCTCCTTACCTACTTTGGTCCATTAACTTAAAGAGAGAAGGGAAAAACAATATGCCCTAAACTGTTGACTTTGTAAGAACGGTTTTTGAAGTAATAGAACAAAAACATACTCTGCAGTGGGTATTAGAGATATTGCAGATGTGTACTCTGGATATGTACACTTTAAACAAAATACTTAAGAAGATGCACAAGAACTTTTGATGGTCCTACTAGTTAGTTTAGAAGAACATACAGTACCTACTGATGAACTGTTTAGACTAAGTTACTCATGAAAGCATGATTATGAAAATTGTTCCTTTTCTTCAACAACAGAAATAGATTCAGAATGATTTATCTTCCATAACTCTACCAGATTCAATTTTGAAAAGTTGTTTAAAGATGCTTCACATAATAATACAGACATGAAGTGCAACTCAGACCTCATTATGAGTTTGAGCATAAGAAAAACTTAGAAGTTTATCATCTTGATGCTACAATGATGCAAAGCAGATGGAACTAAATTGGAAACTCAAGTCACAAATGTTAAAGCCAGACAACTCTCAATTTCAGGTAAAACATATATATGCACAGCTTTTACTTTCCATGAGAGAGTAAGCGTTATATCTGGATATTACACCATTTAAAGAAAGAATACAACTGGATGGATAGAGTGTAATGATAATAAGCTTACAGTTAAGCAGAGATTACAGGCATTAAAAATGATGAAAAAAATGGCACAAGACTTACATTGATTGTTTTCATGAAGGAATCCGTAGTTTATTTTTTCTTTGACTTCCATATATATTTCTTTCTGCTCATTATTGAGTTGGTCTATTAAATCTTCCATCAGAACATTTTCTTCTCTTACTTCTTGCATTGCTGTCTCCACTTCGTTCATTGCTATGACAGCTTCATTTTCTATTACTTTCTGTCCATGAATATCTTGACTGAGAGGTGCTGAACTTTGGCTGCTTTGTGAACTTTTCTTTGCAATCTCAGTAGCAATTGTTTCTTACTGTTCAATTTCATCATTTAACATTTTCATATAGCTTGAAATTATTGCACACTGAAGAGTGTCTTTCGCAGCATTGAAAGAGTCAAACTGTCCAAGTAACTCTGTTTCAGATTGCCAAGGTTTGAATAGCTGAAGAAGTGGCAAGTAAAAAAATTCTCTCTTTTCAGCAGTTTAGCAAGTATGTTTTCTACGGGTAATTAAGTTACCCTTTCCATGCCAAAGAAAAAAAAACATCACAACCAGCTACACCATATTTGCCTTCATCAATGTTTTCTGAAACATTACTTCTATACCTACAGTGTTGTAGAATTTCATAAAGAAACATATTTTCAAGGTGTTAACTTATTTTTTGGATAGTATGTGTCTAACATATTTGTTTTTACAATATCTGTCTTGTCTCCACGCCAGTATTTTCCTTGGCATGTACTCCGAGATTTGAGACTTATCATGGTCTCACACAACTTCCACTTTTCATTCTTGTGACTTACATGAAAGAGTTACTCAAAACCATATTTCTGAAGCATTTTTAATCTTCTTTCTACATTCATTCGGTACTTTCCAGACCGTGCCTTTGCTCTAAGCCTTGATAAAGTCACTTGTGACGAAACACGTGTTGGCTTGCTTATGCAAAGATGTTCATCCAACTGAGTACGATGACTGTGGTTAAGGAACGTTGATCACTCGATGGACCTATGCTGATGCCTTCTAATAAAGGAACATTTTGCAACTATTTTCAACTGAAGGACTGATTTATATATGGACTTTCTGAGTGCAGCAGTGTCTGTTATTAACTTTATGAAGTGTTTTTTCTGAACACTAAAATACGCTCTAGGGTAGTGGAATGTACTCTACCGCTTTGCACCTACAGTTTTCTATCTAAAATGCCATATTCACATTGTCACCACATTTGGGAAGTACATCTTACTTGCCACCACTACCCGGTTTGCTTTGTGTATATATTTGTTTTTAAAATATCTGTACTCTCTGGATCAAATGGTGCTAAGTACTGGATTTCTGTATAAGATTTAAAAACTCTGTTTCATGTGTTCACAACAACTAGGCTAACCCAAACAATTCCTCCAGACTTTGAGAACAAGCTAGCTAAACTCAGCTTATCACAACACTCATATGAACCTATCTTTCTGTGTGACATCATTTTCAAGCTGAAACTGTACAATTTCTTTGATAGAAACTTTTCTGCAGAAATGCCCTCCCATGTTTCCTTCAATTCAATTTTTTCTGACTTAGGGGGTCATTATGATCCCTGAGAGTTCAGCCCGCCATATAAAGAACACATGGAGGGCCGCCATAGGCAGCCCTCCTCCACCGCCAGGCTGCCTCCGACAGGCAGCCTGATGGTGGAAGGAATCATTATCCGACAGGGCAGCGCTGCTGCCCCGTCGGATAATGATCCCTACAGCCACCAACCTTTCCCTGAAGGGTTCCCCCGCCAGAAAAAGGCTGGCGGAAGGTGTGCTCCGGGACCCCCCTGGGGGCCCCTGCACTGCCCATGCACTTGGCATGGGCAGTGCAGGGGCCCCTGTGCAGTGCCCCATCGCACGTCACTGCCCGATTTACGGGCAGTGATCTGCGCGACAGGTGCAGCTGCACCCGCCGCACAGAGGCATTGACATGGAGCCGCCGGCAATGTCCCGGCCAGGCATCCTGCTGGGCCGGCGGGCGGAAACAATGCTTCCAGCCGCCGGCCCAGCAGAATGTTATTTATGCGGCCGGCGAAGTCCCAGGGGGGCCTGCACAGCATCCCCCACAACATGTCACACCAGAAGCACCCACGGTCCACAGACAATGAGTTGCGGGTCATGGTGGACGAAATCGTCAGAGTAGAGGTACAACTGATGGGAGTCTAGGTCCAGCAAACCTCATTGTCAAGGAAAACTGAGTTATGGCAGAGGATCTTCGACTGGGTCAATTCAGTCGGCACCTACCTATACACAAGGGAGGATATCAGGAAGAGGTGGAACGACCTCAGGAGGAAGGTCTGTTCCATGGTGTCTAGGTACAAGATTGCCCTCAGCAAGACTGGCGGTGGGCCTTGAATTAACATCCTGGGAGGAGAAGGTCTTGGAAATCATGCATCCGGAGAGCCTCACTGGTATCAATGGAGGTCTCAACACTGGTAAGTCAACAATACCCCCCTGGCCCCACCCACTCCTACCCAGCATGCTTACCCACCACTTGCCTACCCACTCCTTCAAACTCTACTGCAAGCCCACAATCACCCCACGGCCGTCCCCTGCATGCCACTACTACCCCGCTCCCACCATCCTCACACACTCCCCCCTAATGCACAGATAACAATCACAATGTGAAGAACCACAACTCCCACAATGCATCACACCCCACACAGCCAAATTTCACTGTACCACTTCACAGTGGAACACCTGCCTGGACACCCATGTCCCAGCCACACCTAGTGGTTGCTCCAACTGCCTCCCAACACGTGGCAATGATAGCAATGCCAACCACCATCCATAACCCACCATGGCACACCGAAACCATGGCACAATCTCCATACCCAAATCAATAACTGCAGTGCCACCATCGGGAAGCAAATCAAGCCACTGCATGCACCACAACATGAAAATGGCAACTACACTTCCACATACAAATTCTTCCTCTTTCCATCCACTGGTAACCCTGACACTGCCACCAAGCAGCGGATGGCACGGCCAGACAACCCTCCCCGGGATGAAGCCCAAGTGGATGTCTTGATGGGGACATGTTGCCTGGGCCATCTGGGATGACTGGTCAGTCCACTCCCAGCAGCCCCACCATAACTGCACCAGACTCTTCCTCCCATGTGGCTACAACAGCTCAGCAAGCCCCTTCTCCCCAAACCTGTACCCTCTCAATTAGAAGTGTGCCCCACAGTACAGGGGCAAGAGCAAGGGCACACACCCTAGACAATGAAGGGCCTAGTGCTACTGTGAGTGGGCACACTGTGCCAGGGGCACAGGAGGCTAGAGGCAGTGGGAGGTGGTCAGTGGTCCAAGGGTAAGGACAACCACAACAACTGACTGACCAGGAGGTCCTCACCCACATCCTGGGTGCATACTACCAAACCCAGGACACCATGGCTCAGATCCTTGCCACTGTGAAGGAGACCCAGAGGCTGCAGAGTGAATACCATCAGGAGGCCATGCAGCAGTGCAGCAGTGGCAGCCCCTCAATGCCACCATGGCCTCCAGGGCGGGGGTGCTGAAGGCGGCAGCTACTGGAATGAGGCATGAGGCACTGCCACAGGACCCGCAGGACACCAGCACACTACCCCTATAGCCAATGAGCCCACATACAAGCGAGGATGTCCCTCCTGACATCCTGCCGGTACTGGTGCCAAGACCACCTCCAGGAAGTGACTGTCTCCTGACCATTCTCCCTTGTGTGTCACTGAGACACCCTGTTGACTGTCCAGTGTCATCTCTCCGTTCTCCCATGGCCACAATACTGGAACTCGACTACCCACAGCTGGCCCAAGTACTCTGATGATCCCACCTGCCATGACCCCACTCATCACTCCTTGCACTTCTACATCTCAAATAAACAGCATTGAGCATAGTTACAGCCTATGGGGGTCATTCCAACTCTGGTGGGCGGTGGTAGCCGCCCGCCAGGCGGGAACCGCCATTTGGCCGCCATGCGGCCAAAATAGCGCTGCCCCCATTCCAACATTCCTGCTGAGCCAGCGGGAATGAGGCCGCAACACAGAAGCCAGCTCCGAATGGAGCCGGCGGTGTTGCGGCCGTGCGACGGGTGCTGTTGCACCCGTCGTGCTTTTCACTGTCTGCTAGGCATACAGTGAAAAGCTGGCTGGGGCCCTGTTAGGGGACCCCTGCACTGCCCATGCCACTGGCATGGGCAGTGCAGGGCCCCCCAGGGGCCCCAGGACACCCCTTACCGCCAGCCTCTTCCTGGCGGTGAAAACCGCCAGAAACAGGCTGGCGGTAAGGGGGTCAGAATCCCCAGGGCTTGCAGCGCTGCCCTGGTGGATTCACCCAGCCGGGGCAAAAACGGCGGAAAATCACCGGCCCCGGCGGGGCAACCGCGGCTTTACCGCCACGGTCAGAATGGCATTTGAAGCGCCGCCAGCCTGTTGGCGGTGCTTCCGTCATTCTGCGCCCTGGCGGTCCAAGACCGCCAGGGTCAGAATGACCCCCTATGTCTTTATGGTTATGAGTACGAGAGATACCGCCATCACATGTGCAACTGTTAACCCAATGTCCTACAAATGTATGTGTGAGTGACAGAGGGGGAGCAATATGTAGCAAGGACAACAGTGAAGTAGGCAGTGGCTGGGGAGATGGGCCAAGGGAGGCAACAGGTGAGGCAGGGACCAGAGTGCACCACAACAATGTCCAGAAAGTAGAACAAGACAGGGACATCAATTACTATAGGCGTCACATATGCCAAATCAACACACGTGCACTGTAAGTAGTAGAAGCCAAGGCTGAGATGGCAATTCTAGTCCAAAAACTTATGACAAACCCACATTCCCAAGACATACCACCCATATGGTCCCTCCCTCATAGCAAACAGAACCACACATTAGGCAGTGCAAACTGCCATGAACTGTGATGTTGCACCACCTCCCAATGTTGAATCCAAGGACAGGATGCAATACAGTAGAAACCACATATTGCACTTGATCTGGCATTTCAGGGAACAGTGGTCCTACGCATAGATGTCACAAGTGCAGCACCACAACAACAGGATGAGAATAATACAGACCTGTGCATAGTAAGTACCCAACTCATTGCCACATGTACTCCCCAACTCACCCAGAGTCAGAGCTCCAATGTCTCCTGTTATTACAGACAGCAGGTGATAGCATGGCACAAGGTAGATGGTGGAACAGGACACATACCATACATATGACACATATATGTATCTCAGAGGAAGTATTGTCGTATCAGCTCTGCACTGGAGTCAGCTGCATCCTCATCATCTTCCTCCTCATCACTCTCCATATCCCCTTCATCAGCCACTGGTATAGCTGCCACCTCCTTTCCATCCAGCAATAGGATGTGACGTCTTAGGGCCAGATTGTGTAGCATGCAGCAAGCAACAATGATCTGGCAGACTTTCTGTGCTTTATAGAGTAGGGCACCTCTAGAGATGTGCACACACCGGAATCTGGCCTTCAGCAGGCCAAGGGTCCACTCAAAGACTGTCTTGTCCTCCCGTGGGCCTCATTGTAACTGTATTTCGCAACTGTAGTCGGATGCCTCACGGGTGTCAGTAGCCAGGGAAGGTTGGGATAGCCAGAGTCACCTGTGTGCACAGAGGTAAAACCCATGTCAAGACCAGTTGGGTGTAGTGCAGGTTGTGAAGAGTGTTGAGAGCAGAGGAGCACACATATGAAAGAATACATACCAATAAGCCAGGCCCGGTCCCTCTGTAGTGGTGCCATCATGTGTGGGACAGTGCTGTTCTGCAGAATGTAGGAGTCATGCACAGACCAAGGGAACCTGGCCATCACTTGTGTGATATATTGGTCAGCCAAACACACCACCTGCACATTGGTGGAATATACGTTTTTACGGTTCTCATACACTTGTTCACTCCTTCTGGATGGCACCAGGGCAATGTGGGTAACATCTATGGCCCCTATCAAATGAGGGACATGTGCCAGATCATAGAAGGCAGCTTTGACAGTGGCTTAACCAGCACAATGTGGGAACCTGATGTAGCTGTGCATGTGTTGTAGCAGGGCACATAGGACGTCCCTCAGGACATTGCTGAACATGGGTTGTGACATCACTGCTGCCAAACCCACTGTCACCTGGAAGGACCCTGAGGCAAGGAAGTGGAGGACTGACAACATCTGTACTGTGGGAGGGATGGCATTGGGATGATGAATGGCAGGCAATAGGACCGGCTCCAACTGGATCACCAGCTCCATGATGGTCTGACGGTTCAGACGATAGGTCTGTATGACATGTCGCTCTTCCACGGTGGCAAGATCGACTACAGGCCTGTACACCAGAGCATTCCTCATCGTCAACTTTCCAGCGTACCTGCAAATCGGAGGGTGAAGAAATCATGATGTGCAGCATTGACTGTATGGACCTAGTTAAGCTGTACACAGTTCAATATATGTCACCCATGACGTACCTTAAGTGCACCCTCAATACACATTGCACATGTAAAATGGCAGCCACCTGTCCTGCATGCACTGGACAGATGGAAGTGAGCTCATCCTGCCGGCGCAACACGTTATGGCAGTAGGTGGTCTAAACAGCTGTGCAACTCCTCATTGGTTAACATGGTTGCCAATGGGAGACAGAAGCCAATGGTGATTGCCGCTGGCGCTGAGGGTGATGTCCGTGGCGGCAGTGACCGTCTTTTCATGTGCTCGTGCATGCTTACTTGACTCCTGACAGTCGTGCAAAGAAGACCTCCACTGTGTGTGCTGCTGTGTTCTGACTCTGGTAGCCAAGATGCCACATCCTGCAGGAGATAGGTCCCCAGCCTTCACATGCGCACACAACACAACTATCAACACCCCCACATGCAGCACATCCACCCTACCTGCAGACACCACCCCAACATTCACTCACACATCCCCCTGCCATCTCCCTGCATCTCCTTCCTCCCTCCTCCTCCCAGTACACCTAAACACCCACATTCACCCACCCAACAGCCACCCAGCACACACATGGCATCCACCCACGTACCTGCACCCAAGGCACCTCCACGTACACACCTCACAACTAACCCTCTCTCTCTCCACTCCTAAACGTCCTTCCCATGACCTACCTTGTGCCCCTCAGAAACTTTCCTGACTAAGTTTTCCCTGTTCCTCACCACTGTCCTAGTCTCTGTTCCTCCAAGCGCCCTGCAATGCTTCCAAGACCCCTGCCTTCCACCTCCCAGCTATTCCCTGGTCATTGCCAGGCCCCTCCCCCACCTAAGACTTCCACCCCCACTAAGTCCACAGTTGCACCTCCCAAACCCCAGCCCAAGCCCACTCCCTCCACTTCCAAGGCCAAGCCCACTCCTTCCACTTCCAAGGCCAAGCTCCCCCGGCTAAACCAGCACAATCCAGTGGCAAGCTGAAAGAACCGCCCCACTAAGTCCATCCAAAAGGGCCCTCCCTCCAAGCCCAAACCATCCCCCAAAACCTCCCACCCCTCACCCCTGAGGTGACTGCATGCCCCATTGATACCCCTGCACTGTGGAGGCCAGCACCTTGCAGTCAGGAGTCAAGTTGGGGCGTGCTACTGTACCCCATGTGCATGGGGCACTGTAGAGCATTGGGACTGGTTATTGTTTGGAATTTTTACTTTTCTAATATATCTGCACCAACTATTGTGGTGGCTTTTGTTCAACGTGTATGTGTGGTGAATGTGCGGTTTTGTGTGTGTGTGTTGTGTGTGTGTGTGTGCTAATGTCCTTCCCTCCAGTGTGTGCTAGGCTGGTATACTTACGATTGGTGTCTTGGTTGGCGTCGCTGGTCCTGGAGGTCAATAACCAGCAGGAGCATTGGAAAGACCTGTAATTCGCGTGCCATGGTGCCTGCAGACGTGCTTGTGTTCCTGAAGGTGAGTGTTCACTTTTATGTTAATTTCTGACATGAATTTTGTGGAAGTGAGACAGCCCCGAAAATCTTGCCAGTGTGCAACCACATAATATGGTCGAGGGAAACTGCCTGACTGCTGGCCTGGAGATGCCTTGCGCCGGTGCGGCAGTCCGTCCACACTAGCGGTTTAGACGGAAACCTGGCTGTGCTCTGCAGTTGCCTTCCCCCTACTCATAATGTGGCGGTCTTTACCACTTGGCCCTCGACAGTGCAACCTCCACGGCGGTGGTTCACAGACCACCATACTCGTAATGAGGGCCTAAGTGCTACAAACCAAGTAGGAGGACCTGGATTACGTAGCACACATTTAACTTCTCCATGACGACAGTTCCAGTACTCTTTAGTGCAACTTTGACAGGCAATCAAATTAATTAAGTTGTGCTATAGATTTTCATCTTTTCTTTGTTTCTTATCCGCAAAATATATTGCAGAAAGGTTTTGGAGATGAATTCCTGTCTTAAGAATATGGTTAACAGCACATGAGAGTCCAGACAAATCACTCTCAAATAACAGATGAAATATGTAAGGAATGCTTTGTCGAAACCTAGGATCCACTGAATATAGTCTTTTTGACCTGTACTTAGCTGCTGGTATTTGTACAGGTCATTTATCACAATGGTCACCTACTCCTGTAGGAAATAGATGTGGAGAGCCTCTAAACCTTTTTCCCAGATACTCAAAGGAGCTCCTCTAGCTTGTTTCATTTGAAACAAATCAACAGAGTCCCCTAGCGCATCTTTGGAATGTAGTGGATGAATACTGTAGTGTTTATATATTTCTTCTGACTTCTGTTTGTCCACTTTTTGAATTTGTCGACTAGATTGTACTACTCCATCTTCAACAGAGGTTAAATATCAGGTAATATCAATGCTAGTATAAAAAACGTTATTTTATTTCAAATAAATTGTAGCTTTTTTAACTTTATTGGCATTTACTAATTCTTGCCAGATTGTTTTACTTTTTGTGGGAACTCCATTTACTAGAATAATCAGTGGTTCATTTACGTCTTTTTCAACACCCACTGTATTATTTTTTATTTTTTAATCTAGAGTTAAATCTACTACTTTTGCCTTTAGAGCTTTTTGTAGTCCTTTTGGTGGTAGTTTCCCTGTTTTTGGCTCTGTTCGAACATTTGCTTGAAATGGATGTACAGTTTGTATTAAAACTGATTCATGCACATTTAAATCATTAAGTTGATCTAGCATAGGTACCAACTCTAATTTGTAATGAACTGATGTAGCTGGCATTTTATTCTCTTGTAATTTATCATAACAATATTCACATATTATTTGCTTTGTGTCTAAATCAAAGAGTTCTTCTAGAAATAGATATGCACCAAATTCCTGCAACTTTTCATTATCGTCTTCTTCAGTTTTAGAAAATATTTCCACATAAGGAGTTTGGTTTTTGTAGTGAGTACATTAACAAGAGACACAACTCTGGTTTCTCAGAACACACTGAATTGAACTTGTCTAATTAATTTCAGCATTTTTCAATATTCATTTCTAGGTCTATTTCCTCTACACCTTAAATCAGTACTGGTCACCTTCCCTATTCTCTTCTTCAGGGCCAAAGAAACTGAACTGAATGTCTTCAGAAACTTTCTCAATGTTTGCTATACTACCATTTAACAGCGCTCTATTCAAGTCTCCTAAACATAAAGCTGGAGTATTCACATAATATAGGGCCTGATTCTAACTTTGGAGGACGGTGTTAAACCGTCCCAAAAGTGGCGGATATACCACCTACCGTATTACGAGTCCATTATATCCTATGGAACTCGTAATACGGTAGGTGGTATATCCGCCACTTTTGGGACGGTTTAACACCGTCCTCCAAAGTTAGAATCAGGCCCATAGTCTCTTTACCAAATTTTGCATTCTTGAATGATGCACAGCTGGTATTCTAAAGTGATGAAAATTACTTTGACCCACTTTCTTTGAAAGACATGCCAATGAATGCCCTTGTAAGTTAGTATGTTTCTTAACTCTGCAAGGATCCTGTTCTTGAAGCATTTACATTTTTTTGTTTAAGACTTCTCCATGAAAACTCTCCTAAGAATTTTTTCAATTTATTAATTGACTCCTGACTGATACTACAAATATCACTACACCTCCACTTGTACACAGGAGACTGTTTATGTCTTCCTTGTAGTTCTTCAGCTATCATTTCTTCTATATTCCTAGCAACTATCTCTTCTTTTTTTACTGGATTGCCATCTTTCAATTCATAACAACGACCAGTTATGTCAACTGCATGTACTAATGCATTCTCCTGAAAGTAACTCTCTTCATTAAAAAACGGTTCTGTACTAGATGTGTGTATCCATTCACCTTTTAAAATGCTGCAAAAATTACTTTTGTTGATAGTTCACTTTCTTAAACTTCTCTTCCTCATGGAAATTACTGTTTTATATACTGTCTTCATTCTATTCAATATTAAAATAAAACGTTTCCCCTTCATAACAAATGCTTTGTCAATTATATTCTTAATATGATGCTTTTGTTTTATAGCACCACTTTGCCTCTTATACTTCTTCATCTTCTTCCACGAATTTTGAAATACTCTGTTTTTAAACATTTTTACTCTTAACTCCTTAAATTGTTGCTGTCTGAAAGTCTGTGGCTTCTTGTTGGATATCCTAATTCTTATAAGAGCCATTCATTGTAGTTCATCACTACATTCCAAATTTGCACTTTTAATTAACGTATTCCTACTATTTTGCACTGTATAGCATGTTTACTTTAAAAAATCCTTAGTACTTTCACTATGTTCTCTTTTTTCCTCTGAACATTTCCCACCTTATTTTGTTTTTTACTGTCAGTTTTGAGCAGGTAGTACAGTTGTTTCTTGTTTTCCTTGTTTCTCTTTTGTTGGGCATTCTCTATCTTCCTACTTAAGTAGAAATCAATAACTGGAAACCAAATAAAGAATGCATTTACACATATGGAAAAACATTAACAACATAATTTTCTAATACAAAGTTTACTTCATGCTAAGTTTACAAACATACACTACATTACTGTTTCCCTTTCTCTGTGAGACTCTGGAGGTCATTCTAACCCTGGCGGTAAAAACCGCCAGGGCGAATGACCGCGGTAGCACCGCCAACAGGCTGGCGGTGCACCGCTGGGCATTCTGACCGTGGCGGTTCAGCTGCGGCCAGAAACGGAAAGTCGGCGGTGTACCGCTGACTTTCCGCTGCCCGTGAGAATCCTCCATGGCGGCGGAGCGCGCTCCGCCGCCATGGGGATTCTGACACCCCCTACCGCCATCCTGTTCCTGGCGGGTCTCCCGCCAGGAACAGGATGGCGGTAGGGGGTGCCGCGGGGCCCCTGGGGGCCCCTGCAGTGCCCATGCCAATGGCATGGGCACTGCAGGGGCCCCCGTAAGAGGGCCCCAAAAAGAATTTCAGTGTCTGCCTAGCAGACACTGAAATTTGCGACGGGTGCTACTGCACCCGTCGCACTCCAGCAACTCCGCCGGCTCCATTCGGAGCCGGCTTCATCGTTGCTGGGTCTTTCCCGCTGTGCTGGCGGGCGGCCTTTTGGCGGTCGCCCGCCAGCACAGCGGGAAAGCCAGAATGGCCGCCGCGGTCTTGTGACCGCGGTGCGGTCATTTGGCGGGAACCGCATGGCGGGCGGCGACCGCCGCCCGCCGCGGTTAGAATCAGGCCCTCTATCTTAGATTGCGTTTTACTGCATCAGTGAACACAAGACTTTCTCCTACATGTACCAGTCAATGTAACACTGTGTGTCTATATGTGTCACAATATTCATAAATTTAAGCCAGTATATGTATCACTGCCTTCTTCAAAGCTTTTCTATATGGATTAATGTCCTCCCACATGTGCCACTCTATGCATATGTGTCTCACTTACTCTCTTACTGCATGTATAAATCTCTCTCAAGAAGTTTGACAGTATTCAGGTCTGGGTGCATCAGTACATACATCACCATATGGCTGGGTATATCAGCCTCTGCATAGCTGTACAACTGGGTGTGTCAGTCTATCCATTAGTGTGCAGCTACCCGTCTCAGTGTATGCATCAATATGCCCCTCAGTATGTTAGTGTATGTATTAGTGTGTACCTGCATATATACCTCTATATATCACTGTGCACCTAAGTGTCTCAGCATATTTATATACTTGCCTGAGTGTATTAGTGTATGCATTGGTGTGTGCCTGTGTGTGGTAGTATATACATAGTGTGCTACTGGGTGTGTGAGTGCCCCTCTACCCATCTCTCTGTGTCTGGGTGTCTCAGTGCATACATCAGTGTACATCTGAATGTTTCTGTGAATACATCACTGTCCACCTGCCTGTGTCAGTGCACGTACCAATCTGTGCTTGGATCTGCCAGTACATTCATCCCTGGGTGTCTCCTTCTGTAACAGAGTGTGTCTGGATATCTTAGTGTATACATCAGTGTGTGCCTGTCTCTGTCAGTGTATGGATAAGTGTGTATCTGTGTGTCCCACTACATGAATTACTGCGTAAGTGTCTCATTGTATATCTCAGTGCTTCCCTGGATGTGTCATTGTATGGATCTCTGTCACCTAGGTATTATAGTGTATGCATTACAGTGCACCTGGGTGTCTCGGCCAATGCATCAGTGTCCACCTGGTTGTGTCAGTGCATGCAACAGTGCATGCCAGGGTGTGTCACTCTACTCATTAGTACGTGCCTGGGTATGTCAGTCTATACATCACAGAGTGCATAGGTGTGTCAGTGTACAGATCGGTTTGTGCCTAGGTGTGCCAGTGTATGCATAAGTGTGTCCCAGATTTTGTTATTGAATCTATCAATGTGATTCTTGGTGTATGGCTCGGTATGTTAGTGTCTGCATTGGTGAATACACAAGTGACTTTATCATTGTTTCACTAGATACAAGACTGACTGTATCTTTTCCTTATTAGCTATATAAGTACCATATATTTTTGTAGAGCTCATATATATACCTGGGCATAGGCATCTACAACCTTTCATCTCAGTTAGTAAAACTCAGAACAACATATTTAATCTTTTAATAAAAAAACACTCTCTTCTATAGTCTACATGCATCTCACTTAAAGGGTGGCTGTTCTCACAACACACAGTATAAACTTATTTAAACACATTTTCGAATACCAATTGACCTTAAAAAGATAACTGTGCACCTATGGTCACAACTAGTACACTAAACCATATTTAAAACACAATTTATATGAATAAGAATCTATATTATCAATATAGAAAACTGCATCTTGCATTCAGTATATTACATCATAAATGCATTTCATATAGCAGCCTATATACTTAAACTCTCTATGTGCACATCAATATAAAAGTGGTTGTTTATGTCTCTAATTGAGTATGTCTCCCTTTATATTTGTATTATTTTAAATTTGCTTAACAGTATACATTAGAGATTATACATATACCTTAACATAGCAAATGAAGGTTTAACACAATAAAAATTAACAACATGTTTTTCTCTTCTATAGACACAGCAATCTCCTCTTCAGCCTGCATATAATATATCTGACTCATTAACCTTCTACTGCAAAAAACAGTTCAAGCTTCTCTCACCCAATCTTTTTCTTAGCTTTTCAAGTAACATGGAGCAGTGCTGGTCCCACAGTCTATTGACATACAGCAGTCTATTGGCACATATGTCCTCTGCAAGACATAGTGGATTGTTCACTTAACATTTTCTTCTGTTTTAGGTTACTATGTGCTGGCTGACATTATGAATACTTGGAAGGAAGAAATGTAGCGCATGACGGACCTGCAATTGTTTACCCTATGAGCTAATCAATGCAACACTTGATGTATCTAGTCATTCAGTATTTGACATTGTATCATATGTATAACATATTTAGCAAATGGAGTAAATTTGAACATTTCTTCAATACAATGGGGAACCAGGAGGGCCATGCAAAAAAAGGAAGGCTGGTTTACCCTGATATTTGTTGACAGTATCAGATGTAAAATGATAGCAGAAAAATACAATATTAGTACATTGCTTGATTTGGAAGTGCAAGGCGTTTTAGGCATTTGCCAGTTGTCCAGAATGTGATGATTTAGATGCATTCAAACAGCTTAGCTAAACCTTTTTTTAATAATTCCCAAAGTTTTAAAAAAGTTTTCTGCATTTGTGTCACTCTACTTTACAACTTCGCATGCTCCTTATAAGAGTTATTCTGATGCATAATTTTTAAGTGACTTTTATAATTTTACCTCATTGATCTTTACATTTGAATTAATTATCGTGCCATAACGTTGTGTATGATTTCTATTTTAAGGCCCTCATTACGCCTCATATAGGCCCTCATTACGACTTTGGCGGTCTTTTGAAAAGACCGCCGAAGCCGCGGCCGCCAACATACTGCCAGTAATGGCGGTATGTTTGGCACCCTATTATGACATTTCCATTGGGCCAGCAGATGGAAACAGCATTTCCGCCCACTGGCCCAGCAGAAAAGTCACCACAACATTGAAGCCGGCTCGTTATCGAGCAGGCGGCAATGTTGAGGTGCGACGGGTGCAGAAGCACCGGTCGCTCATTCCACTGCCCGTAATTCGGGCAGTGGAATGCAAGATGGGGCAGTGCATGGAGGACCCTGCAGTGCCCATGCCAAGAGCATGGGGACTGCAGGGGTGAGTCTCCCATACCGCCAGCCTTTCCATGGCGGTGTTTACCGCCATGACAGGCTGGCGGATGGGGACTCGTAATCCCCAGGGCAGGATTACAACCGACGGGACTGCCAGGCTGCAGGCTGGCAGCAGCCTGGCGGTATCAGCAGTATTACTGTTGGGGGTCCGCCATGGTCATAATGTGGCAGTAAGTACCACTAGCCTGTTGGCGGTACTACCACCACATTATTGCCATCCACCGGGGTCATAATGACCCCCTATAGTGTTTCCACACTTTTACAAGTGTACCTTGATTCTTTTTTCACCACACAAGTTTGTAGTCCAAATGAGTGATTTCCAGACCCTTTAAAGATCGCAAAAATAGAATTAACTTCGTGGTTCCTGTACAATCCGAAAAATTACTCTACCATACCTTTCAGTGCTCTCATTTATGGAACAATATTCACATAATTTTAATTATTTCTGTTTCGTGCATAACCGTTTTTAAGTTTAAGCACTATCAACGTTATAAAAAATGCAACATATTTTTCAAAGTTCATAATAGCATTTGACATGCTCCTTTTCCTCCAGTTGCTTTAAGCTACAGTTCTTCATTTCAATTATCAGTACGTGCATTTTGCATACAATGTGAGAGTTACTTGCCAGAATTAAACAATGCATGCCTGCGTAGCATCCCAGTGACTATGTTTATACTCTTGTGTGTATTTGTGTGGGTATGTGTGTGTATTTAAGTGTGTATCCTCCACAGAGGAGGGTATTCTGTTAAGGTATTTGTCAGTTTTAGGTCTGGACTAGCTTGCAGTTGTCTGTAAAACCTATTGTACTAATTCTTAAAATATGCAAATAGTGGCCTTTGCTCCGCAATATTACTTTCTCACCTCATTCTGTTGACTGTTTGATGCAAAATTCATCCATCTATGGAGTGTTTGCACTGCAATACATAAGTGGCTATTTTACATTTCCAAAGTACACTGAATCACCACACATTATATTATTTATCTCATACATGCACTGCATTCTAAAAATATTAATTTGTGTTGCGTTTTTTCATTCCAGCTGGCTTTTGTTAAAATGTTTTAGTCAGGAATCATGCGGGAGTCGTACATTCATGTACGACTTCAGAATTGGCAGCCTTTTGGCTCAGTAGCCCAGGTCAGTGCATTATGGTCTTTAAGGGGCAGCAAATATTTTGAGTGCAATTCAAATGAATGTAGCACAGCCCGTCTGAAAGCAGTTAAATATCTCAACTCTACAGAAAAAAAGTGTCTGTACCTGTAACAGCCTTCCTTCAAGGGATCATCTCTTGGAGCACTGCCACCCTTTTTGCCCCTAGTAAACCCTAATGGAAAATCAAAAACAAATAATGACAAGTGCAGTTCATGGCTTATATAGCCTTTTCTTTGCGTCTAGTCTCACTTTGGACTATGGACCACTTAGGTATGAGGCATGGAGTTCAACTTTCACAGCTTCGTTATAGCCAATCGTTTGGTTTGATAGTCCTCCCCGGTGTATTATTGCTCCAGTAATACAGCACCATATAAATTGAGTGCAAGGTCTGATACGTATATCTATTTTGGAACTTCGTAAAGGACTGTAGGACAGATGGTCTGAAAGCAACCTCTCTTGTCTTGCACTAACTGTATCCTTATTTTATCTGACAAATGGGAACAACTTCAGCCAGACCCAATAGATCCTTCACACAGTGGCTACTCCTTTGATAACTGTGTACTGTAGTGATCTCCTATGACTTTTAGTTGCAGAATGGCATGATATTTTGAAAATAAGTTATTTTTAAGTGAAAGCACGGTCTGGACAATGATTTATTGATTGTTATTACACGGTTTATTGGGTTCTGAGTTTCTAAATCAAAGCCCCACTCTGGGCAAGCCTTGGATGGCTCAACTTCACCCCTAAGCGTCAAAGGCTAAACGGTGTAATTGGTGCACAGCTTTGGGTTCAGTTGTAAGGTAAACCCCAGACCAGTGGTGAAAGGCTTTCGTTGTTCCAGTCTGAGTCCAGGAATCCATATTTGCCCTGGGACTCCTGAAAAAATTGCCACAATCATTAATAAGGTTAGTGGTCAAAAGGTAGACCGACCTCGTCTTGGGAATCTGGAAAGGAGGAATAGCGATAATGAACTATATATCCTATGTGGAAACATCTGTTTTACTGTCCTGATAAGGCAGTGAGGGTTTGACTTATACTGAGGAGTTTGAATTAAACTTTGCAATCCGACGTATGAAGAAGGACATATGCACGTCTCATTTTCAGAATAGGTACAAGATAAATTTATGTATAATGTATCTAAATGTAAATCATTTACATTGACAATATATTTAGGAGAATCTGGCTCTGAGGGACCTATAGCACTGTGTACATCAGAAGCATTCCGTAAGTGATTTCTTGAGATCCTGTGATGTTCAATCCATACACTGAAATAAAAGAACTAAGCTTTATGTTTGATGTATGGAGAATGGAGGAGAAATAATAGTTTTCTCTTACCTAAAAATGCCTACAACAGTATTATTATTTGTGACTAGTGTGATTTTTATCATCGCGGAAGTCTGATTACGTGTTTTCTACCATTTGCTATACATCTCCCCACTGTAATGGTGCAAACTTTAAATAATGTTAGCACTGACCACAGATGTCAAATAGTTTCAACCGGTCATTGCTTGTCAGTCAAAAGAGGTTTGCATGCTGGAATTTGTCTGCCATACATACACATTTCCATTAAAACTACAGGGCCCAGAATGCAACATGTTGTTGGGTAAAGGTCAGGACTGGTTCAAGATGTCACACGTGGTACAGAACAACGTGACAAGGCTGAGCACATGACCTCTTCCTCCTGATTCTAGAAGTAGGTAAGACCCTTACAAGCCGTAGGCAGTCGGAAGTGTAGAGTGTTATTGACATGCACGTGCTTTATCGGCATGTACGCTACATACTATGCTCTTTGTGATGCCGACCGTGGGAAACTTCGTCTCTTGTTCATGACTGAGGCTCTGAGCCACTTTAATTCAGGTTCAAGATGTAGAAGACATTTCAATGATGCTGAAAATACCATGTTTATTTTTCGCTTGATGCACACGGCTTCCCCTAAATGGAAAATCCCATGCTGGCTGCATGATGTTGACTGCTGCCTTTTGAGTACATTAACTGAAGCTCTCTCTGGTGCTTGTTTAAGCCCTCAGCTCAGGCCATTTATCAGACCTAATGTACCACAGAAGACTGCAAGTCACAGTGGAGCGTTTCCAAGGCAGGGCATTTGTTCCGGGTTCAGGAACCCGTTACGTTCAGATGTATTACAACTTTACACCCGGGATTTCCTACCGTGATCTAAGCTCTTTACATCCATTGAAAACTCGAAGGGCAGATTTTAGCTTTCCACTTCATCTTGAAACTCATGTTTATCCTACTGACGAATTACAATCTCAATAAACCGCAGGGTGCCTACAGACATTTTACTATTCCCTTAATGTCTTTAATGATATGCTAATTTATTTGCACTTTTGGTCTTAAAAAAAAAAAAAAAAGATATTTGCAGCTGGAATCCTTTGTGCCAACACTTAAGCATTTTTCGTGATAGGCAATCTCTCCCATCAATCAGCCTGGATTAATATTGTTCCCATCCCAGGTGGCTAAATCATGCCCCGCCTCTTTGAAGTACACACATTTCAGTCCAAAGGGTTGAAACCATGACCTCAGAGTTTTTTACATTTCTTTGGGCAGTCTCTTGCAACATATTTCTCTGCTTTGAGAATCAACCTATATTTCTATATGATACATCAAATTTCATCACTATGGGCTTCCTCAAGCCTTAATATATCCTTCTTGGTAACTATCTCTTTTAAATTCCAAATTGCTTTGAGATATTTTGTTGGCAGATCATCATCCCCTACACGGAGATAGTTGTTCCTATAACCTCATGTCAGAACCCCTTTCAGAGGGCCAAGGGGCATGCAACCCAACCATGATTGAGGCCCTTTAAGTGTGATGTCCTGGGGTTTGACCCACAACGGATCCTGAGCAACTGGGCCAAGAACAACCTCTGCTCTTGACTCTCAGTGATGGCTATAGTCGAGAAGTCCACAGCCTACTCGGGGGGTGTGGGGTGAGAGGGGGCATGGATGCAGTTTAGTGAACAAGATTCATAACTCAAAAAGCACACAGTAATTACAATAAATTAATGTGCAGTGAGATACTTATTTTTATATTAAAAGAAGTATTTTATTTCTAACTCTACACAGAGTAGAACTAGTGAACTCATAAGCAATAACGCAGTCCACTTGAGGTTGTGGCTCTGGTGTTTCTATGGCATATCCCTGTCCCACCCACCCTTTGTAATGTATTCAGGGTTCTTCCCCATTCATTTGTGGCTGCAGCCAGTGAATGCTTACTAGTAGGCTTGACTCAAGAGTCCACTCTGACCCTTAGGAAGTAGTCAAAAGTGTCTGTGGTGCAGCAGCACCTATAAACACGTCCCACAGGGCCTTTAGGTCAGTATCAAATCTTACTCCCTCTAGCAGTGAGGAAGAGTTCAGTGTCTCAGTGACTGCCCCAACAAGTGCATTTGCATTGCTCCAGTCCTGCTTGGTTGAGTCAGGCTGCAAGCGAGAGGCATTGTAGCAAGCAGCAGATGCAGACTCTCTGAGAGGGGCAGCTCAGCAGTGATCAGGGGTGCTCTGGTGCTTCCTCATCCAAGGTAAGTTTAGTGCACCCCCCCAAGTGAGAGAGGGTTGACCCTAGTGTTCCCAATCGTGTACCAATGAGATCGATGCACTGACAGCATCCTCCTCCGTCCATGCCACAGTTCAAGGGTAGGTACCTAAGTACTGGATCTCAACCCACTGGTCGCTCTTCAATTCACAGGCAGTGGCCTGAATTCCAAAAGTGAATTAGTACCGGCAGCCACTCCTGGCATACGGGGTTTGCCGCGGAACCTCACACAAGGCACCAACCCTTCCTGCACGGCAGTCCACACCATGCAAATATCATGATGCAAAAATATCGTTGACAAGAATATTGTTTTTTGAGTTGACTATTATCACTGTAAATAATCAGTTTCAACATCTTTTTCTCTATTAAAGTGGTTAGAAATATCCTTTCTTTTAATTATTTTAATGTGTTTCAGTTCATATATTTATTTTATGTGCTACTATTGTTTAAATAAATGTTATTTTTACAACTAATTCTTCAATAGTAGTAAAAAGCATTCACATTAGGCAGATGCAGCAATATTTAAGTGCAATAATGAGGGTATACAGTCAGTAAAGATTAATCAAGAGAAGATTCCAAACAGTGTTGAGGACAAAAGCTCCACAAAAGTACAGTGTAATCGAAGTCTCTATCCAAAACATCATCTTTAGGTAGCACAGTCTCATTAGTGGGTGTAGTGTCGGTATTCATCATCCGGTAGGAGGTCTCTGCTGCTAGTCTACCAAATTGCCCAACAGGGACTTTAACTTCATAACCTGAGAACTAAGGAGCTAATCTACCGTTTATATAGGGGAGGTGGTATAGCTCTACTGGACCTTGGTCGCCCAGGCCTTGGTGGTGTGAGGAGAGATGTTGGTGACATTACTGTGTATCCACACATGGGGAAAGGGAGTGGTACCGGGGAGTTTGTCAACTTGTCTGTGAGAATCTATGCGGAATGTAACATACATGTACATTACACAGAGAGTGCAAGTGACATTGAGCTTTAACAAGATAATCCTTGGAGGTAGGGGGATGTGTTATGTCTCATGGAGCCGGACGTCTGACTTAGCTGCTAGTTTTTCTAGACATGTGTCCCATGCTTCCTGGTGTGTTACATTCTTCTGGTGTGTTAACTGAATGCGCTAGGCTGTGACCTCTGCAGTTGCCCGTTTGAGAAGGTCTTGTAGCTAGAGTCACTTTGAGGGAACTTCCAAGTCATGGCGATATGCCTTTTTTTGAAGAAAATATGCAAAGTCAATGAATTTTGAAGCATATTTGTTGTTCCACGTGGGTATTGTGATGATTCCCAGGAGCCACCCCAGGGGACTGACTGGTAGTGCTTGGCTGGTAATGTCTATTCATGTTAGTGACACCTCTTCCCAGAATCGCCCAATGGTTGGATATGTCTATATCATGTGATGGAAATCTGCCTCCAGGTATGGGCATCAGGGCATATGAGGGTCACTTTCAGTTACATTCGATGAATATGCGTTGGGGTAAGGTATGTCTGATGTAAATAAGTAAATTGGGTGTATTTCAGGTGGGGATTCCTGGACATTTAGGCCCTCATTCTGACCCTGACGGTTTGTAACCGCCAGAGTAGAGGGCAGAGGAAGCACCGCCAACAGGCTGGCGGTGCTTCCGGGGCAATTCTGACCGCGGCGGTAAAGCCGCGGTCAGAAAAGGGGAACCAGCGGTTTCCCGCCGGTTTCCCCCTGCCCCAGGGAATCCTCCATGGCGGCGCTGCATGCAGCGCCGCCATGGGGATTCCGACCCCCTTCCCGCCAGCCTGTTCCTGGCGGTTTACACCGCCAGGAAGAGGCTGGCAGGAACGGGTGTCGTGGGGCCCCTGGGGGCCCCTGCAGTGCCCATGTGTAGGAAGTTGGCTCTGTATGTGCTATTTCAAAGTAAGGAATAGCATGCACAGAGTCCAAGGGTTCCCCTTAGAGGTAAAATAGTGGTAAAAATAGATAATACTAATGCTCTATTTTGTGGTAGTGTGGTCGAGCAGTAGGCTTATCCAAGGAGTAGTGTTAAGCATTTGTTGTACATACACATAGACAATAAATGAGGTACACACACTCAGAGACAAATCCAGCCAATAGGTTTTGTTATAGAAAAATATCTTTTCTTAGTTTATTTTAAGAACCACAGGTTCAAATTTAACATGTAATATCTTGTTTGAAAGGTATTGCAGGTAAGTACATTAGGAACTTTGAATCATTTCAATTGCATGTATACTTTTCAAGTTATTCACAAATAGCTACTTTAAAAGTGGACACAGTGCAATTTTCACAGTTCCTGGGGGAGGTAAGTTTTTGTTAGTTTTGCCAGGTAAGTAAGACACTTACAGGGTTCAGTTCTTGGTCCAAGGTAGCCCACCGTTGGGGGTTCAGAGCAACCCCAAAGTCACCACACCAGAAGCTCAGGGCCGGTCAGGTGCAGAGTTCAAAGTGGTGCCCAAAACGCATAGGCTAGAATGGAGAGAAGGGGGTGCCCCGGTTCCGGTCTGCTTGCAGGTAAGTACCCGCGTCCTCGGAGGGCAGACCAGGGGGGTTTTGTAGGGCACTGGGGGGGACACAAGTCCACACAGAAATTTCACCCTCAGCAGCGCGGGGGCGGCCGGGTGCAGTGTAGAAACAAGCGTCGGGTTTGCAATGTTAGTCTATGAGAGATCAACGGATCTCTTCAGCGCTGCAGGCAGGCAAGGGGGGGCTTCCTCGGGGAAACCTCCACTTGGGCAAGGGAGAGGGACTCCTGGGGGTCACTTCTCCAGTGAAAGTCCGGTCCTTCAGGTCCTGGGGGCTGCGGGTGCAGGGTCTTTTCCAGGCGTCGGGACTTAGGTTTCAGAGAGTCGCGGTCAGGGGAAGCCTCGGGATTCCCTCTGCAGGCGGCGCTGTGGAGGCTCAGGGGGGACAGGTTTTGGTACTCATAGTCGGAGAGTAGTCCGGGGGTCCTCCCTGAGGTGTTGGTTCTCCACCAGCCGAGTCGGGGTCGCCGGGTGCAGTGTTGCAAGTCTCACGCTTCTTGCGGGGAGTTGCAGGGGTCTTTAAAGCTGCTCCTTGAAACAAAGTTGCAGTCTTTTTGGAGCAGGTCCGCTGTCCTCGGGAGTTTCTGGTCGTCGTCGAAGCAGGGCAGTCCTCAGAGGATTCAGAGGTCGCTGGTCCCTTTGGAAGGCGTCGCTGGAGCAGAGTTCTTTGGAAGGCAGGAGACAGGCCGGTGAGTTTCTGGAGCCAAAGCAGTTGTTGTCTTCTGGTCTTCCTCTGCAGGGGTTTTCAGCTGGGCAGTCCTTCTTCTTGTTGTCGCAGGAATCTAATTTTCTAGGGTTCAGGGTAGCCCTTAAATACTAAATTTAAGGGCGTGTTTAGGTCTGGGGGGTTAGTAGCCAATGGCTACTAGCCCTGAGGGTGGGTACACCCTCTTTGTGCCTCCTCCCAAGGGGAGGGGGTCACAATCCTAACCCTATTGGGGGAATCCTCCATCTGCAAGATGGAGGATTTCTAAAAGTTAGAGTCACCTCAGCTCAGGACACCTTAGGGGCTGTCCTGACTGGTCAGTGACTCCTCCTTGTTATTCTCATTATTTTCTCCGGCCTTGCCGCCAAAAGTGGGGGCCGGGGCCGGAGGGGGCGGGCAACTCCACTAGCTGGAGTGTCCTGCGGTGCTGTGACAAAGGGGTGAGCCTTTGAGGCTCACCGCCAGGTGTTACAGCTCCTGCCTGGGGGAGGTGTTAGCATCTCCACCCAGTGCAGGCTTTGTTACTGGCCTCAGAGTGACAAAGGCACTCTCCCCATGGGGCCAGCAACATGTCTCTAGTGTGGCAGGCTGCTGGAACTAGTCAGCCTACACAGACAGTCGGTTAAGTTTCAGGGGGCACCTCTAAGGTGCCCTCTGGGGTGTATTTTGCAATAAAATGTACACTGGCATCAGTGTGCATTTATTGTGCTGAGAAGTTTGATACCAAACTTCCCAGTTTTCAGTGTAGCCATTATGGTGCTGTGGAGTTCGTGTTTGACAAACTCCCAGACCATATACTCTTATGGCTACCCTGCACTTACAATGTCTAAGGTTTTATTTAGACACTGTAGGGGTACCATGCTCATGCACTGGTACCCTCACCTATGGTATAGTGCACCATGCCTTAGGGCTGTAAGGCCTGCTAGAGGGGTGTCTTACCTATACTGCATAGGCAGTGAGAGGCTGGCATGGCACCCTGAGGGGAGTGCCATGTCGACTTACTCGTTTTGTCCTCACTAGCACACACAGGCTGGCAAGCAGTGTGTCTGTGCTGAGTGAGAGGTCTCCAGGGTGGCATAAGACATGCTGCAGCCCTTAGAGACCTTCCTTGGCATCAGGGCCCTTGGTACTAGAAGTACCAGTTACAAGGGACTTATCTGGATGCCAGGGTCTGCCAATTGTGGATACAAAAGTACAGGTTAGGGAAAGAACACTGGTGCTGGGGCCTGGTTAGCAGGCCTCAGCACACTTTCAGTTGTAAACATAGCATCAGCAAAGGCAAAAAGTCAGGGGGCAACCATGCCAAGGAGGCATTTCCTTACACAACCCCCCCCCCAAACGAAAGAGGATGAGACTAACCTTTCTCAAGAGAGTCTTCATTTTCTAAGTGGAAGAACCTGGAAAGGCCATCTGCATTGGCATGGGCAGTCCCAGGTATGTGTTCCACTATAAAGTCCATTCCCTGTAGGGAGATGGACCACCTCAACAGTTTAGGATTTTCACCTTTCATTTGCATCAGCCATTTGAGAGGTCTGTGGTCAGTTTGAACTAGGAAGTGAGTCCCAAAGAGGTATGGTCTCAGCTTCTTCAGGGACCAAACCACAGCAAAGGCCTCCCTCTCAATGGCACTCCAACGCTGCTCCCTGGGGAGTAACCTCCTGCTAATGAAAGCAACAGGCTGGTCAAGGCCATCATCATTTGTTTGGGACAAAACTGCCCCTATCCCATGTTCAGAGGCATCTGTCTGCACAATGAACTGCTTAGAATAATCTGGAGCTTTTAGAACTGGTGCTGAGCACATTGCCTGTTTCAGGGTGTCAAAGGCCTGTTGGCATTCCACAGTCCAGTTCACTTTCTTCGGCATTTTCTTGGAGGTGAGTTCAGTGAGGGCTGTCACAATGGATCCATATCCCTTCACAAACCTCCTGTAATACCCAGTCAAGCCAAGGAATGCCCTGACTTGAGTCTGGGTTTTTGGAGCTACCCAGTCCAGAATAGTCTGGATCTTGGGTTGGAGTGGCTGAACTTGGCCTCCACCTACAAGGTGGCCCAAGTAAACCACAGTTCCCTGCCCTATCTGGCATTTGGATGCCTTGATAGAGAGGCCTGCAGACTGCAGAGCCTTCAAAACCTTCTTCAGGTGGACCAGGTGATCCTGCCAGGTGGAGCTAAAGACAGCAATATCATCAAGATAAGCTGTGCTAAAGGACTCCAAGCCAGCAAGTACTTGATTCACCAACCTTTGGAAGGTGGCAGGGGCATTCTTTAAACCAAAGGGCATAACAGTAAACTGATAATGCCCATCAGGTGTGGAGAATGCTGTTTTCTCTTTTGCTCCAGGTGCCATTTTTATTTGCCAGTACCCTGCTGTCAAGTCAAAGGTACTTAAGAATTTGGCAGCACCTAATTTATCTATGAGCTCATCAGCTCTGGGAATTGGATGAGCATCTGTCTTGGTGACAGAATTGAGCCCTCTGTAGTCCACACAAAACCTCATCTCTTTCTTTCCATCTTTGGTGTGAGGTTTGGGGACTAAGACCACTGGGCTAGCCCAGGGGCTGTCAGAGCGCTCAATTACTCCCAATTCTAGCATCTTGTGGACTTCCACCTTAATGCTTTCCTTAACATGGTCAGACTGTCTAAAGATTTTGTTTTTGACAGGCATGCTGTCTCCTGTGTCCACATCATGGGTACACAGGTGTGTCTGACCAGGGGTTAAGGAGAAGAGTTCAGGAAACTGTTGTAGGACTCTCCTACAATCAGCTTGGTGTTGGCCAGAGAGGGTGTCTGAGTAGATCACTCCATCTACTGAGCCATCTTTTGGGTCTGATGACAGAAGATCAGGGAGAGGTTCACTCTCTGCCTCCTGATCCTCATCTGTTACCATCAACAGATTCACATCAGCCCTGTCATGGAAGAGCTTAAGGCGGTTCACATGGATCACCCTCTTGGGGCTCCTGCTTGTGCCCAGGTCCACCAGGTAGGTGACCTGACTCTTCCTTTCTAGCACTGGGTAAGGGCCACTCCATTTGTCCTGGAGTGCCCTGGGAGCCACAGGCTCCAGAACCCAGACTTTCTGCCCTGGTTGGAACTCAACCAGTGCAGCCTTTTGGTCATACCAAAACTTCTGGAGCTGTTGGCTGGCCTCAAGGTTTTTGGTTGCCTTTTCCATGTACTCTGCCATTCTAGAGCGAAGGCCAAGTACATAGTCCACTATGTCTTGTTTAGGCTCATGAAGAGGTCTCTCCCAGCCTTCTTTAACAAGAGCAAGTGGTCCCCTTACAGGGTGACCAAACAGAAGTTCAAAGGGTGAGAATCCTACTCCCTTCTGTGGCACCTCTCTGTAAGCAAAAAGCAGACATGGCAAGAGGACATCCCATCTCCTTTTGAGTTTTTCTGGGAGCCCCATGATCATGCCTTTTAATGTCTTGTTGAATCTCTCAACTAAGCCATTAGTTTGTGGATGGTATGGTGTAGTGAATTTGTAAGTCACTCCACACTCATTCCACATGTGTTTTAGGTATGCTGACATGAAGTTGGTACCTCTGTCAGACACCACCTCCTTAGGGAAACCCACTCTGGTAAAGATACCAATGAGGGCCTTGGCTACTGCAGGGGCAGTAGTCGACCTAAGGGGAATAGCTTCAGGATACCTAGTAGCATGATCCACTACTACTAGGATGTACATATTTCCTGAGGCTGTGGGAGGTTCCAGTGGACCAACTATGTCCACACCCACTCTTTCAAAGAGGACCCCCACCACTGGAAGTGGAATGAGGGGGGCCTTTGGGTGCCCACCTGTCTTACCACTGGATTGACAGGTGGGGCAGGAGAGGCAAAACTCCTTAACCTTCTGGGACATATTGGGCCAGTAGAAGTGGTTGACTAACCTCTCCCACGTCTTGGTTTGTCCCAAATGCCCAGCAAGGGGAATATCATGGGCTAAGGTCAGAATAAACTCTCTGAACGACTGAGGCACTACCACTCTCCTAGTGGTACCAGGTTTGGGGTCTCTGGCCTCAGTGTACAGGAGTCCATCTTCCCAATAGACCCTATGTGTTCCATTTTTCTTGCCCTTGGACTCTTCAGCAGCTTGCTGCCTAAGGCCTTCAAGAGAGGGACAGGTTTCTTGTCCCTTACACAGCTCCTCCCTTGAGGGTCCCCCTGGGCCTAAGAGCTCAACCTGATAAGGTTCAAGCTCCAAAGGCTCAGTTCCCTCAGAGGGCAGAACTTCTTCCTGAGAAGAGAGGTTCTCTTTTTCTGACTGTGTTGCAGTTGGTTTCCCAACTGACTTTCCTTTTCTCTTGGTCGGCTGGGCCATTTTTCCAGACTCCAGCTCTACTTTTTCACCCTGTGCCTTGCGTTGTGCTCTCGTTTTTACACACACCAGTTCAGGGATACCCAGCATGGCTGCATGGGTTTTTAGTTCTACCTCAGCCCATGCTGAGGACTCCAGGTAATTTCCAAGCAGACAGTCTACTGGGATGTTTGAGGAGACCACCACCTGTTTCAGGCCATTGACCCCTCCCCATTCTAAAGTTACCATTGCCATGGGATGTGCTTTAGTTTGATTGTCAGCATTGGTGACTGTATAAGTTTTTCCAGTCAGGTATTGGCCAGGGGAAACCAGTTTCTCTGTCACCATGGTGACACTGGCACCTGTATCCCTCAGGCCCTCTACACTTGTCCCATTAATAAAGAGCTGCTGCCTGTATTTTTGCATGTTAGGAGGCCAGGCAGCTAGTGTGGCTAAATCCACCCCACCCTCAGAGACTAGAGTAGCTTCAGTGTGGACCCTGATTTGCTCTGGGCACACTGTTGATCCCACTTGGAGACTAGCCATTCCAGTGTTACCTGGATTGGAGTTTGGAGTGGAACTTTTCTTGGGACAGGCCTTGTCTCCAGTTTGGTGTCCAGACTGACTACAGTTTCGACACCAGGCCTTTTTGGGATCAAAGTTTTTACCCTTGTACCCAGGATTGTTTTGTGAAGAGGCTCTGGGCCCACCCTCCTGTGCAGGTTTTTGGGGGCCTGTAGAAGACTCTTGACTATTTTTATTTTTGTCTGTCTCACCACCTTTCCCCTGGGGAGGTTTTGTGACCCCTTTCTTTTGGTCACCCCCTGTGGAAGTTTTGGACACCCTAGTCTTGACCCAATGGTCCGCCTTCTTTCCCAATTCTTGGGGAGAAATTGGTCCTAGGTCTACCAGATGCTGATGCAGTTTATCATTGAAACAATTACTTAACAGGTGTTCTTTCACAAATAAATTGTACAGCCCATCATAATTACTTACACCACTGCCTTGAATCCAACCATCTAGTGTTTTTACTGAGTAGTCTACAAAGTCAACCCAGGTCTGGCTCGAGGATTTTTGAGCCCCCCTGAATCTAATCCTATACTCCTCAGTGGAGAATCCAAAGCCCTCAATCAGGGTACCCTTCATGAGGTCATAAGATTCTGCATCTTTTCCAGAGAGTGTGAGGAGTCTATCCCTACACTTTCCTGTGAACATTTCCCAAAGGAGAGCACCCCAGTGAGATCTGTTCACTTTTCTGGTTACACAAGCCCTCTCAAAAGCTGTGAACCATTTGGTGATGTCATCACCATCTTCATATTTAGTTACAATCCCTTTGGGGATTTTCAACATGTCAGGAGAATCTCTGACCCTATTTATGTTGCTGCCACCATTGATGGGTCCTAGGCCCATCTCTTGACTTTCCCTCTCTATGGCTAGGATCTGTCTTTCCAAAGCCAATCTTTTGGCCATCCTGGCTAACTGGATGTCCTCTTCACTGGAGTTATCCTCAGTGATTTCAGAGTTGTTGGTCCCTCCTGTGAGGGAACCAGCATCTCTGACTATTATTTGTGGAGTCAGGGCTTGAGTAGCCCTGCTCTCCCTAAGTAGGACTGGAGGGGGGGAATTTCCCTCCAAGTCACTATCTTCATCCTCTGAGTTGCCACCCTCAGAGGGGTTGGCCTTTTCAAACTCTGCCAAAAGCTCCTGGAGCTGTATTTTGGTAGGTTTAGGGCCCATTGTTATTTTCTTTAGTTTTCAGAGTGACCTTAGCTCTCTCATCTGTAGATGGAGGTAAGGTGTGGTGTCGAGTTCCACCACAGTCACATCTGTGCTAGACATTTTGCTTCTAAAAGTTGGAATACTTTTTAAGAATCTACAACTAGTTCTAGGTTCTAATTCAAACTTTTACAAACTTTTAAACTCTAAAAGAAATGCTAAACAGGATCTAACACAAGGCCCTAGCAGGTCTTTAAAGAATTTAGAAAACTTTTCAAATTGCAAAAAATCAATTTCTAATGACAATTTTGGAATTTGTCGTGTGATCAGGTATTGGCTGAGTAGTCCAGCAAATGCAAAGTCTTGTACCCCACCGCTGATCCACCAATGTAGGAAGTTGGCTCTGTATGTGCTATTTCAAAGTAAGGAATAGCATGCACAGAGTCCAAGGGTTCCCCTTAGAGGTAAAATAGTGGTAAAAATAGATAATACTAATGCTCTATTTTGTGGTAGTGTGGTCGAGCAGTAGGCTTATCCAAGGAGTAGTGTTAAGCATTTGTTGTACATACACATAGACAATAAATGAGGTACACACACTCAGAGACAAATCCAGCCAATAGGTTTTGTTATAGAAAAATATCTTTTCTTAGTTTATTTTAAGAACCACAGGTTCAAATTTAACATGTAATATCTTGTTTGAAAGGTATTGCAGGTAAGTACATTAGGAACTTTGAATCATTTCAATTGCATGTATACTTTTCAAGTTATTCACAAATAGCTACTTTAAAAGTGGACACACTGCAATTTTCACAGTTCCTGGGGGAGGTAAGTTTTTGTTAGTTTTGCCAGGTAAGTAAGACACTTACAGGGTTCAGTTCTTGGTCCAAGGTAGCCCACAGTTGGGGGTTCAGAGCAACCCCAAAGTCACCACACCAGCAGCTCAGGGCCGGTCAGGTGCAGAGTTCAAAGTGGTGCCCAAAACACATAGGCTAGAATGGAGAGAAGGGGGTGCCCCGGTTCCGGTCTGCTTGCAGGTAAGTACCCGCGTCCTCGGAGGGCAAACCAGGGGGGTTTTGTAGGGCACCGGGGGGGACACAAGTCCACACAGAAATTTCACCCTCAGCAGCGCGGGGGCGGCCGGGTGCAGTGTAGAAACAAGCGTCGGGTTTGCAATGTTAGTCTATGAGAGATCAACGGATCTCTTCAGCGCTGCAGGCAGGCAAGGGGGGGCTTCCTCGGGGAAACCTCCACTTGGGCAAGGGAGAGGGACTCCTGGGGGTCACTTCTCCAGTGAAAGTCCGGTCCTTCAGGTCCTGGGGGCTGCGGGTGCAGGGTCTTTTCCAGGCGTCGGGACTTAGGTTTCAGAGAGTCGCGGTCAGGGGAAGCCTCGGGATTCCCTCTGCAGGCGGTGCTGTGGGGGCTCAGGGGGGACAGGTTTTGGTACTCACAGTCGGAGAGTAGTCCGGGGGTCCTCCCTGAGGTGTTGGTTCTCCACCAGCCGAGTCGGGGTCGCCGGGTGCAGTGTTGCAAGTCTCACGCTTCTTGCGGGGAGTTGCAGGGGTCTTTAAAGCTGCTCCTTGAAACAAAGTTGCAGTCTTTTTGGAGCAGGTCCGCTGTCCTCGGGAGTTTCTGGTCGTCGTCGAAGCAGGGCAGTCCTCAGAGGATTCAGAGGTCGCTGGTCCCTTTGGAAGGCGTCGCTGGAGCAGAGTTCTTTGGAAGGCAGGAGACAGGCCGGTGAGTTTCTGGAGCCAAGGCAGTTGTTGTCTTCTGGTCTTCCTCTGCAGGGGTTTTCAGCTGGGCAGTCCTTCTTCTTGTTGTCGCAGGAATCTAATTTTCTAGGGTTCAGGGTAGCCCTTAAATACTAAATTTAAGGGCGTGTTTAGGTCTGGGGGGTTAGTAGCCAATGGCTACTAGCCCTGAGGGTGGGTACACCCTCTTTGTGCCTCCTCCCAAGGGGAGGGGGTCACAATCCTAACCCTATTGGGGGAATCCTCCATCTGCAAGATGGAGGATTTCTAAAAGTTAGAGTCACCTCAGCTCAGGACACCTTAGGGGCTGTCCTGACTGGTCAGTGACTCCTCCTTGTTATTCTCATTATTTTCTCCGGCCTTGCCGCCAAAATTGGGGGCCGGGGCCGGAGGGGGCGGGCAACTCCACTAGCTGGAGTGTCCTGCGGTGCTGTGACAAAGGGGTGAGCCTTTGAGGCTCACCGCCAGGTGTTACAGCTCCTGCCTGGGGGAGGTGTTAGCATCTCCACCCAGTGCAGGCTTTGTTACTGGCCTCAGAGTGACAAAGGCACTCTCCCCATGGGGCCAGCAACATGTCTCTAGTGTGGCAGGCTGCTGGAACTAGTCAGCCTACACAGACAGTCGGTTAAGTTTCAGGGGGCACCTCTAAGGTGCCCTCTGGGGTGTATTTTGCAATAAAATGTACACTGGCATCAGTGTGCATTTATTGTGCTGAGAAGTTTGATACCAAACTTCCCAGTTTTCAGTGTAGCCATTATGGTGCTGTGGAGTTCGTGTTTGACAAACTCCCAGACCATATACTCTTATGGCTACCCTGCACTTACAATGTCTAAGGTTTTATTTAGACACTGTAGGGGTACCATGCTCATGCACTGGTACCCTCACCTATGGTATAGTGCACCCTGCCTTAGGGCTGTAAGGCCTGCTAGAGGGGTGTCTTACCTATACTGCATAGGCAGTGAGAGGCTGGCATGGCACCCTGAGGGGAGTGCCATGTCGACTTACTCGTTTTGTCCTCACTAGCACACACAGGCTGGCAAGCAGTGTGTCTGTGCTGAGTGAGAGGTCTCCAGGGTGGCATAAGACATGCTGCAGCCCTTAGAGACCTTCCTTGGCATCAGGGCCCTTGGTACTAGAAGTACCAGTTACAAGGGACTTATCTGGATGCCAGGGTCTGCCAATTGTGGATACAAAAGTACAGGTTAGGGAAAGAACACTGGTGCTGGGGCCTGGTTAGCAGGCCTCAGCACACTTTCAATTGTAAACATAGCATCAGCAAAGGCAAAAAGTCAGGGGGCAACCATGCCAAGGAGGCATTTCCTTACACCATGCCACTGGCATGGGCCCTGCAGGGGCCCCCTAACAGGGCCCCATTAAGATTTTCAGTGTCTGCTTGGCAGACACTCAAAATCGCGATGGGTGCAACTGCACCCGTCGCACCCCAGCAAATCCGCCGGCTCCATTCGGTGCCGGCTTCATCTTTGCAGGGGCTTTCCCGCTGGGCCGGCGGACGATCTTTTGAAGATCGCCCGCCGGCCCAGCGGGAAAGTTGGAATGCTCCCCGCGGTCATTTGACCGCGGGGCGGTGTTTGGGCGGTTTCCGCCCGGCGGGCGGCACCCGCCGCCTGCCGGGGTCGGAGTGACCCCCTTAGTGTACTTGCTCAAGGGTAGTACCCCACTTTCTATCTGTGAGGTTTAGACCTATTGAGGCAGCCCATTTGTCCTTGAGAGTTGGGAAGTTTGTAATTCAGGTGTCTAATAGTGCTCTGTTTAATGATGTAACCATTTGCCTATTATGGCCATGAGTGACCAGGATTTGCAAGGGAGGGAAGGGGTCATACTCTTTCGTTCTGGGCCCCACAGTGTGCCAAACACAGCTGTCAGTGCCTTATAGGACAGTAACCCATCCTCTTCCAGGCCATACTGTTCAATAAGTTCCTGAAAAGACATTAAGGTTGTATGTATATAAAAGTCATTGAGTGTTGTGAGGCTGGCCTCTCTCCATACTCTGGTGTTGTGTTGCTTAGCCAGCATTTGTACACCCAACAGTCCCCCATTGGCAGGTTCGGTGAGTAAGGAGGTAGGCGCTGTTTAAGTTGGACATAGTGTGCCAGCTCTGCTTAGCTATCTTAATCGAGTGACTGGAGTATAGAGTGACCCGCTGGGGGTCCATGAGTCAGTCCAGTATAGAGCAGTCCCCTAACTCCCTCTGTACGAACAACTGCTCTAGGCTGGAGGTGTCTGAGACCCAACACATCATCCAGTGCAGCTGTGCGATTGCATAATACAGCTCAAAGTTTGGGGTTCCCAGGCCACCACATTCAGGGACAGCATAGAGTTTACCTAGCATCACCCTCTTGGGACTGGACACCCAAATCAAGTCGGAGAGAATGGAGTCAAAGTTGCGGAAGAAAAACTTGGCCAGACAAACTGCGAGATCCAAAAAATGATACAGGAATCTGCTATTGCCACCCTGCCCATTGGTGAAAGCAGTAAAGAATTCCAAAACGCCAATGAGTTGCGGAAGCTGGCAACCACAGCACCCAAGTTTCCCTGTATCAGGTCATTATCAATGTGGTAAATGTCTTCACCCATATGTTTTAAGGTGCCAGTGCACACTTCCACAGCCAGGTGAGGCAGTGCCTCCCACTCTGACTGCATAAGGTAGTGAATGGGGACAAGCAGGAATTTACTCAGGAAGTCTCTATTTGTATCTCTGAGGTACACCAACACTCGTCAGCATACAGTGATACAGCGTCCCAAGTTTGACCACTCGTGATACCTGATTGTGAGCCCTGTAGGAAAAATAAGAGCCCACAAGTGGCTCCAGAGCCAGCATGAAAATGATCGGGGAAAGCGGACAACCCTGTCTGGTTCTCCTTAGATCTTAAAAGTAACTGAGATCTCTCTTCCCGTTTGGAACTGAGACACTGGCGTGGTGTAGAGTAGGGCTATCCAGGGCGTTATCTCTGGGGCAAGCCCCATTCAGATCAACACTTCCATCAAGTAGGGTCAGCCTAGGGTGTCAAATGCCTTCTCAGTGTCAAGAAAGAGGTCTGTGTGTGGTGGTGTCTTCTGTGGATTCCCTTCATAAGTTGAAAGAGAAATAAAAATTTCAAGAACATATTTGTCCCTGGGATGAAGTCATTCTGATTATGGTGAACCAGAAAGGGGAGGTATGACAGAAGACTATTTGCAATGACTTTCAAAAGGATCTTATTGTCCTTAATCAGAAGGGACATGAGTCTGTATGAGCACACCTCCAATAAGTTCCTTCCCAGTTTGGGCAGGACTACAAACATTTCCTCTCGCATAGAGAGCGGAAGTGTTCCTCATCGCTTGCCTGTTGGTACACCCTGAGAAGTTTTGGAATGAGAGTAGCTCTTTAAGTGGAGTAGAACTCCATTGGGAGCCCGTCCATCCCAGGAGCTTTGTTGTGTGCTATCTGGTGAGTGCTAGGCAGACTATTTGTTATAAGACTGCATACTCAAAATTTCCCCAGCTGGGGATCTAAGAGCATTTATGTGGAGCCTGGGAACTGCAGTCTTCAGGAGTTATGCCAATACTCACCCATCCCTATCCCCATCACTAGGTTGCATGGCTAAATCCTCAGTATCACTTAGTTTTTCAAGTCTGGCCTTTACCTCCCTGTGTTCCCTCCTAAGCATAGTGACCTCCTCTTCCTTCCCCACTTCTGTCCTCAACCATACCTCCGGTGCTTATATGGCAAACTTGAGATCAATGAGTTGCCTCTGTAATGTGTGTCTTGCGCCATAAGGGGTTTCTATACACAGAGCCCACATGATGACATTAAAGGCCCTGTGCCTGACGCCATACCGTTGTTCTCCTCCAAATAATTAGTAACATGTGTCCCTATGGTGTTGTAAAATACTCTGTATTTGAGCACAGCTTGTACAGTTTCAGGTAGGTATCACTGTTCACTCTCTGCCCCATTGTACCATCAATTTAAAGGGGTTGTGGTCAGACAGTGTGTGACCCAGGTACTTGGAGGACAGGACCCAAGATGACATGAGGGAATTACATAAAAGTAAATCTCTCCTAGTATGTATTTGGAGTATGAGGAAGACAAATTAGTATTCTCTTGTGGTGGGGTGCATGTACCACCAAATGCAAAGTAGTTATTGATGTGTGAGCCAGACCCTAAAGGCACAGGCCATTACAATCACCATTGTATCCAGCAGAATTGTGCCCTATGTGTGCAATTGTCACTATCAACCTATAACAAGAAATTACCTTCACAAGGCTACAGATCTCATTTTCCAACATATGTGTTGAAACCTCACTAATGTAAAGAAACACCAACACATCTAAAAAGCAAAAATAACAAAGGAAAATTGCAAAAGGAAAAATACAAAAATATGTGAAAATGAAACCAACCCATACCGAGTTTCTTCACACGTGGGGCTACTATTAAAACTCAGTGGAGATATGGAACCTAAGCGGGATCCTCTCATTCTAGGCACTATTACACTCACTATTCCACATGAACCCAGAGCTCCTCCTCACAATGAAGTCCCTCCAGTGCCATAGTCTGTAGTTCAATAATTTATTTTGATTCTGTCTCAGTTTTTGGACCTGGTTGCCTTCTTTCTCAGACCTCAGTATCTGGTCTAAACAGCGAAAACCTAAAGTTTTCCTGCTCACTTACATGGACTTCCACATCATTTCTTGCCACAGGATATGAGGGGTCTCTGTTTCTTATTGTCCACGTGTGATCAAGAATGTGTTTCGTCACTGGGTGCGTAGTACTCCCAACATATTTTTGATTATATATGTACTAGGACCTAGTATCCATAGGAAAACTGTTTTTGGACTTGGCTATATCTTTGGCGCCATTTGAAGAATCTTCATGACATTTTCCAAAGAAAGTGTCAAGTTTGATCTTGTTATTCATGAAAGTTTCCGTTTGATCAGTCAAATGGGCTGGGGAAAAATGGGAATGAAAAATTGATATATATATATATATATATATATATATATATATATATATATATATATATATATATATAAAAACAAATATTTATATACATATACACACACACATACACATACATATCTATGTGTATGTGTGTGTGTATATATATATATATATATATATATATATATATATATATATATATAACAAAGGAGAACTCTGGGAAGTTCCCAATTTTAGGTGGAGAGCTGCTCTAGTAAGGAGCACCCTGCAACACCAGCGACACTCTAGAGTTGCTCACCTCAAATGTCTGCTTATCTAGCAAAGTCTTTAAGCATAGGATAAGCACAGTGCTATCCTCGCCGAGCTAGATAGTGACAAAGTCTTTTGCCATTTGTACAGCAAAATCTTTAAGCATAGGATTGACATAGTGTCATCCTTGCCGAGCTGTAAAATGACAAAAGCCATTTACCACTCCAGGCACAGTATTACAGCTTTGGACTGGTCAAATACCGTCCAAGCCAACCTGGAATGAGTAAAGCAACCCCTGACACGTGTTTCGCTCTCATTAGAGCTCTTCAGAGGGGTATAGCTTTGTCCAGACACAAGGGAGCACCCAGTATAAGTCAAACCAAAACCCTTTTAGGGATAGAGTCACGCATAAATTATACAAAAAAAAAGGAGCACTCTGGGAAGTTCCCAATTTTAGGTGGAGAGCTGCTCTAGTAAGGAGCACCCTGCAACACCAGCGACACTCTAGATTTGCTCACCTCAAATGTCTGCTTATCTAGCAAAGTCTTTAAGCATAGGATTAGCACAGTGCTATCCTCGCCGAGCTAGATAGTGACAAAGTCTTAAATATATATATATATATATATATATATATATATATATATATATATATATAGTGAAAAAACAAAGGTTTACTTGTATAACACCATAGAAATTCACCTGCTGTAGCTAGAGTTATCTAAAGTAACTATAACTTGTGCCCTAAGGTAACTATAACTTGCGCCCCTGCCATGCACAGGTATCTGATCACTAATTTGGCCCTGGGGCTCAGAAGGGACACTCGGCTAAGTTGTAAAACTGCCCCAGGGAGGTGGGGGTTCCTTGGGCTACAGGGGGGCATGGGGTCACTCCAATCAATTTTGAAAGTGCCCAAGGGGGTGGTGGCACCCGGGGCTGCAGGCGGATGCTCCCCCACACTCAATGTTAAAAATGTCCTGAGAGGTGGTGGTCCCTGGGGATGTGGGGGCCACATGCTCCCCACACTCAATTTTGAAAGTGCCCCAGGATGGTTGCGGTCCCAGAGAATGTGGGGGTACACTGTTAAAAGTGCCCACGGGTCAAGTAATCAAAAGGACAACATAAGTTTGGGTCTATACATAAAGTGATAGAGACAAGCATGCATGGCTGTAGAGTAAAACTTGAAAATGGTCAGTGGAGGAATGGCACAAGAGTGATTAAAGTGAGGCACATTGATGACATTTTGAATAACAAGGACTGTGCTACTCAGCCAGGGACACAGGATGCATTGCTGGCGTTACCAATGATTGCAATCTACAATCCAGAGCTGGACCTCAGAAGATTTTCAAATTCTGCTTCAGATCAAACTCCAGCCAACACGTGTTTCATCTGGGAAGTAACCCAATGACTCCATCAGGGATGCAAATAATAATACATATACATAGTGTTGTACAATTTTGCTCTTCATATAAGTGACATAGTTATATAAGATATCCCTCTCCCCTGTGAAGTGAGGGGGAATCTTTGAATAGTTAATCACTGTGTATTAATTAAACCCCCAAAAAACAATAATTACCTTTATCTACCCCCCCTTACCAGTGAACCATATATGAGATATTGTAAATATTAAAAGTTATTAGAAATGTTGTAATCAGTTCATGCACACACATGTGGAACCTTTCTTTTAATGGCACACCTCTGTACATTAACCCTTTTAAAACTGTGATATCACCTGCCAAGTAATGAACCTGTACAACAGAACTTCCCTATAGATCAAATGTCAGGTCAATTCTTGTCCCTATTTTATTCAAGTCCTCAAATAGCTCTGTATTGCTGCCAAAGTAAAAAGAGATCAATAGAGATATTTTGTATTTCGTAACTCAGCATGTTATACAACCATAAAACTCGAACTAACAACGATCTTTTGAAATAAGCTTACCATATCAAAACCTTCCTAGTGAGTATCTCCAATCACTTCAATAAGTTCCTCTCTTCATATCCAGGTCCTAACAAAATATGGTTATATAACAACTTCATCTTCTGTTCATATGCATCATATCCAAATCCAAATTGACTACCACCTCTCTCTAAATTTTAATCTTCACCATATCTACAAAAATTCTATACTTTCAAATACGACTAATTCCCCCTGTAAATATCACAAAAAGCAAAGCACTACTATTGTATTGAAATACAACATGCTCATATTAAACCACAAGTATGTTTCATGTAACTGAATAAGTCTGTTGTCTATTGCCTTCCTCTCGTTTCCACTGCCTAATACTCAAAGGATGACTTATTTCAAACCTGCACCAAAGCCGCAAATATCCCATAACTCTAGACATGACAATTTCCACTTGTGAATCCCCTGTAATAACATTTTATTAAAATATATCAAGCTGTCAGTTTCATATCTGAACATTTCCCCGTCAACTCACCTATATGTTCTCATTTGTGTGTCGCAGCAAGTATGCAACTCCCTTTTGATCATCTCCCATGGTAACTCTAGTCCATTTTCTACTTCCTATTAATATCCTACACTGTGTGGCCATCGAGAGAGGACTATACTCCAACGCTCACCATAATTGTGACAGCTTCATGAAACTAGAAATAAAACTAGTTCCCTTTTGATCAGCTCCTATGAAAAGTTAAGAGTATGTTTCATGTAACTGAATTAGTCCATTGTCTATTGCCTTCCTCTCGCTCTCACTGCCTTATACTCAAAGGAGGACTTATTTGAAACTTGCACCAAAGCCGCAAATATCCCATAACTTTAGACATTACTATTTCCACTTGTAAATCACCTATAATATAAAGCCTTGCTATCTTATTGAAATATATCATGCTGTCAGTTTCACACCCAAACAATTCCCCGTAAACTCACCTATAAGCTCTAATTATTGCGATGCAGCAAGTACGCTATTCCCTTTCAATCGGCTCCTATGATAACTCTAGCCCATTTTCTACTTCTTTTTTACATCCTCCACTGTGTGGCCATCGAAAGAAGACTATATACTCCAACTCTCACCATAATTGTGACAACTTCATGAAACTAGAAATAGGACTAGTTCCCTTTCGGTCAGCTCCCATGGTAACTCTAGTCCATATTCTACTTCCTTTTTATATCTTCCACTGTGTGGCCAACAAGAAAAGAATGCGCTCCAATGCCCTCCAAAATCATGACTGCTTCAAGAAACTAGAACTAGGACTAGTTTCCCACGTTTTCTACTTTATTACATTTTCCATTTCACATGTGTGTGCATACCACTTCACTGTTTATTTAGAAATCCCCTATTCTCCAATTTACATATAATAATCACTTCTATATCATTCAAAATATAACAAATTTGTTTCAATAGATGAGCTCCACAGTCTCACCATAATATTGATTCTGACAAGAACGTTTTAGTTCCCCCAAACATATTCCAATTCCTGATCCGTGTTTAGTCCATCTTCCACTACTCTCAACTTCATAATCCATAACGAGTTTCTTCTCCTATGATGCAATTCCCTATTTCTACTCCAGGGGTTCTTTGGCACATGCTCTATCCCAAAGAACTCCTTGTGTGTTGTTTGTGTATCACATGTTATCATATGTTGTGCAATCGGATATCTCTCATCATTACTTCCCTCAAATCTTCACTAATTCTAACTTTCAGCGGGCGAATCGTATTTCCAACATACATACATCCACATTTACATAATAATATGTATGCACCAAATGTTGTTCCACAATAAATATTTGTCTGAATTTGAAAATTCTGATTTTCACAGCCTCCAAAATCCCTTTCGCCATGCCATGCCTACCTGCAAACTCCATATTGACAACATTTGAAAAAACCCTGATTTCTTATGAGGAATCGTAAATGTCACCCCTTTAGTGTCCAACACCTTCCCTAAATTGGTTTAGATTGGAGTGGGAATAATAAATATCACCCCTTTAGTGTCCAAAACCTTCACCAGATTGATGTAGCTTGAGTAGGAATAGTAAATGTCAGCCATTTAGTGTCCAACACCTTCCCTAAATTAGTTTAGATTAGAATGGGAATAGTGAATGTCACCCTTTTAGTGTCCAACACTTTTCCTACATAGGTGTTGATTGGAGTGCAAATAGTAAATGTGAGCCCTTTTGTGTCCAAAATCTTCACCAGATTGGTTTAGATTGGAGTGAGAATATTAAAAGTCATCACTTTAACTGCAGAACCTTCACCAGATTGGTTTAGGTTGGAGTGAGAATAGTGAATGTCACTCCTTTACTGTCCAACATTGTCTTCGAAAAGGTATACGTTGTAGTCTGATTATTTAATGTAACTATTTTAATGTGAGGTGCTTGTTTAAATTATATTTCTTTGTAGTATGAGCATCTTATGTTATTTAACTAGTATTGTTGATGTTTAGAAAGATAATTTAAACATAAGTTTGTTTTATATTTGCAAGAAATTACACTATTATTTACAAATTTTTATAGAAGGAAGACATAACATACTATTCAAGTGTTTTATTTAAAAATAAATATTTAATGTATATCTTTAACTATATTTAAAAAATATTTTGTGTTAAAAACATTTATATATTGATAAATATTTTTTTTAATACATTTCTATTACTGAATAAACAATGTAAATCATATTTCAATAGCATTGTATGTTGTCCATTGTCAACGTTTTTACCAACATTTTTTGACATGTTTAATATTTTATTTTATTTATACATTTATTCAACATGTGTTTCTTATTTTCTCATTGATTTCTATGGGGTGATAGTCTTTACTTAGTTTAATTTAGCAGCCATTTTTTACTGCTACCTTCTATTTTGTAATCTGTTTGTGTCATTGTAGTCTGTTTTCTGGGATCCAGGTCATCATATGGTGCTGCTGTTCTTTAGAACAGGTAGGTCTTTCTAAAGGTCTTTTTTTAGGGTATTAAGTGTAGGACGATATAGGGGAGGGCTACAGGATAGTTCTAGTGTTTGTGGGATTTGTGTACATTTAGTTGTATTAATTGTCGTGTTTTACACCAGTGTTTATGTTTGGGTTTTCATACACTGTTTTAGTAAAGTATCAATATGTTATGTATAATATGTTTTGTTACTTGCTTCATGAAGAGTAAGTGTAATATATATGCACTTTTGGGAAGGTGATGTTTTTTGTGGTTGTTTTTGAGATTTTTCTTTACAAGCGTGTTCTATAGGCATCAGGATTTATCATTTGTTTTTTAAGGAAATCTCTTTTGGTTTATAATAAACCAATATTTTAAAGTTGGATTTCCTTTTTTAGGTTTCCAGGAGCGTTTCTTTTTTAAAGTGCTTTTTCTGTTTCTTTTCTGGTTCCTAGATACTTTTGATTGCTTTGAGGAATCTCAATTGGGTTGGTTTTATTTTCACATTTTCTTTGGGCCTTTTGGAGAACATTTTCCCATTTTGGGTGGTTTTGTTTTACTGTATCCACAGAGGATGATCTGCAGCTTCAGAACTGTAAGTTACATTTAATTTATTTGTTTTGGGTGTGAAACATTATATTTTATTATGTGTGTAACTATTATGTGACTGTTATTTAGATATGTGTATTTTATTTGTTGTAATTATTCTACATAACAGGTTGAATTTGTTATTTAAACTCTTTGGTTGGTGAGGTTTAGATTTCAAATGTAGATAGTTTATATATTTTATTTCATCAGTTTTGAGATTGGAGCTTATTTAATGCTTTGACTGATGTAATAAAATCTTTTGTTTATTTTTTATAGAAAAAAATATATGTCACGTTGATAAGAATATGCCATAGTTTTGTAGATTAGTATTTTTTTTAAATATGCTTTGGCTATTACTGCTAAGAAATCTACTCCTTTGTTTATTGACTTGACCTTGTAACATCATACATTATTTTGGTTTGTTTGCTAAGTTTTGGTGCAATTTGGTTACAGATTTCTCCATTCGTAGTTGTTGGTTGCTTTGCTCTCTTTGTAAAGCTTCTAATAATTTATTGAATTGATCGGGTCCTGCTGAATGTGGATTGAAAGGTGCTTTCATAGACATTCCACCATGGTATGTGGAATTTTGGTTGGCATCTGTGTCTGGAGCAATGTAGTCTGCCAACCCAAGTATCTTCAAAATATTCCACCGCAGGGTTTAATTTGTGTTTGTTTTTTTGGTAGAAAGAGTTTTCTATTAGTAAATTGTAATGGTTAGATACTTCAGTGACAGGGACATAGACTAGTGCTATCATTTTTTTTATGTCAAGGACAAGTTGACGGCGGAATATTCTGCATATCTCCATATGTTTTGATCAAAATAATAGTTACAGCCTTGTATGGCTTTGTGGAGATAAAGCTTTAAAATGATTTGAATTGTGGCTTGTTCAAAGTCTTTTTTTTTGTTTTGTCTTAAGTAATTATTTGTTTTATGTTTAATGTGATTTAAGAGTTTGTAGTAAGTGCTACTTTGTCTATTTTGTAGTCGGACACATATAAAAGGGATAATTGTGTTCTGATATTCACCATGTATGATTTATATTCATGTAAATGGTTTGTGGTACATTTTGAAGGTCCCATCCATAATTTAGCAATGTAAATTGCTTGCTTTTAGTACATTATCTGCTGTAGAAAATATTAGGATTTATATAGCAAGAAGAGTTCCTCATTATGTGTAATTTCTAAGTGTTCTAAGTGTTCAGTATTTCTATATAATGATATCTTGTAGGGGCAGAGGGAATGTCACTGGTGGCATTTGTAATTTGTGCAATTAAATGTTTTAAAGTAGATCCAGGTAGCAGTTGGCCTGTGATGTGTTCAGGACTTTAGATAGTATAGCCTTCAGGAATTTGGTTGGGGGCTCCTGGGAGGTATGTTTGCCTCTTCAATATCCTGCAATTCCTCCCTAATTTCTATTTCTGTCATATTCGGGGGTGGTTGTGTTCCCTTACATTAATTACACCATCAACTTTTGTAGTGGCTCTCCCATACAATGCATTAGAATAATATTTGCTACATTTACAATTCACATTTTTCGTAGATGTTCTTTCTTGGTTGTAGGTGTAGCTCATTATGAGCTTGGCGGTCGGACCGCCAGACCACCATGTTGGTGATCCTGAAAAGACAGCCACACTGGCCTATTATGGGTTACACAAGCACAACCACGGACCGCCAAGCAAAAAAGGCAGACTGCCAATGGCGCAGCAGTCTGGATATAGGCGGTCTGACTTCCAGTGCCATCAGTGCCGCTGCCAACCACCGAGCATATTGCAGTCACACAATCACGGTGGTGGTCCCTTGGTGGTGGTCAGCCAATGGCAGTCAGGACCACGGTGGTTCGGGGTCAGAAAAACAACAGACAACTGAACATTGTATGAATTAAAAAACAACACAGCTGAGACACATTGGCCAAGTGGATACACCTGCAAAGCACACTATAAAAAACACACCTCTTACTGACCACAATCCCTTGCATTTCCACTGCAAGACAAAGAAGTCTGAGCACCTTTTATTCTGTAGAGTACATAGATTGGGTACCCCTTTTTTCACCATCTTATTGAACACTCTGCACTTCACCTGTTAAGTAAGTCCCTGTCACCCTTAATTTTTTTCCCCTCTATGTCACATTAAATAAATACCCTCTTTTCTGAAGATGAGTTAAGCGTCACAGTGGATGAAATCATAAGAGTAAAGCCATAATTGTTTGGAGCTCAAATCAAACACACTAGTCTCAGTAGGAACATGGAAATATTGGACAGGATTGTCAACAGAGGGAATGCTGTAGGCACTACCCTGTGCCCAAAGGAGGACATTAGGAAGAGATTGAATGACCTGAGGGGCAAGGTCCATTCCCTGGCCTCCAGGTACCAGCTGCAGGCAAAGAAGACTGGTGGTGGCCCTCCCAGTGCCCCATTAATACTCTTTCTGTGGGAAGAGAAGGTCTTGGCCATCCTGAATCCTGAGGGCTTGACAGCAATAATTGGGGCAGTGGAGTCTGGTGAGTTACAACACGAAAACTGTCACAAAAATGTAATGTCATGCATGCTCACAGCTCACCTTTATATATTGTCTTGTCCATGTACCTCACCAATATTCAAAACCCAGGGTATCTGAGTTGTAACACTGTCAATGTGTTTCACTGGATCCAACATCACAATTATCAAGGGCCATCACATGCCATATATTCAAATGGGGCCTGGAAATATCACAATATTAGAAACACATTCAAGGATCCATGGTATGTCTCCAACCACCAGCACAGTGTTCTTTTGTCCAAAGACCCCTGTTTGTTAACTCACAAATTAGGTTTACTCACCTGGGGGGATTACATTGGTCAAGTGTGTGTAATACAAGGAGTGACCTGACTACAACTCCTAGTAGGCCCTTTTCCACTAACTCCAACTACCACACAGTGATCACATGCCCCTGTACATCGGTTTCTCAACTCTCAAATGAAGTTTACTAACCCGGGGGATAGCATTCATGTAGTGCTTGTAGTACAGGGATTGACCTGGCTGCAACTCCCAGCAGGTCTTTTTCCTGCAATTCGAACCACCAACCCAGTGTTGTCTTGTCCAAAGGCCCCTGTTTGTCAATTCTCAAATGACATTTACTCATCTGGGGGATAACATTTGCCTACTGTGTGTATTACAGGGATTGACCTGATGAAAACTCCTAACAGACCCTGTTCCAGTAACTCCAACCATAACCAGAGTGGTCACATGCCCCAGTACATCTGTTTGTCAACTCTCAAATGAAGTTTACTCACCTGGTGGGACAACATTTGCCTAGTATGTGTAGCACAGGGATTGACCTGACTGCAACTCCCAGCAGGCAGTGTTCCTGTCACTCCAACCACCAGCACAGTGACCGCATGCCCCAATGTATCTGTTTGTCAACTCTCACATGAAGTTTACTCACCTGGGGGGATAACATTTGAACAGTGTGTTAGTACAGGTATTGACCTGGCTGTAACTCCCAGCAAGCCCTGTTTCAGCAACTCCAACCACTAGCACAGTGTTCTCTTGTCCAAAGACCTCTGTTTGTCAACTCACAAATGAAGTTCACTCACTGGGAGTGATCAAGTACAGATCATGCTCAAATCAGGTATGTGTCTGTCTACCTAGCTCCATCTTGCCTTGATACCCCAAGATAAAACTATTGAGGATTGGAGGGACACCTTACCCAGTTGTGCAACAAGTATTCCTAAGGTATCAAGATGCATCGCTAGATTGGCGGCAGCAGCAGACACAAATGCAACAAAGTCCTGGTTCTGCCTGCATCTCACTCAACTGGCCCTCCAAACTGGTCAAAGCCATATCTTGCCTATCCAATGTTTTGGCTGCAATGGTGTTGAGATGTAATTTTCAGGCCATCTTCCCAAGTGGAACTGATCTGCACATCTCAACGGCTGCTTGAGTCAAAATAAGTTGCCATGCTTCACACATGTCATGTCAATTAACCCAATACCATGGTTACTTGCTACAACTGGATTAACTGCAACTTAACTTAGTACAAGGTCTCTGCTTACTGTAACTTTAACCCATTGGAGGTAAATGTCACAATACAACAAGTAACAATGTACGTTTTACATCAACAGATGGATCTGCCTCTGGGCACACAGAGGTCACAGAACAGATTGCCATTACCCCCCCTGAATGAAACCCTCACTGACAATGACACTTCTGGCCATCTGGATGTGGAGGATGGTTCTGGCCCATCTGGACAACCTGGTCAGATGACAGCAGTGAGTCCCACTGTGCCCATAAAGTTACCGCCCAGTCCTGTTGCTTCAATATCCCAGGCACCCATTCGCCCCCCCAACCTGTGCCCGAGCACAGTGTCTACAATCTTGTACCCCCATTCCTGGATCCTGAGCTGCAGTGCAACACTTAGGACAATGAGGCTCCAGGAACAAGTTGGAAAGGGCAGCCTGTGGCAATGGCACAGACCTGTGGGAGTAGGGTGTGTGGGAGGGATGCTCTGGGCCAGCGGGGTGAGGCCACTGGGGCTGCTCTTGGTCAAGACACCATCAGCCACATTTTGAGGTCTATCAGGAGTCCCAAGGCGTGTTGGGCCAGGTTTTGACTGAACTCCAGGAAATCAAGCAGCTACAGAGGGACATGCATAGGGGCATGCAGGAACAGATGGAGGTCCACAGTACCAACATGGCTTCTCAAGCAGGGGTGTTGAGGAACATACCCACCACCCTGAGCAGGGCTTTTCAACACCAGTCTACCCTTCCATTTGCCTCATCAACAGCAGGCCCTGCCAGAGGAACAACAAGGCCCAGACTCTCCTGCCTCTGTAGCAGCAGATTGCCCACAAGCAAGCAGTAATGTCCAGCAAAGAATCCTCCAGGAGGTGTGGATGGCAAGACACACACCAATGACAGTAATAGCCCTCTTTCTCAAGGACCTCCCTTGTGTGTTACGCAAACATTGATGTGGTTGATAGCATCTGCTTGGCCTTATCCCATACCATGCCAATGTAATTCAATATCACATAATCCAAGATACAGACAGATGGCAGTACAAAAGTGCGTGATCTCAGGTCCATCATAATACAATGCTCCTGAATTTGGTTGTATGACACAAACATATGTCAGTATTGTGGCACAGGCACTGCAGCCTACAATGATGAAACACATCTATAGTAACATACTGGTTATACAAAAAGAGTGTTTAGCCAATGTGAAGTAAAAATGACTTGGCTGTGGTTTAGTACTACAAATTTTATGTCCACATGATGCATCAGGGCCACCACAGCACACAAAATAACTCCAATAGGCACTTCTGACTTTCTACCCAAACACTGTGCAAACTGTCTTGGCAATTGATCTCATACACTGTATAAGTCTGTGACCTACATTACCTAGACCAATCCATGTCCCCTTTGTCAGAACAGCATCCCATACCTGCCAATGTCACAACCCTGAAATGCCAACATTAAGATGTCATGGTGAAGGTACCTCTAAAACGACAAAACAAGGAGTATATGCCCTATACCATACATATGACAAAAGTCACATAGCAAGCATTTAGAAACACAGTACATTGCAAGGAGACTAACACCGACATAGCAACATTATCAAGGTGGGGATGTGTCAAAAGCTATCTTATCAAGCAGCATTTATTGCAGAGTATCAGCTCCCTAGCTGTTTCCAAAACACTCAACTTAACACATTCTCACAACTGTAGTTCAATGGACAGTCACAGTCATGACATCTCATGACATCCTTATACTCATGAGAAGTAGCTGTGGATGGGATCTCACAAGTCACCTCCTTCCTCTTCACCATTGTCATACTCAGTTGGCATTTCTAGATTCTTACACAGATGCACTGAAGTCTTTCCCTCCGCTAGGATGTACACGATATTCCGCCAAAGGGCTAATGTTGTGGAGCATGCAACATGCCACAGTGATGTGACACGCTTTCCCAGGTGAGTAGAGAAGGGCTCTACCAGTCCTGTCCAGACACATAAATCTGGCCTTCAGGAGCCCAAAGGCCTGCTACACTGCCCGCTGTGTTCTTCCTTGGGCCTCAATGAAGCGGACATCCCCTGCTATAGTTGGATCCCTCATCGGCATCAGCACCTAAGGACGGTTTTAATATGCTGAGTCTCCTGTTAAGGAATGGAACATAAGTGCAACAATGAGTCCCTCTCTGGGTGAAGTTGTGACATCAGCTGGGATATGGTGCTGTTCTGCATTATGAAGAAATCATGGGACGATCCAAGATAACAGGCACACACATTTGAGATATAGAGATCTGCCAAACAGACAACTCGCACGTTGATGGAATGGAAGTTCTTTCTGTTGTGATAGACTTGTTCAGTGGCCTGCAGTGGCACCAAGCCACTGGGAGGTTGGCAAAACCATAAAAGTCAGCATATACATTGGCTGAATCCTCACGTCGGGTGGACCTGATATAGCTACCAATGAGTTTCAACATTGGACAACCTTCAACACCAAATTGATCATAGGTTGGAAAATACCAGCAAATGGGGCCACTGAATGTTGGCAGGACCCTGTGGCTAGGAAGTGCAGTACTAACATGGCTTGTACAATGGGTGGTTTGCAGGTTAGATTACTGTTAGCTGGCATCACATCTGGCTCCAACTGATGACATAAGTCCACTATTGTTTGCCTATCAAGGTGGAATAACTAGATTATGTGGCATTGCTCCAGGGTCTGAAGATCTGGCAATGGATGGTAGACAGGAGGTTGTCGCATCCTTCCTCTCCCAGGGTAGCTGTGTGTGACAAGACATGATTTATAACATTAGTCATTGTGTCCACAGCAACATACAAGATGCATGCCAACAATATCATGAAACAAAATATTTCTGATGGATAAATGTGACACACAGTACACACCCCAGCTGGAAGCTACACAAGGGTCATATGTGACCCCCATGGTTGTTAACACATATGTCCACAACATGGATTCAGGCTAAGTTCAACTATCTGCTACACGATTGTCCCTAGAAAATACAATCACATTTTAATTGTACCTCGAAATGTGATTGTATTTTCTGACTGCTAAAAATACCGTCGGCAGTGGTGGGCCGGGTACCGCAGTCATATGCCATCTGTGCCCTGCCACATATTACACTGGTGGTTGTCTAGTAGGACCTATGTGACATGACAGAATAAGGATGTTTGTGATGCTACAACACATATATTGTAGGTGTGACACAGTTTACAACGCCATACACATTATTTAATGCTGCCACAATGTCAGATGCTTGACCTACTCCACTGGACATTAGGAACTGCCTGCGACCATCGGTGGAAGTCATCTGCGAGGTAGACAGTTCTAACCACGGCTGGCACAGCCATAGGCTAATGTTGTTGCCTGTGATGGTTGCGGCCCAATGACTTTGCTCATTGGTGGTGATGACCATGTACATGGCGGACGTGCCCGCCATGTTGTATAAATTCACTGACTTCACTCTTGACGCTGCTGTCAGCAACAGCTTCACTACTTGAGCTGCTGTGTGTCTCCTCTGGGAACAATCATCCAATTTCCAGCAGGTGATAGAGCCCTTGCCTTCTTCCAGAGGAGCTGGTGAGGCTTGTGAATGAGGTCTTCCCCGTATACGGACAGCTCTATGGCTCACCAGAGTAGCAGGTGAGTACCTCATGTATACAATTGACTGTGTCAAGAAACAAATTGGGGGAGGGACCGGGAGGTTGAGTGGTCCAGTGTACGATCTCCCAAACTATAGTCAAATATATAAAGTACACTGTTCCAAAAATTACATATCATCCTAGGGGACCACTGGTCTCAGGAGCAAGAGCCCTCAAGCATCACAATGGATGAATAGTATCATCATCGGGAAATGAATAACCAATTTTAATCAACTCTTTTTGACCTCTTTTTTGCACTGGTGCCTGAATGTAAGCATCTTTGACTGTATAACAGATTTTACAAGTCTTGATTAGATGAATATGGTCTAGAGCCCCCCGTTTGGGGTGCCCACCAGGCATTGCAGTGCCAGCTTGGTGTGGAGCATTTCCCGATGATGATACTATTCATCCATTGTGATGCTTGAGGGCTCTTGCTCCTGAGACCAGTGGTCCCCTAGGATGATATGTAATTTTTGGAACAGTGTACAATTGACTGTGTTCAACACCATCCTTTCCCTCCTCACAGGCTACAATGTGCCTCTCTGTGCCAGTTAAACTCCTTGTGTGCCTGTTGTTGCAGTCTGTGTGGCATTAATGAGATGTACATGGTGCAGGTATTGGTGGACAGTACTATATGTTGTGTTCACTAACATTGTGTTGTGTGATGTTTTTTGGGTTCCTAGATTCTCCTTCTTTTGGATGCACATAACTAGGCAAGGAGACTTTACTGCCATCCAATGACAATTCTTTCTTTATGATGTTTGTAAATGTTGGACAACATGTATGTGCATTACTGCATGAGTTGGGTATGCATCTTGTCTGAGTCATTTGAGGATCTTGTAAGCAATGTCCACAATGCTACAGATCTTTCATCCCATATCTGCCCTTGTACAACTGTTGTCTGAAAGGCACATCATGACTCACTCTGCCCTACAGGCTGCTACACAAACCACATGCCTCATTGCTGATGGCCACATGTTGTACTGTCATGTGTGGAAGTGATGGAAATGTGAGTGTCATGTAGATTCCGTATGCTCAGCCTGCAGAGACCAGGGCCTGTTAAATATATCTCCCAGTATGGGACATAGGCCCTCATCATGACAATGGTGGTAAATCATGCTTACTGCCACAGTGACGGCCGCCAACATACCACTGCGGAGGTGAACATTAGTTTGCCAAATTATGACATACACACACCAATCCGACAGAATACTCCCACATACACAAATCCACCAGCACAAAGGCCAGCGCTAAAGTGCTGGTACGAACACCCATACCGTTACACAAACAAAACAACAAGACCGACTGACACCAAGACCACTGAGACAACTAGAAACACACAGCACATACACCCATACATCTCTCACGCACCCCACTTCACAAACCCATCCAGAGTGCCCAACACCCACATACCTACACACATGACAAAACACCCATAGCCCCACAAAGGCACCCCCATTTCACAGATGAGGATTTGCGAGTCATGGTGGAGGAAATAGTCAGGGTAGAGCCACAGATGTTTGGAGTACAGGTACAGCAAATATCCATTGCAAGTAAGATGGAGCTAAGGCAGAGAATCGTGGACAGGGTGAATGCCGTGGGACAGCATCCAAGAACAAGGAACGACATCAGGAAGAGGTGGAACAACCTATCAGAGAACTTCCGTTCCATGCCAGCAAGGCACGAGCTCGCCATCCAGAGGACTGGCGGTGGACCCCCATCTCTTCCCCACAGCTCACAGCATGGGAGGAGCAAGTCTTGGCAATACTGCATCCTGAGGGACTTACTGGAGTTGCCGGAGCATTGGACACTGGTGAGTCAAAATTTACTATTTATCACCCCCATACCTGCATGCCATCTCACCCCTCATCCCATCACTCCACTCCATCCCACACACTGCACCTACACATACCACTAACCCCAATGCCAAGCCCTGCATGCTATACCAATGCATAGATAGCCCTCCCAGCCTTGCATGGACACCCATCACAAAAGCATGCACAGCATAGGGGAACGAACAATCCCACAATACATCACGTACACAAACAAAGGTAGCAGGGCAACAGCAATGATAAGGGGAAGCTAGGTATGTACAATATGTCACAGACATGAAGCATAACACATCACTTAAATCCCTACAGGTGCCCCAGCCAATGTCAGCGGAGAGGAGGTGCCACAACAAACCAGTCCCCCAACAGAAGATGCCCCCAGTGATGATAGTAACTCTGGACTTCTGGATCTGGATGAACAACCTGGCCCATCAGAGACCACTAGTCGGTCGGTCACCTCAGGCCACTCCCAGTCAACCACAGAGCATCCCCCATCAGTATCCAACCCCACAGCACCCATCCAGCATCCCCACACCTCTGTCCCCAGGACTCGTCAATCAGCAGTGTGCCCACCTGTACAGGGACCCCAGTCCACACCTCGCCTCCAAAACAGCCAGGGACCTGGGCATAGTGGCAGTGGACACACCGTTCAAGGGACACAGGAACATGGCAACAGGGACACTGGGAGGACCGCTGTGCACCAGGGGGAGGACAGGCCCAGGGAACCGACTCTCCAGAGGCACTCAGCAAGATCCTGGGGGCATACCAACAACTCCAGGACACGATGGGCCAGATCCTTACCAATATGCAGGAGAACAAGTGGCTGCAGGGGGTACACCATCAGGAGATCAGGGAGGACTTGCAGGCTCTCATCACCACCATGATCTCCATAGCAGGGATGCTGGCAGACATGGCCAACATGCCCACTTCCGCTGCAGGTAGTGGGCAGGAGGTCCTGCCACAGGACCCACAGGCTACCAGCACCCCTCCTCCTGCAGAAGGTGAACCACCCCGCAAACGTTCCCTGTGACCCAGACAGAAGCCAGAGACACTTGCGAAGACCAAGACCACCGCCAGGAAATGAAACGCTCCTGATTGTCTCCCTTGTGTCCCACCCTGTCACCTTGTCCACTTTGAACTGCCTTTGCTCCCCTTCTAATGGCCCCTCGGACACTGGACCTGTGCTACAAATAGAATGGAACAATACCCTGGACTTTCCTATAACATCACCCCATTCCATTGCACCTTTCCCTCAATTATTTGCACAACAATAAACACCCTTGAAGACAACTTGAATGACACTGTTTTATGTGTTGAAAATGTGCATTTATGGGAAAAGTCACATCTAGTGCAAATGATCTGAACACTGTGATAGCATACAAATGACCTGTTGCTGTCTGTAGTAAACACATCAGGACACTGCTGTCATATCACCAACATCTGTAAAATGACAAGTCATAGGTGACAGTAAGTTGAGATGCAAAATAAGTGAATGCCTACATGCTACAGCGACACAGATAAATCAATAGTCAGAGTAATGGTCAGTTCCACTGTCTCACCTGTGTGTCATTGGAAGCATTGACGTATAACTGATGTTCTGTTGTCCACATCCTCATCCTCCTCAACCTCACTGTCCTCAGGGTCCACTGCTGCCACAGGGTCATCTCCAGTCCCCTTCTCCTGTAGAAAAGGCACATGTCGTCTGAGGGCCAGATTGTGCAACATGCAATATGCCACTACTATCTGGCAGACCTTCTCGGATGAGTAGCACAGGGATCCACCTGTCAGATGCAGGCATCTGAACCTGGCCTTCAGGAGGCCAAAGGTCTTTTCAATTATTCTACTGGATCACCCATGTGCATCATTATAACAGTTCTCAGCCCCTGTCCTGGCATTCCTCACAGGGGTCAGAAGCCCACAATTGACTTGAGTAGCCAGAGTCACCTGCATGTACTGAGGGACAAACATTAGCCTTACACAATGCTATGGGGATGCACCTGAAGGCATACACTGACTTATAGTGGGTAAGGACTCTGGCTCACCTATTAGCCACACCCTTTCTCCTTTTGTCATCCTGTTCATGTGTGCATTAGCACCATCTGGTGGAGGAGCAGGGACACCAGTGACAGAGGGAGATGCATCCCACAGGAACCAGGAGGTAGAGTCCACCGACGCTGAGGGAACCAGTGGGACGGAGGGCAAGGGGAGCACCACGGCAGAGACATGAGGTGACAACATAGACTCTGAATCCTCTTCCGATGGAAGCTCCCTTGTGGTGGCGGACACCTCTGTGACCACCCGAGCTGCAAGTACGGCCGCCACCACCTGTACCAGCACCACCCTCCCAATAGCCCCTCAGTGAGTTGCCCGTGCCTGCTCACCCAGGAGGGTGGACATCTCCTTCGCCCTAAGCACCTCAGGCCCTGACCCAGTGAGCACCACTTCCCTGAGTGAGGAGGCTATTAACCTCCTGTGATCCATCTCTGTAGGGCAGTCAACCATAGTGAATGCCATCCAGGGGCTGGCATCCCAGATGAAGCAATGCATTCCTGGAGGGCATCCACAGTGGATTGGGGGCCCAACAGTGATTGATTCAGACTCTAGCCTCGTCTCTGTTGGCAGCCATTGTCCCTGTTGCTACCGTCCCCGCCCAACTGCCAATTCCCAGTCCCAGACTCCGCAACCACAACCCATCCCATGCACACATACAGATGAGCATGCACACAAGGCATCACACAAGAGTGGCATAGTCAAACACAGCACCACACTTCAGTCCATAAGCACTCACACAAACAACAGACAGTTGCACACACATCCACTTCCACTGCCTCCACTGTCTCCCCTCCTCCTCCTCCTCCACTTCCCTTACAGTCACGTCCACACCCACACCTGCATGCACTGCTTCAACAGCCACTTCCAGCACTACCACACCAAACAGCACACACTCCTCACTGGCAGACATCTCCACAACATCCATCCACGTGTCCCCTGTGTCCTCCACTATACTGTTTGTCCCCCTTCTAAAGGACACAAACGCAGGCACTCAGACACCCAACAGCCATCCACCTCACATCAGCACACTGCCCAGGTACCTGTACCCAAGTCCAGCAGATGTACTCCTCCAACAACCACTCCCTCAACCTCCACTCCCATCCCTCCTCCCTCATCCTGCCCCATCATCCCTAAGAAGCTTTTCCTTACCCAACTTGACATCTTCCCCCCTCCCCCGTCCTGCCCATAAGAGCATGGTCCCAACGACCCAGCCCAGCACCTCAGCCAAACATTCCATGGGGACAGTGGAGGCAACTCGTAGTCGTGGAGGCAAGACAGTGAAGGATCCCACTCCACCAGCGAGGAAAGGGAAGGATTCCACTCCACCAGCCAGGAAAGGGAAGGATCCCACTCCACCAGCCAAGAAAGGGAAGGATCCCCCTCCAGCAGCCAGGAAAGGGAAGAATTCCACTCCACCAGCCAGGAAAGAGAAGGATCCCACTCCACCAGCCAAGAAAGGGAAGGATCCCCCTCCATCAGCCAGGAAAGGGAAGAAGCCCTCATTCCCTGCTGAGACACAGCAGCCCTCACCCCCTGCAGGGGCTGGCATTATATTACTTTTTGTATTACAGGGTACCAACACCACAACCACCAGTGGGCACGGGGCCCTCGTCCCCTGTGAGACACAGCAGCCTTCACTTCCAGCAGAGGCTGCCTATGAGGCACCTTCCCCAGCTGAGACACAGCAGCCCTGACCTCCTGCAGAGGTTCGCAGGGTACCAACACCACCACCACCACTAGCGGTGGGCAACGGGCCCTCATCCCTTGCTTAGACACAGCAGCCCTCATCTCCAGCAGAGGCTGCCCAGGAGGCACCATCCCCAGCTGAGACACAGCAGCCCTCACCTCCTAAAGAGGCTAGCATGGTACCAACACCACCACCACCAGTGGACACAGGGCAATCATCCCCTGCTGAGACACAGCAGCCCTCACCTCCTGCAGAGGCTGGTACGGTACCAACACCACCACCAGTGGGCCCAAGGCCTTCATCCCCTGCTGAGACACAGCAGCCCTCGCATGCAGCAGAGGGCATGTAGGCCACCCTCCAGGGACTGATGTACAACGAGTCCCCTCCAGAACCAGTGGGCAAGTTCCCCACCTCAGAGACTGTGACCTTGCACTCCCAAGCATTTTGAAATGGGCATTGGGCCCCCTCCAGAACCAGTGGGCAAGTTCCCCACCTGAGAGTCTGTGACCTTGCATTCCCCAACAATTTGAAATGGACATGGAGCCCCCTCCAGAATTAGTGGGCAAGTTCCCCACATCAGAGACTGTGACCTTGCACTCTCCAGCAATTTGAAATTGGCATGGAACCCCCTCCAGAACCAGTTGGCAAGTTCCCAACTTCAGCTGAGGTGCCCCCCAAACCCCTACCCCTCCCCTGAGGTGCCTGTCCACTTCCGAGATGTTGCCTCTGCACAGTTTTGTGAGGAGTTAGTCAGGATCAAGTTGGGGCTTGGACTGTGCCCTGTGGCCATGTGGGCTTATGTACTTTGGACTGGGCATTGGCCCTTTCTGGACAATTGTTCATATTTCTTTGTTCTCCAATTGGTTCATATGGTGGCTGTTGCCATGCAATTACAATCTCAGTACTGCCGAACTGTAGTCCTTGTATCATTATGCTGTGTGTCCGTTGCCATTGGTTTTCCTCTGCAGCTGGTTGTGTGTATGGTATGTGTTTGAATGGTGTATTTCGTGTGTGTGTGTGTAGGTGTCACTCTCCTTTTCCTCCCTCCCTCCCTTGTGTGCTAGGCGGCTGTATTCACTGTTGTCGTCTTCGTAGGCGTTGGTGTTCCGGGTGGAGCATAGAGTAGAAGAGCATCGGGAAGACTTGAAGTTCTGGTTCCATGGTAGCATTGATCTTCTTTGTGTCTCTGTTGGTGAGTCTTTGGTCTTCTGTGATGTGTTTCCACCAGGCTTCTGATGGCGTTGGTACCGCCCCGGAAATTGTGGTGGTACGCTGTGTCATGATATGGTGGGCAGCACCTTGTATTCCGCCTGGTTGTTGATGGTTACCGCCGTAGTGCGTGGTGTTAGCGCCCTGGTGGTTGGTGTGGTACATTGGCTGTTGATGGGATTTCTCACCGCCATAATCTTAATTTGGCAGTAATTACTGCCAGCCTGTTGGCGGAATTACCGCCACTTTAACAGTCATCGCCAATGTCATGATGACCACCATAGTCCACACCTCACTGTGGCTATGCAACTGTGGCACTGTGCCAAATCCTTTTTCACCAGGAGATCCTGTCATGTGGACAATATGATTCTCCAGTGGCAATCTTGCCCTGAATTCCTCCGTCCATTGTCTAGATGCGGAATGGGTAGTCGCTATGTGCATTTTGCATCATTGTCAATGTGTGTCTTTGACTCATGACTGGTTCCTTACTCCCACAACTCTGTTGTCACATTCACATAAGTTATAATTGTTCTGTACAGGCTTATGGCATGAATGACAGTCCCACAGTGCAGACAGTATGTAGATTGCTGGGAGGCCATGACATGTGATTCAGTAGCTTAGTCATATAGCAGAAATTATACAATGAATACCTTTGTATATTGGATGCTAATCCTGTAGGTTAGACACATGTCCAAACAAGTGTACAGGTACATACACAGAACCCCCCCCCAAAGTGACTTGAGTCTGCATTTGACAGGCCACATGTCCACACATGCACAGGGAAGATCCTGTATGTACCCACCATGCCTGCCACTTCACTGTTACTCAATTGTAAAGGTGAAGTCTGTACTGTGGAAGTTGCCTGTAGGGACTCTATGGAAATACAGGCCTAAGGCATTTACCCTTCAGAAGTTCCATATGTGTGTAGTGTTTCATTGTGGCTCACATCACAGTACATGTTGCTGGAGCATGGGCTACACGATGTGAGAAGGCTTGCTTAGTCACTGTAGGCCATGAGCAGAGTAGCGGGCTAGTCTGTGGATAGATACAAACATCTGTAGTCATGACCCTGTACTTATTGGCTTGTGCGCTTTTTACACTTGCGGTGTGTTGATAAATTGACCATTTTTTGGTTGTTGTTTTTGACGTGTGTGACACAACCAATTGTGCAAAATGTGGTGATTGTAATCACTTGACTTGTCTCTTGCATCTATATAGGTAAACGCTCATTAGGAGAATGAGATATGGAGAGCCATCGTCCATAAGTGCGGACCCTGGGGTTCCACAGCTGGCGAGCGCCCACTGTTGCAAGAGGTAGCAGGACCTGAGACACTGGGCCCAGAAGATCGCAGAGGTCCAGCTGGGGCTGTCCTCTTAACATGGGTGGAGCACACGTCGGACCATAATCCCCCTAATGTCCCACATTCTAGCAGTGGCGTACCCAGACCTTGATGGGGGTTTGAGGGGAGTACAGCAGCCCCAAGGGGGTGAATACAGGGCATATTCCTGCCTGTCACATTGTCAAGTTAACATGTCTGACATCTCCCCCTGACGGTTATTGATGATCCATGAGTGACACAGTTGATGAATACGTTTTTGTGTAGATATATAATGTACTCCATACCGATGTGCCTTGCCTTTTGGCCAAGGGACTGAGGACACAACTGTGTACAATTCACAAACAATTCGTTCTCCAGGGAGAACACTTGGTTGTGTACATTGATCAATCAAGTAGTGTTTGTTGTTGTGGACGGCGTAAATTCTATGCTACAGACCACTACTTCTCAGTGTTACAGGCCAAAGGTAAAGAAATGATTGATCACTGTCTTTAGCCATGTGTCTGGTCAAATGAGTAAATTGTCATCTGCCCCCAGAGGCTACTTGTCCTCAGTGTATGATGAGTGCTGGTACCTCACTACTGTCTGTAATGTGAAGATGGCAGTATACATGTCAGCTACTGATCAATACTTTCCCTTGCTAAGTGGGAATGTCCATTGACATGATTTGTGTGCCATAACTGTTGCCAACATTCCTTCTGCCTACAGGTTAGCATGTGTCCCTTTCTCTTTTCACTAATTGTGTTTAAATGGTCTCCCTGTTTTCATGGGATGATTTCTGATTTCCCTCCCAGATTTGTGCATGCCAACCTGTGTTTGGAATAGGACATTTGCAATGGGGGCACATTTCAAAGGTGCCACAGACAGGAGTGTGTCACCATGGATTGTTAGCTCACATATAGCTCACATATACCCTCACCTGCCATAGTCATTCCTAGGCCTTCATAAGTGCAGGGAAGCCATTTTACCAGCGTAATGGACACAGGTCACTCACTACCTGTGTCCAGCTACATAATGGTAACTCCAAAACAGGGCATTTTTGGTATCAAACATGTCAGAATCATACCCTAATACTGTGGCCAGTATTGGTTGAATGATTCCATGCACTCTGGGGGCTCCTTAGAGGACCCCCAGCATTGCTCCTACCAGTCTTCTGGGGATTTCCGGGCAGCCTGCACTGCTGCCACCCCACAGACAGAATTCTGCCCTCCTGCTGCTTGACTAGCTCAAGCAGAGGAAGGCAGAACAAAGGATTTCATTTGGGAGAGGGAGGCAACACGCTCTCCCTTTGGAAATTGGTGTTACATGGCTTGGGAAGGGTGGCCTCCCCATGCCACTGGTATACTTTGAAGGGTACATTTGGTGCCCTACTTGCATAAACCAGTTTGCACCAGTCCAGGTACTCCCAGTCCCAACTCTGGCGTGAAACTGAGAAATAAAAAGGGGATAACCACTCCCCAGTCCATCACCACCGTGGTGCCCACAGCTCCTCCAGGTGACCACTTGTTTCTACCATCTTGAATCCAAGGTGGGCAGAGGCCCCTTGGAGCATCTGAGTGCTCAGGTCAGGCAGGTGAAATCACAGTCCCCTCCTGATAGGTGGTCACCCTGCTAGGTGATCAGTCCCCCTTCCTGGTATATTTAGGATCTCCTTCCAGAGTGGGTCTTTAGATTTGATGTGCAAGATTCTAGCAGGAGATATCTACATTGTTTCCTTCATCTTCTGGCCAACGGGACTGCAACTGGACCCTCCAGGAACCGACAATCGGCAACTCCTGCGACGATTCCACCATGCAACATTGTTTCTCTGGCTCCTTCCAGCAACTGCAACATTTCCCTGTCTGTGCATCCTCTGAGGGTGATAAGTCTCCAGCCTGCACAAGAAGCAGAAGGAATCTCCCTCGGAGTGAGGGAGTCATTCCCCTGCATTCACAGGCACCAACTGTAGCGCTGACTGGCTGGTTGGATCCTCTCTCTTCCGGAACTGCATAGATCCTGCATCAAAAGTGGTGGTCTTGAGTGGTCCCCTTGGTCCTCTCTACCAGCTGTCCAACTTGGGAGATGATAAGCCCTTGCCTCTCCTTGAAGGATGTACCTCTGTGGACGTGACTTTTACAGCAACCAGGGTTTGTTTGTTCCTCCTCCACGGGATCTTCGGGCTTCGTGTAGCCCTGGCCTCCAGCACTCTCCCCTGCAAAGCACAGTCTCCTGCCTGCTGCTCCAGTGACGTGGGACTCCTCTTCAGATGTGCTGAGTGGGCCTCACTTCGACTCCTGTGCCTGCTGCCCATTGACTGCCTGTACAGGCTGCCTCCTAGTCTTGTGGCTCTCCCAGCTGCTGAGGGTCACCCCGGACTCCCCTCCTTCGGTTGAGTCTCCTGGGCCTTGCTGGTCCTCTTCAGCCTTGCAAAACCTTCTTCACCAACTCTTGCATTTGCCAAAGCTTATTGACAGTTTCAAGCACCACTGACTTACTACCTCACACCCACCGGCATGGGACATCACCTGCATCACTTCTGGAATTCCTCTTCTGCTCCTGTGCTGCACTGCTGACTTTCTTCATCCACCGTCGACCTGGTCCTGCATCCACAGAAGTGTGGGTAATGGCTCCTGCCACAGAGGGACACTCAAACACAAAATGGACTTGGTCCTGTCTTTTGCAGGTCCTGTTCTGTCAGCCTTTTCCAAAGTTCTCCTGTGGGTTTGGGGACAAACCAGGTACTTACCTCTTCTCGCCTGGTTGCTAGGGGGGCACCCTGGTACTTACGTTTTGGGGGTTGCTAGTTCCTCCAGCTCCCCTCTACTGATTCCACTTCCTTGGATGGGGGACTGCCTTTCACCTTCCACCTACTTAGTATATGGTTTGGTCTCCTCCTAGGGCCTTCACTATTGTCTATGGTTTTTACTATTTGCTATTGCTTTCTATGCTAATCACTGACTTCTAATGTGTATATAATAGTGTGTTTACTTACCTCCTAGTGTTTTATTGCCTATACAGTATCTTAGTATTTGTGTTACTATAATAAAGTACCTTTATTTTTGTAACACTGTGTGGTTCTTTCATGTGTGTGTAAATGTTGTGTGATTGTAGTGGTATTGTATAAGCTTTGCATGACTCCTAGATAAGTCTTGGCTGCTCATCCACAGCTACCTCTAGAGAGCCCTGGCTTCCTAGACACTGCCTACACCTCACTAATAGGGGATACCTGGACCTGGTATAAGGTGATACACCATAGCTGATCACCACACACCAGACCACCTTCGTGCAATGCACAGACACCACCCCAACAGACACACACACACATCTACCACTCCATCACCCAGAACCTGCACCACCTACCCACAAGACATGCAGATTACCACACTCACACATGCAACAGGCACCACTCAAACAGAAGCATACCTCACACATGCACACACCCAAGATATTTACGCCAACATACCAGACAACCAGTCCCTCATCTTCCAAATCTCCAACCCCTTCTGCAGACCGTCCCCATGTTCTCAAGGAGAGTTTCCTCTGTTCCCTCCACCCCCTCCCAAACCCAAGAGGCCCCCACCCACATTCCACCCCATCACTTTCACATCCAAGTCTTCCACTGTCACACCTGCCCCCCTGCAAGCACCCATACTGCTCCCCCCAAGAAGCCCACCCCTCAAAAGAAAGAGACCCTCCTCCCAAACCCAAACCCACCCATCCCAAATCCGACCCCACCCCACAGAAGGATGATCCTTGAGGTGTCTGTCTGCCCATATGACGCCCCTTCCTGTGGAGGTTCTCTGGCAGTGATTGGAATCAAGTGTGGTCAAAATTATGTGCATTGACATATCCATATGGACTGGCCAATGGCCTTTGCTCCTATGCATTTTGAGTTAATAAACCCAAGTAGTTTCTTTGGGTACACTTTGTCCTGAAATTCCTTTTCTACCTTTATGTTATTCCTGAGTAACGTGTGTTGTATGCCCACAGTTGTGTGTGTTTCACCCTAATTGCTGATCCATTTGCTGTTGTTTGCAACATCAGACTTTGTGACAGTGCTGGCATCACCCAAGACAAAGGTAGATGTTGACTGCATGCATATGTGAGCGTTAATCCAAATGGGGTGTCATTAAGTTGTGTTATGTTTGGTAACGTAAGTATTTTGTCTTGTGTGGCCCAATGTCAGCATGTCTGGTGGTAGACTTGTCTCCCTGATATTGATTACACAATCATCTCATGTGTGGAAGCTTAAGTTTTGCTTGTCCAGACATGGAGGGTTTTCACTTGTGCTAGCTTCTTTTGCATTTAATGGTGCGCATGTCCATTTTACAGTGTATACCTTACAGCTACTCCAGCTAAATGTATGCCCATTCTGTTGCAGTTGTATTTGCTTTTTTGACTTGCACTTCCACATTATGCAAATGGGCATGTCACTTGACTCTACTATTGTCTTTCCCTGAGATATCTGAAGGGCCAGTTCCTGTGCAGATGTTGTTTTATGGGCATGTGCAAATTGTAATGTGTCCCTGGGCAGCATCCTTCCATGATTGCTCCTGATGCCCCCATCCCTATTGAGCAGGTATTGTTTGCATAGTGAGCTTTGGATATTTGTCTCTCTAACAATTGTGCATCTGTTGGAAAGTGGATTCTTGGTAGGAGCAGGTAAGTACCAACACTTAGCAATGGGCCACTAACCCCCACTAGGTCCAGTTAAGTCTCAATAAATTAATCCCAGCTCAACCCTTGGTAGCTTGGCAAGAGCAGTTAGGTTTAACTTAGGAGACAGGTCTGTAAAGCATTTAAAAATCACAAAACAGTAATTAGGTAAACCACAAAACACAATAAAAATCCAACTCCAATTTATAAACACAGATTCCATTTTTATATTTACACTGATACTAAAACAACAAAAATCCAATCAAGGGAACCGGAGATATGGATTTTTAAAGATTAAGGTGGTCCTTATGACATTGGTGGTGACTGTTAAAGTGGTGATAATACCGGCAACAGGTTGGTGGTTATTACCGCCAAATTAAGACCATGGCGGTGATAGCACACATAGACAGCCAATGTACCAACCCAACCGCCAGGGCGTTAACACTGTGCACCACGGAAGTAGCCATCAACAGCCAGGTGGAAGACAAGGTACCACCCACCATATCATGACACAGCAAACCGCCACGATTTCCAGGGCAGTACCACCGCCATCAAAAGTCTGGCGGAAACAGAACACAGAAGACCAAAGACTCACCAACAGAGACACAGAGATCAATGCCGCCATGGAACTGGAACTTCAAGTCTTCCCGATGCTCTTCTACGTCATGTTCCGCCTGGAACACCAATGCCGATGACGATGGTGAGTACTGCTGCCTAGCACACCAGGGAGGAAGGGAGGAAATGGAGAGTGACACACACAAACAACACACACCATTCACACACACACCATACACAGAACCAGCTGCAGACGTAAACCAATGACACAGGACACATAGTATAATAATACAAGGACTACAGGTCGGCAGTACTGAGATTGTAATTGTACGGCAACAGCTTCTATACGAACCAATTGGAGAACAAAGATATATGAACAATTGTCCAGAAAGGGCCAATGCCCAGACTAAGTACAAAAGGCCCACATGGCCACAGGGCACAGTGCAAGCCCCAACTTGATCCTGACTAACTCCTCACAAAACTGTGCAGGGGCAACATCTCGGAAGTGGACAGGGACCTCGGGGGGAAGGCGTTGGGGGGCACCTCAACTAAAGTCGAGAACTTGCCCACTGGTTTTGGAGGGGGCTCCATGCCCATTATCCTTTGCTGGGGAGTGGAAGGTCGCGGTCTCTGAGGTGGAGAACTTGCCCACTGGTTCTGTAGGGGGCTCCATGCCCATTATGCTTTGTTAGGGAGTGCAAGGTCACAGTCTCTGAGGTGGGGGACTTGCCCACTGGCTCTGGAGGGGGCTCCATGTCCATTATCCTTTGATGAGGAGAGAAAGGTAACAGTCTCTGAGGTGGGGAACTTGCCCACTGGTTCTGGAGGGGTCTTCTTGTACATCAATCCCTGGAGGGTGGCCTTCATGCCCTCTGCTGGAGGTGAGGGCTGCTGTGTCTCAGCAGGGGATGAGGGCCCGTGCCCACTGGTGGTGGTGGTGTTGGTACCGTGCTATCCTCTACAGGAGGTGAGGGCTGCTGTGTCTCAGCTGGGGAAGGTGCCTCCTGGGCAGTCTCTGCTGGGGGCAAGGGCTGATATGTCTCAGTAGAGGATGAGGGCCCCATGCCCACTGGTGGTGGTGGTTTTGGTACCCTGTGAGCCTCTGCAGGAGTTGAGGGCTGCTGTGTCTCAGCTGGGGAAGGTGCCTCCTGGGCTGCCTCTGCTGGAGGCGAGGGCTGCTATGTCTCAGCAGGGGACCAGGGCCCTGTGCCCATTGGTGGTGGTGGTGTTGGTACCCTGCCAGTCTCTGCAGGAGGTGAGGGCTGCTGTGTCTCAGCTGGGGAAGGTGCCTCCTGGGCAGCCTCTGCTGGAGGTGAGGACTGCTGTGTCTCAGCAGGGGATGAGGGTCCGCTGCCCACTGGTGGTGATGGTGTTGGTACCCTGTCAGCCTCTGCAGGCGGTGAGGGCTGCTGTGTCTCAGCAGGGGATGGGGCCTGGTGCCCACTGGTGGTGGTGGTGTTGGCACCCTGCGAGCCTCTGCAGGAGGTGAGGGCTGCTTTGTCTCTGCTGAGCAAGGTGCCTCCCGGGGAGCCACTGCTGGAGGCGAGGGCTGCTGTGTTTCAGCAGGGGATGAGGGCCCAATTTCCACTGGTGGTGGTGGTGTTGGTACCCTGCCAGCCTCTGAAGAAGGTGAGGGCTGCAGTGTCTCAGCAGGGGATGGGGGTCCCATGCCCACTGGTGATGGTGGTGTTGATACCCTGCCAGCCTCTGCAGGAGGTGAGGGCTGCTGGGTCTCAGCTGGGGAAAGTGCCTCCTGGGTAGCCACTGCTGTAGGCAAGGGCTGCTGTGTCTCAGGAGGGGATGAGGGCCCCATGCCCATTGGTGTTGGTGGTGTTGGTACCCTGCCAGCCTCTGCAGGAGGTGAGGGCTGCTGTGTCCCAGCTGGGGAAGATGCCTCCTGGGCGGCCTCCGCTGGAGGCGAGCGCTGCTGTGTCTCAGCAGGGGATGATGGTCCTATGCCCACTGGTGGTGGTGGTGGTGGTGGTGTTAGTACCCTGCTATCCTCTGCAGGAGGTGAGGGCTGCTGTGTCTCAGCTGGGGAAGGGGCCTCCTGGGCAGCCTCTGCTGGAGGCAAGGGCTGATGTGTCTCAGCAGGGGATGAGGGCACGGTGCCCACTGGTGGTGGTGGTGTTGGTACCCAGCCAGCCTCTGCAGGCGGTGAGGGCTGTTGTGTCTCAGCAGGGGATGATGGCCCCTTGCCCACTGGTGGTGGTGGTGTTGGTACCCTGCTATCCTCTGCAGGAGGTGAGGGCTGTTGTGTCTCAGCTGGGGAAGGTGCCTCCTGGGCAGCCTCTGCTGGAGGCAAGGTCTGCTGTGTCTCAGCAGGGGATGAGGGCCCAGTACGCACTAGTGGTAGTGGTGTTAGTACCCGGCCAGCCTCTGCAGGCGGTGAGCGCTGCTGTGTCTCAGCAGGGGATGGGGACAAGCCCACTGGTGGTGGTGTTGATACCCTGCCAGCCTCTGCAGGAAGTGAAGACTGCTGTGTCTCAGCTAGGGAAGGTGCCTCCTGGGCAGCCTCTGCTGGAGGCGAGGGCGTCTGTGTCCCAGCAGGGGATGAGGACCCCCTGCCCCCTGGTGGTGGTGGTGTTGGTACCCTGCCAGCCTCTGCAGGAGGTGAGGGCTGCTGTGTCTCAGCTGGGGAAGGTGGCTCCTGGGCATCCTCTGCTGGAGGCGAGGGATGCTGTGTCTCAGCAGGGGATGATGACCCCGTGCCCACAGGTGGTGGTAGTGGTGTTGGTACCCTGCCAGCCTCTGCAGGAGGTGAGGGCTGCTGTGTCTCAGCAGGGGATGGGGCCCGGTGCCCACTTGTGGTGGTGGTGTTGGTACCCAGCGAGCCTCTACAGGAGGTAAGGGCTGCTGTGTCTCAGCTGGGGAATGTGCCTCCTGTGCAGCCTCTGCTGGTAGCGAGGGCTGCTGTGTCTCAGCAGGGGATGACGGCACTGTTCCCACTGGTGGTGGTGGGGTTGGTACCCTGCTAGACTCTGCAGTAGGTGGGGGCAGCTGTGTCTCAGCTGGAGGTGAGGGCATCTTCCCTTTCCTGGCTGGTGGAGTGGGATCTTTCCCTTTCCTGGCTGGTGGAGTGGGATCCTTCACTGTCTTGCCTCCACGAGTAAGAGGTGCCTCCACTGTCCCCTTGGACTGTTTGGCTGAGGTGCTGGGCTGAGTCGTTGGGACCCTGCTCTTACGGCCAGGACGGGGGAGGGGAAGGGAAGAGGTCAAGTTGAGCAAGGAAAAGCTTCTCAGGAACGCTGGGGCAGGATGACGGAGGAGGGATGGGAGTGGAGGTTGAGGGAGTGGTTGTTGGAGGAGTACATCTGCTGGACTTGGGTGCAGGTGAATGGGCAGTGTGCTGATGTGATGTGGATGGCTAATGGGTGTCTGAGTGCCTGCGTTTGTATAGACAGGGTGGGAGAGAACACAGGGGACGCATGGATGGATGTTGTGGCGGTGTCTGCTAATGAGGTGTGTGCTACTTGGTGTGCTGATGCTGGTGATGGCTGTTGAAGCAGTACATGCAGGTGTGAGTGTGGACATGACTGTGAGGGAGGTGGAGGAGGAGGAGGGGGAGACAGTGGAGGCAGTGGATGTGTACATGTGTGCAACTGTCTGTTGTTTGTGTGAGTGCTTGTGAACTGAAGTGTGCTGCCTGTGTTTGACTGTGCCACTCTTGTGTGATGTCTTGTGTGCATGCTCGTCTGTGTGTGTACATGGGATGGGTTGAGGTTGAGGAGACTGGGAAGTTGTAGTTGGAGGGGGGAAGGTAGGAGCATGGACAATGGCTGCCATCAGGGAGGAGGCCAGAGCTCAAATTGATCTCTGTTGTGCCACCAATCCACTGTGGATGATCTCCAGGAATGCATTGCATTGCTACATCTGGGATGCCAGCCCCTCAATGGCATTTACAATGGTTGACTGTCCTACAGAGATGGATCTGTGGGGGTCAATAGCCTCCTCACTCAGGGCAGCAGGGCTCATTGGGGCAGGGAGTGAGGTACCTTTGGCGAAGGAGATGGCCACCGGGCATGGCCAACTCACTGAGGGGCTACTGGGAAGGCGGTGCTGGTACTGGGGTGGCGGCTGTACCTGCAGCTGGGGTGGTAACAGAGGTGTCCGCCACCATCAGGGAGCTTCTATCGGAGGAGGAATCCTAATCTCTGTTGTCTCCTCCTGTCTCCGCCTTGGTGCTCCCTTCGCCCTCCATCCCACTGGTTCCCTTGGCGTCGGTGGAGTCTGTCTCCTGGGTCCTGTGGGATGCAGCTCTCTATGTTGCCAGTGCCCCTGCTCCTCTGCCAGATGATGATAATGCACACATGAACAGGATGACAGAAGGAGAAAGGGGGAGGGAGAGAAGTGGAGCACTGGGTCAATTACAGCTCCAAGACCACAGTTGGCATACACAGTACCGTCACACACAAGGATCAGTATTGAGCACTATGAGTTGCACTGGCATTCAATTGGTTATATGCCACAGCAAGATGAGGGCCAAACACCGCCAACTGCACCTCTCCTGGGACCCACAAAGCCCTGACTGATATGAAATGCAACCGAGGTAGGTTACCTGCATTTGCCACACACCCATTACCCTTGAGCTCGATCACGCTGCAATGTCTGTCCTGGCAATAAGGGGCGCCCACTAACTCACACCCACCACCCGGATCCAATGCCACCTGCTAATTATTGTAGTAACGCCCACTGTACTCACCCCCTTGTAGCTGCTGTGATGCCCTCAAGGGCCCATCCAGCTCTGGGTAGGCCACTGCCAGTGCCAGAATGAGGGCCCTTAGTGGGGTCAGATTGCGACGGACACCCCTTCCCTGTTGGGAGGGCATCCCCAGCTGGGCCTCCATGGTATTCTGTGCCCGTCTAAGGTCCTCCCACCATTTCCTGCAGTGGGTGCTGTAGACCCTCAGAGTCTGCACGTCCTTGGTGATGGCACGCCATAATCCCTTCTTTTGATGGGCGCTGACCTGCAGAGGTAATATAAACAGGAGGACAGCATCACACATACAATCCAGCCTGTCATCACACAAATCCACAAATCCAGTTTCCAACTCCATTGACACACACATTGCCCGGCGCCCACCATGTACACTACCACCCAACATCCCCCCAAATTACATGATGCCTCCACATCTCCATGCAACCTTCCCACATGCATCGTGCCCAAGGTGTACTCACCTTTTGGTGGGACCCCATCCACCAAGTGCTCCAGCTCCATTGAAGTGAAGGCAGGGGCCCTTTCCCCAGTCACACAGGCCATGTAGGTTCCAGACACAGGTCACAGCAGCACACACAGTGTAGGTGTTGTCCTGTGGAGAAAAATCAAGGGAGGATTCAGATGGAAAATGGTGGTCACATCCGCAGCGGTGTACACCGTTGCCGCCGCTGATCCCCGTTGGACACTATACTCCATAGAGCCCCATATTAGCCAATGAGAAATTGCACTGTAGTGCAAGACTACCTTCCGCCAAGATGCCCAACATTGGCGGAGTTACCTCACTTCCACCTGTCCCTACATACAGGACAGGCCATTGCCATTTAATGGTGGTGGACAACATTCAGATCTTGCATAACTGCGTCATTGCCAAAAGTTGTACTTACATTGCAAATTCCCACTGTCCCATCACATTAACCGGTTATGTGCCGCGGACGTAATGGTTACGTCCTGAGGCACAGTGCTCGTGTGCCCAGACCGTAACCATTCCGTCTAGCGCTCCCTCTGTGGTCTTCCCTCCCACCCCCCAAAGGCAGGGATGGAAGGGGAAACCCTTCCCCTTCCCCCACTCCCGACCCCCCCGAACCCTCCAGTGACGTCTGATGATGTCAGCGTACATTTGAGCGCTGACATCATCAGAGGCCACTTCCCCATAGCGCGATTGGAAGAGAAATGCAAAGCATTTCCCTTCCGATCATGTGATGGGGGCCTGAGAGGCTTCAAAGGGAAGGAAAGGAATGTCCTTCCCCTTGAAGTCTCTCAGAGCATTTCAAAAGCCAGATTGTAAAGCAATCCGGCTTTTGAAATGCCCACTAGACACCAGGGATTTATTTTTGGATAAAACTGGCATGAGGGGAACGACCCATTGGGCAAGGGTCGCTCCCCGGGGGGCAATATTTGCCTATTGTTATTAGGCCGATCTGCCACCGGGGGGGGGGAGAAACTTCTAGGCGCCTGGGCTAATTTTTTTTTGTGTTTTTTGTTTTGTTTGTTTGTTTTTTTAGAGATGGGGAGCGACCCATAAGGCAAGGGTCGCTCCCCTGGGGGGCAAATTGTATTTAGACCACTTCTGCCCCCTTGGGGGCAGACCGGCCGATTTTAGGTCAATCTGCCTCCAAGGGGGGCAGAAACCACTAGGCAACAGGGATTTTTTTTTGTTTGCGCCAATGTCACGCGAGGGGAGCGACCCCTTAGGCAAGGGTCACTCCCCGAGGGGGTGGAGGGGGCAAATTTATTTTAGGCCATTTCTGCCCCCCGGGGCAGATCGGCCTATTGTTATTAGGCTGACGTGCTCCCGGGGGGGGGGGGTAGAAACCCCTAGGCGCCAGGGCTAATATTGTTTTGTGTTTTTTTTTTTTTAAGGGATTGGGAGCGACCCTTTAGGCAAGGGCCGCTCCCCTGGGGTCAAATTGTAGTTAGACCATTTCTGCCCCCCTTGGGGGCAGATCGGCCGCTTTTTGTTAGGTCAATCTGCCCCCAAGGGGGGCAGAAACCACTAGGAACCGGGGATCTTTCTTTTGGCACCAATGTCACGCATGGGGAGTGACCCCTTAGCCAAGGGTCGTTCCCTGGGGGGGTGGGGTGGCAGGAGGGCTGGGTGTCAAATTTATTTTAGGCCATTTCTGCCCCCCTGGAGGCAGATCGGCCTATTGCTATAAGGCCGATCTACCCCCGCGGGGGGCAGAAACCTCTAGGAGCCAGGGAATTATTATTATTTTTTTTCTTTTTTTTTAGAGATGGGGAGCGACCCTGTAGGCAAGGGTTGTTCCCATGGGGGGGGGGCATATTGTAGTTAGACCATTTCTGCCCCCCTTGGGGGCAGATTGGCTGATTTTTGTTTGGTCAATCTGCTCCCAAGGGGGGCAGAAACCACTAGGCACCAGGGATCTGTTTTTTTGCGCCAATGTCAGGCAAGGGTCGCGACCCTTTAGGCAAGGGTCGCTCACCAGGAGGGTGGGGGGCAAATTTATTTTAGGCCATTTCTGCCCCCCGGGGGCAGATTGGCCTATTTTTATTAGGCCAATCTGCCCCCGGGGGGGGCAGAAACCCCTAGGCTCCAGGGCTAAAAAAAAATTTTTTTTTTTTTTTGTTTGTTTGTTTTTTTAGAGATGGGGAGCGACCCATTAGGCAAGGGTCACTCCCCTGGGGGGCAAATTGTATTTAGACCATTTCTGTCCCCCTTGATGTCAGATCGGCCGATTTTAGGTCAATCTGCCCCCAAGGGGGGCAGAAACCACTAGGCATGTGGGATCTTTTTTTTTGCGCCAATGTCACGCAAGGGGAGTGACCCCTTAGGCAAGGGTCGCTCCCCGAGGGGGTGGGGAGGGGGCAAATTTATTTTAGGCCATTTCTACCCCCCCCCGGGGGCAGATCCGCCTATTGTCATTAGGCTGATCTGCCCCCGGGGGGGCAGAAACCTCTAGGAGCCAGGGATTTTTTTTTTTAGTTTTTTTGGGGGGTTTTGTTTTTTAGCGGTGGGGGGCGACCCCTTAGGCAAGGGTTGCTCCCCTGAAGGGCCAATTTTGTATTTAGACCATTTCTGCCCCCCTTGAGTGCAGATCGGCCGATTTTAGGTCAATCTGCCCCTGAGGGCAGAAACCACTTAGGCACCAGGGATTGGTGTGTGTGGATGTGTGTGTTTTCTTTAGGGGGGGCAGCCCCTTGGGTAAGGGTCGCTCCCCATGGGGGCACATTACTGTTGGCCATATCTGCCCCTCTTAGGGGCAGATGGGCCTATTTTTGGAAGGCCCATCTGCCCCCAAGGGGGGGCAGAAAGCCCACCAGAGGCCAGGGATGTTTTTTTTTTTCAAAAATAAAAGGGTTGGTGGTATGGCCATATCCCCACCCCAAATAAATGGGGCCAAAGTTGTTATGCCCACCAGTGGACAGATGAGGCAATTACCCCTGATCCACACCCCGGGGGGGGCAGAAAGTCTACTAGATGCCAGGGAATTTTTAAAAAACAAAAAATATTGTGGTGTTGGCTACCAACCAGTATGGCCCAACTGAAGGGGGTAACAGTCTTTCAGCTCTCCCCTGCACTCTAAAACATTTAATCCCACAGCAAGCAAGAAGACATTTGATTATTTTGGGTTTTGGTTTTACATTTGGCCCATGAGAGCTTGGCTAGCTCTCAAAATCGCCCAACTTGGAATGGTGAGGGCTGCACTTTATGGACTTTGGGACGCTGCCATGTAGAAAAATCCACAAGACCTAGACACATCTGAAAACGTAACATCTGGGTGATTCCAGGGTGGTGTGTTTCACATGCACCCGCACCATTTTCATACCCACAATGCCCTGCAAACCTCCAACTTGGCTGGAAATCACACATTTTTCCCACGTTTTTGTGATGGAACCTTCCGGAATCTGCAGGAATCTACAAAATTCCTACCACCCAGCATTGTCTCATCTATACCGATAAAAATTTTGCTGCACTTTTCAGCCTAAATTTTCTTTTTTTTTGCAAACTGCCCTTTTGGACCCCCTTTGGTTCCCCCTCAATATCAACATGTTTTTGGCTCTTCCCTTTCACAAGCACTTGGCCCACCTACACAAATGAGGTATAATTTTTACCGGGAGACTGAGGGGAACGTTGAGTGGTAGGAAATTTGTCCCAGGGCAGTAATCTCACACAGAAATGTTGGAAAAATGTGAGTTTTCAGCTAAATTTGAGGTTTGCTGGGGGTTCTTGGTAAGAAAACATTGGGGGATCCACGCAAGTCATACCTCCCTGGACTCCCTCGGGTGTCTATTTTTCAGAAATGTCTGGGTTTGGTAGGTTTCCCTAGATGGCTGCTGAGCCCAGGACCAAAAATGCAGGTGCCCCCGCAAAAACAGGTAGTTTTGTTTTTGATAATTTTGATGTGTCCAGATACTGTTTGGGGGCATTTTCTTTTGCGGGCAGTAGGCCTACCCACAAATGAGAGGAAAAAGTGTTTTTCGGGCCAAATTTTGAGGTTTGCAAAGGATTCTGGGTAACAGAACCTGGTCAGAGCCCCACGTGTCACCCCATCTTGGATTCCCATAGGTGTCTAGTTTTCAAAAGTGCGCAGGTTTGCTAGGTTTCCCTAGGTGCCAGCTGAGCTAGAGGCCAAAATCCACAGGTAGGCACTTTGTAAAAAACACCTCTGTTTTCTGTGAAAAAATTTGATGTTTTCACATTGTGTTTTGGGCCATTTTCTTTTGCGGGCGCTAGGCCTACCCACACAAGTGAGGTACCATTTTTATCGGGAGACTTGGGGGAATGCTGGGTGGAAGGAAATTTGTGGCTCCTCTCAGATTCCAGAACTTTCTGTCACCGAAGTGAGAGGAAAAAGTGTTTTTTTGGCCAAATTTTGAGGTTTGCAAAGGATTCTGGGTAACAGAACCTGGTCAGAGCCCCACAAGTCACCCCATCTTGGATTCCCCTAGGTGTCTAGTTTTAAAAAATGTGCTGGTTTGCTTGGTTTCCCCAGGTGCCGGCTGAGATAGAGGCCAAAATCCACTGGTAGCCACTTTGTAAAAAAACACCTCTGTTTTCTGTGAAAAAAAGTGATGTGTCCACGTTGTGTTTTGGGCCATTTCCTTTCGTGGGTGCTAGGCCTACCCACACAAGTGAGGTACCATTTCTATCGGGAGACTTGGGGGAACGCTGGGTGGAAGGAAATTTGTGGCTCCTCTCAGATTCCAGAACTTTCTGTCACCGAAATGAGAGGAAAAAGTTTTTTGGGGGCCAAATTTTGAGGTTTGCAAAGGATTCTGGGTAACAGAACCGGGTCAGAGCCCCACAAGTCACCCCATCTTGGATTCCCCTAGGTGTCTAGTATTAAAAACTGCGCAGGTTTGCTAGGTTTCCCTAGGTGCCGGCTGAGCTAGAGGCCACAATCCACAGCTAGGCACTTTCAATCAATCAATCAAAAAAATGTATAGAGCGCGCTGCTCACCTGTGAGGGTCTCAAGGCGCTTGGGGGGGGTTGGGGGGGCAAGGAGGGTCACTGTTCGAACAACCATGTCTTGAGGTTCTTTCTGAAGAGCAGGAGGTCTTTGGTTTTGCGGAGGTTGGTGGGGAGGGAGTTCCAGGTTTTGGGGGCGAGTTAGGAGAAGGACCTGCCTCATGTGGTGGTGCATTGGATGCCGGGGACAGTGGCTAGGGCGAGGTCGGCTGATCGGAGGTTGCGGGTGGGAGTGTGGAAGTTCACTCTGTCGTTAAGGTAGGTTGGCCCGGTGTTGTGGAGGGATTTGTGTGCGTGGATGAGGATCTTGAATGTGATTCTCTTGTCTATGGGGAGCCAGTGAAGGGATTTGAGGTGTGGTGAGATTCGTTCGTGGCGGGGCAGACAAAGGACTAGGAGTACGGCTGTGTTCTGGATTCTCTGGAGTTTGCTTTTGAGTTTGAGTGTGGTGCCGGTGTAGAGGGCTTTACCGTAGTCTAGTCTGCTGCTGATGAGTGTATGGGTGACTGTCTTCCTGGTCTCTGGGGGAATCCATTTGAAGGATTTTTTTAGAGTGCGGAGTGTGTGGAAGCAGGAGGAGGTTAGAGCATTGATTTGCTGTGTCATGGAGAGGGAGGGGTCCAGGCTGATGCCGAGGTTGCATGCGTGGTTTTCGGGGGTGGATGCGGGGCCTAGGGCGGTGGGCCACCAGGAGTCGTCCCATATGATTTTGTTGGGGCTGAAGATGATGATCTCGGTTTTGTTGGAGTTAAGCTTGAAGTGGTTAGTTGTCATCCAGTTGGCGGTGTCGAGGAGAGCAGCATGTAGGTTGGTTTTGGCGGTGGTGGGGTTGTGGGTAAGGGAGAGAATGAGTTGGGTGTCATCTGCGTAGAAGAGGATAGTGATTCCGTGTGATCGGAGGATGTTGGCAAGGGGGGCATGTAAATGTTGAAGAGTGTGGGGCTGAGGGAGGACCCTTGGTGGACTCCGCAGATGATCTTGGTAGCGGTGGAGTGGAAAGGTAGAAGGCGGACTCCCTGGGTCCAGTCGGTGAGGAAGGAGGTGAGCCAGTCTAAGGCTTTGTGGCGAATTCCTCTGTTGTGGAGGAGTGTGCAAAGTGTGTGGTGGCAGACAGTGTCAAAGGCTGCGGAGAGGTCTAGGAGGATGAGTGCAACGGTCTCGCCTTTGTCGACTTTGGTCCTGATGTCATAAGTGCATGCAATGAGGGCGGTTTCCATGCTGTGGTTCTTGCCGAACCCGGATTGTGAGGGGTCAAGAGTGTTGCTTTCTTTGAGGAAGTGGGATAGGTGGGCGTTGACTAGTTTCTCGGCAACCTTGGCGGGGAAAGGGAGGTGGGAGATGGGGCAATAGTTGGAGAGGGTCTCTGGGTCGGCTTTGTTTTTTTTTAGGAGAGCAGTGATTTCCACGTGCTTCCAGGGGTCTGGGTAGGTGGCGGAGTCGAAAGAGGAGTCGATTATGTTGCGGAGTATGGGGGCGATGGTTGGGCTGGCTTTGTTGTAGATGCGATGTGGACAGGGGTCAGAGGGGGATCCGGAGTGGATGTAGTTCATGTTTTTTTCGGTTTCTTCATGTGTGGTGGGGACCCAGGTGGTGAGTGTGGTGGGGGGTCATGAGTGGGGGTTGAGTTGGGTGAGTGAGGGGTGTGTTTGGGGGGTGTGTGTGGTATGAAGCTGTTGTGGATGTCCAGGATTTTGTGGTGGAAGTGGTTGGAGAGGGTGTCATATAGGGGCTGTGTGTGTGAGGGGTCTACATTGCTGGCTTTGGGTTTGGCTAGTTCATTAATGATGGTGAAGAGTTCTTTGCTGTTTTGAGAGTTGTTGTCAAGGCGTGTCTTGTAGTGATCTCTTTTGGCGGTGCGTTTGAGTTGGTGATGGGTGCGAATGGTGGCTTTGAGGGTGGAGAAGTTGGTTGTAGAGGGTTCTTGTCACCATATTTTCTCTGCTTGGCGGAATTTGCGCTTGGAGTCTTAGAGTTCGGGGTGAACCATGGGGCGTTCTTAATGTTGTGGGAGGTGATGTGTTTTCTGAAGGGGTGCTAGTGTGTCTGCGCAGGTAGTTATCCATTTCGAGAGGTTGTGTGCTCTTGTGTTGGGGTTGTTGGTGTGGGGGGGGTTGTGAGCCAGTTGGGAGTTCAGGCGTTCTGTGGGTATCTTGTCCCACATGCGGTAGGGTGTGGTGTGTTGATGGTGGTGTGTGGGGGGTTTGGTGAAGGAGAAGTAGACGCAGTGGTGGTCAGTCCAGAGGAGTTCGGTGGTGTGGGTGTAGGCTATGTGTTGGCTTGAGGTGAAAATTGCATTGAGCATGTGTCCTGCTGAGTGGGTGGGTGCGGTGACCAGTTGTTTGAGTCCGAGGTTGGTGAGGTTGTCTATGAGGGAGGTAGAGTTGTGGTCTTGTAGGTTCTTCAAGTGAAGGTTGAAATCACTGAGGAGGATGTAGTCTGTGGAGGTGAGGGCGTGCGAGCTGATGGTGTCGGCGATGTTGTCGCAGAAGGCGGGGTGTGGTCCTGGTGGTCTGTAGATTAGTGTACCTCTGATGGTGGAATTGTTGTTAATGTGGATTAGGAAGTGCATGCGTTCTGTGTTGTCGATAGTGTCTTGGGAGCTGGTGATAACTTTGCAAAAAACAGCTGTTTTCTTTGTGAAAATGTGATGTGTCCACATTGTGTTTTGGGGCATGTCCTGCTGCGGTGCTAGGCCTATCCATGCAAGTGAGGTACCATTTTTATTGGGAGACGTGGGGGAGCACAGAATAGCAAAACAAGTGTTATTGCCCCTTGTCTTTCTCTACATTTTTTTTTTCAAAATGTAAGACAGTGTGTAAAAAAGACGTTTATTTGAGAAATGCCCTGTAATTCACATGCTAGTAGGGGCATCCCGGAATTCAGAGATGTGCAGATAACCACTGCTGCTCAACACCTTATCTTGTGGCCATTTTGGAAATACAAAGGTTTTCTTGATACCTATTTTTCACTTTTTATATTTCAGCAAAGGAATTGCTGTATACCTGGTATAGAATAAAAACCCATTGCAGCTCATTTATTAGCTCTGGGTACCTAGGGTTCTTGATGAACCTACAAGCCCTATATATCTCAGCAACCAGAAGAGTCCAACTGACATAACGGTATATTGCTTTAAAAAATCTGACATCGCAGGAAAAAGTTACAGAGTAAAACGTGGAGAAAAATGGCTGTTTTTGTTCACCTCAATTTCAATATTTTTTTATTTCAGCTGTTATTTTCTGTAGAAAACACTTATAGGATCTACACAAATGACCCCTTGCTGAATTCAGAATTGTGGGTACTTTTCAGAAATGTTTAGCTTTCTGGGATCCAGCATTGGTTTCTCACCCATTTCGGTCACTAACTGGAAGGAAGCTGAAAGCACAAAAAATAGTAAAACTGGGGTATGTCCCAGACAAATGTCAAAATTGTATTGAAAAATTGTTTTTTCTAATTCAAGTATGCCTGATCCTGAAAGCTGGGAAGATGGTGATCTTGCCACCGCAAACCCTTTGCTGATGCCATTTTCAGGGAAAAAACCACGAGCCACCTTCTGCAGCCCTTTTTTCCCATTTTTTTAAAAAAACAACAAAATTTGCACTGTATTTTGGCTAATTTCTTTGTTCCCTTCAGGGGAACCCCCAAAGTATGGGTACCTCTAGAATCCCTAGGATGTTGGAAAAAAAGGACACAAATTTGGCATGGGTAGCTTATCTGAACAAAAAGTTATGAGGGCCTAAGTGCAAACTGCCTCAAATAGCCAAAAAAATGCTCGGCACAGGAGGGGAAAAGGCCTGGCAGCGAAGGGGTTAATGCTGTATGCACACTGAGGTGGTGGGCCATTGTTCAAATTGTGACAGCTTACTCACTCTTGTGTTCCTTAGATGCCTACTACTGCGGATGAATAGGAGGAGAAGACAAACCCCCGTGTACAGACCCCTTGTGGACTTCGCTACATTGGAGGACAGGCACATAATACTCACCTATAAACTGGACAGGGCCACAATCACAGTGATATATGCCCAATTGGAGCCTGATCTGATATCAGAATCCGTCATCCGACTGGGATCCCCCCTCTTATGCAGGTTTATCAGTGCTCCATTTACTGGCAACTGGTTTTTTCCAAATGACAGTGGGCTTGACAGCCGGAATGTCACAAACAATGTTATCAGTCGTGCTTGCAAGGGTATTGTCTGCCTTGGTGAAACACGTGCAGCTACATTGCTTTCCCCCAGGTGGAAGATTTTGCCATTGTGAAGGCAGGACTCGATTGGCCATATACCCAATATTATTGGGGCGATCAAAGGTACACATATTGCGTTTGTCCCGCCCACCAGAATGAAGAGATGTTCAGGAATCAGAAGAGTTTCCACTCACTCAATGTGCAAATGGTGTGCCTGGTGGACCAGTACATCTCCCATGTCACCTCCAAGTATCCTGGTTCAGTCCATCCCAAATGTGATGGCCCAACTACAAAGGCACAGGGTGTGGCTAATAGGTGAGCCAGAGTCCCCACCCACTGTATGTCAGTGTATGCCTTCAGGTGTTATCCCCATAGCATTGTGTAAGGCTAATGTTTGTCCCTCAATACTTGCAGGTGATTCTGGTTACCCAAACCTATTGTGGCTCCTGACCCCTGTGAGGAATGCCAGGACAGGGGCTGAGAACCGTTATAATGATGCACATGGGCGAACCAAGAGAATAATCTAAAGGACCTTCGGCCTCCTGAAGGCCAGGTTCAGATGCCTGCATCTGACAGGTGTATCTCTGTGTTACTCCACCGAGAAGGTCTGCCAGATAGTGGTGGCATGCTGCATTTTGCACAAACTGGCCCTCAGACGACATGTGCCTTTCCTGCAGGAAGAGGAGACTGGAGATAACCCTGTGGCAGCAGTAGACCCTGAGGACAGTGACGTAGAGGAGGATGCAGAAGTGGAGAACAGAACATCAGTTATACGTCAATACTTCCAATGACACACAGGTGGGACAGTGGAACTGACCATTACTATTGATTTATCCGTGTGGCTGTAGCATGTAGGCATTCACTTACTTTGTATCTCAACTTACTGTCACCTATGACTTGTCATTTTACAGGTGTTGGTGATATGACAACAGTGTCCTGATGTGATTACTACAGACAGCTACATGTCATTATTTGCATGCTATCACAGTGTTCAGATCATTTGCACTAGATGTGACTGTTCCCATAAATGCACATTTTCAACACATAAAACAGTGTCATTCAAGCTGTGTTCAATGGTGTTTATCGTAGTGCAAATAATTGAGGGAAAGGTGCAATGGGATAGGGTGATGGTAGAGGAAAGCCCAGGGCATTGTTCCATTCTGTTTGTAGCACAGGTCCAGTGTCAAAGGGGCCATAGGAAGGGGAGCAGAGGCAGTTCAAAGTGGACAAGGTGACAGGGTGAGACACAAGGGGGACAATCAGGAGAGTCTCATTTTCTGACAGTGGTCTTGGTCTTGGCAAGTGTCTCTGGCTTCTGTCTGGGTCGCAGAGACCGTTTGCGTGGTGATTCACCTTTTGCAGGTGCCGAGGTGCTGATAGACTGTGGGTCCTGTAGGAGGACCTCCTGCCCACTAGTTGCAGCGGAAGTGAAGGGCTGGTCAATAGTCTGGCTAGTCGTAAGGGCCCGCTGCTGTGCTGTCGATTTCCTCATGATGTTGGCCATGTCTGCCAGCATCCCTGCTATGGAGATCATGGTGGTGTTGAGGGCCTGCAAGTCCTCCCTGATATCCTGATGGTGTTCCTCCTGCAGCCGCTTGTTCTCCGGCATATTGGTAAGGATTTGGCCCATCGTGTTTTGGGATTGTTGGTAGGCCCCCAGTATCTTGGTGAGTGCCTCCTGGAGAGTCGGTTCCCTGGGCCTGGCCGCCCCATGGCGCACATCGGTCCTCCCAGTGTCCCGATTGCTCTGTGTCCCCTGAACGGTGTGGCCACTCCCACTGAGCCCAGGTCCCTGATTGTCTTGGGGGAAAGGTGTGGACTGGGGTCCCTGTATAGGGGGCACACTGCTGATTGACGTCCTGGGGACAGAGGTGTTGGGACATTTGGTGAGTGATCTGGTGTTGGATACTAATAGGGGAAGCTCTGTGGTTGACTGGGAGTGGGCTGGGGTGACCGACTGACCAGTGACCCCTGATGGGCCAGGTAGTTCATCCAGATCCAGAAGTCCAGAGTTACTGTCATCACTGGGGGCATCTTCTGTTGGGGGAATGATTTGTCGTGGCACGTCCTCTCCGTTGACATTGGCTGTGGTACCTGTGGGGATGTAACTGCTATAATATGCTTCATGTCTTTAACATATTGTACATCCCTAGCTTCCCCTCTATGGTTGCTGTTACTCTTTTACCTTTGTATGTGTATGGTGATGTATTGTGGGATTCTTAGTTCCCCTATGCTGTGCATGCTTTTGTGATGGGTGTCCACGCGGAGCTGGGAGTGCTGTCCATGCATTGGTATAGCATGCAGGGCTTGGCATTGGGGTTAGTCAGATGTGTAGGTGCAGTGTGTAGGTTGGAGTGAAGTGATGGGATTGAGGGTGAGGGGGTGAGATGGCATTCAGGTATGGGGTGATAAGTAGTAAATCTTGACTCACCAGTGTCCAGTCCTTTAGCAACTCCAGTGAGTCCCTCAGGATGCAGTATTGCCAGGACTTGCTCCTTCCATGCTGTGAGCTGTGGCGGAGGAGGTGGGGTCTACTGCCAGTCCTCTGTATGGTGAGCTGGTGCCTTGCTGTTACGGAACCTACCTTCCCCGGTGGGTCATTCCCCCTCTTCCTGATGTCGTCCCTTGTTCTTGGATGCTGTTCCATGGCATTCACCCTGTCCACGATTCTTTGCCATAGCTCAATCTTTCTGGCAATGGATATTTGCTGTACCTGTGTTCCAAACAGCTGTGGCTCTACCCTGACTATTTCCTCGACCATGACCCACAACTCCTCATCAGTGAAATGGGGGTGCCTTTGTGGGGACATGTTTGTTGTGTGGTGTGTGTAGGTGTGAGGGTGTTGGGTAATGTGCTTGGGTAAGTGAAGGGGGGGCATTAGGGATGTATGGGTGTATGTGGTGTGTGTGTCTAGTTGTCGCATTGGTCTCGGTGTCAGTCTCGTGGAAATACTTCGTAAAGGGTTGTGGGTAATGTGGGTGGGTGTTTTATTGTGCTGTGGGTGTGGTGTGTGTAGAAGTGTCATGTGTGTGTTTTTGGTATTGGCCAATGCTGTGTAGTTTAGTATTTGGGTGTCCATTCTGAATACGCCATTGAATGTCTGCAGTGGTGATTCGTGGGTCATGATTTGGTCGGCGTTCTTTTGTTGGCGTAACAGTATGGATGTTGTTACCAACACTTTAACACTGATCTTTGGGCTGGCAGATTTGTGTATGTGTCAGTATTCTGTCAGATTAGTGTGTGTGTGTCATAATTTGGCAAACGGATGTTTGCCTTCGCAGTGGTATGTTGGCGGCCATCACCACAGCGGTAAGCGGGACTTGCCCCCAATGTCATGTTGAGGTCCTAAATGTTTTTAGCTCATAGAAACTAAAAGCACCAATCTTGACCCCTGTCTCAGTCGACCAGGGCAAAGTCAAAATTTGGTGCGACTCCGATGGAGCCCTGCTCGGCTACAGTGAGCGAGAGGCCTCGGTCAAAGTTTTGCCTTCGGACTTAGGGGGTCATTCTGACCCCCGCGGGCGGCGGAAGCCGCCCGCCTGGCGGGAACCGCCAGAAGACCGTACTGCGGTCAAAAGACCGCGGCGGTCATTCTGACTTTCTCGCTGGTCTGGCGGGCGACCGCCAAAAGGCCGCCCGCCCGCCCAGCAGGAAAGCCCCAGCAACGAGGATGCCGGCTCCGAATGGAGCCGGCGGAGTTGCTGGTGTGCGACGGGTGCAGTTGCACCCGTCGCGATTTTCAGTGTCTGCCAAGCAGACACTGAAAATCTCAATGGGGCCCTGTTAGGGGGCCCCTGCAGTGCCCATGCCAGTGGCATGGGCACTGCAGGGGCCCCCAGGGGCCCCACAACACCCGTTCCCGCCATCCTGTTTCTGGCGGTGAAAACCGTCAGAAACAGGATGGCGGGAAGGGGGTCGGAATCCCCATGGCGGCGCTGCTTGCAGCGCCGCCGTGGAGGATTCCCTGGGGCCGCGGGAAACCGCCGGCTTCCCTTTTCTGACCGCGGCTGTACCGCCGCGGTCAGAATGGCCCCAGAAGCACCGCCAGCCTGTTGGCGGTGCTTCCGCAGTCGTTGGCCCTGGCGGTCCATGACCGCCAGGGTCAGAATGACCCCCTTAGTCTTTTTCTTGAAGATTTTCTCCACTGGGACAAAGTCGCAAGTCAGATCTGATCTCCCTGGAGCCCGCTTCGGATACACGTCGCAGGAGACCTCGGTAAACAGTTCTACCTTTGGACTCAGATTATTTTTCGTGACTGAACTCTTCATTCGGGCTGAACTTGAAATTGAATCTGACTTTCCTGGAGCCCTCTTCGGTTGCGCTGCGTGGGAAGCCTCAGTCAACTTTTTGCATTCAGACATAGAAACTTTTTGGGAGCTTTTTCTCTCCGATGTTGGATGACCCTCTACAACTAGCTGATTTGGAATCAACATTGTTGGATTGCCTTTCCATGATCCCCCAGTGGATTCCTGAAAGTCTGAGTCTCCAGAGCTTTTCAGTGAGACGAACCTGCAAGTTAGGCCGGATCACAGTCGACGTAGGCTGGCTTGACTCAAGACATCAGGTCGGTCCACTTATGGAATCCACAGCTCACCCCAGATTGCAGAAGCTCTGAGTTGCTCCTTGAGGGTTTGGACTCCCAGAATGCACCTGGCCCAAATCCAAAATTACCGATGGTCAGCTGGTCAGTTTCTTCAGGACTTGATGAAGGGGACTCTGGTCCGCTATTTCCTACCTGTAGCAAACAGGAAGTCCTTTCTTGAAGCTGTTGAAGACAGGCAAAGTCCTTTTAGTGGTGAAGCCCAAGTGTTCAGCTGGTGCAGTCCTTCAAAGCGCAGTGTTCTTGTGCAGGTCAGTGGTCCAGCAGGGCAGTTCTTCTTCTTCTTGTCTTTTTCCTTGTAGGGATCTGATGTGGGGGTGCAGCTCTGCCAATGTTATCCTTGCTCCTCGGGTGAAAACCGGGGGGGGGGCTCTTGACCAATCACATGCAGGCCACCACCCTCTTGAGTGCCCACTTCCTGGGAAGTGTGGCAAAAATCAATCACAGGAAGCAACATTCTCCTAAAATCCAAGATGGCAAAAGTTCAATCTCAGAGGTTAGACCTGGCAGAACCCACCCACTAACGTGGCTAGATTTCCTTTAACCCACCACTTTCCAGCCCTCTCCTAATCAAGGGGTACTTGGCTGTCTTTTTTTCAGGAAATGGGGGAGTTCCACTGGCTGGCACAAATGTCCTTCCATCCTTTGAAGTACGGTTTGGCTGCTTTCCCCCCATCCTGTTTCACCATTTGCTGAGGCACTTCTCCTCCCCCAGGCACTTCCTTTGTCCTCAGCCCAGGCCAATTTACATCTCATCAAGGCAGCCTGGCCAGGCTGTCAGAGGCGGGCCAATCAGAGAAAGGCATTACAGAGCTGAAGTTTGCAACTTTCAGGTAGAGCTCTGAAACTCCTTTCCTGAGTTAATGATATTACATTTATCAGTGGCATATTGTTGGATTTATTATAACATTAAGTTTGATATCAAACTTGAAATATCTATCTCTTTTTGAGACTCTATTAATTAAATATAAAGTCTCTCTATGTTAGCCTATGGAGTTTATTCATTATAATGGGGAAACATGAATTTAGCTATTTTGCCCTCACCAGGGCTTATAACACACATTTTATAAAGTTCCTGCTTATAGTTACACTGCACTCAACCTTAGGTGCACCTAGGGCACACCTTAGGGGTGACTTATATGTAAAAATAAGGTAGTTTGAGACTTTGGAAGTACTTTTAATTCCGAAGTCGAATTGTGGGCTAACTTTAACTTAAAAGCAGCCAGCAAGGCAGGTCTGCCTTTAGAATGACATTTGGCACCTCAGCAGTGCACCCATGGGTACACTATCTATGCTGGGGTCCCTAAACCTACATGCCCTACCGTATACTAGGGACTTACAGGTAGGTTGATACAGCCAATTATAATTAACCTAATTTGCATATCCATTTCAATCAAAGCACAGGCCCTGTGTGCTATTTAGCAGTGCCCAGGGCACCATCAGAGCCAGAAAAACACCAGTATAAGTGCAAAATGTGGGCAAAAAGTTAGGGGGGGTTGCAATCAGCCCAGTTTTCCCACAGCATCCCATTGTCCTTCCATTGTGTTGCAATGTGGGTGATGTGAGGGTCCATTGCAGGGCTGTTCCATGCGAGAGGTGTTTGTGTTCCATGACACATCCATACATAGGTGTGTTCAATCTGATGACAGTCCATGGCATGTGTGCAATGTGAGGGTGTCAGTTGTATTGGTAGTTATGTTGTTAATGTGTTGTTGCTGTTGTGTGACATGTTTTTTGTGGTGCATGGTGGTGCAGTGTCAGTGACTTGCCCAAAGAGGGCATTTAATGGCTGTGAATGTGTCCTTCTTTGTGAATGACTCCAACTCTGGACACCATGACTCATGTACTTGGTGCCCATAGCGTGGTCCCCATATCATGTGGACGACCATGCGATGATCTGTTGTTAAGGTTAATGACACAGGTAGGTGTGTGTACTTACCATCGGTTGCATCCACACCGGTGTGGATTTTGGGCACCTTCGATGAGTAGCAGCAGGGCATGTGAGATGGGCTGCATGGCGGCACAAGATATGTAAAGCTGCCTGCAGAGGAATTGCTTCCTTTATGCTTTCGATTTCTGCCAGCTGGGACATGGTTTTTGGACCGCCACAGTCACATTGGCAGTGTATAACATTATAATCTGTCTGGTGTAAAAACTGGCTCCACAGACCTGTTTGTCCTGCCTCGTCACCACGGTGGTCTGCGCTGCCTGGCGGTGCCGGAGGAACCTTGGCGGTCTTTGCCCCATAAGCCAGCCAACATCATAATACAGTGGTCTGACCATCAACCTGATAGCTCTTGGACTGCTGCTGTCGCCATGGCGGTGCATGGACCACCAAACTCATAATCAAGCCCTAAGTAATTGTTTTCCTTTCTGGGAAGTTATGTATCTTGCTCTTTCTGTCATTGTGTCTAAAGGTAATTTAATTGTATAAATAATTACAATTTTACAATGTTTATATTTTGTTACTTACATATAGAATCATGCAACTATGTTTATTAGTTATACTTACATGCATGTTGTTTTTAAATGTTTCATGCTTTTTTGCAGCTTTTCTGTTGGGGTGTTGTGATGTGGAGCAGGTGCTTTTTTATTTGGAAGAATAGGAGAGTGTCACTTTGATTTAAATGTTTGTTTGTTGGTAGTTTGTACAGGTTAAGTTCATTAGTTTTTTTTGTTAGTTTTGGGGTGAGTTTCTATTTTATAGTAATTTATATATACTTACTTTTTATGTCTTTTTTTCTGGTTTGTGATTGGTGCTGTGTTTCAACAGGTTACCACTTTTTGAAGTTGCAATATTTTCTATCAGTAAATACATGTAACAAGATAGAAGTTGGTGAGTGTTCAGTTAATAATTTGCTAGTTTACATTTCTAATTTTAACTACAAGTATGTTTCAGTTGAAATAAATATTTTACATACTTTGCAAGGTAGTTATTTAGATTGATGTTTTAAGTGAATAACATTTGTGTGCCTTTTAGAATATTGATTTAATTCTGTGTGATTTTAATGGTTACGTTTGTTTATAGTTAAATTTTATTGGTTAGTTTAGTTTAAGCTTGTTTTTTTCTCAGTTAGGTCCTTTTACGCTACATGCTAGGTTTTATTGATAATTTCAATATGTAGTTTTGAACTATATATGTATATATATATATACACCACACCACTTGGTAACTAAAAAACTCATGGGCTGATTATGAGTTTGGCGGTCTGAAAAACCTGACCACCAAACTCCCGATGAGGAGACAGCCACGGTGCTAGCGGGCTCCCCTCCGGCCCCATTATAAGTTTTCCACAGGGTTGACCGGCAGAAGCCAAGGTATACGCTGATCATCCCAGTGAAAAACATGCAGAGGCATTGGACTCAGCTCCACATGGAGCCAAGTCCAATGTCATTGTACAAGGGGGCCCCTAACACCCTCACAATGTGCACTGTCTGCAGACAGTGCACATTCCAACGGTGCAGGGCAGGGGGCCTCTGCACTCCCCATGAAAATATCATGGGCAGTGCAGGGCCCCCCCTGTGACTTCCAACACTTGTTCTCCGCCAGCTTTTTCATGGTGGATGAACCGTCATGAAAAGGCTGGCAGAGAGCATGGTTGTCACAAGCACGGTAGCACTGACTTCAGCAACGCCATAGCTGATTACAACCACAACCACCGTCATCTCATCAGGATCAAAGATCCTGACAGAGAAGGTGGTCTTTTGGGGGTCCCACTGCCAGGGTCGTAATGTGACAGTCACACCGACACATCCATAATGTTTCTTCTTTTCATCCTTATTTAAGTTCCAACTATACCTAAATACACTAATAGCATCAAGTGATTAGTCCAAGATAGCGCTCATGTAATGCAATACCAATCAGCACAGTCAAATATTTGTCCATTTTTTATGTTCACACTCTGTACTTTATATGCATGGAGGGAAGTTTGTGAATTGAACCTGTCATCAAGGGGCATTCCCAAAATGTGTTAGATCAAGAGCTGTGCCAAATAAACTAGGAGCACCTTTTGCACACTGGATCTTGCGTCCTGTGTTCTGTAACTGGAACGATCTTGTGGATATATATATATATATATATATATATATATATATATATATATATATATATATATATATATATATGTAAATAATGTATTTGCTTATATTGTTATGTGTTTAAATCTATATTTGGTTAGGGTGAATTATAATTATTTTGGTGATGTAATATAATTAGGGTTTATTCAAACATTTTTGTATATTATTTAATGTTTATTGTAATTATTTGTTTTAATGTAAAGAGTCATTTGTTATGTTTGTTAATGATAGCATAATTATTTAGGTGATATTATTGTAACTGATATAGAGTGAGGATATATTTTTGACATATCAAATGCTTAGTTAAAGGTAACAATAATTTTGTTTCAGACACTTGTGTTTTTGATATAAGTAAAACTAAAAATGTTTACTAATATTTGTGTTCTTGTTATTTGTGGTTTTATTAGTTAAGTTTAAGTGAAGTGTAAGAAAAATATATTTTTGTTAGTAATATTCATTTTCCGATATTTGGGTGTTTCGATATTGTGTGAATGTCAGTGATCCATCAACATAATACTAATTTGGAAAATGGGTTTATTACCTAACAAAAAGCCATTTTGAGGTTGCAAACCTTCATCTTTTACAAATTGCAGGCTTTGTGACAACAAACTGGCTTTGTACATGAGGCCCATAGTCCCCATTCCAGACTGTAGGTGCACAAGAAAGCTTTGACTAAAAGGCAAATGCATGAATTTGCTAGAAAGATATAGTCAACTCAATATTCTTGTCATGTACCATTAGACAAGCTGAAGCTATGTTTTTACAGCAATTATGACATGTTCAAGTGATTTAAAAGTGAAACATCTTTTATTAGAACATTGGAACGTTGCCAGCTCCATTGAAAACAATGGAGTGCTCCGGGCTTTTACTGGCCGGTAAAAGCCTGCAGCGCCAACATTCCAATGTTCGCTTTGTTTACAGCAACAGCTGTGAACAAAGCCTCACGGAGCCCGAGGGGATTTTAATCCCCTTGGGCTCCATGAGGAAGTTGTTTTATTTAATAGAACATTCTGCCCTGGGTGGCAGAATGTTCTAATAGCCTTAGAACCCGCCGTAGCGGGCTCTACCAGCTATTAAAGGCCCTCTCCCTTGTTAAAGCTAGGTCCTTTAACGTGGGAGCGGGTCTTCAATAGCAGGTAGAGCCCGCTACGGCGGGTTCTAAGGCTATATTAAATACTGAAACTTCACTAGTGCTGCTGCAAGTTTGTTTATGTATTCATTTATTTGTTAATATATTTACTTCTATATTTATTTATTCTATGAGTGCTGGCTGGGACAAACACTTAGTAGTGCTGATGCCATTTAAATGTGCTTCTAGAGTTTCTGAGAGGTGTGTGACCCACATCTGCGAGATAGAAAATTGCATGTGGGAATCAAAGTGGGCTTAGGAAGGCATAGGCCTGCACTAGGAATGGCCATGTCCCTTTTAGAAATTAAGAAATTTAGTCCATTGGTTTAGTGGTGGCATTGCCTCTTGGACTTTCATTTTCTCTCCCTCTCCAACAGTCAGATTTGATTCATTGCATAGGTCCAGGACTCTTCACCCATGCCACTAATCAATGCGCTTACATATCTTGAAGTTGAATGAGGCAGGCGCAGTCAGGTTTACCCTGATAGACCACAGGTTTCGACTGGTAGTGTAGGTTAGAAATAATGTCTAAGTATTTTTGGCCATTGCCCATGTGTCTTTTGAAGATATTGCTGAGCAATTCATACTTAATTCTCTGAGCCACCTGTAATTAGAGGAGGCCTTTGGGAGTTGTGGTGATATGATCCGGTCTCTTTAGGTTATGATACAGTTCATCTGCTTGGTTTTACCATCTCTGGTGTTTCAAGATCTCTTGTATGAGGGCTCCACCATAGATAATGGTGCACCAAAGCTCTGGTCAATTAAATGTGCTGTTATAACTGAAGAAACAAATGATCCTTCTCAGAAAGATAGAAGTTTTTAAGTTTAACCACTGATGTTATTTGTTGTTCAAAGATAAGGAGATCTGCTTCAGGGTAGTAAGGAAAGCAGCAACAGATGCATCTGTCAGAACGGTATTTGAATATGTGAAGCTCTGAGCCTTGCCCCTTTATAAGATTGGACAAATGTGGTAGACGGTTTGGAGAATGAAAGAGTCAACACACATTTCTTGTATCTTCATGCACTGGAAGTGCTATAGATGGCATTTAGAGTGAGAATGTACAGCAGGGTTCATGATGTAATTCCTTAGATTTGACACTGTTTGGCTGGAACCACATATATCATTGAATTTGTTAAGGTGAAAAGTTAAGTATTGCACCACCTTTTCTCAACACACATGGGGCCAGATGTAGGAAACAGTTTGCGAGTCGCGAACGGCAAAAATTTCGATACGAGTTTCCTATGCAGAAATGCATTTTGCGAGTCGGGACCGACTCGCAAAATGCATTTCCGACTCGCAAATAGGAAGGGGTGTTCCCTTCCTATTTACGACTCGCAGTGGTATGCAATTCCATTTGCGACCGCGTACGCGGTCACAAATGAAGTCGCAGTTACCATCCACTTGAAGTGGATGGTAACCCACTCGCAAATTGAAGGGGTCCCCATGGGACCCCTTCCCCTTTGTGAATGGACCCAAAAATATTTTTTCAGGGCAGGTGGTGGTCCAAGGGACCACTACCTGCCCTGAAAAAATTCCGAAACAAAAGGTTTCGGATTTTTTTTTAAGTGCAGCTCGTTTTCCTTTAAGGAAAACGGACTACACTTAAAAAACGAAAAACTGCTTTATTGACAAGCAGTCACGAACATGGAGGTCTGCTGACTACAGCAGGCCTCCATGTCAGTGATTGCCCATAGTCGCTATGGGGCCGCAATTTGCGACCCACCTCATTAATATTAAAGAGGTGGGTCTTTGCGACCCCATAGTGACTTGCAGAAGGTGTCTGAGACACCTTTCTGCATTAGGTTTTGCGACTCGGAAATTGCGAGTCGCTCGGAGTCGCAATTTCCGAGTCGCAAAACCGATTGTTGCTACATCTGGCCCATGATCTTTTATTGTGACCATGTAGTCACTGTTCCAATCTGCTCCAGTGTTACAGCCATAGGGGAAATTTGCTATCTAAAAGCCAGTTATCGTGCATGAACAAAATGCTGCTTATGCTCTAATGACCTTCTTTGCCAACTTGTCACCACTGTGTTGGATTTGGATCAGGTTACAAGCTAGTACAGATGCGACTGCCAGAAAGTAGGTGAATAAGTGAACATCTGAGACTTGCCCTTTATTATTTGATGGGTTTAAGGTTTACCTTGGCTTCCCAAGGTTTCCATGTACCCCTCTAACATGGGTTTTTGCAATTTGTCTTACAGTTTCACTCCATGGTAACCTACAATCAATGTAGGCATCCAAAATACCAGAATGGCTATTTGTGTTTGCTTTTACAAGCTGTACTGCTGCACACTGATTTCCTAGGAAGCCTCTTACCCTTCAGACCCTTGCTCCTTAGTTGAGTATGTAATCCCTGAAGAGGTCCCATTAAGATATATCTGTCAGAAAGCATTAACCTTGTACTTTGGGTCAAATGGGAGTGATTTTAGATTCCACACTTCACCACATCCATGACTGACTACACATATTGTGAAATTTAGAACAAGGGGAAGGAGAATTGGATAAGAGAGATAACAGACAAGGAAAATGTATCCCTTCCTCCTCAATCTGCTGAAATCAGACACCTACAAATTGTTTTGGGTATAAAAACAAATTGGAGAGTTTTTGCCATTTGCCATTAACAGCCTGATTCCAATTTCTACAGTGAGATGATATGGCTTCTATACCTTATATTGTGCAATAGTTTGTCTGTGCCTTTAATATTAAGTTGACAGACCTGAAATTGGAAAGAAACAAGATGTAATTTATGACTAACATGATGAATATAATCACTGGGAAGCAATAGGTTCTGCCTAACAAACCTACTCAGATTTTTCACTTTTTGATCACCTGTTTTTTTACCTTTTTACTGTGGTTGAGCCTAACAACAAGTGACTCTCCCACAGTAAACTCACATTAAATGGATTGCACGTGTTTACTGACAGTGCCTGCCTTTTAAGATAAGGCCACTGCAATGCAACAAGAGGAAGGGGCACTTGGCTAGTTATGTGTGAACTTGCATGTACACCTCTGTGCACATGTACAGGGGCTGTGTGTGGGGGAATCCTGTTGTGCACAGCCTGGCAACTGCACATAGGTAGCATGGAACATAGGGGACTCTATAGGATTGGAGAGTGACCTAGGGTAGGCCTCATACTGTTAGTGTACATTCATAGGAAAAGTCAGTGTGGTTTACTGTTTTGTCTGCAATGTCATTATACACCTATGGGAAAACTGCCTTAGAGTGTAGGTTTACTCACCATTGGCCTACAGAGACCAATGATGTATCAAAATGGGGTGAGATCTCTATGCAAAAAGAGTTCCAAGAAGATATCTGTACAGTTTATGGCTCATCCTGGGTTGTCATATTTCTCTGTCTCAACTCTACATAATCAGTGCAAGGTTTCTTGGTCAAGATACAATAAACGTTGATTTCTTTCCACAAGAATATAAGATTATCAATATGGCAACCAATTGCATTATAACCCTTTTTAAGATCGGGCATAAATTGCAATTCCATATGGGAGCAACAAAATTATGACAGTTTGTTTCGGCTATATGACTTAAAAGCACATCCTGCCAATTATTAAAATACATGATCTGTTGCAAATATTGCACAATTAATAGGGTTGTTAACAATTAAAAAGTAAAAACATTATCATAGCAATTCAAACTTAATTTGCATACACTATAGCCATTCCACCCACAAATTGAGTTCTTACAAAGATCTCCTTTGATAAGAATTCTCATTCTGTAGGCCAAAGGCTAGCGTGTTAAGATAATCAGACTTTCCACTATTGGTGCCACATGTTTAATCAACTACCGTCATGCCAGAAATATATTCTGTAAGATAGAGGGACCACTCTTGGATTTCACAATCCAAGCACTTCACAGAAAGCTAGCAACTGAAAACACTACTTTTCCGCTTGTGTCAATTGATAAAACACGTAGGGCCTCTCTATAATTTTAAACCCAAGGAAATGACATAACGGAGCATTCCATTTCTTCCTGGGCTTTGAATACCTGGGGCAGAAAAAGAGAAAGTGGGCCAAGGATTCAACTACCGTTGGGCAGTGGGAGCAGAAACTGGTATCGCAACTACCTTTTTCCCATCTAAAGGTAAAAGCGTTCAAAGGCAAGATTCCAAATCTAAATTTGATAAACAAATTCTTTGCCCGTACCGAATGAAAGTTATCCATTTAATCTTCAAACTTAGGCAGGAATTTGTTATAAAGGAATTGATCTGTTCTACTACCCATTGACTGATCTTTCCAAGTATGAATTAGTACAGCCTCCCAGTATAGCCTTTTTACACGGAATGCCATACCTTCTGTGATGTTCAATGGACATCTCCACGACTCCTCCATTTTAATCCGGTGGCAGATATCCTTGATGTACTTAAGCAACAGGATAGATGTCACTTTGTCAAGAGCTAATAACTCCAACATGGCTGTCCTATAGGACCCCAAGTGGAGGGAAGACCACAGTATAGAAGAGGTTTCAAGCCAATTACACACTGTATTTGATTTACAGCCAAATCAAATCTAAGGGGGTACTAGCTGGCAAGTGTAGCATAGAGCACAAAAACTTATTTTCAATCAAGGTTAATCTGTGTAAATTTAATGGCCCCCAGAACCCCGCACCATAAATTGCAGCTGTAACTGCTGCATCCTTAAATACAGAAAGAGGCCCTCCCACTGAGTTCTTTATCCTCCTGCCAATAACCATTGCCCTCTACTGTAAAATGGCAGAACTTTTCTCCAGCTGAGGGGACCAAGAAAGGTTATCTGCCATTCTCACACTCAGATAGTCAAATTGCCTGACCTGCTCAATGCTCAATGGAGGCATCCCCCATGATTTAAGCTGTGAAATTTTATAATTGGTTCCCTAACTAATCTGGTAAAGAGCTTGTTGCCTCTTTTCTAGTACTGTATTTGTCACAGCTTTTTAGACAAATTATTTCATCTTGCATAAATGTATAACTTTTTAACTAACATTTTAGCTTTACGTATGGTGTTTGAGCCTTCTGTGCTTAAACCTCATGTTTTGGGATTGGATCACAGTGGAGTTTGCTATTGTGAAGATTTTTTCATTGTTTTCTAAATCTGTTTCTATGATGAATTGTTGGTGATTTTATTGTGTGTAAATGCTGTGATTTTATGGTACTTGCTACCGAAATAAAGCTTATTTTGATTTGATTTGACTGTCTCAACTCATGATCAGAGCCCAGGCCTTTTGTCACCCTCCTGTGTCAAGTTAATGGCATTTCTCCTCAGCAGCAGGAAAAAGCCCCCTCCCCCATATAAAGGGAGCAATTAACAGTACTTCACAGAGCTCCTGAGCAGGAACGGAATGGGGTTGAAGGTTCAACATTCATCAATTAGCTGCTACACTGTTCCAGGGATGGGCCAGCCACAGAGCAAAGAAGAAGGCCCAGACAACTGGACCCAGCACAGTAGGGGGATTGGTGTGAAAGGCCCTGACAGTGATGTCAGCTATGGGTGGAGCTGAGGCCCCTAGAGGAAATATGATTAGTGACTCCTGGGTGATACCATTTTGAATGGTCTCATCATGCTGGGCAGGAGGGTTGGGGCAGGGACAGAGAGCTGAGGTGACACCCCAGGATAGGCCAGAAGTACCTCACTTCGAGAACCTTCTGCCCTAATTTAAAAGGTCTCGCACAAGTGGAGAGACCTCTTTCTTGGCTGTGCTTTTCTGCTGGACACTGGAACTGGAGGTGGCAGCCATGGACAACTGGAAGAAGGAATACTTTGATGTCCATCTGGACTAAGGCCTCCGACTGCAGTTGTCCCAGGAGCAGACCAAAATGAACCAAAAACATGCAGAACGGCCCATCAGGTCCCAAGAGATGAGCAGGAGAAGGCTTTGACCTCTGGTTCCCAGTGAAGATACACAGAACATGGAGATTTTCTGCCAAGTGTTTGATATCCACCAGGTTAAGCCAGGGCCTGGGGGCTGGCATGAGAAATACATTTCCTTTTTAATCTTAGGAAGAGGGTATGGTGGATCCCTTTCCCTGAAAATCTGAGGGCATGGTGATCACAACCCCCATGCATTGGAAGCATTGGAAACCAGCAGCCGGAGCTGCACATCAATTATTAAAGCTCCCGAAGGAATGCCCCATAATGCCTTGCATGACTGGTTACTGACAAGGATTTTCCTAATGTTGATGTATTACTTCCTTAACATTGCTTATATCTCAAAAGTACATTATATACAGTTATCGTAATTAGTAGTAATTTAGCAATAAAATACTTTCCCTTTTCTGGATGAAAAGAAGCCAAGCTAAAACAAACTAAAAATGGATCCTAAAGCATTTTTTTAATTTTCAGTGTCCTTTTTGAAAGACCGAACCAGAATAGAAATACAGAGACAAATGTATTATAACATAGTAAAAATTAAACAGTAAAATTATTTATCTTATTTCATATGAGTAAATTAGAATACTGTGCAGTCTAATGTAGTCAACAATTCAATAAAGCACAAAAAATAAACACTTGAGGAAAATAAAGACAGGAAAAGGAAGTAAATAATATGATACACCATTCATAAATACAAAGGGATATTTAAACTTGTACAAAGAGATTCTTATGTAATAGAGCACTGGAGAGCTGCAGGGGTGCAGCAGCTCCCCCTCCTCAAGGATTCCAAAGCTATTTTGAAAACGAGACCCTAAGTTAGAGGAGTTAAGGAAAGGAAGACCACCAGGCTTTCGTTGTTTGGTTTGCAAGCACCCCTCAGGCTGGAACTCTACATGTGGGAGTGCAGTGCCCTCTAGGGGCAAATTTTATGGCTGAAGTTTCTGTGGCCAGAAAGCTATTAAAAAAGACACTGTGTGATATTAGCTGTACTGGACAGCTTACTCCAAATTTCATTCTAACAGGGTATAGACCATAGTAAACCTAAATCTTCTTTCCATTGTAATCCAATGTTAAATTAGGATCATGTTTCAAGTGATCCAATAAGATGTTTATATGAAATAGAAGCTTTTGGTTAGAGTGTAATAAAGATATCATCCTAGTAGCACGGGGCTCCACCTGTTAGACTGAGGTGACGAAACCTGGCCTTCAGGAGGCCAAAGGTCCTCTCTATAATCCTTCTTGTTCGCCCATGTGCCTCCTTGTAACGTTCCTCTGCCCTTGTCCTGGGATTCCTCACAGGGGTCAGTAGCCATGAGAGGTTGGGGTAACCATAGTCACCTGCAAATATCGAGGGACAACTGTTAGCCACACACTCTCCCTTAGGGCCCACAACATACCCATACAGCAACACCCACTGGGTGGGAACCAGGGCTCACCTATTAGCCACACCCTGTGCCTCTGGAGTTGGCCCATCACATTTGGAATGCTGCTATTCCTCAGGATAAATGAATCATGCACCGACCCAGGATACTTTGCATTGACGTGGGGGATGTACTGGTCCGAAAGGCACACCATCTGGACATTCATGGAGTGAAAACTCTTTTGATTTCTGAACACCTGTTCATTTCACCAGGGGGGGAACAAATGCAATATGTGTTCCATCAATAGCCCCACTAATGTTGGGGATATGTCCCTTTGCATAGAACTAAGGGCCGTATTTATACTCCGTTTGCGCCGAATTTGCGTCGTTTTTTTCGACGCAAATTCGACGCTAAACTAACGCCAACTAACGCCATATTTATACTATGGCGTTAGAGGCGTATAGCGCCAAAGTTCCCGGAATGTGCGTAATTTTTTAGCGTGAACCCCTTCCTTGCGTTAATGATATGCAAGGGAGGCGTTCCCGTCTAAAAAATGACTCCCAGGCCTTTACGTGGTATTTATACTCCCGGGCAAAAGAGACGCCCGGGAGTGGGCGTGGCTAAAAACGGCGCATTTGCGCCGCTTTTTAACGCCTGGGTCAGGCATGGCGTTAAGGGACAAGTGGGCTCAAAATGAGCCCAGAGTGCCCTCCCCTGCCCCCAGGGACCCCCCCTGCCACCCTTGCCCACCCCAGGAGGACACCCAAGGCTGGAGGGACCCACCCCAGGGACATTCAGGTAAGTTCAGGTAAGTATTTATTTTATTTTTTTAATAATTTTTTTTGGCATAGGGGGGCCTGATTTGTGCCCCCCTACATGCCACTATGCCCAATGACCATGCCCAGGGGACAGAAGTCCCCTGGGCATGGCCATTGGGCAAGGGGGCATGACTCCTATCTTTACAATGATAGGAGTCATGTTGATGGGGGATGGGCGTCGTTAAAAAATGGCGCAAGTCGGGTTAAGACGATTTTTTTGCCTCAACCTGACTTGCCCCATTTTAAGACGCCCTAACGTCATTTTTGCCCAACGCCGGCGCTGCCTGGTCTACGTGGTTTTTTTCCACGCACACCAGGCAGCGCCGGTCTGCTTGCGCCGGCTAACGCCATTCCATAAATACGGCGCCCGCATGGCGCTTCAGAATGGCGTTAGACGGCGCAAAATTTTTTGACGCTAAACTGCGTTAGCGCAGTTTAGCGTCAAAAAGTATAAATATGGGCCTAAGCTTTCACTGTGGCCAAATCCTCCACCTGGGTGAAAACGATGTAGCTGCACATGTGTTTAACCAGGGCAGACAACACTCTGGTCAGCACTATTGAGAACATTGACTGTGACATTCCTGCTGCTAAGCCCACTGTCACTTGGAAAGAGCCAGTTGCTAGGAAATGGAGCACAGATAGCACTTGCACAAGAGGTGGGATCCCGGTGGGGTGACGGATAGCAGATATTAGGTCAGGCTCCAATTGGGCACACAGCTCAGTGATTGTGGCCCTGTCAAGTCTATAGGTGAGGATAATGTGCCTCTCCTCCATTGTTGCTAAGCCCACCAGGGGTCTGTACATGGGGAGATGTCTCCATCTCCTATTCATCCGCAGCGGTTGCAATCTGTGGGGCAAAAGAGTAAGCAGCTGGTCATTATCTCTACCTTCCAACCACTACAGTTGAATGCATGTTGTGATTGTAACAGTATTTTTTGGGAGATGTCCAAATGGTGCATTTGTGTACTGTGATGCAGTTAGGATCCATGACCTGCACCACCACCCCTGAAATGGCGTCCGCCTGTCCTGTATGGAGGGACAGGTGGAAATGAGGTAAATCCGCTGACGTTGTGCGCCATTGTGGGAGGCGGTCGAGAACCGCTGTGCAGCTCATCATTGGTTAACATTGAGCCCTATGGGGTATAGTGGACAATGGTGATGTACGACAGCGGTGACGGTACGCACCACCGTGGACGTGACTGCCATTTTCTCTCTGTGTACTCACTTGCTGCCTGACCTTCAACAGGAGAGGACCTACACTGCATGTGCTGCTGTGACCTGTGTCTGGAACTGACCATGGCTTGTGTTGCTGGGGAAAGGGCCCCGCCTTCACCTCGGCGGAGTTGGAGCAACTGGTGGATGGGGTCCTACCCCAGTACTGACTGCTGTATGGGCCTCCAGACCAATAGGTGAAGACACGGTGTGTACGATGCATGGGGTGTGAATGCATGAAGTGCTGTGTGTGAGGGCCTCTTGTAGCGGGGGGTTAGTGGATGGGCCCTGGGCAGCGTACAGCATGTATGGTGAGCCATGTGTGTGCTAATGGGGATGGGTAGGGGCATGGTGGGCCATGTGTGTAACAGGCAGGATGGTCAAACTAATACCTTTCCCTGTGTCCATTTCCCTGCAGGTCAGCGCCCATCAAAAGAAGGATATATGGTGTGCCATCGCCAAGGACATGCGGACCCTGGGGGGTCTACTTCAGGTGGAGCACCCACTGTCGGAAATGGTGGGAGGACCTGAGATGCTGGGCATGGAAGACGGGGGAGGCCCTGCTGGGGATGGCCTCCCAACGAGGAAGGGGTGCCCGTCGAACCCTGACCCCCCTGATGGCCTGCATACTGGCAATGGCCTATCCGTAGCTAGATGGGCGCTTGGGGGCATCACAGGGGTGAGTACAGTGCTCTAATTTACAGCTTATGCCTGGTGGGGTGGTATCCGGGTAGGGGGGTGAAGGCCCTGTGGGTTCCTCTAGTCCAGGCCTGGCAGTGCAGAGTAGGCCCCATGTTGGGCAGGGTTCTGATGTGAAAGTCTTCCAACCAAGCTAGTAGGTATCCACTACTAGGCAGGGGTCTGTGGGTCTGTGGGTCTCAGGTATGCTGCAGTTGGTGTTAGATGTCCCTATCCATGGTCTGGTGACTAGCATTGTGACAGGTAGTGCATTGCCTAGTGTGTAGGGCTGTTCCCTGTGTGTGAGTGTGTTGTGTATGCCAACAGGGGTGGTGGTGCCGCCATTTACCAAGTGTATCCTTTGTCTCTTTCCCCCTTTTTGTTTTGTCACCCAGTCCTTATGTGCATTAGCATCATCTGGCAAAGGAGCAGAGGCACCGGCGACAGAGGGAGCTGCATCCCACAGGACCCAGGAGACCGAATCAACCAATGGTGAGGGCACCAGTGGGACGGAGGGCGAGGGGAGCACCACAGCAGAGACAGAAGGGGACAGTTCGGACACAGATACCTCCTCCGATGGGAGCTCCCGGTGGAGGCGGACACCTCTGTGCCCACCCCAACTACAGGTACAGCCACCACCCCCTGTACCAGCACCGCCCTCCCAGCAGCCCCTCAGTGAGTTTCCCGTGGAGGAGGGTGGGCATCTCCTTTGCCCAAGGCACCACAGCTGCAGGAAGGAAGGGCAAGTAGCAGACTCAGCTGCTAGAACGAAGGGCAAGGGGCCTGCAACAGCAGGCAGTAGAGACAAGGGGCCTGGTCCTGGGACTCAGTCGGAGCTCCCACCACCAGCCATGCCATCCGAGGCTGCAAGGGATGGGCTGGAGCCTCCCCCACCACTGCCAGCACCGCCACCAGCAGCTCCAGCCCCAGTGGGCAGCCATCCAAGGCTGCAGGGGATGGGCTGGAGCCTCCCTCCACCACTGCCAGCACCACCACCAGCACCGCCACCAGCAGCCCCAGTGGGCAGCCATCCAAGGCTGCAGGGGATGGGCTGGAGCCTCCCCCCACCACTGCCAGCTTCTCCAGTAGCACCACCACTGCCACCACTGAGCAGCCGTGAACGCCAACAGACAGTGTGTAGTCCTACGTCCATGGGCTGTTGTGCGGCCTGGCCCCTGCAAATCCTGTCGGTCTGACACCCAGGTGAGAGACTGTGACCTTGCACTCCCCACGATCTACATCACAGGGCACAATGCCCCCTCCAGAACCAGTGGAACAAGCCATCCACTCACCCCATCATCCACAGGATGAAGATCACTACACACAATGCCCCCTCCAGAACCAGTGGAGAAGCCATCCACTCACCCCATCCGCCACAGGATGAAGATCACTGGGCACAATGCCCCCTCCAGAGCCAGTGGAGAAGCCATCCACTTGAGAGACTGTGGTCTATCACTCCCCAGGATCATGCACAGGGCTTGTTGCCCCCTCCAGAGCATGTGGGCAATTCCCCATCCCCCTAAGGTGCCTGGCTATTTTTGACCTGATGCCCCTGCAGTGTTCTCTCTCTGTTGTTTGCAGGAGTGAGGTGGGGCCTTGGACTTTGTGATGTGGCCCACAAATATTGAGGACCGGGCAGTGTCCCTTGATTTGTAAATATGTATATATTTTTTATTTGGATGCACATATCCCTACTATATTTATCTTACTATACTCACTTTAATCTATTGTTGTTGTCTTTGCATTATTCCTGAGGGGTACGGGGTAAAAATGCTATGTTGCTGCATCTGTTTGTGTGCATGGTGTTGGGGGTTGGGGTGTTGCGTGTGTGTGTCACTCTCTTTTTCCTCCCCCCTCCCCTGTGTGCTAGGCAGCAGTACTCACCGCGGTCGTCTTCACCGGCGTTGGTGTTTGTAATGGAGCAGCACGTAGAAGAGCATGAGGAACACATGTAACTCGGGCTCCAGGACAGTGTGGTTCTTCCTTAAGTCTCCAGAGGTGAGTCGTTTCCCTTCTGTGCAGTGTTTTCGCCAGGCTTTTGATGTTGATGGTACCGCCCCGGAAAAGGTGGGCAGAACACTGTCTTCCGTCTGGCTGTAGGCAGTTACCGCCATGGTGCCTGTTTATTTCGCCCTGACGGTCGGTGTGTTAAAGTGGCTGTCTGTCTGAGCGGTTTCCGCCGTGGTCATAATTTCATAGTTATTACCGCTGGCCTGTTGGCGGTATTACCGCCACTATATCACCTACCACCAGGGTTGTAATCAGGGCCTTTGTCAGCTATTGAATTATATTTGTCTGCAAAAGAATTAGGGGAATCTAAAAAGTAATTCTGTTTCAGGAAATGCTTTGACCTTATTATTTGATAATAGCTGAAGTTTCCAGTTAACTCCCCTAGAATTCAAAGATTTCCAATAAACAAAACTATTTTCAAATGTAATATTTTTATACTACCAGATAGAAGAATTTATAAACATTATTTTCTGTTTTGAATAAAGGAGCAGAAAAGATTTCCAAATTCCATATATGTGTGAAATGAGAGGTATACTAAGTGAAGGCGTGATGGCTGTGAAAGGCAAATATTTGGTGCAAGAGAAAGGTGAGATAAATTAGCGTTTTAAGGAGAGTCATTTAAGTTGAGTGAGGGGAAGGCACGCTGAATCTTTTATTATGCTAACCTCAATTTATAAAGATGACAGCTTTACGCAATTAATATAATAGTAAAATTGGGTTTAATGTTTTTGGTCCGAAACCAAACCATTTTAAAGGTTCAAACATAAATTGACATTCAACATGTTCGGTCAAACTCCTTCTAAGAATCTAATGCAGTAGCAGCTAATTGATTATTTAATTTGGATGCATTAATAATGATATTAAAATGACACCCTGTATCATCCGAGGAAAAATGGTCTTTAATGAAATCTGCCTGTTTCATATTTCAATGTCTAATCGGGATAAGCCAATAATATCTTGATGTGGTTTAGGAATTGAGGATAAATATTCATTGATTGCCAATGGTGATGGGACCTGTTCGGAGAAATATACTTTTATTAAAATTTGCAAATTCTGTCACAATATCTTTATCCTTGGAGACAAGTTGGTCATCTAGAGCCTTAATGGAGTACATTTTTATGTTTTCTTTTCTTGCTTTAAAATAGTTTGCCAATATTTTCCTGTTTTATTTTGACCACTGTAATATGTAGAATTTTGGTGTAGCAAAAGGACGAAGTCTGTTCAGAGGAAACCTTATTGAAGTGTAATTTTGCTTTGATTAAATTTTTTTAATCATGCTTGGGATTTGTATTGAAAGTATCTATATTCCATGTTTTTAATATCCTGTAACAAAATGGATGCCTGCTTATCGAACTGGTGTTTCCTATGTTTCACATAATTAATAATAAAGTCCCTCACTGATACTTTAAATGCATCCTATGTAGTAATTAAAGAAATATTATGTGAAGCCTTAATGATAAAAACCTGAGTAATGTATTCTTTGAATTTGATGGCAAATCACAAGTCTAAAAGGAGTGAGTTTTTAAATCTCCATCGTCTAGCGCGAGGTTAAAGAGGAATTGAATCTATGTCAGCAAGAATAGGGGTATGATCAGAAATAAGAATAGTGCCTATTTCTGCATGTATCAAATTTCGAGGAAAGGTTTTCTTCATGAACAAGGTAATCAGTTTGGGATTCAGTATGCTGAGTTGGGGAATAGAACATATATTCTCTCTGGGGAGAAGGTTTGCATAAACGGCATGGGTCAACCAGAGATTTTTTGAGAAATCACAGAGTAAAATGATTTATGCATTTTGATAGGTATACATGTAACAGTAGAATTCCTTCCTAAAATAGGGTCCATTACTTGCTTACCTTCACCCCCTAGAATAAAACACTCACTACTAAAGAATTTGCTTAATGTTGAACCTGGACCTTTCTGCAGGGTTATCCCCAAACCTGTTGCCTTTTTCTTTCTTTTTCCTATGACCTGTTTTTGTTGGCTTTAGGACTCTGGACACTTTACTATTGCTAACCAGTGCTAAAGGGGACATGCTCCCTGTGTATATTATACTGGTGATTGGTTTCTCCATGATTGATATATTTGATTTACTAGTAAGTTTCTGGTGAAGTGCACCAGGTATACCCAGGGCTTGTAAATCAAATGCTACTAGTGGGCCAGCAGCACTGATTGTGCCACCCACATAAGAAGGCTGGCAAACAACTTTCAGGCCTGCCATTGCAGTGTCTGTGTGTGTAGTTTTAAACTGCCATGTCCACCTGGCAAGTGCACCTAATTGCCAGGCCCAAACCTTCCCTCTAATTACCTGTAAGTCACCCCTAAGGTAGGCCCAAGGTAGCCTGATGGGCAGGGTGCAATGTATTTAAAAGGACATTAACTGGTGTTTTTTACATGTCATGATATTGAAATACTGCTAAATTCCATTTTCACTATTTGAAGGCCTATCTCTCTAATAGGGTAACATGGGGATTGCCTTGAAATATCTTTTAAGTGTAATTTCCCATTGGGAGCAAATGGAGATATTGAGCCTGGGGCCTCTAAACGCACAATTAAAAAATCCATCTTTTGGTGAAGTTGGCTTTTGAATAGTAAGTTTGAAAATGCCACTTTTCAAAAGTAGGCATTTTCTTGCTTAACCATTCTGTGCCTCTTCCTGTCTGCTTCTTAACACATCTGGGTCAGGATGACAGTTGGGCTGTTTGTGTATTCACTCTAGACAGTCACACAAGGGCAGCGGAGGTGTGCCCTGCATATCCTGATGGCCCATCACCAGGCTGATGGGTCTTCCTGGGCTAGAGTGTTGGGAGGAGCTGACACTTGTACCTGAATAGGGCTGTGCTTGTCCTCACACAAATAAATCTCCAACCACCTGGAGTGTGTCTGGGGTCAGGGCAGGAAGGGCAGGCTCCTGTGCACTTCAAAGACTTCTCTTTGAAGTTTGCCTACTTCAAAGACAGAAATGGGTATAAGTACTGGACCTCTGACACCACATAGGTAGACTCCTTTTGGACTGAGGAAATTCTGTCAGGAAGAAAAGCTGGATATTGTAGGCCACTCTGCCTGTTGCTTTGTTGTGCCAGCCTGCTGCTTCTGTCCTGGGAGTGAAATGACTGGACTTGGCCTTCTACATCCTGCTTCCAAAGGTTCTCTAAAGGCTTGGACTGAGCTTGCCTCCTGTTAAGAAGTCTCAGGGACATCAAAGACTTTACCTGCCAGCACCTGGGCTCTCTTGCTGAGAATCCTGACTTGCCCTGTTTGCCAAATACAGTTCCGAGGCCCTTGGAAGTGAGCTCTGGTGCAAGAAACTAGCCAAACTTTGGAACCAGTCTCTGAGTCTATGCCCCACCTGCACCCGAGCAGTGGTCCCCGCTGAGTGCAACGACCATGACCTGTGACACAGGTCCGACACAGCTGCAGCACCACCGAAGTCCCACCATAGGGTGAGTGCCAAGTGCTGTGTGCTTTACGTCTGGGACATCCAACTCCGACTCCACCGCAGCACCTGTGGCACTGTGGTGTGATCACGACACCGCAAAGTTGATGCCACGCATCTTGACCTGCTGCATTAATTGACTCCGCAGAGTCATAAGGAACCAACGCCTTACCACCAACACTCAATCACCTCCCCTGCAACTGTAAGGAACTGATGCCTCATCACCCCTGCCTAGCAGTAAGGAACCAATGCCTCAACTCCGCAGTAGCAATAAGGAACGGATGCCGCACTGGTTCCAGCAATGCCTCACCTCCCCGACTACGTGCAAGTCTTTGTTTCCTCAATGTTTCCCAAGGTACTGTTCCTGGGGTCTGTGTGACTCCATGACCAGCCCGCACTCCCTCACGAGTGGCATTGGACTGTTGGGGACAACTCCCTCAAGATGCCATGATAGTCCCAGTTGGAGCTATTGTGTTTCTAAGTGCTTTACTAAGATTTAATCTTTGAAAAATTGTATCTTTACTTGTGTATGTTAGATTTTTGATGTTTTGGTCTTGTATTACTCAGATAAATATTGGTTGTCTTCCTGAACTGGTGTGGAGTACTTTTGTGGTGTTTCCACTGTGTTACTGTGTGTGTGTGTGTGTACAAATAATTTACACATTGCCTGTAAGATAAGCCTGACTGCTCTTGCCATGCTACCAAGGGGGTGAGCAGCGGTTATCTTTGCTGTGTGAATCCCTAATCCTGACTAGAGTGAGGGTCCCTACTAGTACAGGGTGCAAACTACTGCCAACTGGAGACCCCATTTCTAACACTTAAGAATTCCATTACAGAAAGAATTGTTGACAGTTGTAGGTCCATATACAATGACAATTGTAAGGGGGATTTGACTAATCAACACGTCTACTACAATTCATCTAAAGTCATTTTCATGGTTTTGTGATAACACATGCTCCTTGAGGTGCATCTTGGTGATAATTATCATTACATTCTTTTTATGTAAGGTTGGTGACAATAAAACCTTACCAACCCAACATAGCTTATAATGTCTCTAATTCAGGTATATATGTTTATTTTAAAAGAGTGCTATCAGCCTTTAATCTGGCCAAATGTGATAATACCATTTGTTGCTTAATTGAGATACTTAAAACCTTAACATCCCAAGATATTACCCTGGATATACTAAAGTAGCAAACAAATACAAATCTTTGCTTACATTATAAAAAAGAACAAGCAATTAGAATAATTAACAGAATTATATATTTAAAAATAGACAAGCATGAAGATTGTGTTAGGCGAGATGGAAAAGAGACATAAGAAGAGACACTAATATGGAAAAAGGAACTAGAAAGAAAAGACAGATAATAAGCATGAAAAGACAGTACAAGTCAGGACGATTATAAATGAAAGACATTTCTATAGGGGAAAAAATCTTCTGCTTCAGTGGAGGGGTGGGAACAATGCATGACAAAGACGAACATGAATCAGGCCCTAATAGTCATGACGCCATATAAATACGATGACTTCGAAATATGTACCGAGGAAGGTTGGTAGGTTTACACACTTCTTCCAAACATAAAACTCAGCTTTTAGTCATCTACAATTCCTGGAGTGGGACTTTTGAGCTGGAGCTGTGAGGCTACATGTCCATTTCACTCAGCACTCAGGTCACACCCCCTAGATCTTAAAGTCTTTGTCTGCAAATGTCTAGTTTGAAAAACAGTTCAAAAGTTTGTTTTACCAAACAATGTGGCTCTAGAGTACATCTCTGTAACATGAAGGCTTTCTCTACAAAGCCTTTAGAAAACTATTCTTCCAAAGTAGATTAAGGTATTGCTCAAAATAATACACTTTTCACAGACATGGTAAATAATACTTGTGTTCATTATACATCTGGTAATCTGATTCATTTTATGTTGAATTCAGTACACTTACAAAACACACTTGATTAGTTTCACATTGGCTGACAAGTAAATGATAAATGCAGTTGTTGATTCTTTGGCATTTGCAGGCAGAAGCTTATTGATTATTTTACTTTGGTGTGATTTTTTTATAGTTAATCTTTAAAGGTTTATTGATTCTGAAACTTGTATTCTCATGCTTGTTACTGTTCAAAAGTAGAAACATATTTGTTTGTTTTTAAGCCCTTATAACAATATATTTTTATTACTAATTAGCCAAGTCTATAGTTTGTTAGAGCATTGTAAGAATAGTTTCTTCTATTTATTGGCAGTGCCTTTCTTGTAAAAGTTATATTACCACCATAATTCATGTCAAGACTGAGCTGAAAGTGAAAAATTACACCAATAGACAAAGAAAGCCAGACCAACCTTCAAAATGAGAAGTAGAAGAAAAGCAAAACATTGATATCTGCTGTGGAGGACAACAACCAGTTTAAAAAGAAAGAATATTTTCCATAACTGTTGTAAAATCTTTCAGGTGAGACAGAGGTATGTGTGTACATATGAGCTGAAGACAAAACTGATTACATTGAAGAGACAGCGATTCAACATACTACTTTGATAAACTTTACCAACTAATTAACCCATTGCAGAGCTAGACGTATTAAAATAGAGATATATGTTTATTTGAGATTCACATTAAACAAATTTATTTTTCAGCACACATGTTTTTTTTTTTTTATGGTGCATATATGTGAATAAATCTGTAAATAATTATAGTTTAAACCGAGTGTTTTCTTTATGAAAGGAGTTGATGGGTGGTTTTGACTCTTGTTCTATGACAATCAAAATTCCTGAGAGTCATTATGGGGACTTGGCTTGTACAGAAATAAACAGAGTAAAAAACCTAAGCACAGACATAGACAAGCTCCCTTGGCTCAAGCATTCTCAGTTTACATGAAGGTTAACCTTTGTGAAGTTAGAAGGGTTCCTGGGTTCTTGTGGATGTTCAGCTGACTAGCCAATATTTATCAGAGGCACCGTTAGAAAATAGCTGAAGGAAAGTGAACTAAGGGGGTAAATTAGAGTTTATTTCCTGCTGTGGAAGGAGAAGCAAGGGCCATAGCCTGTTCTGACCTGGTAGGCTGGTGGGCCTCCAAACATACTCTAAATGAGCCCCTATCTAATTCTTCAGAAAATAGCCTGGTCTTTCAAGGTCTTTCAAAATCTCAATGACAGACTGAGGGGGTCATTATGACTCCGGCGGTAGGCAGTAACATGGAGGAAAGTACTGCCAACAGGCTGGCGGTACTTTCCTCCATATTATGACATTGGCGGTTTGGCTGAAGCCAAACCGCCAATGTACCACACCGACCGCCACAGTGTTAATGACTCTTGGGCTGGAGACATCAATCTCCAGCCCGGCGGCCATCACTTGACTGCCTCATGGATTATGACCCCGCCTACTGCCATGGTTTTCGTGGCTTCCTTACCACCACGAAAACCATGGCAGTAGGCACTATCAGTGACAGGTAATCCCTTCCCTGTCACTGATAGGGGTCCTCCCCATGCCCCTCCCCTCCACAGGCTCTCCCTCCACCCCCTTCCTCTCCATATCTCCCCTTCATACATGCTCCTCCCTTCACACCTGCACACACGCATACACACACTCATTCCCACATTCGTCCACGCATGCCTACATCCATTCACACACACATCCGCACACGTTTACGTACATACATGCAGACATGCATTCACACTACTCAACATACACGCACTCACACCCCCAAACATGCACACACATACAACATGCAACACCCCCCGCATACACGCATGCACAGACATACACACACACACCTGTGTCCAGGGGGTCCTCTGGCAGGAGACGGGACGGGGCGCTGCTGCCAGCAGTAGTGACCGCCAGCAGAACACCACCAGGCCGTATTATGAGAATTGGCTGGTAGCCGAAGCGACGGTCTTTTGGCGGCCTTCGCCGGGGCGGTAGGTGGTTTTTACCACCAAGTTTCTAATGAGGGCCTAAATATTAAAAATTTAGCTATATTTTTTCAGTGCCTTCACGATCTTGTTTAGGCTTCTTAACAGCGAAGCACAGTGACATATTCAAACGCAAGTAGTATTTGCCCTTCATCGAGAAATATGTTAAATGGTTTAAAGATTTTAACCCTTCCTTTGACCATCCAAATGGCCTTAGCTATTTACAGCTCTATGTGATACCATTGAAAATGTCCTGTGTGGCACACTTATGAAGGGCAGCTTGGAGAAGCAGTGCCTAGTGATTTGATGCATCCTTTGAAATGATTCCATGTTCCAAAATAGCTCGCCATAGAAACCTCCTTTTCACTGTGTCTTGAAGCTTACATTCATGAAAAGTCACAGGTGTTTTGAGTCATTTGCCAGGGAGGATCTCAGTACAGCGTCTCACTTTACTCTTGTTCAAAACTCATGCTGCTTGATATTAAATGCAATTGTGGCTCATTTTCACCACTGTGCCAAGCCATTTTTGATTTATAACTGCACATGCATAGCTTCACTTGTCAGTTTTAAGAGGAATTCAAAATGTACTTTGGCAATAGTAGCATTCAACCTGGCTCAGTCCATCCGACATTCTGTTGCTGTAACGGTAGACACTCACACACACATTCACACCCAATTACATGTCCATGTTCACACACACACCCTCGCACACACATATGGCCTATGACCTCCCTCTTTTCCCTACTACTTGTCTACCTAGAACCAGTAATGATCTAAGAATCTGCATGGTCTGTGGTTCCAATGACATTTATACATGGCCCATCAACCTATCATCTTTCTCTCAGTGCAGCAGCTTCTGACTGAATATGGAAGCTGCATTTCTGTGGCGGCCTAGCCATATGGTGCTCTCTGTGGTTCAGGAGACATAGCTGCAGTATGCATCATGCATCTCTTTCTCCTGATCTATGGAGAGACCGAGTCCCTAAGTGGAGGCAACTGGAAGGCAAAAAGAAGCAAACAAGTAGTATTAGGGGATGCTGGTGGTGGCAGGCCAGTGACCTATATTTGCAGACTGTTTACCTACTGTACAAGTAGAGGAAAGTGCGGCATTAAGCACTCCTCCTCCATCTCTACCTTTCTACATCTTTACAGAGACTACGATGGGGCTAGAATACTCTCTGAGCTCTCCCTAGTATTTTTCAAAGTGGGAAAAGGTGGAATCCAAAGCAGGACATGAACCATGGGATTGACTGCTGATTCAGGTTGGACTTTAGACCTCCTGCAAGAAGCAGGCCTCTAAGGGCTTCAGGGGGGATTGTGTGGACATGCCCAAAGCTGTGCCCTGCCTGACAGTTCAATGGTTTCATTAAACAATGCAGTGTGTCACTGCAATGTTTTCTGAACCTAAACAGGCTGCCAAAAAAGCATCAAGGTGAAGCTTAAATGGCCAAAGGGAGGAACCACCACCAAACTTTATTTTACACAGTCTTAAGTGGTAGTTGTTTTATTTTCAGTTTTAAAAATGCCGTGCAGCTGCTTTGAATAATATGGGTCTGAGTTTGACATGACAAATTTATTATATTCAATGCCACTTGCATTGGAAGGAATGAGGTATCGCTCACGTTTGTAATGGAGCATCCTTCTTCCAAATTCTAAATCAGACCCTTATTCAATAGGGCTATGTTTTTTCAAAACTGAAGCAATCTTATGACACACTTTTTGAAAGATGCACATGCTCTGTGACATACAGGCTTATAAATGGGCACTAAATAATATACACATAAGACAGACAGGTCAGTTTTGTTTAATGATTTTACAGAACCCTTTACAGGAGTATAAAAAAACATTATTATGTGATTAGCCATGAAGCTTTGCTTCTGTGTGCAACAGCTCCATCTCCATGGAAGGAGATAAGCACAATATGGAAGGCAGCGCTTGAGGATTGCCTGTCTCTTTGTATGGGAAAAATATCTAAAACCAAACACCTTTAGTGGTATCAGTAAAATAACATGCTACTGAGTGCTCAAGCCCTATAAAAGAAGTTAGATGGGAATGGTTACATTTGCATATCGATGACAATCTCACATTCTGATTCACACAAACAGATTTGGCAGAATAGGCAATTGCTCATGTCCACCTGCTTCCGAGGGGCTTTCTGGTAGAGTCAGAGTGAGTGGGACAGTGGAACAGTGAAAATTCCTTCTCATAAAACACTACTCCTTCTTCAAGTTAGACAGCTGTGCATGGTTAACAGAAATGCTCGGACAATTTATTATTTTTTCATGCAATGCCGCAAACAAAGTTACTGTTCTGTAATTCAAGAAAGCAAGACAGCTCTACATCTACTAAGATATGGCGCTTCTGCTTTCCTCCCAAGCGTTGGCACAACATGTGGTTGCCTTGCATCACACACACACACTTTTGTACTATTGTAGAAAGGTTTGTTAATGTGTCTAGAACAGGTTTCATTCTGGAAAGGTAGCATTCCAGCACAAAACACTATTCATAGACAAACGTTTCCCACTTTTTTTTTTATGTGTGCTCTACCATGAAGCACACATGCAGATTTGAAGGAAAAAACCCTTTCTCCTTATCTGCATTTGCCTTAAGGAGGTGTATTTAGTTGGCTCAAGTCATGTCTGCAAATGTTACTAGAAACTCTTTGAGTAAAAAAAAAATGGTGGTAGCTTGGAAATGCCCCTTTACCACAGATGGGACACCCCTTGATGCAAAGTATTGTGAAGAAGTGCATAGTGCTACTTTGTATTACTTTTATATATGTTTCTATGTTTTTGAGCTGGAAAGTAAATTACATATAAAAACTTTGTGCTGGTATATGTCAGTTTTGGTGACTGCATCTTCTCAAAGTGTTCAAGCAAGGGGAGCGATCCCTTAGACAATCGTCATTGCCTTGGGGACCAAATTTATTATAGGACATTTCCTCCCCCCTTGGGGGCAGATCAGCCTATTTTTATTAGGCTGATCTAACCCCAAAGGTGCAGAAACCACTAGGCACCAGGGATTTTTTTTGGTGTGCCAATTTCACGCAAGGGGAGCGACCCCTTAGGCAAGGGTCGCTCCCCTGGGGGGAGGGGGAAATTTGTTTTAGGCCATTTCTGCCCCCCCATTGGGGGCAGGTCGGCCTATTTCTATTAGGCCAATCTGCACCAGGGGGGCAGAAACCACTTAGGCAGAAAGGATTGGGGTAAGTGTATGTGTGTGTTTTGTTTGGGGGCAGCCCCCTGGGCAAGGGTCACTCCCCATGGGGGCACATTACTGTTGGCCATATCTGCCCCCCTTGGTGGCGGGTCGGCCTATTTTTGGACAGCCCATCTGCCCTCCACTGGGGCAGAATGCCCACCAGAGACCAGGGAAGATTTTTTTTTTTTTTTAAAGAGGGTGGGGGTATGGCCATAAATCCACAAGACCTAGACACATCTGAAAACTAAATATCTGGGAGAGTCGAGGGTGGTGTGCTTCACATGTACTCCACACCATTTTCTTACCCACAATGCCCTGCAAACTACCAACTTTGCTGGAATTCACACATTTTTCCCACATTTTTGTGATGAAACCTTCCGGAATCTGCAGGAATCCTTAAAGTTCCTACCACCCAGCATTGTCTCATCTATACCGAGAAAAATTCTGCCCCTCCTGTCAGCCTAAAAATATTTTTTTTCAAACTGCCCTTTTGGACCCGCTTTGGTTGCCCCTCAATTTCAGCATGTTTTTGGCTCTTTCCTGTCACAGGCACTTGGCCCACCAACACAAGTGAGGTATCATTTTTACCGGGAGACTGAGGGGAACGTTGAGTGGTAGGGAATTTGTCCCAGTGTGTTGATCCCACACAGAAATGTGGGAAAATATGATTTTTTAGCTAAATTTGAGGTTTGCTGAGGATTCTGGGTAAGAAAACATTGGGGGATCAATGCAAGTCACACCTCCCTGGACTCCCTCAGGTGTCTAGTTTTCAGAAATGTTTCGGTTTGGTAGGTTTCCCTATATGGCTGCAGAGCCCAGGACCAAAAACGCAAGTGTCTCCCCGCAAAAACAGGTAGTTTTGTATTTGATAATTTTGATGTGTCCACATAGTGTTTTGGGGCATTTGCTTTTGCAGGCACTAGGCCTACCCACACAAGTGAGGTACCATTTTTATTGGGAGACTTGGGGGAATGCTGAGTGGAAGGAAATTTGTGTCTCCTCTCAGATTCCAGAGCTTTCTCAAATTTTGAGGTTTGCAAAGGATTCTGGGTAACAGAACCAGGTGAGAGCCCCACAGGTCACCCCATCTCAGATTCCCTAGGTGTCTAGTTTTCAAAAAATGCACAGGTTTGGTAGGTTTTCTTAGGTGCCGGCTGAGCTAGAGGCCAAAATCCAATGCTAAGCACTTTGCAAAAAACAGCTCTGTTTTCTTTGGGAAAATGTGATGTGGTCACATTGTGTTTTGCGGAATTTCCTGTCGCAGCCACTAGGCCTACCCACACACAAGTGAGGTACCATTTTTGTATCAGGAGACTTGGGGGAACGCTGGGTGGAAGGATGTTTGTCGCTCCTCTCAGATTCCAGAACTTTCTGTCACCGAAATGGGAGGAAAGGATGTTTGTGGCCAAATTTTGAGGGTTTGCAAAGGATTCTGAGGTAACAGAACCTGGTGAGAGCCCCATAAGTCACCCCATCTTGGATTCCCCTACGTGTCTAGTTTGAAAAAATGCACAGATTTGCTAGGTTTCCCTATGTGCCAGATGAGCTAGAGGCCAAAATCCACAGGAAGGCACTTTACAAAAAACAGCTCTGTTTTCTTTGGGAAAATGTGATGTGTCCATGTTGTGTTTTGGGGCATTTCCTGTCCTGGGCACTAGGCCTACCCACACAACTGATGTATAATTTTTATCAGGAGATTTGGGGGTGTTTTTTGGCAGAAGTTTGAGGTTTGCAAAGGATTCTGGGCCACAGAACCTGGTGAGAGCCCCACAAATCTACTCATCCTGGATTCCCCTAGGTGTCTAGTTTTAAAAAATGCACAGGTTTGGTAGGTTTTCCTAGGTGCCGGCTGAGCTACAGATCAAAATCCACAGCTAGGTACTTTCCAAAAAACACATCAGTTTTCAATGTAAAAATGTGATGTGACCATGTTGCGTTTCCTGTCGCCGGCATTAGGCCTAACAACGCAAGTGAGGTACCATTTGTATTGGGAGACTTGGAGGGGAACACAGAATAGCAGAACAAGTGTTATTGCCCTTTGTCTTTCTCTACATATTTTCTTTCCAAATGTAAGACAGTGTGTAAAAAAGACGTCTGTTTGAGAAATGCCCTGTAATTCACATGCTAGTATGGGGACCCCAGGATTCAGAGATGTGCAAATAACCACTGCTTCTCAACACCTTATCTTGTGCACATTTTGGAAATACAAAGGTTTTCTTGATACCTATTTTTCACTCTTTAAATTTCACCAAATGAATTGCTGTATTCCCAGCATAGAATGAGAACCCATTGCAAGGTGCAGCTCATTGCAAGGTGCAGCTCATTTATTGGCTCTGGGTACGGAGGGTTCTTGATGAACCCTCAAGCCCTTTATATCCCCACAACCAGAAGAGTCCAGCAGACATGACAATATATTGCTTTCTAAAATCCGACATAGCAGGAAAAAGTAAAACGTGGAGAAAAATGGCTGTGTTTTTCACCTCAATTTAAATTTGTTTTTATTTTATTAGGAAAACCTTGTATGATCTACACAAATAACCCTTTGTAGAATTCAGAAATGTTTAGCTTTCCAGGATCCAGCGTTGGTTTCACACCTATTTTTGTCAGTAACTGGAAGGAGGCTAAAAACACAAAACATAGTAAAAATGGGGTATGCCCAGTAAAATGGCAAAATTGTGTTGAAAAATGTGGTTTTCTGATTCAAATCTGCCTGTTCCTGAAAGCTAGGAAGATGGTGATTTTAGCACTGCAAACTCTTTGTTGATGCCATTTTCAGGGAAAAAAACACAAGCCTTCTTCTGCAGCCTTTTTTTCCATTTGTTTGAAAAAAATGAAATTGTTGCTGTATTTTGGCTAATTTCTTGCTCTCCTTTAGGGGAACCTACAAACTCTGGGTACTTCTAGAATCCCTAGGACGTTGGAAAAAAAGGACTCAAATTTGGCGTGGGTAGCTTATGTGGACAAAAATGTAAGAGGGCCTAAGAGCGGCCTGCCCCAAATGGCCAAAAATAGGCCTGGCACCTGAGGGGAAAAAGGCCTGGCAGCAAAGGGGTTAAATTGAATGAATTGAATTATGATGTTGTGTGATATCTTGTGATGATTAGAAAGTATTTTATTGCATTTATTTTTTGTAAAGTTGTATCCTGCAGCCGCTTCCTATTTGGAGGAGGTAAAAGGATTATCCATAATGGCTTTGGCTATCCAAGTAATTAGTTATCAATCAATCATCAATCAATCAATCACTTGTTTAGTGCGCTACTCACCCGTTAGGGTTTCAAGGCCCGAGGGGGGTTTGCTATTGCTCAAATAGCCAGGTCTTAAGTCATTTCCTGAAGACCAGGAGGTCCTGGGTCAGATGTAGGTTGATGGGGAGGGAGTTCCAGGTTTTGGCAGTGAGGTGGGAGAAGGCCAGGTTCTCTGAAGTTTACTGAACGACACTATGTGATGTCTTTGTGAGATAAGGTGTGCTCAACTGCCTCATTAAATCCATACATACCACATTAGTTGGAGCCATATTTTACAATTTTGGGAAAGGTTGCAGTTAGAGAAGGTTTTATTGGCTCGGGAAAACAAAGTATATCATGTTCATGGCAGACATCTTGTGCAAGTTTGGGAAGGCCTGTTTGCATAATATTGGTGAGTATGCACTTTGTGTCTGTGTTATCAGTGACAGGCACACCATTTCTGTTTATTTCTTTTTCTCATTTCAGCCTGCAATTTTGGTGACAGGCATTTTTTTGCATTTCTTTAGTTATCTAATATTTGTCACAAGCAGAATTTTCTGAGTTTCCTTATTTGATATGGCTACCAATCAAGTGACCAATCAGCCAAATATATTCTTACAGGTTTCTGGTAACCCTTATCTGATTTGTAAGAAGTGGTTTTAGACCGTTGAAAATTGTCTGGTAGCAATTGATAGCAAGGCTTTCTCAGCTGAATGAAAACTAGTGAAATTATTTAATTTTCTCTGGAATGTAGCACTGGAAATGTTTGAAAATCTCCAACCTATTCCAGTACCTGAAGTTAAGGGTTGGTTTATGGAATGTTTTCAAAGAAGTCATGTGGAGACTAGAAATGAAACCTAGGGAAAAACTTGGGGCCAGATGCAGGAAACGGATAGCGACTCGCAAACGGCAAAAATTGCCGTTTGCGACTCGCTAATCGCGTTTCCCTATGCAGAAATGCATATTGCGAGTCGATACCGACTCGCAATATGCATTTCAGAATCGCAAATGGGAAGGGGTGTTCCCTTCCTATTTGCGATTCGGAGTGGTATGCAATACCATTTGCGACCGCATATGCGGTCGCAAATGGTGTCGCAGTTACCATCCACTTCAAGTGGATGGTAACCCACTCGCAAATTGGAAGGGGTCCCCATGGAACCCCTTCCACTTTGTGAATGGACCCACAAATATTTTTTCAGGGTAGGTAGTGGTCCAAGGGACCACTACCTGCCCTGAAAAAAAACCAAAACTAAAGGTTTCGGATTTTTTCTTAAGTGCAGCTCGTTTTCCTTTAAGGAAAACGGGCTACACTTAAAAAAAAAAAACTGCTTTATTTAAAAGCAGTCACGAACATGGAGGTCTGCTGACTACAGCAGGCCTCCATGTTTGCGAGTGCCTAGACTCGCTATGGGGCCTCAATTTGCGACCCACCTCATGAATATTAATGAGGTGGGTCATTGCGACCCCATAGCGAGTCGCAGACGGTGTCTGAGACACCGTTCTGCATTGGAAATTGCGACTTGCAATTTGCGAGTCGCTCCGACTCGCAAATTGCAAGTCGCAATTCCTAACTTTGCTACATCTGGCCCCAAATGTTATGATTGAATGGCATTTTTTTTAAAGAAAACAGTGTGGTCAGAAGACTGTTGATGAATATGTCACTGATTTAGGAGTTTTGGCAGTGTATGGAGAATTTGGTGAAAATGTTGATATATACAGCAGAGATCAGTTTATTTTCAACTGCAAAAGTAAAAAATACAGGAATGACTCTTAGCTTGTCGCAATCCAAAACTTACAGAGGCATTAGATATTGAGAAAAGCATTGAAAGAACTATGTTATTAGCTAACGTATTGGTGAATGATGATGTTATTTCTAATACTTCAGTATAAGCAATTCAGGGCAGAGAGAAGCAGGAGTGTGATTACGAAAAATGTAGTTGACTTAAGTGTGGATGTAATATACATCTAACTAATAATCCTATGTGTCTTGCTATTAGTGGAAAATGTAATAAATGTGACAGAATTGGACACTTTCAAAGTGTATGTTGAAATAGCAGGTCTATCAATACTGCCAAAGATAATGCTTTGGAAAGTTGGTAGAAAGTATGGAACATATGGAGCTCACTCTGTGGACAAGGATTTTGGTTTTAATGTGTATAAAGCCCAAATTGCTTTCAAGGTGGCTTTAGGTTTAGTCGAAATTGGAAATGGTAGTATAGATGTTATGGCTGACTAAAGTTGCCCATCACAATTGTATTAGAAAGTAATTCTAATGAGAAATGGTGTAGTAACATTTTGAAGAAAATTGATGTGAATTGCAAGACTTTTGGTAATTTTGATATAAAAATACTGGTATTCTTTGATGACAGTCTTGAATTTCAGCGACACAGCATACATTTTAAGATTTATGTGGCTAATTATGGTTGTGATATTGTGGGGTGGTATGATCTAGGTATGCTTGGAACTCTATTGCGACCAAGTACCAATTGTCCGATTTCTTTGACAGATGATAATATAAACAGTGTTGAAGTACCACATTTTAGTTTATATAGTGTGATCAACAAACGCAATGCAGTATTTAACTTAAAAAGGTGGCCAAGTATAGAGTTTTGTACATAAGATTAAACTCAAGAATCTGCAAGTTTGGGCAGAACCTATTAGCGTTCATTCGGAACTTAAAGAACATCTTGATATATTATACAAAGAGGGTGTTTTTGAACCTACAGACAGCTCTGAATGGATTTCCACTGTTGTAATTGCCTTAAAAATCTGACAAAGTATATCTTTGTGCTGACTTGAGATCAATGAACAAAAGCATTATTGTGGACTGCATTTCCTTGTCTAGAATTCGGCAAATGCTGGAAGCTGTTAATGGTGGTAAATGTTATTCTATAATTGATCTGAAGTTAGCTTATCACCAGATGGCTTTTGCTGATGACTCACATTATCTTATTATGTTTGTTTCTTCATTTGGAGCTTGTAGATATCTGAGGTTATCTTTTGGTCTGGCCTCCAGGCCAGTGTTTTTCCAAAATTTTGGGTGTGATCTTTTAAGATCTGAAGGGAGTACAACGACAATATTTTGATTTCCACTGAAAACCTTGAAGAACACAATGAATTGTTGAGTGAATTGCTAAATATTATGAAGGAAAAGGGCATGGATGTTAGCACTAAAAAATGTAAATTTCTTCACCCAGAGACTAAATAACTCAGAAATAAAATCAAGCAAAAAGGCATTAAGCCCAAAACAGATTTATTAAATGCTATCTCAAAAGCTACTAAACCTTGTGATAAAGATACTCTCAGATCTTTTTTAGGGTTGGGAGAATATTATGCGAGGTTTCTACAGGGATATGCAGTTTTTGCTGAACCGTTATACAGATTATTAGGGAAGGGAGAACATTTTAAGAGAGAAAATAAACAGGATGATGCTTTCTAGATAATCTGGGGTCTGATTCATATGTCGACGGATGGCCAGTTTTTCAACTGGGAAAAAGCATATATTACTTCATCCCCCTGTGGAGGTTCCACCCGCAGAATTTATAAATGACCACCAAGCTAGCGGTCATTTCTAATGCCTTGGCAAGAACAGCTGTGACAGCAATCCCTGTCAGTGTTCTTCCCTGCATCCCCAACATGACAGAGCACTGCACCAAACAGTTTTCTTTTTTATTTTCAGTAAGGAAATCCCGAAATCCAATTTTCTTTTTTTTAAATAAAAAAGAAAATGCCCCTCTTGTCATGGGAGTCATCTCCCAAGGTCAGGGGGGCATTATTCCTCTTATACTGTCACTCAATGCCAGAGTTTGCCTGGCGGTGATGGACCGAAAGAAAATGGCTGTTTTTCCTCCCATCCTAATTGGGTGGGTGGACATATAGGGGGTGATTCTAAGTCCGGCGGGCGGCGGAGGCCACCCGCCAGACTTCCCCCATCAAAATACTGCTCCGCGGTCGAAAGACCGCTGAGGGTATTTTGGGATTTGCCCTGGGCTGGCGGGCGACCGCCAAAAGGCCGGCCGCCAGCCCAGGGCAAATCAACCTTCCCACGAGGACGCCGGCTCATAATTGAGCTGGCGTAGTGGGAAGGTGCGACGGGTGCAGTGGCACCCGTCGCGTATTTCAGTGTCTGCAAAGCAGACACTGAAATACTTTGTGGGGCCCTCTTACGGGGGCCCCTGCAGTGCCCATGCCGTTGGCATGGGCACTGCAGGGGCCCCCAGGGGCCCCGCGGCACCCCTTAACGCCATCCTGTTCCTGGCGGGAGACCCGCCAGGAACAGGATGGCGGTAGGGGGTGTCAGAATCCCCATGGCAGCGGAGCGCGCTCCGCCGCCATGGAGGATTCTGCAGGGCAGCGGGAAACCGGCGGGAGACCGCCGGTTTCCCGCATCTGACTGCGGCCGAACCGCCGCGGTCAGAATGCCCTGCGGGGCACCGCCGGTCTGTCGGCGGTGCTCCCGCCGACCCTGGCCCCGGCGGTCTCTGACCGCCGGGGTCAGAATGACCCCCATAGTCATTTGTCTGAGTACCTTACTCTGTTGGTCTTTCGAAGAGGTTTTGCTACAGCAGTGATAGGACTAATCACTGCCATATCCAAACATATGATCCTCTTCAATCTAAAGTGGTAGACGGACCAATATCTTGGTGGTAAGGATACCCCGTCACTATTGCAACTGGTTATACTTACTGCCAAGATATAAATGGGGCCCTAAGTCTCTTATCACTCAGGGACCTGTACTCAAACCATTTAACCAACATGGCGCGGGATTTGTGACTGTTGATACAAGTTCTCCTGGACTAGGATCCATGTTTAGCCAAAATGTTTTTGGTAAAGAGAACACAGTCTCATTTTTTTCCAGAGCTTTACTTGGGGCTAGGTTCCACTAGAGAACAATAGAATAAGATGGCTTAGCCTGTGAGTGGGCTGTGGGGAAACTTAAGAGTATTCTGTGAGGAAAAATAATGTTTTGAGGATTTACCTTAAGCCCTTCATTTATGTGATGAATTGCAATGAAAATGGAGGCCTTTTGTGCCTATATTAGTACTTAAGGTGTGCTTCCACATTAAGGAGGGGCAGCTGGCATTTTCACGTGCACCAATCTGGCACCTGTATGACATGTTTCCTCATTTACCTGAGTGAAAATGCAGGAGCCACACTAGGTGCAGGCACATCCTTGTCTCTGAAGGATGCACTGAAGGCATCATGAAGACGGGGGCAGACTGTGACTACTCTCATTTTGCTGACAGTCTCCAGGGCCTACCAGAGAAAGTGATGGTGCAAATGCAGAGAGACAAAGGGTGGCAGGAGATGCTCTGCACCATGTTTTCTTTTATGCTGTTTGCAGTGCTTGCGCTACCTAGAGTTAGGACATGTGACTGAAGACAGTGATGTTTTTCTGTAGTCAATCCCTAATCCAGGCTGGCCCAATGGGAATGCAAGCCTGTGCCATTGGCTAATTTTCAGGCTGTTCTGTAACTTGCTGGTGCAGCTGCAAGTACTACCACAAAATCTGAACTATCCTTAATACTGGGTGAGCAAACATGGCTAATTTGTACTAAAACGGTTAGCATCATCTGAAGCAGTTTTTGTAACCCATGTTCTGCTTCCAGCAAAGTCAATTGTGTCTTTCAGGCTTCAAATCTCACTGAAATCAGTACAATGTGAGAATGAACAAAATAATTCCCATACAAACATGTTATATATATATCACTTTGGATGACAGCACTCCATAAAGAGCAAGATGTATTATTATATAAAACATATGGGTCATGAAAACAAAAAATGAATGGGCATCATGTGCAGGGAGTTTTTTTTACAGTGCATTGAAGCTAGTGCAAGTTTCCACTGACTGGGGTCCACCATGACTCGCAAATCATGAATTGAAATTCAGTTATGGTGGTCACTCATTAAATAAGGGTATCACAGCTGTTACTTGGCAGTGTGTTGGTCATGCCATCATTTCAAGGGTTTACCTCGACAGAGCTAGCTGAGGCTCTGCCAGTGTAAAGCAGGTGCTGTCCCTGCTTATAAACTGAGCAGGGGATTCAAGAGTTTTTGTGAGGAAGGAGCACCGCTGAATTATAGCAGGGCTCCTGCCCCATCAAACTCTAAATGACCCCCTTAATAGAGGTGGTCAAGCCAACAAATCAACAGGGAGAACCCATCCAGATCTGAGCCAACTGGCTGGAATTTACAGCTTGTGCACAAGCTGAGCCCTGAAAATATTTCATCACATAAAATATGATAAATTCTCTTCAAAATTAAAAAAAGTTTACATGTTGAGGTTTTAACATCAATAGGACACATTATAGCACTGCACTGAGATTGTTTTGTACAACTGGTAGTATGATCCTAGATAATTGGAGCTGATTTTATATGTGATAAAGGAGAAAGAAGAGTGTTATGGAAATAAAAAATATTAGCCAAAGATCACACAACTTAAGCATGGCAGGCGTAATTTATCCAGGTTTATCCAGGTTCTCTGGTTTCACTTTGTAAAAAATCAGCCAGTAAATGAGTATCTATTTGTCTTTCCTTACGTTAAGGCTTTGTTTTTACCTCTTTGTGCGAGACACGTTCCTTTTTTGTAGGCAAGGGGAGCTTAATTGATTTCCACAGAAACACAGGAGGTTCTCTTATGACACAGTAACTGCTGTGTACCCAACAAGCTAGTTACAAGCACCACTTATTCTGGGCCTTGCTTTGTAATAGATAAGACCTACACGTTTATGTTATTTCGTGCTATGCTACTTTTTGGATGAGACGTACATTTGATTATGAGAATGATACTTCACAGATGGTCTTTAGATTTTACCTAAATTGGAATGATGCTCTCTCTCTGAAGATCCAATGACTGTAAGCTTCATTTCTCTGCTTCACTCTTTAATGTGCAACTCATCTCCTACCATTTTTACTCGCAGCCCTGTCGTTCTAAAGGCAACTTAGTCAGAACTGGTTTGTGAATGTCAATGATTTATTCTGCTTTAAGAAGGAACATAATAGGTATTGAGTGATGGACAACTGATAAAGAAGACTTTAAATGTTAGCCCTCTGTGAGCATTTGGGATCCTAGGTGCCACTGATGCCCTAGGATGTCTGCATAGGATACTTGGTAATCATACCATGGTTACCAAATACTTGCCATTTGGAATGTATAAAGTCTTGTGTCACCTTTGAGAACAGAAGCTAAGCATATTAGTCTGGAGTTGTGAGTAAGGTTTCTGTCTTTCTGAATGATAGGAGAGCCTGAGAGTGCCTAAAGTGGTATAGTATTACTGGTTATTGACTGTCAATAACCTGAATGCCCATCTTCTATATGTGCTGGTTATAACATATTGCGCTGTATACACTAGGGTGGTCATTACAACCCTGGCGGACGGTGTTAAAGTGGCGGTAAGACCGCCAACAGGCCGGCGGTAAAAAATGTGCAATTACGACCGTGGCGGAAACCGCCAACAAAGACAGCCACTTTAACACTCAGACCTCCACGGCGGCACAGACAAACAGCTTGGCGGTCACCGCCAACAGACAGGCGGGAGACAATGTACCGCCCACACTATTCTGACAGGCCAATCCGCCACCTTTTTCAGGGCGGATACAACGCGGATAAAAACACGGTAGAAACAGGCATTTCGAATGAAAAACGCTCACCTCTACACACTCCACGAGGAAGGAGGACAGCATGGAGCCAGAACTTCATATTCTCCCAGTGCTAGTCTTCCTGCTCTTCTACGAGGATCACCAATGCCGGCGGCGAAGACCACAGTGAGTACTGCACCTACGACATAGGGGAGGGGGGAGGCAAAAAAACAGGGACACACACACTCAACACCCCAAACCCCACCCGACCCTCACCCACTACAACACACACACCAATACTTATCAATACATTACAGTAACACCCCCCCATGCCCCCATGGAAGAATGCAAGGACAAAAGAAAATGAGTGTAACTATTGTAATATATCAAAATTGAGTAAGCAAATATATACATATATATATACACTATAAACAAAATTTATACCACGATTAGTAGTCCAGGTTTTGCATCATTCATAGTCCGTGGACCACTGGGCCCAAAATGCATGGACGAGGCCAACACAAGATACCCAAACATGACAGAGAGAACACTGCAGGGGCATCAGATAGAAATACAACAGGCATCTCAGGGGGAAGGGAAAGGGGGGCACCTCAGCCGGATGAGTGCACGACGCCAGATCCACGAGGGGGCTCCATGCCCATCGATCAATCCTGGTGAGTGCAAAGCCACAGTCTCTCAAGTCTCTCTAGTGGGTGGTTTGCCCACTGCTTTATCCTGGGGAGTGCAAAGCCACAGTCTCTCAAGTCTCTCCAGTGGGTGGTTTGCCCACTGCACCATCCTGGGGAGTGCAAGGCCACAGTCTCTCAAGTCTCTCCAGTGGGTGGTTTGCCCACTGCACCATCCTGGGGAGTGCAAAGCCACAGTCTCTCAAGTCTCTCCAGTGGGTGGTTTGCCCACTGCACCATCCTGGGGAGTGCAAAGCCACAGTCTCTCAAGTCTCTCCAGTGGGTGGTTTGCCCACTGCACCATCCTGGGGAGTGCAAAGCCACAGTCTCTCAAGTCTCTCCAGTGGGTGGTTTGCCCACTGCTTTATCCTGGGGTGTGCAAAGCCACAGTCTCTCAAGTCTCTCCAGTGGGTGGTTTGGCCACTGCACCATCCTGGGGAGTGTAAAGCCACAGTCTCTCAAGTGGATAACTTTCTCCACTGGTTCTGGAGGGGGCTTTGTGCCCAGAGTGCTTCATCCTGTGCAGGACAGAGGTAGTGGATGCATGTCTCCACTGGTTCTGGAGGGGGCTTTGTGCCCAGTGTGCTTCATCCTGTGCAGGACAGAGGTAGTGGATGCATGTCTCCACTGGTTCTGGAGGGGGACTGGTGCCCAGAGTGCAGCACTCACCCCGTGACGGTCCCAGTTGCGTCACTGCCCCTGCCGCTAGCGGTGCTTGCCATGGCGGTCTTTGCCCTGTTCAGCTGTGCTTGCTCTGTTCAGCGGTGCTTGCCATGGCGGTCTTTGCCCTGATCAGTGGTGCTTGCCCTGTTCAGCGGTGCTTGCCATGGCGGTTTTTGCCCTGTTCAGCGGTGCTTGAGTTGGCAGTCTCTGCCCTGTTCAGCGGTGCTTGCCTTGTTCAGCGGTGCTTGACATGGCGGTCTTTGCCCTGTTCAGCGGTGCTTGCCCTGTTCAGCGATCCTTGCCCTGGCGGTACGTCATTGCCCAGCTGGGCTGTGGCTGGCAATCCTTCATGGGTCAGCTGGGTTGTGGCTTGTGGGGCCCTTCTGGGCAGCTGGGCTTTGGCTTGTGGGGCCCTCCTGGGCAGCTGGGCTGTGGCTTGTGGGGCCCTCCTGGGAAGCTGGGCTGTGGCTTGTGGGGCCCTCCTGGGTAGCTGGGCTGTGGCTTGCGGGGCCCTCCTGGGCAGCTGGGCTGTGGCTTTCGGGGCCCTCCTGGGCAGCGATGATGGGGCTGGCGGTGGCCTCCTGGGCAGCGAGGATGGGGCTGGCGGTGGCCTCCTGGGCAGCGAGGATGGGGCTGGCGGTGGCCTCCTGGGCAGCGAGGATGGGGCTGGCGGTGGCCTCCTGGCCAGCGACGAAGGGGCTGGCGGTGGCCTCCTGGGCAGCGACGATGGGGCTGGCGGTGGCCTCCTGGCCAGCGGGGATGATGGCGGTCTTCTCTGCCGTGCTGCTCCTCACTGACTTTGCAGGTTTCTTCTGCCCCTTCCCCACCTTGGGAGGAGTCACTGCTGAGTCCACACTCCCCCCGGGACCCCTGTGAGCGGCTTGGCTGGCTGGAGTCTTCCCCCTCTCTCGCCGGGCACTGTCCAACTTCTGGTGCTTCACGGGGGGACTGGCTGTGCTGTGGCTCAGTGACAGACTGGCTGGCCTGGTGGCCGGTGCACTCCACATACCTGTAACAACAGGCACCACTGGTCCCGGAGATTTTTTGGTTGAGGTGCTAGTACGGGACCTATGAGTTGGAGGGGGGGTGGTGGGAACTAGGTTAATTGGGGACAGGAAAAGTTGTTTGGACACACTGGGATGGGTAGCTGGAGGGGGTTTGGGAGTGGAGGAAGAGGTGGTGGTTGTAGGAGGTGTAACTTTTGGTGATTTGGGTGCAGGTGCATGCGCTGGAGGCTGTCGTGAGGTGGATGGCTGTTGGGTGGGTGTGTGCCTGCGTTTGTGTATCTTCGGAGGGGGCGTCACAGACACACTAGGAGAGGACACAGGGGACATGTGGATGGTAGTGGGGGTGGTGACTGATCGTGAGCGGGGTGTGCTGGTGGGTGTGCTGGAGAGGGACGTAGTGGCTGTAGAGGTAGTGCATGCAGGTGTGAGTGTAGACAAAACTGGGAGGGAGGAGGGAGACGAGGAGAAGGGGGACACAGTGGAGGCAGTGGATGTTGGTGTGTCTGCATGTGTGTGATGCTTGCATGAGTGCCTGTGGGATGTGTGGTGCTTATGTTTGCCTGAGCTTCCCTTGTGTGGTGAGGTGTGTGCAGGCTGGTCTGATGGTGTGCTTGGGATAGGCAGAGGTACAGGGGATTGGGTCCGGGTGGAGGAAGTTGGAGGGGGAGGCTAGACACAGGGACAATGGCTGCCATCAGTGCTGAGGCCAGAGTTTGAAGGGTTCGATGAAGGGCAGCCTGACCAGAATGAATGCCCTCCAGGAATGCATTTGTGTGTTGCAACTCCCTTTCTACACCCTGGATGGCATTCAAAATGGTAGACTGCTCAACAGTGAGTGACCTGAGGAGGTCAATGGCCTCCTCACTGAGGGCAGCAGGGGTGACAGGGACAGAGGCTGAGGTGCCTGGGGCGAAGGTGATGCCCACCTTCCTGGGTGAGCGGGCATGGGGCACACGCTGAGGGGCTGCTGGGAGGGCGGTGCTGGTGGGGGGGTGGCAGCTGTACCTGTTGAAGTGAGGGACACAGATGTTGCCGCCACCACAAGGGAGCTCTCATTGGAGGACGAGTCCGTGTTGCTGGTTGCAGATCCTGTGACCGCCATGGTGCTCCCCTCGCCCTCCGTCCCACTGGTGTATTCTGAGTCCGTAGTGTGGGCCTCCATGCCCATGTGGGATGCAGCTCCCTCGTGCTCCGGTGCCAGTGTACCTCCACCTGATGATGCTAATGCACACAAGAACAGGGAGACCGCAAAAAAAGGGGGGAAACAGAAAAAAGACAGGTTGAGTGCATGGCTTACCGCTACCATTGGCGGACAATACAGACACAGCAGCCCCCTGCACTACGTCGCGCTGTTGGGCTCTACAGTGCAATTCCTGGGAAATGGCCTACAAGGCTCTAGACGACATCTGCACACATAGATGACCCTGGGGCATGAATAGCTGTACTTGGTACTCTACAGAGGTGGGGTGGGGGGACACAGGGCCATGCCTTATGAATGGGCCTAGCCTACGGAACTCGCCCTGGCCTAGGGGAACCCACAGCCCTCGTGCCCCCACCCAGACACCGTCACTGCGCGCAAAGTCAGCTGAATGATAGTGTACTCACCCCCTTGTGTCTGCTGTGATGCCCTCAAGCGCCCATCCAACTCAGGGTAGGCCACTGCCAGGATCCGGAACATCAGGGGGGTCATGGTTCGACGGGCACCCCTCCCACGTTGGGAGGCCATCCCCAACTGAGCCTCCGCTGTCTTCTTGCTCCAGCGGCAAATGTCCTCCCATCTCTTCTGACAGTGGGTGCTCCGTCTGTGGTGGACCCCCAGGGTCCGGACGTCCTAGGCGATGGCACGCCAAATATTCTTCTTCTGGTGGACGCTGACCTACATGAAATGTACAGGGGAAGAAGAGAAGTCATTACCAACTGCACCGTCAAAGTGAGTGGCCCCATCCCCACCCTTGCCATGTGGCACATGCATTCACCGTCTTTCATGCACTCAGAACTCTGCCACCTTCCTTCTTACAACCAGCCCTCTCCACACAGGCATAGTCCATACAACATGCTCCCTGAGTACTTACCTGTTGGTCTGGAGGACCGTAGAGTAGCGTGTACTGGGGGAGGACCCCGTCGACGAGCTTCTCCAACTCCTCTGCAGTGAAGGCAGGGGCCCTTTCCCCAGACGCACGAGCCATTGTCTCTTCCAGACCGAGGTCACAGCAGCACTTGCAGTGTAGGTCCTTTCCTGTCGAAGATCAGGTATTGAGTGATTAAACAGTTAGAAAATGGTGGTCACGTCTGCGGCGGTCACGTCCGCGGCGGTGTGTACCATCACCGCCGACGTACATAGTCATTGGCTCCTGGGACCCATAGGGTCCAATGTTAACTAATGCAGCATTGCGCTGCGGTCTTCGCCCGCCTACCGCGATGGTGTACAACGCCAGCGTAGTTACCTCACATCCCATTGTCCTGCTTTAGAGGTCAGGCAGCCGCCATTTCAGGGGCCCACATGGCCTAATTACCAACTGCGTCACACATACCTAGGCCTTGTCTCAACACACATACAGGCCACATTTTGTGTATGATTGGTGTTCTGTGTATACTGTAGGTACATACCTCTGAGTTGTTTGACTCTGTGCTCTCTGTTGTCCTTCATAGGCACCATCCGCTGGAACATGTGAGGAGATGGCGGAATCCTCCGGTGTACCGACCGCTGGTGGACCTGTCGACAATGGAGGAGCAACATTTGATCATCACCTACAGGTTTGACCGTGCCACAATCCAGGAACTGTGTAGCCAGTTGGAGCCAGACCTGATGTTAGCAATCCGCCATCCCACAGGCATCCCCCCTCAAGTGCAGGTGCTATCAGTGCTCCATTTTTCTTGCAAGTGGGTCTTTTCAAACAACAGTGGCCATAGCATCAGGGATGTCCAAGCCGATGTTTTCCAACGTGTTGTCCAGAGTGTTGTCTGCCCTTCTGAAACACATGCGGAGCTACATCGTTTTCCCTCAGGTGGAGGATTTGCCTACAGTGAAAGGTGACTTCTATGCCCTTGGACATATCCCCAACATCATAGGTGCCATTGATGGTACCCATGTGGCTTTGCCCCCCCCCCCCACAGGAGTGAACAGGTGTACAGGAACCGGAAGAGTTATCATTCGATTAATGTACAGATGGTATGATTGGCAGACCAGTACATCTCCCATGTGAATGCCATGTTCCCTGGCTCAGTGCATGACGCCTACATCCTGCGGAATAGCAGCATCCCTTATGTGATGGGTCAACTACAGAGGCACCAGGTGTGGCTATTAGGGGACACTGGTTACCCCAACCTGGCATGGCTACTGAGCCCAGTGAGGAATCCCAGGACCAGGGCAGAGGAACGCTACAATGAGGCCCATGGGCAGACTAGGAGGATGATCGAACGTACCTACGGCCTCCTGAAGGCCAGGTTGAAGTGCCTGCATATGACAGGTGGATCCCTATTCTAGTCACCAAAGAAGGTGTGTCAGATCATCGTGTCCTGCTGTATGCTTCATAATTTGGCTTTGCGACGACAGGTGCCTTTTCTGCCCGAGGATGGTCCAGATGGCGGTGTTATGGCAGCTGTGGAGCCTGTGGACAGTGATGAGGAGGAAGCAGAAGAAGAAGACATTGGCAACAGGGACTCAGTCATCCAGCAATATTTCCAGTGAAACACAGGTGAGAATACATTCTACTACAAGTACTTTTACACTTCTACCTCTATCCTGTCTGTCAATTTCACCCAGTGTATGTTCACTGAGTTGTCACTTTCCCTTACGGTTTCACAGGTGTGGGTCCCAACGTGAGTCATCTGCTTAGATTCCTCATGGACTAGAGCTATGTGACATAGGTATGTTGACATTACTATTTCCTGGAATTTTTTGTCAATGTAATTGCAAATACACTATTTCAAAATCACAGACAGACTCCAGATCTTGGTGCTTTAGGTGTGTTTATTTAAGTGTAAAATATTGGAGGGGGAAGTTAAATGGTCAGGGGTGATGGCGGAGGAGTGTCCATGGCAAAAGTCCAGTCTATTTGTCTCATAGCTGCATTGCCCATATGGGCATAGGAAGTGGAACTGGGGCAGTTCCAATATGGACAGGGTGACAAAGTGGGACAGTGGGTTGACAATCAGGGTGGTCTCATTTCTTGGCGGGGGTCTTGGCATTGTGTGCTCTGTCTTGTTCCTAGATCTCAGGGACCGCTTGCGGGGTGGTTCTCCATTTGCAGGGGGTGGGGTGCTGGTGTGGTGGTCCTGTGGCGGTGCCTCCTGTCCACTAGCGCCGGCGGAGGTGTTGGGCAGTTCATCGTCCATGCTAGTGTCAGGGACCCCTTGGAGTGCCACAGTGTCCCTCCTGGTGTTTAGTATTTCCTTCAGCACCCCTACGATGGTGCCAAGGGCGGAGCTGATGGTTCTGAGTTCCTCCCTGAAGCCCAGATACTGTTCTTCCTGCATGCGCTGGGTCTCCTAAAACTTGGCGCCCCCTGTCGCACAGCAGCCCTCCCAGTTCCCCTGTGTTCCTGGGCCTCCGTCCCCTGGACCGTGTGCCAACTGCCACTGCCCCCAGGTCCCTGTTGTTGGGGTGGTGGGTTATCCTGGGTTCCCTGTAGTGGTGGACACACAGCTGATTGACGTGTCCTGGGCACGGAGGTTTGGGCCCACTGGGTGGGTGCTGTGCTGGTGTTACCAGAGGGTGGAAGGTCTGTGGTGGCCTGTGCCTGTGCGAGGGGAACCGACTGTCCCGAGGCCCACGATGGTCTGGGCTGGTCATCTGGATCCAGTTGGACAGAGCTGCTGTCATCACTGTGGGCCTCTTCTGTGGGTGGGGTGGAGATGTCTGGACCCTCCTGTCTGGTGACATTGGGTAGTGGTCCTGCAGGGGTGTAAAAGCTTCATTATTGCATCTGTGTGTGTCATGGTGGGCAATGGGTGGGTGACCGGTGTACCCCAGTGCTTGCATTCCTATGTGGGAATTTGTGTGATGATGGTTTAGGGGGTTGTATGGGTATGTGCAGTGGGCATGCTTTTGTGATGGGTGTTTATGCGTTGGGGTTGCATGCAGGGCTTGGTGTTGGGATGGGTGGTTTGTGATAGTGGGGTATATGTGAGTTGGTAGAGTGCTGAGGGTGAGGGTACGGGTAGGAGTTTGTGATGGCATGCAGGAAGGGTGGGGGATATATTAGTAAAGGTTTGACTTACCAGAGTCCATTCCTCCACCGACTCCTGCAAGGCCCTCAGGATGCAGAATCGCCAAGACCTGCTCCTCCCATGTTGTTAGTTGTGGGTAAGGAGGTGGGGGTCCGCCGCCAGTCTGCTGAACCGCCAAGTGGTGTCTTGAGACCACGGAACGCACCTTCCCCCTTAGGTCGTTCCACCTCTTCCTGATGTCATCCCGATTTCTTGGGTGTTGTCCCACTGCGTTGACCCTGTCGACTATTCTTCTCCATAGCTCCATCTTCCTTGCAATTGAGGTGTGCTGCACCTGTGCTCCAAATAGCTGTGGCTCTACCCGGACGATTTCCTCCACCATGACCCTGAGCTCCTCCTCCGAGAACCTGGGGTGTCTTTGCCGTGCCATGGGGTGGTGTAGGTGATGTGTGGGGTGGTGTGTATTGTGATAAGTGTGGTGATATGTAATGGTGTGTGGTGTTTTGTGCGTGGAAGTTCTGTGGGTGATGGTGTTGAGTGCCTGTGGATGCTAGTTTGTGGATGGTGGTGTCTCTCTCTGGCCTTCTTTCAGAATTTTTGGTCGTAGGGGTTTGTGGGTGATGTGAGTGTGTGTTTTATATTGTAATGGGTGTGTGGGAGTGGTGTGTGTATGTGTATCAGGTGTGTGTATTTCGAATTGTCCAATGTGGCGGTGTTTTGTAGAAGTGTGTGTATTTTGAGCGCGGTGGTGTGTACCGCCAATGGAATACCGCAGTTGAAAGACCGCCGCGTTGATTTGTGGGTCGTGATAGTGTGGGCGTATTTCTGTTTTCGTGATGGTGGAGGTTTTGTTTTCACCAGTTTAACACTGACCTTTGGTGTGGCGGACTTGTGTGGGTGTCTGAATTTTGTCGGATTCCGAGATGTGGGTCATAATAGCTGTGGCGGAATTCCGCTGCCGCAGCGGTGTGTTGGCGGTCTTCTGCACGGCGGTAAGCGGCTTTTACGCCAATGTTGTAATGACCCCCTAGGTATTTGGTGAATCTAATGTGTTTGTGTTTCTGTTGTCTTTTTAACTGAGACTGCGCTAGTTTTGTTCTATTTTGCCTGGTCTTGCCATCGGGGAGCGTCTTATTTTTGTTTTCTGCTCCAAGCTTGAACAACACATCTTAACAGCTGGAAATTAAAATTGAGTATCCCCTCATCAGCCACGGGTCAGAGGTTCTTCCACATATGTCCAGCTTGTTATATTTTCTTCATTGGAAGGGAGGGCCTCTATGTTACATTGAGATTGGTATTTTATTTCCCGGTCATGTGGAACAAACTGCATATTCCCCCACCCCTTAGATCAGAGTATAGAGGTTAGTGTGTGTCAGTTTCCTATGTATGTAGTAGAAACCAAGAGCTTGTACAGGAGAATAGCACAGTATTTACAATTATCCTATTGTGGGTGGGCTGCTTATTAACTTATTATCTGTGCATGAGAACACTATTGTCTTTGTGTGGCTTTTCATGGCCCTGTAGATATGGAGTAAGGCAACGAAGTGCAAATCACTGGGTTGCCTTACACTACATCCTAGGGCATTCTATGGGTGTTATGGTGGGTTTTCCCATGCAAACCCAAGGATTTTGATGCATTCCCAGATTTACAAGGATTTGTAAACATGGGAATGCATCAAAAGCCTACACCTCCCCGGGGGAGGCATAACAAGGAGAAATATATTTATTTCTCATCGTTGTTTACACTTTCTATGTGTGCTACATTCTGCAGCACACATAGGAGGAGGAAAGCTCCTCCATTGATTGTTTTTGTGCAGCATGGTGTCCCTTCCTGCAAAAAACAATAATTCCTACAATGCAGATACCCTTGTACCATGGTGCAAGTGTGTCTGCATTGACGCATGGCAGCCAATTGTGTATAAGCACAGTGGTAGGGGACGGGAATGAGCCATATTTTATAGATACAGTGCATTGCTGCCCTTTTCTTTTAATGCAGGGAAGCACAGCAATAGCCTTGCGAAGCTGCCCTACGCCAAAATATTGTAAATATGCCCCTCCGTTTCTAGAGTTTTACTCTCCTATAACTTAATTCACCAATATTACCCCTTTGTGGACAAATGTTACATATGGACGGAGAGGCCTGCTGGAGCACTGGGGCCCCTGAAAATTGGCTTGGGGTGAGACATCAACACCAATCTCACCTAGGAATTCGACTGGATCTTGTCACTTGGCAAACAGTGTAGTAGTCAGAATCATTCAATAACAAATCAATGACATTATATCACAAACAATACTAAACACCATAACAATTTAAACACTAAATCAAACTCCAAATCAAGTAAAATTTCAAAGCTTTATTACAATCTCAAAATCAATGTTACATAAATGGTGCGCAAAACTAAATTGTAAACATACATAAAAACCATAGGCTGACCGGAATATCTGAACAGTTCCAACCTACTAAACATTGATACTGTTAAACACTACAAAAGAATGATATAAATTAGCAACAATACAATATTCACATTATTATAAGAATGCAATGCAGGTGATGGTGACATCAGTAAATCATTAAAATAAAGTTTTAACAATCAATTTCTCTGAACTAGACCATCTTTATCACTCACCAAAATTGGGACTTGCACGTGAGGGAACGTGTTAACACGTGGGCTAGAGCTAAATAAAAGAAAGACAAAAATAATCTGGAAAACATCTAACTAGGGCAACCAACTCTATAAATTATGCTGGTGTAAGTGACTAGGAAACTAGAAACCACATTTAGTTATACCTCTCCTCATGGGACAGCATATAAGATGATTCCACAGGAGCGGTCACCTTTTTCCAGTGTCAGTTGATAGCAGCATCAGGATGATGCAGAACACAAGCTGCACATAGGACAGATCAGCAGTTCAGAATTAGTTGGCCTTATTAGTACTGAATCACATAACAGAATAGGGCAGTTAAGACTTTATTGAGAAAACTCATCAGGAGACTCAGGGCCGTATTTATACTTTTTGACGCAAAACTGCACTAACGCAGTTTTGCGTCCAAAAAATTAGCGCCGGCTAACGCCATTCTGAAGCGCCATGCGGGCGCCGTATTTATTGAATGGCGTTAGCCGGCGCAAGCAGACCGGCGCTGCCTGGTGTGCGCGAGAAAAACCACGTACACCAGGCAGCGCCGGCGTAGGGGGAAAATGGCGCATGGGCGTCCAAAAATGGGGCAAGTCAGGTTACGTCGAAAAAATCATCGTAACCCGACTTGCGCCATTTATTTTTGACGCCCATCCCCCATCAACATGACTCCTATCATTGTAAAGATAGGAGTCATGCCCCCTTGCCCAATGGCCATGCCCAGGGGACTTCTGTCCCCTGGGCATGGTCATTGGGCATAGTGGCATGTAGGGGGGCACAAATCAGGCCCCCCTATGCCACACAAAAAAAAAAAAAAATACTTACCTGAACTTACCTTAATGTCCATGGGATGGGTCCCTCCGTCCTTGGGTGTCCTCCTGGGGTGGGCAAGGGTGGCAGGGGGGGTCCCTGGGGGCAGGGGAGGGCACTCTGGGCTCATTTTGAGCCCACTTGTCCATTAACGCCATCCCTGACCCAGGCGTTAAAAAGCGGCGCAAATGCGCCGTTTTTGGCCACGCCCACTCCCGGGCGTCATTTTTGCCCGGGAGTATAAATACCACGTAAAGGCCTGGGAGTCATTTTTTAAGACGGGAACGCCTCCCTTGCATATCATTAACGCAAGGAAGGGGTTCACGCTAAAAAATGACGCACATTCCGGGAACTTTGGCGCTAGACGCGTCTAGCGCCAAAGTATAAATATGGCGTTAGTTTTGCGTCGAATTTGCGTCGAAAAAAACGTCGCAAATTCGGCGCAACCAGAGTATAAATATGCCCCTCAGAGTATAGGAGCGTGAGAGCAGACTTAAACAAGAATAGACAAACTCGAACAGAGTTCGAAACAGTACCAAGCAGGGGAGAAGACTGACGAAAACTGACTTGAAGGAAGTTCTAAAGGGAACTGACTTCCATTCCAAAGTTTTTCATTAATTAAAATAACCAAAATCCATAAGATTGGTCCTTCAGGTGGGCACGCTCTGGGCATTGATTTCAGCATCCAATGGTAAGCGATGCGACCACCAATTTCTGATACTTTTAAGAATCTTCTCAGCAAAAGTTTGTTATCGGCTCATGACTCCATACAATTACGCTGAAATATGACATTTTCTAATACAGTTCCTTTCTCACAATAAACTAAACTAATTCATTTCACATGAGAAATATAGATTTCTTGTTCCATTTGACAGCTAGAACAAGTAGTGTTACATTACTGAATCCAAATCATGTCTTTTGCCCACAATACAATAGGACATTCAACATTACATTAGCTGCCTAGGAAAAGAATTCAGATCAGAGGGGACAGAATAGACAAGTGATTTTCCATTACTGCAGCAAAATGAATTTTCTTATTCAGGCCTATTCAAGGTAAGAAACCTAAATACACATTAATACATTTAATACGTTAATAAAACTATTGCACATCTTACAATTCATATGTGTAAAGCAACTTATGTAATTGCAAACATTATTCATAACATGTTAGAATTTATTTTAAACATATATTCATTTTTCCGTGCATGTTAATGGAATTAATTTAATTCAATACAAGTGTGTTCAATTCATATTCATTTAATACTCACAATACATTTTTATTTCAAGTATTTCCTCTTGAAATCCATACTTCCAGGTTAATATTCATTAATAAGTCACTTAAAATACTAATACACAATGCTTCATGTTAAACGTGATATCAAAATATGAATGGTAGGCACAAATGTCCATCACAATTTAAACATGTAAATTTTTCATTTCTATCTTATTTTCTCTTTTAAGCCTTTGAAACTACAGATTTATTAGCTGCCATATGCAACTTCTATGCCACTAATTTATTAATAAGACTTGTTCTCTCTCAATCCCTCCTCTGACGGCAATCTATGCCATCACAAAGGAACTATTCTCATTCACAATGAGACAAAATCAAAATCTTGTAGTTTGATGACGCATAGATCTATGTTTGCGATAATTATCAATTCTCTTCATTGTATGATAATATCTGTCTCTCATATTCTCCATTTCCATTTCTTCCCTCCTCTGTTTATTCTTTGCCTTTTGTCTTTTCCAGAAATTGTATGCTTTGTGAAATCAAAGTGCACAAATTATACACACTGTCACAATCAATAAAGGTTTCAGGATTATCTTCACAAAACCACTTCCCAAATTGCCAACCCAAGATACTACCTTAGAAAAGTCTCCACCTATTGTATCCCAAATTTTGTCTCTTTTAGGTCACTTAAGTCATTTTTCTGACTTGACAGATTAGATAAGTATCTCCTTATCTCTTGATTGTTATTCGGTATGTAAGTGCAACAGTGTTGTGACTTTAAAACTCTGCAGACTCTGTCCTCATTTGCTAAAAGAATGTCTAATGCACGGCGATTCTGAACAATCATAGACCTTGCTGCAACCATTTCTGTGTACTTTAGGAGCATTGCACCTGAAAAATCAGTTGACATCTTATCTACAATTGTTGATAACTTCCTTATCTTAATGTCATTCAAGATCACAACCACTGATGAAATAATGGCTCCAAAAATATCTCCTCTAATCTCTGATCCACTGGCTCCTCTTTTAAGTCTCATTTTAGGTCTGTAAACCCCTTCTGGATTTTCGATATTGTCCACTTGGTATATTTTTGGGAAAACCTCGCCCAAATAGCATGTACCATAACAGCCTTTTGGCAACTTGTAATAAGCATTCTTTACACCATTGTAATAAATACCAGGTGCAGTGGGGTCTTGTCCATTTAGCATAAAATCCCATACACTCTTGAACAGGAACATATGTCTGCAGTCACTCATTCCTACAAACTTATTGTCAGCATTTGATTGCAGTCTATATATTCAAAGCTTTCCTAGATGTTGTCAATCTAAACCTAGGCGTCGTTGTGTGTTGTGAAATGATTTCCTTCTGGAAACATTTCCCTTATCTATCTTTTCTTTCATTTTTTTTTTCTATCATCTACTTAATTAACAAACTTCATACATGTCAAGTTATTCCTGTGTGCATATGCTGTGCAAAGAGTCAGTGTAGGCTCAAATAATCCTCCTACAATATCTATGTTTCTAGCCTTTGCAATGCTGTTCAAAAGCTGATTAATGGGAACAAAAAAGAAAACTAGATCAAAATTTGAGTAAAAATACAGAATGTACTCCTGGTTGTACAAAAGTGTTAATAATAGACTGCAACTAATCCCATAAATTAGTGATAAGCTGTGATAAGTGATCCCTTCCTGCGCTGATGAAGGAATGTGTGTACACACATAACAATCACACACATTCATTGTGTCTACATACTCATACAGCAAACTATAATATACATTGGAAGATAACTCTACCTTTGTGTCCTCTAAATGAAGCAATTCCTCATCTTTATAAAACTTATCTTGCTCGGATGTTGTCATTCTCAGCACTGGAGTTGCTGTACTTTGTACCTCTCCTTTCATTGAAACACTCATTCCCGCAATCAACAAATGCACACAATCATACACACTACAATCAATGCAACACACACATTTTACACCTACTGAGTTTGCCCTGATCAGGATTTATGGCTTCAGTAGAATCAGAGAAGGAAAGAAAAAAGTGAAAATATGAAAGCAAAAGTTAACAAAAATTGTAAACATAAAGGCTTCCAAAGTCTTTGCACTATTTTCAGCAGTTCTCAATCTTCAAGAAAGTTCTTCAAGATTCATATGAAAGCTCTCCAAAATAGTTCAATGTTAATTTTCAATAGAACACAGTCTGTTCATCGCTAATTATTACTTCCAGAATATAGGGGGTCATTACAACATTGGCGGTAAAAGCCGCTTACTGCCGTGCAGAAGACCGCCAATACACCGCCGCGGCCGCGGAATTCCGCCACAGCTATTATGACACACATCTTGGAATCCGCTGAAACTCAGACACCCACACAAGTCCACCACAACAAAGGTCAGTGATAAACTGGCAAAAACATAACCTCCACCGTCACGCCGCCAACAGAAACACGCCCATGCTATCACCACCCGCGGTATTCCATTGGCGGTACACACCGCCGTGCTCAAAATACACACACATCTACAAAACACCGCCACACTGGACAATTCAAAATACACACACCTGATACACATACAAACACGACTCCCACACACCAAACACAATATAAAACACACACCCACATCACCCACAAACCCCTATGACCAGAAATTAGAGACGAAGGCGACAGAGAGATAGCACAGCAATAGGCAACCCCACCACACAGAGGCAAACAACACCATCACCCACACAACATCCACGCACAAAATACCACACACCACTACACATCACCACACTCATCACCACATACACCCCACACACATCACCTACACCACCCCATGGCACACCAAAGACACCCCAGGTTTTCGGAGGAGGAGCTCAGGGTCATGGTGGAGGAAATCGTAAGGGTAGAGCCACAGCTATTTGGAGCACAGGTGCAGCACACCTCTATAGCTAGGAAGATGGAGCTATGGCGGAGAATCGTCGACAGGGTCAACACAGTGGGACAGCACCCAAGAAATCGGGAGGACATCCGGAAGAGGTGGAACGACCTAAGGGGGAAGGTGCGTTCAGTGGTCTCCAGGCACAACATCGCGATTCAGCGGACTGGCAGCGGACTCCCACCTCCTCCCCCACAACTAACAACATGGGAGGAGCAGGTCTTGACCATTATGCATCCAGAGGGCCTCGGAGGAGTCGGTGGAGGAATGGACACTGGTAAGTCTAATCTTAACTATCATAACCCCCACCCTACCTGCATGCTATCACACACCCCCACCCTCACCCCCTCCCCTATCACTCCAACTCCACACTAATGTACTAATAACACAAATCACACATCCCAACACCAAGCCCTGCATGACACAACAAAGCATGGACACCCATCACTAAAGCATTCCCACTGCACATACCCATAACAACCCCCCAACCATCATCACACAAGCCCCCACACAGGAATGCTAGCACAGGGGTACACGGTCACCCACCCATTGCACACCATGACACACACAGATGCAATAATCATGCTTTTACACCCCTGCAGGGCCACTACCTAACGCCACCAGACAGGAGGGTCCAGACATCTCCACCCCACCCACAGAAGAGGCCCACAGTGATGACAGCAGCTCTGTCCAACTGGATCCATATGACCAGCCCGGAACATCGTGGGCCTCGGGACAGTCGGTTACCCTCGCACAGGCACAGCCCAACACTGACCTTCCACCCTCTGGTAACACCAGCACAGCACCCACCCAGCGGGCCCATACCTCCGTACCCAGGACACGTCAATCAGCTGTGTGTCCACCACTACAGGGAACCCAGGACAACCCACCACCCCAACAACAACAGGGACCTGGGGGCAGTGGCAGTGGGCACACGGTCCAGGGGACAGAGGCACAGGAACACAGGGGAACTGGGAGGGCTGCTGTGCAACAGGGGGCGGACAGGCCCAGGGAACCCACTCTCCACGAGGCCCTCTCCTCCATCATGGCAGCCTAACACCACTCCCAGGAGACGATGGCTACGGTCCTGGCCAAGTTTCAGGAGACCCAGCGCATGCAGGAGGAACAGTATTTGGCGTTCAGGGAGGAGCTCAGAACCATCAGCTCCGCCCTGGGCACCATCATAGGGGTGCTGAAGGACATACAGAAGACCATGAGGGACACCGTGGCACTCCAAGGGGCCCCTGACACTAGCATGGACGATGAACTGCCCACCACCTCCGCCGGCGCTAGTGTACAGGACGCCCCACCACAGGACCACCATACCAGCACCCCACCCCCTGCAGACGGACAACCACCCCGCAAGCGGTCCCTGAGATCCAGGAACAGGACAGAGCACGATGGCAAGACCCCCGCCAAGAAATTAGACCACCCTGATTGACATCCCATTGTCCCACTTTGTTACCCTGTCCAGATTGGAACTGCCCCAGCTCCACTTCCTATGCCCATATGGGCAGTGCACCTGTGAGACAAATAGACTGGACTCTGTCATGGACATTCCTCCACCATCACCCATCACCATTTTGCCACCCCCTCCAATAATTAGCACTTCAATAAACACCCTTGAACCACAAAACAATCTGGAGTCGGTCTGTGATTTTGAAAATGTGTATTATCTATGACAATGACAAAATCCGTTTGAAAATGTAATGTCAACATACCTATGTAACACATCACAAGCCCATGAAGGATGCAAGCAGATGACACACGTTGGTAACCACACCTGTGAAACCGTAATGGAAATGTACCACTCAGTTAGCAAATACTGCTTCAAATTGACAGATAGAGGTAGAAGTGTTAAAGTAAATATATTAGTAAAAAAACTGTTCTCACCTGTGTGTCCCTGTTATCAATGTCTTCTTCCTCTGCTTCCTCCTCATCACTGTCCACAGGCTCCACAGCTGCCACAACACCATCATCTGGACCATCCTCCTGCAGAAAAGGCACCTGGCGTCGCAAAGCAAGATTGTGAAGCATACAGCCGGCGATGATGATCTGGCACACCTTCCTTGTTGAGTAGAATAGGGAACCACCTGTCATATGGAGGCACCTGAACCTGGCCTTCAGGAGGCCGAAGGTGCGTTCGATCACCCTCCTAGTCCGCCTATGGGCCTCATTGTAGCGTTCCTCTGCCCTGGTCCTTGGATTCCTCACTGGGGTCAATAGCCATGACAGGTTGGGGTAACCAGAGTCCCCTAATAGTCACACCCGGTGCCTCTGGAGTTGACCCATCACATAAGGGATGCTGCTATTCCGCAGGATGCAGGCGTCATGCACTGAGCCAGGGAACATAGCATTTACCTGCAAGATGTACTGGTCTGCCAAACATACCATCTGTACATTCATCGAATGATAACTCTTCCGGTTCCTGTACACCTGTTCACTCCTGTGGGGGGGGACCAAAGCCACATGGGTCCCATCAATGGCACCTATGATGTTGGGGATGTGTCCCAGGGCATAGAAGTCACCTTTCACTGTAGCCAAATCCTCCACCTGAGGGAAAACGATGTAGCTCCTCACGTGTTTCAGCAGGGCAGACAACACTCTGGAAAATACGTTAGAAAACATAGTCTGGGACATCCCTGATGCCATGGCCACTGTTGTCTGAAATGACCCACTTGCTAGGAAATGGAGTACTGACAGCACTTGCACTTGAGGGGGGGATACCTGTGGGATGGCGGATTGGTGACATCAGATCTGGCTCCAACTGGGTACACAGTTCCTGGATTGTGGCACGGTCAAACCTGTAGGTGATGATTAAATGTTGCTCCTCCATTGTCAACAGGTCCACCAGTGGTCGATACACCGGAGGATTCCGCCATCTCCTCACATGTCCCAGCTGATGGTGCCTAGGAAGGACAACAGCGACCACAGAGTCAACCAATTCTGAGGTATGTACCCACAGCTACACAGAACACGACACAAAATACAAAAATCTTCCTGTATGTGTGTTGAGTCAAGGCCTAGGTATGTGTGACGCAGTTGTAAATGAAGCCATGTGGGTCCCTGAAATGGCGGATGCCTGACCTCTAAAGTGGGACAATGGGATGTGAGGTAACTGTGCTGGCGTTGTACACCGTCGGGGTAGGCGGTCGAAGACCGCGGCGCAATGCTGCATTGGTTAACATTGGACCCTATGGGTCCCAGGAGCCAATGACGAAGTGCGCCGGCGGTGATGATATGCACCACCGCGGACGTCACCGCCGCGGACGTGACCGCCATTTTCTATCTGTTCAATCACTCGATACCTGATCTTCGACAGGAGAGGACCTACACTGCAAGTGCTGCTGTGACCTCGGTCTGGAAGAGACAATGGCACGTGCGTCTGGGGAAGGGGCCCCTGCCTTCACTGCACAGGAGTTGGAGAAGCTCGTGGATGGGGTCCTCCACCAGTACATGCTACTCTACGGTCCTCCAGACCAACAGGTGAGTACATAGGGTGCAAGTTGTATGGGCTATGCCTGGTTGGAGAGGGCTGGATGTAAGTAGGAAGGGGGCAGAGCAATGCGAGCATGAAGTCTCTTCTGCCCCTGTACATTTCATGTAGGTCAGCGCCCACCAGAAGAAGGATATTTGGCGTGCCATCGCCAAGGAAGTCCGGACCCTGGGGGTCCACCAGAGACGGAGCACCCACTTCCGTAAAAGATGGGAGGACATTCGCCGCTGGAGCAAGAAGATGGCGGAGGCTCAGCTGGGGATGGCCTCCCAACGTGGGAGGGGTGCCCGTCGCACAATGACCCCCCTGATGTTCCGGATCCTGGCGTGGCCTACCCTGAGTTGGATGGGCGCATGAGGGCATCACGGCAGACACAAGGGGGTGAGTACACTCACAATTTCATGACTTCGCGCACAGTGGAGGGGTCTGGGTGGGGGAGGAGGGCTGTGGGTTTCCCCAGGCCAGGGCGAGTTCCGTAGGCTAGGCCCCTCCGTAATGCAGGCAATGTGCCACTCCACCCCACCTCTGTACAGTGCCAAAAACAGGTATACATGCCCCTGTGTCATCTATGTGGGCAGATGACACTCATAGGCAAGTAGGCCATATCCCAGGAACTGCAACTGTAGAGGCCAGGAGCAGGGTGTAGTGCAGGGGGCTGCTGTGTCTGTATTGTCCGCCAACGGTAGCAGTAAGCCATGCACTCAACCTGTCTTTCTTCTGTTTCCCCACCCCTTTTTGTGCTCTCCCTGTCCTTTTGTGCATCAGCATCATCAGGCGGAGGTACAGGGGCACCGGATCACGAGGGGGCTGCGTCCCACATGGCCATGGAGGGCCACACCACGGACTCCGAATACACCAGTGGGACGGAGGGGGAGGGGAGCTTCACGGCGGTCAGCGGATCAGCAAACAGCGACACGGACTCATCCTCCGATAGGAGCTCCCTTGTGGTGGTGGCACCATCTGTGCCCCCCCACTTCTACAGGTACAGCCGCCACCCCCCCTACCAGCACCGCCCTCCCAGCAGCCCCTCAGCCTTCGGCCCGTGCCCGCTCATCCAGGAGGGTGGGCATCACCTTCGCCCCAGGCACCTCAGCCCCTGCCCCTGTCACCCCTGCTGCCCTCAGTGAGGAGGCCATTGACCTCCTCATGTCACTCACTGTTGGGCAGTCTACCATTGTGAATGCCATCCAGGGTGTAGAAAGGGAGTTGCAACACACCAATGCATTCTTGGAGGGCATTCATTCTGGTCAGGCTGCCCATCATCGAACCCTGCAATCTCTGGCCTCAGCACTGAAGGCAGCCATTGTCCCTGTGTCTAGACTCCCCCCTCCAACTTCCTCCACCCAGACCCAACCTCCTGTACCCCAGCCTATCCCAGGCACACCATCAGACCAGCCTGCACACACCTCACCACACAAGGGCAGCTCAGGCAAACATAGGCACCACACATCCCACAGGCACTCACACAAGCATCACCCACATACAGACAAAGCAACATCCACTGCCTCCACTGTGTCCCCCTCCTCGTCGTCTCCCTCCTCCCTCCCAGTGTCGTCTACACTCTCACCTGCATGCACTACCACAACAGCCACTAGGACTCGCACCAGAACACCCAGCATCACACCCGCTCACCTGCACTCACCACCCCCACTACCATTTACACGTCCCCTGTGTCCTCTCCCAGTGTGTCTGTGATGCCTCCCAAAGTACACAAACGCGGGCACACACACACCCAACATCCATCCACCTCACGACAGCCTCCAGAACATGCACCTGCACCCAAATCACCAAAAGTTACACCTCCTACAACCACCTCCTCTTCCTCCACTCCCAGACCCCCTCCAGCTACCCATCCCAGTGTTCGTCAGAAAATTTCCCTGAGCAACCTTGACCTCTGTCCCATCACCCCCCTCCAATTCATAGGTCCCGTAGTAGCACCTCAGCCAAAAAGATTCTGGTACCAGTGGTGCCTGTTCGAGGTATGTGGAGTGTACCGGGCACCAGGGCAGCCAGTGTGACACGGAGCCAAAGCACTGCCAGTCCACCCCCTGTGAAGCACCAGAAGTTGGACAGTGCCCGACGGGAGAGGGGGAAGACACTTGCCGGCAAAGCCACCCACAAGGGTCCCTGGGGGGACTGTCGAGTCAGCTGTGACTCCTCCCAAGGTGGTGAAGGGGCAGAAGAAGTCTCCAAAGTCTGGGAAGAGCAGCACGGCGGAGAAGGCCGCCATCCTCCTCGCTGCCCAAGACGCCACCGCCAGCCCCATCGTCACTGGTTAGGAGACCACCGCCAGAGTCAGTGCCCAGGAGGGCACTACTATCGTCACTGGTCAGGAGACCACCGCCGGAGTCAGTGCCCAGGAGGGAAGCACTATAGTCACTGGTCAGGAGACCACCGCCGGAGTCAGTGCCCAGGAGGGCAGCACTATCGTCACTGGTCAGGAGGCCACCGCCGGAGTCTGTGCCCAGGAGGGCCCCAGCAGCCACAGCCCCGCTGGGCAATGAGGGACCGCCATGGCACACACCGCAGCACAGGTCAGAGACAGCAAAGTCAAGCACCGCTGAACAGGGCAAAGACCGCCATGGCAAGCACCACTGAACAGGTCAGAGACAGCAAAGTCAAGCACCGCTGAACAGGGCAAAGACCGCCATGGCAAGCACCGCTGAACAGGGCAAGCACCACTGAACAGGTCAGAGGCAGCAATGGCAAGCACCGCTGAACAGGGCAAAGACCGCCATGGCAAGCACCACTGAACAGGGCAAGCACCGCCAACTCAAGCACCGCTAGCCCATGAGCGGCAGGGGCAGTGATGCAACAGGGTCCGTCACGGGATGAGTGATGCACTCTGGGCACCAGTCCCCCTCCAGAACCAGTAGAGACATGCATCCACTCCATCTATCCTGGGCAGGATGAAGCACTCTGGGCACCAGTCCCCCTCCAGAACCAGTGGAGACATGCATCCATTCCATCTATCCTTGGCAGGATGAAGCACTCTGGGCACCAGTCCCCCTCCAGAACCAGTGGAGACTGTTATCCACTTGAGAGACTTTGGCTTTGCACTCCCCAGGATGGTACAGTGGGCAACCCACCCACTGTAGAGACTTGTGAGACTGTGGCTTTGCACTCCCCATGATACAGCAGTGGGCAAACCACCCACTGTAGAGACTTGTGAGACTGTGGCTTTGCACTCCCCAGGATACAGCAGTGGGCAACCCACCCACTGTAGAGACTTGTGAGACTGTGGCTTTGCACTCCCCAGGATACAGCAGTGGGCAACCCACCCACTGTAGAGACTTGTGAGACTGTGGCTTTGCACTCCCCAGGATGGAACAGTGGGCAACCCACCCACTGTAGAGACTTGTGAGACTGTGGCTTTGCACTTCCCAGGATACAGCAGTGGGCAAACCACCCACTGTAGAGACTTGAGAGACTGTGGCTTTGCACTCCCCAGGATACATCAATGGGCATGGAGCCCCCTCGTGGATCTGGCGTGGTGCAGTCATCCGGCTGAGGTGCCCCCCTTCCCTTCCCCACTGAGGTGCCTGTTTTATTTCTATCTGATGCCCCTGCAGTGTTCTCTCCGTTTTGATCGGGTATTGAGTGTGGGCCTCGCCCATGCCTTTTGGGGCCAGTGATCCACGGACTATGATGGTGGAATCCCTTGGACTTGTGTTCTTGATGTATATAATTGTTCATAGTGTACATGTGTATATATGTAAATATTTTTGATTACTGTATTTTAATATATTACAATCATTCCACTCATTTCCTTTTGTTCTTTGCATTCTTCCGGGGGGTTTGGGGGTGTAACTGTGATGTATCAATATGTATTAGTGTGTGTGTTGTAGTGGGTGAGGGTGGGGGTGGGGGTGTTGCGTGTGTGTGTCCCTGTTTTTTGTCTCCTCTCTCCCCTCTGTCGTAGGTGCAGTACTCACCGTGGTCTTCGCCGCCGGCGTTCGTGCTCCTGGTAGAGGAGCAGGAAGACTATTGCAGGGAGAATTTGGAGTTCTGGGTCCATGGTGTCCCCGTTCCTCGTAGGGTGTGTAGAGGTGAGTGTTTTCCCTTCAGAATCCTGTTTCCGCAGTGTTTTTCTCACCGGTATTTTCGCCCCGGAAAATGTGGCGGATTGTTAGGTTGTGATACTGTGTGCGGTACTTTGTCTCCCGCCTGTCTGTTGGCGGTGACCGCCGCGCTGTTTGTTTGTACCGCTGTGGCGGTCGGAGTGTTAAAGTGGCTGTCTTTGTTGGCAGTTTCCGCCACGGTCGTAATTGCAAAATCTTTACCGCCGGCCTGTTGGCGGTCTTACCACTGCTTTAACACCGTCCGCCAGGGTTGTAATGACCACCAAAGTCTCTTTCAAGCACAAAGTACCTGGTTCGCATGCAAAATCTCAGCAAAGAACCACAGAGGAGGAGATGCGTGGAAACAAAGGGGGTGTGTGTCGATTTCTCGGGCCGCACATGGTGATTCGTTGTTCCGTTTTCACTCAGGGACGGCTGTGCGTTGATTTCCGGTGCTTGGTCGTGGATCCTCTTTGGGTTGCTGGTTTTTCAGATGCCCCGGGGACGATGAGTGGATTTCCTGCTCTGGCAGGACAAAGCCACAGGAGCTACGTCGATTCGGTGGGCGTTGCGTAAACTTTTCTACTGCGCGGCAGGTGCTGCGTCGATTCCTCTCTGGAAGTCAGACTGCATCGTTCTGGCTTGGCTGTGCGTTTATCCGGTGGGCCGTATGTCAAATTTCCGGTCGCTAAGCTGGTGCTGTGTCGATCTTCTCGATGCGAAGTCAGGCTGCTTCGTTCCGGTTCGGCGTGTGGTGAAATTTTCAACATGGTGCAGGCTGTGCATCGAATTTGGCTGCACAAGGAGTCCTTCTTGTAGAGATGAAGTCATTTTGGTCCTGAGACTTCAGGGAACAGAAGGTAAGCTCTATCCAAGCCCTTGGAGATCACTTCTTCACCACAGCCAGAGAGCAGCAAGGCAGTAGGGTAACAACAAGGCAGCAGTCCTTCACAGAAAGCAGACAGGTGAGTCCTTTGAGCAGCCAGGCAGGTCTTGTTGGCAGGATGCAGGTTCTGGTTCAGGTTCTCTTCTCCAGGAAGTGTCTTAGTTGGTAGGGGCAGAGGCCCTGTTTAAATACCCAATTGTGCCTTTGAAGTGGGGGAGACTTCAAAGAGTGGCTTAGACGTGCACACGGTCCCCTTTCAGTTCAATCCTGTCTGCCAGGGTCCTAGTAGGGCGTGTGGCAGTCCTTTGTGTGAGGACAGGCTACTGTCCTTTGACATGCAAGTGTCAGGCCCTCCACCCTCCCAGCCCAGGAAGACCCATTCCAAATGAAGTTGTATGCAAGTGAGGCAGATTATCCTGTGTTTGGGGTGTGTCTGAGTGAATGCACAAGGGAGCTGTCAAGTAAACCCAGCCAGACGTGGATTGTAAAGCACAGAAAGATTTAAGTACAGAGAAATGCTCACTTTCTAAAAGTGGCATTTCTAAAATAGTAATATTAAATTCAACTTCACCAGTCAGCAGGATTTTGTATCACCATTCTGGGCTTACTAAATATGACCTTCCTACTCCTTTCAGAACAGCAGCTACCACTCAAACAATGTATGAGGGCATCCCCAATGTTAGCCTATGACGGGAACAGGCCTCACAGCAGTGTAAAAATGAATTTAGGAGTTTTAAACTACCAGGACATGAAAACTACACAAGTACATGTCCTGCCTTTTGCCTACACAGCACCCTGCCCTATGGGTTACTTAGGGCATACCTTAGGGGTGTGTAGAAAAAGGGGAGTTTTAGGCTTGCAATTACTTTTAAATGCCAAGTCGAATTGTCAGTGGAACTGCACACATAGGCCTTGCAATGGCAGGCCTGAGACAAGGTTAAGGGGCTACTTAACTGGGTGGCACACTCTGTGCTGCCAGCCCACTAGTAACATTTAATCTACAGGCCCTAGGTACATATAGTGCACCCTACTAGGGACTTATAAGTAAATTAAATAGTCCAAGTGGGTATGATGCAATGTTACCATGTATAGAGGGAGAGACCATATGGACTTTAGCACTGGTTAGCAGTGGTAAATTTTGCAGAGTCTAAAAACCAGGAAAAACAGTATCTAAAAAGTGGAGGGAGGCAGGCAAAAAGATAGGGGTGACCACCCTAAGGCTGTCAGGTCTAACACTGGGGAACCTGCATTTGGACTGCTCCTGTAGAGACATTCATATTTTGATTTTGTGGCCTTTGGACTCTCTGATTTAGAAATTGACTGTTTTCAACCATCTGTGCAACACCACCACCTTGCATCAAATCAAATACATTATTAAAAGGTAACATATTGACCTGCTGTTGCATCCCTTGCATTCCTCCTGCGTTCAACAACCCTACGATCTATGCATACCTGCTGCTTGGGAAGATTCAGGGCCATATTTATACTTTTTGACGCAAAACTGCGCTAACGCAGTTTTGCGTCAAAAAAATTAGCGCCGGCTAACGCCATTCTGAAGCGCCATGCGGGCGCCGTATTTAATCAATGACGTTAGCCGGCGTTAGCCGCCGGCGTTAGCCGCCGGCGTTGCCTGGTGTGCGTGGAAAAAAACGACGTACACCAGGCAGCGCCGGCGTAGGGGGATATGGGGCTTGGGCGTCAAGAAATGGGGCAAGTCAGGTTGAGGCAATTTTTTCGCCTCAACCCGATTTGCGCCATTTCTTTCGACTCCCAACCCCCATAGAAATGACTCCTGTCTTAGCAAAGACAGGAGTCATGCCCCCTTGCCCAATGGCCATGCCCAGGGGACTAATGTCCCCTGGGCATGGTCATTGGGCATAGTGGCATGTAGGGGGGCACAAATCAGTCCCCCCTATGCCACAAAAAAAACCACAAAAAAACACTTACCTGAACTTACCTTAATGTCCCTGGGATGGGTCCCTCCAGCCTTGGGTGTCCTCCTGGGGTGGGCAAGGGTGACAGGGGGTGTCCCTGGGGGCATGGGAGGGCACCTCTGGGCTCCTTCAGAGCCCACAGGTCCCTTAACGCCTGCCTTTTGCAGGCGCTAAAAAACGGCGCAAAAGCGGCCGTACGTCATTTTTTTTGACCCGCCCACTCCCGGCCGTGAATTTTGCCCGGGAGTGTAAATACGGCGCACATGCCGCGGAGTCAATTTTTTAGACGGGAACGCCTACCTTGCATATAATTAACGCAAAGTAGGTGTTCACGCTAAAAAATGACGCTAACTCCATGGACTTTGGCGCTAGATGCGTCTAACGCCAAAGTATAAATATGGAGTTAGTTTTGCGTCGGAATTGCGTCAAAAAAAACGACGCAATTCCGGCGCAAACGGAGTATAAATATGCCCCTCAGTCTATCACTATTACCTTTTCTTTCAACCTTTTCTTGTTCATATCAATCACATCACTACAATATTTTGCGTATTGCAGCAATTCATCGATCGGTTTTCCTTGCCAGAAAATCAAATGATTCTTAATCATATTGCTAATTTCAGGCTTCAATCTCCGAACAAACCTAAACACAAAATGAATCATGCCTCTCGGCTCAGAACTTTCTGTGCCACTGTATTGTCTGAATGCTTTCAGCAGTCTCTCATAGTAAGCATTAACAGACTCCTTTGCTTCATGAGATGTCCTGTAAATTCTTTGCCATTCAATGTCTTTAGGGAAAACTCTGATCTTCAGAAACTCAATCACGTTGTAATAGTTTTTCCTTACCTCTTCAGATGCTGCACCTGTTACTGCATCTCTTGCCAGCTCATGCGTTAGCCAATCAACACTCCTCTTACACCCAACCTACAAATCTGCTGGAACAACAATCTCAAACAAAGGGCCAGATTTACAATGCCCTTGATCTCCTAAGCGCCACATTTGCAGCAAAATATTTGCCACAAATGTGATGCTAACGGACTACTATCATAGAACCATATTTACTAGGTGGCACAAACTAGGTTTGAGCCACATCATGCATAATATATGCATGATGTATGCAAAGGGGGCATTCCCTCATTAGAGGGTCGCTACAATTGGCGCAATGGAAACTAAAAGATTCCATTGCGTCATTTCTAGTGTCATTTTTAACACCTGTTTGAATCAGGCGTTAAAATGAGGCTTCCCTCAACACTATACTGGAATAGTGTCATTTTTTTGGGCGCTAATCCAGTATAGTGTTACAATGGCGTGAAAACAAACAGACGCTATTGCCCCTAACATGCACCTTGGTGCGTCGTAATGTAAATACAGCAATACCATGGTGGCGTTAGGGGATGCAAGGGGGCCACAAGAAAGGGGGCGGATCACTAGTGATGTGCAACTTTCTTGTAAATATGGCCCAAAGTATTTAAATCTTCCCACAGGCACTTTGCAAGCTTAACAAACCTCTCTGTTTGCTGGCACCACTCCACTGCTAAATCCCTCAACTTTGTAAATTACAGTTTGTCTGTTCTATTTCAAGGGACATGAACAAAATTCCCTCCTGGAATTTTTCTAATTGGCATCATTTTTCCAGCTCCTTCAGCCTGCTGTACATCTTTTAAAGATAATGTCAGCTTTTTCTTCTAATCTCTTTTCTTTGCCCATCTGCCTTCCCATTTATCTAATGCTCCCCATGTTTGAATACTTTGAATCAACTCCTTAATGTGAGTTTTCATTCCAGGTGATCTCACGTTTGCTATGTCTCTAGCATCAAATTCTAATCTGTAACTCTTCTTCAACTGTTTGGATTTATTCATTTTGATTTCATATTTTTCAGCCAAATTAGCCAATTTCTCATAAGCATGTCCTGCACGAAGAGTGACATCTTTAGACATAAATCACAATTCGTTTTCACTTTAAGAATCTAATCTGTCTAATTCAAGTGATCCCTCAATTATTCAATTTAATTTCAATTTTAATCATGTTCAATGTCTTTTCTCCCTCTGGCATGTTTCCTGGGACAAATGCTCCACTCAAATTAGCTAACCATTCAGTCAATTAATGGGCTGTCAATCATTGTAAGTAATGTTATTACCATTGTTTCGGGGCACAAACTGTGATACATTACATGGGTCTGTCACAGCCTGTTCTTGAGTCATCACAGATGATTCCACTGGCCACAGGGAACATGTCACGTCAATTAGTGGCCAACTCCATGATGCGTCTGGTTCGAACCAAAAGAATTCATAGGGGTCATGGCTGGCACAGTAGTGCTCAGTCTCTCCATTTATGCATTTGGTCCAAAAGGTGAATTAATTGCTGGGACTGGATTTGGAATCCGGGGACCACTCATTATTACCCTGGCATACAATGGGACTACTGGACCTATTGTTACAGGAACTGTTAATGCTTCTGGTCTAGACAAATTTGTCTGACTTTGCGGAAACATTAATCCTTCACCTTGGCCTGTACCAAAAGCTTGATTTAGCTGATTCAGGGCAATGTTCTGGTGGTGTCATTACTGGGGAATACATTGGCTTTGTCTGGCTCTGTTCAGAAATTGTGCAGGTGTCTGTACACTAGGTGTGAACTCAAACTGAGTAATTCCTACACTCTGGATTGGCTGTGGCAGAACTTGAGCTGGAAAATTCTGAACTGTATTAACATTTGGAACTGCCGGATAAATTGCTGGTACCTGTGCAACATTTGCAATAGGGACATTTGGAACTATCTGAACCTGGCTTTGTGAAACTGGAGCTGTGGCAACATTCGAGACTACATTCTGGCTTAATGATTCAACTGCATTACATGGTGGGGGACGATTCTGCAACAACTGAGTTATAAATTCATTGTCTGAATCACTCTTGGTATCTGCTACCTTTTTATTTTCACCCAATTCCTGCTCCTTATCTTCCTCAGATTTCTTTTTGGCTTTAGGCTTAACACTTCCATCACTTCTCTGAGTAATTGCTAAAAATAGCTTCACTGCATGTGATGTATCTGCTCTTGTATTCTCAGCTCTGCATCCCACCTAGCTTCTGCTAGTGACTTCTCTGCTTTTCTCATTCTCCTTTAAAATTTCTGAACCTTTTTTTTGTCTCTCAACTAATTCCCAAATAACAAGTGCTTTAAATTGTGCAGGTCTAGGAAGGGGCTATGATTCATACAACACCCTCCGGAAATTCTCTAAAATTCTCATATTAAAGGTTCCATAACTAGGAAAAGCTAAGGTGACTTCCTTCTCAGTTATTTATCACACTTGATTTACCCAAAGACATGCTGAAACTCCTCTCTCTTCCATTACTTTGAATGATGGTGTATCCTCAGGTGAAGTAGGCTCTCCCTCCCTAATTGGAATAAAAACATCTCCTCTCAATGCACTCCTTAAACCTTTGAAAAACTTCATTTTTACACAAATCTATTTCATAAACACAAAATCTACAAAACCAGTAAGTAATTTGCAATCCCACAATGCCTTTCACAAGCTGTTCTCAACCCATAGCAGTGCAGTCTTGTCCACCAATCTGTGTGCAGCTTTTCTAACTAACCGACCTATCCCAGCACGGACCAAATAATTTCACACTCACTTTATTCAGAAGCTGCGACTCACTTCAGACACACCTCTCACTGAACCCTAAATGCAAAATATTGTGAGCACAAAAACAGAAATCTGTCTGTTCTCTGCGGGTAGGACTCAAACACTTTGGAAGCTGTATGGAAATTTTGACTGTGGCCTTTCGCTCAAACAGCTACTCTTCCGGCTTTGGCTTTTTCACCAACGCAAGTAAGATTTGATCCGCAAACCTCACTCTGATTAGTACGGATGCTCCATGTGCACTCATGATTCACCCAATACCAACCAACAACACACACACTCGAGGGGAAATCTATTGGCGTCAACAGCGTTCAATCGACCAACACCTTACCAGAAGACAATAAATTAACCAACTGTCTCCATACACTTGTGCAATACTGCTCCAGAGTCTTAGAACACACAGGACCCATTAACAACAACAACCAATTTTTTAGCACAAAGCGTTACATTCCCTTGTGTCGTAGTTAGACTCTCACTCCTGGTGAGGCTGCTGGTGTGGGGATGACAGCTCTTTTGTTTGTAGGTGACTAGGCCAATCCCACAACAAGTTGCAACTGTCAGCCCATCCCTCCTGGCTCACAAGCAGTATCTCACCAAAAACCCAAGCAATAAAAGGTGATTTCTGGCAGCCTTAAGCATGGACTCTAGAGTGTGACATCTCAGGGAGGTCATGATGGAACCATGAAAGAGATGCAGGAAAGTTTTCAGTATATTTATTGAAAAGACTGCAATCTACAGTGAAATGCATGAGCTGCAATGATTAGGATAATGAACAATAAAAGAGAAGCATAATTGTGAAGATGAGAGTCGTGAATACAAAGACTCCCAACACCTTGCAATAAATATGAGATGTAAAATCACTAGCATAGAGAACCTAATCTCTAACCTAATGAGAGCTAGGTATGATAAATCTAATCTGCCAGTACCATGTCCATGAGAAGCACCCCCCAACCCTTGTTACATTGGGATGAGGTCTCTAGGTCAGACTCCATGATGACACAAAGGCTGAGTCCTGCAGCGAGGTGACGTTCAGCATGGATGGCGTCAATGGCAGCTGGTAGGAATCCCTCTGATAACCTTGTCTGTGTGAGATGTATTTATACAGATCATGTAGGACCCCTGACGCAGGTGTATTTCCAAACAATAGATAAATAGGCATACTTGTGGCGGCAATTATATAAACAATTCCCAACAAGTGTACATTATGCTCCTGTCACACGTAAGTGAGAAAGTGACATGATGTAAATACCTACGTATATCACTTGATTATAGCACTGATAATGACGCCTTCACCGAGTGGCACTGATAATGCAAATCAAAACAATTCCTTAACAATAAGCAATAGCAGCCATCTTAAAAGAAATAATAAAATAAATGTGCTAAAACAGAGCACGCTAAGTAGGTTTAAAGTCACTAGGTGATGGAGGCACAGGCCTGCAAGCCCAAAGGCTAAGCTAACCTCCTGAGTCCCAATAAATCTAATAGGATCCACTACAATTGGAGTATGCCAGCTCCCCACCCACACACTTGGAGTACCCAAACTCCCTACTTCACTCATACATCACACTTTACCGCGATTTGCCTAAGCATTGAAAGCGAACCCCTACTCAAAAAACATTACGTATACTTGTAACACAACGTTGAGATCTCAGCAACCCTTACACTACACCAAAAACAACTCACAATGTGGACAATTTCTGACTCTCCTCCTCACAAGGCAAAAACATAGGCCCATATTTATGAAAAATGTGCAGTTGTGCGTAAAAAAATGTAACACGAGCTAACACCATTCCTTAGCGACATCTGTGCTCCACATTTAAAAAAAAGACGCACAATGGCGCTAAGGAATGGTTAGTGTCACAGAAAATTATGCTAGCCTGGGGGTGGAAGCTGTTAGGAAAAATGGCGCTAATGGGCCAAAAATGATGCTAGACTGATTAGTGGCAAAAAATCTGCCGCGCTTCAGCCTAGTGTCATTTTTGGACACACAAGAAGCCAAAAAATGACCCCTGTCTAAGTATAGACAGGAATCATTAGCACAACCCCAATGCCCACCACAGGTGACCAGTGTCCCTAGGACAACCCCAACAGACCCAGTGCCAGCCAGGGGGCCCCATGCAAGGAGTCCCCAGCGGCACACAACAGTTACACATGTCAACTTACCTGGGATGGGCTCCCTCCACCTGTAGTGTCCCAGTGGTGTGGGTGGTGGTGATGCTGGGGGTTGTGGTGGGCATCTATGTGCCCAAAATAGTGACACCATGGTGGACTCTATGGTATTTCCCTTTGAAAATGTGCCAAACATCCTTTTAGCGCCTGGTCTGATGAGGCATTACATTTTGACACTAATCGGCCTTAGCTTTATTTTGTGGCTCCACCTCCTAGGTGCCTGTCGTTTTAGCGTTGGGAGGTAAATATGGCACTAGGGGACTAGCGTAATTTTTTAGAAGGGAATGCCTACTTTGCATATCATTGTTGCAATGCGGCACAAGGTGGGTTGGCGCTTCCAGAAAATAACGCTAACTCATATTTTTTGCCGCTAGACAGGTCTAGCATAAAAATATAAATATGGAGTTAAGCTAGCGCAGCTCTGGCGTAAAGAAAAATGACGCTAAGGCGGAGCTAACTTTTCATAAATATGGGCCATAGTTCTGCTACCAAACCTGCTGGAGCTCAGGGGCCCTGAAAAATTACTACTCTCCAGCTCCGAGCTCAACAACCACTAGTACTTGGGGTGAGACATCAACATCAATCCCACCTATGGAGGTCGACTGGATCTTTGGACTTCGCAAAGAGTGTAATAGTCTGAATCATTTAATAACAAATCAATGACATTACATCACAAACAATACTGAACACCATAACAATTTAAACACTAAATCAAACTCCAAAACGAGTAAAAATTTCAAAACTTTATTACAATCCCCAAATCATGGTGAGCAAAACTAAATTATAAACATACATGAAAACCATAGGCTGACCGAAATGTCTGAACAGAATCAACCTACAAAAAATTAATACTGGTAATCATTCCAAAAGAATGATATAGATTAGCAAAAATACAATGTGCGCATCATTATTAGAATTCAATGCAGATGATGGTGACATCAGTAAATCATCAAAATACTGTTTCAGCAATCAATTTCTCTGAGCTGTGTCATCCTCATCACTTACCAAAATTGGGACTTGCATGTGGGGGAGTGGGCTAACACATGCAGGCTAAAGCAAAATAAAAGAAAGACAAAAAAAATTTGGAAAACATCTAACTAGGGCAAATAACTCTGAAAAAAAATATGCTGGTGTAAGTGACTAAGCTAAACAAGAAACAAGAAACCACATTTAGTTGTACCTCTCCTCATGGGACAGCATACAGGATGATTCCACAAGAACAGTCACCTTCTTTTGGCATCAGTTGACAGCAGCATCAGGATCAATCAATCAGTCTTTTTTAGAGTGCGCTACTCACCCATAGGGTCTCAAGGTGCTGTGGGGTATGCCCTCAGGGATCAGTCGAAGAGCGATGTCTTGAGGTCCTTCCTGAACTAAGGTAGTGATGGCGACTGTCTGAGGAGGAGAGGTAATGTGTTCCAACATTTTGCCGCAAGGTAGATGAACAATCTCTCTCCAGCTGAGGACTTCTTTATGCGGGGTACGGTGGCGAGTGACTGCTGGGAGGAGCGGAGAGGTCTGGCAGGGGAATAAAAGGTGATGCTGTGGTTGAGGTAGCTGCGTCCAAGGTTGTGGAGAGCCCTGTCGGTGTGTATGAGGAGCTTGAAGTTGATCCTTTTCTCGACGGGGAGGAGGAGTCTGGTGGAGGCGTTGTGGATTTGTTGTAGCTTGCTCAGGTTCTTCTTGGTGGTTCTGGCAAGTTGCCTTAGTCAAGTCTGCTTGTGATCAGGGTGTGTGTCATGGTTTTGCGGCAGTCAATTGGGACCCATCAGAAGATCTTCTGTAGGAGTCGGAGGGTGTGGAAACAGGTGGAGGCAACAGAGTTGACCTATCTTGTCATGGTGAGAGGATAGTGCAGAACATGAGCTGCACATAGGACAGATCAGCAGTTTAGAATTAGTTGGCCTTCTTAATACTGAACCACATAACAAGATATGGCAGTTAAGACTATGCTGAGAAAACTTATCAGGGAACTCAGAGTATAGGAGTGTGAGAGCAGACTTAAACAAGAATAGACAAACTTGAACAGAGTTCTAAACAGCACCAAGGCACCGAGCAGAGGAGAATACTGGCGAAGACTGACTTCAAGGAGGTTCTGAAGGGCAGTGGCTCCCATTCTAAAGTTTTTCACTAATTATAATAACCAAAATCCATTCATTGGGTCCTTCAGGTGGGCACACTATGGGCATTGATTTCAGCATCCAATGGTAAGCTAAGGCACCACCAATTTCTGATACTTTTAAGAATGTTCTCAGCAAAAGTTTGTTGTCTGCTCTATGACTTCATACCATTCCTCTGAAATATCACATTTTCTATTAATTTGCTACTTACAGTTCCTTTTTCATGACATGCAATAAACTAAACTAATTCATTTCACATGAGAAAAACAGATTTCCTGTTCCATTCGACAGCTAGAACAAATGGGGCCGCGGTCGGCGGGAGCACTGCCAACAGGCTGGCGGTGCTCCGTCGGGCATTCTGACCGCGGCGGTACAGCCGCGGCCAGAAACGGAAAGTCGGCGGTGTACCGCCGACTTTCCGCTGCCCATGGGAATCCGCCATGGGGATTCCGACCCCCTCACCACCATCCTGTTCCTGGCGGTCTCGACCGCCAGGAACAGGATGGCGGTGAGGGGTGTCGTGGGGCCCCCGTAAGAGGGCCCCACTTTGAATTTCAGTGTCTGCTCAGCAGACACTGAAATTCGCGACGGGTGCCACTGCACCCGTCGCACACCTTCCACTCCGCCGGCTCCATTCGGAGCCGGCTTCATCGTGGAAGGGTGTTTCCCGCTGGGCTGGCGGGCGGCCTTTTGGCGGTCGCCCGCCAGCCCAGTGGGAAACCCAGAATGACCGCCGCGTTCTTTGGACCACGGTACGGTCTTCTGGCGGTCCCAGCCAGGCCGGCGGCTACCGCCGCCGGCCGGGGTCAGAATGACCCCCATAGTGTTACATTATTGCATCCAGAACATGTCTCTTGCCTACCATACAATAGTACATTCAACATTACATTAGCTGCCTAGGAAAAGAATTCAAGTCAGAAGGGACAGAATAGGCAAGTGATTTTCCATTACTGCAGCAAAATGATTTTTCTTATTCAGGCCTCGTCAAGTTAAGAAACCTAAATACACATTAATACATTTGATATATTAATAAACTTGTTGCGCACCTTACAATTCATATTTGCAAAGCAAATTAGTTAATTGCCAACAATATTCATAACATGTTAGAATTAATTTTAAATATATTTATTTTGCCTCTCGTGTTAATGGAGTTAATTTAGTTCAATACAAGTGTGTTTAATTCATATTCATTTAATACTCATAATACATTTTTATTTCAACTATTTCTACTTGAAAACTATATTTCCAGGTTAATATTTATTAATACTTCACTCAAAATACAAATACACAGTGTTTCATGTTAAACGTGGTATAAAAATACAAATGGTTGGTTCAAATGTCCACCACAATTTAAATGTGTACATTTGTCACTTCTACATTATTGTCTCTGTTAGGCCTTTGAAACTACAGATTTATTAGCTGCCATATGCTACTTCTATGCCACTAATTTATTAATAAAACTTGCTTTCTCTCAGGCCTCACCCTCATAATTGTAGCATGCTTCATCCTTGGCCAGTCCACCCCATCAGGTTAAGACGGTACTAACCTGGAAGTCTCAACCTTAAACCAAAAATAAATTGTTGGGAAAATGGAGCTCATGGGTTCCTGTCCTTTTTTCACTGTCTGTCGCACCTAGGTAAACATGGCGGTAAGTAAAATTCCTCCCATTACTCCATCTCGTTTTTTATTTTATTTTCAAAAACAAAATCTGATTTGGGGATTCAAGGGCACAGTTATACTCTATTTGCGCTTAATGTGTGCCAAACCTAACTCCATATTTATATTTTGACGTTAGACATGTCTAAAGTCAAAATATTGGAGTTTGTACAATTTTTGGGATGTGTGCACCTACCTTGTGTCAATGAGATGCAAGGTAGGCGTTCCCATTCAAAAAATTGTGCTATCCCCATATTTATCCCCCGTGCTAAAATGATGCAGGGGTGGGAGGAGGGGCTAAATAATGGCTTTGCACCATTATTTAAAGCCTGGTTCAGACCAGGCGTTAGGGGACCTGTGGAGCCATTTCTATGGTTCCAAAAGTGAAGAAAGCTAGATGGGGTGGAAGATCACTGGCAGATTAGGGAGCGAAACTGTGGAGCTCTCTCCCTTTTAACATTCGAGCAATGACACAAGAACTCTCCTTTAGGAAGGCTTTAAAGACATGGGGCCAGATGTAGGAAACTCCAATTTTGCGACTTGCAAATTGCGAGTCTGACTGCCTCGCAATTTGCAACTCGCAAAATTGGATGCAGAAAGGTGTCTCAGACACCTTCTGCGACTCGCTATGGGGTCACAAAGACCCACCTCATCAATATTCATGAGGTGGGTCGCAGTTTGCGACCCCATAGCGAGTCCCTGCACTCACAGGGATGGTGGCCTGCTGTAGTCAGCAGACCTCCATGTCTGTGACTGCTTTGTAAATAAAGCAGTTTTTTTTTTCATTTTTCAGCCCGTTTTCCTTAAAGGAAAACGAACTGCAAAATGAAAACTAAACCGAAACCATTTGGTTTCGTTTTTTTCAGAGTAGGCAGCGGTCCATAGGACCACTGCCTGCTCTGAAAAAATATTTTTTTCGGCATTCACAAAGGGGAAGGGGTCCCATGGGGACCCCTTCCCTTTTGCGAATGAGTTACCACCGGTGTGACACTGGTGGTAACTGCCAGTTGGTTTGCGACCGCATTCGCGGTCACAAAGCAACTCTGAATTGCGATGCTGTCGCAAATAGGAAGGGAACACCCCTTCCTATTTGTGAGTCGCATTCCCAAATTGCGAGTCGGCACCGAATCGCAATTTGGGAATGAGCATCGCGTTCGGCCATATGCATGCCGCAATCTGCGATTTTTGCAGTTTACGTCATGCAAACGGCTTCGTACATCTGGCCCATGGTTATTTAGAGCTTGATTACTGGGGTACTACTGTGTGATGCTGCTGTTTCAGTTTTGAGTGCTACGAGGCCCCTGGGCAGTCAGGCCCTATATAAATCCATATAACATAACATAACATAACATAACATAAACACCATGAAATGGGTCTATAGGTACCCTGCCCAAAGCCCAGGAACACCCTCACCCCCACCAAAGGGACACCAGAGGATGGGGGACCCCATCCCAGGTAAATAGAGTAAGTATTGGTAAATATACTTTTTTTGTAATTGTTATAGTGCCATCAGAGGCCCTAACATGGGGCCCCCTGCATGAGACAGGGTGCAATGGCCATGCCCAGGGGACACTTGTCCACTGTGCTGGCCACTGGGGTGGTGAGCATGACTCCTATCTTTTATAAGACAGGAGTCATGTTTTTGTTGGTTGTGCACCAGGAAATGGCGGTAGTCTGGTAAGAGGCATTTTTTTGCCTCTAACCAGGCTAGCGTTATTTCCTTATGCACAACCCCCTTCTTCCCTACCGCCTCCTCCACCCGGCTGGCTTCTTTCTTGAAGAAGCCAGCCCAAGTGTAGCGTCGGCTTGCGCCATTCAATAAATACGGCACCCGGCTGGCGTTGTTAAGTGATGCAAGCCAGTGCTAAACTTTTTGCCGCAAAACTGGGTTAGCACAGTTTTGCGGCAAAAACTATAAATATGGACCTTAGTTTTTTAAAAGAAAAAGAAAAACATTGAAAGTTGGACGTATGGCTCTGTCAAACTTCCAAAGCATTTATAGAAACCACCATGAGCACTTCCTGGAAATACAAGGGGTGTCTGCTGGGCCAGTAGACATCTCTAAATTTGGCAGGTGAGAACCCTTGCCATGGTGGAAGTAAGCAGTGGCAAAATCTGTTTGCCAAACTCTAAAATAGACCCTTAGCTCGTTAATCACAATAATCCATAAATCACCATTCAAAGAAAGATATGAACAAGAGGAAAATATAGACCAAATATCGAATGCTGATTAATCCTTAGATTAACTTTAATGGTTTGAGCAATGTCGCTGTGTGCATTTGCACGCCTATCTCAGCATAAAGTGTCCCGGTTTTATATATGTGGTGTTTTTAAAAGTCTAAAGGTTAGCTGCGCCGTTTACGTCCCTCTGAAGGTGGTACCGTGACAGAGTGCATGTGTGGAGGTAAGCACAGTATGCACGTCTATACAATGATCCTTCTATCTACTTGCTTGTAGAAATCACTACAAAGCACTCTCACGTGTCCGCGCATAGTAAGAGTGCGACTCATAAGGGGGCCTCGAGCCTGTGAAACTGCTTTGGCGGGCTGCCAAAATCAATTGACGTTCGGTCATTTTACTGCCTTCTTGTTTGTTTACTATCAACACCTCACAAATTTTGTTAAGATTGAAAATAGAAACACACCGCGCTCTGTTTACTGAACAACTTGTAGAAGTCGAACAGGCTCATCGAGGGCCAGCGTGAAGCGACTACAGTTATAAAATGATTCTTTTAAGAGTTTATAAAAGAAAGCTCACATTACGACTCGATCTGTGAGGGAGGCTTGTGGTTCAGGCACTTTTTTCACACCTGAAGTGCTAACCATAAGTGCGAGATCCAATATAGTCCCTCAAGCAAAGGTTAAATATACAAGCACATTGTTTCTGCACATTTTCCTATTTGTGCAGAGTTCAAGGTTTATTGTAATACTATTTGCATTATTCGGTAATATTACATCAGTGAAACCTCAATATCCGACGGAAAATCTACCTGTCATTACCATCCATACGAAGTTGTTATTAAATTCATAGTAAAATAAACTCAAAGCAGCGTAGTAATAGTTTTAGCACTTGTTATTATATACTATTATCATTATTAATATACTTTTTAACCACAAAGCTTACAGTTTGGATATAAAAGACATCAGCATCTGTAGATTTTCTGCCAATGAATTTTTTCATATTGGTTTCACCCTGAGCTACAAATAAGCATTTAGAAGAAGACACAAATGCCAACAAATGCAAAACCATTAAAACTGGCAAACCTCCTCTTGCGATTTGGAGGGGCATGAAAGTGGGAGTCCTCTCCTATTTACTATTTCCAACGATCTATATCAATGGTTTCTATCAACAATTGTGACTTCAAACCGTTCAAAACACCTCAAAGGAGTTGATATTATCAAAGGAGTCAGACAGTTTTCCATAGGGAATTATGACAGATGTCCTCAGGGAGAGTAAGTGATCCAGGGGAACCACTGCCTTCTCTTCCTGATGGAAAATGAAATATTTTTTCAGCAGCATTTGTACATTTGAGTAGCAATGGCTACTTTAAAAAAAGTATGAAAATGCCTGCTGTCCCATTCTGGTTCCATCCCTGTGTTGGTTGACAATTTTAGAGGCTCCCAAATAAGGATCTGCTTGTTAATATTTTAAGAACAGGTGTGTGTGCTTTTGCACCAAATATTCTCTCCCTGCCTCTTGGTACACCCTGCTCCAAGTTACATATAATAGCTTTGCGGTGTTAATGAACCAACTATTAGGCACAAAACATTTCTGCGAAAACTTAAATTTATCTCTGCAACAAACATTGTATTGCATTGAACCAAAATCCTTACAATTGATGTAAAGTGGGAATAACCTAATGTCTATAATACAAAACCAAATGAGCATCACTGTAAAGGAAAGTTACTAACCTCATACAAGGTAAGACTAAGGCCCTGATTTATACTTTTTTTGCGCCGCATTACCGTCATTTATTGACGCAAAAGCGGCGCAAATTCACAAAATACAATGGTATTTTGTAAGTTTGCGCTACTTTTGCGTCAAAAAATGACGGTAATGCGGCCCATAAAAAGTATAAATCAGGGTCTTATTTTCTCTGGCACAAAAGTGCGAATAGGAACAGGTGAAAATAAGAAGCATCAATCAGAGGTAACTAGAAACACCCTCCTTTGCCTAACCAAACCACCATTGACGCTGTAATGCGTTGGGGCATGCATCTACAATTGCCCAGAAAGTACCCCAGGAGGTGGCTGCGTAGGAAAAAATTTAAAGTGAAGGTTACACTTTTTGGCTTACAAGAGATTGTCATCAAACGAAAGTAAAGATTAAGTGATTCAAATATATTATGAATCCTTGAACAAACGCATCATCCGTAAAGCTAACAACAGGTATGTGCAATGCAAGCCAATTACATGTCAAATTATTGGCAGTACTGCGTCTGCTAGCATCAGGTTCCCTCGAGAGCACAAGTGCAGTTTCACAAAGTGCATTATCTACATTCCTGCCACTTTTTGGAGACAATCTTGCCTGATACAATCTTCTAACATAGTATACATTTACTAGAACAGGAGGCCTACACACTCCATCAATGTGCCTGCAGTCTGTGATGCTAAATACAGATTTACAAATGTTATACCCACATTTCCAGTGAGTAGATTTGGTTCATATACTTTCAAGGACAGTATCATTAATTAACACTTTGAAAGTGGTGCATTTGGACGAAGCCTTCTGGTGGGCATGTGTTGCACACAAGGGCATTAGAAGCCATGAACATATGCCTATTTTCATGAAACACACGTAATATGCTCTTAATTCCTCCGTACACGTGACCAAAATTATGCTTTGAGATCCTGTCTGGTGACAACCATCTCATGACTGAACTCACACAGTATCATAAATAGGTGTTTTGGCATCATAAAGTTTCAATAAATTACTAGACCTATCCGGGCAGAGTGCTATAAAGACCAAACATAGGCCCAGATGTATCATACAACCGATTTGCGATTCTCAAATAGCGATCTTTAAGAAATCACTATTTCAGAAATGCAAAGAGGTATGTGTGATTTTTGCGATTCGGTAATAGCGATTTCTTAAAAATCGCAAATGCTGTTACCGAATCGCAAATAGAGTATCTGTCCGCATTCGCACCTATGGGCGAATAGGCCCATATATGCAAATTTTTTGCATTTCCAAAATTGCGATTTCTTAACCAGGAATCACAATTTTGGAAATGCAAAACCACAGGCTGCTGGGGGCCTAAGGCCCCCTCCGCTGCACCCCATAAAATTTTGGGGGGACATGTAAGGTGCACACATGCCAAAAGGGCATGTGTGCTTCACATGTACATTTTAAAAATGCATTTTTAAATTTTGCACATGGTTACCACCAGGTTCAACCTGGTGGTAAATAGCGATTCCTAAATGCCCAAATCACATTTAGGAATGGCTTCATACATGTGTTAAGAAATCGCAAATAAGGAATCCTTATTTGCGATTTCTTATTTAGAGAGTCGCAATTTGAGACTCTCTAAACAGGGTCGCAATTTATGGAGTCGCTATTTTTGCGATTCCTTAAAATTGCGTTCAGAATATCTTTCATACATTCTGAACTGGCTTATTGCATTCGCAAATGGGCATTCGCACCGTTTGCGAATGCAAAAAACCTTGATACATCTGGCCCAAAGTGTGTGCACAGTTCAGCTGTATGTGGTTGAATGCCACTGGAAGAATACACAGGCAACAAATTGCAACGACACAATGATGATATCAACAACTGAGCACAACAGTGCAAAGATTCACGGGATGAAATGACGAGGAAACGAAAAATAACACAGTACTTCTTTATTTGACACATGGTACAGGGCAACATGTCTAACCTTGTGCTGGCAATCATGGGCCATGTATACAAGTACAGCACAGATATGTAAAGAATTAGGAATTCACGATTCTTCAACAGGAATTCAGAGGCATCCCTCGGCTAAATTAACGTGAAGCAAACAAAACACAGGTCAGACATGGAAATGATAACACGTTCATCAATAGTCATCTGAAGAGTAATCAGTATTTTGTCAGATGTATTTTTAAGAACACTTGAATTGCTTTTTCTGACAGTAACAAATCCTCATTTCTTGTAGACCCTATGCTATGAAGCTAGATCCATACCATCTCTTCCCTGTCAATGATGATGCTTGAGAGAGACTATTGTTACACTCTTGTCCTTAACCAAAGTTGGTGAGGGGGACAAACAACTTTCAACACCTCAATGATGCACTGCAGAAGGATGCTATGGGCCCACATGATTTGGGAATTGATAGGGAGGGTACACTTGCCCTAGATATGTATTGCATGTGCCAGATTGCTGATCTTCCAGCCAGTTGTCCTAAGAGACTTAGGGGCATATTTATGAGGCCCTTGCGCTGCCAGAGTGTCACTTTTTGTGACGCTCTGACACCACAGACCAGAAAATCACATCTCTGAGGCCACGCAAAGCCACTTTACGTCACTTTGAATGTCCTCATAGATTTGGAGTAAAGCAAAAAATGCAAATCGCTGCATTGCCTTACTCTGTGCAAGAGAGGCACTCCATGGGCGTTGCGGTGGGTGTTCCAATGCAACACCAATGTTTTGTTACTCTTTCCAGGTTTACAAATTTATGTAAACCTAGGGATGCGCCAAAACCTTACACCTCCTAAGGTGAGGCACAACAAGGAGAAATGTTTTTATTTTTCCTCTTCCCTTGTGTGCTGCATGAGGAACACGCCTCTCAGGATTGTTTTTGTGCAGGAAGGTGTCCTTGCCTGCACAAAAACAATCCTGCAGATAACACAGGCACCCTTTACCATGGTGCAAGGGTGCCTGTGTTGGTGATAGTCTGCCAAAATGGCACCAGTGCAGGGGGAAAGGACAGGAATGCACTGTTGCAATACGGCGTAGTAGTTTTGCGTAGGGCAGCTCAACATGGTGACTTGCTGTGCTGCCTTAGGCCAAAACCCCGTAAATGAGAGCCTTAGTGATAGCAGCTATCATGTGATCAGTTGCATTCTTTCTGTCAACTGACATATGCACTGCATAGTCTCCTAGTTCAGCAGAAATGTCCCCAAGAGACTTCAAAAATGGCATTCGGTGCTTCACCCTATGTTGCATGGCTTCCAAATATGCATGAATTCATGCTTGGTCAACTTTGACAACACTGGCAGTACTTGTCTGACAAATATCCTATTGAAAAATATAATGCTATGCTCTTCGATTCTGTGGATGTATCAATCAGCATTAATTTTGGGGCCACAGCTTGATTAGTGGCTGAGATGGATGTCGATTTTACTGGAGGCTTATGCCATAGGAGTTTATATTTGCTCCTTTGAATATTTAATGACATTCTCCACTACTAGCATCAAAAATCATCATCATTGTATCGTTTGATTATATGCTCTACGTTAACAATGCTTTCATGAAGTTGTGCCGTTGTCTGTTGTACTAATTTCACCTACACAGATAAAAGACATACAATGTGAATTGTTGTTAAATTATGCACATCATGTGTTACAACTTACGCCTCTAAGTCAGATATCTGAGGTGTTATGAAAATGACTGCCTGAGGTTTGCCTTGGCATGGCCAGTGGACAACTTACAGTCTATTGCTTGCCTTGCTATAATAGATGTACTAACAGGGGTATGATACGCATATGAGAACACTCTTTAATGATGCATTGAGATAGACTATGGTCCCATACACTAACGCCTTATAGCCCACCATTGTGGGCTATACCGGCCATTAAACAACCACTCCATGGCCTTTAATGAATGAGCAGGACTTTAATTGCCAGTATAGCCCAGCTACGAAGGGCTATAAGGCAATTAGAACATTCCGCCATTAGAGGGACTTAAAATTCCCTCAGGCTCCGTGATGCCTTTGTTCACAGCTGTTGCTGTGTAAAAAACATTGAAATGTTGGAGCTACGGGCTTCTACCAGCCATTAGAAGCCTGGAGCACTCCATTGGCTTCAATGGAGCTCCCAACATTCCAATGCTCTAATGTTGATTTATCTATAGGTTACAATGTATGTCTGTTATGTTGAATGTGCATACTGAATCTTACAGTTTTTACTTTATTCGTATATATTAGATTTATTAGTGTTCGAATGTGACACGTCATAGTACATATGTGCTTAACTGTCATTTCTCAATTCCAGATATTTGGCATCTCATCGTAATTCATCCTTCACATTCTGTTTAATCAAAGCATCTGTTTTCTGGTCTTGATATGTGTGTTTGTTTACTGCGGTTGAGTCCTGCCTGTGACAAGATATATAATTGGACATGAATTAGTGAAAGCATCCACATATTGTGAGAGAACAGGGCTGATTGCAGAGGCCCCCTAACTTTTTGCCCCCATTTTCCACTTTTTGCTGGTGTTTTCCTGACTCTGATGGTGCCCTTGGTACCGCTAACCAGTCCCAGGGCCTGTGCTCTGTGTAAACTCAGTATGCAAATTAGGCGAATTATAATTGGCTAAGTCAACCTACCTATAAGTCCCTAGTATATGGTAGGGCATGTAGGTTTAGCGACCCCAGCATAGGTAGTGCACCCATAGGTGCACTGCTGAGGTGCCCAGTGTCATTTTAAAGGCAGGCCTGCCTTGCTGGCTGTTTTGAAATTAAAGTTACATGCAAATTCGACTTTGGAATTAAAAGTAGTTTCAAAGTCCAAAACGACCTTATTTTTACATATAAGTTACCCCTAATGTGTGCCCTAGATGCCCCTAGGGCTGGGTGCCATGTAAGCCCTGGTGAGGTAAAACAGCCAAATTTGTTTTTCCCTCATTGTAGTGAATGGCCTCCATAGGCTAGAATGGGAAGGCTTTATTTTAATTTTAAAAGTCCCCTTAAGTAACAGATCCCAGAAGTTTGGTATCAAATTAATTGTTATAATAAATCCCACAACTTCCAGTTGTTGGATTTAATATAACTTGTTCAGGTAAAGAGTTTTAAACTTTACCTGAAAAGTTGCCAACTTCAGCCCTGCAGTGTTTGAGCTGCTGTGCTCTGATTGGCCAGCCTCTGACAGCCTGGCCAGGCTGCTTGATGAGGTGTGAAGTGGCCTGGCTCCACACAAAGAGATGTGCCTGGGGGAGGAGATCTCCCCTCAGCAGATGGTGAAGCAGGAAGGGGGAGGGCTGCCAAACTGGTCTTCAAAGGCAGGGAAGGACATTTGGAGCAATCCAGCAACACCCTCACATCCTGCAAACCCAGACAATTAGGTGCCCCTTGATTAGATTAGGAGAGGGCAGAAGAGGGGTGTGTTCAGGATTTTTAGCCACACCAGTGGGTGGGCTCAGCCAGATGTAACCTCCAAAAATCACTTTCAGCCATGATGGATTTTTGAGGAATGTTGCTCCCTGGGATTGATTTTTGCCACACTTCCCAGGAAATGGTCATCACAGGGGAAAGGACCCTGCACCTGAATGGAGAACCAGGACCCCCCTGTTTTTCATCCAGGCGCAAGGATAAAACTGGCAGACCTGCACCCACACCTTAGTTCCCTACCAGATCCCTATCAGATTCCAACAAGTAAGAACTACAGGAGAAGAAGGACTGCCCTGCTGGACCCCTGACCTGCACCTGGACACTGCACTCTGGAGGACTACACCAGCTGCACACTTGGGCTTCACCACTAAAAGGACTTTACCTGTCTTCTACTGCTTCAACGAGGGACTCCCTGTTTGCTACAGGTACAAAGGAGCTGCCCAGAGTCCCCTGCATCAAGTCCTGCAAGCAGAGCCCAGCTGACCAGCGTCCAGTGGCCAATTGAGGATTCTGACCAGGTGCATTCTGGGAATAGTAGTCCCAACTCCCAAGGAGCAACTCAGAGCTTCAGGAACCTTGGGTCAAGTTGTTGACATTTCATGGACACAAAAGGACCTCTGGAAGAAGATCCAGAAGTTTGGAGATGTTTGGAGCAACTCCATAAGTTGAAGAGGTGAATTGTGGGAGTTGTAGTCCCAGATCCCAAGAGGCACACAAGAGCCTCTGAACCCTTGGCTGGTGCTGAGGACCACTTTCCTGAATCAAACACTCCTGAAAGGAAGTGTTACAGTGTTACCTCATGGGTGGCCTGAACTCTGGACTTTGTTCCTTTCCAGTGTGACCTTTTTTAACCCTTTGAGCGCTAGTTGCTTCTATGCGCTAGAAAGCATTAATTCTTTAAAATTCATATCTCCGCTTCCCCTTATTCGATTTTATTCATTTTTGTGTCATTTTAAAGCTAAAAATATTTCCTATTTTTATAAATTGATTTTGGATTTTTTTAACTGTATCTTGTGTTTTATTTAATTACTGTTTTGTAATATTTGAATGCTTTATGCTTAGTCTCCTAAATTAAGCCTTGTCGCTCATTGCCAAGCTACCAAGGATTGAGCTGGGTTTAATTTACTGATATTTAACTGGACCTAAGTGGAGGTTAGTGGCCTATTGCTAAGTGTAGGTACTTACTTGCCCTTACCAATAACCCATTTTCCAACATTTCTGGTGCGCAGTGATGGGATCCTGTACTTGTGTTCAGTATCACATTACAGTTTTAAGTAAAACAAATAAAAAATCCTTTAAATTGTCCTAGTGCAAACATTGTTTTTCATTTTAAATTTGGATTAATTTAAATTGTTGAATTTTTGTGATTTTTCTAAATTCTGTATTTCAAATTATTGCAACAAGTTTTTTGTTGACACAAAACTAGGGAACCATGGAGCTTGATCTGGCTAGCCTACCCACACTGCCAGTAGACCAGCTTAGGGGGTTGTGTACTGCAAGGCCGTTGTCTGCAACCACTGACCTCAGGAAGCATGTCCTGATTAAATCCCTGACAGCATGGGCTGAGGCCCAAGAAGTAGGCTCAGAGGAAGTTCCAGAGGAGGAAGAAGTAGGGGAGGATGCTAGCTCCAACCACTCAGGGGAGGGAGGGCATCTGAGCCTAAGTGAGGAGGAGGAAGACCAGTCCTCACTGCACACAGTCACTAGGGGCATACTCAAAGCTAGTTGGGGGAAGGGGGTCGCTTCAGGAGGAGAGAACCTGTCCCTCAGGGAAAGAGAGCTGGAGGCCCAGCTAGCATTTATAGCTTTGGAGGCACAGAAGCTGGCCCTAGAAGAGAAAAAGTGGGCAAGGGAAGAGAAAAGAGATGGTGGCAGCGACAGAAAAGCTGAGGTGTCCATGGGTGTTTTTTTTTGCCCCAGATAACCCAAGGGGGTGGTTACTGCCTATGTAGAGGGGGATGACATAGATAAGTGGCTGGGAGCCTTTGAGAAGGCCCTCCAGATGAGGAAAGTTTAGCATCAGTACTGGGGTTCACTTCTTTGGGAGTTGGTCCCCAACTCTGGGAGGGATAGGCTCCTAATCTTGAGGGGGAAGGAGGCAGACTCGTACCCCAGTATGAAGAGATGCTTAACTAAAATGTTTGGTCTTACCCCAGAGCAGTATAGGATGAAGTTCAGGGACACCCAGAAGGTCAATGCCCAGTCTTGGGTTGACTTTGTAGACACCTCACTTAAGGCACTAGAGGTCTGGATTCATGGTAACAAAGTAAATACTGATGAGGGGTTATACAATCTGATCAAGAGAGAGCACATCTTGACCAATTGTATCCAAGAAAGGTTACGCCAGCATCTAGTGGACTCTAAGCTGACCAACCCTAGAGAGCTGGGGGAGGCAGCTGATGAGTGGTTGAGAACCAGGATGGTTGTCAAGTCCCAGGGGGGAGACCCCAAGAAGTGGGGGTCAGGTCCCCAAAAACGTAAGGTGGGGGGTGGTAGGCCCACCACAGAGACTCCCTCTGCACCCTAGAACCCTAAGAAGGAGGAGTGTAAATCCCACTCCCACTCTGACAAGCAGAGACAGGGAGACCCAGGGTTAAAAAAGCTCTTGGACAGTAAGGCTTGCTTTGGCTGTCAGCAGACAGGTCACTTCAGAGGAGATGTAGCCTGTCCAAAGAAGGTGGTAAGCACTGGGCTGTCCAGTGTAGCCATGGAGGAGGACTCCTCAGATGATGAAGTTCTCCTAGCATTGGGCTGGGAGACAGGACTAGATGTTAAGCTGGTGATCCCTGATAGTGGGAGTAGGCTCTTCCACCCCATTCAGGTGAGTAGTAGCCCTACCAATGACCTGAGCGACACCTGTGCCAGTCACACTATAGTGAGTGACCGGTTAGTGACCCCAGACATGTTTGTCCCAGGAGAGACCAGGAAAGTCAGGATAGCCACAGGAGAGGGCACCTCCAAACCTGTAGCCATAGTGCCCCTAGAGAGGGAGGGTATCCTTGGCTGGTTTAGGGTGGTAGTCAGTGCTGACCTCTCCCTAGATTGTATCCTGTGCAATGACCTCCCAGAGGTGAGTCTGGTCCAAAATGGGTCTGTCAACCAGGCCGCCCCCCCCAACCCAAAGTCCTGGGGAGTCAGTCCCTACAGTTATGGGACAGGGGTCCCCAAGAAAAGGAAAGAAGAAAGGGAAGGGTGGGCCACTCTTAAAGAGAGTTCCAGGGAACCAAAGGCCTTCCGCCCCAGTAGGAGGGGGAGCCCACAGTTGGCACTGGTGAGGCCTCACCTGAACCCAAGAAAGTCTTGAGTAGTTAGACAGCTGTCCAGATGCAGGGTGTTGCCCCTGCACTGACAGAAGGGAGAGTGGAAGAAGGGTGTCTGCCACAGAAGGTGGTAGCCCCCCACTCTAGACAACAAGAGGGATAGAGGGGTGCCAGGACCCCACAGTTGCCCCTGAAGCAGCTCAGCCACCTGTCAGTGGAGAGCTTAAGGTGTGGTTCTGGGTACTGACAGCTGTCAGTAGCCTCTGCTGAGTGCTAGCTTTCCTGGCAGCACTACACTTGGCCTGGGAGGCAGACCCCAGGGCCAAAAGCAAAGTAGCCCCCCTGACCCTGTTGGTCATAGTGGGGTTGCTCAAGTGTTGGGTGACCTCTTTGGGCAAGCTAGGTGTTGCCCTAGCAAAGTTAGGGGTAGGGGATGTGGGCACCTTACTACCCAAGTTGGCAGAGAGAGGAGGATGACCCCCTAGAGGGAAGTTTCAGTTTGAGATGGGTCCTTTCACTGTTGAGATGGATTCACTACCCAGATGTAAGGCAGATAGGCCCTGCAAAGGGACAGCCTGTTCTCTTCACTCTCTTCCTCGCCTGACTAGCCAGGAAGACTCTCCCAGGGTTGGGCTGAGTTTCCTGGGCCTGTGGGCTTGGGGGGGGGGGGCTTGTGTTGGACAACAGGGCTGATTGCAGAGGCCCCGTAAACGTTTTGCCCTCATTTTCCACTTTTTTCTGGTGTTTTCCTGACTCTGATGGTGCCCTGGGTACTGCTAACCAGTCCCAGGGCCTGTGCTCTGTGTAAACTCAGTATGCAAATTAGGCTAATTATAATTGGCTAAGTCAACCTACCTATAGGTCCCTAGTATATGGTAGGGCATTTAGGCTTAGGGACCCCAGCATAGGTAGTGCACCCATAGGTGCACTGCTGAGGTGCCCAGTGTAATTTTAAAGGCAGGCCTGCCTTGCTGGCTGCTTTGAAATTAAAGTTACATGAAATTTCGACTTTGGAACTAAAAGTAGTTCCAAAGTCTTAAACAACCTTATTTTTACATATAAGTCACCCCTAAGGTGTGCCCTAGGTGCCCCTAGGGCTGGGTGCCATGTAACTATAAATAGGGACCTTATAAAAATAGTTTTATAAGCCCTGGTGAAGTAAAACGGCCAAATTTGTTTTTCCCTCATTGTAGTGAATGGCCTCCATAGGAGGAATGAGGAGACTTTATTTTTATTTTAATTGTTATAATAAATCCCACAACTTCCAGTTGTGGGATTTAATATAACTTGTTCAGGTAAAGAGTTTTAAACTTTACCTGAAAAGTTGCCAACTTCAGCCCTGCAATGTTTTTTCTGCTGTGCTCTGATTGGCCAGCCTCTGGCAGCCTGGCCAGGCTACATGGATGAGGAGCAAAGTGGCCGGGCTCCACACAAAGAGATGTGCCTGGGGGAGGAGATCTCCCCTCAGCAGATGGTAAAGTAGGAAGGGGGAGGGCTGCAAAAGTTGGTCTTCAAAGGCAGGGAAGGACATTTGGAGCAACCCAGCAACACCCTCACATCCTGCAAACCCAGACAATTAGGTGCCCCCTTGATTAGATTAGGAGAGGGGTGTGTTTACGATTTGTAGCCACACCAGTGGGTGGGCTCAGCCAGATGTAACCCCAAAAATCAAATTCAGCCATGATGGATTTTTGAGGAATGTTGCTCCCTGGGATTGATTTTTGCCACACTTCCCAGGAAGTGGTCATACCAGGGGGAAGAACCCTGCATCTGATTGGAGAACCAGGACCCCACTGTTTATCACCCAGGAGCAAGGATAAAAATGGCAGACCTCTACCCACACCTCAGTTCCCTACCAGAACCCTATCAGATTCTAACAAGGAAGAACTACAGGAGAAGAAGGACTGCCCTGCTGGACCCCTGACCTGCACCTGGACACTGCACTCTGGAGGACTGCACCAGCTGCACACTTGGGCTTCACCACTAAAAGGACTTTACCTGTCTTCTACTGCTTCAACGAGGGACTCCCTGTTTGCTACAGGTACAAAGGAGCTGCCCAGAGTCCCCTGCATCAAGTCCTGCAAGCAGAGCCCAGCTGACCTGCGTCCAGTGGCCATTTGAGGATTCTGACCAGGTGCATTCTGGGAATTGTAGTCCCAACTCCCAAGGAGCACCTCAAAGCTTCTAGAACCTTGGATCAAGTTGTGGACACTTCAAGGACACAAAAAATGACCTCTGGAAGAAGATCCAGTAGTTTGGAGATGTTTGGAACAACTCCATAAGTTGAAGAGGTGCATTGTGGGAGTTGTAGTCCCAGACCCCAGGAGGCACACCAGAGCCTCTGAACCCTTAGCTGGTGCTGTGGACCACTTTCCTGAATCAAACACTTCTGAAAGTAAGTGTGACAGTGTTATCTCGTGGCTTGCCTGTACTCTGGACTTTGCTCCTTTCCAGTGTGACCTTTTTTAACCCTTTGAGCGCTAGTTGCTTCTATGCGCTAGAAAGCATTAATTCTTTAAAAAATAATATCTCTGGTTCCCCTTATCCGATTTTATTAGTTTTTGTGTCATTCTTTATAAATTGATTTTGGATTTTTTAACTGTTTCCTGTGTTTTATTTAATTACTGTTTTGTGATATTTGAATGCTTTACACTTAGGGGGTCATTCTGACCCTGGCGGTCTTGGACCGCCAGGGCAAGAATGACGGAAGCACCGCCAACAGGCTGGCGGTGCTTCATTCCCCATTCTGACCGCGGCGGTAAAGCCGCAGTCGCACCGCCGGGGCCGGCGGTTTCCTGCCGATTTTCCCCCGGCGGTGATAATCCGCCAGGGCAGCGCTGCAAGCAGCGCTGCCCTGGGGATTATGACCCCCTTACCGCCAGCCTGTTTCTGGCGGTTACACCGCCAGAAGAGACTGGCGGTAAGGAGTGTCCTGAAGCCCCTGGCATGGGCAGTGCAGGGGGCCCCCTAACAGGGCCCCGGCCTGCTTTTCACTGTCTGCATGGCTATTCACTGTCTTTCACTGTCTCCATTAGGAGCCGGCTCCTGTGTTGCGGCCTCATTCCCGCTGGGCCGGCGGGTGCAAACATGGTTAGCGCCCGCCGGCCCAGCGGGAATGTTGGAATGGGGGCTGCGTTATTGCGGCCGCATGGCGGTTTCCGCCTGGCGGGCGGCGGTAGCCGCCCGCCAAAGTTGGAATCACCCCCTTAGTCTCCTAAATTAAGCCTTGTTGCTCATTGCCAAGCTACCAAGGGCTGAGCTGGGTTGAATTTACTGAGACCTAACTGGACCTAAGTGGAGGTTAGTGGCCTATTGCTAAGTGTAGGTACTTACCTGCCCTTACCAACAACCAATTTTCCAACATATATGTAATCACAAAGGCTTTAAGCTCTAACTGTGCATTTATGTTCATTTTTACCTAGTGTTTTTTTCTATTGCTTGCTGTATTTTATGCCTTCAGATCTACCACTGCTTAGAGTTTCCACCTGTTACTAACTTGCAGGCTCTTTCCTATCTAGACACTTCCCTTGGTGTGGTTCTTGTGAACAGACTCACATCCACAAAGTTTGATGGCTTCAAAATGTTTGTCTTTTTGGACTATGATGCACCGTGATGCGTGTTACTTTTGCTTCACATGCTGTGTGGCATTTGTATGTGCGTCCTCTATCGCCATTGACAAGAAACACTAGCAGGTCCAGAGCAATTACTCAATTTGGTATTGTGGTAAACCAATGCAGCAGATTTTTGTACTGAGTTGCTTGCATTTTGCTTTATAAAGTTTGACTCTAGTGTGGTTCCATCTAGGACCTCAGTGTACATTAAATTAGCACAACCCAGGCAGCCTATATACACTGGTCTTGTACATTTATAGAATGAAATATTTTCTGAATTCAGACAGGAGTGTGTGCAACAGTATAACACAATAGTGCAGGCCTGCTGACCCACACAATACCTCCACTGTGTTACACAATATTGGCTCCCTTCACACAGTCACCCACTGAGAAGCAAATATCACACAGTGGTGGGGAAAGCGAGCTGTGAAGAGTCAAAGGTTGCTTTTCAAGGCTTTGAACAGCCAATCATGAATGTTGATTCATCAAAATGCCAGGGGTAGCGGAAATGACTTCATATGCCCTTTCAACTTCAATTTCATTGACACTCGCATGCTTACTCATACACACACATTAACACTTACACACATAAACTCTCTCTCATGTAAACACACACTAACCCACAAGCACACACACTAAACATACATTCAAACATTTTTCTTTACTTACCTCCACTACTAGGGAAGATGATATTCCAGCTAATTGTACATATTTGTTTATTACACTAACAGTGAATAATGAGCCATTGTAGGAGGCTGGCCTGGTTTGCAGTGGGTACCTTGGGTACTTACACCTTATACCAGGTCCAGTTATCCTTTATTAGTGAGGTAGTAGTATTCTAGGAACTTAGGCTGATAGAGAGAGCTATAGCAGAACAGCTTAGGCTGAACTAGGAGACATGCAAAGCTCACGCAATACCACTTATAGGTAAACAGTACTTATACACAAGTAAAGGCAATACTCAGTGTTACCACAAATAAAGGTAGTTTATTTGGGTGACACAGTACTAAAAATATCTTAGAGGCAATACTCCTTCTGTAGGTAAGTATTATACATGATATATACACTAGACACCAAAATAAGATAAGTAATTAGACATATGATAGTGCAAACAATAGGAAATGATATAGAATGCAATCGGAGAAAATAGGTCTAGGAGCAACACAAATAATATAATAAGAAAGTGGAATGCGAATCACAAATTCCCCCCAGACAAGTGTAGTGTGTGCAGAATTGCTGGGAGAGTCAGAAAACAGTAAAGGTAAGTAAATTACCCCACCCCAGAGCCCAGAAAAGCAGGAGTAAATTACTGCAAGTTTCCTTAGGACATACTACACCTCGTGAGATGGATTATTGCTGTACCCAACCAAGTCTGCAAACAAAAACTGCTAGGTTCCTGGACCTGAAGACCTGCAAAAGTAGGGGACCAAGTCCAGAAGGAAAAAGAAGTTCCAGGAAGGACAAGTGCCCCTGCCAACCCAGAATAGGGTGCGAAAGAAGAGTCCCGGGTTGGACGAAGACTGCAGGAATGCACCCTAGGAAGATACCAGCGGGTTCCTGCATGATGCAGAAGATGTCCCACGACGTGAAGATGGATGCAGATGTGATTTCGTGTTGGAAGTCACCAACAAGCCTTGGTTATAACAAATGTGCGTTTTGCATCAAAATGGCGCTGGCTGGTCCCAGGAGGGACCTGGGTGCCCCAACTCTGTGTGGGGAGGAAGAGGAGGCTCTCAGCACTTTAGAGAGCCCTCAGGATGCCAGGCAGCACCCACGGGAGTCCCAGGGCATGGGGACAAAGGAGGTGCAAAACACGGTTGGTGCAGCACAAAAAAGGAAGGTCCTGCAGTGAAAATGGATGTGAAATATTGTGTGCACAATTTCACGCAGGATGCAGTGGCAGTCCTGTGAAAGGGTTTGTCTGAGTTCCTTATGGGTGGCAAAAGAAATTCTTCAGCCCATAAGGATCTCCTGGAACCCCAATGCCCTGGGTACCTAGGTGCCATACACAAGGGACTTATAATGGGGGTCCAGTGTGCCAATTGAAATTGGTAAATGAAGTCACTAGCCTATAGTGACAAATTTAAAAGCAGAGAGAGTATAAGCACTGATGTTCTGATTAGCAAAGCCTCAGTGACACAGTTAAGCAATATACAGACACACACATTAGGCCATAAACTATGAGCACTGGGGTCCTTACTAGCAGGGTCCTTCGGAGACAGGCAAAACACACTGACATATAAGTTTTTATCTAAGAGCAATGGGGTCCTGGCTAGCAGGATCCCAGTGAGACAGTAAAGCACATTGACACACACTCACAAACAGGCCAAAAGTGGGGGTAACCATGCTAGAAAGAGGTTACTTTCTCACATCCATTATTCACTATTAGTGTAATAAAAATGAGAGGACACAGAGTGGAGCCATAAGGATTAAGGACAAGCTACCTATGTGCTCCTGGCACTAATGTTGCCACCTCTGAGGCCAGGGGTCGCAAAATCAGTGCCAGGGGTCACAAGGGCCAAGACAGGGGTCTCAGATGTGGCCCTTAGCAACCCCTAAATGACCTCCATGCAGCCAATGTTCTTTAAGGGGTGTGACAACACTTCAGAACATCGGCACCAGTCTCCCCAAGCTGTTGTGTTTTTTGAAAGAAGGGCGGTGGTGAGTGGGAGAGGGCAAAAGTGCCTCTGAGGTGCTTGTCAGTCACCCTTCCAAGGCCATGCCCCCTCCTCGCGCATTGTTTTTTTCATAATTGGATGGGCCGATAATAAGTCAAATTTTGCCTTATTTCGACCCACTTTTCAAATTGCAATAGAGAAGCATAGCACAGCGGAACAGGCTCACTGTAGTAAGAGATACCTACCAGTAGTGTTGGAGTGTGTATTTTGCTTTGATCTCGAGCAAGAGAATAAATTAGTAGTGTTCCTTTTGTTTGTTGGAAAGCTTATTCAACCAATAATGAGCTGTGGAAGTGAACCAGTCACATGACTAAGTTTGATGGTAGTCACTATTTAAATCCTCCTTTTTCTGCTATTTGTAAGGTGTGCATACAGGAGGGAAAGTCTGGTGAAACCTAAAACAAAGGAAAACTTTCTCCACTGAGTCAAATAATGTTGTGGGAAAAGTGGCTTTGGTGCTTTTCATCTTGCTTTTCTTCTGTTGATGGGGAGACTGATATCTTGGTTTAGAAGCCCTGATGGATGTAACTGTGGCTTAGTCTCTTGTGGCCACCAGGTCCAGTAGGCGGTTGAAATAGGAACATGCATACTCTTTTTCTTAAATCTCACTTGGTATCTCTAGAAGAAGGTCTTTGTAGTGGATGATATTATGCTTGCAAAGATAAGATGTTTTGAGGTGATGACTTGAAACAGTTGTTTAGCTAGAATCTATCAGGATGGTTCTGTTGGATGTTGCTCTTCCAGTGAAGGCTGCAGCATTGAGGTTCATAACTTTGCATGTATGCATGAGACGGAATCCAACATGTGATAGGCCGTGCGTACATAAACCTGCACAGCAGACAACTGGCTGTCATCTTATACTTTCATTCTGAGTGTCAACTGCTGTAATACCACCCAAGGTACCTCTGAATGAGCACTACCTCAAGCAAATATATTCCTGTTTTCTTTTAGAAACGGCCAAGGTCATCAAGGCAAGTGTCATTGGAGCCTAAGCAGAATACAAGTCCATAAAAGCATTCCCACTGCTGCAATGTGGAACAATAAACCAGACAAGCAAACTCTTGTCAGACCCGGACATAAATGAGAGATACCTTTGGACATTGAAGAACAAAACTAATACTATTACAGATCTCTCTTGCAATTGATGAGTGCAGATTTAAGGCATTTGTTATGGTGGCTATGGGTCCTCCTTCACATAGTTTGGAAACAGTGTGGGACTTATTAAGAATAAACCATGAACAGAAAGGAGGGAGAAGTGTTAGTGGGTTGCACTTACCTAGAATATAAAAGGTGGGTTTGTGCACATAGAAGGATAGCTTTCAGAATAGCCCCATGGGAAATTATGCTCAAATAAAACCTGATTTGTATACTATGACACGCTAAAGTGCTTTACTTTATAGGGAAGCTGTGTTTGCTGTGCTGCAGAGAGTCACGAGGCCCTCGTGGAGACAAACAAGGAGACCTCTGATGCAAGCACTTTCACCCATCATTTGCCTGCTGGATTTAGTGATGTTATCACAATGTTTCTGAGCATATTCCATGTGGGAAATCCAGGTAAAGTCTCACTGGAGACCAGGATTAATAATAAGACAGTATAGCATCCTTATCATAAATAAATACATATATGAGTACACTGAGGGGCTCACTCCAGAGGTAGTCAAGAACTTTCAATGATCTGAACGACATTTGATTCCTTAACAGCATTAATTTCAGGTGGTACGCTATGGTATGGCTGTCAGACGTCTTTTGGTGGGGAACAACGGTAAAAGTAGAGGCTAACAAGCTTTACTGTGAGAGTTGAGTTTGTTTGCCTCAGAAGTCTGGGGGCCTGTCCTACTATTGCTCCGCCAACTGGCCAAGTTCATCCACTTCAGCACGACTCTCAGCAGTAGCTGTGGCACGCAGTCAGAGGAGGCTTCTAACTGAGGCAATGTGGGGGTGCTTGAGTTCAAGATTCAGCAATGTGACAGCAGAGCCTTAGTTTCAAGCTGAAAGTACTTCAATGCACACTATAATTAAATACTACACACACAATATTGATAAGATGCAATGTTGTGTCCTGGGCACTGAGGCTGGCTGCACATTCATCTGCTATCATCTTTCCCCGGGTCACCCCCCTTCCAGTCCAGGCAGCTCCTCATCAGGTATAAATGTTATAGCATAATTAGAGCTCAAGTGCAGACTACCTCCTTTTTATTGCATACTGGGTTCTATCTCTCACAGTTCAAAATGTCTGATCCAACCAAATGAGGCTGGTATGTGGTGCTTTCAATGATGAGGTGGTTGCCTGACTTTGTCAATTCTCAACCTTTCTCCTTCTTCTGGGAAGGCACGTAAATTGCAAATCCAGCAAGGATCCTCCTGACCACCCAGGCTTCAATCTTGACTTAAAGCAGGCTGTGGCTGGAAGTCGACCATCTCACAAGCAAGATCAGTGGTTGTTGCAAACATCAGAGCAATGCAGGAGCAGGTGGCGTGGTGTTCTATCGGCACAACAAACCAATCTATTATAGTCACACATAAGTCAACTTGAAAGAAAATCAGGCTTCTCACAGACACCACTCCTTTTGCTTTGATGGTGCCGACTGGGCCTCACTCTCCATGAGCACAGTGGTGCAAGGACAAGCTACTATATTTTTTTTAGGTCACAGTGTTACAGATCAATCTGTGATCATCTTGATTACAGTGCAGTAGGTCAAGCCACAATTGTTTTCCCTGATCTCAGCTGTTTATGTCAGTCGCAATCATTTCTGGTCTAAGTGGTGCAGATCAAGCCATGTTTCCTGTGGTTCCTGTCTGGAACTGTACTGCAAATCAGTGAAGCTACTACCAGCCAACACCTGTGGCATGTAGGTTGCTGTACTCTGTCCTCCTTTTTTGGCAGACCCCACCACCATTGAGGTCTCACTGCACCTGGCTCTTCCTGAACCTTCACTCCTTCTGCACGGTTGGTAGACTTCTTCCTTCTCTCAGCAGGCAGGTTGGCTCCTATGCCCTTCAGATCAGATGAGTAGCTTCTTCCAGAAAGGGGCAGACTCAAATTATGTTCCTTCACCTCTGTCAAGCAGATACCCTCCCTGGTAGAAAAGCAGTCCTCTGAGTACACTGTGCAGCACTCCCTTCCTTGTTCATAGAGAACTTGTAACTAGAACAAGTAGTTCAGTAAATCCTACTTTTATACAATAAAGACAGACATGAAATATGGATCCATGGTCTACACTTTTAGTACAGAGTTAGGGTGGTACTTCTTTCACATGTTCTCTCCAGGCTGCTCTCCAGACACAACATCTGTATAGAATGATGCGTATCACATTAGGCTACTCTCCAGCATAGAGCACTGACAACAGAGACACAAATAGGGGTGAGATTTCTGAAGCCTAGATGTACCCAGTTACACTGAAGAGTTACCAGGGGAAAGACAAAAGGCTAGTCTCACCTAAGAGGCCCTATTTCACTTAACAGACACTGTACTCCCACAAGATATCAGATTGCTGTTCCACAGGAAGATTAACGGTACACTGCCACCCCCCTGCTATATGCTAAGCCCATGACAGGGACAGCAGTCCAATGTCTATAAAATAAAAGCCTGCTTGTTGTGGATCTTCAAGTCACAGGACCAGTACTTCACTCATGTCAAAGTGTAGGCCTAGACCTCTGTGCATGTACTAGATTTGTGTGAGACTAGGGCCATAAATAAAATTCCAGGATACCACACACGAATTCAGTCATTCAGGTGGGTAGATACAATGGTATACCATATAGGGGACATTCCCATCCCAGCAAAGGCAAATATACTTAGCTTTTTCCATCTCTGGCTGGTGTTCAGATTTATATTTATTTCCTGTTTCAAGGAAGAAGAATCTCAGGGAATTGCATCTTTTCCTGGAAGTCTCACAGATCTTTTCCCTCCTCAATCCAATATGGGGTTGATGATGGTAAAAATGTAGAGACTTTTTGCAATTGTGATAGTTTTTGATTTTCTCCTTTTCACCCTGACTCTCTCCAAAGAACCTGATTGTTAGGGGCTCCGAATGGGTGTATTGCACCTCCCCATCTTCTCTCCAGTTTCCCAGTGTTTTTCTCCAATTCTTGTCCCGAAGATTGGAGTACAAGAATTTAGAACTCACTCTGCTAATCAAGGTTATTCTCATTTTGCAGAGCTTGATTAAGGTGGTGTTAGAACAGAGGAGGTGATTCCTTGATGTTGAAGTTTTCAGATTATGATGTTCTTTCAGAAGGGTTTGCTTTATGACTTTTCATTGGCTTTTCTCATTCTGCATTGAACTGCTTTGCTTCCTTCTGAAATCTTCCACAACCAATCTTTTCTTTGGGTTCAGGAAATGTCCTGTGGGAATTTATTTGTTGTGCTAGATGTGTTACAACATCATCCTTTTGAGTCATTGGATCAGATGCAATTTCTTATCTAAGAGAACTTTCCATTGTGATTGCCCCATCAGCTAGCACTGGGATAACTGGGGTAGCTATGTTGTAGATTTCATTCCTATGAGTTTTAGGATTTTTAGGATAGGTAGACAGTGAGATTGGGGTAGCTATGTTGTAGAATTCATTCCTATGAGTTTTAGGATAGGTTGACAGTGAGATTGGACTCTTTTTACTATCTTCCTCAACTGTTCTTTAAGGATCAGTGTTTAATCAACCTTTTTCTCCAGGGAAAGCTTGTTTGAACAATCTCGATGTAAGGATAGCAGTTTTTTTTTTAAACATCCAAATTGATGCAATATTTAGAATTTTTGGCCCAGGAATCCTTCCAAATCCATATGAAGGCAGAAGGGTTGGTTCTGCCATTTCTCCAGGTCATTCTACTAAGTAAGTTCTTATCCAGCAGGTGTGCAGGTTCTTTCTACCAGGAACACGTTGCTATTCCAATTAAAAGCACATGGTGTTTATTCTTTTGTGACGTGTAGTACTGCATCAGGCAGTTCCTTCTATTATTTTTTTATCGATTTCATCTTTTCTGTGAAAAGACAACTTAGATGATTTCGACACCAGGGTACTCTCGGCTAAGATGTATTTTCCAATCAGTTTCTTAGGATACCTACTGATTTTCACGTACATTTCAACATGGTGTTAGAAGAAATTACTAGATGAGGGAGGTGAATCCCTACTCCAGCAGATATCACAATCATTGTCAGGGTGTAGTCACAAACAACCCCAAATTAAGCTGTACTCAGCCCTCTGATAGCTTGGCACAGTGCAGGCAGGCTTAATTTAGAGGCAATGTGTAATGTTGTTTTGTAGCACTTCAAAAAGTAATAAAGTGCAAACTCATAAAGGAAAATCCTACCCCAATTTAGAAACAAACAGTTAATGTTAATTAATAAATCAAGACCAAAATGACCAAATTCCAGCCAGTACAACTGGAAATGTTTAAGTTTAAAGTTTTAAGTGAATATATCACCAAAAACACAAAGCACCAATTGTCGATCTCTGATTGCACTAGACTGGGACAAAGTCAGAAGTTCATGCTGACGGTGAAGGAGCTTAGGCTGGCTAAAGAGACCCAATTAGGACAGCTGAAAAATAATAGCTTAAATGCTGGTAGCAAAGATTTGTGGAGTCCCCCATAGAGGATGTGTCATGTAGCCAAGTTGACGCGAGGTCCAGGACAGAGATGCGTCGCACAGTGTAGTTTCCAAAGAGGTGTCGGGCTGTGATGTGGAGTCCTGCATCATTGTTGAAGATGCTGTCGATGATGAGGGCTTGCGATGACAAGTCCTGCTTTGAGGATGTGCCACACAACCGCTGGTTTCTGAAGAAACTGCAGGGTTTGCGATGCAAAGTCCTGCATCGTCATCAAGGCTGCTGTCGACAGATGGCTTGCGGTGCTGTGGTGGTTCCATTGAGGCTGCGGGCTGTGATGCGAAGTCCTTGCACTGGGAAAGTTCTGTTCAGGATTGCACAGCAGAAGGGATGCGTGAGTTCTGCTGGATCCATAGGTGGGCTGGCAGAGCACATTCAGGCCCAGTTCCAAGGGTCAAGAACAGGGGTGGCACCGTTCAGCAGGGTAGCACTCATAGGTACTGGTTTCAAGGTTGTTGGAGCATTCTGTCCCTGAGGCTCTAATTAGGAGGCCAGCCAACTAGCCCTTTGAGTCACTCTGGTGGTCCTGAGTTTAACAGATGCAGGTCCAGTCCTTCTCACCCATTCAAGAGGGCAGCAGGCTAGCAGGTCAACACTGAAGGGCAACAGTCCTTCAGAGCAGCAGTCCGACAAAGTGGTAGTCCTTTCAGCAGAACAGCAGTCCTTCTTCCTTGCAGAGTCGACAAGTCCAAAAGTGTGCTGAAGAATTGGGAGGAGGGGTCCAATATTTATACCTAGTAAACACTTTGAAGTGAGTGAAACTTCTAGAGGTTTGCACTCCCCCTGAGGTTTCAAGCATTCCCATCTGCCCTGACCTGGTCACAGCTTGTCTGGGGTCACAAAAGACGAGTAATTACCTCTTTGTGAGAGTGCTCAGGCAGATCCTTTGTGATGTGCATGTGTGGTAGATGACAGCTCCTCCCCCTCATTAACTCAGAGTGAACCATAATGGCAGCATATAGGTTCCCTTTGTCACTATATGGGAGCACTAAACAAACACCAACTACCAACTACACCTACTCATGTGACCAAGGAACAGGCTGGAGGCACCACATCATTTCTAAAGGTGACATTTTCAGAACTGTGATGAATAATCTGACTTTACCATTAAAGAGGTCTTTTAATTAGAATTCTTTAGACACCAAACTCCACCTGTTTACCCACTTACAATTGGATGTTACAGCTTATTAAATGTAATAATGTAACTCTAAAGTTATCCTATGGGAGAGGTAGGTCTTGCAGTAGTGAAAAACACATTTAGGTGTTTTTCACTACCAGGATATGTAGAACCTAAAAGTATATGCGCTACTATTTACACTGCACCCAGTCCTCTTGGCTATTCAAGGCCTACCCTAGGGGGACTTATATGTACTCAAAAGGAAGGTTTGTGCCTGGCAATAGGATTATTTCGCCAGGTCAAAATGGCAGTTTTGACACTGCACACACAGGCTGCAATGGCATGCCAGAGACATGTTTAAAGGGCTACTTGAGTGGGTGGCAAAATCAGTGCTTCAAGCCCAACACCAGCATTTAATTTACAGGCCCTGGATAAACGTACTGCCACTTTACTAGAGACTTAAGGTAAATTAAATAGGCCATTTAGGTGTAAGCTAACTCTACCATGTTTTAAGGAGAGAGCACAAGCACGTTAGCATTGGTTAGCAGTGGTAAGTGCGTAGGGCCCCAAAAGCCAACAAAAAAGTGTTAAAAAAACAGGAGAGTGAAGACAAAAATCCTGGGGATGACCCTGAAGAAAGGGCCAAGTGTAACAGCTGTTGCATCATTTCTATGTCAAATTGCTTTTCTTTAAAGTAGAAGATTTGGTTCTTGTCAGCTTTGTCTTACGCACTGGCTTTGGTATTACTCATAGTAGTAATAAAATGTGTGAGGAGGTAATGATACCTACAGTTCTACTCCTCATAGTCCTTTCTTCCTCACTGCAGGTATTAAGACACATCATCCCACCCAGCTGATTAGCTAGGCCAGGCCAATTAGGTGGGTGAATAACCACTGTAGTCAAATAATAAAGGATTTGATTTTAGGACAATAAATAGGGCATGGTGGGTGCCTATCTGGGGAGGCTACATTGCTTTATAGTAGTAATGACTAGAACAATGAAGAACAGTGTTAGAATAATGTAATTAATGGTACGTAATTGAAACATTCCTTGGAATGTGTCCTGAGCATCTAAACATCCCACTATCTGGTGTCAGTGCTCAACAAAAATGGCTCATGTCTGTGATAAATACCACAGAAATTCCACCTCCTCATGCACACCTCCACCTATTTTGTCAATATTAGTCATATCAACATGAGAAGTGACTTTTCCAAAACATTATGTTAGGTATCAAGTGTAATGGGTACGGATATATGTGCTGAATGGGAGATGCTGACCCGCCCGTCAGCCTAGTGGGAAACAGGCAGCAGCATTGTCTCCTGCACGTAATCGAGTCGGTAGCAATGCTGTTACCTGCGGGGTATACCAGCACCTTCGCAATGTTCACTGTATGCAGCAGACAGTAAACATTGTGAAGGTGCTGGGCAGGAGGATCCCTGCAATGCCCATGCCAAGTGAATAGCCCCCCCGTGGCCTCCTGCACTTGTTCTCCCCCAACCTTTTTATGGTGGTGAAACCGCCATGAAAAGGTTGGAGGAGAATTATGTAATAAGCCCTGGCGGATTATGACCTCCAACCGCCGTCAATCCGTTGGAATCACTGACCCCGACGGAGATGGTGGAACCCTGGCTGCCTGACTGCATTTATGTGGTGGTTGGACCGCAACAGCAGCAGTGGTCCTGATCGCTAACGCAAGGCTAGCAGCCTTAAGTCTGCCAGCCTCATAATGAGGTCCAAAGTTTCGACTTGCAACTTTTCACAGGTAGGCAGAGGTCCCTGCCATGGGCACTGAGATCTCCCTACGGAAAAGTAAAGGGAAAAGTAAAAAAAAAAAGTTTATTGAATATTTAAAAAAAATGAACAACATTTTTTATATTGATTTAAATATTTATGTTGAATATAGAACAACATAGAAAAAAAATGAAAAACGTGGTGTTACGGCACTACTGTATTAACTTGATTTTGAAACAAATATTTTATTAATTTTAACATTAAATTACAATAACATTATTATTTAAGGTTTAGTTAAAGAAAATCCTACTTAAAGTGAAATGTCTCTGTATTTACTATTTAATAAAATGGCTAAAAGTGATATATAGAGTTAACTTAATTTAATTATTATTTTTCTAAATAAACTTACATTAATTTTTTATATTTAAAAATGTTACTAAAAGTTTTAAACAAAGTAATACTGATTTTCTACTTATATATATTTAAATATTAAATACAATTTATGTGTATTTTTATAAAGTAGAAATACATTATTTTTTTAACATTTTCTTTTTGTTTACATGTTTTATTGGGTTTCACAAAGTGCATACAAAAAATAACAACAAAGCAAGAAGAAGAGCAACGGACATGCCAGTGCATCAACTTTACATGGGGTGAAAAACAATGTATACAAACATAGATGCATCTGACATAGCCTAAAAGAAAGAAAAATACTCTAATGTGCTCCATCTCATACTGTGAGAAAACAAAAAAAGGATAGAGTAAGTTGTAGAATCTCAACAATGGAGGGTAAAATTGGGAGGGCGTGCACTTTAACGGGCAAAAAAAAAAGGGGAAAAGAGGAGGGAGTCAGGGATGGGAGGGGGAATAATGGGAGAGGGAAAAATGGGCGAAGGGCAGAAATAGTTCCATGAAACAAGAAATAGAAGAACCAGAGGGTGCAGGCAGTCTGCCACTATGCGTCCCCAAAACACCAGAGGGGCAGATTTAAGAAAAGTGGCGCTGCACCCAGTATAGCGCCACTTTCCTTGCACCCCTTGGTGCCCCACTACCGCCACCATGTGTGTGCTGTATTTAAAATACGGTAAACCATGGCCCAGGGGAGGGAGCAAATATCATCAGAATTTTTGATGCCATTGATGTACTGTTAAGGGTTAGTGCCATCATTTTGGGACTAACCCTAAACAGTACATAGGGGCACATTTTAAACAATGTTTTTTCCCCCACTTAACACCTGCTCTAAGCAGGCGTTAAAAATGCTGAAAAAAATGATGCAAAGAAATCTTTTCAATTTCTTTGCGTAATCTTTTTCATCCCCCTTAATTGGGGAATGCCCCCCACCCCCATGCATACCTTATGCCTGGCGCAGGCATAATGTGGCCCAAGGGGTTGCAAAGTGGCGCAATGTATGCATTGCACCCCTTTGTAAATCTCACATGGCCTTTTTGCTATAATATTGCCACATCAGCATAAAGAAATGACGCTAATGTGGCAATACTATGGCCAAGGGGCTCTTATATCTGCCCCAGAGTGTCAAAGAATGCTGAGCAGACATATCAGCTAGTTCCTGGCCAAGGGCCTCCAGTTCAAGCACAGAGATCCTTAAGTGGGCTCAGTATCCAGGCTGGGGTTGAATCCCCTCTGGAGCCCCTGTACTGGTGAAGTAAGGCAGTGTTAAGGGGCTGTAAGCAACCCTCTCCCAGTACTGGAACAACGCAGTGATGGCCTCGCAAACGGAAACCCACCGTAGCGCCTGCCTCGTGGCTGAAATTGCACCGCATTGTCGACCGGCTCGATGTTACACCTGTTCCTTCTCCGAGCACATGAAGGATTTTAAAGGCACCATCACTGGGTGTCAAAATATCCCCACATCACAGTAAGGAACCAAGGCTGCGCTGCTGGAAATTGATGCATCACCTTTGAGCGTGGAAAGAAATTACTCACTGTCTGTGCCGCGCAAAAAAATTTGATGCAACACCTTATTTTTCCACGCATCTCTTCCTTTGTGGTCCCCGTGCTTCATTATTTTTTATGCATCCCAGGTACTGCGTGTTACAAAGAAACAACAACTGACTCTTAAAGATTGAGACTCTTTTAAATCTTGAAAAAGTCATATTTCAGCTTATGCTTATTGGATTTCTGTTGTTTTGACCTTATTTTATTCAGATAAATATTATCTATTTTCTAACACCTGCATGATGTATTTTTGTGGTGTTTTAACTGTGTTAATGTTTGAGTTATTGCACAAATACTTTACACATTGCCTTCCAAGATAAGCCTGCCTGCTCTGTGTCAAGCTACCAAAGGGTGAGCACAGGATAATTTAGGTTGTGCTGTGACTTCCCCTGACTAGGATTGTGGTCCCTACTTGGACAAGGGTGTATACATCTGCCAACTGGAGACCCCAATTTCTAACAGGGATGGACATCTCCAAGTATTTTGTTTTAATGTTGTGAAGGGTTGCAGGGAGTCTAGCAGCCCCCAGCAACATTAAGGAAAACAAATAGCAAGTCACCTGTGTCTTTGAATTCATTATCTCAGGAGAGCTTACCATATTCATTTAGGAACTCCAAGCTGGAGCTGTATACTCTTCAGCTGGAGTGCGGGGACCTCTTATTTTTTTTATAAATGACTTTATTGAAAATATTTTAGTACAATCACTTTTATTAAACATCGCTATGTGTGAATTTATAATATATGTATTTCCTTATGGTATTTTGTGACTATTTGGCAAAGAGAAGGGGTTTACCCTTATACATTTTGATGTTCTGACCCCATAATAAAACCAGTATGCCCGCTTTTTATAATTGAGTGTTCTGATCTTTGACAAAATCAGTGGGTCTGTCTTACTTAAAATGACACAGTTTTAATTCAGTGTGAGGCATGGTTCCTGCAGGCCAGTCCCTACACCCAGCCCAACACTGTTCATGGCTGAAGGCAGTGCACAACAGAGGGTAATTTGGCCAACTCCATGTCACGCACAGCCATCACCTAATCCCATGCCTCGCACAGTGATGGACATCTTACCTTATGTTAAAAAAAAGTAGAAATTCAATGAAAAAACAAAGATTAAAGTGACATTGTAGTTAGGTGAAATTTAAAACAACTACTGAAATTCATCTGTTATAGGTATCTCAAGTAACTGTAATTCATCCCCTAAAGTAACTATAACACTCTCCTAACTGTGCACTGCTAATTACATCACATATTACATCACTCATGATGTGTTTTATGGCATCAATGATAATAACACTGCACCATCTGAAATGATATCACTGATAACAATATAGTGCATGGTAGGGGCTTGAGGTATAGTTACTTTTAGGCACAAGTTACAGTTACTTAAATTAATATTAACTGTATCTATGTATATATTACCTAGTGGCAGATGCCACTAGTTAGATATACTTAGGACAAATTCTGTCTTGAAAGTTTTGGGGTGATCTGTCAAGCAAGAACCAAGAAAAAGGGGAGATCCCAAAATGCATTTTCCCCATTCCATTGGACCTTTAGACACACCTACAGCCTGAACCACTGAACAGAATTACACCAAATTTGTCAAGAAGGTAGATTCTGTTGCACAGATCCCGCTTTTTGTGATTTGGTATAAATTTGTTCAGTAGTTTTGGAGTCATTTAAGGCCAACAAATATAGATATATTGGGACACGGATTCTCTGCGGATCCACAGCGGCTCGTGGCGCAATTCCACATGCCACAGGAAGAATCTGATTACCAGCTCGCAACCTGAGAGAAATGTTGAAGCCGCCATTTACTTTTGTCGGTAAACGTCCCCTGGCTGAAATGTGAGGGGTAATTTAGTTGGTGGGGTCAAAGTACTGATTCTCAGACCCCATGGTGGTGATATGGTGTGACCATGGGACAAATAATGTCCTTGAAATGAGGAAAATGATTTGTTTTTGATGCTTTGCAAGAGCCACATATCCATCTGCAGGGCTCAGTGCGGCCCCCAGTGTGAATTCGCTGGTGGATCTGCGCAGCTCGAGAAACGTTAAAAAAACAGACTAAATTCTAACAGAAACACTCTCACATTCAGTATTACATACACAGAGATACTCTCACACCCAGTCTGAAATGCAGGCAGACAGTCACACCCATTCTCACACCTAGAGAGAAGCTGTTACATCCACTGTCACATCTACACAGACATTCTCCCATTCATTCTCACACTCAGAGAGACACTCTCATACCCACCCTCACATCCAGGCAGACACTGTCACACTCCTTCTCACACCCAGAGACTCTTACACTCAGTCTCACACTAATATAGAGACTCTCACATGTAGTGTCAAACCCAAAGACACATTCTGACCCTCATACCCATACAGCTACTCTCACACCCATTCTGACATGCAAGCAGACATTGTCACACCCAATCTCTCATCCCTACATAAATGCAGTTACATGTGCTGTCACATCTATACAGAAATGCTCACCAGTGGCAGCCAGACCCTTTTTACAATGGGGGGCAGAATAGGGGCATGCAATAAAAATAGGTTAAAAAACGTTAAAAAAAGACACCTACCTGGTGAAAATCTTCTTTCACAGCTCCGATGTGCAATGTGAGGGAACCAGGAAACTGCATAAGCCAATCCTGACGCTGGTTTCATGCGGGTAACCAGCATGAAACCAGCGTCAGGATTGGTGGGAGCAGACTCTCTCAGCACTCACCAGAGCGCTGGAAGCCTGTGCCTTCTTTAACCCAGCTGTCTTAAAACAGCTGGGTTAGAGATGTTTAAATTGCGCATGTGTGGCTGGCTGTCGCAAGACGGCCGGACGAAGGGACATGCACACTTTAAACATGTGCACAGCCCCCTGCTGCCACTAGGCAGCAATTGCCATGGCTCGTACTGACACACAATTCAGGATGGGGCATTGAAAAATAAAATGGTAATAAACAAAGTTTATTACTGTTTTATTTTTCTGTTATGGGGCATTTTGTTGGCAGGGCAATGCTCCTCCACCCACGTGGAGGGGCCGTCCCTCACACTCAGACAGATACTCTCACACACACCCTCTCATCCAGGCAGACACTGTCATACTTCCTCTCACACACAGACAGATACTCCCATGCTCAGTCTCACACCAACATAGACAGTCTCACATGTAGAGTCAATCCCAGAGACACACTCTGACACTCACTCTCACACACAGACAGCTACTCTCACCCCCAGTCTGACATCCAGGCAGACACTGTCACATCCACTCTCACACCTACAGAGATGCTGTTACACCCACTGTCACATCTACACAGACACTCTCACACTCAGAGAGACACCCTCACACCCACCCTCACATCCAGACAGATGACTCCCACGCTTAGTATCACACTAACAAGACAGTCTCACATGTAGTGTCAAACCCAAAGAAACACTTTGACACTCACCCTCACACCCAGACAGCTACTCTCACGCCCAGTCTGACATCCAGGCAGACACTGTCACACCCACTCTCACACCTACACAGACAGTCTCACACTCACTCTCACACTCAGAGGGACATTTTCACACCCACCTGCGCATTGAAAAGTTAGATTTTTTCTTTTATGAGATCCGCGGAACCATTCACAGATGCGAACGACATTTAAAAAAAATAAGTATATAAATATAACTATATATGTATATGGGCACTGGATTGGTTCTGAAAAGAGCCTTTGTGTTTACAATGTGTAGGTGATTACTACACATGATAGAAGATATATTCTCTCATGTTATGCAGGAACAGTTAGTTGCCTTTCTCTGTTAGGTAAACTCCATCATTTCTGTATATGCCCTCCATATCTTAAGTTGTTTTTGTATATAGAAATAATATTTTGGTCCCTGATGAATGCAGAAACAGTTTTATTGACATGTTCCTGGATTTCTCTATTTGTGGGCAGAAATGAGTTGGCCAGTTCCACTTCTGCCTTTTGCATTGTTTACAAAAAAACAAAGTAGTGTGTGGAAAGAGTGTCATTAATTTTCCACAGGTATCTTTCATTAGGATTTCCAAACCAACTCCTGTGACTACACCCAGGTCATTGCCACCACAGTGAACAATCATAAGCTCTGGATGTGGGCAATTCTTAATAGTTTCAACCAAATGAATTAATTGATGCCACTTTAACCCTCTCCTGTCCACATTAGACAAACCTTGGTCCCTATCAATACCACTTCTTTTTGCACTCTTTCTGGCCCAAAACACAAAGCTGTGATCCACAATCCACACTCTAAGCATCTTGGAGTTAATCTGGAGTAGCATCCAGCAGAAGGCTGCAGGTAAATGAGGCTGGTTTGAAATGAAATTCAGTTGAAATGGAGGGTAATATATACAGTCTGGAAGAATTGATTCAATTGGCTGTTGTAGATATTTTTTGAGTGAAGATAGGTAGTGAGGTAATGTGAATTGTAAGCATATGTTGGATTGGGTTTAGAAAAATTGGAAGACAGTAAAAATAGCTGTGATATGTTCACTGTGAAAGATTCAACTGCAGCTGCTAAAGGTGGCTGTATAGTAAGCATGCTCTAGTTAGAAACTGTTATGAACTTGTGACCTGCTGCAGCAGATTGTTGCAGACTGAGTAACCATGATAACAGAGCTAGAGGAGTATGAGGGGGAAGGAAATACAAAAAAGAGTACACTGTGACTTTGTTTTACCATACGTAGAGGCAGTATTGATTCATAATGAGTATTCAATGTTATGATTTGGTTTTGTGTCCTAAAAAGTGTTTATATGGATGTGTATTTTTTATAAGATCAAAAAATAATTTCCAAACTTTCCTGTGGATCCATGGACGCACCCTTCAATTTACACAGGGGGCGCGCTAAGTGCCACAGTGGATCCGTGGATCTGGCAAAATTCACATCGTATTGGCTAACTTTTCAGGAGTACTGCAAAGGGATAACTATAGAAACCAGTCACAAGTTGTAGAACATTATATTGACATGAAAGGGAGATTATGATTGGTTTACTGACTCAGTAACCTTGAAAGGAAAGTTGAAGAGGTTATCATTACTCATTGCCTGCTATGACAGTGGGCGTCCCTAATTGTGGTTGTTTTTTGTGCATTTTTCAGTGGAAAGAAATTCTAAGTGATATTGAAAGCGAAAGTTAGAGCATCATCAGGTATGTGTAGTAAAATGTACTTTATTTTACAAAGTATTAGTAAATGAATACATTAATATTAGGTGAATGAAAGTGAACAGTGTGTTAACAAAATGCTATAAAAGATATAAATACTAGATTTGTGATTTATGTAAAGGAATTATACAATTTATTCAATATAGAAGAAAGGTATTCAGCTGAACCTGGATAAAGGGTTTTCTGCATGTTTCCAGTTTCTATCAGTATATTAAAATGATCCCTCATGTACGCTAAAGCTAGTCTAGAGAATGCATTAATGAGTAATTCAATGGTTAAAAATGTTATATTGTGTTCTACAAATGTAATATTTTTGTCTATACAGAAATGGGTACGTATAAAATCAATGTTGAATTCATGCTGAGTCACACATGTACTGAAAGATGATAGAGGTTATTTCACTATGAGTTAAATATCGATTTGAGTGAAATATATTACTTGGAAAGCTAAGAAAAAGATTAGGTGAGAGAAGCTTGAACAGTTTCTTGCTGTAGAAGGTGATGAAGTCAGATATACTGTATGCAGGCTGAAGAGGAGATTGCTGTGTTAAACCTGCACTTGCTATGTTAAAGTATGTGTATAGCCTCTAATGTATACTGTTAAGCAGATATAAAATAATACGCATATAAAGGGAGATATATACTCAGTTGGAGACATAAACAACCACTTTTATATTGATGTACACATAGAGAATTTAAGTATATAGGCTGCAGTAAGAGATGTATTTAGGATGTAATATACTGTATCCATTATGTAGTTTTCTATATTGATAATGTAGATTTTTATTTATGTACATTGTGATTTGAATATAGTTTAGGGTACTAATTGTGACCATAGGTACACAGTTATCTTTTTAAGTTCAGTTTGCATTAGAAGATGTGTTTAAATAGGTTTATACTGTGTGTTGTGATAAAAATCAGCCTTTAAGTGAGATTCATGTAGACTACAGAAGACAGAATGTTGTTATTAAAAGATGAAACATGTTGTTCTGAGTTTTACTGACTGAGATGAAAGGTTGTAGAGGCCTTTGCCCAGGTATATATGCACTCTACTAAAACATATGGGACTTATATAGCTAATAAGGAAAAGATACAGTCAGTCTTTTATCTAGCGAAACACTGATAAAGTCACTTGTGTAGTCACCAATGCAGACACTAATGTACTGAGCCATACACCATGGGTCACACTGATAGATTCAATAATACAATCAGGGACACACTGATGCATACACTGACACACCTAGGCACACACTGACCTGTACACTGACACACCTATGCACACTGTGATGTATAGACTGACATACCCAGGCGCGTACTAATGAGTAGAGTGACACACCCCAGCATGCACTGTTAAATGCACTGACACATCCAGAGAAACACAGATATACACTGAGACACTTAGGAATGGAGTGATACATGTAGTTGGGCACACAGATACACTCTTATCTATACACTAATAGAGCCAGGCACACACTGATGTATACACTGACACATCCAAGCACACTCTTTTGCATATACTGAGACAGCCAGGGATGCAATTATGCATGTACTGACAGATCCAGGCACATATTGGTACATGCACTGACATAGCTTGGTGGACACTGAATTATTCACAGAAACATTCAGATGTACACTGATGTATACACTGAGACACCCAGGCACAGAAAGATGGATAGTGTGGCACTCACACATCTAGGTGCACACTGATGTATACACGACCACACACTGGCACACACCAATGCATACACTCAGGCAAACATATAGGTATACTGAGATACTTAGGTGCTCAGTGATATATACAGAGGTTTATGGGTAGGTATACACTAATATATACAGTGACATACCGAGTGACATATTAATGCATACAATGAGACAGGTAGCTATACACTAATGGATAGACTGACACACCCAGATGTACAGCTATGCAGAGTGTTAGAAATGGGGTTTCTGGTTGGATAGGGTATGCACCTAAGCCAGGCTGAACCCACCCACTCTAGTCAGGGCAAGGGAGTTACACATTCAAGATAACCCCCGCTCACCCCCTTGGTAGCTTGGCACGAGCAGTCATGCCTGTCCCAGAGGAAATGTGTAAAGCATTTGCACAACACACACAACACACGTGATGCACCATCCCCACCACAAAGGAAACACAACACCAAGTTATATGAAAATATACTGTATTGTACACAACACAATTATTAGACCAAACACAACGTGTCAGTAATATCCTGCTACCTTAGCAGTTGTCAGAATGTTACACATTAGTTACTCTGCAGAACCAGCAGCAGTCACATATAACACACAGGTTACTTAGTATTCTGCAACATAAGCAGTAGTCAGGAATCACATTACAAAATAAAAGCACTTGTCATTAAAGTGTCATAACTGCCTGTACCAAGAGCATTATAATACACATGGCAAGTCAAGAAAACATATTAGCTTGTCATGCCCATAAAAGGAACATTAGCATACATATATGAAACATCATAAACAAGCAGAGTAGCATATACATCATTAATGTCCATACGAGGAACGTATTAATATATGTACATCCTTGAAAAGTACATGTTTTATGATGAGAACGGCATTTCTAGTGCCACGAGGATCAAAAGGGGGCCCGTGCTCCTGTGCACAAAAATGGGGGCTGTTCATGTCAGGGGGAGGGGACGGCATGCACCTCTTCCATTTCCTTAAAATCAGCCACCTCCTGGGGCCCGCGATCTCAGAAGGTCCCCCCTGGGCCTCAATTGGTCCTCAAGAGGGGGGCCAAAGCCAGCAACACGATTGGGGAAGGCGGGGGTGTCATCCACCCCCTCCAGTTTTATAGCGAGCCCCTCCCGGGGCCTGCAATCTCTGGGGGCCCCCTGGGCCTTCACTGGCCCTCCAATGAGGGGGGCTAAAACAATACCACCAGCCAACAAGGGGGCCACTACGGGGGACCGGCGGCGCAGGGGGCCTCCGGGGAGGCTTCCACCCCGCCCATCATCTCAGCCAATGATGGGGTCTCCGTTGAGGCAGGGGGAGCCTCTGATGAGGCTTCCTTCCCCACCTGCCCGTCCACAAAACCAAAGGGGCCGGTGGGGCAGGGGAGCCTCCGTTGAGGCTTCCTTTTCTCCGCCTGGCCTCTCAACACCACGGAGAGCCGGTCTGGCCAAAGCAGCGGTCAGGCACCAAAGTAGGTGCCTGCTTGTGCCTCAGGGGCGCTCCTCGGAGCGTGCTTTGCCCCAGGGGCACGGTAGGACCTTGCTCACTCCTGTTTGTTGATTGAAGGTGCCTCGGGAGTCCCAGCAGCAGCGCGTCACTCACGTGTTTTAAAAAATAAGCCGGGTTGCGGCGGTAAAATAAGCAGGGACAACGTGCTTTCCAAAGTGCCACCGATTTACAGCCACAGTGCACCCCAGGCGTTACACAGCCTAGTTGAAAAGTGCTCTCAAGGCACTATATCAGGACAAGAGAAGTGCTCCTCATGCGCTTCAGGTAGAGTTGCAAGGGTCAGGGGCCACAGCACCCTGCCCCTGGGGGACATCAACGAAGGAGAAAGGAGCACAGGTGGCAGGGCTCAGCAGAAGGCCAGCACAAGGTGGATGCAGGCAAGTAGCAGTTCTTTCAGGTAACCAGGCAGGTCACAGGTCAGCACAGCAGCAGCAGTCCATGGCTATTCCTGGTGAGTCCCTCCAGCATTATGGGGGTCATTCCGACCCCGGCGGGCGGTGGGCGCCACCCGCCGGGCGGAGACCGCCAGAAGACCGCACCGCGGTCAAATGACCGCGGCGGTCATTCTGACTTTCCCGCTGAGCCGGCGGGCGACCGCCAAAAGGCCGCCCGCCGGCCCAGCGGGAAAGACCTAGCAAAGATGAAGCCGGCTCCGAATGGAGCAGGCGGAGTTGCTGGGGTGCGACGGGTGCAGTGGCACCCGTCGCGATTTTCAGTGTCTGCCATGCAGACACTGAAAATCTTGCTGGGGCCCTGTTAGGGGGCCCCTGCACTGCCCATGCCACTGGCATGGGCAGTGCAGGGGCCCCCAGTGGCCCCACGACAGCCGTTCCGGCCAGCCTACACCGGCAGGAACAGGCTGGCGGGAAGGGGGTCGGAATCCCCATGGCGACGCTTCTTGCAGCGCCGCCATGGAGGATTCCTTTGGCCAGGGGAAAACCGGCGGGAAACCGCCGGTTTCCCTTTTCTGACCGCGGCTTTACCGCCGCAGTCAGAATTGGCCTTGAAGCACCGCCAGCCTGTTGGCGGTGCTTCCGTGGTCGTTGGCCCTGGCGGTCAATGACCGCCAGGGTCAGAATGACCCCCTATGTGTCCAGTTCCAAGTAATTTCCAGTGTCTCCAAATTGTGGGGAAAACTCCCCTGTACGTATACTCAATTTTACAGTGTGTTACAAAGAAGGGGGAGAGGAGGTTCCTACCAGTTACAACTGGTTCTGGGAGTGCCCCCTTGCTCCTCCAGCACAGGCTCCAAACATCGGTTGGGGGTAAACGACCCTATTGTGTGAGGCCAGGGCACAGCCTTTACAAATGCAGGTTTGCCCCGCCTCTTCCTTCTGTCAGCCCAGGAAGACTGTTCAGTATGCAGGTGCACCTCTGTGACACCGCCACCCTCCCTGTGTACAGGCTATCTGAAAAGTATGCACAAAGCCCAACTGTCACTTTGCCCAGACGTGGATTGGAGGCAAGCTGCAAAAACACTAGAGTCATAAGCACAGAGAAATGCTTACTTTCTCAAGTGGCATTTCTGTAATAGTGATAAAAAAATCCACCTACACCAGTAAGCAGCCTTTCTCATCAAAATTAGAACCATACCAAACATGCCTACGCTACCCCTCATAAATCAGACAATACCCCATACATATAGGGCTGGGCATTTCTAATGCAATCCTATGAGAAGGCAGCACTTACAGCAGTGAGACACCAAGTTAGGCTGTTTGTCACTACCAGGACTGGCCATGAAACCTGGCACATGTCCTGCCTTCTATATACTTAGCACCCTGCACATAGAGTTAGCTAGGGCCTACCATAGGGGTGACTTACATTTAGTAAAAGGGGAGTTCTGAGCCTGGCAAGTAAATTTAGATGCCAGGTCCCTGTGGCAATAAAACTGCTCGTGCAGGCCTTGTGCTAGCAGGCCTGAGACAGGTTTGAAAGGCTACTTCAGTGGGTGGTGCAAGCAGTGCTGCAGGTCCACTAGTAGCATTAATTTACAGGCCCTGGGTATCGAGATACCACTGTACAAGGGACTTACAGGTAAATTAAATATGCCAATTAGGTATAAGCCAATTATACCAACTTTAGAAGGGAGAGCACCTGCACTTTAGCACTGATCAGCAGTGATAAAGTGCTCAGAGTCCTAGAGCCAACAGCGAGAGGTCAGAAAAAAATAGGAGGAAGGAGACCGAACGTCAGGGTATGAACCTGCCACAAGGGCCAGGTCCAACAGAGAGGTTCATATACGTAGCCATATGGTGATGTATATACTGATGCACCCACACCTGAATACTGCCAGACATCGTGAGAGAGATTTATACATGCAGTAAGAGAGTAAGTGAGACACATATGCATAGAGTGACATATGTGGGAAAAGACAATACTCCCTATAGAAAAGCTTTGAAGACGACAGGGGTACAAATAGTGACATGAACAAGGTAACACTTTTGAGTATTGTGGCACAGGTAGACACCCAGTGTTACATTGTCTGGTACATATAGGAGAAAGTCTTGTGTTCACTCATGCACTAATACACAATCTAAGATATCGTCTCATGAATACAGTGAAACAGTGATGTAGTGAATGTTTGTAAATTTTGTATGAAGCAAACTTTGTATTAGAAAATGTTGTTGTTAACTTTTTTTCCACATGTGTAAATCTATTCTCTGTTTGGTTTCCAGGTACTGGTTTCTACTTAAGTAAGAAGATTCAGAATTCACGACAAAAGAGAAACAAGGAAAAAAAGAAACAGCTGTAGTACCTGCTCAAAACTGACAGTAAAAAAACAAAATAAGGTGGAAAATGTTCAGAAGAAGAAAAGAGATACTGATAAGAGTACTAAGGATATTTAAAAAAATGCTGTAAAATGCAAAATGATAGGAGGACGTTAATTAAAAGTGGAAATCTAGAATATAGTGATGAACTGCAACAAATTGATGTTATAAGAATTAGGAAATCCAGTAAGAAGCCACAGACTTTCAGACAGCAACAATTTAAGGAGTTAAGAGTAAAAACGTTTCGAAATAGAGTATTTCACAATTTGTGGAAGAAGATGAAGAAGTATAAGGGCAGAAGTGCTATTGTAAAACAAAAGCATCATGTTGAGAATGCAATTGACAAAGCATTTGTTGTGAAGAGTAAACCTTTTATTTTAATAGTGAACAGTATGAAGACAGTGGATAAAACAATCATGTCCATGAGGAAGTGAAGTTTTGTGAAAGAGAATTATTAACAAATGTACTTTTTGCAACATTTTAAAGGTGAATGGATGCTCTATTACAGAACCATTTTTGAGTAAAAAGTGTTGCTTCCAGGAGAATGCATTAGTACATGCAGTTGACACAACTGGTCGTTAGGAAGTAAAAGATTGTCATCATGCAGAAGAAGATAGCTGTAGAAGAAATGATAGCTGAAGAACTACAAGGAAGGCATAAACAGGCTCCTTAGCACAAGTGGAAGTGAAGTAGTATTTGTAGTATCCATCAGGAGCAAATTAACAAATTGAAAACATTCTTAAGAGACTTGTCATGGAGGAGCCTAAAACAAACAATTGAAGTGCTTCAAGAATTAGATCCTTGTGCAGTTAGAAAATATACTAACTTACAAGAGCATTCATTGGCATGTCTTTCAAAGAAAATGTGTCTAAGTTATTTTAATCACTTTAGAATACTAGCTGTGCATCATTCAAGAATGTGAAATATTGTAAGTAGGTTATACTATCTGGAGACTCCAGCTTTATGTTTAGGAGACTTGAATAGATCTCTCTTATGAAGTACTATAGCAGAGGTTGAGAAAGTTTCTGAAGATATTCAGTTCTGTTTCTTTGGCCCTGAAGAAGAGAATACAGAAAATGATGAGGTACTGATTGAACATGTAGAGGAAATAGACACAGAAATTAATATTGAAAAATGTAGAAGAGAAATAGAAAAGTTCAATTCAGTGTTTTCTGAGAAACCAGAGTATATTTGTGCCTCTTGTCAACATACTCACTACAAAAACCAAACTTGTTATGTAGATGTATTTTCTAAAACTGAAGAAGGCAATAATGATGCGTGCCAGGAATGTGATGTATATTTATTTGTAGAAGAACGCTTTGATTTAGCCACAAAGCAAATAATATGCGTGTATTGTTATGATAAGTTACAAGAGAATAAAATGCCAGCTAGACCGATTCATAACAAATTAGGGTTGGTACATATGCCAGATGAAGTTAATGAATTAAATGTGTATGACTCAATTTTAATACAAACTGTACATCCATTTCAAGCTATTGTTCAAATGGAGCCACAAACAGGGAAACTGCCAACAACCGAACTACAAAAAGGTCGAAAGGGAAGAGTAGTATATTTACCTCTAGTTTTAAAAAACAATTTTGATACTGTGGGTGTTGAAAAAAACGTAAATGAACTACTGATTATTCTAGTAAATAGAGGTTCCATGGAAAGTAAACAAATCTGGCAAGAATTAGTAGATGTCAATAAAGTGAAAACAACTACAATTTATTTGAAAGAAAATAAAAAAAATTTGTACTAACATTGATAATACTGGAGATGTAACCTGTGTTGAAGATGAAGTAGTGCAATCTAGTGGGCAGATTGAAAAAGTGGACAAGCAGAAGTCAGAAGAAATATATGAACCATATAGTATACATCCACTAAATTCCAAACTTGTTGTAGGTGATCCTATTGATTTGTTTCAAATGAAATAAGCTGGAGGAGCTCATTTGAGTGTCTGGGAAAAAGGTTTAAAGGCTTGTTGCTTTCTACATCTATTTTCTAAAGGAATAGATGGCTGCTATGATGACCAACCTGTACAAATACCAGCAGCTGAGCACAGTCCAACAAGACTATATTCAGAGGATCCTAGGTTTCGACAATATATTATTTATATACACCATCTTTTATTTGAGAGTGATTTGTCTGGACTCTCATATGCTGTTAACCATATTCTTAAGACAGGAATAAATCTCCAAAATCTTTCTGCAAGAGATTTTGTGGGTAAGATACAAGGAAAAGATGAACATCTTGAGTACCAATTAATCACTTTGATGGCTTGTCAATGTGGCACTAAAGAATACTGGTATCGTTATCAGAAGTTAAATGTATGCTATGTAATCTAGGTCCTCCAACTTGGTTTGTAACACTGAGTTGTGCAGAATATGCATTGGATGATTTACTAACATTTTCTAAGAGGAGCAAACTGTAAAATAAAGGATGTCCATTTGAAGACACAGGAGAACTTTGCACTTTAATTCCTGCTAATGTTTGTAGATATTTCAATCACAAGTTTCAAGCTATGCTGGCTTTCATATGCAATAAAATAAATCCTCCTCCTGGAGAAGTTACATATTTCTTTGTAGAAAAGAATACCAAGCAAGAGAAGGCCCTTTCTGCAGAAAAGTCTCTATCAAAGAAATTGTACATTTTCAGCTTGACAATGCTGTCACTCAGGGAGATAGGTTCATATGAGTGTTGTGATAGGTTGAGTTCAGCTAGCTTGTTCTCAAAGTCTAGAGGAAATATTTGGGTTAGCCTAGGCCTTGCGAACACATGTAACAGAATTTTGAAATCTTTTCCAAAAATTCAGTACTTAGCAGAATTTAATCCAGAGAGTACAGATATTGTAAAAACAAATACGTTAGACACAAACTATCCAAAAAGAAGTGTACACCTTGAAAATATGTGTCTTTATGAAATTCTACAACACTATAGGTATAGAAGTAATATTTCAGAAAACATTGATGAAGGCAAATATAGTGTAACTTGTTGTGATGGTTGTTTAGTATGGCATGGAATGGGTAATTTGATTAACCATAGAAAAATTACTTGTCAAACTCCTGAAAAATGAGAATTTTTCTACTTGGCACTTCTTCAGTTAATTAAACCTTGGCGATCTGAAACAGAGTTCATGGACAATTTGACGGCTATGAAGACTCTTTTAATGCTGTGGAAGACACTATTCAGAGTGCAATATTTCCAAGCTATATGAAAATTTTAAATGTAGAAATTAAACAGGAAGAAACAATTTCTACTGAGATTGCAAAGGAAAGTTCACAAAGCAGCCAAAGTTCTGCACCTCTTAGTCAAGATCCTCTAAGACAGGCAGTAAAAGAAAATGAATCTACCATATCAATGAATGAAGTGGAGACAGCAATGCAACAAGCAAGAGAAGAAAATGTTACTTTAGAAGATTTAGTAGACCAACTCAATAATGAGCAGAAAGATATATATATATAGAAGTCAAAGAAAAAATAGACCACGGATTACTGCATGAAAAGAATCAATATAAGTGTTCAAGTTTTAAACCAATTCTTTTATGTCAGTAGACAAACAGGTTCAGGAAAAAGCTTTCTAATACAAGTTGTAACAACATATCTACAGAAGACTACAGACTCCATTTTTGTGTGTGTAGGAACAGCTCCTACTGGATAAGGTACACACAATATCAAAGGAATTACCTTGCATTGTCTTCTAACACAACAATACATTTGAATACCAAAAGTCCTCAAGCGAAGCATACCACAATGTTGTCAGACTTTTGAAGAAACTTAGGGGCATATTTAAGCACTGGGGCATCACTTTATATGACACTTCAGTGGCGCTAACCTCTGCTCCATATTTACAAGGAGGTGTAACGCTGCTTTTTGTGGCATTACGACTTGTTGTAAATATGGCCCCTCCAATGCAGTTTTCTGCGTCAGAGGGGTGTGCAATGGGTGTTGCTGTGGACGTGCCACAGCAACAATCATTACATTTTGACGCTTCCTCAGTTTTACAAGATTTTGGAAACCTGAGGCACGGCCAAAAATCGAACGCCACCCCATGGGTGGCGTTAGCAAGGCTCAACAAGGAGGACTATCATTATTCCTCCTCGTTTTTAGATTTTTCTATGTGTGCTGTATTTCTGCAGCACCCATTAAAAGAGCAAAATGCCAGACATGACAGACATGATTGTTCATGTGTGGGAAGGTGTCTCTTCCTGCACATAAACAATCATTTCAAAATGATGCTTTGGCACACCAGAAGTGCCAAATCATCATTAGTGATTGTTTATGTGCAGGAAGGGACACCTTCCCACACATAAACAATCAAATCCATCAACACAGGCATCCTTGCACCATGGTGGAAGGATGCTTGGGTTGATGCAGGCAGCTTAATTTAGTGCCAGCGCAGGGGAAAACACAGGGGTGTTCCGTATTCAATTAAATACGGTGCATCCCTGCATTGTAAACATGATCTAGCGGGGCGCTGCCAATTTTGGCTCCAACATATTCTTTTAAATATGGGCCTAAAGCTTTTAATTATTGATGAGGTGAGCATGGTCTCAAACTAAATGTTGCCTTTGTGCATTTGAGAATGCAACAGATATTAAAGACTGGCTATGATGTGCTCTTTGGAGGAAAGCATGTGATTGTTTTTGGTGATTTACTACAACTTACCCCTGTGAAAGGACAACGTATATTTAAGACTCTATCACATGAAAAAACTCATAGTTCTTGAGGAAGCATTGGAAATGTAAATATTTGGTTACATTTTCAATACAAGGAACTGATTACAAACATGCGTCAAGCATCTGAGAAGCAATATGGATGTACTTTGAAGCATATTAGAGTAGGAACACTTTCAAAAGAAGGAACATGTTGTCTGGAAACACCACTTGTAAAGAACACATTTTCTTCAAAAAAAGTGCAGCAGAGCTAATGTTTGAATTTATTCAATAAAAAAAGTCGATTCTCTGCTTAATGCCTACCATTCAAGAATGTACACATTTTAATAAACAATTACTACAGCTACAAAATGAGCAAATATTAGAGTTGATATCAATTGATAAAATAGAACACCAATTAGTAACATTGTGGAATGATAAACTACAGTTAAAACTGGATTCTTTGGACAAATCTGTTTCCAAAACTGTAGATTAAAAAGTCTTTGCGTTCTTGTAAGAACTATAGAGTATTTTAAATGTTGAAGAAGGATTAGTTAATGGAGCTACTGGAAAAACAATAGATTTTATCCAAACACAAATGAAGGTCAGTATCCAGCAATTAAATTTGATGATCTTGAAGATGTAAAACAGATAGCAAGGTCTGGTGTGCGTTTCTTACTTGTGAAAGATTTGTATGTACGTAGAAAGCAGTTTCCAATATATCTAGCATATACTGTAACAATACATAAGTCTCAAGATTTAAGTGTAGATGCAACCTTTATTAATATTGGTAGCACTGTATTTAAGGAAGGTATGTCTTATGTAGCATCATCACACATAAGAAGTTTGTCTAGTTTGTGTCTGATGGACTTTGATGACAGTAAAGTAAACGCTGATTCCAGTTGTTTATTGGAGTACAACTGTTTGAGAACCCTGTTTGCTCCCCATCTTGAGCAGTATCCAGTTTACAAAAAACCTTCTATCTTATCAAAAAAAAAACTTTAAAAAATCTGATTGATGTTCCAGAGAAAAAGAAGAAAAAGAAAATAAAGAAGTATCAGAGAAAAACAAGAGTAAAAGTGATGGTGAAATTGTAGGTTACCAGTTATCAAATTTATCTGGAGTCAACTGCTATGCTAATGTAGTTGTTAATGAACTGTGTTCTTCTCACCTATTCTGGTCAATGAACTTAAAGATAAAAGGGAAAAACGAATTATGCTCTGCACTGTTGATGATAGTCAAGTGATAGAATAAAAGCGTACTCTGCATCATGTATTAAAGATATTGCAGATATGTGCTCTGGATCTGTACACTTTAGACAAAATACTCAAGAAAATGCACAAGAATGTTTGATGGTCCTACCAGGCATTTTAGAAGAAGAGATGGTACCTATTGATGAACTGTTTATTCACAAAATGATACTTGCATGAAGTGTTACCCAGACTTCCTTTCAAGTTTGAGATAAGAAGAACTGGGAAATATATTATCTTGATGCTACAGCGATGCAAAGCAGAGGGAACTAAATTGGAAACTCAAATCACAAATTTTAAAGCAGGACTAATCTCAATTTCTGGTAAAACAGATATCTTCACAGCTATTATTTTCCATGAGGGAGTAAACATTACATCTGGACATTACATAAAGAATACAACTGGATGGACAGAGTGTAATGATAATAGGCTTACGTTTAAGCAAAGACTTAAGATTACAGTATAAATTACCAAATTCTTTCCCTCTGTTTCTTGAACCAAAGTTCAAAGGAAGATTACTACTGGAGGAATGGAACAGTAAATTTATGGAACTTTTAAAAGTAGAATATAAGGCATCATATGGCCTAACAATGATGATGTCTTTCTAATGGATTTTAAATGTAAAAATATTATTCATTTTGGAAGGAAATTGGACACATACTACTAAACTGAAAATGGACATTACAATCAGTGAACTGCAATATACATCTACTGAAGATCCAAAAAGCTGATGACATACAATAGTCCTCTTTAATGGATGAGTGGAATTTCTGACATCATGCGGCCTACCAAGGATGATGTTTTCAGACACTTTTTAAACTACTAGTGTGATTCACACATATTAATTGTATTAAAAACCTGTAATATTCTTTATTTGATTTCACAACTATAGGCGAAAGTTTGGTTAATATTGCTAGTGAGTAACACACATAGTAATGTTGATTTGAAATAACTTGCTATGAACCTATGTTTTTTTTAAAGTCTTTATGACTATTCCCCCCCACCACTCTTCAAGGATGAGTATCTATATGCACTTATAGTGAAGTGCGAAAGTATAGAAACTGAGAACAGTGGACAAGGAAATTTAACATGTTTAAATAATAATTGTAAATTTGTGTATAGTGATAAATATTTGTCATGTGCTAAATTTGCCATATTATTTATATTAACGATTGAAAACTTCAAATGGATAACTTAATAGAATTAAAGTTTAATTTATATTTATGTTTTGGGTATTTTTGTACATGTAAAAAGTTGATTTTACTGCAGTAATGTAGGTAAGTAAGTACACTCTCATGCACATAGTGACACACCCAGACACACACTTATGCATGTACTAACACAGCTAGGTAGACTGTCATTTGTAAAGTGACACACCCAGGTACATACTGATACATACACTAACACATCTAGCCAGAGACTTATGTATACACTAACACACCCACGTAGACTGGCCTGCACACATTGACACACCCAGGGACACTCTTATACATACATTAATACACAAGGGCACACAATGATCTATACACTAACGCACCCGGGTTCACTCTCATGCAGATAGAGAGATACCCAGGCAGACACGTATGCATATACTAACACACTCAGGTATACTCTCATTCATACACTGACACTTCCAAGTACACACTGATGCAAATACTAACACACACAGCCAGACACATATATACAGTGATACATCCAGGTACACTCCGTAGCATACAGTAATACACCCAGGGACACTCTTACACATACACTAATACACAAAGGTACACAATAATCTATAGACTGCCAAACCCAGGTAGACTCTCATTCACATAATGTCCAACTCAGACACACACTTATGCATATGCCACCATACCCAGGTACACTTTCATTCATACAGTGACACACCCAGGAGCACACTATTGCGTACACTGAAAAACCCACAAAGACCCTGATGCATACACTAACACATCCAGACAGAAACTCATACATACACTAAGAAACCCAGGTGCAAACCTAAGCATACACTGATACAGCCATACAGATACTACTGCAAACACTGACACACCCAAATACAAAATCATGCTTGTACTGACACACTGTAATGATATTTGTATTTAACGACCACCTCCATCTTGACCACTGACTCCATTTTGTGCTTAGCTTCACACACTGCCAGGTATCTTTCCAGGCACAGCTTGTGCAACATATTTTCACTCTTTCTCACTGAAGGATGGGTACATAAAATGGAGGAGTGAAGAGCACCGATGATAAGATGTACCAGGCGGAGAATGTTTATGGTAAGGCAGAGAACAGCTCCGTCTTGGAAAAACACTATGAGAGTTGGCCAGTCTCACGCGTGCTTCTTTCTAACACTGACCTGGTGCAGCCAGCGTTTGAACAACAATGTAGCTGACGAGAGGGGTGCTTTCTAGAACTCTCCTCTCCAGTTTGTTTAAAGTATATAAGGGAAGGAAGCTTGACGACGGGTTAGAAGGAACTCATTTCTGAGAGAGGTGCCCTGCTTGAAATCCCATTGTGGGTAGTTCTCTCTGTTTCCGGTCATCTGGGTTCCACGGCTTGAAGCTGGCAAAGAGATGATGTCAATGTCGAGCCCCATGGTGATGCATTTTTAATTCTTATTTTTAGCTTTGCGTTGTGCATGAATACATAAGCCCTCATTTGGACTTTGGGGGTCAATTTCACTGACTGCCAAAGCCCAACCCACCAGACGACTGCCAATGCTGGTGGTCAGCAGACCGCCATATTATGAGTGCTGGCTGCTTTCCGCCATTATTGAGGCGGAAAGCAGCCAGCAGTCGTGCTGGCGGTCAGCACTGCAGAGGTGGTTCCCTCGCCGGCACCGCCACACCAGCAGGACTCAGCCCGCATATTACAAGCCATAATACGGCTTGGCAGAGTCCTGCTGGCGTGGTGGTGGCAGCGAGGGAAGACCGCCAGGACCCATCCCCTCCCAGACATCCCCTTGACTGAGAAGGTAAGTGGACGTCCAAAAGGGGGTAGGGGATCTGTGTGTTTAGTGTATGTGTGCGTGTTTGCCAAGGGTGGGTTCTGAATGCATGTGTGTCTGCAAGTGTATGTGAATGTGTGTGTGTATATGCGCGTGTATGGGGGTGTCTGTGTAGATGAATGCGGGTGAGTGGGGGTGTCTGAGTGCATGTATGCATGTGCTGCATGTGTGTGTATGTCAATGCATGCAAGCACGAAGGGGTGGGGGTGTTTGAGTGTGTGGACGGGTCGGGGTATTTGTGAATGTGTGGGGACATGTGTGTATGTGTGTGCCGGTGATAAGAATGAAGATTCCTGTCACCGGGTGCATGACCGCCAGAGAAAGCCTGGCGGTGTGCAACCCCGTAATCCGGACGCCTGCCACTGGGTTGGAGGTGCTCACCGATGGCAGCGGCGTTGCGACCGGCGGGTCAGGCGGGGTTGTGGAGGCTTGCCATCTGCCAAGCCTCACAACTCTTTATTGGCAGAAGGACCGCCAGGGCGAGGCTGGCAGTCTCATGACCACCAGCCTCGTAATCAGGGCCTCAGGGTCAGATGTATCAAGCATTTTTGCATTCACAAATGATGCGAATGTCCATTTGCAAATGTAAAAATGCGTTTTCCGATGTATGAAAGGCATTCGCAGTGCGAAAATAAGGAATCGTAAAAATAGCAATTTTTTGCGAATGAGACATGAATTTGCATGTTGCAAACAGCGTATCGCAAATAGCGATATGATTTACCAAATCGCAATTTGCGAAATGCTAATTGCAATACAGATTAGCGGATCGCAGATGGCGATCTGCTAAATCGTGCCACTATTTGCCATACACAGATTGCGACACGCAAAAACGGATATGCAATGCGATGCATCAAAGAATTGCAATTTGCGATTATTCTCAGAATGGCCGTTTGCACTAGCAATTTACCACGAACTGAAACCAGGGGGTAGCCAGGTGCAACCTATATAAATATGCCCAGAATGCCTCAGCTCCTCTTCCACAGTGGCTGCACTCTACGTCATGGCGAGGAGAATGAGGATCTTGGCAGGTTTGAGGAGAGAGAGGAGGAGACAAGAGCGCTTTTTCAGAGTGTGCATAACCCTTTTTGATCAGACTAAGGAGGAAATGTATGAGAAGTACAGGTTAAGCTCAGCCATGATACTTGACCTGATAGCTGAGCTACAACCCATGCTGCAGTGCACAACACACAGGACCAATAGCATACCCACCCATGTGCAGGTATTATGCTCCCTGCACCTACTAGCCTCGTGGAGCTATCAAGGGGTCATAGCAGCCGCTGGAGGGGTATCACAGAGTGCCCTCTCTAGATTTTTCAACGCATTTCTCAATGCCATGCTGAGCAGAATACAACTGTACATAAGGTTCCCCAACACCCCATAGGCATTACAACAAACTAAAGTTAATTTCTACCAGATAGCACAGTTCCCACATGTCCTAGGTGCTATCAATGGGACACAGGTAGCAATCTGTCCACCATCAGCCAGCGAGTATGTGTATCTCAACCTTAAAATTCAATGAAATACAGGTGATATGCAATGCCTCCTACATCATTACCGATCTCGTGGCCAGATACCCAGGGAGCACACATGACTCCTACATCTTTCGCCACAGCGGAATACACACAAGACTGCTAGCTGAGGAGTTTGGTGAAGGACATCTACTAGGTAATTTGATAGTTCAGAATAATGCATTGATGTAAGCGTGACGTCAGACAGCACATGTACTCATTTTACTCTCTGTGCATTCAGGAGACAGTGCCTATGCTGTGCGCACCTCCATGCTAACGCCCTACCTGAGCCCTGCAACTCTAGCAGAGAGGAGGTACAATGCTGAACATAGGGCAACCTGCAATGTGGTGGAGCGCACTTTTGGGCTGCTGAAGAGCTGCTTCAGGTGCATCCATAAGAGTGGAGGTGCACTACAGTACAGCCCAGAGACAACATGCTAAATTGTGGCCACATGTGCTATCTTGCACAACATAGCAACCACCAGAGGTATACCAGTGGAACTCACGGAGCCAGACTCGGATGAGGATGATGATCCCTTACTAACCCTTCTACCAGAAGACAGGACCAGTGCAGAAGAGGGCAGGCAAAGACGTGCTGACATCACGCGCAACAATTTTTGATGTAAGTAATGACAAATCCACTTAAATTAAATGTATTTCTGTAGTTAGCATCTTTATTACCTTAACTTCAGGTAAACAATGTGTCGTTAGGACATAGCTATTCACAATGGGCAGACATGAACAATTAATAGTGTCACACTATTAGCATCATAGCATGACTGTATTTCTACATGTTTAGGTGGTCCCTTGTAGCCCTCAACATCACTTCTTACGTCCATGCACTCCACTTGAGTGCTCAGTGCCCTCGCTGGCACGTCTAGTAGCAGGTTCACATGCAGTACTGTGTCTGTCACTGTGATGCCTCAGATCAATCACAGGGTCTGTCAGACTGCTGAGGCTAGAGGACTCCTCACTGTCCCCAACACCCAGTTTGCTGGTTGTGGCACTGCGTGCTGTTTGCATGGCATTCAGTACATTGGTAATTTGCACCAATCCCTGTGCAATGTCCCGACTGCAATGTACCATCTCCACCTGTGTGGCAACGGAACACCGTGAAATCAGGGCTGTTGAACTTGCAAGCCGATTGACGGATCTACAGAAGCTATCAAACCTTCCCAAATATTGGTAATGGCGCCTGCGCTGGCTGAGGCGCTCCTGCCATATCTCAGTGCAGAGTTCCCCAATGGCCTGTGTCAACTCCTTGATGTATCAGCAGCTGTTTGCTGTCCCTCAATCAAAGTCTCCAACTGCTTGTGTAGTAACCCCATATTGCTATTGTGAAACACAAACTGTCTGTGCAGTGACTTCAATTGTTTTCATTGCAGGCGCTGCACCTTCAGCATGGAAGCTTCAAGGCCGCCTAAGATTGATGGGCCCACTCCTTCTTCTGTGTACTGTATGCCTGCATCGTGGCATCTCCTGAGTGGAGTTGACTGGTCCTGCGCTGGTGCAGGGACTGCTGTCTTCCTGTGGGACTCGCCTCTGGTGGTGGTGTGGGTTTGTGTTCTGGCATCACATCTGAGTCCAGGTTATACTTTGGCAGTGGTAACACCCTTGCCCTGCGCCTAGTCAGAACAATGCTGAAGGACTCACTGGTATTTGAATCAGACTGTGGCTGTGTTTCTGCTTCCCCCACTTTTTCAGATCTGCAAGAACAATGTGCAGCATGTCAGTTCTAGCATTTTTCACAGATTTCCACAGTGTTGCTTTAAATGTACAATTAGATTGTGTCACCCTGAGTTGTTTGTGGTGTTTCTCTATGTGGCTGACCACTATCTTGCTATTTATGTTGTGTATTCGCCATAGGGTTGTGTACTACCACTCCCATTCTGCACTGTTGTGTTTTATGTAAGATGTGACATGCACTACTTTTCACTGTGCATCAAGCTATGTTCTATTTCCTAAGGGGCATTTGTACCTGCACATGTGGGGATACACATAATTACTGGCCTTACCTTTGCTGGTGCTGGGTGTCCCTGAGGTGTCAATGTCAGTAACACCACTGACGGCTTCTGGAAGCAATGTGGACTCCACCAGGTCTTCCATAGGGGTAGACGCTGTCTGGTTGGATGGTCTGCCTCCGGTGCTCCTTGCCTCCATAAGCCTTCTGGCCACTGTTAGAAATTGGGTCTTTGGTTGACAGTCAGGTTACCCCCTGTTCAAGCAAGGACCCTCACTCTAGTCAGGGTAAAAGAGAATCACCCTCAGCTAACCCCTGCTTACCCCCTTGGTAGCTTGGCAGGCTTAACTTCAGAGTGCTAGGTGTAAAGTATTTGCACCAAAACACACACAGTAACTTAATGAAAACACTACAAAATGACACAACAAAGGTTTAGAAAAATAGGGAATATTTATCTAACAAAAAAAAGACCAAAAGGACAAAAATCCACAATACACAAGTCAAGTTGTCAATTCAAAATCGAAAGGAGTCTTTAAGTAGTTTTAAACACACGATATCGCTGCTATAGTGAAAATTTACCTGGTGCATCAAAAACAACCCGCACGGGCGGGTGTGCGTCAAAAAGGGCTTGCTGTGTGTCGATATCACTCACAAGCGAGACCTTGCGTCGTTTCCCCCTTCTGTCGAGTCAGTGTGCATCGGTTCTTCTCTCCGAAGGAGAGCGATGCGTTGATTAGGTCCGCACACGGGTCCAGTCAGGCTCTGCATTGTTTTTGCATGCACAACGATGGTTTGCGTCAGAAATCCAGCCGCACAATGATCCGAAAAGCACGCAGCGCGGGTTGCGATCTCCCAGCCTCTGTCAGCGAGGCTGCACGTCATTTCTCCTGCTCCGTGTGCTGATTCTTCAGTCGTGTTTCCGGTTGGGTCGATTCTCAGACGCGGAGCCAGCGGCGCAGCATTTCTTCAGCTGCAGATCAGAGTTGCGTCGATCTTTTCCCCGCACGGCGCTCTGTGCGTGAATTTCTTCCTCTTAGGCTGCCAGCTTCTCCTTTCAGGAACTGGATGGGCACCACAGGGCAGAGAAGGAGTCTCTCCAGAGACTCCAGGTACTGGAAGAGAGAAGTCTTTGCTGTCCCGGAGACTTCAAACAACAGGAGGCAAGCTCTAAATCAAGCCCTTGGAGATTTCTTCTCAAGGTGGAAGGCACACAAAGTCCAGTCTTTGCCCTCTTACTCTGGCAGAAGCAGCAACTGCAGGATAGCTCCACAAAGCACAAACAGGGCAGCTTCTTCCTCAGCTCTTCAGCTCTGTTCCAGGCAGAGGTTCCTCTTGTTTCCAGAAGTGTTTCTAAAGTCCGTGGTTTTGGGTGCCCTTCTTATACCCAATTTCTCCTTTGAAGTAGGCCTACTTCAAAGCAAAGTCTCTTGTGAATGTGAAATCCTGCCTTGCCCAGACCAGGCCCCAAACACTCACCAGGGGTTTAGAGACTGCATTGTGTGAGGGCAGGCACAGCCCTTTCAGGTGTGAGTGACCACTGCTCCCCTGCCTCCTAGCAGAGATGGCTCATCAGGAAATGCAGACTACACCCCAACTCCCCTTGTGCCACTGTCTAGTGTGAGGTGCAACCAGCCCAACTGTCAAACTGACCCAGACAGGGAATCCACAAACAGGCAGAGTCACAGAAATTGTATAAGCAAGAAAATGCTCACTTTCTAAAAGTGGCATTTTCAAACACACAATCTTAAAATCAACTTTACTAAAAGATGTAGGCCCATATTTATACTTTTGTAGTGCCGCATTTGCGCCGGCTTTGGATACAAAAACGGCGCAAATGTACAAAATACAATTGTATTTTGCACATTTGCACCGTTTTTGCATCAAAAAATGACGCAAATGCAGCGCTAAAAAAGTATAAATATGGGCCGTTGTTTTAAATTGTGAGCTCAGGTACCCCAGACTCCACATGTCCATCCGCTCCCAAAGGAAATCTACACATTTAATCAGATTTAAAGGTAGCCCCCATGTTAACCTATGAGAGGGACAGGCCTTGCAACAGTGAAAAACAAATTTAGTAATATTTCACTGTCAGGACATATAAAACACATTACTATATGTCCTACCTTAACCATACACTGCACCCTGCCCTTGGGGCTACCTAGGGCCTACCTTAGGGGTGTCTGACATGTAAGAAAAGGGAAAGTTTAGGCCTGGCAAGTGGGTACACTTGCCAAGTCGAATTTACAGTTAAAAACTGCACACACAGACACTGCAATGGCAAGTCTGAGACATGATTACAGAGCTACTTATGTGAATGGCACAACCAGTGCTGCAGGCCCACTAGTAGCATTTGATTTATAGGCCCTGGCACCTCTAGTGCACTGTACTAGGGACTTACTAATAAATCAAATATGCCAATCATGGATAAGCCAATTACATACACATTTTGTAAAGGAGCACTTGCACTTTAGCACTGGTTAGCAGTGGTAAAGTGCCCAGAGTAACAAAAACAGTAAAATCAGAGTCCAGCACACATCGACAACCTGGGGAACAGAGGCTAAAAGTTAAGGGAGACCACGGCAAGGATGAAAAGTCTAACACATGTCCCCCCCAGCTGAAAGTGGGGATCAACTACCCCACCTCATGGGACTTCTCATCACTAAGGCGGAAAAACCTGGACAGACCATCAGCATTGGCGTGTTCTGTAACAGGACGGTGTTCCACCATAAAGTCCATCCCCTGTAGGGAAATGGACGACCTCAACAGTTTTGGATTCTCACCCCTCATATGCATTAACCATCTGAGGGGCCTGTGGTCGGTCTGAACTCGTAAGTGAGTCCCAAACAAGTAAGGTCTTAGGGGGTTATTCTAACTTTGGAGGAGTGTTAATCCGTCCCAAAAGTGACGGTAAAGTGACGGATATACCACCAGCCGTATTACGAGTTCCATAGGATATAATGGACTCGTAATACGGCTGGTGGTAAATCCGTCACTTTTCCGTCACTTTTGGGACGGATTAACACCTCCTCCAAAGTTAGAATAACCCCCTTAGTTTCTTCAGTGCCCAGACCAAAGCAAACGCTTCACGTTCTATGGCACTCCACCTATGTTCCCTGGGTAGTAACCTCCTGCTAATGAAGGCTACGGGTTGATCTAGACCCTCTTCATTAAGCTGTTAGAGTACTGCTCCAATACCATGCTCTGAGGCGTCTGTTTGCACAACAAACTCCTTGGAGTAGTCAGGTGCCTTCAGCACAGGTGCTATGCACATGGCAGCCTTCAGGGCATCAAAAGCATTCTGGCAAGCCTATGTCCAGATTACTTTCCTGGGTTGCTTCTTAGAAGTCAACTCAGTTAAGGGGGTAACAATGGTACCATATCCCTTAACAAAATTCCTGTAATATCCTGTGAGACCTAAAAAGGCTCTCACTTCCGTCTGGGTCTTGGGAGGCTCCCAAGCCAGAATTGTGTCAATCTTAGGCTCATTTTTTAGAGTATTTTTCTACTAGTTTACTTTTTCCTCTCTTAGGTACTTCTACTTTGCCTCTGCCATCTTGTGAAACTTTATTGGTGTCTTATCTGGTGTCTCTTCAACTTCCCCTCAGTGAATCTAGAGAACATTGATGAATGTTCTGATGGAGGTTACCATTATCACCCCTCTTGCAAGAAGAAGAAGGAAAAGGGAGTGGTATCTGACATTATCACTATGCAAGGGGAAAAGATAAGGGGGATTTAAAAAAATATTTTTACTGTTTTAGCCCCTTTATGAAATTTTGCTTGTACCAATAGCAAACAGCTGAACAGATATATGCCAAACATGGCATGAAAGTAGAACTTTACTCAGAAAGAGTGCTTTCATTGGTTTGGCTTTCAAATATAAGCCTTTGAAAAAAATGGCAGGTGAGATTGAAAGTGTTAACACTTTTGTATGTCTTTGCCATTTAAATCCTGATTGAGAAAAATACAACTCCATATTAGACAGTTCTTCCATCCACTACATTTGGGAACAAGAGAGTCACAGGATGAATTGCACCACTAATACTGTCACCAGCCGGTTGGGCCTTGTGCTCCTAGGTAACTGCCAACATATTTCCATCCCCAGCCCAACTGATCTTGAATGTATGGATGCAGGGCCTCTGTTTGCCATGCTTATTAGGAAGACTTAGGCCAGGGAATCCATTGGGAATCCACGTCCTGCTATTATTACAAATTGTGTTACCATGAAAAAAACAGAACTGTGTCTTTGCAGATCTCCCTCCCCACTAACTTCATTAGCTGCACTTGACAGGAGACAAAACATCCTCTAAAGACACTGATGCAAAGCAGCATTCACAAAGTATTGTCAGGCAGCCCAGGCTTTATGGTCTGCTACTCACCGATAATGCCCCTCCTACTGCTAAAATCCAAAAACCAACTTGTGCACTGGATTTTCCTAGAATCTCTGGTCATCAAACAAGGTGAAGCAGACCAAAAGAGAAGCATGGAAGCCTATATCCTGTGGAGATGTTGCTCCTGCCAGGACATCTGTCTTATCACAAAAAGAGGTTACAGTCCTTTGAGTACCAGGCGAGATCACACAACACAATCAGTAACTAAGTATCAGGAAACGATGATTGCTTTCAGGTTGAGGCTGTCTGCTGCAGACACTCTGCAGACTTGACAAATTAATTCACTCCTAGCACAAATGCCCTATTACCTTTGCTCTTTTCATCCTACTACAGTTTCTTTGGTTCATGTGAGGTCTTCCTTTTCTAAACTACATGGTTGTGTCACATCATACACTATTGTGATGATGACCGTGTCATTTTCTGCATAAGATATTGAAGTTGAAACATTGACTGTGTAGGAGTGTGTGACCCAAGAAAGTAACAGGGCAAACTGAGCCAGAGTTGAGCCAATGATCTGGCTTGGCTTTTAGACCCCAAGTGCAAGCCAAGCCCTGAAATTGTTTGCTATGTAAATCATGCAACAACATCACACAAAATATGATAATGTTTCATCAAATTAAAAAAGTGCATTTCTTTAACATTTTAACAGTAACACGTCACATTATAAAGTTTGGATGAAATAAAATATTAGCCTAAAAGCACATAATTTAACCGGGGAAGCCATAATCTTTTGAAGTTTTCTGGTTACATGTTGCACAAATCAGCTACTAAATGAGAATCTATTTGCCTCTCCTTTTCATGGTAATACCTTGCTTTTACCTCTTTGTTCATTTTTCTGTAGTTTTTATAGAGCCACGCTCAACCCGAAGGTATTGGAGTGCTTTACTTGAGCACCATTTATATTGCATAAATCACATTCATTTTGTTTTCAAGCACCTGGGAGATGAAAGGCCTGATTTAGAACTCGACGGATGGGTTACTCTGTCACAATGGTGATGGATATCCCATCTGCCAACATTTAAATACCATAGAAGATAATGGGATTTAGATTTTGGCAGACAGGATATCTGTCACTGTTGTGGCGGAGTAACCCATCGACCGAGTTCTAGATCAGGCCCTAAGTGATTTACCCAGAATCACAGGATGTTAAGCCAAGGCAAAGACTCAAATCTGGATCCCAGTTACAGAGTCTCCAGTTTTGGCCGTAACACCACATCCTGGGTAGAGTGAGGGTGGAAGGCAGAAGCCACATTAAGGTTTGGCTCGTTAATGGCTCGAGGTTCAGACATGACCTCAAGCTGAGTCAGAACGAGGCTTCAGGCTCGAACCTGGCTTAAGCTTTCAGTGGCTCATTCACCTCTACTACTGAGTTGCAGATTTTTATAACGTACATGGAAATTATCTATAAGGACGACCCAGTTCTCTTTCTTTTAAATGTTTTTTTTTAAATTGTATTTCTTACTACACTGTTTTTCTTGTAAACTTTATTAGCTGTGTGGTCTGGACATTTCCACTATCTCTACCACCCCAAGTTATTACAATCCTGAGTCAAAATTTGTACTTTAAAATGAATATTGTAAAAATATTCCGTTGCAAACCCAGAATTATTCATTATCAGATGATGAAGCTTTGTACTTTGAAACTACTGTGTTGAATGTATTCACATTTTCATGTATCCACATTACCGTTATCACATTATTACCTTAATTTATCTTATGGATGAGAACAGAAAGGTTGTTGCTGTTGCTGTTGTTGTCATTAACCAGGTCAGGAGGCAAAACTCAGCACGGGTCAATGGCTAGAGAACAGAGGAGTCTGCTAAGCAAAATGGTGGGCTTACAGAGACCCTCGACCTTTTGTGCTCAGAGTCTAACCAGTGCAGACACGTCGGGGGTCTGTAGTCCTAACACGAGGCGGCCTTGCTCACTGCTGGAGATGCAGACAATGAATGCCCGGATATTCCTATAGCCCACCCCCTCTGTGCTTAACTCAGCCAGGGTTCTTCACTCTTCACACAAGGAAAGCAAATCCCTCTTGTGGCTGGCATTAGTCCAAGTGGCATGTACGTACCTCAGCTTCCAGCCACAAACTTGGCTCCAGGTTAAAGATGCCGTCTAGTTTGAACACTGTTTCCGCATTCGGTGGTACAAGGCAAGGCTTGTCAGGGCTCTTTCACCACAGTTAAATGTTTTCTGCTGGAAAGCAGAATACCAGTGTAGCAAAATCGCCACGTTTTCCACCTTGAACTAATGGGAGCTCCTTGTCACATTTTCAGTTCTTGCTTCGTCAGCTTTTCAGAGCGTGCAAATCATCTACTTGTTTTTCCAAATGACCTGTCCCTGTTGGGAATTTAACACTCTGACAAGTTCCTTTCTAGAGCCCACCAACTGCCACCCCTCCCTTGCCTAATCTGTGTTATTTATACTGTTGTTTACACTGGGCCTAGCAACCTTTGCAAACGGCCCATAATGACTTTCACTGATGGCAGTGCTTATAAGTAAGCAGGGCACTAATGGCTGGCAAAGCGCCCTCTGTTTATTTCTGCAGCTCTCCTTTGAATTAGGGGGAGCGGGATTTACTGTGCATGCGTCGTCTTTGCAGATCAGTTACGGAACTGCAGTCCACGTGCTTGGTAAACAACAGAGTAAATAATGCTGACAGGACCTGACAAAAGTTTCCAACTAACTCGCTTAAATGTCCTAAGCACAAGTTGCAAATTGTAAGGTGCCCCCACACAAGCGAGTGCAAATTCTCTCGCTCTCATACACACAGAGACATTCCAATAGACATCTATGTCATAAGTGATAAAATGTGTATGGACATATTTTGGATTTATTTTACCGCTTGCCGTTTTTGGGAGAAGCGTGAGTTTTTTCCATAGAGCACTTGAGCCCACATGGCGAGTGTTGCTCGTCTTTGCAGACTCTCAGGAGTAGGTAAGAAGGACGGAATATGTAATGTTATTTGTTTCACAACTGGATGAAGCATGGTTAGTGACTTGAAGTGTGCATGACTCTAGTGGCTGGCTCGTGGGTGTTGCTTGTTTTCAGCTTTGAGTGAGGTGATTTCATGTATGACTGGAAAGAATTAATGAAAGAGGCACATTTATGAGTGTGGTGGAGCATGGCAGTGCTGCAGTTCACCTTGCTGTGCTTCCCTGCGTCACAGGGAAAGAGCAGGATTGCACCATATTTATCCAATATTGCGCATGGTGCAAGGGTGACTGTGTTGCATACAGGATTGTTTTTGTGCAGGAAGGGAACCTCCTTGAAGAAAAATGATCCTGAGGGGCTTTTTCTTTTTGCTATGTGCACTGCTGTTCCACCACACAACCCACTGGTCAGCTTGTGCTACTCCACTAACTGGTTTGATAAGAGCTGGTGGCATCTCTACAGTGAAAGACACCCAAACGTGGCTCCCTTGCACGCTGTGACACTGGATTCAAGCTAGCCTGGCTGATGAGGGATGATACCCCAAAACTGGTCCCAGGATGCTTGTTTCCGTTCAAGGGAGGACATGGCTTGGCAGTTCGGACTAGACTGTTCCCATGAGGAACAGGGTCAAGACTGATTTGCATATGGCTGGCTTCAAACTGAGGTGACGTAGCGGGCAAAATAACAATGGATTAAACTCAGATCTGTGACTGGGGGTGAGTGTTTGAAAAGTTTCAATACTCTGTCCATCATTTTATTTCGTGGTGTCACTGAGAGAAACCTAGCTACCTGGCTTTTTATCTCATGATGTTTTGGTGGCCCTGATGCATTGCTCTAAGGTAACCCAAAGTAATAGGTGTAGTGTATCACTTTTCCAAAAGGCAGAGAACTGTAGGTGTCTTACTAATTCTTTCAGTGAGTAGGGAACAAGGTATCAGAACAAGGAGAATGAGTCATTATGTTCCAAATGATGTATTTTGTTGATTAAGAATGATCTTGGGTCTTTGGGAATCTGTTTTGCCGTATTCAGTACAATTTGGTGAATTTTCTTGTTGGCTAATATAACAACTAAAAGAAGAAGAGGGACACTACTTACTTTTTTTAATTTGAAACTCATCCAGGTTTACAGTCTGAGGGATCAACAACCTTATTGATAATGGCCCCTGCCACCCCTCCTGCAGTGATAACTTTAAAACAAGCATTTGCAATGCAATGGGTCTCACGTTTACTCGCATTAAAACTCCTAACCGGACTTTTCTTGCCACATAAACTGAAAAGTAAAACTGTTTCATACAAACAAGCCAACGGCCACCATGAGCGCAAAGCAAACACACAAAAGGAAACAGAAGTCTGCTCACAGTGAAACTTATCGGCAAAAGTGCAATTATCTTTGTAACTTCAAAAGTGCAAATATCCATGTAACAGGGTCAATGTCATGCAAAGTGCTCGACTTCTGCCCAGCGAGATTGCGCTACCTATGAAACAAAGAGAAAAAATGGTCCAGAAACCATAGGGATAACATGGAGCCTCGTATGTTTTCAGTAGTTGGCTGGTGTGCTCGAGGCAGGCTAAACACTGGAAGAGGCATGATGTATGCATGCCTTCCACTAATTAAACCAAGCTAATTTTAAAAAGTAAGCCCACGAACCAAGCAAACGGACGGGCTTGACGTGAGTGTGGTTAAAAGCCCAAAGAGAGATTATACCAGGGAGGGATCGCTTTGCGTTTGACCCTAAAAAGGGAGATAGTACACATGACCCTTACAAAATTCTGATCTACCCATTCAAACACATATTGAAGTTATGACTTCAAAAATCACATATTTTGTTTTTTTCTGACCCAAGTCAAATATCACAGAAAAAAATTGAAAGGTTGAAATAGACAGTAGATTCATGTTTATCTATTCAGAGAAATAGTATTGCAATAATCAGACTTTGTCGCACTATTTAGGGCAAAAATAAAATGATGCAGGACAGAGATTAAGGAACTCTTCGGAATATCCTATCCCCCACTCCCTCAATGACACAACACATAGGCCCTCATTACGACATTGGCAGTAAATCCCGCCTACCGCCGTGGTGACTGCCGCCAATAGTCAGCCGCGGTGGCGGATATCCATTCCTCATATTATGACACAGACACACCAATCCGACAGAATACTGCCACATCCACAAATCCGCCAGCCCAAAGGTCACTGCTAAAGTGGCGGTACCGACACCCATACCATTACGCCAACAGAACAACGCCCACCACATCATGACCCACGAATCACCACCGCAGACATTCAATGGTGGTAAACCATTGGCGGTACACACCGGCACGCTCAGAATGGCCACCCAAACACTAAACTACACAACATTGCCCAATACCAAATACACACACCTGACACTGATACACACACCACACACACACTCACAACACTATAAAACACACAGCCACATTACCCACAACCCTTTAAGAATACAAATTATTGCCACCAGACTGACACCAAGACCACTGCGACAACTAGACACAAACCACATACACCCATACATCCCTCATGCACCCCACTTCACACACCCAACCACAGTACCCACACACTTACACACAACACCCATGTCTCAACAAAGACACCCCATTTCACAGATGAGGAGTTGCAGGTCATGGTAGAGGAAATAGACAGGGTAGAGCCATATCTGTTTGGAGCACAAGTACAGCAAATATCCATTGCCAGGAAGATGGAGCTATGGCAGAGAATCGTGGACAGGGTGAACGCCGTGGTACAGCATCCAAGAACAAGGGACGACAACAGAAAGAGGTGGAACAACCTACAGAGGAAGGTACGCTCCGTGGCAGAAAGGCACAAGCTCGCCATCCAGAGGACTGGCGGTGGACCCCCTTGGCATTAGAGCATCCTGAGGGACTCACTGGAATTGCCGAGGACTGGACACTGGTGAGTCAATATTTACTATTGATCACCCCCATACCTGCATGCCATCTTACACCCTCACTCCCATCACTCCACTCCATCCCACACACTGCACCTACACATATGATTAACCCCAATGCCAAGCCCTGCACGCGATACCAATGCATGGACAGCCCTCCCAGCCCTGCATGGACACCCATCACAAAAGAATACATCACCATACACAAACAAAGGTGACAGGGCAACAGCAACGATAGAGGGGAAGCTAGGGATGTATAATATGTCACAGACATGAAGCATAATACATCAATTACATCCCCACAGCTGCCCCAGCCAATCTCAGCAGAGAGGAGGTACCACAACTAACCAGTCCCCCAACAGAAGATGCCCCCAGTGACGACAGTAATGTCAGGGAGACCAGATCCTCGGGCCTGTGCACGTTCCCAACATGTCCCCCACTAGACAGCTCCAAAACTCTGATAGAAGTAACACGGAGCCTGAGAGAGTCCAAGTGGGGGAAAAGGGGATTAGGAAGGGAACAGCTGGGAAGGAGACCTGTAGGAAGCAAATGGTTAAACAGCAAAATATCAAAATATAATCACAGTGACTTTCACTAGACTATGGTTCCAAGCATTCTCATACTGTAACCATGGATAACCTAAGAAGTGACTATCACTAGACCTTAAGAACTCTGGGTACCTGGAAAAAATCAAGAATGGTTCATACAATGTTTCATAAGGGCTTTTCATGAAATGTCACATACTGTCTAGGAGTACAAGAACCTTCTAGAATAATGTTTCAGAACAAACATTGCATTTAAAAACATGAGGGCAAAGGAATTCTGAAACATTCCCAGGAAAACAATAGGAATTGTACTAGGAATTGAATTTGCACAAAGAATGTCACTTTTGTATTTAGCGTTTTCACAGAAAATCCAAAAGCTCAGGATAAATGTGTACACTTCAACAAACACTACACATCAAGGCCCGTATTTATACTCCGTTTGCGCCGAATTTGCGTCGTTTTTTTCGACGCAAATTCGGCGCAAAACTAACGCCATATTTATACTTTGGCGTTAGACGCGTCAAGCGCCAAAGTATGAAGAAAGAGCGTCATTTTTTAGCGTGAACGCCTTCCTTGCGTTAATGAGATGCAAGGAAGGCGTTCCCGTCTAAAAAAATGACGGCGACGCAAATGCGTCGTATTTATACTCCCGGGCAAAAATCACGCCCGGGAGGTGGCGGGTCAAAAAAACCCGCATTTGCGCCTGAATTTAACGCCTGGGTCAGGGTAGGCGTTAAGGGACCTGTGGGCTCAGAATGAGCCCACAGGTGCCCTCCCCTGCCCCCAGGACCCCCCCTGCCACCCCTGCCCACCCCAGGAGGACACCCAAGGATGGAGGGACCCATCCCAGTGAAGTACAGGTAAGTTCAGGTAAGTATATATATTTTTTTTTTTTGTATTTTTTTTGTGGCATAGGGGGGCCTTATTTGTGCCCCCCTACATGCCACTATGCCCAATGACCATGCCCAGGGGACACAAGTCCCCTGGGCATGGCCATTGGGCAAGGGGGCATGACTCCTGTCTTTACTAAGACAGGAGTCATGAAATGGCGTCTGGGCGTCGAAAAAATGGCGCAAATCGGGTTAAGACGATTTTTTAGCGTCAACCTGACTTGCGCCATTTTAAGACGCCCTAACGTCATTTTTTCCCCACGCCGGCGCTGCCTGGTCTACGTGGTTTTTTTCAACGCACACCAGGCAGCGCCGGTCTGATTGCGCCGTCTAACGCCATTCCATAAATACGGCGCCCGCATGGCGCTTCAGAATGGCGTTAGACGGCGCAAAATTTTTTGACGCTAAACTGCGTTAGCGCAGTTTAGCGTCAAAAAGTATAAATATGGGCCCAAAGTTTTAATGGCCATTAAATGATCGTGCACACTGTTGCCGATCTGAACATCAAGTTTTACATGTTGGAAATGAATCACGCACACTGCCGATTCGAACAAGACCATGCAAATGCCATGAAATGCTCGCGCAAGCTTTTGACGATCTGAACACCAAGTTTTACATGCGGGAAATGAATCACGCACACTGCCGATTCGAACAAGAATATGCAAATGCCATGAAATGATCGCGCAAGCTTTTGCCGATCTGAACATCAAGGTGGTCATTACATCCCTGGTGGTCGGTGTTAAAGCGGCGGTAAGACCGCCAACAGGCCGGCGGAAAAAAATGGAATCATGACCGTGGCGGAAACCGCCAACAACGACAGCCACTTTAACACTCCGACCGCCACGGCGGTACAAACAAACAGCGCGGCGGTCACCGCCAACAGACAGGCGGGAGACAATGTACCGCCCACAGTATCACAACCTACCAATCCGCCACCTTTTCCAGGGCAGATTCACCGCGAGCAAAAACACAGCGGAAACAGGACTTCGAAGGGAAAATGCTCACCTCTAAACACCCCACGAGGAACCAGGACGCCATGGAACCAGAGCTTCACATTTTCCCTGCCCTTATCTTCTTGCTCCTCTACCAGGTGCACGAACAGCGGCGGCGAAGTCCATGCTGAGTACTGCACCTACGACACAGGGGAGAGGGGAGGGAAAAAACAGGGACACACACACGCAACACGCAACACCCCCACCCTCACCCACGACAACACACACACTAATATAGCATGATACATTACAGTTACACCCCCCAAACCCCCCAGAAGAATGCAAAGACAAAAGGAAATTAGTGTAACCATTGTAATCTATTAAAATCCAGTACGCAAAAATATATATACACTATAAACAAATATATACACCAAGAATAGTAGTCCAGGTATTGCTCCATTGAAGTCCGCGGAACACTGGGCCCACACTGCATGGGCGAGGCCCACAATCAATACCCGAACATGACGGAGCGAACACTGCTGGGGCATAAGATAGAAATAAAACAGGCACCTCAGGGGGAAGGGAAAGGGGGGACACCTCAGCCGGTTGAGTGCACGACACCAAATCCACGAGGGGGCCCCATGCCCACTGTTCAATCCTGGGGAGTGCAAAGCCACAGTCTCTCAAGTCTCTACAGTGGGTGGTTTGCCCACTGATCAATCCTGGGGAGTGCAAAGCCACAGTCTCTCAAGTGGATAACAGTCTCCACTGGTTCTGGAGGGGGATTTGTGCCCAGAGTGCTTCATCCTGCCAAGGACAGAGGTAGTAAATGCCTTTCTCCACTGGTTCTGGAGGGGGCTTTGTGCCCAGAGTGCTTCATCCTGCCAAGGACAGAGGTAGGGGATGACTTTCTCCTCTGGTTCTGGAGGGGGCTTTGTGCCCAGAGTGCCTCATCCTGCCAAGTACAGAGGTAGTGGATGCCTTTCTCCACTGGTTCCGGAGGGGGCTTTGTGCCCAGAGTGCTTCATCCTGCCAAGGACTGAGGTAGTTGATGTATCTCTCCACTGGTTCTGGAGGGGGCCTTGCGCCCAGAGTGCTTCATCCTGCCAAGGTCAGAGGTAGTGGATGCCTTTCTCCACTGGTTCTAGGGGGGGCTTTTTGGCCAGAGTGCTTCATTCTGCCAAGGACAGAGTTGGGGGATGCCTTTCTCCACTGGTTCTGGAGGGGGCTTTGTGCCCAGAGTGCTTCATCCTGCCAAGGACAGAGGTAGTGGATGCCTTTCTCCACTGGTTCCGGAGGGGGCTTTGTGCCCAGAGTGCTTCATCCTGCCAAGGACTGAGGTATTGGATGTATCTCTCCACTGGTTCTGGAGGGGGCTTTGCGCCCAGAGTGCTTCATCCTGCCAATGACAGAGGTAGTGGATGCCTTTCTCCACTGGTTCTGGAGGGTGCTTTGTGCCCAGAGTGCTTCAACCTGCCAAGGACAGAGGTAGGGGATGCCTTTCTCCACTGGTTCCGGAGGGGGTTTTGTGCCCAGAGTGCTTCATCCTGCCAAGGACTGAGGTAGCTGCGTAGTGGATGTATCTCTCCACTGGTTCTGGAGGGGGCCTTGTGCCCAGAGTGCTTCATCCTGCCAAGGACAGAGGTAGTGGATGTATCTCTCCATTGGTTCTGGAGTGGGCTTTGTGCCCAGAGTGCTTCATCCTGCTCGTGGTGAACTCAGTAGCGTCAGTGCCCTTGGCGCTCATGGGCCAGCGGTGCTTGTGGCGGCGGTGTCCTGTTCAGCAGTGCTTGTGGCGGAGGTGTCCTGTTCAGCGGTGCTTGCGGCGGCGGTTTCCTGTTCAGCGGTGCTTGTTGCCGCAGGGTCCTTGGCAGCGACTCAGCTGCTGGCGGTCCTGTCTTGCCCAGCGGGGCTGGTGCTGGTGGTCCTGTCTGGCCCAGCGGGCCTGGTTCTGGCAGTCCTGTCTGGCTCAGCGGGGCTGATGGCGGTCTTCTCCGCTGTGCCGCTCTTCCCAGACTTGCTGAGTTTCTTGTGCCCCTTCCCCACCTTGGAAGGTGTCGCAGCTGACTCCACACTCCCACCTGTACCCCTGGGAGCGGCTTGGTGGCTGGAGTCTTCCCCCTCTCCTGCCGGGCACTGGCCAACTTTTGATGCTTGACAGGTGGGGGACTGTCCGTGCTGTGGCTCCTTGCCACACTGGCTGCCCTGCTGCCTGGTGCACTCCAGAATCCGGTGACTACTGGCACCACTGGTCCCTGAGATGTTGTGGCTGAGGTGCTAGGTTGGGACCTGGAGAGTCGGGCCCTAGGAGACTGACGGGGTGGGGGAGGTGAGGGAAAGAGGTCAATGGTGGACAGGAAAAGTTTCTTGGGAACACTGGGACGGGTAGCTGGAGAGGGTTTGGGAGTGGAGGAAGAGGTTGTGGTTGCAGGAGGTGTACGTTTGGTGATTTTGGGTGAAGGTGCATGCGCTGGAGGCTGTCATGAGGTGGATGGCTGTTGGGTGAGTGTGTGCCTGCGTTTGTGTACCTTGGGAGGTGGCGTCACAGACACACTGGGAGAGGAAACAGGGGACGTGTGAATGGTAGTGGGGGTGGTGACTGCACGTGAGCGGGGTGTGGTGGTGGGTGTGCTGGTGATGGAAGTAGTGGCTGTTGATGTAGTGCATGTAGGTGTGAGAGGAAACGAGACTGGGAGGGAGGAGGTAGACGAGGAGGAGGGGGACACAGTGGAGGCAGTGGATGTTGGTGTGTCTGCATGTGTGTGATGCTTGTGTGAGTGCCTGTGGGATGTGTGGTGCTTATGTCTGCCTGAGTTTCCTTTGTGTGTTGAGGTGTGTGCATGCTGGTCTGATGGTGCGCTTGGGATAGGCTGAGGTACAGGGGATTGGATCTGGGCGGAGGAAGTTGGAGGTGGGAGGCTGGAGACAGGGACAATGGCTGCCATCAGTGCTGAGGCCAGAGTCTGAAATGCTCGCTGAAGGGCTGCTTGACCAGAATGAATGCCCTCCAGGAATGCATTGGTTTGTTGCAACTGCCTCTCTACACCCTGGATGGCATTCAAAATGGTAGACTGCCCAACAGTGAGGGACCTGAGGAGGTCAATGGCCTCCTCACTGAGGGCAGCAGGGGTGACTGGGGCAGGGCCTGAGATGCCTGGGGCAAAGGTGAGGCCCACCCTCCTGGGTGAGCAGACACGGGGCAAAAGCTGAGGGGCTACTGGGAGGGCGGTGCTGGTTGGGGGGGTGGCCGCTGTACCTGTAGATGCAGGGGCACAGATGTGGCCGCCACCACAAGGGAGCTCCCATCAGAGGACGAGTCCATATCACTGGTGTCAGCTCCTGTCCCCGCCGTGGAGCTCCCCTCACCCTCCGTCCCACTGGTGAATTCAGACTCCGTAATGTTGCCCTACAGGGCCATGTGGGATGCAGCTCCCTCCTGCTCCGGTGCCACTGCTCCTCCGCCTGATGATGCTAATGCACACAAGAACAGGGAGACCACAAAAAGGGGGGGAAGACAGAAGAAAGACATGTTGAGTGCATGCATTACCGTTACCGTTGGCGGACACGACAGACACAGAAGCCCCCTGCACTACGCCGTGCACTTGGGGTCCACTATTCAATCCCTGGGACATGGCCTACAAGGCTATGGCCGACATCTGCACACATGGATGTCACCGGAGCCTGACTAGGTGTATTTGGCACTGTACACAGGTGGGGTGGGGTGCCACAGGGTCTGACAGAAGAAGGGGACCTAACTAGCATACTCGCCCTGGCCTAGGGAAACCCACAGCCCACCTCCCCCACCCAGACACCTCCACTGCGCGCTGAATCAGCTGAATGAGAATGTACTCACCCCCTTGTGGCTGCTGTGATGCCCTCAAGCGCCCATCCAACTCTGGGTACGCCACCGCCAGGATTCTGAACATCAGGGGGGTCATGGTGCGATGGGCACCCCTCCCACGTTGGAAGGCCATCCCCAATTGGGCCTCCGCCGTCTTTTTGCTCCAGCGGCGAATGTCCTCCCATCTCTTACGGCAGTGGGTGCTCCATCTGTGATAGACCCCCAGGGTCCGAACGTCCTTGGCGATGGCACGCCAGATGTCCTTGTTATGGTGGGTGCTGACCTACATGAATTGTACAGGGGAAAAAGAGAAGTTATTACCAACTGCACCGTCATAGTCATTGGACCCCATCCCTACCCTTGCCATGTGGCACATGCACTCACCGTCGTTTCATGCACGCCTCATTCTCCCCCCTCCATCTTTCATCCACCCCACTCCACACAGGCATAGCCCATACAGCATGCTCCCAGTGTACTTACCTGTTTGTCTGGAGGACCGTAGAGTAGCGTGTACTGGGGGAGGACCCCATCCACGAGTTTCTCCAACTCCTCCATGGTGAAGGCAGGGGCCCTTTCCCCAGACGCACAAGCCATTGTCTCTTCCAGACTGAGGTCACAGCAGCACTTGCAGTGTAGGTCCTCTCCTGTCGAAGATCAGGTATCGAGTGATTGAACAGATAGAAAATGGCGGTCACGTCCGGGGCGGTGCATACCGTCACCACTGACGTACATCGTCATTGGCTCCTGGGACCCATAGGGTCCAATGTTAACCAATGCAGAATTGCGCTGCAGTCTTCGACCGCCTACAGCGACGGTGTACAACGCCAGTGCAGTTACCTCACATCCCATTGTCCCACTTTACAGGTCAGGCAGCTGCCATTTCAGGGGCCCACATGGCTTAATTTGTAACTGCGTCACACATACCTAGGCCTTGCCGCAACACTCATACAGGCCAAATTTCGGATTATGATTCGTGTTCTGTGTAAGCTGTGGGTACGTACCTCTGAGTTGGTTGACTCTGTGCTCGCTGTTGTCCTTCATAGGCACCGTCCGCTGGGACATGTGAGGAGATGGCGGCATCCTCCAGTGTACAGACCGCTGGTGGACCTGTCGGCAATGGAGGAAAGACATGTGATCATCACCTACAGGCTTGATCGTGCCACAATCCTGGAACTGTGTGCCCAGTTGGAGCCAGACCTGATGTCAGCTATCTGCCATCCCACAGGAATCCCCCCTCTAGTGCAGGTGCTGTCAGTACTCCATTTCCTTGCAAGTGGGTTATTTCAAACAACAGTGGCCACAGCATCAGGGATGTCCCAGCCTATGTTTTCCAACGTGTTGTCCAGAGTGTTGTCTGCGCTGCTGAAACACATGCGGAGCTACATCGTTTTCCCTCAGGTGGAGGATTTGCCTACAGTGAAAGGTGACTTCTATGCCCTGGGACATATCCCCAACATCATAGGTGCCTTTGATGGGACACATGTGGCTTTGGTACCCCCCTCCAGGAGTAAACAGGTGTACAGAAACCGGAAGAGTTATCATTCGATAAATGTGCAGATGGTGTGTTGGCAGACCAGTATATCTCCCATGTGAATGCCAAATTCCCTGGCTCAGTGCATGACGCTTACATTCTCCGGAATAGCAGCATCCCTTATGTGAAGGATCTAATCCAGAGGCACCGTGTGTGGCTATTAGGTGAGCACCTGGAAGCAAGTCAGTGGGAATGGTTGTCTGGGGATATCCCTACAGGTTAGTGTGTGTCTAACAGTTGTCCCTCGCCATTTGCAGGTGACTCTGGTTACCCCAACCTGTCATGGTTACTGACCCCTGTGAGGAATCCCAGGACAAGGGCAGAGGAACGCTACAATGAGGCCCATGGGTGAACTAGGAGGATTATAGAGCGTACCTTCGGCCTCCTGAAGGCCAGGTTCCGGTGCCTCCATATGACAGGTGGTTCCCTATTCTACTCACCAAAGAAGGTGTGCCAGATCATCGTGGCCTGCTGTATGCTTCACAACTTGGCTTTGCGACGACAGGTGCCTTTTCTGCAGGAGGATGGTCCAGATGGAGGTGTTGTGGCAGCTGTGGAGCCTGTGGACAGTGAAGACGAGGAAGCAGAAGAAGAGGACATTGACAACAGGAACTCGGTGATCCTGCAATACTTCAAGTGAGACACAGGTAAGAATACAAACCTGCCTACTAAAAGTACTTTTACACTACTACCTCTCTACTGTCTGTCGTTTTCACCCAGTGTATGGTCACTGAGTTGTCACTTTCCCTTACGATTTCACAGATGTGGGTCCCACTGTGTGACATCTGCTTTGTTTCCTCATGGACTAGAGCTGTGTGACATAGGTATGTTGATATTACAATTGAAAGAGCATTTTGTCACTGTAATTGCTAATACACTATTTCGAAATCACAGACAGACTCCAGATTGTTTTGTGCTTTAAGGGTGTTTATTTTTTAAGTGCTCAATATTGGAGGGTGCTGTAAAATGGTGAGGGGTGATGTGGAGGAATGTCCATGGCAGAGTCCAGTCTATTAGTCTCACAGGTGCATTGTCCAAAGGGGCATAGGAAGTGGAGCTGGGGCAGTTTGAGGGTGGACAGGGTGACAAGGTGGGACAAAAGGATGACATTCAGGGAGGTCTCATTTCTTGGCGGGGGTCTTGGCATCTTTCTCTGTCTTTGTCCTTGGTCTCAGGGACCGTTTGCAGAATGGTTCTCCCTCTGCAGGGGGTGGGGTGCTGGTGTGGTGGTCCTGTGGTGGTGCCTCCTGTCCACTAGCACCGGCGAAGGTGGTGGGCAGTTCATCGTCCAGGCTAGTGTCATGGGCCCCTTGTTGTGCCACAGTGTCCCTCCTGGTGTTGAGGACTTCCTTCAGCACCCCTACGATGGTGCGCAGGGTAGAATTGATGGATCTGAGTTCCTCCCTGAAGCCCAAATACTGTTCCTCCTGCAGCCGCTGGGTCTCCTGAAACTTGGCCAGTACCGTTGCCATCGTCTCCTGGGAATGGTGGTAGACTCCCATGATGTTGGAGAGGGCATCATGGAGAGTGGGTTCCCTGGGCCTGTCCTCCCCCTGTCTCACAGCAGCCCTCCCAGTTCCCCTGTGTTCCTGGGCCTCTGTCCCCGGGACGTGTGCCCACTGCCTCCAGGTCCCTGTTGTTGTTGGGGTGGTGGGTTAGTCTGGGTTCCCTGTAGTGGTGGACACACTGCTGATTGACGTGGCCTGGGGACAGAGGTATGGGCCCGCTGGGTGGGTGCTATGCTGGTGTTTCCAGAGGGGGGAAGCTCTGTGGTGGCCTCAGCCAGTGTGAGGGGAACCGACTGTTCCGAGGTCCCAGATGGGCCGGGCTGGTCACCTAGATCCAGTTGGACAGAGCTGCTGTCATCACTGTGGGCCTCTTCTGTTGGTGGTGTGGACATGTGTGGACCCTCTTGTCCGGTGACGTTGGGTAGGGGTCCTGCAGGGTTATAAAAGGATGTTTATTGCATCTGTGTGTGCCATGGTGTGCAATGGGTGGGTGGCCGTGTACCCCAGTGCTTACATTCCTGTGTGGGATCTTGTGTGATGGTGTTTTAGGGGGGTGTATGGGTATGTGCAGTGGCCATGCTTTGGTGATGGGTGTCCATGCTTTGTTGTTACATGCAGTGCTTGGTGTTGGGATGTGTGGTTTGTGATATTGGGACATTTGTGAGGAGTTGGAGTGATGGGGGTGAGGGCGAGGGTGGGGGTATGTGATAGCATGCAGGTATGGTGGGGGATGTAATAGTTAAGGTTTGACTTACCAGAGTCCATTCCTCCATCTACTCCTGCGAGGCCCTCAGGATGCAGAATCGCCAAGACTTGCTCCTCCCAATTTGTTAGTTGTGGGGGAGGAGGTGGGAGTCCGCCGCCAGTCCGCTGAACCACAAGGTGGTGTCTTGATACCACGGAACGCACCTTCCCCCGTAGGTCGTTCCACCTCTTCCTGATGTCATCCCTATGTCTTAGGTGCTGTCCCACTGCGTTGACCCTGTCCACTATTCTTCGCCATAGCTCCATCTTCCTAGCTATGGAGGTGTGCTGCACCTGTGATCCGAATAGCTATGGCTCTACCCGGACGATTTCCTCCACCATGACCCTGAGCTCCTCCTCAGAAAACCTGGGGTGTCTTTGCCGTGCCATGGGGTGGTGTGGGTGATGTGTGGGGTGGTGTGTGTTGTGATAAGTGGGGTGATATTTAGTGGTGTGTTGTATGAGGTGCGTGGAAGTTATGTGGGTGATGGTATTGTGTGCCTGTGGATGCTTGGTAGTAGTTTGTAGTGTCTCTCTCTGGCCTTCTTTCGGTATTTTGGTCATAGGGGTTTGTGGGTGATGTGGGTGTGTGTTTTATATTGTATTGGGTGTGTGGGAGTGGTGTGTGTATGTGTATCAGGTGTGTGTATTTAGATTTGTCCAATGTGGCTGTGTTTTGTAAGAGTGCGTGTATTTTGAATGCGGCGGTGTGTACCGCCAATGGAATACCGCAGTTGAAAGACCGCCACGTGGATTCATGGGTCGTGATAGTGTGGGCATATTTCTGTTGGCGTGATGGTGTAGGTTTTTTTTTCACCAGTTTATCACTGACCTTTGATGTGGCGGACTTGTGTGGGTGTCTCAATTTTGGCGGATTCCGAGCAGTGGGTCATAATGACCGTGGCGGAATTCCGCTGCCGCAGCGGTGTGTTGGCGGTCTTCTGCACGGTGGTAAGTGGCTTTTGCCGCCAATGTTGTAATGAGGGCCCTAGTTTTACATGCGGGAAATGAATCGCGCACAGTGCTGATTCGAACAAGAATATGCAAATGCCATGATGTGATCGCGCAAGCTTTTGCCGATCTGAACACCAAGTTTTACTTGCGGGAAATGAATCGCGCACACTGCCGATTCGAACAAGAATATGCAAATGCCATGAAATGATTGCGCAAGCTTTTACCGATCTGAACTCCAAGTTTTACATGCGGGAAATGAATCGCGCACACTGCCGATTCGAACAAGAATATTCAAATGCCATGAAATGATCGCGCAAGCTTTTGCCAATCTGAACACCAAGTTTTACATGAGAGCAATGACTTGCGTACTCTGAAAGTTTAACTAGTAGGCCCTAAAACTCAAGAGTCTTTGGGAACGGGGTCGGGGGCCCAGCCCGACCTCCGCCTTACCACCCTGCTCAAGGATCACCAATATAATGGAACATCAAGGTAGGCCTCCGGAACAGGAGCTCAGGAAGTTGCTGCTGCTCTGCACCGGGACCTCTGAAAAGTGAGCATGTGGAGCTGGGCTGGCTCCCTTATATAGAGTCTGGCCCAGCCCACAAACCACACCCAGTCATGCTGCAGGGAAAGCTTCTAGAAGGTCCTTGAAAGGGACCACACCCTAACACACTCAGTAAGCCTGCAGCAATACATTACAAATGAACAGTTATTGCAAACATCATTAATAGTGTTTTTCAAGGTTAAAGTCTGCAGTGCAAAAGGTTAATATACTGCATATAAACACAATGCATGAATTATGCTCTTGCATAAAGGCTGGGTTTTTACATTTTTGTCGCCCGTAGAGCGCGCACTGTCCTGATGTTGACAAGTTACTCTGGACTTCAGGAGCTGGATGAACTACCTGGCCCATCAGGGACCACTGGTCAGTCGGTCAACCCAGCCCACTCCCAGTCAACTACAGAGCCTCCCTCATCAGTATTCAACACCACAGCAACCACCCAGCATACCCACACCTCTGTCCCCAGGACACGTCAATCAGTAGTGTGCCTACTGTACAGGGACCCCCGTACACACCTCACACCCAAGACAATCAGGGACCTGGGATCAGTGGCAGTGGGCACACTGTTCAGGGGAAACAGGCAAAGGGCAACAGGGACACTGGGAGGACCGCTGTGCACCAGTGGGAGGACAGGTCCAGGGAAATGACTCTCCAGGAGGCACTCACCAATGTCCTGGGTGCCTGCCACCAATCCCAGGAAACGATGGGCCAGATCCTTAACAACATGCAGAAGAACAAGCGGCTGCCGGAGGAACACCATCAGGAGATCAGGGAGGACTTGCAGGCTCTCAACACCACCATGATCTCCATAGCAGGGGTGCTGGCAGACATGGCCAACATCCTGAGGGAATGGACAGCACACCAGCGGGCCCCTTCCACTAGCCAGTCTGTTGACCAGCCCTCCACTTCCGCTGCACCTAGTGGGCAGGAGGCCCCACCACAGGACCCACAGGCCACCAGAACCCCTCCTCCTGCAGAAAGTAAACCACCCCGCAAACATTCCCTGCGGCCCAGACAGAAGCCAGAGACACTTGCCAAGACCAAGGCCACCGCTAGGAAATGAGACTTTCCTGATTGTCCCCCTTGTGTCCCGCCCCGTCACCTTGTCCACTTTGAACTGCCTTTGCTCCTCTTCCCATGGCCCCTTGGACACTGGACCTGTGCTACAAACAGACTGGATCAATACCCTGGACTTTCCTCTACCACCACCCCATTCCATTGCACTTTTCAGTCAAATATTTGCACTACAATAAACACCCGTGAACATAGTTTGGGTGACACCGTTTGATGTGTTGAAAATGTGCATTTATGGGAACAGTCACATATAGTGCAAATGATCTGAACACTGTGATAGCATGCAAATAATGACCTGTAGCTGTCTTCAGTAAACACATCGTGACACTGTCTCACCTGTGTGTCACAGGAAGAATTCACGTATAACTGATGTTCTGTTGTCCACATCCTCATCCTCTGCCTCCTTATCCTCACTGTCCTCAGGGTCCACTGCTGCCACAGGTTCATCTCCAGGCCCCTCCTCCTGCAGAAAAGGCACATGTCTGCTGAGTTCTAGGTTGTGCAACATGCAGCATGCCAACACTATTTGGCAGACCTTCTCGGGTGAGTAGACAGGTGAAGGCATCTGAACCTGGCCTTCAGGAGGCCAAAGGTCCTCCCGATTATTCTCCTAGTTTGCCCATGTGCATCATTATAACGGTTCTCAGCCCCTGTCCTGGCATTCCTCACAGGGGTCAGGAGCCACAATAGGTTTGGGTAGCCAGAGTCACCTGCAAATACTGAGAGACAAAATGTAGCCTTACACAATCCTATGGGGATAACACTTGAAGGCATACACTGACATACAGTGGGTGGGGGCTTTGGCTCACCTATTAGCCCACCCTGTGCCTCTGTAGTTGGGACATCACATTTGGGATGCTGCTATTCCTCAGAACGAAGGCGTCATGCACCGACCCAGGATACTTAGCAGTGACGTGGGAGATGTACTTGTCCACCAGGCACACCATTTGTACATTGAGTGAGTGGAAACTCTTCCGATTCCTGAACACCTGTGCATTCTTGCGGGGGGAACAAACGCAATATGTGTACAGTCAATCACTCAATATTGGGTATATGTCCCATTGCATAGATTCCGGCCTTCACAGTGGCCAAATCTTCCACCTTTGGGAAAGAAACGTAGTTGCACATGTGTTTCACCAAGGCATACAATACCCTTGCCAGCACGATTGAGAACATTGGCTGTGACATTCCTGCTGCCAAGCCCACTGTCACTTGGAATGAACCAGTTGCCAGGAAATGAAACACTGATAGAACCTGCACAAGAGGGGGGATTGCAGTGGGATGACGGATAGCTGATATCAGGTCAGGCTCCAATTGGGCACACAGCTCTGTGATTGTGGCCCTGTCCAGTCTATATGTGAGTATAATGTGCCTGTCCTCCAATGTAGCCAAGTCCACAAGAGATCTGTACACGGTTTGTCTCCTCCTCCTATTCATTCGCAGTGGTAGGTATCTAAGGGACACAAGAGTGAGTAGGCTGTCATACTTTGAACAATGGAATCACCACCTCAGTGTGCATACAGAATTAATGTGATGGGACAGATGAGAATGTCAACGCATGTGCAATTTTCGTCAATGACGCAGTTATGGAAGATGTGTACGTAGTCCACCACCAGGAAATGGTGACTGCATGTCCTGCATCTAGGGACAGGTGGAAGTGAGGTAACTCCGCCGACATTGGGCGTTGTGGTGGAAGGCCGTCTTTCACCGCCATGCAATTCCTCATTAGCTAATATGGGGCTCTATGGAGTACAGTGGCCAATGGGGATCAATTAGAGGCGGTGGTGACGGTGTACACCGCTACAGACGTGACCGCCATTTTTAACCTATAACCTCACTTGATTCCTGACTTTCCATAGGAGAACACCTACACTGCGTGTGCTGCTGTGACCTGTGTCTGGAACCTACAATGGCTCGTGTGACCGGGGAAAGGGCCCCTGCTTTCACTTCGGAGGAGTTGAAGCACTTGGCAGATAGGGTTATACCTCAGTATGGACAGCTGTATGGGCCTCCAGACCAAAAGGTGAGTACACCTTAGGCACGATGCATGTGGGAAGGTTGCATGGAGATGTCTGTGCAGGCATCGTTTCATTTGGGGGGATGTCTGTTGGTAGTGTACATAGTGGGCGCCAGGCGATGTGTGTGCCAATGGAGTTGGAAACAGGATTTGTGGGCCATATGTGTGACAGGCTGGGTTGTATGTGTAATGGTGTCCTCCTGTCTGAATCACCTCTGCAGGTCAGCGCCCATCAAAAGAAGGGATTGTGGCGTGTCATCACCAAGGACGTGCGAACCCTGGGGGTCTATAGCAGGCTGAGCACCCACTGCAGGAAACGGTGGGAGGACCTGAGACACTGGGCACCCAAGACCGTGGAGGCCCAGCTGGGGATGGCCTCCCAATGAGGAAGGGGTGCCTGTCAGAACCTGATCCCCCTGATGGCCTGCATACTGGAAGTGGCCTACCCAGAGCTGGATGGGCGCTTAAGGGCATCGCAGCAGCCACAAGGCGGTGAGTACAGTGGGCGTTACTACAATAATTTGGGTGGTGGGTGTGAGTTAGTGGGTGTCCCTTAATGCCAGGTCAGAGTTTGCAGCGTAATCCAGCTCAAGTGTAATGGGTGTATAGCAAATGCAGGTAACCTAGCTTGGTTGCATTCCATGTCAGTCAGGGCTTTGTGGGTCCCAGGAGGGGTGCAGTTGGGGGTGGTTGGCCCTCATCTTGCTGTGGCATCTAGCCAATTGAATGCCAGTGCAAGGCATAGTGCCCATTCCTGATGCCTGTGTGTGACGGTACTGTGTATGCCAACTCCTCTTCTCTCCCTCCCCTCTTTCTCTGTCTGTCATCCTGTTCATGTGTGCATTAGCATCATCTGGCTGAGGAGCAGGGGCACTGGCAACAGAGGGTGCTGTATCCCACAGGACCCGGGAGGCAGAGTCCACTGACGCCGAGGGAACCAGTGGGATGGAGGGCGAGGGTAGCATCACGGCAGAGACAAGAGGTGACAACACAGACTCAGATACCTCCTCCGATGGAAGATTCCTGGTGGTGGCAGACACCTCTGTAACCTCCCCAGCTGCAGGTACAGACGCCACCCCCGTGCCAGCACCGCCCTCCCATTAGCCCCTCACAGAGTTTCCCGTGCCCGCTCATCCAGGAGAGTGGGCATCTCCTTCACCCCAGGCACCTCAGACCCTGCCCCAGTCAGCCCTGCTGCCCTGAGTGAGGAAGCTATTGACCTCCTGAGATCCATCTCTGTAGGGCAGTCAACCATTGTGGATGCCACCCAGGGGCTGGCATCCCAGATGCAGTAATGCAGTGCATTCCTGGAGGGCATCCTCAGTGGTTTAAAGGATCAACAGAGATTGATTCAGGCTCTGGCCTTCTATCTGATGGCAGACATTGTCCCTGTTTCTACTGCACCCCCTCCAACTACCACTTCCCAGTCCCAGGCTCCTCAACCCCAACCCATCCAATGCACATTTACAGACGAGCATGCACACAAGACTTCACACAAGAGTGGCACCGTCAAACACAGGCACCACACTTCAGTCAACAAGCACTCACACAAACACCAGACACTTGCACACACATCCACATCCACTGCCTCCACTGTCTCCAACTCCTCCTCCTCCACCTCCCTCACAGTCACACCCACACTCACACCTGCATGCAGTGCTTCAACAGCCACCACCAGCATCACCACATCAAGCAGCACACACACCTCACTAGCAGACACCTCGACAACATCAATCCACGCGTGCCCTGTGTCCTCTCCCACCCTTTCTGTCTCCCCCTCCTAAAGGATGCACATGCAGGCACTCAGACACCCAATAGCCATCCACCTCACATCAGCACACTGCCCATGCACCTGCACCCAAGTCCAACCGACGTACTGTGGGGAACGTAAAGACAAACCAGTCTTCTTCTTATTAGGTAAGATTTATTCGTAATGAAGAAACATGTAAACAAAGTTACACGTCAAAAACGGGGCACAGAGAAAGCCATCAGCACAAACACCCGTTGGCGTAGTATGGAATCCCCGGCACGAAGCTAAGCTATGTCAGTGGATTCCATACTACGCATTAGCATTCTTTCTCACATCACAACACTTCTCCCCCTTTTACAAATACAAAGGGAATGCACAATTTAAATAATAAAGAGAAACATATCTAAGAGTAACAGTTAATGTCTTAACAATATATACTATACAAATTTTATTTTTATTTTTTAGGGTAAAACATAGTCCTGAAATTTTGCAGGCCTGTGGCATTTTCTCACACTCCTTCTAATCCCCATATTTAATTGTTCAGCAAATACTTTATTCCTTACTTGTTTAGCTTGAACCAAAGATTTGTGCCCATGCTCCTTAATCTCCGCAACACTTCGTCGAACACTGGGATCCAACGCTAGTCTCGTGATGCCCCACCAACTACCATCAGTTAGCTTGGCAGCGTTCTTGCGTACCTCAAGAATTTGTTGAGATTCTGTGAATTTTGACATGCCTTTCTTGACCGCTAAGGGATCCTTCACTCTCACCCAGTCACCCACCTGCAAAGTATTGCTACCTTGGGATCCAGTCAGTCTTTTCCTGCCAATAAAATCTGAATTATGTCTTGCGGTATCCCATATTTCTTTCAAGTTGCTACCATCATGAAACAACTCAATCATCCAAAAAGGACATAATTCTGTTGTAGCAACTCTGCCTCTCATTAATTCAAAGGGACTTCTACCGGTGGCAACATGCGGTGTTGTGCGATGAGACCAAATTAATTCCGTAATTGCCTGACCCACCGACAAGTTGCTCCTGAGAGCAGCCTGAATACACTCCACAAGCACACGATTAAAACGTTCCACAATGCCATTGCTTTGAGGATGATACAATGGGGTCCTTATGTGTTTAATTCCACATTTGCCAAAAAATCACACATTTCCCCGGAAACAAATTGAACACCATTGTCCGTTAATATCTGTTCTGGGAAGCCCTCATGACCAAAAACATCTCTCAAGCATCTAATAACACTTTGTGTAGTAGGAAACCTAACTGGTAAAACTTCCACCCATCTTGAAAGATGATCTACCATTACAATGAAATACCTCATGTCTGGTGGTAACACATAATAGGGCCCTAGAAAATCCAACCCTACTTTCTGCCAAGCTCTTGCTGGAGATGGAACGAAAGAATCCCCAGCCTCCTCAGTGATGAGTACCTTGTCACTTGAGCAGCACCTAGTACAATTTCTTACAAATTCCTCAATTTCTCTGTCCATCTTAGGCCACCAAAAGCTTGATCTTAATTTCCTTTTGGTGATTGTTGAACCTAAATGACCAGAATGTGCTTTGATTATCAAATCTCTCCTAAAACATTCAGGAGGAACAAGTTTATCACTTCTAATAAGTTTGTCCCCTTCAATAGATAATTTGTCTGACACTTTCCAAAAAGGTTGCAATTCTGGTGACAAACTCTTCTCCTTTGGCCAACCAACCTTAACCATACGCATAACGTTACATAGTAAATCATCCTTTTTCAATGACTCAATCCAACACCCTTCCTCTGAAATATTAACAAGGTCAGTGATGGATGCTATGAAACACTCCTCAATTTCTGTCTCCCATTCTAATTCATCATCCTCTCTGATGGGCAACCGAGATAGACAATCTGCTCTACTGTTCTTCCCACCAGGAATATATTCAACCGAAAAATTGAACTCCAATAATTTAACTGAAAGTCGGGCTATGCGAGCAGTGGAGCGTTTAACCTTTTTCCTGGATAAAATATCTACAAGAGGGCGATGATCCGTTCTTAGGATAAAATGTCTACCCCAGAGATACTGTCTAAACTTTTCTACACTCCAAACGCAAGCTAAAAGTTCTTTTTCAATTACCGAATATTTCCGTTCCGCCACTCGCAAAGTTCTTGAAGCAAAGCCAACAGTATTTTCCTTGCCAATGTCATTACCAGAAACTTGCGTTAAAACTGCTCCCAAACCATACTCACACGCATCTACTGTAACTATGGTTTTACACTTTTCTGAAAAAGGTTGTAATGCTGGAGATTTAACAATGCTTTGCTTAATCTGCTCAAATGCTTCATTACATTCTTTAGACCAAACAAAAGCTTGTTTATTCCTGAGTAACAATCTGAGGCAATCTGTGGTCTTGGCAAAATCCTTAAAAAAAATTGCGTAAAATTCACACAGCCCTAGAAATGATAGTAATTGCTCTTTGGTCTCCGGTGCAGGGGCTTCAAGAATACTTTTTACTAAGCCTGGCTTGGGTTTGACCCCCTTATCAGAAAGAACATGACCCAGGTACTCTATTTCCCTAGTCCTAAAAATACACTTGTCCTTCCTTAGGGTTACCCCCCTATCCTCCAAAGTCTTCAGGACCTCTTCCAAAACTCTGTCATGTGCACTAACTGTGTCAGCAAAAAACAATATGTCATCTTGGAACACCACCACATTAGAATTGTTGGAAAACATATCAGTCATCAATCTTTGAAATACTGCAGCGGCCGATGCCAGGCCAAATGGTAATCTGCAAAGTTGGAAAGTCCCATCAGGAGTCACAAAGGCTGTGAGATGTCTCGAATTAACATCTAATTCAACCTGATGGTAGGCCGATCTCAGGTCTAATTTCGTGAACCAGCTGGCAGAACCTACTTTCGTAATAAGGTCATCAATACGAGGTAACGGAAAACTATCCACCCAGATCACTTCATTCAAACTCCTCAAATCCACACACATTCTCAATTCCCCGAAACTCTTCTTTGTCAGAACTATGGGAGACATCCATAGTGTAGCTTCCACTATCTCTAAGATGCCCTGTTCACACATCTTTCAGCAACTTGGATAAATCTGATCTTACACTAAATGGAACATTTCTTAAGTTATGTTTTATAGGTACCGCAGCCTGTTTTATCTTTATTGTGTGTATGAAATTTGTTATTTTTCCTAATTTGTCTTGAAACAATTTGTCAAATTTCTGTTGCCAAATATCAGCAGTGTGGGAAACAGTTTGAACACAGTTGGTATCACTCCTTTCAACAGTGACTGGTTTCATTCTTCCTGGTTTGATGATTAATTTAAACTCAGCCTGATGAATCAGCCCCAAAACATTGATACCTTTCCTAGCTACATAAACTTTGCCTTGAATGGTTTCACTAAAGACAGATAATAAGGTCCAAAAGTATCCAATTAAATCAATTTTGCTGCCTTCAAAGACCAGTGTAGCAACATCAGGAGGAGAAAGAGTTTTCTCCCCCAAAACTCATTGAATTTCTCTAGTGAAACAATTGTGATGCGAGCTCCCGTATCAACAAACAATTTGACCATAATTCCTCCAATCGACACATCAATATCAGGATCCACAACTAACTTATTAACTGTAGAAGTGTCTCTGACTACCAAAACAAATTCGTTGTTGTTGTCTTCGCGTTGATGAATCTCCTTGTCTCCGCGTTGATAAATCTCCTTGTCTTCCTCTAATACACAATGAACATTACCCTTTTTGATGCTCCTACAGACCCGTGAGAAGTGTCCAAATTTGTTACAGCTCCTACACTGCTGATTGACTGCAGGGCAGTTCTTAAAGGAGGAAATATGGTTCACAGAACCACATCTAAAACACATGGGGCGTTATTCTAACTTTGGAGGAGGTGTTAATCCGTCCCAAAAGTGATGGAAAAGTGACGGATTTACCACCAGCCGTATTACGAGTCCATTATATCCTATGGAACTCGTAATACGGCTGGTGGTATATCCGTCACTTTACCGTCACTTTTGGGACGGATTAACACTCCTCCAAAGTTAGAATAACCCCCATGGTCTTGTAGTTGCTCTTGGAAGAGGAAGTATTTCTGGAGAATGAGATGGCCTCTTGTCTCCTTTCCGCACGAGCCGATTTCTTGTTGTCATTGTTCTGTGTGTTTAAAACTGCACCTGAAACAGAAATGTTAGACAACAACATCTCCAATTGCTTTGCGTCCTCCAGCGAACATTCAATACTCTTCGCTATGTCAATAGCCTTATCTAGGGATGGGTCTTTGCAAGTTAACAACTTTTCCTGAATTCTCTTAGAATGACACCTCACAACTAATTGGTCACGTATGAGTTGAGAAGTAAAATTTTCAAATTCACTTTAGCAGCCAAAACTCTTAACGCTGTTATAAATGAATCTATACTTTCATTGGGATTCTGCGATCTCGTGAAAAATTTGTACATATGCACCACTATATTTTTTGTTTTAATGAAATGCTTATCCAATTGTGCCACAGCCATTTCGAATTCATTTAATTCTTCATCCTCACGTAACTCATAAACTGGTAAATGATCAAAAAATTTTGACCTTCCACCCCCAGATAATAATACATTAAACTCTTTTTCCTTTCCAGCCTGAATTTATGGCCGTCAATAACACCCAAAAAAGCATTAAATGAACAAAACCACAATTTCCATTCCAAAGGGGGTTCGCCAGGGTGCTGTAAAAAAGGAGCAGGTGGCATAACATTCTGCGTTTCCTTTTTTTTCAAAAAGTTCTTGTTTAAGTGAAGAAAATGAAGAAAAATAAATAAAAAAAAAACAAACAAAGAAAAAAAAAATTTGAGTTTACACAGTGTCCCAATGAAAGATGACCAAACCAATATGTTAAAAAAAAAAATTGTCCTTCTTTTACTTCAAGAGGAAGAAGAAAAGAAAAAAAAATTGTGTCCTTCCTTTGTTTCTTAGGTCTTCAGATGGGAAGAAATCCAGTAAATCAAAAGTGCCTCCTACAAACACGTGTCCAGTTGCCACAATGTTGACACAAGAAGATGCAGAAGCCGATTCCAAAGCGGCACACAGTCTTGGAATAAAAACGCACGGACACGCACGAGGAGAGAGCAGTGCGGCATGAGCGTTTGCAGTTAGACGCGCTTGTGACAGTCGGCAGAGCAAAAATGAAAATGAAAAAAAAAAATGCGGAAAAGGAAACAAAATGAAAAAGATAGGACTTACTCTATGCCCCCAAATCGCTGCCTCCTGAAAATGAACCAACGAAGCTCCGGTACCTCCTGACAGGAGGCGACAAAGCCTTCGGCCGTTACAACTCACAGTGACCGAAGCGAATAAGGAAACAACAGGCTCCTTGTGTTTGATCAACCGTTCACCCTCGTCGCCAAAAATGTGGGGAACGTAAAGACAAACCAGCCTTCTTCTTATTAGGTAAGATTTATTCGTAATGAAGAAACATGTAAACAAAGTTACACGTCAAAAACGGGGCACAGAGAAAGCCATCAGCACAAACACCCGTTGGCGTAGCATGGAATCCCCGGCACGAAGCTAAGCTATGTAAGTGGATTCCATCCTACGCATTAGCATTCTTTCTCACATCACAACGCATACTCCTCCAACAACCATTCCCTCAATCTCCACTCCCAGCCCTCCTCCCACATCCCACATCCCACCCCAATGCCCCTAAGAAGCTTTTCCTTGCATGTCTTGACCTCTTCCCTTCTCCTCACCCCCCTCCAGTCCTACCCGTAACAGCAGGGTCCCAGCAACCCAGCCCAACACCTCAGCCAAACAGTCCATGGGGACAGTGCAGGGACCTCCTAGTCATGGCGGCAAGACAGTGAAGAATCCCACTCCACCAGCCAGGAAAGGGAAGGATCCCACTCCACCAGCCAGGAAATGGAAGGATTCTTCTCCACCAGCCAGGAAAGGGAAGGATCCCATTCCACCAGCCAGGAAAGGGAAGAATCCCACTCCACCATCCAGGAAAGGGAAGGATCCCACTCCACCAGCCAGGAAAGGGAAGGATCCCACTCCACCATCCAGGAAAGGGAAGGCTGTGTGTCCTGTGCCATTGATTTACTTCTGCAGCTGGTTGTGTGTATGGTGTGTGTGTGTGCGTGTGTGAATGGTGTGTGCCGTGCATGTGTGTGTGTGTCTCTCTCCTTTTCCTCACTCCCTCCCTTGTGTGCTAGGTGGCGGTACTCACAGTCATCGTCCTCGTCGGCATTGGTGTTCCAGGTAGAGCATGGCATAGAAGAGTATCGGGAAGACTTGAAGTTCTGGTTCCATGGCAACGTTGATCTTTTCTGTATCTCTGTTGGTGAGTCTTTGGGCTTCTGTTATGTGTTTCCACCAGGCTTTTGATGGTGTTGGTACCGACCCGGAAATCGTGACGGATTGCAGTGTCATGATATGGTGGGTGGTACCATGTCTTCTGCCTGGCTGTTGATGGCTACCACCGTGGTGCTGTCTAGGGGAGTTATCACCGCCATGGTCATAATTTGGCAGTAATTACCACCAGCCTGTTGGCAGTATTACCGCCACTTTAACAGTTACCACCAATGTCATAATGACTACCATAATGTCCAGAAAGATACGAATAATCTAGTAAAATATTAAAAACACATAACTGAAGGCATTAACAATTTACCTTAACAAATGTAGCAGGGATAAATGTACATTAGCCCTCAGCAAATTTTTTCAAATGTGTGAAGTGATCATTCTCCCTGCTTCGCCTCATCTTGTTTGTATAAAAACACATTTGTTTTCTGATTAAACTTTTAGGTCATTCAACTGCCTTTGAAGGTTGAAGAAGTAAAAGTTAAAATCCACAGACAACAGAATATCCAGATTTAACACAAAAGACTGTGCTGCCACGGTGATGAATCAATTAATTTAAGTCATTGCAGGTGGTTATGAGGTATTGTGTTAGTACGGTAAAATCCACAGAGGAAATATAATGTCAGCTAAAATCAACAGTTTTAGTACAATCATGTCATATCTCCTTACGTGAATGCAACATGTGTTTTCAGAAACGCAGGATCAGGTTATATGAGAAATAATTGTCTGATACAAATTGAGAACATCTTGGATGGTATATCATTAAGTGAACAATACAAACATCAAAACATTGGTAGAGGCATATTCCACATGCAATGGGGGTTAGTTTCCACCTGTAAAGTGGATCACGAGGGGGTCAGAGGAGACTCTACCACCCATCAGGAGGAAACTCGTAGCCAGCGTGGCAGGGCCAGGGGAAACTGGAAAAGAGCTGGAGTCAGAAAGACAAACAGAGGGCAATGAACAGCCAGAGAAGGGACAAGATAACCCCTGACAGTAAGATGGAGGGATTCAGAGAGGCACTTGGAGTGTGAGGTCCAATGAAATAAAGGGTGAGAAAAGAAGTAACCATAAAATGGAGGATGTGAAAGAGATGAGCAGAAGCAGGCTGAAGGTGAGAGGGGAGTAGGGAGATGATGACGGGGAGAGAATGGTTGCTAGAAGTGGACAAAGACTGAGATTGCCATGCAGCTAGTGAAATTGAAGAGACGGGGCTGCTGATGGAAAAGAGGCACAGAGAGCTGCGCTAAGAATATAAAGAAAAGGGCAAAGACTGAGGTCTGATGACAGGAAGGAGAAACTGCTCTATCAGAGCTGCAGCTTCCACCATCCAAAAGGAAATGGCGAGGGATGGGTCAAATTTAAACTGCAAAGAATAAGGTAAGAATTGTAGTGGAAGGTGTCAGCTGCACTTGTGGGTCAGAGGGGAAGCCAGAGCACAATCAGCCAGCAAAGTGATGTCCTGGTTTAAGACCTGTTGTTATGTTATGTTAGGATTCACTCTTGGAGTACATACACCATGAGGTTTCCTGGCACTACCTGGTCATTGTCAAAACCATCTAAAAACGATATAGCGAGTCATGTTTTAAGAGATGGTCTAAAAGAAAAAAGGCATGCTCAATGAGCAACATTCATGGGACATTTCGCTTCTGTCTTTAAGTCATCTAGGGCCATATGTACGAACACATTTTCCCATAGACACAGAATGGGCAAAACTGCTTGCTACATCTGGCCCCTAGGGTGTTTATTGATCTCACACTTCCCACAGACAAAACTTTTTGGCATTATGAAGCTCTGTCATTGGTTCAGAACTAAGGCAACCAATAGGACTTGGCTTAGAGAAGAGCTATGTTTTCACCATCTCACTGAGTGCCCAAAGACAAAGGGCAAGTGGCGCTGCACTCAGTGGAGTGCCACTTTCCTTGCGCCCATAAGCCCCCCCCCCCCCCATCACCACCATATTTAAAATATGGCGCACCATGGCGCAGGGTAAGAGGCAATAGCATAAACATTTTTGACGCTATTGATGTACTGTTCAAGGTCAGCGCCAACATTTTGACCCTAACCATGAACAGTACATGGGGACCCATTGAAACCAATGTTGTGCCCCCCATTTAAGGGCTCTGAGCAGGCATTAAAAATGCTGGAAAAAATGATGCAAAGAAATCTCTTACATTTTTTTGCTCCATTGTTTCGCCCCATCCCCTAATGGGGGAACGCCCCCCTTGCATTTATGCATGCAGGCATAATATGGCGCAAGGGGTTACAAAGTGGCACAATGCACGCATTGTGCCACTTTGTAAATATGGTGTAGCGTTTTTTGGCCATCTAAGGCCACAATAGCATAAAGAATTACGTTCATTTGTTGTTAGGTGGCGCTAGGCCGTCTTAAATCTGGGCCTAAATATGGTAGGGAAGGATGGAATTCAAAAGTACGGAGACCAGGGCGGTGTTCTGTGTTTTCACTTGGACACCATTGGCACAGCCAAGGAACCATGTTCTGCATTCTTTGCGTTCTCCCCTTTAAAAAACAAGCATTGTCAATGCCAATAAGTCTGGCTTGAAAGGAACGTTTAATAGTAATGTGAAGCATTACAAGTAAATAAAAAGGATATACATATATGTTTGTGTGGAAGCTTAGAACTGAAGAATAATATTAGTGTATGTTGAAAGGTTAGTTTATATTTTCACTATCAACCCAGACTGAAAAAAACTGTGTAGATTAATGACTGCCACCCTCATATCTGTGTTGCTGCCAGAGAAAAACAAAATGCATTATCTAATTATCTAAGACACTTTAATAGCATCCCAATGTCACGTCTGTGCACCTGAAGTTCAAGCTTAAGCAGCTGGATATGTAAACAAAATTATCACAGCTGTGTGGAGGGCAAGCACTTTTTTGTTGAAGCACACAACTTCTGTTCAATCAGAACATGTACTTCTGGCTCCCAACAGGTGGGTGGAGCCAAAGCCCACCTCTAGTTATGCTCACATAATTGTCTGGCAACAGCTGCGCTACCAGGCCAGACCATAAAAACCGGGTACTGAGTCTTCCAAAACCCAGTTGTCATTCTGAGACCACTTTAATTTTGATGACAACACGTACCTGAGGCCTCAATGGGCTATTTGAGCCCAGCTTGAAATTTAGACTTATCAGAACTCTATGACTGGCCGTCCTCCCAGACACTCAAATCAATAATTTGGCACCTGCCGTTCTTCACATGCACATAATTTAAAGATTGTTATTTATAAATTGACAAAGCAATAAAATAAAAACAATTCTGCCTTATGCAGCTGTTGCTGATAAAAGTCTCCCATGGATAGACTGCAGTGGCACTCTTTCTCCATTCTGTGCCCTCTAGGGTACAATGGATTTTCTCCCAAATGTATTTAAATGTCCCTAAACCCGCTTTTAGAACTCCTCAATGTTTCAGTTGCCTTCCTGAGCAGAGTGTTACATTCTAATGGGCTTGGCATCTACGCAAAATGAAAGATGACTGCTTCCCTGTTACGAGTCTGTGGGGAAATTGACACTTGGTGACAGCAGATGCATATGCAAGGGTTATAGTCCATAATACTTCTGCCCCTAAAATAATTGTCTAGGGAACCCTGGTGAAACACTGGCAGCTTCTCGTAACCTGGTTCCTTTCCTTCTCTCTGAGTGTATGCTCTGTACTTTTGCATTTGTCCTATATACTTGAAGGCAATGCTGTATGAAACGTTTCTTCAGCAAGCATCGTTGCATGTCATGTAAGATGATGTTCTCTGCATTCAGGATAAGGCCATTCCAGATTCACTTCTTTGGAGCAGCCCCTGCAACCTGTGCCTGAGAGTCCCATAGTTATGTCACCTTTGTTTGGCTTCTGGTCTGCAATTCATATTCATTTCAGATACCCGCTCTTGCTGGCCATACTCTATAAAACGATTTTCAGTGCTTAGTGAGGCCTCGCCAAGAACGCCAAAGCAACAGCACAACCAAACTTCATGTGGCTAGCCTGTGACATTCCAATCCACATCCAGTTGAAAATGTATAACCTTCACACTCCCTTTAGTCTACAAAGGTCAGCAGGGATGCTGTCTGCAATTACTGTCTAGAGTTATAACACTTGACATGCAAAGGACCCTGGCTTGACAAGAGTCCTGCTCTCTTTAGAATAAATACTAAACCTCTGAAATAAGGAAGTATTTGGTACTTTTGTTAAATGTGGAAGACCTTCTGCAGTACCTACTAATACAAAAACATGTCGTAAGTAGAATTCCCCATTGATCCTTTCCACAGACTAGGAATGAACTTGGAATGAACTGTGACGAGTGACCACCATTAGAGCAGCCAAATCCCTGCTTTATCAGACAGCACAGTGACTGAAGACTCTATGGCCCATATTTATACTTTTTTTGCGCCGCAGTTGCCTCATTTTTTGACGAAAAAGCGGCACAAACTTAAAAAATGCAATTATAGTTATTACATTTGCTCCGCTTTTGCATAAAAAAATGATGCAAATGTGGCGCAAAAAAGTATAAATATGGGCCTATGTGCTTTATCCTGGCCTTTTCAGTTTGCTAATTCTAAATCACTTGTGAGATGTGAATTTGTTGAGTACGATATGATCACTGCAGCATTGACTCAAATCCTTTGAGCAAACCTGCTTGAACCCAGGCATGCAGAGAAACAAGTGCAAAGAGCTAATGGATTGCAGATCTGAAGAGCATTTTTTACATCATGTTTGTAACCTGCAGCCATTTTATGGAACCTATGAGATCCCAAGCATACCACGTGATGAGATCCATGGATTTCAGAGACTTTGCTATCCCTTTTAATAAACTACTATTGCCAACAGACGGTCGTGTTAATAGCATTCTAGAGTTTAGATGTGTAAAGGTCAACGTCTGGGCCTGTACTTGTATTTGGGCCCCAAAGCATGCAAGGACCTTCCTTTTGTATGTCTTAGTCTTAGCTGTTCTGCCTTTTGTAATTCTAAAAGTCTGCCTATCACTTTACAAGCTATAGTCATGTACAGTCATGTTGTCTAGTACTGAATCTGAGTTCTAAACACATCGTAACTAAGCTACTCAACTACTCCACTGTTTAGGGTGCCAGGCCCTAAAAAGGAATATTTAGCACGTAATGAACAGTGTAATAGTACCAAAGGCTCAAGGATATTGTGGCAAATGATAGTTACATGTAATTGGCTTTCCCTGCTACAAAACGTATTTTTATGGGAGGAGTACCATTGTTGGAACAGAAGTACAATATCATTCTCCTCTCCTTATTTTTATCTACTTGCAGGACTTTTCTTTAGCTTAAATACACATACCTGTTTTTATTTCTTCTTTAAAATTACAGTACATTTCATATAATGATTCATATCAATTTATCACTGAAAAGACGTTTCATTGCACCATTCTATTCATCTATTAGAAAATGTAATTGGATAGACAATGCATACAAGTACATCAATCCAGAATACAAAAATCACAATAAACATATCAACATGAAAATGCCAATTTAGCAGAAATGGACCATGAAAGTAACATTCTACAAATTAAACATAAACAGTGCTGAGGGGGCAATTCTGTGGAGTTGCTGGTTTACCCCACCTACTTCAGGTCATGTGTAGCACAATATTTTACACGTATACAACACTGTTAAGAAAAGCAAACAAAATGTAATTGTAGCATACAGTGATGTGTTCACCCTTAATAACTTTGTACATGACCTTAAATGATATTGAGCGTTAATATCACAATTTTCCTTTTACCCATTCTCCGTATTTCAATTATACTTTCTTTCTGGTGGACATAATTTAACTGCATCCAGTCCCACCATCTTACTTTGCACTATTTTCACAGACATCTTATATATTTGTATTTAACAGAGATACATATTTATATTTTGTCTCAATCATATATTAACCTCTTAAGGTTGTACTCCTGCACATTCATACTTATGAGTATTAAAGAGAACGTGTGTTGTTTGTAGTATACAGTGTTGATGATGGTGAATTGAACAGGTAGTGAGAGACTTGCAGGTTGATACACATAAGGAGGGGACGTGAATGTTGTACTTTTGGTATTTAAACCTATTCCCCTTTGTTAAGGAATAAATCCATATTGTGTAGATACATTTTTAGTTCAAACCACCAAGCTTATAAGAGTATATATATAACAAAATTCTATGCCGAGAACCACCTATTAATTTGTAAAAGAAAAAGAGCTGGGGCCCAAGATTTTGCTGAGAAGTTCGCAGCTAGTCCTAATGAGTTCTTGTGTGCCGAAAACTAGGGCTGTGTAGTACTGGTTGCACCTCATGCCTCTTTAATTCACTATGAGAATCCCTTGCACCTCTATCTCACTTTTGGAGGTTCTTTTTCATCCCTGCTTTCTCCCTTTGTCATGGTATTTCAGTCTTTCTCTTCCTTTTTTGTGTTTTCTTTCTCTTGCTCTGGGTCAAATTTTGATGAGGAAAAATAAGTACTGGTCCCCAAAAATTAGGTTGGTGGGCCCCACCTGCAACCACTGGCTCAAATTAAGCATGGGCAAGAAAATACGTAGGCTGAGGAATAGCTATCAATAGTGAAACAGAGACAGTAACACAAGGGCTCAGAGATGCCAGAAGTCCACTGCACCCCAATTATACCTACTTTTTACTAACAAACCAAGGGAGCTTGGCCCATTTTCCTTGCTTGAACTAGGCCCACGGCAATGATTCTTTACCACTAGACCTTAGTAGGGTAAAGAGTAATAAAGTATAACTCTATCAACTATACGTTTCTCTGCAATATATATATATAAGCACAGCTAGTCTCATTGACAACTTCACAATAAGCACACCTGATGTCTTCACTTAGCTGATTGGCTCCCTGAGTCTCTGCTGCACCTGAGACCCGCCCCCCCACCTGCTCTGGCTCCTTAAGTTTGTGGAGGGAAGGCCAAAGACAGGCACCTCCATTTTGTGTTCCTCTGTGCATCTCCCCTGTGTCCTGATACAGCCCAGTGTTCAAGGATTGCAAAAAGACCTAGGTAAGGAGCCCAAAGATATTTCTGGTTAAATAGTATAAATTGTTCAAAAAGTGTTTGTTTTACTGTGGACTCTCTGTGTTCCAGGCAGCCTGGCCTCTTTTAAAGTGGTATTTGTTTAAAAATAGTTTTTTGCCGTGACTGTGTGAATTCCCTTGCTAGTTTGTGGCTCCCCCCCCCCTTCCCCCCTCTACCCCCCTTTTTTTCACCGCTATTCTTAGTAAAAAGGCTACATACATCTTTCAGAGTGTGGTTTTAGGAGACTGTTTTAATCTGTTTGTGTGATTTAAATTGTGCTTAAAAGCTGTCTGCCCCCCTGTATTTTTGCCTTAAAAAAGCCCGATTTTAGAGTGTGCGCCCAGCACTATTGCAGTGTTTGTCTCTTAAACTATCTCCCCCTTACCTGGAAAGTAGACTCTGCTAGCTTGGAAGTGTGGATTCAGCCTGTCTGTATCCAAGGAGACTGAATAGAGCAGCAGTTGCCTTCCCCCAGGCCACAGGGACTGGAGTTTAGTTAACTTGCTCCTTATATAGGTTCCTCGTGGTTGTTGCATATGCTGTTGTGATTGGTTGTTGGGAGATGGTGTTTCATTGGTTACTAGCTCCAGGGATGAAGTTATGATTGGTGGATAGGGCTGGGATTCTGATTGGTTGTTGGTTCTGAGGTACTGGGTTTTTCAGAACCGGTACTGATCCGGTAACCCAGTGGTGCCAGGGTACACCCAAAGACCTCGGGTACTTTCCTGATTCAGACCACAGAAACTCAGAGTCTTCTAGGTGAAGTCAAAGATCGAATTTATTGGCTGCAACCAAGTGACAAGCGTCCTAGAAGTACAACAGCACGGTTTGTATGTTCTCAGGAGACTGTGTTTCAATGCAAAGTCAGGTTTCCTTATATACAGTTTTTTAAGCTTCAGGCAAACATTCTTGACATTTTGGTTGGTCATTCACATGTTTTCACTACAAAGGAAAAAACAGTGTCATGATGAAACCTCATATTTCATGTCATCCAACCCATAATAAATTACCCGGCAAGGCCTAGTATTTTACATCAGATAAGTGTGGACCCCCAATAAAAACGGGCACCTCCCCCTCGTAAAGTAAGAAGAAGAAAAGAGCAGGTGCAGGTGTGAGCAAGATTAGGCAGGGTGTGTGAGCGATAATAAGGGTTTTATGGCATGGTGTGCCTTGATGCTATCTGATTCGGCCACTGGGAGAGGGACTGACCAAACAGGTTTGGCCTGAGGCAATGGTTCCAGCTTGCCCAGGTCAGAGAAAAGTCAATCAAGGTGTACGTGTCCTTGGAATCAAATCTGACTGTATTATAAGCCTATGTGAGGGCAACTTTTAAAAATGGCTGCCGTGTATAAAATGGGAGCCACGAGTGCAGGACGAATATGGCGATTTCGAGGTGAAAATGCTGCTGGAATTGAGCGAAAATGCTCATGCTTAGTGTACTAGTCATTATCGGTCTTTTGATACTAAAATCGTACTGCTGTGGCAAAGTAAATTACATGGGTCCAGAATTTTTAGAACCACAAACCCTCCTTTTGCCCTTACATAGGCAATAAACCTATTCTCATGCTAATCTGAGTCCAGGTCTATGTTTCTAAAGTCGTTGAGATGTTGCTGTAACATCATCCTAGTATTTAGCTCGTCTCTTGGTGCAGGTTTCCTTATGCATGATGTAACACAGAGGCCACATATGGCAGGACAAAGTAAGGAATACCTCTATCTGCAGTAGGTGGCATAAGATCACACACCCAACAATTAGTGATGTTCACTACTAACTAGTGTTGATGCAGAAGCTGTACAAAAGAATTGCTTACGAATTCTGATCTTCTAACCTGCTCATGTTCAGGAAAAGGGTGAAAAGAGTGCAAAGAAACAATAGTAGGAAAAGACATAGGTTGGGAAGTGGGTGCAGAAGTCAATTGAGTAGAGAAAAACAATCCCACCCATAAATGACAACGTCATGTTTAAAAGACACTAGAAAACACGTTATTAAGAACATATAGACAACGGGAGAAAGTAGTGACCACTATTACAAATGAAATAATATTTTTTCACAACCCTAACCAAAAAGCAAATCCTAAAATTATCTAGTAACATATTTAGGGCTCCTCTGCATTTCAGTAATTTTGGTATGTTCAGGTGGAACAGTGGTGACTCTCATCAATGCTCTAAGGTGAAAAGGGGGTACTCTTTCCCCAGAAAATGGACTTTATTCTGCTTTTACTAAACAGAATAGTACTTTAAAACAATGCCAGCAAAACAATCAGTCTCCTAACACCTAGTCTATACAATCACAGGGAAACCTCTTGTGAAACCAACTATGCCCAGAGTCCGTTCAAAAAGCCTCTCTGGCAGGCTTCTATTGTCCATCAAATTTTCTTTTGTTTTTTTCTTTCGCATGGGCCTCTCAATTCAGGCCTCTTCATGAGAAAAGTACTGCTTAGTTGGAGTGCCCTCCTGGCAAACACCCACAGCTCACTCGAAAGTCTCAATGTCTTAAAGCAATGCACCAGTGTCTCTCCTCTGTGGCAGACACTACAAACTATGTGCTCTTCATTGATCAAGGGCACAAATCATCTCGTGCAGACCCAAGCACCATTAATTGGGAAATAGCTCAAGCTCAGCAGCACTTTCAGACTCCAACACTCATTATTTAGTGTCAGAGGACGCTCAAGCTGCTCTTTCATGGGCACCACAATATAGTGCCTTTTTCCAAACTTGAAATCTCCGGTGCACTTCCCTTCTTCCGTTGGAGCAAAGAAAAGGGGGTGTGTGGCCAAAACTCAGGCCAAGGGGCTCAAGGGATTGAACACTGTCAGAGGTTACCAGCACATGACAGGTAGAGAAATGAAACCTCAAAACAGCTCTGCCATCAACAACAGGAATCCTTCTCTTTAGCTCTTTTACACTGAAACTTTGGTTTTGTGATGTCCAACGCCATCTGATGGAGCAAGTACGATACCATGCACTGGCGATCGCTGTCCAGCTTTGCTACTTTCTGGGTGCTGAGACTGTAGGGCCAAAACGTCCGTCTTTCATCTGTAGCTGTCACTGATGGGAATTAGGCTTAAATCAATGTCCTGGAGGTTATTATGACTTGATACCCGCAGAATCTAGTGATGTAGGAAATGTGCCACAGTTGTTAGTTCCCTTCAATTTAGTACAAAACAGTTCATGGTTTTTAACAAGGGGACTGCAAGCAGGTGGTCTGCAATCTTCAAAGGTGTAGCCATACACCATGGGCATAAAATACAAAGACAAAGGCAGAAGGGCAAAACAGGGTCTCTAGCATCTTTAATTGGGTTCTCTCCATTATTCTCTGCCATCTATAGCTACATGAGAATTCTATCTGAATGGATTTCCTCACACAGTGGCATTGTCTAATGGGGTAAACACATATTTTCCTCAATGATTAAGTCTAGGTGTTCCTCCTTATCTTAGAACATCTCAATAGAGAAATCACATGATACTGATTATCAGGGACATGTAGAAACCTTCCTTTAAAAACTGTGCATCAGGTGCACTATGCAATACACAGGCTAATAGTCAAATGTGCAAACAAAAAGACAAGAACTAGAGGGTCCTGATATTTGCATGATTAGGACACATCTGATCCCACCAAAAATTAAAGTAGCAGGAACAGAAGGCAACCGAAAACCAAATTAAAATAGACATTGAAAATTCGTCATGTTCAAAAAGGTAAACATAAGATATCTCCTATTGAGATGGAAAACTTGTCTTACTATAATATTGAGTCAGTTAACCGGTCTATCGCTACCCTGACAGTCAGGCTGGAAAACATTGAAGCAGGCCTAAGGCAAATTCTTGAAAACCAGTCTGGTCATACCAAAGGGAATTATACATAATATGGGGGTCCCTGGTACATCACTGCAGTCTGGAAATGTGAACCTGAACAATACATCAATAATAATAAAAAGGTCTGACTGGTGAAAGGAATTTGAAAAAGAGAAATGGGACTAGGACATAACTAAAATCTCAATAACTAAGCATGATGCGACATTGGTCAGGGGAAGTAACAAAAGAAAAAATCTATAGGAAGAACAAAAAAATTATTTGGGTGATAGTCAGGCATGTGACACAACACCAAGAGTACGGGTGATACACAAAGGCCAAAGTTACACACATTTTAACTCTACCGTTGGTGACTACACCATATACGGTACTCCTAGCTAATGTTTCAGTTCCTTCTTCAGGAAAAAATGAAAACCTGTTTTTCTTTTAAGGAACAAAAGCCATATGCTACTTAGGAAACAGAACATCATTAACTAATGTAATATAGAAATTAGACCACCTTGAGTCACAGATCTATAATTTCATCCTTAGGTCCAATCAAGGCTACATAAATGTAGGGCTGCCTGTTCCTTTAAGGGAAGGGGCAGTAACGTGACTAACTGCAGGTGACACACTTTGATCCTGTATATCTCTTTTTATTTTCCTTCAATACCATTATAGCCAAATAGACATGCACTGGTGAGGTGTTGTCTCTTATGTTCACAGCATGAAATATCATTATCTGTGGAATTTAGTAACCAGAACAAGTTCAACCAACTGTTGCGTAGCGATGGGCATCGTCATGATCATCCCCTCACAACACAGGGGAGCTTGTAATAGTATCAAAAGCAGCAACAAACATGCAAAAAAAACAAAAAAAAATAATAAAAACGCACAAAACATCAAGCTATCAGATATACTTGCTGTGTATCAAGCACAAAAAGCATAGACAAAACAATAGCATGTGTGAATAAGCGGTGACACACAACACCATGTCATGTACTTTATGCACTGTAAACCTGCAGCCCAAAACCCAATATTTGGGCCTGTTTAATTTGTCAGGTTTAAAATCCTTACCCTCCTTTTGACAGTAGATCACCAGGCAATGGAAATCTGCTGTCAAATATAACTTTACTGTTTCTCTTCTAACATACAGGACCAGCAAGAACAATTCATGATAGGACCAAATACACGAAAATAAATTTCCATTACTTAACTGTTACCCTCTTGTCAGTTACTTCGCAACATCAAGCCACCTTAGTTTCACCTTTCTAAAAGTAAAAATTGTTACACTGACACTCCATATTAATTTGGCACCTACAATTTCCACTGTGAAAAATAAGTCTTAATTGGTAAATCGTTCTCATTAAGGCATGTAGCCTTCAAAATTTTAGAAAAGGGCTGCATCTTATTTTCTGTCTAAGACTTAATGCAACACTTCGTTTTCTGCCAAATAAAAGCAACTAGCAGGCATCATTTTATTTTTTTAGAGCGGAGACACAAATGTATCAGTTCTGCAGAGCATTTAACATGATGTTGGGACTTTCGAAGAAACCCCTTTTTTTTATATTTTCCCTTTGGAAGTAAGTTCTTTAATTGTATTGATGTTCTTCTGGAGAAACCAGAAATCCCACTTTTAGAGGCTTGTAGGGTCATTCTGCATTTCACAGAGACAAGGCCCTAATTTAAAAGGTCACAAGTGTCAACATGACAGCCTCCTCCATTGTTTATGGGAAAACTAAAGTTAGCATCTCAGCAGCGTGACTTGAGCCAGCCTCTGTAGCTCTCCTAGCTTCTGCCACTCTGAATCTGTCAAAGACAGTAGGCCTTCCTGTTTTCCTTCTAACCTGCAATCATTCACTCTATTTAAAAAAAAAAAAAAATCCTTTTTAGGCGCTAAAAAAAATTATCTCTATTTCCAGATTATTAAACCACATTTACTGTGAATAACTCACAAACCTTAATAACACACATACCAGTTGTTAGAATAAATGCTTGTTGCAATCCCATGCAATGGTACATATTTCATCAACCTCGAATGAATGAACGTCTCAGTAGGCCCAGCTGAAGTTAGAACCTTCAACCTCGATATTAAAACAAGCCTTTGTACTGGCACATTGACTCATTGAATCATAAGAAGGCACAACCTGCAAATATATATCAAACCTAAATGTATGCATTTACTGAAGTCTGAGACACTTTAAAAAGTACTCTGAATGAAAGAAAATGCAGTTTAAACAGTGCTTTTGCCCAAAATCGACTTTGATATTTTAGGCATTAAAAATCAATATCCTACAATTTTCTTGCATAATATGCATTACCAGAATGTCTATTACACAATCCATGAGTCAGCCATTGAAAATATTAACTTATACTTTATAGAAATGAGCTTGTTTGCTCCTGCGCCAAGGGAAAATTGCACATACAAATGTCATTTTAGCGGTGCAACATAACTTAAATTAAATTTTAATGCTAGGAGGTCATAGTATAGGTATTAAGCTTTATAAATATTAAAAAACGATTTTGAAAGGCACTTATTTTTTAAATAATTTTTCCATAATTAATAATTTTCTTTTTTTTTTTTAAAACCAATTATTCTTTTTTTTGTGATAATTCCGCATATAAAAGCAAGCTGCATCCCTTGCCTATTATTTGGGATACATTAACTCGCAAGCCTAAGCGCATAAGCCTAACTTGAAATGCGTCACATTTTTGCGCCACTTTCATTTAAAAGGAAGGTTATGCAAAATTCCACCCGTGTTTAACTGGGAAAGTGCTGGCTGAATTGAACATTCCTATCAAATATACTGCAGCTGAAAAGTTTGCCTGTGAACATCTAATACAATGCATCTAAGAAAAATGCTGTAAATTTATTTATTTTTTTGCAAAAATAGATAATTTCGTTTTTTTTTTTGGGGCCCTATTTATATCTATTGAATGTGTTTTCTAATTTATTAAGCATTTAACGGCAGTTTTGTATATGTGCACAATTGCTCATTCTATAAATTAAAGAGCAACATATAGCTATGTTAGCACATCACATGGTTCATTTCTGGATTTTTTCTAAGTTTCTACTTAATATTAATTAACCAACATTTTACTTAACAAACTGAAAACATCAAGAAGACCCACAAACACACATTGAGCTCATTTCAGATATAAACAGAAAACACTCAGGACACACAATACAGCGCGCTTTAGCCATTTTTCATAAATAGCGCCGTCGCAATTTACTTACAGAACCGTTTGCAGATCCTAGTTGTAAGTCATATTTACAAGAGAAAAGAAAACTTTTCTCAATAGTGTTCCAAAAAACGGCAAAAACAGCCTCACAGACATTTATTTCCAAGAATAGCTGACCCATACTTTATTAAACGTGATGGGGCCCACTCCGTGCTTCACATATAGTTCATAGGTTGGAGTTCCAATCGGAGGAACCGGACATGAGTCCTCCAACCGGGAGTCCCTTTTACAACCAAGACAAAACAAATTTCCAAGTCTGCTAAGACCAGGCATCTTCGCTCACTTGTCTAGCTTCAAACTTCAAAGGATTATCGTTTACGATAGTCTCATGAATACACGAGTCCTTCGGCTTTGGTACTTGCAAGTTCCAAATCAAAGTGATCCCGAAGGGATACCAAACCAAATGTCCAACTAAGGACCAAACCAAGTGTCCAACTAAGGACTGGGAGACGCTCCACTCATACTTAACTGAAAATATCGATGACGTCACCAGAAGACTCTTCTTATCGTTTCGCTCTACCAAACATCAAGGGTCCAAATCAGGGCGATAGCCAGGGCAGCTGTCCTTTGTAGCCGTCGGGAAGCGGGGAACCTCGCAGCAAAGACTTTCGGACCACGTCGACATGCAGGGGTCGATGAAGTGGCGGCCTTCCTCCAGAATTTTCACACGAAGCTCCCCACGGACCTCAGGCTTGGACCGGTACCGCTGGTATCGCCCCACGTTGGGCGCCAACTGAGGTACTGGGTTTTTCAGAACCGGTACTGATCCGGTAACCCAGTGGTGCCAGGGTACACCCAAAGACCTCGGGTACTTTCCTGATTCAGACCACAGAAACTCAGAGTCTTCTAGGTGAAGTCAAAGATCGAATTTATTGGCTGCAACCAAGTGACAAGCGTCCTAGAAGTACAACAGCACGGTTTGTATGTTCTCAGGAGACTGTGTTTCAATGCAAAGTCAGGTTTCCTTATATACAGTTTTTTAAGCTTCAGGCAAACATTCTTGACATTTTGGTTGGTCATTCACATGTTTTCACTACAAAGGAAAAAACAGTGTCATGATGAAACCTCATATTTCATGTCATCCAACCCATAATAAATTACCCGGCAAGGCCTAGTATTTTACATCAGATAAGTGTGGACCCCCAATAAAAACGGGCACCTCCCCCTCGTAAAGTAAGAAGAAGAAAAGAGCAGGTGCAGGTGTGAGCAAGATTAGGCAGGGTGTGTGAGCGATAATAAGGGTTTTATGGCATGGTGTGCCTTGATGCTATCTGATTCGGCCACTGGGAGAGGGACTGACCAAACAGGTTTGGCCTGAGGCAATGGTTCCAGCTTGCCCAGGTCAGAGAAAAGTCAATCAAGGTGTACGTGTCCTTGGAATCAAATCTGACTGTATTATAAGCCTATGTGAGGGCAACTTTTTAAAATGGCTGCCGTGTATAAAATGGGAGCCACGAGTGCAGGACGAAAATGGCGATTTCGAGGTGAAAACGCTGCTGGAATTGAGCGAAAATGCTCATGCTTAGTGTACTAGTCATTATCGGTCTTTTGATACTAAAATCGTACTGCTGTGGCAAAGTAAATTACATGGGTCCAGAATTTTTAGAACCACAGTTCTAGGGCTGTGATTGGTGGATAGGGCTGGGATTCTGATTGGTTGTTGGTTCTAGGGCTGTGATTGGTGGATAGGGCTGGGATTCTGATTGGTTGTTGGTTCTAGGTTTGTGATTGGTGGATAGGGCTGGGATTCTGATTGGCTGTTGGTTCTAGGGCTGTGATTGGAGGATAGGGCTGTGATTCTGATTGGTTGTTGGTTCTAGGGCTGTGATTGGTGGATAGGGCTGGGATTCTGATTGGTTGTTGGTTCTAGGGCTGTGATTGGAGGATAGGGCTGGGATTCTGATTGGTTGTTGGTTCTAGGGCTGTGATTGGAGGATAGGGCTGGGATTCTGATTGGTTGTTGGTTCTAGGGCTGTGATTGGTGGATAGGGCTGGGATTCTGATTGGTTGTTGGTTCTAGGGCTGTGATTGGTGGATAGGGCTGGGATTCTGATTGGTTGTTGGTTCTAGGGCTGTGATTGGAGGATAGGGCTGGGATTCTGATTGGTTGTTGGTTCTAGGCCTGTGATTGGTGGATAGGGCTGGGATTCTGATTGGTTGTTGGTTCTAGGGCTGTGATTGGTGGATAGGGCTGGGATTCTGATTGGCTGTTGGTTTTTAGGGCTGAGGTTGTGATTGGTGGTCAGGAATAGGGCTGTGACTGGTGAATAGGGCTGGGTCTCCCATTAGTTGGCTAAATCAGGGCTTAAAATAGGATTGGTTAGGGTTAGGACCAGCTTCTTATTGGCCGTTAGGGCTATAAAAGGCCAGGATTCAGGGCGTCTGAGCCCGGGCGTCGAGGCAAAGGGCGGAGAGGACAAGGGCAGCTGTCTGTTTGGGCCTGTTCGGGACAGGTAGGGACTAGGGACTAGGGCCAGAAATGCTGCCCAATTCTTATTTCACCAGAAATGGTTTCTACCCCAACACATCCCTCAACATGCAAACGCATTATCTGCATAGATATCCAACTCATGCATCACAAACTGACCACAGACATATTGCATTGCCCCACCACCCAACACAATACCCTACATACAACACATATACACATACCCCCCATAACTACTACAGTCAAACACCTTCATTCTCACAGCAAACACTACTCTGTCCCCTCCCACTAACACTACCTGCCACCACCCACACAATACAAAACTACAACATACAATTCTCTCAATTTCAGTCTCCCAGATACACACTCTCTGCTCATACTAACCAAAAACACTATCCGCTGTTCGCTCCACACAGACCGCCTGTCTTCATAACAATGCCCAAACCCTGCCTTCAAACACATCATCTACAAACACTCTTCCCCTCTCCTCACCAATTACACACAACCATACAATCCCCACATCTCACTCCACCACACATATTACCCCTTCCGGTCATCTCAACTAATACTTATTTCCCTGACACACACCCATCACCTCTTACACACCTCATACAATCATCTCCAAAACAGATCAACACCCCAACAAACACTCAAATTCCACTTAGCAGCACTAACTCACATACAAATCCCTCATCAAAAACAACTACACCAATAGCCCCTCTCATTATTCCACAAAAACAATACCGACCACAAACATCAGCACATCAAAGCAACACAAACTTACATTACACTCATCATCATACCCACTCCCACCCCCAGGACTACACAAAGGATACAAATTCCATCCTATCTCCACCCCTACCCCCCACTCTTCACAAACACCTACCACAAGCACCCCATCCCAGCAACCTTCATTCACTCGCCTCTCCTCCATTGCACAATTTAGAGCCTTACATCATGATCCACATGCTCCTCCACCACCCCTAACCCATACTCCATCCACACTAAACAAACGCAAACAAAATAAAAAAAATGCCACTCATAGCAACCTCGCATCCCCTTGTTTGTTACATAATAAAACTACCCTACAAAAAACACTACACTCCTCATGGCTCTCTCAGCCACCAAGTCCACCACCCACACACACAGACCCAACAAAATGCCTCCTTAACCTGCTGGAAGAGGAACACTATGTTGAAAAGCAAAACTATTGTGAGCCTCAAACAGTTATCACAACTAGCAACACTCCTGCTTCAAGCTCACATTATACTACTTACCCTTCTACTAAACAAAACAACACTACCACTAACACACCCTATCTAAACTGCCAGATCATAAATGCTCGATCACTCTCAAAAAACAAGCACAACATCTACGACCTGCTCACAGACACACAACCTGACCTACTATTCATTACGGAATCCTGGTTGGGAGATGACATGGCACCAGTGTTGCACGAAGCCCTTCCTCCGGGCTATCAAACCATCACACAAAACCGTATAGGCAAGAGAGGAGGTGGACTAGCTATTATATTCAAACAGGCAATAAACCTCAGTAAAACAGACATCTCCATACAAGGTTGTGAAGCCCTCCTTACCAGATGCCACCCTACTCCAACTTCCGCCTGTAACTTTCTCCTCCTTTACAGACCTCCACCTAACAACTCCACTTTCCCAGATGCTTTTCTTGACACAGTCTCAAACCTTATTACACTATACTCCAATCTATGCATTCTTGGGGATCTAAACATTTGGTTTGACAAACCCAATATGCCCCATCCAAAAGCTATCACCACTGGCCTACTCGCATTGAACCTACATCAGATTGTACACAATCCCACACACATCGCTGGTCACATCCTAGATGTCATTTTTGCTAAGCCTGAACTCGTTACTATTCATAGCATCACACCAACCACCTGGTCAGACCACCATCTGATAACTTTCCGACAGACAACTCCACAAATCAACACACCCCACAACCACTTACATACATACACCTATCGACCATGGAGCAAACTCAATTTGGATCACTTAGAAACACAACTAACAGCAAACACAGATCTAGATACAATCAATTCTGTACCAAAACTTTATGAGTGGCTACAGGAAGCTTTTGATGTCCTAATACCACTCAGAAAAACTAAACATGACAAAAGAAAACCAACACCTTGGAGAAACACTGAACTTAAAAAGATAAAGCAACAAATCAGAAAGTTGCAGCGGACCTGGCTCAAAACAAACAACAGTCAAGACAAACTGCAGCTACACAAACTTAACAGGATATACAAATCATCAATCAAAAAAGCTAAAAAAAGATACTACTCAGACAGAATTCAAAATGCTCAATCTACAACCAAGGAATTTTATAAAATTCTCAATGAATTTCGAAAACCTACATGCATGGAAGGAAGTCATCCCACCACTCAAGATTTCACAAACAAATTGGCAACTCACTACACAACCAAGGCAGACACATTGGACTCCTATTTAAAACAGAAGAAAACCATCAGCACCAACCCCTTTACTAAAATACCCTTTAAGAATAAACCATCCCAACCTCTACAGTCCTTCAAACAAATATCCCAGGATGAATTTATGGATTTGGTCAAAGCAAGCAGACCTTCTGGTTGCCCTTCTGACCCTTGCCCACCACAAATCTTCAAGAACATCCTGCTATCTACTTCTGCTGCCACACCTGTAAGAAGAATCATCAACAACTCTTTAACTTCAGGAACTTTTCCTACAGACCTGAAAAAGGCATACATACGACCATTATTAAAGAAAACAAACCTAGACCCGCAAGACCCCAAAAACTACAGACCTATCACAAATGGACCTTTCCTGGGCAAATTGATAGAAAGAGCAGCATTCGCCCAGATGTCACAATTCATTGAAGACAATTCTATAATTTCAGACTTCCAAACTGGATTCCGCCCAGGAAGAAGCACTGAATCGACACTCATGGCAATCTGGGACGATCTTAAAAACACAGTCGACCGAAATGGAGTTGCTGCACTACTTCTCTTGGACCTCTCAGCTGCCTTTGATATGGGTGACCATGACACCCTAACTCAAAGACTCCATGAAGCCGGCATACAAGGGATTGCTCTCGACTGGATTACTTCCTATCTCCAAAAAAGAGCGAATATCATCCACTCGCCCCCCTTCTCGTCCGAACCCTACCTCACAAAAACAGGGGTCCCCCAAGGGTCAATCATCTCACTTTTGCTTTTTAACATCTACATGATATCTTTACCAGAACTGATCAATGATTTCCATCTCACATGCTACAACTATGCAGATGACACACAAATACTACTTCAATTAGAAGACCCCAAAAACATTGAAAACTCACAAATCTTCAATTGCCTCAGAGCCGTTGATCAGTGGATGACCTGGAGCCATCTCAAACTAAATACCTCCAAAACAGAAATACTCATATGTGGTGACTGGAAAAATGATGACCCTCTGTGCGTCTGGCCTGACGATCTCGGACCACCTCCTCAATTATCCAAGGAAGTTAAAAACCTAGGAATCACCATGGATTGCAAGCTAACTATGAATGCCCAAGTAGACAAATTAGCACGCACAAGCTTCATCACCTTAAAGACGTTACGACGCATCTTCCCCCACCTCGGATTTCCACACAAGGTGCAAGCTACTATCTCACTTGTATTATCCAAACTGGATTATGCCAATAGCCTCTACCATGGATCATCTCTATCTGTTATGAAAAAACTACAACGTATCCAGAATTCCGCAGCCAGGCTACTACTACATATAAAGCCACAAGCCCACATCTCCCCTGCCTTGAGAGCACTACACTGGTTACCCGTTGCCAGAAGATGCACTTTCAAGCTGCTTTGTATCACCCACAAAGCTATACATGGAACAGGACCGCTTTTTATCAGAAAAAAAATTACCAAATACATCCAACAAAGAACCCTCCGCTCAAGACTGGCACCCCGCCTTAGAACACCACCATACAAGAAAAAGACTGTAGGTGGTACATCATTCTCCGTCCAAGCAGCCAAACTATGGAATTCATTACCCCCAACTATAAGAGCCACAGATAACTTTCTTGTTTTCAGAAAACTACTCAAGAGTTGGCTCTTTCCTTCATAACCACCTTTTTCAAACAACTATGAACTGCATATGCCTATGTGGATAAACATTTTTTCAGATTATATGTATATTTCTATTTATTTATAGTTTCTTTGGAAAATATGTATTTCTATTTATTAATAGTTTCTTTGGAAAATATGTATTGCTACTGTCATAACAATAAAATACACACACACTCTTTTAAACCTGTCTGACTAAGTATTTTTTACCCATGATTCTAATTATGTATTGTATGTGCATATGTGTGTGTATTCATGTGTGTGTGTATAAATATATATATATGTGTATGTATGTGTATATAATGTTTCTGTGCTTGGCATGTTTGTGGATCATTGCATGGCTCCTGTTTTTTTGGGTTGTTATACTAGATATCTATGAATTTCTGCTCTCATTTTATCACACTTATCTACTCATCACTGTTATGTCATGTCTCTATCAAACTATCCTCCATTCTCACTCTGACTCATCCCAAATCCCTTCGACCACTTTCATCTCCTAAATATCTCTGCCTAAGCTCTTCCCTCCACCTCCACATCTAACTCACCAAACCTCACTCTACCTCTGTGACCTCCCACACAACCCTACTAAATTCTCCTGCATTCATCTCACCCTGCTACTATGCTCTCCCTAACCCTTCCACATACTCTTCCCCCTCCGCCCCCCTTTATTCATCCCAAACCTTTGGATTGAGTAAATGAAGGATATACTCCCAATTAACACTTCTGGATTTCTTTCCTCCTCCACCCCTCCATTACTCCAGTCAATCTAACTAACAAACTCTCATATCCACGGCTCAAATTAACTCATAATAATACTAAAACTGTACTCATTATTAAATGATACTAATCCATCACTAATTCTTGTTGGGTTCCGGAGTAGCGTGCTACTCATCGAAAAGCGCTTCGACGCCTCGTCAGGGGTAGTAAGCGCTATATAAATACGATTACAATACAATACAATACATATGGCAAACTAATGCTTCCCAAATAGGATATACGACAACTGCACACACTATCACTAATGCACACATTTTCCGGCTTCTAATAAAAAGAACAAGAATTGAATAGTGCTCTAAACCCACATTAGGTTTAGCAAAACACTATCCCAATGAAAAATACAATACCAGAAGACTGCCCATTTACTGCATACTGTCCCAAAATCTGAAAAAAGGCCGGACTGGACCCTAAAGATTTAGTTCTAAACAGCATTTTCCACTTCTGGACATGTCAATCCAACAGGGCTATTTGGTTGCCATCTGTTAAATCCCTGTAAAACCAGAATTTTGCAATGTTGCATGTTCACCTGCATGAGTAGATTTGAGTAGTTACGCACTTTTTCTGTTTGCAGTTTAGTCTTAAATATATTACTATGTACAGCTATACGTGTTAAGTATAGTAGCAATGATAAGTATATGTTTAAAGTAGTGCTTAATTTGTCAAAAAATATAAGTGTATAAGCCCAAAGCTTTTCTTCGAAGCCTGTTGAAGGCACGGCTAATTGCTAGGTTTCCCAAAAGGCTAGGCTGCTTCATCTTGGTTCCACCTCATACAATATTCTACCACCTTCCCATGCTTCATGTCTCTTAATCACATACTTGTAGGTTCTTTTCATCCTTGCTTTCCTACTTTGTCACTGTTTTGCAATCCTTCTTCTGCTTCCGCCTTTTTGCTTTTCTTTCTGTTGCTCTGGGCCCAAGGCTGATGATGAAAACATAAGACCTAGTGCCAAAAAAGAGTGCTGGTGTTCACCAATTGCAACAACAGGCACACATTAAGCACTGGTTTAGTTTCATTCTTCTTAATACCTCTCCATTTGTTGCATAGGGTGCAGAAAGTTATATCCTGATTTTTCTCAGTCCAAGCTACACCTACAAAGAAGTTGCTTGATCTCGGTTGCCAGCTCCCTTCGGCACTTCTTTTTTCCATGTCAAGCTGAAAGGAATAGGGCAATTGGGCTGTGCCCCGGACCATCCCACTGACCCAGCGAGTCAAGCCTATCTTAGCGTTTATCTTCACGTGAAAAGCACACCCGTCCCGCCAGTTACTTCAGGGCCTGTATTTCAAACTCGTCAGCAGCACCGGGGCGGACCTTTTCGCGGGCAGATAAGCGCGCACTTTAAAGAACATTAACGAATGTCTTTCTCGATTTAAAGAGCCAGTAGCAATTTGTAAGCGGGGAGGATGCCAGGCACGGTGGAAATCTAATCGTGGCCCACGCTAAGAAAACATGAGGTAATTGAGCAAGCCTGTGAAAAATGATGTGGTTGGTGTCAAGAATGTACCAAACGAAAATGTTCTAGCACGTTGAATTATTGTCAAACCGAGGCCTTGCTCGGCAAATCTTCTCCGACTGCAGTCAGTAATGGGCGCAAGTGCTAACGGTTTTCTTGTTATTTATTGAGATCTAGAGAGGGTCTGGGTGAGCTCCAGGGCACAGTCGTTTTGTGAAAAGATGTTTCACCTCTTAGGGCAATAGTTACTGTGTAATGTTCTCGTGTTTGCTTAAAGAACAGTAAATCTGCCCCTGAATGCTAGCCTTAAATAACTGACTCCCCTTTGTAGGAAAATAGCATAATTGCGATTAAAACCCAAGCTGACAGAACAACGTCATTGATAATATTTAATGATGAATCGGAAACAAAGTACTACCAAAAATAGCAGGGTTACAGACACCAGGAAACGTAACTGTAAATCCCCATGTTTTCCGATAATTTTTGAATAAGGTAAAACAGGAATAACAGCAACAGCGAAGACATAAGTACCCTCCATGAATAAATTCATACAGCACAACAAACCCAATAGTCACAAATATGTTGGCACTACATACTTTGCCATAGCCATTCAGAGGGCAACAGGACAGACAAGGCCCATTTGGCTCCAGCGTGGTGGATGAGGTCGTTTGCCACTTATATCCCGGGACCTGCCCTACTACGGCTTGGCAAACTGAGCCAAATACAACTCTTTCGGAACTTCACTCTCAAAACAGCCAGGGCAAGCAGTCAAGGATTTCTCAGGTAGGTAGTGTGTGTGGGGTGAAGGCAGAACTCAATACTCAACTAATGGACACAATAATGTATTGTCGAGCCCAGCGCTTATATTTTATTTCAACAAAAGAAAGTACTTTAATTTCACAGCACAACTAAATACTGCACAGGTCAATCGGAATACAATTACACAGTTATAACCTAAGTTATGATTCCCAGTAAGACATCACTCCCCCCCGTTGCTGGTATGCAATTACCCCGCTAGAGGAGATATTTGATGACTACTCTCCCCAATATAATGTTAATATTAGTATTAATGTGGCACAGGTGCAAATTTCCTCATGTACCCCCTTTGGTCAGTTGCACAATTCAGCTCCATGACTTTTACCCTTTGCTTTCTCTTCAGCAACAAAGGACCTCATTACGAGTTTGCCTGTCTGATTGCAAGACCACCGCAGTGGCGGCCGCCAAAAGACCGACATATTGGCGGTCATACAGACAGCGGTATTACGAGTTACATAACCAATCCCACCAAAAGACAGCTAAAATCCCGACTCCGCCAGGACTGTGGAGGGCGGGAAAGAGGCAGTTCTGATCACTGGGACCTGCAGCCTGCCAACCAACCACCAAACCTATTACAATTCGAAAATAGCCATGGTAGTCTTGCAGTGGTGGTGAGGAACTCAGCAGTCGGCAGACCCAACAGTAATATAATACACAACATTGATAGATTTGAAAACAACACAGCTGACACACCTACACACACTCAACACACCCATCAACTACACTATAAGACACACCCCTTCACACACACCATCCTTTGCTTTCACAATGCAGAACACAATGACAGTAGTACAAACAATAGGATAGGCACCACTCCACCTAACATAAGCCACGCATACCACAGCTGAACTGCACCCCCAAACACATATTTACACACTATCACCCACTTCACTGCACACCTCCCATGCATCATACAGCACCTACTAATTTATTGATTTTTTCCCATTTCCTCACTTTTTTACACCACCATGTCACGACAAAAACACACACAATTCACTGATGAGGAGTTAAGGGTCATTGTAGGTGAAATCATTGAAGAAAAGCCACATATATTTGGAGCCCAAGTCCAGTAGACTACTATCGCTCGGAAAATGGAAATGTGGCAAAGAATAGTTGACAGAGTGAATTCTGTAGGCAGCTACCCGCGCACAAGAGATGACATCAGGAAGAGGTGGAATGACCTCAGTGGGAAGGTGCGTTCCATGGCTGCAAGGCACCAGCTGGTGGTATACAAGACTGGCGGTGGTCTCCCTCCTCCTCCTCCTCCGCAGTTCACATCATGGGAGGAGAATGTCTTGGCCATCCTGCATCCTGAGGGCTTGCCAGAAATACCTGGGGGAGTCGAGTAAGTCACAACTACAAAATTGTGTCCCCCAAATATATTGTCATGAATGCCCACTGCTCAGCTTTAGCTACCTATAATGTTGCCCCACTCAAAAGCACAGTGTTCACCTTTCCATAGACCCCTGCCTGGCCTCCAACATTTTAATGAGACCCACCTGAGGGGATAACGTACCAGTAAACCGGGTGTACCTCAGGCATTGACAACACTACAACTCCCAGCAGGCACCGTGCTACTATCAACAATACCAGAACACAGTACCCTTCCCACCTTTAACAACTCCACTTTGGAGTGTACCAACCTGAGGGGCATTTAAATTGATACTGAGTGGGTAGGACAGACTATGACAGCAATACTAAGGCCAGAAGGCACTGGGAATGTCACTTCACTCAGCCACAACTTTGTACACGCCTACTATGACCCTTCTCCCTCTACTCAGCTACTGAAAAGTACTCACCTGATGGGATCCCATCTGTATACTGTGTGGGGAGGATGGGCAAAGTTTAAATTAGTTTTATGCATTTATAGAGCGCGTAGCTACCCTAAGGCATCCCAGCGCTAAAGGTACAGAAAAATCTGGGAAAACATGAAAAGGCAGACTAGTAACTAAAGAGGATGGTTTTCAATTTCTTCCTAAAAAGAGATTCAGAAGGTTCATGGCGAAGCTCAGGGGGTAAGGCATTCCAAAGATTGGCAGCCTTGATAGTAAAGGAGTTTCCACCCCATGATTTGTGGACGCGGGGTATATAAATCTGCCGGGCTAGAGAAGATTTGAGGTGTCTCCGAGGGGCGTGAATGGAAATGTGTTTCCTGAGAAAGAAAGGACCTTTGTTGTGTAAGGCTCTGTGAGTGATGCACATGGATTTAAAATGTATGCGCTGTTTGACCGGCAACCAGTGGAGAGCTACAAGCGCCGGCTTGGCAGATAGATATCTAGGACAGTTCGTAAGGAGCCTAGCTGCTGTGTTCTGTACAATCTGCACCTTCCTTATCACGTATTCCGGGGAGCTGAGATAAAGGGAATTCCCATAGTCCAGGCGGGAGAGGATCAGTGCCTGGACCAGGATCCTTCTGGACGAAGCAGGAAGAAGATTGAGAATCTTCCTAAGAGATCTGATAAGACCAAAACAGATTGATGAAATTCTCTTAGCTTGTAGTTCCATCGTGAGACGGGAGTCCAGTACAAAACCTAGGCTTTTTACCTGTCCTTTAGGAGGAGGGAGGCTGGTGAAGGCCTCTGAGTAACAAGATAAAGGGGAGGCAGGAGAACCAGTGCCTAAAATGAGCACTTCGGATTTGCCGTCATTAAATTTGAGTTTGGATTGAGTCATCCAGTCGCCTATATCCCTCATGCAGCCAGATAAATTAACAGAGGGAGACTTCGCGGTACCAGAGAGAGAGACCACTAATTGAGTGTCATCAGCATAAGTGACCACTGAAAGATTGTAGGGAGCGACTACTTTAGCCAAGGAAGATAAATAAATATTAAAAAGAGTTGGACTTAAGGAGGACCCCTGAGGGACTCCACAAACTGAAGGAACGACATCTGACAAGAAAGAACGGTCCAGAAATTGAAAGGTTCTTCCTGTAAGAAAGGAAGACAACCAAAAGAGCGCAGGGCCTCCCACTCCTATCTTGCAGAGTCTGTCACCGAAAAGAGAGTGGTCAACTGTGTCGAAAGCTGCGCTAAGATCCAGGAGAATAATGGCTACATGCCCTCCCTGGTCTAATAGTTGACGGGCAGATTCGGTCACCGTTAAAAGCGCAGACTCAGTACTGTGTTGTGCTCTAAAACCCATTTGGGTGGGATGAAGGAGCATATTACTTTCCAGATAGCTCATCAGTTGTAGATTTATATGCTTCTCTAGTATCTTGGCTAGGATGGGGAGAAGAGCAATGGGTCTGTAGTAATCCAGGACCGTGGGGTCAAGTTTAGGTTTTTTAAGAAGTGGCTTTACAATAGCGTGTTTAAGCGATTGAGGGAAGAGGCCAGAGATAAGGGAAGTATTGAGAATTCTAGTCAAAGGGAGAAAACAATATCTGCGACTTTTATAAGAATGGACGGGGGAGCAGGATCCAGAGGGGAGGCTGTGAGAAAGTAGCCTCTTTCTAGCCTTGTTACCCCCACTTTTGGCCTGTTTGTGAGTGTATGTCAGGGTGTTTTCACTGTCTCAATGGGATCCTGCTAGCCAGGGCCCAGTGCTCATAGTGAAAATCCTGTTTTCAGTATGTTTGTTATGTGTCACTGGGACCCTGCTAGCCAGTACCCCAGTGCTCATAAGTTTGTGGCCTATATGTATGTCTTCCCTGTGTGATGCCTAACTGTCTCACTGAGGCTCTGCTAACCAGAACCTCAGTGGTTATGCTCTCTCTGTACAAATTGTCACTAACAGGCTAGTGACCATTTTCACCAATTTACATTGGCATACTGGAACACCTTTATAATTCCCTAGTATATGGTACGGAGGTACCCAGGGCATTGGGGTTTCAGGAGATCCCTATGGGCTGCAGCATTTCTTTTGCCACCCATAGGGAGCTCTGACAATTCTTACACAGGCCTGCCACTGCAGCCTGAGTGAAATAACGTCCACGTTATTTCACAGCCATTTACCACTGCACTTAAGTAACTTATAAGTCACCTATATGTCTAACCTTTACCTGGTAAAGGTTGGGTGCTAAGTTACTTAGTGTGTGGGCACCCTGGCACTAGCCAAGGTGCCCCCACATTGTTCAGGGCAAATTCCCCGGACTTTGTGAGTGCGGGGACACCATTACACGCGTGCACTATACATAGGTCACTACCTATGTATAGCTTCACAATGGTAACTCCGAACATGGCCATGTAACATGTCTAAGATCATGGAATTGCCCCCCCAAGGCCATCCTGGCATTGGTGAGACAATCCCATGATCCCCCGGGTCTCTAGCACAGAACCCGGGTACTGCCAAACTGCCTTTTCAGGGTTTACACTGCAGCTGCGGCTGCTGCCAGCCCCTCAGACAGGTTTCTGCCCCCCTGGGGTCCAGGCAGCCCTGGCCCAGGAAGGCAGAACAAAGGATTTCCTCTGAGAGAGGGTGTGACACCCTCTCCCTTTGGAAATAGGTGTGAAGGCTGGGGAGGAGTAGCCTCCCCAGCCTCTGGAAATGCTTTGATGGGCACAGATGCTGCCCATCTCTGCATTAGCCAGTCTACACCGGTTTAGGGATCCCCCAGCCCTGCTCTGGCGCGAAACTGGACAAAGGAAAGGGGAGTGACCACTGCCCTGACCTGCACCTCCCAGGGAGGTGACCAGAGCTCCTCCAGTGTGCTCCAGACCTCTGCCATCTTGGAAACAGAGATGCTGCTGGCACACTGGACTGCTCTGAGTGGCCAGGGCCAGCAGGTGACGTCAGAGACTCCTTCTGATAGGCTCCTCCAGGTGTTGCTAGCCTATCCTCTCTCCTAAGTTGCCAAACCTCCTTTTCTGGCTATTTAGGGTCTCTGCTTTGGGGAATTCTTTACATAACGAATGCAAGAGCTCATCAGAGTTCCTCTGCATCTCTCTCTTCACCTTCTGCCAAGGAATCGACTGCTGACCGCGCTGGAAGCCTGCAAAACTGCAACAAAGTAGCAAAGACGACTACTGCGACCTTGTAACGCTGATCCTGCCGCCTTCTCGACTGTTTTCCTGGTGGTGCATGCTGTGGGGGTAGTCTGCCTTCTCTCTGCATTAGAAGCTCTGAAGAAATCTCCCGTGGGTCGACGGAATCTTCCCCCTGCAACCGCAGGCACCAAAGAACTGCATCACCGGTCCTCTGGGTCTCCTCTCAGCATGACGAGCGAGGTCCCTTGAACTCAGCAACTCTGTCCAAGTGACTCCCACAGTCCAGTGACTCTTCAGTCCAAGTTTGGTGGAGGTAAGTCCTTGCCTCCCCACGCTAGACTGCATTGCTGGGTACCGCGTGATTTGCAGCTGCTCTGGCTCCTGTGCACTCTTCCAGGATTTCCTTTGTGCACAGCCAAGCCTGGGTCCCCGGCACTCTAACCTGCAGTGCACGACCTCCTGAGTTGTCCTCCGGCGTCTTGGGAACTTCCTTTGTGACTTCGGGTGAGCTCCAGTTCACTCCACTTTGTAGTGCCTGTTCCGGCACTTCTGCGGGTGCTGCCTGCTTCTGAGTGGGCTCCTTGTCTGGCTGGGCGCCCCCTCTGTCTCCTCACGCAATTGGCAACATCCTGGTCCCTCCTGGGCCACAGCACCATCCAAAAACCCCAACCGCGACCCTTGCTGCTAGCAAGGCTTGTCTGTGGTCTTTCTGTACGGAAACACCTCTGCAAGCTTCTTCACGACGTGTGACATCTATCCTCCAAAGGGGAAGTTTCTAGCCCTTGTCGTTCTTGCAGAATCCACAGCTTCTACCATCTGGTGGCAGCTTCTTTGCACCCACAGCTGGCATTTCCTGGGCACCTGCCCATTCCCGACTTGATCGTGACTCTTGGACTTGGTCCCCTTGTTCCACAGGTACTCTCGTCTGGAAATCCATTGTTGTTGCATTGCTGATGTTGGTCTTCATTGCAGAATTCCCCTATCACGACTTCTGTGCTCTCTGGGGAACTTAGGTGCACTTTGCACCCACTTTTCAGGGTCTTGGGGTGGGCTATTTTTCTAACCCTCACTGTTTTCTTACAGTCCCAGCGACCCTCTACAAGCTCACATAGGTTTGGGGTCCATACGTTATTCGCATTCCACTTTTGGAGTATATGGTTTGTGTTGCCCCTATACCTATGTGCTCCCATTGCATTCTATTGTGACTATACATTGTTTGCACTGTTTTCTATTGCTATTACTGCATATTTTGGTATTGTGTACATATATCTTGTGTATATTTGCTATCCTCATACTGAGGGTACTCACTGAGATACTTTGGCATATTGTCATAAAAATAAAGTACCTTTATTTTTAGTATATCTGTGTATTGTGTTTTCTTATGATATTGTGCATATGACACTAGTGGTACTGTAGGAGCTTCACTCGTCTCCTAGTTCAGCCTAAGCTTCTCTGCTAAGCTACTTTTTCTATCAGCCTAAGCTGCTAGACACCCCTCTACACTAATAAGGGATACATGGACCTGGTGAAAGGTGTAAGTACCCCTTGGTACCCACTACAAGCCAGGCCAGCCTCCTACAGAGCCAAATTTAATAGCACTGAGTAATTTAAGGGTTAGCACATCAGTGAGCGGTAAGAACGTAGTTAGTGAAGGCCCAGCAGATCGGGGGTTCACTACCAGCTCATCAGATGACTTCTAGGAGGAGGATGACGAGAAATCAGCATATATCTTCTTAATCTTGTCCTGGAAGTGAGCTGCTAAAGAGTTACTATGAGTGACAGACGCTTCGATCGGGGGGGCCGGCATAGGAAAAGTTGTAAGCTCTTTAAATATCTGGAATATTTCTTTCTGAGAGTTGGATGGGTCCTCTATTCTCTTGCGATAGTAGCTGGTTTGAGCTGCCTTAATGTTTTGATGATAATTTCTAATGGCTAGCTTGTACTTTTCTTTGGCTGAAGAGCTATAGTCTTTCTAATTTTTTACAGTTAGTTCTAAGTTCTAATAGCAAGGGAGAGTACCATGGCTTAGATTTGAGGTGGGGTTTTTGTATTCTTAGTTTGGTGGGCAGTACTGGATCCAGAGTGGTAGAGATCCAGCTGTCGAAATGTTCCGGAGTATTCAAAAGGGAGTCATCACGGAACCTGGTGGAAGCACAAAATGCAGTATGCCAAAGATTAGGTAGTAATTTTGACCAAGTGCGACTCGAGGTGGTTAGCTTAGGTTGAGGGTCCTTGGGGAAATCATAGGGAAAATTAAATGGAAGAAGAAAATGATCAGTCCATAGTAAAGGCAGTGATGAAGAGATCGCCAAATCTGAGATATTGCTAAAAAGCAAATCCAGAGTATGGCCCTTCACGTGAGTAGGGCCCATGACAAATTGGGTCATATCTAACGCATTAAAAGAGGCCAACAGAGTTTTTGCCGAAGGGCAGTCTGGATTATCAAAATGAATATTAAAATCCCCGAGTACAGTTAGATTCGGGGTCTTACCTATGAGGCCAGCCACAGCCTCAGGTAGTGCTTCTAAAAAAGAGGCACAAGGGCCAGGTGGGCGATAAAGAAGAATTCCAGAGAAGGTAAAGGTGGCTGATAGATATAGGGAAAAGGTCATACCTTCACAGTCAGGGATCTTAAGAGGTAATGTCCGACACTTAATGGTCTTTTTGTGAATAATTGCTATACCACCTACAAAGACAGCAATGTTACTGCCAGAAGGCACTGGGAATGCCATTCCACACAACCACAACTGTGTACTCACCTACTAGGACCCATCTCCCTCTACTTAGTTACTGAACTGTACCCACCTGAGGGGACCCATCTGTATACTGTGTGGGGAGGATAGGCAAAGACAGCAATGCTAAGGCCAGGAGACACTGGGAATGTCACTTCACCCAACCACAACTGTGTGCTCACCTACTAGGACCCTTCTCCTTCTACTCAGCTACAGAACTGTGCTCCCCTGAGGGGATTCCATCTGTATACTATTTGCGGAGGACAGGCAAATACAGCAATGCTAAGGGCGGAATGCACTGTCTACCGAAAGCAAAATGCCTGCCCAATGTGCATCTGTACTCACATCCTCCAAAATCCACTCACAATAGAAATTACGCACCTGAGATGATGACATGGATGCTGTTTGTAGTAGTTGGTGTAACATTACGTGAAAGCCCAGAAGGGCCAGTTGCTGATATTCCAATCACCAGGCCAGTGTCCACAATGGCACTGTGTTGCTGTCTGTCAAATTACTAATGAAGTTTAGCTACCTGGGAGGGACCATCTTACAGATCATGGCACACTCTACTCTGTGATGTGCCTGATCAAATAGATCCATCTTGAATAGATAAGCCAAGATGAAAATAGTGTGGACAATAAGGACAGCCCAACCTGTGTGCAAAACCACACACAAATGTAAACAAAGGTACCAAGATGCCTCAACTAAATGCATATGGCAGTATACAAATACACAGTGCACTGACCACTTGTTGACAAGTAAGATGTTCAACTACAGGGTTCAACTACAGGGTCTGCATGACTGTCTACTAGGTTTCAAGATGACCTAAGCCACATCATGCCCAGCCACTGATTTCACTACACATATGGAATAATAAGAGTCCAAGAACAGTCACCCAAGTACCAAGATACTCACACAACCTGTAGCAAGGTGACTTGAAATAGGATTTATCATCACTTCAAATGTCAGGTCCATGCAGTTAATAGCAAGTGTGCTCTCAAATAAAGGAGAAATGCAAAGCCAAAGTGAATTTACTATGAAACAAATGCTACTGTAAACAGATGGAGGTAAATGTCACAATACAACCTGTAACCTCCTACCCATCACTTAAACAGGTCTATCTGCGATTGGGAAGATGGAGATCCCTCCAGAGACTGCCACTCCCCCCGGATGAAGCCCTGAGTGAGGATACAACTCCAGGATGTGTGAACGTTGAGGACGGCGCTGGTCCATCTGGGGTACCTGGTCAGACAACACCAGTCAGGGTTACCATGACCACATCAACTGTTGCATCCCTGCAGCCCTGCAGCCCTGTTGCATCAACATCTCAGGCAACCATTTGCCCCCAAGTCTCTGTCCTGAGGACAGATAACACCATTGTGTGCCCCCCAGTCCAGGTACCTGAGTCTCATCCAGACACTTCGGACACTGATGGACCTGCACCCAGTGGTAGGGGGAATCTGTGCCAAGGGTGCAGGTACGTGGCGTATGGTGTGTGGGAGAATTGGTGTGGGCCAGTGGCATGAGGCTGCTGGGTATGGGTCTGGCCAGGACACCATCACCCAATTCCTGGGAGCATACCAACAGTCCCAAGGTGTGATGGGCTAGGTATTTGTCAAACTCAGGGAGATCAAGGAGCTACAGGTGGATAACCATCGTGAAATCTTACAAAAGTAGGAGGCCCACAATGCCACATTGGCCGCCCTAACAGGGGTGCTGGGGAACATCAACACCACCCTAAGCAGGGATAGGGGACAACAACACACCCCTTCCACTGGCCCTCTAACATCAGCCCCTTCAACATCTGGGGTTGCGAGTGGAAGGGAGGCCCTGCCAGGGGAAGAACCTACCTCAGACGCCCCTGCCTCTGTAGCTGAAGAGCGCCCCACAAGCGGGGACGTCCACCCAAGCATCTAGAAGGTGCAGATGCCAAGACTTCAAACACTGCCAGGAAGTAACCTCTTTCTGATGGAACTCCTTTGTGTGCCACTGATTCACCCTGTTGACTGTTTTACAAACACATTCCATTTTCCAGGATAGTAGGTGTTAGACATTTCATCCTTGGCGTGGTCTCTCTTAACTTTTTGCCTCTGTTTCCCAGGTTGTTGATGTGTGCTGGACTCTGTTTTGCTGTTTTTGTTACTCTGGACACTTTACCACTGCTAACCAGAGCTAAAGTGCAAGTGCTCCTTTACAAAATGTGTATGTAATTGGTTCATCCGTGATTGGCATATTTGATTTACTGGTAGGTCCCTAGTACAGTGCACTAGAGGTGCCTAGGGCCTGTAAACCAAATGCTACTAGTGGGCCTGCAGCACTGGTTGTACCACCCACATAAGTAGCTCTGTAATCATGTCTCAGACCTGCCACTGCAGTGTCTGTGTGTGCAGTTAACTGTAAATTCGACTTGGCAAGTGTATCCACTTGCCAGGCCTAAACCTTCCCTTTTCTTACATGGAAGACACCCCTAAGGTAAGCCCTAGGTAGCCCCAAGGGCAGGGTGCAGTGTGTGGTTAAGGTAGGACATATAGTAATAATGTGTTTTATATGTCCTGACAGTGAAATACTGCTAAATTAGTTTTTCACAGTTGCAAGGCCTGTTCCTCTCATAGGTTAACATGGGGCTACCTTTAAAAATGATTAAAGTGTAGATTACCTTTGGGAGCGGATAGACATATGGAGTTTGGGGTCTCTGAGCTCACAATTTAAAAATACATCTTTTAATAAAGTTAATTTTAAGATTGTGTGTTTGAAAATGCCACTTTTAGAAAGTGGGCATTTTCTTGCTTAAACCATTTCTGTGACTCTGCCTGTTTGTGGATTCCTGGATTCCCTGTCTGGGTCAGTTTGACAGTTGGGCTGGTTGCACCTCTCACTAGACAGTGGCACAAAGGGAGCTGGGGTGTAGTCTGCATTTCCTGATGTGCCATCTGTGCTAGGAGGGAGGGGAGGAGCGGTCACTCACATCTGAAAGGGCTGTGTCTGCCCTCACACAATGCAATCTCCAACCCCCTGGTGTGTGTCTGGGGCCTGGCCTCGGCAAAGCAGGATTTCACAAACAAGAGAGACTTTCCTTTGTAGTAAGCCTCCATCAAAGGGCAAAATGGGTATAAGAAGGGCATCCAAAACCACAGATTTTAGAACACTTCTGGAAACCAAGAGGAACCTCTGCCTGGAGAAGAGCTGAAGAGCTGAGCAAGAAGAGCTGCCCTGCCTGTGACTGTGCTTTGTGGAGCTATCCTGCAGTTGCTGCTTCTGCCTGTGCTAGAGGGCAAAGACTGGACTTTGTGTCGCCTTCTGGTGAAGAAGTCTCCATGGGCTTGATTTAGAGCTTGCCTCCTGTTGTTTGAAGTCTCAGGGACAGCAAAGACTTCTCTCTGCCAGCACCTGGAGCCTCTGCTGAGACTCCTACTCTGCCAAGTGGTGCCCATCGAGTTCCTGGGACCCTGAAAGGAGAAGCTGGCAGGCCAAGAATGAGAAATCCACGCACTGACCACCATGCAGCTGAAAATCGACGCTCGCCTGCAGCGTGACCGGAAAATCGACGCCCACGGCTGGAGAAATGACACGCAGCATCACTGACGGAGGATGGAGAGATCGCAACCCGCGCTGCGTGGTTTTCAGATCATCGTGCAGCAGGATTTCCAACGCAAGCATCGCTGGGCATGTAAAAACGCCACAAGGCCTGCCCGGACCCGAGAGTGCGGTTTGAATCGACGCATTGCTCTCCTGCGGAGAGAAGAAAAGATGCACGCCGACTCGAATAAAGGAGAAACAAAGCAAGGTCTCGCTCTTGAGTGACATCTCACGCACTCCACATCACACACCCCACCACATTACCTAACACACCCCCACCAGCACAAATCATACAACACCCATGGCACCACAAAGGCAACCCCGTTTCCTTGAGGAGGAGTTAAGGGTCAAGAGGGAGGAAATTGTCAGGGTAGAGCCACAGCTCTGTGGTGCACAGGTACAACAAATATCCATTTCAAGGAAGATGGAGAATCGTGGACAGGGTCTATGTTGTGGGACAGCACCCAAGAAGGGACGACATCAGGAAGAGGTGGAACGACCTACGGGGAAGGTACATCCATAGCAGCAAGGCCGAAGCTCGCCATACAGAGGACTGGCGTTGGACCCCCACCTCCTCCCCCACAGCTCACAGCATGGGAGGAGCAAGTACTGGCATTACTGCACTGCATCCTGAGGAACTCGCTGGAGTAGCCGGAAGACTTGAAACTGGTAAGTCAACATTTACTAATCATCACCCTCCCCAAACCTGCATGCCATCTCACACCCTCACACTCACTCCCTTCACTCCACTCCAGCCCACACACTGCACCTACACATCTCACTAACTCCAATGCCAAGCCCTGCATGGCATACCAATGCATGGACACCCCTCCCAGCCCTGCATGGACACCCATCACTAAAGCATGCACAGCATAGGGAAACTAATAATCCCACAATACATCACCATACACAAGCAAAGGCTGCCAGGGCAACCCCAATGATAGAGAGGAAGCCAGGGATGTACAATATGTCATACACATGAAGAATAATACATCACTTACATCCCCACAGGTACCCCGGCCAATGTCAGCGGAGAGGAGGTGCCACCACTGTCCAGTCCTCCAACAGAAGAGGACCCCAGTGATGACAGTAACTCTGGACTTCTGGATGTGGAGGTCCTACCTGGCCCATCAGGGACCACTGGACAGCCAGTCACCCAAGCACAATCACAGACCACCACAGAGCGTCCCCCATCAGGATCCAACACCACAGCACCCACCCAGGGTACCCAAACCTCTGTCCCCAGGACACGTCAATCAGCAGTGTGCCCACCTGTACAGGCACCTCAGGCCACACCTCACCCCCAAGACAGTCAGGGACCTGGGGTCAGTGGCAGTGGGCACACCGTTGAGGGGACAGGGGCACAGGCCAACAGAGACATTGGGAGGACTGCTGTGCACCAGGGGGAGGACAGGACCAGGGAACCGACTCTCCAGGAGGCACTCTCCAACATCATGAGAGCTTACCACCATTCCCAGGAGACCATGGGCAAGATACTGGCCAAGTTTCAGGAGACCCAGCGGCTGCAGGAGGAACACTACCTGGGGATCAGGGAGGACTTGAAGTCCATCAACACCACCGTGGTCACAATTGCAGGGGTGCTGGCAGACCTTCTCAACACCAGGAGAGATACAGAGACACACCAACGGGCCCCTGACACTAGCCTGGATGATGAACAGCCCTCCACCTTCACCGGCGCTAGTGGTCAGGAGGCACCGCCACAGAACCACCCCGCAAACGGTCCCTGAGATCCAGGAACAAGACAGAGAACATTGCCAAGATCCCCGCAAGGAAATAAGACCCCCCTGAATGTCACCCTTCTGTCCCACTTTGTCACCCTGTCCACCTTCAACTGCCATTGCTCCACTTCCTATGCCCCACTGGACAATGCACCTGTGAAACAAATAGACTGGACTCTGCCATGGACATTCCTTCACTATCACCCCGGCCCATTGCACACACCCCTCCACTTATGTGCACAGAAATAAACACACTTGAATCACAAAACAATCTGGAGTCTGCCTGTGCTTTCACTAATGTGTAAATGCAAAACCTCTGGAATATAGCAATGTCAATGTACTTGTTCCCATACCAGTATAACACAGATGAAGGCCAGCAGTAAACATAGCATGGGCACAAAGTGGGTGATAATGCTGTGTCTCTCTTCCATTGTCCACAGTTCTACCAGGGGTTTGTACACCGGAGGATGCCGCCATCTCATCACCTGCCCCAGCAGACGTGCCCTATAGAGGAGAACAGCGAGCAGAGGGTCATCCAACACTTAGGTATCACAATGTGTTATTTGCTAAAACGTTGGAAAATTGCAATGTGCCGGTATCAGTCTGTATTCCAGGCCTAGATAGGTGTGACACCGTTTTTTTCCATCCCATGTGGCCCCCTGAAATGGCGGCTGCCTAACCTGTAAGGTGGGACAAGGTGACCGCCATTTTCTTACTGTTCACTCACTTGATACCTGACCTTTAACAGGAGAGGACCTACACTGCAAGTGCTGCTGTGACCTGTGTCTGGAAGCGTCGATGGCTACAGTGTCTGGGCAAAGGGCCCCTGCCTTTACTTCGGAGGAGTTGGATAACTGGTGGATGGGATCCTCCCCCAGTACACGCAACTGTACAGTCCTCTAGACAAACAGGTGAGTACACTGTGAGCATAGTGGATGGCACCTGAGTGTATGGAGTGTCGTGGATGGGGAGGGGGACAGGCCAGCGTGTCAGGATTGTGTGTGTCTGTGTGGCAGGGCCAGTGTGGGAGGTGTTTGGCAATGCGTGAGATGAAATGTACGGGCTACAAACATCCATTTTTACTTCACTTTTCCTCTAGGTCAGGGCCCACCAGAAGAATGGTATTTGGAGTGCCATCGCCAAGGACGTCCGGACCCTGGGGGTCTACCATAGTCGGAGCACCCACTGCCATAAAAGATGGGAGGACCTGTGCCTCTGGAGCAAGAAGATGGCGGAGGCCCAGCTGGGGATGGCATCTCAACGTGGAACGGGTGCCTGAGGCACCATGACCCCCCTGATGTACCGGATCCTGGTGTTGGCCTATCCGGAGTTGGATGGGCGCTTGAGGGCATCACAGCAGCCGCAATGGGGTGAGTATACTCTAATGCAGCTGACTCTGTGCACATTACGAGGTGTCTGGGTGGGGGAGGTGGGCTGTGGGTTCCCCTAGACCAGGGCGAACTTGGTAGGCAAGGTCCCTTGTTAGGCAGGCTCTGTGGCACCCCAACCCCAATACTGGTAAGAGCCATCTACACCTAGTCAGGTTCCTGTGGCTTCAAGGTGTGCAGCAATTGGGCTTAGGCCTCGTCCCCCATGGGCAGGTGAATTTGCTAGGAACTGTTAGTGCATGGCTTAGTGCAGAGGGCTGCTCCCTGTGTGTTGTGTCCGCCAACGGTAGTGGTGTTGCATGCACTGAACTGTCTTTCAGCCCCCTTTTTGTTTTGTCTCCCTGTTCTTGCGTGCAACAGCATAATCTGGCGGAGGAACAGTGGCACCGGAGCAGGAGGGAGCTGCAACCCACTTGGCCCTGGAGGGTGAAGCAATGGAGTCTGAAGCTACCAGTGGGACGGAGGGCGAGGGGAGCTCCACGACGGGGACAGGAGCATACACCAGCGATAGCGACTCCTCCTCTGATGGGAGCTCCCTTGCGGTGGCGGGCACCTCTGTGCCCACCGCATCAACAGGTACAGCCACCACCCCCCTACCAGCACCACCCTCCCAGCAGCCCCTCAGCGTGTTTCCCGTCCCCGCTCACCCAGGAGGGTGGGCATCTCCTTCACCCCAGGCTCCTCAGCCTCTGCCCCAGTCAGCCCTGCTGCCCTCAGTGAGGAGGCTATTGACCTCCTGAGATCCCTCACTGTTGGACAATCTACCATTTTGAATGCCATACAGGGGGTTGAGAGGCATTTGTTACAAACAAATGCATACATGGAGGGCATTCATTCTGGGCCCAACAGAGAGCATTTCAGGCTCTGGCCTCAGCACGGATGGCGGCCAGTGTCCCTGTGTCCAGCCTCCCCCCTCCAACTTCCTCCACCCAGACCCAATCCCCTGTACGTCAGCCTATCCCAAGCACACCATCAGACCAGCATGCACACTCATCAACACACAAGAGTGGACATGGCAAACATAACCACCACACATCCCACAAGCACTCACACAAGCACCATCCCCATGCAGACACAGCAACAGCCACTGCCTCCACTGTGTCCCCCTCCTCCACGTCCTCCTCCTCCCTCCCTGTCTCATCTCCACTCACACCTGCATGCACTACATCCTTAGCCACTACCTCCATCACCAGCATGCCCATCACCACACACCGCTCACTTGCACTCACCACCCCCACTACCATTCACACATACCCAGTGTCCTCTCCCAGTGTGTCTATGAGCCCTCCTCCCAAAGTACACAAACACAGGCAGGCACACACCCACCCAACAGCCATCCACCTCACAACAGCCTCCGGCCCATGCGCCTTCACCCATATTCAGCAAACGTACACCTCCTACAAGCACTACCTCTTCCTCCACTCCCAAACCCCCTCCATCTTCCCGTCCCAGTGCGTCTAAAAAACTTTTCCTGGGAAAATTTGACCTCTTCCCTTCACCTCCCCCCCTGGCCTTCCCCTAGGGCCAGGCTTTCCAGGTCCCAGCCCAGCACTTCAGCCACCAAATCCCCAGGCACAGTGGTGCCAGCAACTGCGGGGTCATCAAGTGCGCCACCCCTCAGGGCTGCCAGTGTGCCACCTTGCGAGGCCAAGGACATTCCGCCACCTGCCAAGGTGAAGAAGGTGCCCACATCCCGGACAGAGAAGCCGCACCTACCAGCCACCAAGGGCTCCGCCAAAACTAAAGGGGACAGTGGCAAGACACTTGCGGCACCATCAAAGGTGGGAAAGGGACAAAAGCAGAAGAGCAGGTCAGGACAGGGCACGGTGGCACCGACTGAAGGACTAGTGTCACCCTTTCTGTCAATGACTACACCAACCTGTATGGTGGCGAACACCGCAACCTGCCCCGCCACCAGCACCGCCACCTGCACAGCCACCAGCATCGCCACCTCCACTGCCACCAGCACCGACACCTGCACAGCCACCTGCACCGCCACCTGCACGTGTGTAGCCTCAGCAATAGTCCCCAGCATCTACCCCCAGTGGGCAGACGTCCGAGGGTGCAGGAGACGTCCTGCTGTGTCCCTCATACATGCACCACCGCCATAGACACAGCTGCAAACACTGCCACCAGCTCCACGATGTGCTCAGACAGTGGCACCACCGCTGACATGGCTCCCATCCCAGTGGTCAGCCGTCCGAGGCTGGTGGAGGCTTCCTGGACCCTGCCCAGCTTTCATGAGGCATGACTTTCATCACTGTTTGCACCTGCAGGTGGAAGGCGAAGCCGCAGCAGGGTGGGGTATGTCTCTGCCTCCATGGCGTATCATGCTACCTGTTCCTAGGCAATCTCGTGGCACACACACCCATGTGAGGGAATGGGTCCAGCCACACTGCATGTGGAGCACTCTGGGCACAATGCCCCCTCCAGAAACAGTGGAGAATCACATCCACTACCTCTGTCCTTGGCAGGATGAAGCACTCTGGGCACAAGGCCCCCTCCAGAACCAGTGAAGAATCACATCCACTACCTCAGTCCTTGGCAGGATGAAGCACTCTGGGCACAATGCCCCCTCCAGAACCAGTTGAGAATCACATCCACTACCTCAGTCCTTGGCAGGATGAAGCACTCTGGGCACAAGGCCCCCTCCAGAACCAGTGGAGAAAGGCATCCACTACCTCAGTCCTTGGCAGGATGAAGCACTCTGGGCACAATGCCCCCTCCAGAACCAGTGGAGAATCACATCCACTACCTCAGTCCTTGGCAGGATGAAGCACTCTGGGCACAATGCCCCCTGCAGAACCAGTGGAGAAAGGCATCCACTACCTCAGTCCTTGGCAGGATGAAGCACTCTAGGCACAATGCCCCCTGCAGAACCAGTGGAGAATCACATCCACTACCTCAGTCCTTGGTAGGATGAAGCACTCTGGGCACAAGGCCCCCTCCAGAACCAGTGGAGACTGTTATCCACTTGAGAGACTGTGGCTTTGCACTCCCCAGGATAAAGCAGTGGGCAAACCACCCACTGGAAAGACTTGAGAGACTGTGGCTTTGCACTCCCCAGGATAAAGCAGTGGGCAAACCACTCACTGGAAAGACTTGAGAGACTGTGGCTTTGCACTCCCCAGGGTACAGCAATGGGCATGGAGCCCCCTCATGCAGCAGTGGCGTTGTGTGTTCATCCGTCTGAGTGCCCCCCTCCTCTTCCCCCTGAGGTGTCTGTTTATTTTAGATCTGATGCCCCTGCAGTGTTCTCTCCGTTTCGAGTCAGGTATCTTGTGTGGGCTTCGCCCATGCATTTTGGGACCACTGGTCCATGGACAATGATTGGTACACTATCCGGACTTGTGTAGTTGGTGTACATATTTGTATATACTGAATTTTGAACTTTCACTATCAGATTTTTCATGATTACAATTGTTACAATCATTTAATTTTGTCCTTGGGTTCTTCCAGGGGGTGTGGGGTGTATCTGTAATGTTGCTGCATGTATTTGTGTGTATGGTGTTGTGGGTGAGGGTGGGGGTGGGGGTATTGCGTGTTGCATGTGTGTGTCACTCTCTTCTCCTTCCCCCCTCCTCTGTGTTGTAGGTGCAGTACTCACCATGGTCATCGACGGCATCTGTCCTGCTCCTGATAGAGTAGGAGGAAGGCCAGCATGGGCAGGACCTGTAGTTCGGGCTCCATGGCATCCTGGTTCCTCGTTGAGTGTCAAGAGGTGAGTGGTTTCCCTTCTGTGTACTGTTTCCGCCGTGCTTTTGATAGCGTTGGTTCCGCCCCGGAAAAGGTGGCGGATAAGCCTGTTGTTATACATTGGGCGGTACTTTGTCCTCCGCCTGTCTGTTGGTGGTTACCGCTGCGGTGTTTGTTTCTACCACCGTGGAGGTCGGAGTGTTAAAGTGTCTGTCTATGTTGGCAGTTTCTGCCATGGTCTTGATTCCATTTTTTTTTCTGCCGGCCTGTTGGCAGTATTACCGCTGCTTTACCACCGTCCGCCAGGGTTGTAATGAGGGCCATAGTGTACTATAAGGTATTTAACATCTTTAATATGTTTAAAACATCAGTAAAAAGTCTACACAATGCCCCAGTAATACTGACTAATGACTGCACTACTTGAAAACATTTACACTGTACACCACTACACTGTACTCCAATACAATGAACTCTGCTCCACTCTACAACACTACCCTCTATGGTATTCCACTTTACAACACTCCACTCTATACCACTACAACTGTATGCCACTCCAGCATGCACTTTTCCACTGTATTTCAATACACTGTACCTCACTGCACTCTATGCCACTTTACTCTATGCTACTGCACTGCAGGGAGCTCCACTGTAACACACTGCAATGTACACCACTGAACTGTGCACCACTCAAATGCACGCTATTCCACTGTATGCTGGTGTATGCTGTGCACCCCTCCACTGTACTCTCTTTCACTATATGTATGATGCTCCAATCTGTGAATGCTCAATTTTTACAATTTTTACAAAATAATATTCATGTATTCCGAACTATGAATCTGCATAGAATTTGAATTAATATAGAAAATAATGCACAAGTTGGAAAATGTGCCTACTTGAGCGGCCATCAGTAATCACGAAATGTCCTTATCAATTGCTTACTAATGTGATATGATGTGCTCATGTTTAGGTTAATGTAGTAGTATGTTATTATGTTATTTTAATTATTACATATTTTTTATTTACTTTATTAATTATAGGCCTTAAGTTAGCGAGGTATTTGGCCTGGTTGCACAGCCTCATCTAAAGTTGCACTGCTTAAATAATTCACATAAAATGGATTTTTAGAGTAATGAATACTTGCAATGTTCCACTGAGTTGATCAAACACTAGAAGATGATTTTATTTTCCCATGAGAACTGCTTGCTAAAATGCAGTCTGTTAGGAATCATTGCAATGTAAAGTTTAGTGTGTGTGAAAGCGATGTTCCCAGGAGCTAACAATGGATGCACTGACAGAGAAATACAAATTTGTTTCCTGATGAGTCTGATGATGGCAACAGGAGAAGAGAAGTCAATCATCCACATGTGAGAGAGAGTTTAGTTATATCTTAGATTTGAAGTTCTACTTTAATTGGACTAAATGTAAACATATGATTCTTTAACCAATAGCAATGTGGGAAGAGTTATAGAGAATTTAACTTAGCCCGAATTTAACTGAGAGGAGAGCTCATATTTGTTCTTAATCCTTTGCTGAGAAGCGCCATTCCGATTGTCCCCATTCTAGATACTTTTTGTTTCCTTCTTCACGGAGGAGGTGTACTAGCCTTGATTCCTTTACTTAGAAAAATTCTATCTTGAATGTTATTGCGAAATTCCGATGCTGATGCTGACCGAATAGATGTCCAATTGACGAAGTCAATCGAAGCTTGCTGATCCATATTGAGGAAAGGTATAATGAAATGTTATTGTTGATGAAATTTGTCTTTTGTTCCTTTTGGTACCAACCGCTAATTTTGATAAAGCCATAGCTAGATGATTTTCAAAAACTGTGTTAACTAAATTGTTTTGCATGAAGCCCAAACATGCTATTCTAATCAGAAGGTTAGCTAGGAGACTCACAGAAGATGTTTGCTAATTATTAACAACAGTTGGTGAAGTTTCTTTGCTGAATCTAAATGTATGCTAATTCTATTGCGCAGTTATTCTTGCTATTGTACTGTAATCTTAGAATGCGTAACCATACATGCTTTGATTAAATTGAGATTCTTTAGAAGATTTGGTCAACCAGTGTTGTTTCTGTATGTTTATCATTTCATATTGAGATTAAGTTATGTGATATTAACATTGTTAATATAGGCAAATAAACATTATATTTTACATCAAAATGTGTTTATTCATGGCCAAAGGGCTAATGGTGCGTGGAAATTACTGACTCCCTAGATTGGTGATTCTATTGATTTATATTGTTATTGATTGGTGTTGGAATTGATTCCTATGGTGGGGTTTCCTGTAAGCACAGTCAAAAGGTCCATTGAACCTCTAACGTGTCCCCTTATAAATTAAAGATAAGGAACCAAACAAGGTCAGATGCACTAGCAGAAATGGTAGCAGAGTAAGATGGTTTGTCTCCTTAAGAGCCCACCATAAGGCCCACTATATGGTTTGTCTCCTTAAAAGCCCATCATAAGGCCCGGTACATGGTTTGTCTCCTTAAGAGCCCATCGTCAAGCATTCACCTCTAGAGAAGGTAAGAGAGTAGCATGGTTATGTTAAGAGGCCACCACAAAAGTTTCCCCTTGGAAAATATCTGGTACCCAGAGATTCTAATAGGGTCATGGGTAGTCCCCTAAAGAGAGAAAATAATTTGCAGATCAGGTAAGAGAAATCAGCGAAAGTTCAGATTTTCAGATTCAATGATACAAAGTGAAGAGAAAATGTGTCCCTAAGAACTTAGGATGACTTTCCCAGAACCTTGGAGTTTGCCAATGCTTGTTTGAAGATGCTCTCGGCATTCTAGTACCAGTGTGAATGGAATAGGTTCTGTGCTTTCACAGCTTATGCAAATTGCAGGTGAATTGTGATATTTGTGAGGGTTTAGGGAGTTTGCGTACTCCAAATTAAGTAGTTGAAGGAGTTTGCATACTCCGAAGTGTGAGAGTAGGGAAGTCGTCCAACTTCACGTGTGTGGCGCTTTATGCTTGAAAATTGTCCACGTGGTTGTGAGTATACAGACCCTGCAAGGTCTAAGACTCCGGAGTATATTGAAAAGTGTATGAGACACTTGGGTTTTGCTGTAAATTGTCTGGTTTAATAGGTCAATTGGGCGTGGTTGACAAACTTGAGAGTGCGTGTTAAAGTGAGTAAAAGGTTTTTCAACTGAGATATGGCGAGTCCTAAGTGCACCAGGGCAGACCCACTGATCAGTTGAAAGTAAAATTTGTTGGTCGAATTTAGCTTGCAAATCAGGGAAACTGAGAAAGAAATAGTGGCTACTAGAGCGAAAGGCCGTCAGTGAAAAATCCGTAAGGTTTCTGAAGTGATGGTGTTACCCTACCTATAGTAAATGGACAAATTGGGTTATAATTTTCTTCAGTGCTCACGATAAGTTTGCATTAGTTTAGTGTGAATCTGATTTTAGGAGGACAAGCCGAAAGACTTTGTCAGCTGATTTATGTGTGAGTGTGATGTCATTGGTGCCGCTGGGATAGGTCGGTTAGTGAGGAGGGTCGCGCACGGATTGGTGGACAACCGTGTAGCGCAATTGATTGAGGAGGTCGACAAGAAGGATTTTCAGACTGAAAGTCACTTCCTGATTTGATTAAAAGAAGCATAAAAGTAAGAGATATGACATTTTTCAAAGCTTTCAAGAGTGCCCTAAGGGGAGATACATATATTTTAACGAGTATGGGAGAAATTACACTGGAAGAGGTACATCCACCTACATTGTATTCAAAGAGAAGGGTGGTGCGCCATGTCTTTGGCTGAAACAATGGTGCAAAGTGACAGAGAAAGATGGGAGGTTAGGGTTTCCTGCCCATGGAACATTCAATTTGAGGAAATTAGAAAATTTGAGGAGAGTACTGTATGATTTGAAACCTCCTCCGAGACCAGCACAGTTCAAGAGAAGCTCAAGCACCAGTGTAGATCCTACAGCTCCGATATCAGTTGAATCAACCCAGACAAATTCAAAGGCCTATTCCCAGAATTTACCCAGATGTACCCATTGTAGATAGTGAAACAAACTTGATAGTGCTGACAGGACATGTTTACCAGAAGCAGAGTTTGATCCAGATAGAGTCCACCCCAAACTTGATGTCCCCGAAACAGACACAAACAGTTCCAAGATACACCCCTATAACAGGATCACAGACAGAAATATTCACCTCAACAAATCAGAATACAGGAGTAGTGCTTTCACGAGACCCAAATGTCAGACCAAGCCCAGATGCAGTGTCAGTACCAGTTACCATAGATCCGGTCATACCACTGTATGCCCTGGGAAATAATGAGAACAGTGAGCAGAAGTCTCAAAGCCCGTGTGTAGAAAGGGAGAAATACAATGCAAATGCAAGAATGACAACTCCCATGAGACAACATTTGACAGAACAGGTCCATTAAAATGATTTAAGTCCTTTCAGGACTCCTCCAAATAATGAGCTGAGATCATACATAGGTCCAAATCCAAGCATGGTGACACCAGACACCCCGAATTTAACGTTACAGAAAGTGCCAGGTGTATGTCACAACAATGTTACTTTACAAGGTTTGACAGCTCAGCAGTTAACTGAATGCTTAGTGAGATTGAGTAGCACTCAAGGAGATCCTAACTGAGGAAGTGCCCTAAATTTGACCAGGCTGAGGCTAGAGGCAGAAGACCTGATTGAGGGAACCATGGGTTTAGACAGGATTGACACATTCAAAGAAATTGAGTTGCGATACTTATGCAAGCTGATTACTAACAAAAAAGGCATAGTGCATCAGAAATTAGCAGATCTAGAAGAAATATGACATAGAGGATGAGAAAACAAAGCGCTTGAAGAGGAGTTACAAATTAGATTTTGATTCAAAGGATTTTGAAAATATGTGAATACCGGGAATGAAAATTCACCTTAGTGAATTAATTCAGAGCATTCAAACATGGGGAGCATTGGACAAATGGGAAGGCAGATGGGTGAAGAAAAGAGACAAAAGGAAAAGGGATCCTGCAAATCTTACTGCAAATGTTCAGCAGGTTGAGGACCCAGTAAACATTTTACCAATAAGAGAGATTCCAAGAGAAAATATTGTCCCTGTCCCTTGGAGCAGAAGTGACATTCTGTCATTCACAAATGATTATCCACGGTTGAGAGAGAAGCCAGTAGAATGGTACCAACAGACAGATGGGTTTGTGAAACTCACAACAGGGATTTGAACACCCTTTTAGAGACAGTAGTTCCAGCAGATTTATAGGCTGAATGCAAGAGGAGTGTAGATTGGCCAACCAAAGAACCTCAGAGAGATTGAACAATAGGTGCACCATCTCCTGACGTAATGAAATATTATTATAAGGTGATTGAATTTTTTAAAACAAGAATCTTGCCCAAGAGCATTGACTGCCAGAGAATAGACAGGACAGCCCAGGAAGCGAAAGAGTCAATGCATGCATATTATGATAGATTGTTGCAGGCGCTTAGGCATTGCAGTGGTAGAGAAACGATTGAGTCGAAAGACATGATTCATTTTGTGTTGAGATTTGTTGAAGGATTGAGACCTGAAATTAGCCAGATGATTAAATGTCATTTGATTTGCTGGCAAGCAGAACCGATTGATGAGGTATTGCAGTATGCAAAGTACTGTAGTGACGAGATTGAGTTGAAGCAGAGAAAGCAATGGTGATGCAGATTAAGGCAGCACAAACTGGAATGCAGAGAAAATTTCTGCAGCAACAGCAGCAAGGAAATGTGGTGTTTCAGAATCAAGAAAGAGGTAGTGGTCGTGGAGCAATTGGAAATGGAAATCAAAGTCCTGATTTGAATACTGTAGTGGTTCAGAATGGTGTGCAGGAAATGACGAGATTGTTGCCATGTCAAGCTTGTGGAGGCCTCGGACATTGGAAGCAGAAGTGTCCGATATTAGTACAGGAAGGTGTTGTTCAACAAACAAGCGACATCAATTCTCTCCAAAACTGAGAATGAGAGGCCATAATCCAATGTGAATCAGATGCAAGATTTTCAGCCCATGAAAAAAGTGCAATTGCCATGTTGCAGATGCCTCAGTCACAGACAATGCAACAGCACGTACATATGGTACCTAGACAGCAAATTCAAAAACCTCAAGCCCCAATGCAGCAGCAGCATGTGATGCTTCCTCAGCAGGTCAAAGGCTTAATCAAAGAAATAACACAGTGCACCAATTCCCGTTACACAGTGAGAAGGGAATAAACGATGATTGGGTGAGTGAGAGATCTAGAAGTAGATCAGAAAGGTCCATATGTAAAGAGAAAAGTAATGGGTCACAAAGTTTCATTCTTGGTTGACACAGGAGCTACACGCTCTAGAGTGAGAACAACAGAAGTTCCAAATTTGCCCCTTTCAGGCAGGGAAAACAATCCAGATTGTAAGAGTAGCTAATCAGTATTTGACCAACCCGATTACAGAACCCGTTCATGTTACAACTGGCAACTTTAAAGGATTACACAAATTTGTAGTTTGTGACTCGAGTCCAGTATCCTTACTAGGAAGGGACTTGTTGTGTAAAGCCAGATGTTCTATTACTTGCTCAAATGATGGAATTGAAATTCAGACAAACAGTGATGATGAAGATGACCCGACTCCAGAGTCAGATTGTGACACAATGAATGAGGAGTACCCTTTGATTAGCTTCTTTCCAGTTTTCACAGTGAGAGATCTTCCATCTGACATAAAGGGAACAGTTAAAATGAAGGTGTGGGGTTTTACAGGAAAATACATTGGTCTAATAAAAGGAGTTGACCCAGTTAGGGTCCCCGTAAAGCCAAATGCTATTTTTCCACAGATTCCTCAGTACCACATGACACAGGACACCATTGAAATAATTGCACCCATAATTGCAGAATTTGTGAAACACGACGTTTTGAAAGAAGTATTGAGCAGTCCTTGTAGTTCACCGATAACAGGATTGTGAAAGCCCTGTGGGAAATTTCGAATTGTTCAGGATTTGAGAAAAGTAAATGACATTGTGATTAAATGTTGCCCCTTAGTGCCAAATCCAGCAGTGATCTTGTTTCAGATCCCATGCGATGCTGTCTGGTTCACCGTAATAGACCTGTCACAAGCATTCTTTTCTGTACCTCTTCATGAGGATAGTCAGTTTCTTTTCTGTTTCAAATTTTTGGATCAAGTTTACTGTTGGTGTAGTAGACTTCCTCAAGGGTTTTCTGAGACACCTTCTATTTTCAACCAGATCTTGAAAAAGAACCTGGAGTCACTGGAGATTACTTTCCAATCGACATTGGGGTAGTACATTGATGATTTGTTGATTGCATCCAAAACAAAAGAAGATTGCAGGTATGATACGATTGCCTTACTCAACCATTGAGGGAAGAATGGACATGAAGGCCCTCATTACAACCCTGGCGGTCGGTGTAAGCGGGGGTAATACCGCCAACAGGCCGGCAATAACAAAAATTTAATCATGACCACGGCTAAAACCGCCAACAGATACAGCCACTTTAACACTCCGACTACCACGGCGGTAGCAACAAACACCGCAACAGTAACCACCAACAGCCAGGCGGAAGACAATGTACTGCCCACCCTATTACACCCGCCCATCCGCCAGCTTTTCCGGAGCAGTACCAACACCATCAAAAGCACGGCAGAAACAGTACTTCGAAGGGAAACCACTCACCTCTCGACATTCAAGGAAGAACCAGGACGCCATGGAGCCCGAGCTGCAGGTCTTCCCCATGCTGGTGTTTCTGCTCATATACCAGGAGTACCAATGGCGGCGGCGACGACCACGGTGAGTACTGCACCTAGCACATAGGGAAGGGGGGAGGAAAAAGAGAGTGACACACATGTGCAACACCCCCACCCTCACCCCTAACACTATCCACACAAACACATGCAACAACATTACATATACACCCCGTAACCCTCTGGAATAACACAAGGACAAAAGTAATTGAGTCAAATGAGTGTTATATTAGAAATACATAGAAATACATTAATAATTCAAAAACAGTATTTACAAAATGTACAAAAGGTGGGACAATGTCCACTCAAAATGTCCGTGGCCCACTGGGCCAAAACACATAGGCTAAGCCCACATTTGACTCCTGCCTCAATACGGAGAGATTACTGCAGGGGCATCAGGTCAAAAGCACACAGGCACCTCAGGGGGACAGGGAAGGGGGGGCACCTCAGCCGGAAGTTGGTACAACACCACTGCTCCTGGAGGGGGCTCCATGCCCACTGCGATGTCCTAGGGAGTGCAAAGCCACAGCCTCTCAAGTGGGTGGTTTGCCCACTGCTTGGTCCTATGGAGTGCAAAGCCACAGTCTCTCAAGTGGGTGGGTTGCCCACTGCTTGGTCCTGGGGAGTGCAAGGCCACAGTATCTCTAGTGGATACCTTCTTCCACTGGTTCTGGAGGGGGATTGGTGCCCAGTGTGCTTCATCCTGCCAAGGATAGGGAGAGTGGATGCCTTCTTCCACTGGTTCTGGAGGGGGCTTGGTGCCCAGTGTGCTTCATCCTGCCAAGGATAGGGTGAGTGGATGCCTTCTTCCACTGGTTCTGGAGGGGGCTTGGTGCCCAGTGATGCAGCACATGGGGTGTGCAAGATCACAGTCACTCACCTGGGTGTCAGATCCACACGATTTTCTTTGGGCAGGATGCATGACACACCATGGATGCATGACTGCAGTCCATCCGCCGACAGGGACGGCTGTACAGTGGTTGCAGTGCCGGAGCAGGTGGCGGTGCTGCCAGTGGTGGGGGGAGGTTCCAGCCCTCCCCTGCATCCTCAGGCAGCTGCCAACTGGGGCTGCTGCTGCTGGTGGCAGTGCTGCTGTCCGCGGAGCAGTTGGCGGTGCTGGCCGCGGGGCAGCTGGTGGTGGTGGCCACGGTGCAGATAGTGGTGGTGGCCGCGGTGCAGCTGGCAGTGCTGCCAGTGGAGGGGGGAGGCTCCAGCCCTTCCCCCTGCAGCCTCGGACGGCTGCCCACTGGGGCTGCTGGTGGCAGTGCTGCTGTCCGCAGTGCAGGTGGCAGTGCTTGCCGCAGGCAGCTGGCGGTGGTGGCTGCGGTACAGGTGGCGGTGCTGGCCGCGGTGCAGGTGGCGGTGTTGCCAGTGGAGGGGGGAGACTCCAGCCCTTCCCCTGCAGCCTCAGACAGCTGGAGTGCCCTGCCTGGTGTTCTGTGCCCCTTCCTGCCCTTGGCAGATGGTGGTGCCTCCATGCTTCTGCCAGCTGGAGTCTTTGCCTTGGCCTTGCTGGCTGGTTGTGCCTTATTCTCCTTGCTGGATGCTGTCCCCTTTTTGCCCTTTCCTGGTGGCGGAACCTTCTTGTCCTTGGCAGGTGTTGGTGGCACACTGGCTGGGCTGACGGGTGCCTTCTTAGAGCCTCTCTGAGCTCCAGAAACCACAGCAGACGTGGACTTGGTGGCTGAGGTGCTGGGCTGGGTTCTGGCCACCCTAGCCTGAGGTGAAGGACGTGGGGTGGAGGGGTAGGGAATAGGTCAATGTTAGCGAGGAACAGCTTCTTAGGGACACTGGGGCGGAAAGAGGGTGAAGGTTTCGGAGTGGAGGAAGAGGGAGTGGTTGTAGGAGGTGTCAGCCTGCTGTGTTTGGGTGCAGGTGCATGGGCTGGATGCTGTTGTGAGGTGGATGGCTGTTAGGTGGGTGGGTGTTTGCGTTAGTGTACTTTGGGAGGAGGGGTCAGAGACACAGTGGGAGAGGACACAGGGGACATGTGCATGGATGTGGGGTTGGTGACTGCCAGTGAGGGGTGTGTGGTGATAGGCGTGCTGGTGATGGAGGTAGTGGATGAGATGTAGTGCATGCAGGTGTGAGTGGAAACGCTACTGGGAGGGAGGTGGACAACGAGGAGGAGGGGGACACAGTGGAGGCAGTGGATGTTGGAGTGTCTCCTTCTGGATGGTGCTTGTGTGAGTGCCTGTGGGATGATGCGTGGTGCTTGTGTTTGCCTGAACCACTTCTGTGTGTTGATTTGGGTGAATCCTGGTCTGAAGGTGTGCTTGGGATAGGTTGGGTTTGAGGGGATTGGGACTGGTTAGAGGAAGATGGTGGGGGGAGGCAGGAGACAGGGACAATGGCTGCCATCAGTGTGGAGGCCAGAGCCTGAAATGCTCTCTGTTGGACCGCCACACCAGAGTGAATGCCCTCCAGGGATGCATTTGTTTGTTGCAAATGCCTCTCGACACCCTGGATTGCATTCAGAATGGTTGACTGCCCAACAGTGAGGGATCTCAGGAGGTCAATAGCCTCCTCACTGAGGGCAGCAGTGCTGACTGAGGCAGGGCCTGAGGTGCCTGGGGTGAAGGAGATGCCCACCCTCCTGGGTATGCGGGCACGGGAAACACACTGCTGGGAGGGCAGTGCTGGTAGGGGGTTGGTGGCTGTACCTGTTGTTGGGGTGGGCACAGAGGTGTCCACCACCGCCAGGGAGCTTATCTCAGAGGAGGAGTCGCTGTCTGTAGTGTCCCCTCCTGTCTCCGTCGTGGTGCTCCCCTCGCCTTCCGTCCCACTGGTGCCCTCACCGTCGGTGGATTCAGCCTCCAGGCCCATGTGGGATGTAGCTCCCTCCATTGCCGGTGCCTTTGCTCCTCCACCAGATGGTGCTAATGCACACAAGGACAGGATGACAAAACAAAACAAAAAGGGGGGAGACAGAGGATACACTTGGTCAATGCCGGCAACACCACTACCATTGGCGTACACAACACACAGGGAGCTGCCCTATGCACTAGGCCATGCACTACCAGTTACACAGCTAGTCACCAGCCCATGGGGTACAATGCCTAATGCCATGAGCTGCACACCTGAAACCCACAGGACCCTGCCCAGTAGTAGAAGCCCACTAACACTAGTGGGGTTGGAGTGCTTCAGAGCCTGCCCAACAAGGGACCTACCCTGCCAGTTCGCCCTGGCCTAGGGGCACCCACAGCCCACATCCCCCACCCAGGTAAAGCTTTAACGCGCGCAAACTCAAGAATCTGAATCTGTACTCACCCCCTTGGGGCTGCTGTGATGCCTTCAAGCGCCCCTCCAACTCAAAAGGCCACCGCCAGGATGCAGAACATCAGGGGGGTCAGGGTACGACGGCCACCCCTTCCTCGTTGGGAGGCCAGACCCAGCTGGGCCTCCACCGTCTTCCTTGCCCAGTGGCGCAGGTTCTCCCACCGTTTGCGGCAGTGGGTGCTCCGCCTGTCAGAGACCCCCAGGGTCCGCACCTCCTTGGCAATGGCACACCAAATACCCTTATTCTGATGGGCGCTGACCTGCATGGAAATATGCATAGAAAAATGGGATTATTAATAACATCCGGACTGTTACACTCAAGTCCCACAATATCCCTCCCATCCCCGTACGCACAGACGTTGACCACCAGACATGCAGCACTCTACCCAGGACCCCACAGCCCCCCCTACACGAAGCATGCACACACAGCACTCCATACATTCATGGCCCACGCATCATGCTCACAGTGTACTCACCTGTTTGTCTGGAGGACCATAGAGTGAAGTAAACTGGGGTAGGACCCCATCCACCAGTCTCTCCAACTCCTCCGAAGTGAAGGTGGGGGCCCTTTACCCAGACACTCAATCCATTGTCGCTTCCAGTCACAGGTTACAGCAGCACTTGCAGTATAGGTCCTCTCCTGTTGAGGATCAGATAGCAAGTGATTGAACAGTTAGAAAACGGCAGTCACGTCCGCAGCGGTGCATACCGTCACTGCAGGCGTACATCGTCATTGGCTCCTGGAACCCATAGGGCTCAATGATAACCAATGTGAAGTTGGGCGGCGGTCGTTGACCGACGACCGCAACGGCACACAACGCCAGTGGAATTACCTCATTTTTACTTGTCTCTCCTCAGAGGTCAGGCAGCCACCATTTCAGGGGGGCACAGGCCATGGCACCCAACTGCGTCACAGCAGACATTGGCACATCAACTGATTTTCGAATAAACATACTGTTTCTGTAAAGGAAGAAATGCATTTTTATTGCAACATATGTGTGAATGTGACCCTCTGCTCACCGTTTTCCACCCTAGAGTTCAACCGCTGAGGATGAATAGGAGAAGGAGACATCCCCCTGTGTACAGACCCCTTGTGGGCCTGGCGACTATGGAGGACAGGCACATAATCCTTACCTACAGACTTGATCGGGACACAATCCAAGAACTGTGTGCCCAATTGGAGCCAGACCTGATTTCAGCTATCCACTACCCCACAGGTATCCCCCCTCTAGTGCAGGTCCTGTCAGTGCTCCATTTCCTGGCAAGTGGTTCCTTCCAAACAACAGTGGCCATAGCATCTGGGATGTCTCAGCCAATGTTCTCCAATGTGTTGACCAGAGTGTTGTCTGCCCTGCTGAAACATATGCGCAGCTACATCGTATTCCCCCAGGTGGAGGATTTGGCCACAGTTAAAGCTGACTTTTATGCCCTGGGACATATCCCCAACATCATTGGTGCCGTTGATGGTACACATGTAGCATTTGTCCCCCACCCCGGATAAATGAACAAGTGCTCAGGAATAGAAAAAGCTATTACTCTCTGAATGTGCCGATGGTGTGTTTGGCGGACCAGTACATCTCCCATGTGAATGCCAGGTATCCTGGCTCTGTGCATGACACCTTTATCTTGAGGAATAGCAGCATCCCATATGTGATGGCTCAACTCCAGAGGCACCGGGTGTGGCTAATAGGTGAGCCCAAGGTCCCCAACCAGTATATGTTGGTGTATGGGGTTGTCCCTAAGGGTGAGTGTGTGGCTAACAGGTATCCCTCGATATTTGCAGGTGACTCTGGTTACCCCATCCTCTCATGGCTACTGACCCCAGTGAGGAATGCCAGGACAAGGGCAGAGGAAAGTTACAATGAGGCACATGGGTGAACAAGGAGGATAATTGAGAGAACCTTCGGCCTCCTGAAGGCCAGGTTCAGGTCCCTCCATCTGACTGGTGGACCCCTGTACTACTCACCCAAGAAGGTGTTCCGGATCATCGTTGCATGTTGCATGTTGCACAACCTGGCCTTGAGACGCCAGGTGCCTTTTCTGCAGGAGGATGAGCCTGGAGATGGTCTTGTGGCAGCAGTGGAGCATGTGGATAGTGAGGAAGAGGAGGCAGAGGATAAAGATGTGGACAACAGAGGTTCTCTCATACAGCAGTACTTCCAGTGACACACAGGTAAGACACTGTAACTTCACTTTACATTGCAGTTTTCTGTTGGAAATTGGACATGGCAGCATGATTTCCCTATGTCTATGGCCACTTACTGTACCCTTTGGCATCTCTATTTTCAGATCTCTGTGTCCCACTCTGGCTACTGGTGTGTTTACAGCTGCCTACTACAGGTCATACCAAAGTATATATAACTGTACATATGAATTGCAATGTTTACAGATTGTTGAACTAATATATATTTCAATCAATTGACAGACTCCAGACTTGTATTTGTTCCAAGAGTGTTTATTTAAGTGCTAAGAGGTTGGGGGGGATGTGCAATGGGCTGGGGTGATGGTGGAGGAATGTCCAGTTAGAGTCCAGTCTCTTTGTATCACAGGTGCATTGTCCAGTGGGGCATAGGAAGGGGAGCAATGGCAGTTCAAGGTGGACAGGGTAACAGAGTGGGACACAAGGGCTACAATCAGGAGAGTCTTATTTCCTGGCGGGGTATTGGCAATGTTCTCTGGCTTCTGCCTGGATCAAAGGGACAGTTTGCAGGGTGGTTCTCCTTCTGCAGGGGATGGGGTGCTGGTGGCCTGTTGGTCCTTGTGGTGGTGTCTCCTGTCCACTAGTGCCGGCGGAGATGGAGGGCTGTTCTTGGGTGTGGCTAGTGTCAGGGGCCCGTTGGTGTGCCACTGCCTCCTTCATGGTGTTGGCCATGTCAGTCAGCACCCCTGCAATGGTGACCAGGATGGTGTGGATGTGTTTCAGGTCCTCCCTGATCTCCAGGTACTGTCCATCCTGCAGCCGCTGGGTCTCCTGCAACTTGGTCAGTATCTGTCCCAAGGTCTCCTGGGAATGGAGGTATGCTCCCAGGATCCCTGCAAGTGCCTCCTGGAGAGTGGGTTCCCTGGGCCTGTCCTCCCCCTGTCACACAGCAGTCATCCCAGCTTCCCTGTTGCCCTGTGCCTCTGTCCCCTGAACCGTGTGCCCACTGCCACTGACCCCAGATCCCTGATTGTCTTGGGTTTGTGAGGTTGCCTGGGGTCCCTGTAGTGGCGGACACACGGCTGATTGACATGTCCTGGGGACAGTGGTATGGGCCCGCTGGTTGGGTTCTGAACTGGGGTTTCCTGAGGGGGGAGGGTCTGTGGTGGTATGGGACTGTGGCAGGGTAACCGACTGTCCAGAGGTCCATGATGGGCCAGGTTGGGCATCGTGATCCAGGCGTGATGAGCTGCTGTCATCACTGTGGGCCTCTTCTGTGGGGGGACTGGATGTTGGTGGCACCTCCTCTCCGGTGACGTTGAGTGGGGGTCCTTTGGGGATGTAAATGCAGTGTTATTGTATCTGCGTGTGCCATCTTGTGCCTGGGTGTGTTTCTCTGTATGGTTGTGATAGCCCTGTCAGCTTTGCCTTGTGTGCATGGTGATATTGTGGGCTAGGTGATTCTCTATAATGGGCATGCTTTAGTGATGGGTGTCCATGCAGGTCTGTGATGGGTGTCCATGCATTGGTGTTGCAGGGCTTGGTATTGGGATGGGTGGGTTGTGATAGTGGGGTATATGTGAGGTGGTGGAGTGATGGGTGTGAGGGTAGGGGTAGGAGTTTGTAATGGCATGCAGGTAGCATGGGGGATATAGTAGTAAAGATTTAACTTATCAGAGTCCAGTCCTCCTGCTACTCCTGCAAGGCACTCAAGATGCATGATCACCAAGACTTGCTTCCCCCATGTTGTTAGTTGTGGGGGAGGAGGTGGAGGTCCACCGCCAGTCCTCTTTACGGCTACCTGGTATCTTGCAACCACGGAACGCACCTTCCCCTGTAGGTCGTTCCACCTCTTCCTGATGTCATCCCTTGGTCTGTGGTGCTGTCCCACAGCGTTGACCCTGTCCACAACTCTCTGCCATAGCTCCATCTGCCTTGCAATGGATGTCTGCTGCACCTGTGATCCGAATAGCTGTTGCTATACCCAGATGATTTCCTCCACCATGACCTTTAGCTCCTCCTCTGAAAACCTGGGGTGTCTTTGGGGTGCCACGGATGTGGTGTGAGTGGTATGTGTGATGATGCGTGGGGTGATGTGTTGTGGTGTGTGCTGTGAGGTGCGTGGATGGTGTATGGGTGATGGTGTTCTGTGGTTCCGATTGAGTGGGTGCTCCTGGCTTGCCTCTCTCTCTGTTAGAAATCTTTTTTTTCGTTGAAAGGGTTGTGGGTAATGTGGTGTGTGTTTTATAGTGGTGTGGGTGTGTGGGTGTGGTGTGTGTATGTGTTTCAGGTGTGTGTAGTTTGAATTGTCCAATGTGGTGTAGTTTTGTAAGTGTGTGTGTATTTTGAGCGTGGCTGTGTGTACCGCCAATGGTTTACTGCGGTTGAAAGACCTCCGCGGTGATTCGTGGGTCCTGATACTTTGGGCATATTTCTATTGGCGTAATGGTGTGGGTTTTGGTACCGCAAGCTTATCACTGAGTTTGGTCTGGCAGACTTGTGTGGGTGTTTGTATAGTGGCGGATTTCTCTGTGTGGGTCATAATACCCGTAGCGGTATACTGCCATGGTTACAGTATGTTGGTGGCCGTCAGCAAAGTGGTAGGTGGCATTTACCGCCAATGTTGTAATGAGGGCCAAAGTGTCCTCAGCGAAATTACAGTACTGTCAGAAAGAAGTGAAATATTTGGGTCACCTAATTGAGAAAGGAATTGGGAAAATATCCAGAGAAAGGGTCACAGCCATATTGCAGATGAATCCCCAAGTCACACAGAGAGATGTCAGGATGTTTTTGGGAATGGTAAGCTATTGTCGCCAGTGGATTCGTAAATTTTCAGTCATTTTGAAGCCGTTGCAGAAACTGACTCAAAAAGAAGTTACTGATCCCTTAGTGTTAGATCAAGCCTGTATGAAAGCATTTTCTGAGTTGAGAGAAAGGCTGTGCAAAGCCCCGGCTTTGGGAATGGCTGATTACAGAAAACCCTTCACGTTGTTTTGTCATGAGCGGGTTGCATGTTCATTGTCTGCCTTGACTCAAGTCCATGGTGGTGTAAACCACCCAGTAGCATATTTTTCAGCTACCTTGGACCCAGTTGTAGCAGCTTTACCAGGCTGTCTGCATTCAGTTGCTGTGGTTGGACTGAACCTCACTCAGAGTGAGAGCATTGTGGCCCTCATTATAACCCTGGCGGCCGGTGACCACCACGGCTATAGTGGCGATAGTACCACCAACAGCTGGCGGTACTCGTCACCTTATTTTGACTGCGGCCATGGCGGTCCCAGTGGTGGTAATCCAACAGGGCAGCCCTGCAAGCAGCGCTGCCCTGGGACTTTTTGACTCCCCTTACCGCCAGCCTGTCCGTGGTGGTAAACACCGCCATGGAAAGGCTGGCGGTGGGGCTGCCCCATCACGCATTTCACTGCCCCAAATTCGGGCAGTGAAATGTGCGACAGGTGCCACTGCACCCGCTGCACATCAACATTGCCGCCGGCTCTATTACAAGCCGGCTGCAATGTTGATGTGACTTTTACGCTGGGCCAGCGGACAGTAACACTGTTACTGTCTGCTGGCCCAGTGGAAAAGTCATAATAGAAAGCCAGTGAATTCACCAGTACTGGCGGTATTCTGGTGCCCGCAGACTCGTGGTCTTTAGGAAAGACCGCTGGGGTTGTAATGAGGCCCTGTGATAGGACACCCCCTCACAGTAATGGTCACTCACTCCATTGAAGTTTTACTTACACTAACCAAAATGCTGTACATTACAGGTGACAGGCTGACTCGTTATAAAACAAGCATCCTGGGGTCCCCAAATGTGTCATTGAAAAGGAATACAGTGCATAACCCAGCAACCTTACTCCTAAAAGATAATGTTGAAGTTCACAAATTGGAAGATATTGAACATGATTGTCTCGAAGTAAATGATATGTGCACAAAACCAAGACCTGATATTAGGGATACCTGATTGGAGGAAAGTGACCAAATTATTTTTGGTGATGGTTCCTGTTTGAAGGACAGCACGGGAACAATGGGAGCAGGATATGCTGTGTGCACAATTTCTGGTATACTTGAAGCGTCTTGGCTTTGAGGAGTATATTCTGCCCAAGTGGCAGAACTGGTAACCCTTCCTAAAGCATGCCATGTTTCTGCACAGCTTAAAGTTACCATCTATACGGACAGCCAGTATGGATTTGGAATTGTCCATGACTTTGGCCAGTTGTGGTCACAGAGAGGTTTCCTGACCTCTTCTGGTTCACCAGTCGGAAATGGTGAGAGAATTCATGAATTGTTACCAGCAATTCAAATGCCTGAGAAGATTCCCGTGATGAAATGCAGTACACACCTAAAATCACAAGATTTTGTGTCAATGGGAAATGGATATGCGGATCAAGTCAGAGGGTTTTATGCATTGAACTGTATATCGTTCAAGGATAAATGGGAATTGTTATCTGAAGAAGACGAGATGTGCTCAAGTTATGCATTACATGTCATAGATACCTTAGAAGAATTGAAAGCAGTGCAGGATAGTGTTGAAAAGGAAGAGAAAAGGTCATGGGTCAAATTGAAATGTGTCCAGCATGAAGATCAACTATGGGTTTCAGAAGAAGGTCAGTTGGTTTTGCCAAATAATTTGCTGACTTGAATGGCTAGATATTATCATGGTCAAGCACATGCTGGGAGGGATGCTATGATTCAAGTGTTTAAACAAAATTGGTTCAATTCAAATTTTACACAGGTTGCCGAAGTAGTTTGCCGTCATTGCGTCATTTGCCAACAGATGAACGCAGGCAAAGGGACAGTGGTCAATTTGAGCCACATTGGAAGAGCAGCAGGTCAATTCAGCAGAATGCAGATGGAATTCAGTGAGATGCCTGTATGTGGAGGCCTGAGATATATGTTGGTGATTGTCTGCATCTTTAGTCATTGGATTGAAGCTTACCGTACACGAAGAAATGACAGCCTTACAGTAGCAAAGTTACTGCTTAGGGAACTGATACCACGTTTTGAGTTTCCAATCTCTTTAGAATCAGATAGACAAAGGCCATCATTATGAACACGGCGGTCGAAACCGCTGTGCTCATGCTGGCGGTCAAACTACTGACTGCCAGCATCCCCAGATCCCCGCCGGTCGTATAATGAACATTCCTGTGGGCCAGCGGTGGAAACATTGTTTCCGCCACCGGCCCATGGGAATGCCTGGTCGGGACATTGACGGTGGCTCCACATGGAGCCGCCACCAATGCCTCTGTGCGGTGGGTGTAGCTGCACCCGTCGTGCAGATCACTTCCCAAAAATCGGGCAGTGACGTGTGCGATGGGGCACTACACAGGGGCCCCTGCACTGCCCATGCCAAGTGCATGGGCAGTGCAGGGACCCCCAGGGGTGCCCCGGTGCACCCCCTCCACCAGCCTTTCTGAAAGGCTGGAGGATTAGGGATCATTTTCCGAGGGGCAGCACCGCTGCCCTGTCGGATAATGATTCCGACAGCTGCCAGGCTGCCTGACGAAGGCAGCCTGGTGGTGAGTGAAGGCCGCCGATGGCGGCCCTCATAGTGTTTATTATGTGGCGGTGTGGCCCGCCATGCCGGCTGGCGGGTTTTCCTGCCACCGCAGGCATGGCGGGCCACACCGCCATGTTCAAAATGACCACCAAAGTCACTTCAACAATGAAGTAATTAAATTACTATGTTCAGATTTAAACATTGAGCAGAAGTTGCATTGTGGCAACCGCCCTGAAGCATCAGGACTTGTGGAGCAGATGAATGGTACTTTGAAATCAAGAATGGCAAAAATGTGTGTCCACGAATTTGAAATGGCCTGACGCACTACTGGTAGTGCTGATGACAATGAGAAACACACCCGACAGGCAGACAGGACTGTCACCACGTGAGATCCTTATGGGCAGAGCAATGAGGTTGCCAGCGGTTCCTGCAAATGCTCTTGTGTACACAACAGATGATGTGGTGTTGGACTACTGCAAAGGTCTGGCTGATGTGGTTCGCTCTTTCTCTCATCTGGTGGAAGCTACCACACTGCAACCGTTTCAAGATCATGGACACAACCTGAGAGCAGGTGACTGGGTTGTGATCAGAAAGCACGTGAGAAAGGCGTGTTTGGAGCCTCGGTGGAAGGGTCCATTCCAGGTAGTGCTGATCGGTACCACAGCTGTGAAGTGTGCTGGAGTTCCGAATTGGATCCACCGCAAGCCAAACAAGGAAAGTGGCATGTCCATTGGACAATGAAGAAGAGTTGTTGAGAGTACCAACAACGTCCAGACAAACTCCAGAACTTGAGACCGGAGAAGGAGAAACTGAGACTGAATCTGAGCAAACTGAAAGCGGTTCAGCCAAACCTGTGAGAGACAAAGGAGAAGATCCACAGGAAAGTGGAAGAGAACCAACCTCTACTGAGGCAGCGGGATAGTCTGTCAGAGGGGAGCTCTCTCTCAGAAACAGACGTTCTTGAAGGACAAACAGAGGAAACAACAGACCCCAAAGGGGAAGGAGTTGAGGCACATCAAAACTAATGTGGTCTGACTCTTCCTGAACCAGTGGCAGATCTATCAAGAGTAAATCCTGCAGAAACGAGAAAAATCACAAGTCCGACATTGAAAAGAGCATTAACGAAAAGTCCATTGAGAGGAGAAAAGTGGCAGAAGTAACAAGCAAACGGAAAAGAAGCAATCACAGTGATAACAATTGAGGAAGAAGTAGACAAGACAAGGACAGAAGACTTGAGTGATGGAGAGTTAAGTGGAGATCGCATATTAAAAAGAAAAAGGATTGCGAATCGAAGGTACGCTGGTCCTGAATGGGTGTATACAACAACAAGTGAATGGCAAAGAAAATTTTTGTCTTTTTGTTTTGATCGAGACATTCCAGGTCAATATTGTGGCACTTGAAGAGAATAAATTAACTGAACTGTTGAAAACTATAAACTGAGGAAAAGTGCAAAGAAACAAGACTATTGAAAGTAACCGGAAAATTATTTTTGATAAACTGATTTGACAAGCTGCTAAACCAATTTTGACAAAAAGGGTCCTGGAAGAAAGACTGAAAGCTGCAAATAATTGCTGAAGAAAGACTGAGTATTTTTGTTTTTGATTTTTGCTGCATAGTTATAGTTTTTTCTTCTACTTTCTGATTTTTTACAGATCATGAGTAACCTTAGCCAACACAGTAGGAAGAATAGGTGCTGTAAATACTTGAGTATTGATTTGGTGATTGTGTGCATGATATTGTGCCTGGTATTGATTATAGGTATGACAGTTCTTGGAAAGAGTAAAGCCAACCATACCTTAGCTTAAGAGACAACTACTGCACTCACAGAAATAGAGAAGTTTAGGTTAGATGAGAAATATCTGGACATAGATAATGCCCAAGGAGAACTTTCTTCTAACATTTTTTATTGCTCATTGAGTGAGTATTTTGAGACAATGGATGCGAGAGATTGTTATGTTTGCAGGCAGATTCCTACATCAGTGGAGGAAGGAGTTACTTATGCATAGCTTACTTAAGGGATAAGTTGTAGTCTGTTACTAACAAGATTCTATAACCAGGAATGCATTTTAGTATTTCTACTCCAATTATGATTTTGTATTTTCGTTTGTCCCTATAATAAAGTACCTGAGTAGAGTAGCTAAGGAGGACACTATAAAACTACTGAGAAGATTCTTTTAGCCTATGTTAACGTTTGGCACCGCATATGCGCACTGCAACTATTTAAAATGCTTGCTTACACCCATAGAGTAGAGCTTCTTAGATCAGACAGATGATAGGAGAAAAGCATTAAAGGAGAAATTAGAAAAGGGCTTAGAGAAAAGGACATTTAGAAATGATTATGCATTTAGTGAGATAAAGAGACAAAGGAAGGTTAGCTTTAGAGGCGCAACATGTAGGAAAGCTTTGTTAATATAGGCCTAAATCTAGACCTGATACATTGTTTGTGGGAACGAGTGAATGTAGATATGTGTTTTTGTTTCAGAGTAAATGGACGTTCATGTTCAATGGACTGGATCTGGCAATTCCTGTAGTTTATTACATCTGTAGACCAAATGCATATTACCGTCTTCCAAGAGGATGGTATGGCACCTGTTACTTGGCGATAGTCTTCCCAAAGATATTTCAACTTGAGGACTTGAAACAGATAACGAAAATGACTGAATTACATCACGTTAGACAAAAGAAAGAGTCTCCTTCTAGAGTAGTTGGAGATATATTTGGAGCAATAATTCCTTCAGTAGGAGTAATCCTAAATTCTATAAAAAATTGAAAGTTGTCTAGTATTATGGATAACATGCTGACAAATTTTTCAGGAGCCATGATCCTGATGGATACAGAAATGGCTAGGGTAAGATATATGACTCTTCAGAACCACCTTGCGTTACACATTCTTCTAGCAAAGGTTGGCGGAGTTTGCAAAATGTTGAACTCAAAGCATTGTTGCTCATAAATTTCTGATAGTAGCAAAGAAATTAGAAGCTTACTTACTAATCTAACTAATAATAGTGCTGATTTGAAAGAGTTGAAGGAACCAGGAGTTTGGGAAAAGGTTGGCAAAGGATTTGCTTCCGGTGGACATTGGCTTGGCAATTTAGGAAAAGGGATATTATTGAAAATAATACCAAGAATATTGATTTTTGTGATTTGCATAATTGGAGCATGGGGAATATGTAAATTGTATTATGTGATTAAGTTAAAGAAAATTAAAAATGATCACAGGAGGGAAGAAATTAAAATGGAAAAATTGTTCTGGGGAAAATTTGAAAAAGCAACGAAGAAATAAAGGAGATAGCGAGGACAAATTTTATTTGAATAATATTTGTGTGGGAAGACAATCGCAGCTTACTGATCCATAATGAGGAAAGGTATCATGAAATGAAATGTTATTGTTGATAAAATTTGTCTTTTGTTCCTAGGTACCAACCGCTAATTGTGATAGAGCCATAGCTAGATGTTTTTCCAAAATTGTGTTGGCTAAAGTGTTTTGGATGAAGCCCAAACATGCTATTCTAATCAGAAGGTTAGTTTGGAGTCTCACAGAAGATGTTTGCTAATTATTAACAAAAGTTGATGACTTTTTTTGCTGAATCTAAATGTATTCTATTTCTATTGCGCAGTTATTCTTGCTATTGAGTTGTACTGTAATCTTAGAATGCATAACCATACATGCTTTGATTAAATTGAGATTCTTTAGAAGATTTGGTCAACCAGTGTTGTTGCTGTATGTTTATCATTTGATATTGAGATTAATTTATGTGATATTAGCATTGTTAATGTAGGGAAATGAACATTCTAACTTTTACATAAAGGTGTGGTTATTCAAGGCCAAAGGGGTCATGGTGCATGGAAATTACTGACTCCCTAGATTGATGATTCTATTGATTGATATTGTCATTGACTGGTATTGGAATTGAGTCCTATGGTGGGATTTCCTCTAAGGGCAGTAAAAAGGTCCATCAAACCTCTAACTCGTCCCCTGATAAATTAAACCAAATAAGGTTAGACGAGCTAACAAATCTACACCACTCCACTGTACTCTACTACACTATAGGCCAAACACTCTAAACTATTTCCATGTATGCAAATCCACTGTACAATACTCCCCACTATGTTATTCCACTCTATGCGACTGCATGCCATTTTAACTACACTCCACTCCACTGTACGCCACTCCACTCTATGCCACTCTACTCTACCCCAATCTACTCTACACCACCCAACTCTCTGCCACTGCACTCTGTGCTACTCCACTCTATTCCACTTCAGTCTACACCACTGCAGTGCATGGCACTCCACTATACATCACTCCACTCTACAACAGTGCAGTATGTGCCACTAAAGTGTACAACACTGCATTATATGCCACTCTACTGTACATCACTCAACTCTATGCCAATCCATTTTACCCTACTACACTCTACCTTATTCCACTTTGCGGCACTCCATTGTATGCCACTATAATGTATGCTGTTCCACTTTATGCAACTCCACTCTATGTCACTACCCTGTATGCTAGTAACAAGCAATGTTATTACAATCCACTCTACTCCACTGTATGCTACTCCACTGTATGCTGCTACAGAGTACACTACATTCTAAGGTATTTCACTCTACAACACTCCACTCTATGCCACTACACTGTACGCCACTTCAATCTACACCTCTTCAGTCTACTCTATTTAACTGTACACCACTAGTGTACCTCACTCCACTCTACGCCACTCTACTCTACACTACTGTACTGTATGTCACTCCACTCTGTGCCATTTCACTCTACACCACTCCACTCTACCTCACTCCTGTGTACACTATTCCAATGTGTGCCACTCCAGTGTATGCCACTCCAGTGTACATCAGTCCACTCTTCGCTATTTTACTGTATGCCCCTATACTGTATCTAGGTCCTCTGTATACCACTCCATTTTACAGCACTCCACTGTATGCCACTCCATTGTATGCCACTCCACTCTATGCTATTCTACTGCACACCACTCCACTCTAACACACTAGTAGCTGCCACTGCACTATACGCCACTCCACTGTATGCTATTCCACTGTATGTTCCGAAACTGTATGACATTTCACACTTTTCCACTGTACTCAGCTCCACTGTACTCAACTCAACTCTATGCTATTCCACTCGTTGCAACTCAACTGTATCCCACTCTCATATACTCTGCTCCACAATAGACCACTCCACTGTATGCCACTTCACTCTAAGCCACTTCACCCTATGCCACTGCACTCTACACCACTTCATGCCACTACACTATACACAACTGCACTCTGTTCCAATACACTGTACGCCACTCCACTCTCTGCCACTCTATTCTACCCCACTCCACTCTACACCACTCTAAGCTACTCCACTGTAAGCTACTCCATGCTACTTCACTGTACACCACTCCACTCTTTGCCACTCCAGTCTACCCCACTGCTCTGTACACTGCAGCACTGTACACTGTACCCCATTCCATGCTACAAAAATCCACTGTACACTATCACACTGTACATCACTCCATTCAGTGCAACTTCACTGTACGCCATTTAACTGTACACTGGTCCACACTACCCAACTATACTGTAGACTATTCCACTGTACGACACACCATTCTCTGCCACACTACTGTACGCTATTTACTATATGCTACTCACTACACTGTATGCCAGTAACACTCAACATTATTCCACTCTACACCATTCCAGTGTATGTCACTCCACTCTCTGCCACTCCTCTCTATACCACTAAACTGTATGCCAGTAACACTCAACATTATTCTGCTGTGTGTGACTCCCCTGCATGCCACTCCGCTCTATCCCACTACAGTTGACACTATTCCACTCTAAAGCTACTCCACTGTAGATCACTCCACTCTACGGACCTACACAGCATGCTATTACACTGTATGGCTCTACAGTCTGCCTCACTGTACACCACAACTACAACACTCCACTGTACAGTATTCCACTCTCCAAGGCTTCACTCTACACCACTACACTGTACGCCACTGCATTCTACGCCACTCCAGCCCATGCTATTCGACTGTACCACACTGCACTGTACCTCACTACACTGCATGCTGCTCTACTGTATGCCACTCCACTTTACACTATTTCACTCTATGTAACACCACTCTACCCCACTCAGGGGTACACTATTCCACTGTATGTCACTCCAGTGTATTCCACTGCACTCTACCCCACTCCTCTCTAAGCTATTCCACTGTACATCACTGCACTGTATCTCACTCTGCTCTGTGCCAGTCAACTCTAGAACTCTCCAATGTATGCCACTCTACTTTATGCCACTCCACTGTAAACCACTCCACACCAGTCCATGCTGTTCCACTGTATGCTATTCCACTCTAACACATTCCACTACATGCCACTTCACTGTATACCACTACACTGTATGCCAATCTATTCTACACTGTTCCACTGTGTGCATCTCTACTGTATGGCACTGTACCCTATGCGATGTGACTCAATGCCTCGCCACTGTACACCACTCCACTGTACGCCTCTTATTTATGGTATTCCACTGTATGCCATTCCATTGTGCACCACTGCACTCTACATCACTCTACTCTGCCGACTGCTCTGTGCATCTCTCCCCTCTATGCCACTCCACTCTATGCCACTCCAGAATGTACCACTTCACTATGTGCTACCCCTCTACACTTCTCTAATCTTTGCTGTTCTACTGTATGCAGCTCCACTTTTGCCAGTATACTTTACTCCACTCCATTTATGCCACTACACTGTAGGCTACTTCATTTTGCACTATTCCACTGTACATCACTACACTCACAACACGCCACTGCATGACACTCCATTATACAGTATTCCACTCTAGGCCACTGCACTCTACCACACTCCACTGTACGCAATTGTACTACATGCCAATGGAGTGTGGCTATCGCGTTGAATACATTGTGTATGAACGTGGGCGAGTTATATTAATTTGAAGGAGTTGCATAAAGTATAATTTAAAGGTGTAAGTTTAATATGTTAACTCTTTCTGTACTTTATCTGTTGTTAGTAGCTAAAGAATAAATAAAGTTATATACGTTGAAAGGTGGTGCATACATTTTAAATTTAAGGTATAACTATAACCGAAGAATTTATAATGTTTGTATATTTAATTTTTGTTTGTATGGAAAGAATAAGGTTTTACTAAGTATAACAATGGTTTAACCTTTTGTTGTTTCTATTGAATATGTCGAGAAAAGCAGCAAACAGCTCATTTACTTATATATGAGCCTACTACCTGTTTGGATTTAACCATTTTCTCTAATCCTCCATGTTTTATTGGGAATATAGTAACTGATTTTTGTAGGATGTACAGACATTTTCCGGCATTGCTTTGCGGTCATTAGCCAGGGATCTTTGAAGGGTTCTCTGTGTTTTCCATGCACTGACCTGGATTAGGAAAATGTGTCATGTAACACTTATCAGAGATAATGTGGGAGCAGTCTGAGAAAGGTTACTCTGCCCTCCTAAAACAACAGAGATGTCATGCCGCACTTTTATATTGATAAGTGAGCATTTAGATTGTGCTGGGTATGCAGAGGATGCTGAGTTCAGCGGCTAATTAGAGTGTTATCACTGAAGTGTGAAAGCGCCACACATTTGGGCGCGCGAAGGCAGGGTATTTTCAAAAATAATATTTAAGAGATATGTTTATAGCCATACGTTTGTGACGCTCCTACAGGGACAGGCCGGTATTGATGAACTGCCGCGCTCGCATTAAAGGAACATGTGACATTGGATTCATATAGAACAGCACAGTAACAGATGGTCATTATGACCATAAAAGTGCGTTTGGAGGAAACATAATGGCCAGGAAGTTTTATGGAGGTGCTGCCAAATTAAATTCGCTCTTTAAACATGAGGTTCTCTGTGGTACCTCATCTACTCGTTGTAGATTGTTATGTATTCAACACCCCATTCGATTTAATGTGAAGGTCAAGTGATGACATGCATATTGAACACGTCCTAATCTGGCTTCAGTGCAAGGCAATGACACATCTAGAATGAACGGACAAGTACAATACACCCAGTGAATTTAATTAACCTTGTTATACACTGCCTGAAGTACATATATCGAAAAATTAAGATATGTTATACTATCTACACCAGCAGAGCCACAGATCCAAAAAAATAAATATCGAATGGACAGGGCCACTGGAATTATGTGGTAGGGGAGGACCAAATGATGCTCAGTATTGATTAAATTATAAGGAAAGAAAGGGCAAATTATGCGGCATAAGGCGGCACACTTTGTGATGGTATTACTTTATTTTGTCATGTTTACACATTAAAAAAACAGATGTCAGAGCACTCATGATATCAAATTAGAAGTAAATTCAAATGTCCATTATAACGAGATAGTCTCCGTCCGTATCTCTCGGATAGGATACAATGCTGTTCTAAGATACGGAAACGCTGCAGGGTGTATCGGACCACGCGGCGGTTTCCCGAACCTAAATAGAATTTAGATACCAACCGAGAGATACGGACGGAGACTATCTCGTTATAAGAATTGTTTTGGACTGATTATATGACATTAAGACTTTTCACTTAATTATTGAGAATTTCTCAACTTCATAATCCAATTATAATGAAGCCCTGATGAAGTTCTCAATAGAGAAACTTCTCAGAGGATGAAACACGTGTTGGCTGTTCTTGTGGAGAACAATAGAACACTATGAATTAAACTGGACTCTGAGACAAACACGAGTTTGTCGTACTTTCACCAAGGAGATTGGACATTTGAATTTACTTCTAATTTGATATCATGAGTGCTCTGACATCTGTTTTTTTGCTGTTTTGTTTCCCTTGAGACATTGGAGGACTAAGGAAGATCCTCTTGTCAGAAGCACCGTGCCATGAACGGAATGTTTTGATTTTAATGGACGTTCTGTGAGCGCCCTAAATCCTATGAATTTCTTCCTAACCAGCAATGTTTACACATTAACACTGAGTGGGCAAAGGTTTCACCTTATAATAGCACTTCGAAATACAAATAGCGCAATAAGCAAAGGAAAGGTGACCTGTCAACCTTTGTGAACAGTCTTTCGTTGTATGGTAACATGAGTTACCCACTTTATTTTAACTTTTGGTCTGTTTAAGATAAAAAGAATACATTTTTGTTAAGAACTGCACGTTGTGCAGTAGATTATTAAATATGTGGCAAATGTGGCAAATCCATACATATTCAGAATCCACATTGTCCACAAAATCCCATAATTCCAGGAGGCCTTCTTATGGGCTCATTTCTGTTATATTCTGCCGAGGTAATATGGGCTGCCATTGAACTGCGCTTTTCCTTACAGGCCTGGAAGATTAACAATGGTCAGATTAGACTCTTCTGCAACAACATCGAGAGAAGAAAATATAGTCAGTGCCAATTCTAGTTCAGTGGGCTCGTTGATCGTCATGTATCCTGCAAAGTAGCATGACGAAACCAATAACATTAATGAGAAGGAATTTCCTACCATATTTCTTCCCATGCCCTGTTAAATTTTTTCAAGATAATTCTATTGGAAGATGCATCCCTTTTATCAGTGTAAGTGTGGCTTGGGCGCTTTCTTAATTCAGTTTCATCTTAATAACAAGTTGACTTGTGATTAAATTATTTTCTCCTTTACCAACACCCTGTTTTTTGTCTATGTTGAACTCCATCACCTCATGAATTTAAAATTCTACATTGCTACAAAAATACTACAGAATACCCTACCAATTTTCTTTAGCTACTGATCCAAACTCTTACTGCCGTCGTAGCTTTTGTAGAGGTTACCAGGTCCATGAACTCTACTGCAAAAACAAAGGAGATAAAATGATGTAAATTCCTGTGGAAAATGTTTAGTTGGAGGTCAGTGTGCACAGAGCTGAGCAGCTTACTGGCAGGAAGAGCATTCTCAAAATGGATGCACAGAAATTTGTAATTTTGTTCAAAATCGCGCTAAGTAATTTCCAACATTTCTCAATGTTTTTTAGTTTGTGCTACTTCTCTCTTGTGGAATACAATTAACTTTAAATGGAAACTTCACCTCCAAGTTATGCTAATAATATGCCTATGTCCAGTTTTAATGGATTCAGGTATACACCTCTAAGATTTAGAGAGATGTTATGTGTTGCTTGAGGCAGCGTAGTACAATATGGAACAAAAAACGGTTGGAGTTATACATATTTTTTTCACATTATCCTACAGCATCCTCTCAGCAAACATTTTGGAAGGGCACAATGTTATGCGTTTTAAGCTAGGTGTTTGGGAACTTGCAGAGGTGTGTTTGCACCACACTTTCAACCTTGTTTAAGTCCTGTGGAAAGCTTTGAAAATGTAATGAATTTTCGCACCCCTACATTTTCATGAATATCATATTGTGGAGGGCAATACAGCCTTAATTAATACGAACAAAAAAATTCAACATACTAGGCACAGGTAACTGCTAATGCACACCAAAGATCTACAAAGGGTACATTTGCAAATAAACAAATTAGCAAACATTAGCTACTGTGCATAAAAATTACTTTGTAGAAAGCAGGCCTGCTTAGAAAAAAATCTGCATACGTTTTCCAGTGTGTCTAGGCTTCATTAGAGCGGAATGTATCTCACTATGCTGTGAAAATGATTTCACAATTCAAAAAAAGGTCAGGTGAAATCAAACAGGAGGAAATTTGCAAAGGGCCAAAATGAGAAGCTCTCTGTATTCAGACTGGTAATACCGTTTTGCACAACCCTAGTTTTAACCCAGACATTTTTCCCTTCATTCAACTTATTAAGCAGCACCAAAGGCGACATCAAGTTTGAAAATAAAGCCATCTTAAAAATAGTTTAAATCTTCTTCTGGTGGCATCACCCCAACCAGCGGGTTATTTCTTGAAGACCAAACCCTTTAGACTACTTGCTTCCTTGAAGGCTTTTAATTGTGTTTCAACCTGACACTAATTTTGCTGTTAGTTCATCTCCTTGTATCATCAGTTTTTAATATTATCTACTGCCCTAATTCCAAGAAGGATGGAATATGGCACAGTGTGAGAAAGTAGCCTCTTTCTAGCCTTGTTACCCCCACTTTTGGCCTGTTTGTGAGTGTATGTCAGGGTGTTTGTCACTGTTTTCACTGTCTCACTGGGATCCTGATAACCAGGCCTCAGTGCTCATAGTGAAAACACTATGTTTTCAGTATGTTTGTTATGTGTCACTGGGATCCTGCTGTTTTCTAAGACTATACTGCATATTTTTGCTATTGTGTATATATATCTTGTGTATATTTCCTATCCTCTCACTGAGGGTACACTCTAAGATACTTTGGCATATTGTCATAAAAATAAAGTACCTTTATTTTTAGTATAACTGTGTATTGTGTTTTCTTATGATATTGTGCATATGACACTAAGTGGTACTGTAGTAGCTTCACACGTCTCCTAGTTCAGCCTGAGCTGCTCTGCTAAGCTACCATTATCTATCAGCCTAAGCTGCTAGACACCCTATACACTAATAAGGGATAACTGGGCCTGGTGCAAGGTGCAAGTACCCCTTGGTACTCACTACAAGCCAGTCCAGCCTCCTACACACAGTAGTTACTGAAACTAGTAAGTGTTGGAAACCCTAATGGCCTATTTAACATTCCCTGCCTCAGAACGAGGCATGGCATGCATAATCAGTAGTTATCACATACAGATGCACACATTCTGTCTTTTTATTGGTCATTTCCCCGAATACATTTTACCTGACAAAATTTGTCAGCAGAAAACAGTGGGGAAGTAGGACACCACTTACACTGGCTAATTCCTTCGAAATTAACTGAACTATTGAATTGCAAACCATCCAGGGGCTGAAAAACGTGTTTATGTTTGTAATCCTTCCTAACCATTTTAAGTATAATCCGATGTCACAGAGGCAAGCAACACTTTCATTTGGGTCTCGTCTCTCCTTGCGATCGCTGCGGCACCCAAGTTGTTTCCGAGGAGAGGAGGTAATTTTGTTCTTACCTTTCTCTCTTCCAACAGTCATTCTACACGAAGGGGACTCCAACCTTTTCTCTAGTAAAAGTTACTTATTTTCAATGAAAATCATCCAGAGCTAGGACTATTATTAGAATTTTAATACTAACCACATCAAACAAATTTACGTTTGTTTTGAATATACACTTTAACATTTTTGCAGACTGTGGTGCAGACAGGAAAGCTACTAATGCGGAGCTTGCTAGCTACTCATTGGGACACCTGTGGCCTACAGTCATCCCCTGTACATAGCTCACTTTAGCACAAAAAGGGCTTAAATGGAGTTGCCTTTAAGTTTACCCTCTTTTAGCTTCAAACTATTCATGATTCTGTTTCTTCTTTGTAGTATTATTGGGGCAGGATGCAGCTTTCCCACTCGTCCTGACTGTTTGATCCCCTGACAAGTTCATCTCATGCTATTTAGCCAGCAGCAGTCTCCCCAGCGTGTCTCCTTTCTCTTTCCTCAGCTATCTGATTGAGCAGGGCTGGTGGCTCATGGCCTCTTTCCAGAATACAAAGGGCCCAGTGACGACCTTGCGTAATATGGAGAATTGTAGCATCTCCCTGATGCAATGCATAACCAAGTAAATATTTTCATTGTAATAAATACCAAATAGAAGTGAATTCCTCACACACCTGTTAACATGCTCACCTACACCACATTACATGTTATCCCTCAACAACATCGTATTTATTAGCATGTGCAAAGATTTCTGCCCTATCAATACTTTTCGCGGAGGGTGAAGGAGTTAATGAAAATATTATATTTGTTGAGTAGGTAAAATGTTATACTTTAATATTCAGATTGGTCGATTGGTCAAGATAATACAGGTTCAACTGCCTCCATAAAGATTGGGCCTGATAATAATAAAATGTAATTTGTATCTCTGACCTGCTTCCTAATGCCAATAAATGTCTTATATTTTGTCATGTGTTGTCTTCTGGTGCTTCTTGTTAATCAGTAGAAATTAACATTTTTTTTCTGGTGCACAATGCATTTAATTTTATAAGCCATATCAGGGGCAAGCAGAAACCCTATGTAATTGACCTACTGTTTTGTAAAACATATTAGGGCTGATTGACAAAGGGCCTCCGCATTGGTGGCAGAGGCCCGCAGACGTGGGGGTGGGGCTCGCATTCTTGGTGGGGGACCTGAACTTGTGTCAGGACCTCCAGAATGGGTAACTACAGTGCGAAAGCCCGCCACGAGTGAAGGGCCTCTGCCACGAATTGGGAGGCCTTTAGTGAATTGGGCCCATTATTCTTAGCCGATCAATCTGCTCAACATGAACAAATCTTGCTAAAAGAATACATAAGCATAAAACCAATACAATTAATAAATCATAAAATATAATGTAGACATTTCTAGTTCTATAACACTGATTGAGGCCAAATCCCCAAGGTATTTATGAGTACATGAAGTAATATTATAAGAATATTATAAGAATCCTACTTGACATACTTTTAAGTGCCTTTGTTTATTGGCCCCTGATGTCCAATTCCCTAGCAGTAAAAGTGTAAAGAGGGCACAGTCCTTTCTATTTGTACTTACTGTATATGTTTATTTCCTGAATATTCCCATTTTTTAATGTTTCTGTGGAAATTTCCAAAGTTATGTGTTTGAGTATTTGAAGTAGTACCACAGGAGCTCTAGTCTGTGTACTCATGAGAGGTTTTATACATTGGGTTCACTGTACTTAATTTTGTTAATAAGGAAATTGAATCAACACATTGTTCTACAATGTCACTACCTAACTCAAGCTGCAATTCCAATTGTCCAAGTACCCCTAGGAGTGTTTTTATAACACACCTTATGAACATTTTCAATTTTATTTAAATACATGCAAGGGAGCAGGACTAGTCAGACTCTGCAATACTCACTTTCTAGTGAAGCTCCTAATATGATTCCCCTTTGTGACTGCACCCAGAGTCCTGACACAGAGACTGGCCGGCTGCTGGGACAGGCACAGTATGTGAAGGAGTGAAGGAGAGCTACATGTCTCAGCCCATAGCACTCAGGGTCTCATTTGCAGGGAAATGATGCAATGTGGCACTGCAAGCCAGCTTTCTGCGCTGCATCATTTCGAAAGTGCAAGGATGCATCAAATTTACAAAAATGGGACGAATCCCTGTACTTTCCCCTACACTGGCACACATACTGCTGCCAAGCGCCAATGCAGGCACCCTTGTTCCATGGTGCCAGGGTGCCTGTGTTGCAGGGATGATTTTGTATGTGCAGGAAGGAACACCTTTCTGCCCATAAACAATCATTAATGGTGTTTTCCTCCTTCTATCTACAGAAAGAGGAAAAAACGGGGAGAAATAATATTTCCCCTTATTGCTCCACTTTAATGCCAACCCTTAGGGGATGTAGGAATCTGACACATTCCCAGCCTTGAAAATCAGATTCTGTCAGGTTCCATAGGTTTGTGTGGGATGCGTGAAAAGTGCCAAATTTAGAGGTGGCTTTGTGAGGCCTTGTAAATATGTGCCAGCACACCGCTCCACCAGAGCGTAACAAAAAATTATGCTCCAGTGACGCAGTGTGCCCCTAGGGCCTTGTAAATGAGGCCCTCAATTCTGAGGACTGCAGCCAGCCAGAGAAAAATAGAGAAACATGACCCCCACCATGAATGCTTGACTCGCATTACCCATTATAGCACTGTTAGATTAGGAGCAGCACTGGAGTGTGGCTTCAAAAATGCACTTCTCAGCCCTTGTGGATACTTGTATGTTGCACAAAACATGGCCTATTGCCCAATTCTGAGTACTGTGGTGCTTCCAGAGCCTGTTAGTAAGGTTAAACGCAGAGACATAGGGCCTAATTAGGAGTTCCACAGATAGTATGACCCACCTGCCAAGCTTCTGACAGGGAGATTGCTGTCACACTGGCGACCTACCCACCAGACCCTTTACAACTTTCCCACTGGGCTGACTGCCCGTCAGCCCAGTGGGAAAGTGACGGCAGTATTTTCACTGGCTATAATCCAACTTGCTGAATGCTGCTGCCGCAGGGTGCACCAGCAGACAGTACGCATTAGGTTGTTGTCAATCTATTACTATTAATGTAATAGTAGTTGATGTTTGGTGTTAGTGAACTTGAGTAGTATTTTTGTGCTTCCATTACTATCAAGGATTTGACTGCTTGTTCTTTGTGTTCTGTAGTTCTCCTTGTGCAACCCACCCGAGTTTGCCTTACTTCTACTTAGATAAGGGAGCGGGTCACATGCCAGTTTAAATTATTTTCCAGTGCTCCCTTTCTAATTTCTAATTCCAATTCGAAAATGTGGAAAAGGTGTCTTATTATTCTTGTATTATTTTAATATTTGTCTGTGTTTTTTGTGATAGATCTTTGCTGTTGATATGAGATGTTCCATGTATTGATTAGTAAAAAGGATCGAAATCTTATTTATAGACAGGTGCTCTGTCATGCTGCACTCTTCTCCCAGCTGTGGAATTACCTGTCAACCTGCCGGATAGCTCAAACAAGCTAAACGTTCCTCACTAGTCCAAAGTGGTGCCGGGCAGGTCACAACTTTGACTCCCGGCAGGTTGACACAGTTGAGTGATATAAATTTGATGAGTGTTAACTGTTATTTACAGTACATGAAGCATTACTTAAATAGCAACATTATTGAGAAAGTTCTGTGCTGTATTTGAGCTTTTGCCAGAGTCTCTTGCAGCAAGGCAGGTGAAGAAGGGAGACTAGCAGGTCAGCTGGTGAAAGACCCTCAGGATGGATGTCACTCATCAAAGGTGAGTGCGTTGTTTGGTATGGAATCAGTGAACTCCTAGTAGCACCCATTATAATAAACAATAAAACCAACAAAGAAGACATTATGGTACTCCACACAAGTCCAACGCTATGCAAAAGTGACATCAATTCACTCATAAAATCATGCCACCCAAGAAAATTCCTAGGTTATAGCTCTGGCAGCATACTGTATACAACTCAGGCACCCTATACAAATGAGTACCGCCGATCTCACAACATAACTAGCCATAATAAATAGCCCCACCTGCAAAAGAGGACATTTGACAGGACAAGGGACGTAGATTCAATATGGCAAAAAGGTACCAGTTGGATGTTAGTGAACTCACGACAGCACCCCACTCTTCACAACACAAAATGCTACTTCATAACAACACATAAAACACAAATCCCAACACTTCCCAGCTAGAGAGGTAAAAGAAATACTGTGGACCCTTTAAACACCTGCACATTAGCAACATAGGCCCAGATTCTCAAAGGTTTAGCGTTGGTTTAGCGTTGCTTTTGTAACAGTAAACCAACGTTAAACTTTTTTTGGCATTCACAAACCAACACAAATAGGTATTTGCGTTGATTAGTGTGACAAAGTAACGTAAAGTACCGCAAAACGCTGCTTTGCATTACTTTGCATCACAGGGGCATTATATAGGTGGTACATGGACGTACCCGTGCTACCACCCGTGCTTTTTGATGTTATACCCTATTCTGAAACATCAGAAGAAAGGGTCTAGCGCCTATGAAAAGCAGGAGCTAAATGCAGAAATGTTTTTAATTGTCCCTGCTTTTCCGACTTTACATGTGTGCTGGATGGTACAACAGACATACAAGGAAGGAAAAGCATTTCCACTTGTCTAAGCATGGTATTTTGTACAGGACGGGTAACCTTCCTTTACGAAACCTATGGTAGACTCACGCACACACCCTAGCACTATGGCACTAAAGTGTGTGCGTGACGCACAGAAGCTGAAATCAGCACTGGTGCTAGGGAGAGGGGAGGAGAGTGCCATATCTATGTGAACATGGTGCCTTCCAGCTCTCTTCTTGTCACCCAGCGCAGTTTGTTTGACTGCTGCACTGCGCTGCGTGACACCTTTAGGAATCTGGGCCATAGTTCGATCAAGGCAATCTTTCCAGACGCACAAATAGAACTGGTAATGTCTTCCGGCTACATACATTTTGAACAATAAGAAATGGATTAGCACATAGGGCGCTACTAATAATGCTCAATGGAAGTTTAAGATCCTTAATATCAGTCAGTTTGAAGTAACTGTAAAAATATTAGTTTCAGCCAAATCCTACATTTCACTCATGATGTCAAGATGCATGTGGTTCAGTGAGGTGTAAAATGCCTTGATGAAAATCTTTAAAATAACATGAAAAAATGAAGCAGACGTTGATAGCTGTTTGGTTTGGACAGCATTCCATCACGAGTGTGTGTGTGGTTCTGAGAGGGGTCAAGTGGCCTCTAAAGAGATTGGAAGGTCAAGTAGTTGGACGTGGGAGTAGTAGAGACACTGGGCAGGCATGCAAAGTATCTAAAAGATGCACTACTTCTGTTACACTGAAGGAAAGACAGTGACTATCGAAAGGGAGATACATTATCGTATATTTTAAAGTAATCAGTGTGGGCTTCTTTGCTCCTTTCCCTCCCCTCTCATACCGAACGACTTTCTGGATGCTGTTTCAGATCAAACATGTCAATGGAAATAAATGTGTCCCAAGAACACGTGTTATTTAGAGGAAATGTATCAATAAAGGCACGTGCCCACATCTATTACTGTCGTGTAAATATCAAGTTATGTGCTTGGCCTCTTTAAAATTAGTTTACCTTATTGTACAAAGGTAACCTCTTTTGTAAGTCCTGGCGAAGTGAAGATATGGTTAAGGCCTGATATGCATGTTCAGAAAACACTCGGAAATTCACTGAGAGAAACAATTAAAGTGAAGTTATGGGTACAAAAACAAAACCTGAAAAACATTCAACTTCACCAGTTCTGTTTTGCACATATACACTACTTATGACCTCACCAAGAATATCATTCATGATATGCTAAATTACATCAGTGAACAACTTGATCCAAAGACCTCTGCAGACTAAAGTCCAGATAGCTCTTTGCACTGGTATTGGCATCAGGGCCTGGTATTTGAACCAACTGTGCGTCCAAACTGCCACAGGCAGCCAACCCCTGCTGTGCATGAGTGCAATGGTGGTTGGTAGCTGGGTCTGGTCTCCTGGCATTCGCTCAGACCCTGAACCCATCCTGCTTTAGGCTGAAGCCCTTGTGTAGCAGGACTTGACATAGGGCCTGATCTTCAGCCAGTCCCTGCATTAGGTTGCCAATTTCCACTGCAGAAGGTAAACGTAATACATTTGCACCCAACCCGTCAGACTTTGCACCCAACCCGCATCGGGCGTTTGTAGGAAGTTGGCTCTGTATATACTATTTCAAAGTAAGAAATAGCATTCACAGAGTCCAAGGGTTCCCCTTAGAGGTAAGATAGTGGCAAAAAGAGATCATTCTAATGCTCTATTTTGTGGTAGTGTGGTCGAGCAGTAGGTTTATCAGAGGGTAGTGCTATGCATTTGTTGTACACACACAGGCAATAAATGAGGAACACACACTCAAATACAATTCGGGGCCAATAGGTTTGATATAGAAAAATAGATTTTCTTAATTTATTTTAAGAACCACAGGTTCAAGATTTACAAGTAATACATCAAATGAAAGGTATTTCACTCAGGTATCTTAGGAACTTTGAATCAACGCAATATCATGTACAGTTTTAGCAAAAATTGCAATAAGCTATTTTAAAACTAGACACAGTGCAATTTTCAACATTTCCTGGGGGAGGTAAGTTTTGGTTAGTTTTGCAGGTAAGTAAAACACCTACAGTGTTCAAAGTTGGGTCCAAGGTAGCCCACTGTTGGGGGTTCAGGACAACCCCAAAGTTACCACACCAGCAGCTCAGGGCCGGTCAGGTGTAGAGGTCAAAGTGGTGCCCAAAACGCATAGGCTTCAATGGAGAACAGGGGTGCCCCGGTTCCAGTCTGCCAGCAGGTAGTACCCGCGACTTCGGAGGGCAGACCAGGAGGGGTTTTGTAGGGCACCGGGGGGGACACAAGTCAGCACAAAAGGAACACCCTCAGCAGCACAGGGGCGGCCGGGTGCAGAGTGCAAACAGGCGTCGGGTTTGCAATTGGTTTCAATGGGAGACCCAGGGGTCTCTTCAGCGAAGCAGGCAGGCAAGGGGGGGGCTCCTCGGGGTAGCCACCACCTGGGCAAGGGAGAGGGCCAGCTGGGGGTCGCTTCTGCACTGGAGGTCGGATCCTTCAGGTCCTGGGGGCTGCGGGTGCAGTGTCTTTACCAGGCGTCGGGTTCTTTGAAGCAGGCAGTCGCGGTCAGGGGGAGCCTCTGAATTCCCTCTGTAGGCATCGCTGGGGGAATCAGGGGGGTCAACTCTGGGTACTCACAGGGTTGCAGTCGCCGGGGAGTCCTCCCTGTAGTGTTGTTTCTCCGCAGGTCGAGCCTGGGGCGTCGGGTGCAGAGTGGAAAGTCTCACGCTTCCAGCGGAAAACGTGCAGTCCTTTAAAAGTTGTTTCTTTGTTGCAAGTTTCAGTCTTTGTGGAACAGGGCCGCTGTCCTCTGGAGTTCTTGGTCCTTTTAGATGCAGGGTAGTCCTCTGAGGCTTCAGAGGTCGCTAGACCCTGGGGGACGCGTCGCTGTTGCAGTTTCTCTTGAAGTGGGGAGACAGGCCGGTAGGGCTGGGGCCAAAGCAGTTGGTGTCTCCGTCTTCTCTGCAGGGCTTCAGGTCAGCAGTCCTTCTTCGTCTTCAGGTTGCAGGAATCTGTTTTCCTAGGTTCTGGGGACCCCTAAATACTCAATTTAGGGGTGCGTTTAGGTCTGGGGGTTTAGTAGTCAATGGCTACTAGCCCTGAGGGTGGCTACACCCTCTTTGTGCCTCCTCCCTGAGGGGAGGGGGGCACATCCCTAATCCTATTGGGGGAATCCTCCATCTGCAAGATGGAGGATTTCTAAAAGTCAGAGTCACCTCAGCTCAGGACACCTTAGGGGTTGTCCTGACTGGCCAGTGACTCCTCCTTGTTTTTCTCATTATCTCCTCCGGCCTTGCCGCCAAAAGTGGGGCCGTAGCCGGAGGGGGCGGGCATCTCCACTAGCTTTGAGGCTCACCGCCAGGTGTTACAGTTCCTGCAGGGGGAGGTGAGAAGCACCTCCACCCAGTACAGGCTTTGTTACTAGCCACAGAGTGACAAAGGCACTCTCCCCATGTGGCCAGCAACATGTCTGGTGTGTGGCAGGCTGGTAAAACTAGTCAGCCCACACTGGAAGTCGGGTATGTTTTCAGGGGGCATCTCTAAGATGCCCTCTGGGGTGTATTTCACAATAAAATGTACACTGGCATCAGTGTGCATTTATTGTGCTGAGAAGTTTGATACCAAACTTCCCAGTTTTCAGTGTAGCCATTATGGTGCTGTGGAGTTCGTGTATGACAGACTCCCAGACCATATACTCTTATGGCTACCCTGCACTTACAATGTCTAAGGTTTTGCTTAGACACTGTAGGGGCATAGTGCTCATGCACCTATGCCCTCACCTATGGTATAGTGCACCCTTAGGGCTGTAAGGCCTGCTAGAGGGGTGACTTATCTATGCCATGGGCAGTGTGAGGTTGGCATGGCACCCTGAGGGGAGTGCCATGACGACTTAGTCATTTTCTCCCCACCAGCACACACAAGCTGGCAAGCAGTGTGTCTGTGCTGAGTGAGGGGTCCCCAGGGTGGCATAAGACATGCTGCAGCCCTTAGAGACCTTCCCTGGCATCAGGGACCTTGGTACCAGGGGTACCAGTTACAAGGTACTTACCTGGATGCCAGGGTGTGCCAATTGTGGAGACAAAGGTACAGGTTAGGGAAAGAACACTGGTGCTGGGGCCTGGTTAGCACACTTTCAAATCATAACTTGGCATCAGCAAAGGCAAAAAGTTAGGGGGTAACCATGCCAAGGAGGCGTTTCCTTACAGCGTTCAACCCCCACTGCACATGGCATTGTGGTCTATACAGTGTGGCTTGGCCACTGGCCATATGTTTTCACAATAGGTAAGGGTTCATGGACAATACTATACACTTGATTACTGGTTACTGGTGGATCCACGTTGGACCTTTCACAAGGTTTTCAGCCTCACACCATGAGATGTTCAACATGTCCATGACCCTCTTGCTTTGGGTTTATAGACCCTGCTGCTGGGTCTGAGGACCATGAGGCTCGCCCGAGTAGTAAAGGTGGCTGCAACATTGTCTCCTGTGTTTGCGGCCATTATATCAGATCTTTCCTTTACCATGGATCTTTCTAAGAATCTGCAGTACTGAAATGGCCGATGGGTAAAAAGACCCTTGCAACTAATCAAAATCAAGTATTTTTTTAATTTTGGGTTCACGGAGGACCAGCGGTAACAGAACAAGAGATCATCCTCAAATTTATGGTGCAGATATCTCTAAATTTATTTCTCAAGGTTAACCCCTTAAATCCCAACTCAGGCTTGTTTATAACCCTAAGGTTCTAATTTCTAGCCAACTTTGGTTTCATTCTGTGCAGCATTTTGTTTGCAGCATTTTTTTCTGTATTGGTGAGCAAACATTCCTAGGCGACTAAAATTAAAATTCACACTTTTGGAACCTCCCTTTTTCTTGGCTCCCACTGTACCATTTATTGTGAAACGTACCATGAATGACCCAAACTAGATGATCTTTTAAAGCTTTGAGTAGTATTTAAAAAAAAAAAAATTCTTTCCTATGGAAACTCAGACCCACCTACACTCCCAGACATTTAGGGGCATATTTATTTTTTTTCACGCAAAACTGTGTTAACACAGTTTTGCGTGAAAAAGTATACCGCCATTCCAAGACACCAGCCGGGCATCATATTTAAGGAATGACGGCAGCTGGTGGTAAGGCCCGGCTAGTGCCGTAAAAAAGGATGCTAGCCGGGAGGGGGAAACGTAAGGGGAACAGGAGGTTGTGTGACAAAGGATGACGCTAGTATGGGCAGAGGCATAAAAATGCCTCTCACCAGATTAGTGTCATCCTTTGATGCACAACCCCCATGGACATGATTTCTGTCTTAGTAAATACAGGAGTCATGCTCACCACACCAATGGCCATGCTGAGGGGACATATGTCCCCTCGGCAACGCCATTGGGCCCAGTGCCATGTAAGGGGGCCCAAGTCTGGCCCCTCCATGGCACTTTTTAATAAAATAAAAAATACTTACCTGTACTTACCTTACTCACCAAAGGATGAGGTCCCCCCATCCTCTGGCCTCCCTCTGGTGTGGGTGGGCGTGTCCTGGGGGCTAGGGAAGGGCACCTGTGGGCCCATTCCAAAGGTCCCCTAATTCCTGCCCTCACCCAGGTTTTACATAACGGCGCTAAGCAAGCTTAGCACCATTATTTAAGGTCCCTTCCCCATGCTTTAATTTAGCATGGGGGGGTAGATATGGCGGTAAGGCCACATCGTAATTTTTTGTTCGGGAACACCTACCTTGCATCTCATTGACGCAAGGTAGTTTCCTACTAGCAAAAAATGACTTTAACTCCAAAACTTTGGCGCTAGACAGGTCTAGTGCCAAAGTATACATTTGGAGTTAGGTTTGCGCCAAATTTGCATAAGAAAAAATTACACACATTTGGTGCAAAGCAAGTATAAATCTCAGCCTTAGTATGTTCAGCTCACTACTAATGTTTTCAAATTTAGGCTGATTCATCAAGGTGGGGGTGCATTTACAGGGAGGGGGGGTCAAAAATTATTGTATTATTAATAAAGGTGATATTGTCTAATGAATCAGCATGACATTTAGCACTTTATTAGCATGTTTATTTTTGTCTTGGTAGGTCAAGTTTTATGTAGATCAATGAAAGGTGAGTACATTCATATGCTAATAACTTTGGTGCCTAATGACAGACATGCATGAAACTTGCAAGGCCCCTATCATATTTAGGTTACTCTTGATATATTGTATTGCAAGAAAATATATTAAGGGGGGTCTGTGTTAAAAAGGGAGTGTGAGAAAAGGGCAGAGGTTCAAAAAATGCATTTCTCCATGTCATTTTACTTGGAACTGCACTTATTCTGTTCATCCATTTTGGCTGTTGTTTTAACACCAACCAGTTTTGTGTTGTTGTACAGTGGAGTGTCATTATTTGTGAGAACACAGTGCATAGTAGAGTGATGAGTTATAGTTAATGTTGTCTGGTTAGTGAGCTGAAAAGAGTGTGTATGGAGGTGCGCTACTTACAATAATTTGAAGGTGGTGGATAAATTGTAAATGAAAGTTATAAAGTTTATGTATTTCAAGTTGGTTTGTATAGGGAAAACGCTTTCCTAAACATAATTAAGCTTTAACCCTTGTTTTTTCATTGAATTTCATTTTTTTAAATGTTCAATGAAAATGTGTTTCAACTAGTAGAGTTCAGTGTCGTTGAGTGTAGTGTTCTACAGTACAGTGGAAGAGAGTGTTGTAAAGTCTATTGTCATAGAGTGTGGTATTGTAGAATGGAATACAGTGGATTGAGTAGAGTAGAGTAGTGTATTGTATAGTGTGTGTAGTAAAGTGCTATGTAGTGTAGTGGCTTGGAGTAATAGCATATAGTGGAGTTGGGTACAGTGGAGAGAGGTCCAATAGAATAGCGCAGACTGTAGTGGCGTACAGTGAAGTGAGGTAGAGTGGAATGCCATACAGTTGGGCGGTGAAGATTGAAGTTGCGTACACTAAAATAGCATACAATGGAGTGGCCTAGAATGGAGTGGCGTACAGTGACGTGAGTTAGAGTGGGATGGCATGCAGTGGAGTGGTGTACACTGGAGTGGTGTAGAGTGGAGTAGGATATAGTGGAGTGCTATACAGTAGGATAGCATAGAAATAGAGTGGTGTAAAGTGGAATGGTGTATACTGGAATAGCGCATAGTGGCATATTGTGCAGTTCAAATAGCATTCAGTGGAGTGGTGTAGACTAGAGTGGCATACACTGGAGTGGGGTAGAATGTAATAGCATACAGTGGAGTGGTATACTGTGGAGTGGCATCAAATGGAATACTGTAGAATGGAGTGGCATAGAGCAGTGGTTCCCAACCTTTTGACTTCTGTGGACCCCCACTTTATCATTACTGGAACCTGGGGACCCCCACTGAATCATTATTAGAATCCAAGGACCCCATCCACTGACTGCTGGGACCTAATCTGTTAATATTATTCAATTTTCCAAGCAGTCGAGAACCCCCTGAGGAGTCTTCGCGGACCCCCAGGGGTCCCTGGACCACAGGTTGGGAACCACTGGCATAGAGTGTCGTCGCATACAGTGTAGTGTAATACAGTGAAATAGCATACAGTGGAGTGTTTTAGATAGGATTGGCATACAGTGAAATAGTGTACAGTGAAGTGGCATAGAGCGGAGTGGCATAGAGTGGAACAGTGTATAGTGGAGTAGCATCGACTGGAGTGGCATATAGTAAGGGGCAAAGAGTGGCATGTTGTTTGGTGAAGTGGTGTAGAATGTAACAGCTTATAGTGTAGCAACGCACAGTGGAGTGGGGTAGAGTGTAATAGCATTCACTGGAGTAAGACACAGTGGAGTGGCATCCAATGGAATAGCATAGAATGGAGTGGTGTACAGTGGAATACCATACAGTAGAGGGGGCGAAGATTGAAGACAATAGTCTACAGTGAGTGGCATTGAGTGGAGTGGTGTACAATGGAATAGCATATAGTGGAGTATCTTAGAGTGGAAGATTCGTACATGGAATAGCACACAATGAGCTGGCGTACAGTGGAGTGGGGTAGAGTAGAATGGCATATAGTAGCATGGTGTAGAGTGGAGAGGAGTACAATGGACTAGGGTAGAATGGAGTGGCGTACAGTGGAGTGATGTACGCTGAAGTGGCGTAGAGTGGAGTAGCGCATAGCGGAGTGGCATACATTGGAATAGTGTAGATTGGAGTGATGTACAGTGAAGTGGTGTAGAGGGGAAAGGCATATAGTGGAGTAGCATACAGTACAGTGGCGTAAAGTGGAGTGGTGTAGATTGAGTGGCGTACACTAAAGTGAGGTAGAGTGTAATAGCATACATTGGAGTGGTGCACAGAGGAGTGGCGTCTGATGGAATAGCTTAGAATGGAGTGGGATACCGTGGAGTGGCATAAGCTGGAGTGGCATACTGTGGGGTAGCATACACTGCAGTGGCATACGATGAAATAGCATATAGTTGAGTGTTGTACAGTGGAGTGGCATACAGTAGAATAGCATAGAGTGGAGTGGCATACAGTGGAATGGCATTGAGTGGAATAGCATATAGTGGAGTAGCATCCAGTGGAGTGGCATAGAGTGGAGGTGTGTACAGTGTAAGAATATAAAGTAGAGTGGTGTACAGTGGCGTAGAGTTGAGTAACATATACGGATCCTTATACAGTGGAGTTGCGTACACTGAAGTGGCGTTGAGTGGAGTTGCATTCAGTGTAATAGCAAAGAGTGGACTGGAGTAGAGTGGAGTTGTGTCTAGTGTAATAACATGGAGTGGAGTGGCGTAGAGTGGAACGTTGTACAGTAGAGTAGTGTAAAGTATAATAGCATATAGTGGTGTAAGGTACAGTGGGGTGGTGTGCTGAGGAGTGGTGTAGAGAGGAGTGGTGTACAGTGGAATGGGGTGGAGTGTAATAGCATACAGTGGAGTGCCACACATTGGAGTGGCGTCCAATGAAATAGCGCAGAATAAAGTGATGTAGAGTTGAGTGCCATAAACTGTAGTGGCATAGACTGAAGTAGTGTAAAGTGGTTTGGCATACAGTGGAATAGCGACGAGTGGAGATGTTAGACCTGACAGCCTTAGGGTGGTCTTCCCCCAACTTTTTGCCTGCTTGTCTCCATTTTTCTGATCTCGTTTTTGTAGGTTTTAGGACTCTGCACACTTTACCACTTCTGACCAGTACTAAAGTGCTTGTGCTCTCTCCCCTAAATAAGGTAATGTTGGCTCATACCCAATTGGCATATTTAATATACCTATAAGTCCCTAGTAAAGTGCACTAGATGTGCCCAGGGCCTGTAACTTAAATGCTACTAGTGGGCAACCTATATAAGTAGCTCCTTAACCATGTCTCAGGCCTGTCATTGCAAGGCCTGTGTGTGCAGTTTCACTGCCACTTTGACTTGCCATTTAAAACTACTTGCCGAGCCTTAAATTCCCCTTTTTCTACATATGTCACCTCTAAGGTAGTCCCTAGGAACCGCTAGGGCAGGGTGCTATGTAAGCAAAAGGCAGGACATGTACTTATGTGTTTTACATTTCCTGGTAGTGAAAAACTCACAAAGTTGTTTTCCACTACTGTGAAGTCTGCTCCTCTCCTTATAGTCCAGCACTGGAAATTCCCTTATATATTTTTAAGTGGTTAATTCTGATCTGGGTGGAGTAGACTTGTCATATTTGGTATGGTTGGAATGGTAGTAATACATCCTACCATTCACCTGGTGAAGTTGAATTTTACAGTACTATTTTAGAAATGTCTCTTTTGGAAAGTAGGCATTTCCCTGCACTTGCTGCCATCTGTGCCTTACAGCTTGCCTCCAATACACATTTGGTCTGTGCTGGCTGATAATTCCCCTTGTGCATTTGTTAGAAATGGGGTTCCTGGTTGACTAGGGTATGCACCTAAGCCAGGCAGAAACCACCACTGTAATCCGGGTGAGTACGTTACACATCAAAAATAACCTGTGCTCATCCCTGGTAGCTTGGCACAAAGCAGTCAGGCTTATTCTCAGAGGTCATGTGTAAAGAATTTGCACAACACACACACACACACACACCACTGACACAATAAAAACACCACAAAAGAGACTCAACACAGGAATATAGAAATATACCTTTCTATATTGTATAAATCATCAGGCCAAAATAACATATCCATAAGTATCATGCATAGGATGTCATCATTGAAGTGGTACTCATTATTGTGGATAATGCAATAACCAACAGGGACATAAATCACAACATCAGTGAATGCTAAGGGCACAAAAATGCACCAGTAAGACACAAGAATAATCGCCTGTCACAAGAAATGCATGGAAATTATGAAGAAAGACCTGAGTCGCCTCTTTAGGGGGAGTACCATGTCCCGGTCTAGAAGCAACACCCCTAAACCCTGGTATAGTACCCCACTAACCATATAGGGTAGAACCATCGACATTCGTAGATACAGTGCACTTGCACCAGTTCACGGTAGGCTGCAGGATTTCCTGCATGCCTATTACACAAATTATGGTAACTTTGACTGGGGTAGATCTCACTTGATGAGTGCGGACAGGGCCTCCATTGAAGGCCCACATAGTGGACACTGCATGAGCCACCCTAAGGTCCAGGTGGGTGGCCTGTAAAAATTCCTGCTGGGCCCAGACAACTCACTCCCCGGGCGGTGGGTCCTCTACAAGTCTACTTGGGGGAATACGGCAAGTTCCACCAGGAATCCAGGCCACTACACATGGCGCTCCTTTTTCGGAGTGCACTTTAACTACTCACCCTCCACTGGAGTTCCTGTTACTGTAAATATGGTAAAGAAGGGGCTTCACAGGAACAAGACCTCTACCAAAGATTCCCTTCCCATCCTGCGAGCCAATCCTTAATGCCCCACCAAAATGTACCACCAGAAGGAGGGGAGTGCACTTTCTGTAAAGAATAAGGTGGGGAACTACAGAGTCAGTGGGGAGACCCTGCTCGGTCCCCTCTGCCTAAGAAGTAATCTGAGGCTGCCGACTGCGAACGCGTAGTGTGTCCGACTTCACTATTTGACTCGGCCCCTCCTCTTATGGAGTGTTTGCATACGAAGGAGGGCACCATCCCACTTCACAGAACATGGCACGCTTCGCCTGATCTTTCTCTCTGAAGCGAGCGGGAGCGGCCATCACCAGACAGGCAGGTCTGCCCAGCGAAGTCTCTCCTGGAGCTGGTGTCAGCCTCCTGGGGCTCATCTGGGCTTTTTCAACTCCTGCACAGCTGGGAAGAACAAGAAGGTGTTGGTCACATTGGAGACCTCTTCGGCTCGAGAGCAGTCATCCGTCGCGGTCCCCGTATTCTCAGGGTTGGGGGACCGTCCTAGACTGGGAGCCGGGAAGATCTCTCCACGCTTACCAAGCAACACAGAGAGCAGTGCTCTACCCGCTGTCCTCGCAGAGGTCCCTAGATCAGCTCCATCTGGAGGGTGTGCTGAGCCCACAATATTCCCTTATAGGCCAGAGTGCTCACCACGCGCTAAGGGCCATAGAGGGAGAAATTAGGTACCGCTCCCCCAGCGCAAATAAGGGGGCACAGTTCTAGGGTTAACAGAAGTGCGCTCCCAGCACATTTGGGTACAGTGCTCAACTTGCGCTACAGGTGGACCTTTCAACGGAATGGGGAGGGGCACCCAGCCCCTGAAGAACACTGGAGGAGAATATACCAGACAGGCAGCAGTAACAGGAAGACCAGCACAATGTAGTAGGTAGCTATTTGGTGGTTGCTCCTGGCAGTCCCACTGGGCCTAGTGCAGCCAAATTCAGGAGGGCAGCAGGACAGCATACAGAAAAGTGATCCTGTTTAGTCCTTTGTGCCCCCCAGCACACACCAGGCAGCAGGGCAACAAAAGAAGAGCCATCCTGGTGAATCCTTTGTGTAGTCCAGCAGTCCCTTTGGCAGAGGTTTGGTCCCAGTTCAAAAGTGCTTTCCCCATCAGCAGCAAGAGCCCTCTACTTATACTCAAAAATGCCTTTGTTCAGGGTGCAACTTCAAAGGAGACCTTTCAAGTCAAGCATAACACTTTTTCAACCCAGCCCTGTTTCCAGACATCAGTAGGGGGTAATCAGTCCATTGTGTGCGGGCAGGACACAGCCTATTGACATGTAAAATGTGAACGACCTGCCCTCTCTCCAGCCCAGGAAGACTATCAGTATGCAGATGTCTCTTCTGTCACACCTAGCCCCTCCTGTGTGATGGTTGTCTAGAAAGTATGCACCAAGTGGAGCTGTCACTCTGCCCCAGACGTGGACTGGAGTCAGGCTGCAATAGCACTAGAGTTATGAACACAGAGAAATGCCCACTTTCAAGAAGTGGCATTTCTAAAATAGTAATGTAAAATCCACCTACATCAGTAAGCAGGATTTCTCACCACCATTCCAGACATACTAAACATGCCCATACTACTCCTTATAGATCATAAGATACCAATTAGACATATGTCAGGGCATTTCCAAAGCAATCTTGTGAGAGGAGCTGCACTCACAGTAGTGAGAAACTGAGGGGCAGATTTATGGAAAAGGGCGCTGCACCGAGTGCAGCACAACTTTCCCTGCACCCCTTAGCACCCCCCTACCGCCACCATGTGTTCACTTTATTTAAAATACGGCACACCATGGTGCAGGGTCGGGGGCAATAGCGTCATTCTATGTGACGCTATTGATGTACTCTGCAGGAGTAGAGACAAAATGTTGGCATTATTCCTGCAGAGTTGATAGGGACATAGGGCCGAGGGTCCGAGCAGGTCTTAAAAGTGCCGAAAAAAATGGTGTACGGAAATCTCATAGATTTCCTTGTGCCATTGTTTTCAGCCCCCCCATGGGGGAATGCACCCCTTGCATCCAATATGCCTGACACAGGCATAATGTGGAGCAAGGGTTTACAAAGTGGCGCAATGCAAGCATTACACCAATTTGTAAATACGGCACGTGGGAAATGCCACACATGCGCCTATATAAATGCAGCAAATGTGCAAGGTGGCACTAGGGGCTCATACATATGCCCCTAAATAGGTTGTTTGTCACTACTATGACATGTAGTACATAAAGACATATGTTCTACCTTTTACATACACAGCACCCTGCCCCTGGGGCTATCTAGGGCATACCTTAGGGGTGACTTAGATGTAGTAAAAAGGGAGTCTAGGCCGTGGCAAGTAGTTTAACTTGCCAAGTCACTGTGGCTGTAAACTACACATGCAGGCCCTGCAGTGGCAGGCCTGAGACATGTTTGAAAGGCTACTTCAGTGGGTGGCACAATCTATGTTGCAGACCCACTAGTAGCATTTAATTTAAAGGCCCTGGGTACATCTCATACCACTTTTCAAGTGACTAATAGGTAAATTAACTAAGTGAAACAGGTGTAAGTAAATTATACCAAGTTGTAGGGGGGAGAGCACATTCACTTTAGCACTGATTAGCATTGGTGAAGTGCTCAGAGTCCTAGAGCCAACAAAAAGAGGGTCAGAAAAATAGGAGAAAGGCAAAAAGCTCGGGGATAGCCCTGCAAAAAGGGCCTTTTCCAACAGCATTCCACCCAGACAGCCATAAACACAGGACACCCAGCTGCATCTGCATTCATCTGCATACAGATCGGGTCCCCTGGGCAGGAAGTTTGAGGGTCTCTCACTTACACTTCAAAGGCCAGTGGCCTGCCCTTACACAAAGGACTAATAACCCCCATACAGGGCTCCTGGCAGACAGGGCTGGGTTGAAAGGGGAACTTGTGCACTTGAAAAACACTCTTTGAGGTTTCCTCCATCTCAAAGGCACTTTCGGTAAGATGTACTGTGTCAGTGACCCCACAGAATCAGACACTTCTGGACCTACAACTGGACTCTGTCAGAGGGACTGCCTGGTTGCCCAAAGGACTCATCTGGTGACAAAAGCAAACAAATACAAATGATTGACGGAATGCAGAACCAATCAAACATTCACCCCCAGTGACAGATCTGGGTTTAATCCATCAATTCTTTTGCTCACCACACCACCCCAGTTTGGACCCAGCCATATGCAAATCAGTCTTGACTCTGTTCCCCATGGGAACAGTCTGGCCTGAACTGCCAGGCCAGGTCCGGTCCTCCCTGGACTGGAAACAACCATTCTGGGACAGCTTTTAGGGTATCACCCTTCATCAGCTGGGCTAACTTCAATCCAGTTGCACAGTGAGCCAAGTACCCCTGTTCAGGACCTCAGGGACCTTAGGGAAAGCACTTTGGGGTCAAGACGCACTCCAGCTGAGGCCAGCAGTAAGAGGGATAAGGTCAGGTCTAGTTGAGACTGTCCAGCAACAAAAGTAGGAAAAGGTCTCTTGAGTCTTTTTGTAGCCCTGTAGGTCAAACAGAAGGTCAGTCAACTGACATGTCTAGGGTCCTGGATTCAATGAGAACAGAGCCATTCTTATTCAGGTCTTCAGACACCAGGGCAGTGTTTCTTCTGAATCTTTCACAGATCCAGTAGTGTTCTGAGGAATGTACTGGGGATGCCACATTTATGACCAGCGTCAGCCTGTCCGCAAGGGCACATCCTGGCCTCTTCCTAACCAATGGAGTAAAAGTTCCCAGGGGTGATCCTACCCACTTTTGCAACACTTCATGTGTGTTTTGCTGTAAGTTATCCCATAGACCCCCTCAGCACTTAAATTCACCATAGCAGAACCTTTCTTCCCCTTGTCAGACTTACCTGTGCCCACCCACAGATTTAGCTGCGTAAATGGGCAACCACAGCCCTGTGGTAACTCTAAACCAGTTAAGACAGCTCGTGGATGACTCGTGGGTTCCTTCTGCATCACCTGGATGCTGTAGCTGCATCTCCATGACAACTGTCCAACAGGAAAGCATCTTCAAGAAGGATGGGTGTTGCCCTCCTGCTCCCCCTGGGCATCTCCAGGTGGTCTGGACTCTGTTCCCTCTTTCCAAAGATTCTCCTTCTCTGGAATACATGTCTGGGTTCCACTGACCTGGTCCACAGGTCACAACTGCAGCTGGACAGCCGAGGTCCCTATTGACTTTAACTGGAATTTCTGACGCAACTTCACCCCTATGCATCTGGGCTCCCTGGAGTAGGTACTCCACTTCTTTGGGTCACCATGGGGTCCTTGTCCTAACGGGTTTCTTCAAGATCCTCTGGGAAGAGTCCTGAAACACAAAAACTCTAACAACAACTTCCCTATGTTATCCTATAGACACTTAACCCAGGGTAACATCTCTGCACACGGGCACCTGGGGAATCCTTGCTGCTTACGTCTGGTGTTTTAGTACTTCCCCAGCCCCTAAGATCCTTGGGTGTCAGTCTTGGTTTGTTGTGACTTTCTCATCCCATTTGTTTATTATATGGATTAGCCTTCCCATAGGGGCTCATGTTATTTTCTGGTTTTACCTACCTGTTTTGAAGTATATTTTTGTTTATTCATATCTCCGGTTAGCAGATACACCAAAGTTAGTTTAGTGCCTGTGTGTTAATAAATAGTACTCTATTTTTCTAACACTTGGTATGGTTCATTCTTGTGTGTAAATCACTGACGACTTTGTGGTTATTGCAATTGCTTTACACCCTCCCTGATAAGCTTGAGCTGCTCTCCACAGCTACCCTTTGAGAGCTTTGGTTATTAGGAACCACTTAAAGTAAGGGTTGCTTGAATTCAGTACAGAGTGCATCACCTATAGGTGTACACCATATACTGAGCCAGCCTCCTACACTTTTCTCTTCCAGATTGTAAATTAACCATATAAGACGTAATAAGGCAATCTCAATGTTATACTATGGGAGGGATAGGCCTTGTTGTAATGAAAAACGACTTTGGGAGTTTTTCACTACAGGGACATGTAAAACGTAAAAGTACATGACCAGCCTTTTAAATAGATTGCACCCTGCCCTCTGGGTTGTGCAGGGCCTACCCTAGGGGTGACTTTTATATAGATAAAAATGGACGTTTAGGGCCTGGCAAATGGGTTATTTTGCCAAGTTGGCATGGCAGTGTAAAACTGCACATACAGGCCCTGCAATAACAGGCCTGAGACATGGTTAGAGGGCTACTTCAGTCTGTGGCACAATCAGTGTTGCAGGCCCACAATTAGCATTTAGTTCACAGTCCCAGGGTACATGGTGTGCACAGTACGAGGGACTTCTAAGTAAATCACATATGCAAATTGGGAACAGAAGCACTTTAGTCCTAGTTAGCAGTAGCAAAGTGCACAGTGCTAAAGGCAGCAAAAACGAGGTCAGAAGAAGTGGAGGAGGAAGGCAAACTATTTGGAGGTGACATTTCAGAGAAGGCCATTTCCAACATGACTCCTTCCAGCCTAAAGCCAGGGTAGCCTAATCAATACTTTGATTGATTTCCCTGATTAGGCGATCAGACGTGGATATTGACTGGCTATGGTAGGGGCACTTGTCAGTTCTATTCCTCTCTGTTCTCATTGATATCCCTCAGTCTGCCCTCCTGAGCCATTGAGCTGACCCAGGGGGAACCCTTCCCCTCATCTGTGGACCCCATCTGGGCAGCACCTAGACCTAACTTGCTCACAGAAAATTTCCAGACAGTACCACCATGACCTCAAAGTGATGTGTCCCATTCTACCCAATGGATTAGACTTCTGTTCCTAACTTGAAGAAAATTCTTTCCATAAGGACAACAACCAACAAAGGCCACTGACAGCTGTCAGTGTCAAGAGCCAGCCCCCAAGCCATCTACTTCCAGGTAGGGGCCCTGAGAAGGGAGTTGGCAAGGAATTTCCTATAGGCTCTTAAAGGCTCTCTGACCTCTGAGGTTTCTCAGAGTTGGGAGTAGTAGCCGCGGGTTTATATATCCCACTTACAATCTACCTCCCATCAGTTCAGGGGTGGTAACCTGAGAATGGTCCTTCAGCTTAGGGTCTGTACCCAGAGGTTGAACAGGGGACAAGTAAGAGTCCTCCTTCCCCTTACCCCTCCATCTGGGTTCCTGTACTCTCCATTTGGGACTGGTACTCCTAGAAAATGGAACTGTCAGGGTACCCTGGGGGGCGTCTTTCTCAGTTTTTCTGCCACTGAAGGCAACTCATTCCCCAGAATGCAACCTATGAGCATGTGAGGACTAACTATGACACTCCACTGGGTCACTTATCCAACCCTACTCCTGAGATACCAGGTGCATAAGGCAGAAAAAGTCCTGCCCATGGACTGGGGTCACCCTATACACCTAGTCACTATACTATCCTGGAGAAACTAACCGTCCCACTATCATGGTATGGGGAGCCCCAGTGTCCCTCAGAGCAGTGACTCGGACCCCATTCACTCCCACAAGGTAGAACTGATGACTCCCCCCCTCAGGGATCACCAGCTCACCCTCTGAGACTATCTTCCAACTAAGAGAGATTATGGCATGGTCTATGGCTTGCCCCTAGGGACTACTTGCCTCTAAGTTCCCATTGGCCACCCCTGTAGAGTTCCCACCATTGGGTGGTTTCTTTGGACAGACAGAGTCCTAACTGGGAGCACTCAAAGCAGCAGGGTTGTAAATGGGGTGTCCTGGGCCACCTCACATGAGAGCCACCACCCTCTTTTTCAGATAGGGCATGAGAACCCTTTCTTCCCCCCTTACTCTCAGACTGGGTCATCTTTAACCTCCACCCCTCCTGAGGTCACTTCCATGTACCTTCTTGGACACTCTGGTGCCAGCCCAGGGGTCCGCTTCCTCAGCAAACATCCTGGATTCAGTCAGCTTACTGTCAACTAGGTGCTGGCGCAACTTTGTAAAACAGATACTGAGCATGTGCTCTCTTATGATTAAACTGTACAACCCAATGTTATCATTGACTTTGCTGCCCCACACCAAACCATTCAGTGTCTTACTGTAGTGGTCCACAAAATCTACCCAGGATTGGTGGGGGAGCTTCTGGCTGTCCCTCAATCTTTGCCGATGCTTATCAGGAGTCAGCCCAAATTTGGTAATTCAATTGGCCTTCATAGGTGTATACTTTGTTTGGTCACCAACCTCTAACATTAGAACTGTGTCCCTCCCAAGTGTTGGCATGTGTTTTCACAGATCCCCCCCTCCAGTGCTCCTCTGGAACCCTGTGAACCTTCAATGCAACCTCATGAGCAGAAAACCATTTATCAATGTCATCTCCCACTACATAACTGGGCACCAAATCCTTGTGTATATGAACCCTTTTTCCGCAATCAGGTACTGCATGTATGCTGTCACCATCACTGCTGGAATCTGTCTACCTGGCCTTGATATCCAGCTATTTCAGATTCAGTTCATGAGCCAGTAAAAGTTTCTTCTCTGCATCAGCCTTCTTTGCATCCCAGGCCCTTTCAGCCTTTTCCTCCATTTTTAATTTGGACATCTACAGCTTGAATTTTCTCTCCTTCCTCCTCTCCCTTAGCTCCTCAGGGGATAGGCCACGGAGGAGATACTGCTTCCTGCACTCACAGGGAGCTCAAATTCAGGAATTTCACCCTCAGCCACTGCAGGCGATTCCTCGGAAGAGCCATTCTAAGGCTCCTCCAATCCATCACTCTCATTGAAGTGGGATTCTGCGCAGTTCCTGAGTGCCTTTTGAAATTCCACTTTCTTGGTGGCACTCTTGACAGGAACCCCCATTTCCTTGCAAAAGTCTTTAAACTGAGCCACTGTGTAGGTTTCCAAGCTGGCTAGCTCAAATTCCACGATTCCAGCTGTAGAACTAGCAGCCAGAAGACATGATTTTGGGAAAAATTACAAAATGCCAATCATGGAGAATTTAAAATTTGAAATGGACTTGGATGGGTGGTGTGTCCCAAGTTACTGTATGGCACAGTACAAACACAAACCCTAGCCTCATTGTTGATCACTAATGTTAGAAATTGGGTTTCTAGTTGGCAGAGGTATGCACCCAGTCCCAGCAGAAACCACAATCCTATTCATGTTAAGTCACAAACACACCCTGAATGAACCTATGCTCACTCTCTGCTAGCTTGGCACACAGCAGTCAGGCTTAATTTAAGAGGCAATCCATAAAGTATTTGTGAAACACTTCAAACACTAAAACAGTGAAACTACCATACAAAAAGATGAAACACTTGTTTAGAAACACGGAGTTTAATTTTATTAGTAAAACAAGAGCAAAATGACAAAAATCCATTAGGTAGAACTTGTGTTATTACTTTTTAAAGAATAAACTGTAAAATAGTGCTTAGAAGGAGGAAGCTTCAATCGGGGACATCTGGTCGCACGAGACTCTGAAAAAGTCAAAAGTTGGGGCCAACTGTGATGGAGCACAGGCCGGATACAGGGACCACTTTGGCCCATTGAACAGAAGTACCTTGATCCTGGTTGCGTCAACTTTGAGGGGAATGTGGGGTGCAGCCGAGGAAATGCATTGGTTCCAATCCCACAACAGGAGATGCATTGGTTTTCTCCACACAAAGTCAGTGATGCATCGCTTCTGAGGGCGATGCGCTGTTCCAGAATGTGATTGTCAGTTCTGCTGCTGGAGCAGAGGTTGTGTATATTCCTAGGGTGGTTTGCTGGTTCCAAAGGCGATGCCCTGGTTCCACTCCATGCAGCCACAAGGATGCACGGGTTCCAATCCAAGCACAGGCAAATATGCGCAGGGTCTGATCACCACAACAGCGAAGATGCACCGGTCCCAATGAGGATGTGTGGGTTGACTGCAGAAGCACCTAAGACCTTACTTCCCAGGGTCCAGGACTGTGATGGCCCCACTTGACAGGGCAGACTCACAGATGGCACAGTCCAGGTACAGATGTAGGTAGGTTGGAAGTCTTTGGTGTCCCTGAGATGTCATTAAACAGGAGAGCAGACAGCTGGCCCTTGGAGTCACTCTGGATTCTGGGTTGGAGAGATGCAGGTGCAGTCATCTCATTTCCAGATAAGAGGGCAGAAGGCAGCACGTCAGTAAAGCAAAGCAGGTGTCCAGCAGAGTAGCCGTCCAGAAGAGTGGCAGCGCTTACAGCAGCACAGCAGTCCTTCTTCCTGGCAGAGTATTCACAGGTCCAGAAGTGTACTGAAGTGGTGGTGCCAGAGGTCCAGTACTTACTTAAACCCAGGTATGCCTTTGGAGTAATGGAGACTTCACATAAAGGTCTTTGAAGTGCACAGAGGTTCTCCCTTCCTGTCCTGGCTCCAGACTCACCAGAGAGGGATACACAGCCCTTTTTGTGGGGACAGGACAGAGCATATTCAGATGCAAATGTGAGGCTGCCCCATCTCCTCCCTCCCATCCTGCCCAGGATAGCCCATCAGGATGTGGAAGGCCCATCAAGTCACACCTAAGCTCCCTTTGTGTGTGACTGTCTAGAGGGAATGCACAACGCCCAGCTGTCACCCACCCCATACTTGTATTAGGAACCATCCTCCTTACAACCAGACTAATGAGTGTCTGACCACCTGAAAATAGAGAATTTTTCTTGCTGAGCAAGCAGTTCTGGGGTTGGAAGACAGAGGTAAAAAAATAGTGATCCTACTGACCTACTGGTCTGGGATTAGAACGTCTTCCACATGCTCTCAAATTAGATAACCACGTAGAACTTGGCAGAAGCAGGATAATCTTCCTGTGTGTTACTTTAGGCCACAATAACGTTTGTAAATTTATCAAAGGCATTGGATCAGAGAAGAATACATAAAGGGATTTATTTTTCTCTCCATTTGTTTGGAATTGGATATTTAATGGCATCCACCGAAAGCAAGGAGGTGGAAAGGGACTGTGCTTTATGAAGATAGACAATGCCAATGTCCTTTGTGTTTAGTATTTTTTTCCATGTTATATAAAAACATACATTAAAGAAAGTAAAATAGGGTGGAAGAAATGGGTGATGCTTAATGCTAGTTCAGTTCCAGTGTCCTAAATGGTGAAATTTAAATCACTAGTAAATATGAAAGAGTTGATAACATTTTAAGATGGTATGGCCATTGACTACTCCCCTAAGATTTGTAAGACAATTATCAATGATATTAGACAAAGTCCGAGTGCTGACATGATGGGCCAGATTAAGGGGGTCATTCTAACCCTGGCGGTCCAAGACCGCCAGGGCTAAAATGACGGGGCCACCGCCAACAGGCTGGCGGTGCCCCGCTGGGCATTCTGACCGCGGCGGTTCGGCCGCGGTCAGAAGTGGAAAACCGGCGGTCTCCCGCCGGTTTTCCGCTGCCCAAATGAATCCTCCATGGCGGCGCAGCAAGCTGCGCCACCATGGAGGATTCTGACACCCCATACCGCCATCCTGTTCCTGGCGGTTCTCCCGCCAGGAACAGGATGGCGGTATGGGGTGTCACGGGGCCCCTGGGGGCCCCTGCAGTGCCCATGGCAATGGCATGGGCACTCCAGGGGCCCCCGTAAGAGGGCCCCAAAAAGAATTTCAGTGTCTGCTTTGCAGACACTGAAATTCGCGACGGGTGCAACTGCACCCGTCGCACCTTCCCACTCCGCTGGCTCAATTCTGAGCCGGCGTCCTCGTGGGAAGGTAGTTTTACACTGGGCTGGCGGGCGGCCTTTTGGCGGTCGCCCGCCAGCCCAGTGTAAAACACAGAATAGCCGCAGCGGTCTTCCGACCGCGGTGCGGTATTCTGGAGGGGGGAAGTCTGGCGGGCGGCCTCCGCCGCCCTCCAGACTTAGAATCACCCCTAAGTTTGATATGTGACCTAGGATTACTGACACCAAAAGTATGATCCTCCCATATCATAAATTATTATCATTGACACTGCAGTAATCTCATAGGAACCCTCTAACATATTTCTTGTTTTGGTGAAATTACTGTGGCACTTGGAATTAGAGCCACTAAGGATCTAAGTATCATGTTAGCCGAAGTTTGACAGTACCTGAATTTTTGAAGAAGCTTTGTTATATTTCTCTATATAAGTCAATTGTGGCATTGGAGTGATCAGCCACCTTAATGATATGCTTACGTTATCGCAACTGCTATCATACACAGTCAGACTGACGGATGTTATGATGATACCCCAAATCCTGGGAATATCAAGCATAGGCATCAGGGCAGTCTTTTTGTGGAGTGGGTAGAGTGGACTGACCAGGTTAGTAGGGTAGTCCTTTAATTGATGTCATTCATCGAGAAAGGATATTGACGGATAAACGTTAAATTCGATAATGAATGCAATGAATTGTCCAAAAAACAAAGTGTGGGTGCAATATTATAAACTATTAGCAGGCCTGTTCATGGAAACAAAGTTTCCACATTTCTGTCTCTCATATCATCATGGATTTGTGAGTTGGAAAAGTTTTGTCTGCAGCCATACAGTTTGAAACAATGTTAAAATAGAGTCTGGGCTCCACCTTCTCTAGCAAATGTGGTAATTTTTTTGTTACACGTCCAGTTATATCATATTCCAGACATCTTCTTATTAAGCATTATTCAATTTAAGAATTTCGATTTTCTGAATGCTATATGTGTTTTTATTTTTTTATTTTTTGTTAGCAACTGTGTTTGTGTGTTGTTCTGTGTTACTTTTATACAAATGTTAAAAATGTCCACTTGCCACTAGCAAAAAGCAAATACGTGGAATTATACCTGTGTTGGATTATTGCTATTTGAACACAACTAACAATGACAGTTGACAGAAAATGCTGCCCGAAGTGGTTATTCTTGCATGCCAAGCAACTTTTTCAAAGCATCATTAAACATATCCTGTTCCTAATGTTCGTTGTAACAGTTAAACCCCTGCCCTAGCATTTACTGGAGTTGTGGTTTGATTCTTAATAACCATTAAGATAATGGAATGGGAACACACAAAGTGAACCTAAATACACGGTGACATCTTTACGCGCTAGCAGCGACCTCTGCTACATGTAGGCCATCCATTCACCACCAGCAGTGCTCCAGAAAAGGTTTGTTGTCTGGTTCATTGCAAGCCCGCCATACAGTAGTTAACTGTTATTAATTAATGAAACTTTAGAAATCCTAAGTGAACGAATGTAGGTCTACTGTATGCGTTTTAACCACCATGCAATGATCAGAAATGTGTTCTTAGATGAAGGTTTGGCTGAAATATCAGCAAATGAGGAACTATAAACATGATTAATTTGCACATTAGGCTTTCCTTATCGCTTTTTGTTGGCAGTTTTTATCCGGTCACAGCCGAAATTCCACTGAGCTCCTTCTCCCCTTGCTTAAAATACAGATTATGTGGAGACAGCAGTCTGTGCAACCCTGGTTTCATCTCGGATGGTCATTAATTATTATTGCTGTTTCAGTATTTCTTATCTCCCAGTGCTGAAAGATGTAAGACCTCAGTTTTATGAGCATTTTCCAGCAAAGAAAGGCGCCTTTGATTTTTCCTGGTGCCGCTGGACACATTCTTGTACACTGAAGCAACATAACGCCGTGGACTGAGTTAGTATTTGTGTTGATGTGTACATTATGCATACACAGCGGGACTGGTCAACATTATTACTATTTGACATGAGGCTCGAGTCCCTGCCAGAGACCCACGGCTTAAACCTTTGTGCAGGAAGGTGGCCCACCTCTCTCCTCCAAGATACTCAACCTGCCATAGGGGGCCAAAACCTCCACCCTCCATGTCACGATGGGTATAGTGGCCAAACATTGTGGAATTTCCATGTAAGTAAATCTGCTCCTAATGTTGGGTTTCTGGACAACTTTATGGAGGCAAATTACCACACTGAAATAATTTTTTGATTTACTCCTGTTAGTGGCTTGACTGGATGCATTTCATGGTAGGAATCAGATGTCAACAAGCTCATATTCAATGTTTTTCTTCACAGTTGCAAAATTAATTGTGACCATCATGATAGAATTATGGTGGTCATTACAACCCTGGAGGACGGTGTTAAAGTGGCGGTAAGACCGCAAACAGGCAAGCGGAAAAAAAGGGAATTATGACCGTGGCGGAAACCGCCAACAAAGACAGCCACTTTAACACTCCGACCGCCACGGCGGTACAGACAAACAGCGCGGCGGTCACCGCCAACAGACAGGCGGGAGACAAAGTACCGCCCACAGTATCACAACCTACCAATCCGCCACCTTTTCCGGGGCAGATTCACCGTGGATAAAAACATGGCGGAAACAGCCATTTCAATGGGAAAACGCTCACCTCTACACACTCCACGAGGAATGAGGACACCATGGAGCCGGAACTCCAAATACTCCCTGCGATAGTCTTCCTGCTCCTGTACGATCATCATCAACGCCGGCGCCGAAGACAACGGTGAGTACTGCACCTACGACATAGGGGAGGGGGGAGGCAAAAGTCACAGACACACACACGCAACACCCCCACCCCCACCCCGACCCTCACCCACTACAACACACACACCAATGCATATCCAAACATTACAGTAACAACCCCCAACCCCCCCGGAAGAATGGAAAGACAAACGGAAATTAGTTCAACCATTGTAATATATCAAAATACAGTAACCAAATATATACAGATATATATACACATTCAACAAAATATACATCACGATTAGTAGTGCAGGTAATGCACCATTCAATGTCCGTGGACCACTGGGCCCAAAATGCATGGGCAAGACCCACACACGATACCTGAGCAAAACGGAGAGAACACTGCTGGGGTATCAGATAGAAATACAACTGGCACCTCAGGGGGAATGGAAGGGGGGGCACCTCAGCCGGATGACAGCACCATGCCAGATTAACAAGGGGGCTCCATGCCCATTGATGTATCCTGGGGAGTGCAAAGCCACAGTCTCTCAAGTCTCTACAGTGGGTGGGTTGCCCACTGGTCAATCCTGGGGAGTGCAAAGCCACAGTCTCTCAAGTCTCTACAGTGGGTGGGTTGCCCACTGTTCAATCCTGGGGAGTGCAAAGCCACAGTCTCTCAAGTCTCTACAGTGGGTGGGTTGCCCACTGTTCAATCCTGGGGAGTGCAAAGCCACAGTCTCTCAAGTCTCTACAGTGGGTGGGTTGCCCACTGTACCATCCTGGGGAGTGCAAAGTCACAGTCTCTCAAGTCTCTACAGTGGGTGGGTTGCCCACTGTTCAATCCTGGAGAGTGGAAAGCCACAGTCTCACAAGTCGATAACAGTGGGTGGGTTGCCCACTGTACCATCTTGGGGAGTGCAAAGCCACAGTCTCTCAAGTCGATAACAGTCTCCACTGGTTCTAAAGGGGGACTGGTGCCCAGAGTGCTTCATCCTGTTAAGGACAGACGGAGTGGATGCTGTTCTCCACTGGTTCTGGAGGGGGACTGGCGCCCAGAATGCATCACTCTCCCCGTGACGGTCCCAGTTCTGTCACTGCCCCTGCCACACATGGGCGAACAGTGCTTGAGTTGGCAGTGCTTGCCCTGTTCAACGGTGCTTGCCATGGCGGTCTTTGCCCTGTTCAGCGGTGCTTGACTTTGCTGTCTCTGACCTGTTCAGCGGTGCTTGCCATGGCGGTCTTTGCCCTGTTCAGCGGTGCTTGACTTTGCTGTCTCTGACCTGTTCAGCGGTGCATGTCATGGCGGTATTTGCGCTGTTCAGCGGTGCTTGCCCTGTTCAGCGGTGCTTGACTTTGCTGTCTCTGACCTGTGCAGCGGTGTTTGCCATGGCGGTCCCTCATTGGCCAGCGGGGCTGTGTCTGCCGGGGCCCTCCTGGGCACGGACTCTGGCGGTGGCCTCCTGGCCAGTGACGATGGGACTGCCCTCCTGGGCACTGACTTTGGCGGTGGCCTCCTGGCCAGTGACAATGGGGCTGGCGGTGGCCTCCTGGGCAGCGGGGATGATGGCGGGCTTCTCCGCCGTGCTGCTCTTCCCAGACTTTGGCGCTTTCTTCTGCCCCTTCCCCACCTTGGGAGGAGTCACAGCTGAGTGGACAGTCCCCCCGGGACCCTTGTGAGCGGCTTTGCCGGCTGGAGTCTTCCCCCTATCCCGTCGGGCACTGTCCAACTTCTGGTGCTTCACAGGGGGGGGACTGGCTGTGCTGTGGCTCCGTGTCACACTGGCTGCCCTGGTGCCCGGTGCACTCCACATACCTCTAACAGGCACCACTGGTACCGGAGATTTTTTGGCAGAGGTGCTATTACGGGACCTATGAATTGGAGGGGGGGGATGGTGGGAAAGAGGTCAAGGTTGCTCAGGAAAAGTTGCTTACGAACACTGGGACGGGTAGCTGGAGGGGGTCTGGGAGTGGAGGAAGAGGAGGTGGTTGTAGGAGGTGTAACTTTTGTTGATTTGGGTGCAGGTGCATGCGCTGGAGGCTGTCGTGAGGTGGATGGATGTTGGGTGGGTGTGTGCCCGCATTTGTGTACTTTGGGTGGGGGCGTCACAGACACACTGGGAGAGGACACAGGGGATGTGTAAATGGTAGTGGGGGTGGTGAGTGCAGGTGAGCGGGGTGTGGTGGTGGGTGTGCCGGTGCGGGACCTAGTGGCTGTAGTGGTAATGCATGCAGGTGAGAGTGTAGACGACACTGGGAGGGAGGAGGGAGACGACGAGGAGGGGGACACAGTGGAGGCAGTGGATGTTGCTGTGTCTGTATGTGTGTGATGCTTGCGTGAGTGCCTGTGGGATGTGTGATGCTTATGTTTGCCTGAGCTTCCCTTGTGTGTTGACGTGTGTGCAGGCTGGTCTGATGGTGTGCTTGGGATAGGCTGGGGTACAGGGGATTGGGTCTGGGTGGAGGAAGTTGGAGGGGGGAGGCTAGAGACAGGGACAATGGCTGCCATCAGTGCTGAGGCCAGAGATTGCAGGGTTCGCTGAAGGGCAGCCTGACCAGAATGAATGCCCTCCAGGAATGCATTACTGTGTTGCAACTCCCTTTCTACACCCTGGATGGCATTCACAATGGTAGACTGCCCAACAGTGAGTGACCTGAGGAGGTCAATGGCCTCCTCACTGAGGGCAGCAGAGGTGACAGGGGCAGGGGCTGAGGTGCCTGGGGCGAAGGTGATGCCTACCCTCCTGGGTGAGCGGGCATGGGGCGAAGGCTGAGGGGCTGCAGGGAGGGCGGTGCTGGTAGGGGGGGTGGCGGCTGTACCTGTAGAAGTGGGGGGCACATTTTGCCACCACCACAAGGGAGCTCCCATCGGAGGACGAGTCCATGTCGCTGGTTGCTGATCCTGTCCCCGCCGTGAAGCTCCCCTCGCCCTCCGTCCCACTGGTGTATTCAGAGTCCGTGGTGTGGCCCTCCATGGCCATGTGGGATGCAGCTCCCTCGTGCTCCGGTGCCACTGTACCTCCGCCTGATGATGCTGATGCACAAAAGAACAGGGAGAGCACAAAAAGAGGGGGGGGGCGACAGAAGAAAGACAGGTTGAGTGCATGGCTAACCGCTACCATTGGCGGACAATACAGGCACAGCAGCCCCCTGCACTACGCCGCGCTGTTGGGCTCTACTGATGCAGTTCCTGGGATATGGCCTACATGGCTATGGTGGACATCAGCACACATAGATGACACAGGGACATGTATACCTGTACTTGTCACTCTACAGAGGTGGGGTGGAGTGCCATACGGCCTGCATTACGGAGGGGCCTAGCCTACGGAACTCGCCCTGGCCTAGGGAAACCCACAGCCCTCCTCCCCCACCCAGACACCTTCACTGCGAGCAAAGTCTGCAGAATGATGTTGTACTCACCCCTTGTGTCTGCTGTGATGCCATCAAGCGCCCATCCAACTCAGGGTAGGCCACCGCCAGGATCCGGAACATCAGGGGGGGTCATGGTGCGACGGGCACCCCTCCCAGCTGAGCCTCCGCCGTCTTCTTGCTCCAGCGGCGAATGTCCTCCTAACTTTTACGGCAGTGGGTGCTCCGTCTCTGGTGGACCCCCAGGGTCCGGACGTCCTTGACGATGGCACGCCAAATATCCTTCTTCTGGTGGGCGCTGACCTACATGAAATGTACAGGGGAAGAAGAGAAGTCATTACCAACTGCACCATCGAAGTGAGTGGCCCACATCCCTACCCTTGCCATGTGGCACATGCATTCACAGTCCTTCATGCTCGCAGAACTCTGACCCCTTCCTTCTTACAACCAGCCCTCTCCACACAGGCATAGCCCATACAACTTGCTCCCTGTGTACTCACCTGTTGGTCTGGAGGACCGTAGAGTAGCGTGTACTGGGGGAGGACCCCATCCACGAGCTTCTCCAACTCCTGTGCAGTGAAGGCAGGGGCCCTTTCCCCAGACGCACGAGCCATTGTCTCTTCCAGACCGAGGTCACAGCAGCACTTGCAGTATAGGTCCTCTCCTGTCGAAGATCAGGTATCGAGTGATTCAATAGATAGAAAATGGCGGTCACGTCCGCGGCGGTGACGTTCGCGGCAGTGCGTATCATCACCGCCGGCGCACTTCGTGATTGGCTCCTGGGACCCATACGGTCCAATGTTAACCAATGCAGCATTGCGCAGCGGTCTTTGACCGCCTACCGCGACGGTGTTCAACGCCAGCGCAGTTACCTCACATCCCATTGTCCCACTTTAGAGGTCAGGCAGCCGCCATTTCAGGGGCCCACATGGCTTCATTTTCAACTGCGTCACACATACCTAGGCCTGGACTCAACACACATACAGACAACTTTTTGGATTATGTTTCGTGTTCTGTGTAGCTGTGGGTACATACCTCTGAGTTGCTTGACTCTGTGGTCGCTGTTGTCCTTCCTAGGCACCGTCAGCTGGGACATGTGAGGAGATGGCGGAATCCTCCGGTGTACCGACCGCTGGTGGACCTGTTGACAATGGAGGAGCTACATTTAATCATCACCTACAGGTTTGACCGTGCCACAATCCAGGAACTGTGTATCCAGTTGGAGCCTGACCTGATGTCAGCTATCCGCCATCCCACAGGGATCCCCCCTCAAGTGCAGGTGCTATCAGTGCTCCATTTCCTTGCAAGTGGGTCTTTTCAAACAACAGTGGCCATGGCATCAGGGATGTCCCAGCCTATGTTTTCCAACGTGTTGTCCAGAGTGTTGTCTGCCCTGCTGAAACACATGAGGAGCTACATCGTTTTCCCTCAGGTGGAGGATTTGGCTACTGTTAAAGGTGACTTCTATGCCCTTGGACATATCCCCAACATTATAGGTGCCATTGATGGGACCCATGTGGCTTTGGTCCCCCCACACAGGAGTGAACAGGTGTACAGGAACCGGAAGAGTTATCATTCCATGAATGTACAGATGGTATGTTTGGCAGACCAGTACATCTCCCATGTAAATGCTATGTTCCCTGGCTCAGTGCATGACGCCTACATCTTGCGGAATAGCAGCATCCCTTATGTGATGGGTCAACTCCAGAGGCACCGGGTGTGGCTATTAGGGGATTCTGGTTACCCCAACCTGTCATGGCTACTGACCCCAGTGAGGAATCCCAGGACCAGGGCAGAGGAACGCTACAATGAGGCACATGGGCGGACTAGGAGGGTGATCGAACGCACCTTCGGCCTCCTGAAGGCCAGGTTCAGGTGCCTCCATATGACAGGTGGTTCCCTATTCTACTCGCCAAGGAAGGTGTGCCAGATCATCATCGCCTGCTGTATGCTTCACAATCTTGCTTTGCGACGCCAGGTCCCTTTTCTGCAGGAGGATGGTCCAGATGACGTTGTTGTGGCAGCTGTGGAGCCTGTGGACAGTGATGAGGAGGAAGCAGAGGAAGAAGACATTGACAACAGGGACTCAGTCATCCAGCAATATTTCCAGTGACACACAGGTGAGAACACTTTCTTGCCTTCTACAAGTACTTTCACACTTCTACCTCTATCCTGTCTGTCAATTTCAAGCAGTATTTGGTAACTGAGTTGTACATTTCCATTACGGTTTCACAGGTGTGGTTACCAACGTGTGTCATCTGCTTGCATTCTTCATGGACTTGTGATGTGTGACATAGGTATGTTGACATTACATTTGAGAACTGATTTTGTCACTGTCATAGCTAATACACATTTTCAAAATCACAGACTGACTCCAGATTGTTTTGTGCTTCAAGGGTGTTTATTGAAGTGCTAAATATTGGAGGGGGTGGTAAAATGGTGAGGGGTGATGCTGGAGGAATGTCCATGGCAGAGTCCAGTCTATTAGTCACACAGGTGCACTACCCATATGGGCATAGGAAGTGGAGCTGGGGCAGTTCCAATAAGGACAGGGTTACAAAGTGGGACAGTGGGATGACAATCAGGGTGGTCTCATTTCTTGGCGGTGGTCTTGCCATCGTGCTCTGTCCTGTTCCTGGATCTCAGGGACCGCTTGCGGGGTGGATCTCCATCTGCAGGGGGTGGGGTGCTGGTGTGGTGGTCCTGTGGCGGGGCGTCCTGTCCACTAGCGCCGGCGGAGGTGGTGGGCAGTTCATCGTCCATGCTAGTGTCAGGGGCCCCTTGGAGTGCCACGGTGTCCCTCATAGTGTTCAGTATGTCCTTCAGCACCATGGTGCCCAGGGTGGAGCTGATGGTTCTGAGTTCCTCCCTGAACCCCAAATACTGTTCCTCCTGCATGCGCTGGGTCTCCTGAAACTTGGCCAGGACCGTAGCCATCGTCTCCTGGGAGTGGCGGTATGCTCCCATGATGGCGGAGAGGGCCTCGTGGAGAGTGGGTTCCCTTGGCCTGTCCGCCCCCTGTCGCACAGCAGCCCTCCCAGTTCCCCTGTGTTCCTGTGCCTCCGTCCCCTGGACCGTGTCCCCACTACCACTGCCCCCAGGTCCATGTTGTTGTTGGGGTGGTGGGTTTTCCTGGGTTCCCTGTAGTGGTGGACACCCAGCTGATTGACGGTTACGGAGGTATGGGTCCGCTGGGTGGGTGCTGTGCTGGTGTTTCCAGAGGGTGGAAGGTCTGTGTTGGGCTGTGCCTGTGCGAGGGGAACCGACTGTCCCGAGGCCCACGATGGTCTGGGCTGGTCATCTGGATCCAGTTGGCCAGAGCTGCTGTCATCAGTGTGGGCCTCTTCTGTGGGTGGGGTAGAGATGTCTGGACCCTCCTGTCTGGTGACGTTGGGTAGTGGTCCTGCAGGGGTGTAAAAGCATGATTATTGCATCTGTGTGTGTCATGGTGTGCAATGGGTGGGTGAGCGTGTACCCCAGTGCTAGCATTCCTGTGTGGGGGCTTGTGTGATGATGGTTGGGGGGGTGTTATGGGTATGTGCAGTGGGCATGCTTTAGTGAGGGGTGTCCATGCTTTGTTGTGTCATGCAGGGCTTGGTGTTGGGATGTGTGGTTTGTGTTATTAGTACATTAGTGAGGAGTTGGAGTGATAGGAGAGGGGGTGAGGGTGGGGGTCTGTGATAGCATGCAGGTAGGGTGGGGGATATGATAGTTAAGATTTGACTTACCAGAGTCCATTCCTCCACCGACTCCTCCGAGGCCCTCAGGATGCATAATGGTCAAGACCTGCTCCTCCCATGTTGTTAGTTGTGGGGGAGGAGGTGGGGGTCCGCCGCCAGTCCGCTGAACCACCTGGTGGTATCTTGAGACCACGGAACGCACCTTCCCCCGTAGGTCGTTCCACCTCTTTCTGATGTCCTCCCGATTTCTTGGGTGCTGTCCCACTGCGTTGACCCTGTCGACTATTCTTCACCATAGCTCCATCTTCCTAGCTATGGAGGTGTGCTGCACCTGTGATCCAAATAGCTGTGACTCTACCCGTACGATTTCCTCCACCATGACCCTGAGCTCCTCCTCTGAGAACCTGGGGTGTTTTTGCCGTGCCATGGGGTGGTGTAGGTGATGTGTGGGGTGGTGTATGTGGTGATGAGTGTGGTGATGTTTAGTGGTGTGTGGTGTTTTGTGCGTGGAAGTAGTGTGGGTGATGGTGTTGTGTGCCTCTGTGTGGTGGGGTTGTCTATGCTGTGCAGTCTCTCTGGCCTTCGTCAATAATTTTTGGTCGTAGGGGTTTGTGGGTGATGTGGGTGTGTGTTTTATATTGTGTTGGGTGTGTGGGAGTGGTGTTTGTATGTGTATCAGGTGTGTGTATTTGGAATTGTCCAATGTGGCGGTGTTTTGGAGATGTGTGTGTATTTTGAGCGCAGCGGTGTGTACTGCCAATGGAATACCGTGGTTGAAAGACCGCCGCGTGGATTCGTGGGTCGTGATAGCATGGGCGTGTTTCTGTTTGCGTGACGGTGGAGGTTTTGTTTTCGCCAGTTTATCACTGACCTTTGGTGTGGCGGACTTGTGTGGGTGTCTGAATTTCGGCGGATTCCGAGATGTGGGTCATAATAGCTGTGGCGGATTTCCGCTGCCGCGGCGGTGTATTGGCGGCCTTCTGCACGGCGGTAAGCGGATTTTACTGCCAATGTTGTAATGAGGGCCTATGGGTTTTGCATATGTGATACTCATGCAGTAGTTGTAAAATCTGTAATATTTGTATGAAACGATGTAAATTTATTAAGAATCAAGACTACACTACAAAATTCGAGAAAAGATTAGAGTAATTATTAGAGATCATGTGATTTATGAATTTCTTTGTCCTTACAAGAATAATGAAAATGTGGATTTTAGAACATATACTTACTGTTAAAGATATGGATGTGGATAATCCGGTTACATTACCCATTCCGAATCAGCATAAGAGTTACCTATCTCTGCTATACTGTAAATAGTAGGTCTTCATAAAGAATGGAAATAGGATAAAGGTGGCAACAGAAAAATACATATACAATGTATGGAGAATCGTATCATATTGCAGTTACAAAATAAAACACTATGGCCCAGATTTAAGAGGGCCTAGAGCCATTCCAACGCCACATTAGCATCATTATTTTGACGCTAATGTGACATTGGAAGGCCAAAAATGCTGCACCGTATATACAAAGGGGCGTAATGCTTGCATTGCTCCACTTTGTAACCCCTTGCGCCACTTTATGTCTGCGCCAGGCATAATGTATGCAAGGGGGGGGGTGGTGTTCCAGCACTAGAGGGGCCAAAAAAATGGCTCAAAGTAATCTTCTACATCTTTAACGCCTGCTAAGAACAGGTGTTAAAAGGAGGCTCCATTGTTTTCAGTGGGCCTCTGGATGCTTTGCAGGACTTGCGTCCAAATTGTTGACGCTAATCCTGCAAAGCGCTGGACTAGCGCAAAAAAGTCTGACGCTAGTACTAGCCCTGTCTACCTCCATGGTGTGCCGTAGGCTTCCAGGCAGAAACTACTAATCAATCGGTTTGTGTTGTACAACAATTATGTTGTAATGCAGGAATATGTTATACTTAGTAGTATGGCAATCCTTTATAAGGTTTTGCCTCATCTGAAATAGTGGATTATGAGGTTTCATTTTATTTAATGTTCGAAATTATTAAATTACAATTTAAGACCTGTATTGTTTGTATGCATATGGCCCACAATATCATGGCATTCCTTTGGATTGACTATTTCGTTTTGAAAGAAAGAGAGTTTTTATATATGTATGGAGTACTGCGTTTTTAGATTGTATATATGCCTGCAGTATACAAATCCCTTCTCCGAAATGGCAGGTTTGTCACCTCCTTTGAAATACCAGGTTGAAACATGCCAGAGGGCCCTTTGTGCACCTTTTTGTGCAAGAGCACTACCCATTTGATCTAAGAATAAAATATTGTTTTATCCTAAACTACACTCTAGATTTGGGCTATATGAATTTCATTAGGTTCATAAGGTTAAAAAATGATTAATGCCTTCTGCCTGCATGATACTTCAGTGGAATGATTGTGTAAAGTAAGCATATGGAGGAGTTCTGTAGCTTATGTTGTGATTAAACATGTCTATAATACTGAACATGTGAGGCATCTTGCGCGTCATTGATGTTTTCTTAAAAGCAGTCATTCATGTTTAACCCCTTGATTTTACTTATACAGCTTTTTCTTTGGTTTCTTGAAAATTACTCTGAGGCCCATATTTATAATTTTTCTTGAAATACAGAACATTATCCAAATTAGCCATGCTGTGTTCGGCAAGGGTGAAAATGCACCACAGCACTATATATGCAAAGATCATCCTGCTGCTTGTGTCCTGCCCTGTGATGGCCCTCAACAAGGTCACCTTGCATGAAACATAGCCTCGTAGCCCGGTGCAAAGTGAGTGTGTGCTGAATAGCATAGGATTAGTACTGGAGGCGTACCCTTTGCATTTGAAGAGCAAATAACCTTCTGGAGCACCCTGGTGACCACGATGTTCTGTGTAGTTGTTTTAGTTATTTGTTTTAATTTTTTGCAGTATTTACAAATACACAAAGCAAAAACAATAAGCAACATGTAACAAAAAACATTATCAGCCTGCCACTAAGCACCAAGCAATGGAGGATTCGGTTGCTGGAACTATTGGAGGGAAAAAAGGAAAAAAAACGTAAACGTTGGCACATATTTGTCAGCACCTTTTACTAAGCCATAGCCTGAAACTTTTTGTTCCCCTCCAGCATCCTATTTTTGCAAACATCCCTAAACAAGGGCTAATCCCACTAGAGTTGTTTTTTTCTCTGGAGGTAATCAAGCAACATGTGCCCTACCTAAAAGGCCAACTGCACGCTGACCCCAGCCTTTGAGTAAATCCATACTAACAGACACTCCTTTGATTTGGCCTGTTCAGCCATATCCAAGGTCTGAGTGGAAGGGCCTATTACATCCAGTAGTCTATGCTAACAGTGATTTGAAGATATCTTGCAAGGGTAATTGTTTTTTTGAGTCCACCTCAGGTCAGACAGTTTTTCCAGGTCCGTGTAACGTTTCAAGACTTGCACTGAAGTCAAGTCACTCCCCATCCTACCTGGATTGCATCTGAATCCAGAAAAAAACAGGTGAAGATCCCAAAATGGCTTTTCCATTATAAGCTGCTAGGTTCTCTAATCACCACTTCATCTCATTATTTACTTCTGCTGACAAGGGTATCGGGTCCCCTTACCAAAGGTCCTTGGTAAGCCACACATAACTCTAAAAAGAAAAGGTGGCCCTGTTATGAAGGGGGCCTGGCAAGGCATTATAATTGATTTGTCCAACATTTTGTCTTGACATGAGGAAGAGGTATGGAGCAGAGATGGTTTTAAATGAGGGCTAGCAGTACTACTGACATATGTTGTTCTAGATCTAGTTAAAATAGTATAATAGGTTATTGCAATTAGAACCAATGGCCACTGACTGGTAGCCATTTGATAATTAAAATTTGAACTGCTATTACAGTGCACTTGCTTACTGGGAGAAGAATATAAAATAAGTAAATTAAAAATTAAAAGAAAAGCACAAAAAAGACAAACTGTGTACCATACAGGAACCTGTAAAGGGAAGGTACACTGGAATAATGTTTATTTCAGTAAGTCGTGATTCAGTTTCATCTCAAAAAACACTTTTGACATGTTTTGCAGAAAACCAGAAATTGCCTGATAAATTATCGATATAATAGAGAGGGTGTAAAAATAGACATTTTGTACAGTTATTATCCAAAGAGAATTTTATCACTTGAAAATCTCTATTTGTATTCTACTTGTACTAAGAAAATGTTGCTGTAGATGAGGAAGCTGGTATCTTAGTAAGACACTAAAAAACAAACATGACTAATCTCAGAAAGTTGCCTTCTCCAAGTAGAGAAATAGCATGATCAAAATGTGACAACGCTGGAAAAAGAAACAAGCAAAATAAGTGGTAGCTGCAAATATTGCAACATAGCCTCCTGAAGCAAGACAGCTTTCTGGCACTGGAAGCTAATAACCTCTTGGAGGACACTTTGTTCTGTATTAAGCTGACCTAGCAATGAAGGAGGTTGAAATGCCATGGATGAAGTCACGTAAGAAATTGATTTTGATTCCCTGGTATCACAGCTACATGATGTGAAAACCTAATTACAAAACAATCAACATTGTGAATCAGGATATTCTCTTTGACAAAAACAATTTACCATACCACTGTTTTAAATTTTTAAATCTCTATTTTAATACGTGAGTGGAAAGGCAGGGACGGGAAAATATTTCCTGATTTGGGTAATATCAACATATTTAAGGAAATAAATAGGAAGTACTCTATCCTGTTGTGTCAATTCACCTGAATTTCTATCATTGTTGCCTGTAGAATATTAAAAAAACTAGATTTTTAATATCTGATAGGTGAAGGAATTCATAAGGCAAACAGAATTCACCACAGGCTGCAGGACATGCTTGGAACTAGTTATAATGTACAGTTTAAGGAAAACATTATTGTCAGGTTTGCAATCACTTTTACTTACCACCACTCAAAGATGGTGTGGTACCAAAATATTGTTTTTAGTATCATCAGTCATAAATGTTATGTCCATATTTTGCATACAAAAATATTGCCTCATTGAAGTTAATAATAGAACTGACAACCAATGCGACAATACGTTTCTATTTTCTAAAGGGGTGTATGGGGTGTTAGGGAGAGGTAATACCTCTGATGGGAGAAAAGGTTATGCTCTTCAAAGTACTTCATCCACCTTGGTCCTCACCTGACATTCAGCTCTCACCTGTGGCTCCTCGTAGCTGTTTGCATGCAACTGCGGGCACATCACGGGGGACAGCTTTGACTGGTCCGCAAAACCAGATGAGGGTAGCCAATGGGTCTGAAACCCTCGGTGAATTAGGGCTTGTCTACCTACGTATGCGAAGACTGCTCGGAGAAAAACACCAGGTTGCTTCAACAGGCAGGAAGGCGGACTCAGCAAAGTGCTGTGGAGCACAAATAGAGCACAGTGAGACACATTAGGACACAGCTGGCCATCCACTGCATCGTGACCCATCTCCAGTCATTTCAACTATGTCCTGTCACTGGATCAAGATAGGTAGGGAAGAGAGAGTGAGGCTGATGATCTGTACAACTCTCCCTCACTATAATCCAATTAATGCGCGCCAAGATATCACCCCCCATCCCCTCTGTCAAGTCCTGTGGTGATGGGCGAGTGACAAAGCAGCAGGTACGGATACACTGGAAGCTTTAATCAAAACAGAGTGCAGTAAGCCCAGAGAAAAGACGCATCAATCCCTAACAATTACCAATTAATCACAATGTACATGAACAATAATATATATAGAAAAATCAAGTGTGCACTTCCAACAGAGTTCCTACTGCACAAGAACCAACAAGGTGAAACACCAATACAAAAAAGAGGGTTGTGCACCACAATTAATAATCAATAACAGAGTCACAAATAATAATTGTACATAGTTCCATATTGTAGAGCATATAGTGACGCAAATTTTCACAGATTTCTTCCAAAAGGTTTATTTGGTCCAAGACACTTGATGCCAAAATAGATTTGGGAAAATCAATGACCCAACAGTCAACAGCCAACGCGTTTCGCCCAATACAATTGGGCTTCTTCAGGGCGGAAACAATTCCGAAGGGAAATCAAAAGTCAATTATGTGCAAAATATAGCCATAAACGGGGATTCAATATGCTGAGATGTGCGTGAATCCACGCGCTGCAAAGTATAACAGGCCGGATTTATCGAGGAGAGGAAGAGTGACGGGCCCGGTCGCGTAGCCACCCGTCAAGGAGAAGATAATGTGTCCGAATTACTAAACGGATACACTGGAAGATGTAGCCACCACCCCACACACAGGCACCCCAGGTTAATCGGTTGCTTTCTACTGGACCGAAGCAGCAGTGGTGTTCGGCAGCCCCCTGGGTGTCTGAGCAGCCCTAATTAGGATTTCTCTGCTCACTTCCATGGCCTGAGGAAGGGGCTAGAAAAGATGCCCTAAACTAGCCTGCTTCATCCTACCCCTGGCCTGCTTGCCACAGCAGGAGGGGATTCCAACCATGTGGTTGCATCACAAAGGAGAAAATATCAGTGACTCCATCCACCACTGGCACATGGAATGTGCACACGCTCATGGATAGCTCTAAAACAGACAGACCTGAGAGATAGACAGCACTTGTCTCAAGAGAACTTGGCAGGTACAACATCCAGATCGCAGCCCTCGGTGAGACCAGGTGCCCAGACGAAGGCCAGCTGACAGAAGTCAAAGCCGGTTATAACTTTTTCTGTAGTAGCCGCAGCAACGATGAACGTCGTGGAGCAGGAGTGGGTTTCACCATCAGTTCTAATCTGATCAACAAATTAGCCAGCCTCCCAAAAGGATTCAACAACTGACTCATGTCTCTGTGTCTCCCCCTCAAAGGAAAGCGCCACGGCACCTTTAACAGTGCATATGCCCCCACAATGACAAACACAGAGGAGATCAAAGACAAGTTTTATGAAGACTTGGAGTCCCTCATGGCATCTGTGCCCAATGAGCACACGCTTGTCATCTTAGGCGACTTCAATGCCGGAGTTGGTGCAGTCCACCAGACATGGGAGGGAGTCTTTTGGAGTAATGAAGTCATCAAAAGCAACTGCAATGGTCATCTACTTCTGAAGACTTGCGCAGCTCATGAACACAGTCTTCTGCCTTCCCAACCATAACAAGACGTATTGGATGGACCCAAGCAGCAAGCAATGACTTCTCATTGATTACTTCATAGTAAGGAGAAGGGACAAGCGGGATGTTAGTGTGACTAAGGCCATGTGCGGCGTAGACTGAGACCACAGACTCATCCTCTCAAAACTCCACATGAGCATTGAGTTCAGATGGCACCCGCAGGGGAAAAAGACCAATAGGCAACTGAATGTCAGCAAGTTAGAACAGCGCCAGAGACTCAGTGAGGACCTTGACAGTAAGCTTGACCAACTCAGCTTTGGCACAAATGGTGCAGAAAAGTACTGGGCAGCTTTTAGTGATGTGGTCTACAACACCACTCTTGCTCACTTTCACCAGAACACACACAAACCCAGGACTGGTTCGACAACAATGATAAAGACATTCAGAAGCTGCTGGATGAGCAGCGTGAAGCGATCACATCCCTCCAGCAAGACACTACGGACCTTATTATGAGTTTGGCAGTCACCTGACCGCCATGGCGGCAGTGGCGGTCAGTCCACTACCATATTACGACTTCGGTGGTGAACCGACTCAAACACAGCCATATCACCGCCAGCACCGTCAGTGCTGTCTGACCGCCGCCAACAGCAGTTGTCATCCTCAGGCCAGTTGAAGGCATTTCACCGCCCACTATATTATGAGTCAGCAGACCGCCACAATTTCCAGGGCAGACCGACCACCACGAAAAGCCTGGTGGAAACGACCAGCATATAAGAAGACACTTACCTCCAGGGACACAGACGAGTCCGTGGCCTATATGGAACTAGAACTGGAAGTCTTCCAAATGCTCTACCACGTAATCCAAGTACAGGACCAGCGACAACGACGAAGATGACAACCATGAGTACAGCCGTCTAGCACACAAGGGAGGAAAGGGGAGAGTTACACACCCATACACAACACACACACCCGCCACAGTCTGCGACACACATATACACATGTACACAAACACCCATCCCGATACACACATACAGCCACAAACACACACAAATCACAGACAGGCAAAACTAAAACTCACACACCACTCCGGACACATACGACACACACATAGCGAACACATGGATGAAAAACGGCAAAAAAAACAGGAATAACATAAGCTCACAAAATGAAAGACCGGACAAATCACTGAAATCGACACAAACGTCATAAGTTAGGCAGATGTATTAGAAGGTGCAAAGGATATGAATAAAATATAAAACTAATTACAAGAATGGGCCATTGGCCAGTCCAACAAGTGCAATATGTACACATGGGCATGATGCTGCCCCAACTTGACTTGACTCGTGACAGTCTCATGGCCTCCACTGGGCAGGAACATCAATGAGGCAGGCAGGCACCACAGGGGTCAGGAGGTGGGGGTGGGGGTGGTGCCGGGAGTTTAGGTTTGGAAGGGGGTCCTTGGGTTATGTTTTGGGAGGGGGTGGGGGTTTGGGCTTAGGTTTAGGTGGCAGGGGAGCGGGTTTGGAGCAGGGGTGGTAGTGGGTACAGTTTTATTCTTAGAGAAGGCTTTTTGACTGGGAAATGGGAAACACTACGGGGGCCATGGAAGGAATGGGAGCTGGAGGGACTGGGCGGGGGAGGGGAATGTGATGCTTAGGAACAACACAGGACTGGGCTGGAGGAGGGAACAGACCAAGGTGGGCAAGGAATTTTTTTTTAGGAACAGTGATGTAGTTTGTGGGAACAGGTTTGGGAGTGGAGGTAGAGGGCGTGGTTGTAGGACATATAGGTGTGCTGAACTTGGATGTCGATGCATGCAAAGTGTGCATGTTTGAGGTGGATGACTGTTGGTGAGTGGGGGCGTTTATGTGTCTTGGGAGGGGGGAAGAGATGCTGGGAGAAGACAGGCAGGTTGTGTGAATGTATGTTGAGGTGGTGTCTGCAAGTAAGGTGGGTGTGCTGCAAGTGGGCATGATGGTGGTTGTGGTCAGTGCAGATGTGGTGTATAGGGTGCATGTCTGTGTGTCTGCTGTGGTGGTGACTGTTATCAAGGCTGAACTCGTGGCTGGATCTGGGAGTGAGGATGAAGTGCTGGCAGGTGTGAGTGGTGATGTGACTGTGACAGAGGAGGTGTTGGGAGAGATAGTGGAGGCAGTGGCTGTTGTGTTTGCTGTTGTGTATTGGGTGTGTGTATGCTTCTAATGTGACCTGTGGTTCTTGTTTTTGTCTTTGAGCGTCTTGTCTATTGTCTTGGATGCATGCAGGTCTGATGGTGTGTCTGTCATGGGTGAGGGTAGAGGGCTCTGGGACTGGGCACAGGTAGCTGGAGGGGCTGCAGAAGAAGTAGAGACACTGGCTGCCGTCAAAGAGGGGACCAGGGCCTGAAACAATCTCTGTAGGCCAGCCAACACACTGTGAATGGCTTCCAGGTAGGCACTGCATTGCTGCATCTGAGATGCCAGGCCCTGGATGGCAATCACTATGGTTGACTGCCCCACAGAGACCAGTTACAGCAATGGACGACTACATACTGTATACATATCACATTTGTGCTACACATGACACTTACCTATATGCACATAAAGGTTGCACGACACAACACTCTCAAAAGTACATACTGCATGCACACACATTCAACTACATACAACCATGTCACATCTACTGTACAGAAAAGGTGCTTACCTACTTACCTGGAGCCCCATACAAATGTCCATACGTGATAAGACCCCATCCACAAGCTTCCCAAGTTCTTCTGGTGAGAAGGCTGGGGATCTATCCCCTGTAGAACATGCCATTGTGGCTTCCAGATACAGGACACAGCAGCTCATGCAGTGGAGGTCTTGATAGCTGGACAGTCAGGAGTCAACTGAAATGGCATTAAGAAAATGGTGGTCACAGTCGATATCAATGTTATCCAATGAGGAGTTGCATGATGGTTCTGACCGCCCACCGCCATGACCTTCCATCTGTCCTCTGCATGCAGGACAGGTGGCTGCCATTTTACACTATTATTTATCATTGTACCCAATTATATGTGCGTCATAGCTCAATCTGGCACACTTCATGCCAAGCCCTACACATTGTGAATGTACTCATCTGAAATGATAATGCCTTACACCATTTGTATCATAATCAAAACTCTGCTCCAAACTGTCAGACCTAGGGAACTGTGATGTACTATTTGGTTACCTGACTCATATCTTCACATGTCTCCATTCATTGTACAGTTATGCTGTAGACATACATTACAATGAAAGGGGGTTGTATTAGATGTCCGTCAGTATGTAGGAGCAACCAGAGCATAGATGGCAAATAGGTTGCCTGTGAGGTTGATATTTCAGCACTGATTGAAAAAAATGGGTGCTCAATATGTTTTTTCTTTGTTACACTTGTATTATTTGCTATGTGTAGATACAGACCAATGCGGAGGAATGCACCTGTGTACCGGGCCTTAGTTGACCTGGCTACAATGGAAGAACGACATGTACTGCTCCCCTATCGTCTGAATAGTATGACAATCAGAGGACCTCGTGCACAATTGGAGCCAGATCTCATGCCTGCTAATCGTCATCCAACTGCAATTCCTACTACTGTACAGGTACTTTCAGTGCTCCACTTTTTAGCCTGTGAGTCATTTCAGGTGACAGTGGGCTTGGCAGCAGCTATGTCTCAACCAATGTGTAGTTTAGTGTTGAGGGATGCTCTAGCTGCCTTGCTCAAACACAGTGATAGCTACATAAAGTCCCCGCAAGGTGCAGAATTGGCCACAGTTAAGGCAGAGTTGTATGCAGTGGGACACATCCCACATGTGATTGGGGCCATTGATGGTACCCATATTGCTGTGGTCCCTCCCAGGAGACATGAGCAGGTATTCAGAAACAGAAAAAGTTATCATTATATTGATGTGCAAATGGTGTGCCTCACTGATCAGTATATCTCACAAGTGACTATCAAGTTCCCTGGATCTATGCATGACACCTACATTATGAGGAACATCATTGTCCCACACCTGATGGCATAGCTACGGACAGAGAGAGGCTGGCTCATTGGTGGGTATTTAGTTTGTTTTCACTGTCTGTCACAGCATCTATCCTTTCCCTTCTCTGTATTATTGTACATATGTTATGTGTGATTCCACTATTCCCAGATGAGTCAGGCTACCCTAACGTAACCTGGCTGGTGACACAGGTGAGGAATCCAAGGACAGAGGCTGACAATCGCCACAATGAGGCACACGGAAGGACCAGAAGAGTGATAGAAAGGACATTTGGCCTTCTTAAAGCAAGATTTTGGTGTCTGCACATGTCGGGTGGATCCCTGGTCTGCTCCCCTGATAAGATCTGCCATAAAGTCGTGGCCTGCTTCATGCTGCACAATTTGGCCTTCAGAAGGCATGTGCCATTACTGGAAGAGGAGGGGGCATAAAATGCACCAATGGCAGCAGAGGGAACAGAAGACAGTGATGAAGATAGGGAGGAGAATGATGTGAACACCAGGACTCATTTTTGACTCTGAAGTTAGGAAGTGCTGTTGATAGTGTTATGACTGTAGTGATGGCCTCACACTTCGCCTCTGTGATGAGGGTATCCCTGACAGTTTCCCCAGCACTGGATGCCATACAGGAAAGTGTAGCATATAGACAACATGGCATGGCTCTATTCTTGGTGTGAGTTCGAAGGCCATTACTGAGGTTGTGTGATGTGTGTAGTATTGTTGAAAGTTTATTACAGTGCTGTATTTGAAGCACATGAGAGCCTGTGAATCTAGTATGGTATATGATACAGGATCATATTGTTTGACAATAATAATCTACTTCCAATGTGTATGTCATGGATGTTTTACCTTTTTTTTCAGATATTGCAGTGGTCACTACTGAGTACCCATGGAATTCCTGCTGACTTCTATCACTAAGATTGGTGGATGGGAAATGGTAGCAAGCACTTACACTGAGAAAGATCACAACAAGCTGACTCTACTTTGGATTAAAACTGTTGTTCAGTAATATTTATACTGGCAGATAGTAGTACAGACATTAATAAAAGCACAAAATGCATTAGCTGTGTTTAAGTGTGTTTATTCTCATTACAAAAAGGAAGGGATAGTGCAAAAGAGTGGGGTGATGTAGTGGCCCAAGCAGTTGGTAGCACAGGTCCAATATCCATGGGGACATAGGAAAATGGAGCAATGGCAGTTCAAATTCAACAAGGCATGTCAGTGGCACACAAGTGAGACATGTTAGGAGAGGATCACTTTCTGGCAGTAGTTCTGGTCTTGGCTACAGTCTCTGAAAGATGTCTGGCTTGCAGGGAACGTTTGCAGGGGGCGTTCCTCAGCTACAGAGGGAGGGGTGCTGGTGGCCTCTGAATCCTCTAAAGGGCCTCCAGTCCACTAGCTGCAGCGGATGTGTAGGGCTGGGCATTACTCTGGCTAGTAGAAGGGGACTGCTGATGGGTGGATGACACATGCAGAATGGTGGCTATTTCCTTAACCCGATCCCTTCAATGGAGGCCATGTTGGCATTGTGGGCCTGCTACTGCTGCATGTCCTCCTGGTGGTGTTCCCTCTACAGCTTCTGATTCTCCTGGACAGTGGTGAGTACCTGGCCCATCCTGTCCTGGGAATTTTGGTATGCTCACAGGACTCGTGATAGTGCCTCCTGGCCAGTCGGTTCCCTGGCTTACCTTGACCCACAGATGACCTCCCACTGGCCCTCACCTCCTATGCATGTCTTCCCGGAATAGTGTGCCCACTTCCACTTACACCAGGTCCTTCATCGTCTTGCCTGGTGGGTGTTGGATCTGGTCCATGCACAGGTGGGCACACTGTTGATTGACGTGTCCTGGGGACCTGGGTCTGGGGGCATTGGGTGACTGGTGTAGTATCTGTCTTAGTGGTGTAGGGGTCTGGCGTGGCCTGGGTGAGGCTTGTGGAGTGTGGCTAACCAGAGGTGCCAAATGGGCCAGGGAGATCTTCCTGATCCAGATTTGCAGTCATCACTGGGGCCTTCTTCTGGTGGAGGACTGGGTGTTCATGGTACCTGATGTCGGCTGACATTAGTAGTGATACCTGTGGACAGGAACAAGAGCTATTCATATCTTCCTCACATTTTCACATTGCTTAACCAGGTGCTGGATGGTTGCTCCTCAGGTATGGCTTTGGCGGTATCCAGTTCATTCAGTGCTTTGTGGTGAAAGGGGTTTAATTTATTTGATTACATCTGATATCTGATTACATATCAGTATTTTTGCATTACTGACATTGCCATTTCTTGGTTAGCTCTTTAGACCTGCTTATTCACTGGTATTTGTCATCCTTTCCTATGAAGGTGTAGCTATGGGACGGTGTTGTGCATTTTTAGGTCAGTGAAGGGTGATGCATTCATGCTGAACATGCTTTACTTATAATTGAGAGTGCAGATGTTGGGAAGGTGTTAGTTGAGTGGTGTGGCATGCAGGGGAAATGGGTATGGGTTGGGGAGTGATAGGATGACAGGGACACATGAGATACAGGTGTACATGGTTGGTGGGGAGAATAGGTGACTTACCGCTTTCAATTCCTCTGGTGATTCCAGTCAGGCCCTCTGGATGCAGGATAGCCAAGATCTTCTCCTCCAATTATGTAAACTCTGGGGGAGGAACTGGGGTCCACTGCCAGTCTTGTGGATGGCAATCTGGTGTTGTGATGCCATGGAACGCACCTTCCCCCGTAGGTCGTTCCACCTCTTCCTTTAGTCGTCCCTTGTGCATGGATAGTTTCCCACTGAGTTCACCTTGCGGACAATCCTCCACCATAACTCAATTTTCCTGGCTATGGATGTGTGCTGCACCTGTACACTGAACAGCTGTGGCTCTACCCTAACAATTTCATCCACCCTGGCACGCAACACCTTATCTGTGAAACTGGGGTGCTTTTGCAGGGTCATGGTGATGTTGATGTGTGTGTGGTGAATGGGTTGTGCAGAGGGTGGTGTATTTTGTGGGAGGTGGAGGGTGTGTGGTTATGTCGGATTAAGTACTAGTGGTCTATAGTGCAATAGTGCAGTGCGTGTTTGTGTGAAAATCTGTTGTGTGGTGTGTGATGTGTGTTTGGGGTATACAGGAGGCTGAGTTGAGTATGTGCAGTTCCTTGGCACGAGTGGTCGCAAGTTGTGTGCCAATTGTTTTTCATTGCAGAGGATTGTGGGATGTGTGGGTGTGTGTTTTATACATGTGTGTGTGGTTTTAGTATGTGTGTCAGGTGTGGTGTATTTGAAATGGCCAATGTGGGGTAGTTTTGTTAGGTAGTTGGTATTTGGACTGCAGCGGTCCACACCGCCAATGGCTTACCGCCGTTGAATGACCACTGTGCTGATTTGTGGGTCATAATATGGAGGGTGGTATCTTGTTGGCATGGCAGTGAGTGTGGTGGGACCGCCTCTCCCCCGCCAGAGTTCAGCCTGGCGGTGTCAGATTTGTGGCTCCTTACTGGCGGTTTTGTGTTTGTGACTCATAATATGGCGGTCGATTTACCACCTCCTAGACTGTCTTTTGCCGGCCGCCAGCACGGTGGTCTTCGGAAAAGACCACCAAACTCGTAATGACCACCTACATCTGTCTCCAAGAAGGCAGCCTACAACTCCGTCAAAAGCAAGGTGCAAGCAAAACTCAGAGAGATGCAAGAGTCCTGGCTCAGCAGAAAGGCAGATGAGAATCAGAAGTACGCTGACAGCAAAGTCTTTCTACGATGCCCTGTTCTACGATGCCCTGAAGCCAATTTACAGGCCACAGCCCTCTGAAACATCACCACTGCTCAGTGCTGACGGGTCCACCCTGCTCACTGACAAGAACGCCATCCTGAAAAGATGGGATGAGCACTTCAACAATGTCCTGAACAGGCCTTCCGCTATCAATGCCGTAGATATTGAATGCATGCCACAAGTCACCATCAGCACCTCCCTGGCAGAACCTCCAAAAGAATCAGAGGTTAAGAAAGCAATTAAGCTTCTCTCCAATGGTAAAGCCCCGGGCTCTGACTCCATCCCAGCCAAAATTTACAAGTCAGGGGGACCAGTCTTGTTACAGAAGCTCACTGAGCTCTTTCAGACCATGTGGCAACAGGAAGTTATCGCTCAGCAGTTCAAGCATGTCTCCATCATCCATCTCTACAAGAGAAAGGAAAACAGCCAGTCTTGTGACAACCACAGAGGAATCTCTCTCCTGGTCATTGGGGCAAAATCCTTGCCAGAGTCCTCCTCAACTGCCTCACTCAATACATGGAAGATGAACACCTGCCAGAGAGTCAGTGCGGCTTCAGAGAGCGCCGAGGGACAGTGGACATGATATTTGCAGCATGTCAACATCAGGAGAGGTGCCAGGAACAAAAAGGAACCTTTACATAATGTTTGTGGACCTGACAAAAGCCTTTGACACCACCAGTCATGAGGGGCTATGGTGGATCATGAAGAAATATGGCTGCCCAGGCAAATTCATCAGTTCCACAACGGCATGCTTGCTCGAGTACTGGACTCCCAGTTACCAATGTAGTCAAGCAAGGCTGTGTACTGGCACCCACGATGTTCAGCATGATGTTCTCGCCCATGCTCTCAGATGCCTTCTGCGATGACGAAGGAACCAGCATCAAGATCAGATATAAGACTGATGGCAGGCTCTTTAACCTGTTGAGGCTCCAGGACCAAGACCAAGGTTGAAGAGGACTCTGTGCGTGATTTCCTGTTTACAGATGACTGCACACTCAATGCTGCCACAGAGGCCCAGATGCAGCAGAGCATGAACCACTTTTCCACTGCCTGCAGAAATTTCAGCCTCACAATCAGTAGCAAGAAGACTGAGGTCTTGCATCAGCCTGCACCGCAGAAGGCGAATGTGGACCAAACTATCACCACTGAAGTAGAAATCCTGAAGGCTGTTGACAAGTTTGCATTCCTCAGCAACACACTGTCCAGATCTGTGAACACTGACGATGAGGTAGACACACACATTGGCAAGGCAAGCTCTGCATTTGGACGGCTGCGGGAGTCAGTGTGGAAGAGGAGAGGCGTCAAACTGTCCACAAAGCTGAAGATGTTTAAGGCAGTCGCACTGCACACACTACTGTATGCCTGTGAGACATGGACTGTGTACAAGCACCATACCAAAATGCTGAATGGCTTCCACATGAACTGCTTAAGAAGGCTGCTGAAAATTACCTGGTAGGACAAAGTTCCATACACAAATGTCCTCTCTAAAGCTGGTCTGCGAAGTATCTACACCCTGCTGAGGAGAGCCCAAGTCAGGTGGGCAGGCCACCTTGTACGTATGCCAGACATACGCCTCCCCAAAAGACTGTTCTATGGTGAACTGGCGGAAGGCAAACGCACACAAGGTGGGAAGAAAAAGCACTTCATGCACATGCTGAAAGTCTCGCTGAAGAGCTTTGGCACTGACCCGGACTCCTGGCAAACCCTAGTGCAAGACCACTCCGATTGGCAAAGCTGAAACAGCAAAGGTGCTACAACCTATGAGCAGAGCAGGACTGCAGAGGTGCAGAAGAAGCGTGAGGTGCACAAACCCATAGCCAACTCTTTGCCAACCAACCCAGCAGACCACTTGTGCCCGACGTGCGGCAGAGCTTTCCGAGCCCGCAACAGACTGATCAGCCACAGCTGGAATCACCGTACCTTGTCATCCTCTTCAACATGATGTCCTTGGTCATTGTGGATAAATGACAAACCTAACTTTTCTAAAGAAGATGTAGGGCAGATTTATAAAAGATGGTATTTCTTTATCTGATATTCTAACATGCAACATTCAAAGACAAGTCTGCATTTACTAAGCTACAAATAACACATGAAGACAAGTGTAAGACTTTCTGAAGCATTGAAAATGTTAACTTATAGGCATCATTCCAATACAGTGAGCATTGCAGAAATATTGGCCAATCTGCCATTGTCCAATGTTGCTACATGTTGAAAGAGATTCAAATAGGTATTCTCAGGGACACAGTAAAAAGTCCTTAAAAAATGTAGACGGACTTATCTCCACAGGAGAACACCATCGGTCTATTTATTATGTTGCAGTAATAGAAGGAAATAAAATAATTGTCTTAGGGCAACTACAGCCTTTGAGAAGTTCAATTCTGCAGTGTTAGAGCCTGGACAACAAGCAACTGTGAAACTGAATGAATTTGCCATTATACCAAAAAGTTGTAAAGTGGCTAACTGACTTGGACACATACTGGTGGATTAGGCGGTGTACTTACTATGGGCTGGATTTACAAGAAAGTGGCACATCAACTGTGAGGCATCGCTTTCTTTGTGCCCCCCGTAACAGCACCTTACAACACGCGGTAGCCAAGTGTTTACAATAAAGAGGCACCATGGTGCAAGCTAGGACAATAGTATCATAATTTATGATGCTATTGTGATACTTTGCAGGATTAGCACCATACATAATGGCGTTAATCCTGCAAAGTAAAGGGAGGCCCATTGAAAGTATTGGGCACGTAATTTTAACTCCTGCTCTGAGCAGGCGTTAAAAAATAAGCAAAACAATGGTGCAGTGAAATGTTGTAAATTTCACTGCAACATTTTTACAGGCCTCCCAGTGCCGGAACACCCCCCTTGCATACATTATGCCTGACTCAGGAATAATATAGCACAAGGGATCGCAAATGGCTCAATGCAATCATTGCGCCACTTTGTAAAAATGGCAAAGGAGAATTACCTCCTTAACGCCACATTAGCGTAAAAAAATGACGCTAGTGTGGCGCTAAGAGGCGCTAGGGCCTTGTAAATATGGCCCTATGAACCTTATCTGTCTCATCACATATACTTCCTTGCTTTCTCTCCCTCTTGTTCCTGTGATTCGACCCTTGCACATTATGGGCCGTATTTATACTCCGTTTGCGCCGAATTTGCGTCGTTTTTTTAGACGCAAATTCGACGCTAAACTAACGCCAACTAACGCCATATTTATACTATGGCGTTAGAGGCGTATAGCGCCAAAGTTCCCGGAATGTGCGTCATTTTTTAGCGTGAACCCCTTCCTTGCGTTAATGATATGCAAGGGAGGCGTTCCCGTCTAAAAAATGACTCCCAGGCCTTTACGTGGTATTTATACTCCCGGGCAAAAGAGACGCCCGGGAGTGGGCGTGGCTAAAAACGGCGCATTTGCGCCGCTTTTTAACGCCTGGGTCAGGCATGGCGTTAAGGGACAAGTGGGCTCAAAATGAGCCCAGAGTGCCCTCCCCTGCCCCCAGGGACCCCCCCTGCCACCCTTGCCCACCCCAGGAGGACACCCAAGGCTGGAGGGACCCACCCCAGGGACATTCAGGTAAGTTCAGGTAAGTATTATTATTTTTTTTTTTAATAATTTTTTTTGGCATAGGGGGGCCTGATTTGTGCCCCCCTACATGCCACTATGCCCAATGACCATGCCCAGGGGACAGAAGTCCCCTGGGCATGGCCATTGGACAAGGGGGCATGACTCCTATCTTTACAATGATAGGAGTCATGTTGATGGGGGATGGGCGTCGTTAAAAAATGGCGCAAGTCGGGTTAAGACGATTTTTTTGCCTCAACCTGACTTGCCCCATTTTAAGACGCCCTAACGTCATTTTTGCCCAACGCCGCTGCCTGGTCTACGTGGTTTTTTTCCACGCACACCAGGCAGCGCCGGTCTGCTTGCGCCGGCTAACGCCATTCCATAAATACGGCGCCCGCATGGCGCTTCAGAATGGCGTTAGACGGCGCAAAACTTTTTGACGCTAAACTGCGTTAGCGCAGTTTAGCGTCAAAAAGTATAAATATGGGCCTATCTTTTCACTCCCCTGCCCCTCCTCCACTCCTGCTCCCTTTCCCATCCCTCTTCCCATTTTGCATCATCTTTTCAATACTTTTTTTTTTCCTTTTTATTTAAAAAGGCCTGTCACATGTATATTACACCGGACTGCTCTGTTCCTCTTTTTGCAATCATGCTCTCTTTGTATTACTTTATTTTCTTTGAACTTACCATTGTCATGAGCATAGTCACAATCGAACAGTAAATTACAATTTCCTGCCTTGCATCAGTAAGCATCCACACAGGTGCCTTGACAAAAGCAAACACATGCATTACGACCCATGTTTACACATTGGAGGTCATATTTGTCTTTCTTAGAAAATTATTTGTTAAATTGCCGTCTGTCCATCCACATGCCCACAGAATTGTCATGAAGCCTTTTAGAGCTGAGATCTTTTGGCTTTGCCAATGCATGTTTTCTTTTAAATCTCCGTGATAATAGTATATTCAAGAAAAATAGTGATGTATGCATCACTTGTCATTCCTTCCTGTGAATGGAAGTATAGGGGATTTCATGAAACAAGTTGTAGCCAATGGCTACTAAACTGTACAATAGGTATGACGGTACTTAGTTAAGTGGTCAGTGGCCAGTGTTTTGTGTAAGGCATCATAGCAAGCATGACATTGAGATTAAAGTCACAGGATTCTTTACTGTACCCAAACGTTTTAAATGTATATTCGTCAGGGGATACAATGATAATTTAAAATTCAGAAATTGCAATGACCCCTTTGCTTGACAAATAGCCTAATATAAAGTGTCAGAGCAATGTATTCATGAATATGGTAGTACCAGAAGAGGTTTATTCAGAATTCTCATTTCATAAATAAATAATTCATAAAATATATTTCATACAGTAGTTTACTAAACTTATAAGATTTCCTAAGACTATAATTCATATAGTAACATTTTTGAGTATACAGTTCATGACCATATATTTCATGCATTAACACATACAAGCAAACTAAATCTAAACGAAGACAGAGGTCTAGTGTCTCAGATACTGACTTGGAATCTGAAGGCCCAGGGTCTAATTTCAGGTTTTGCACTAATAAAACCATGTGACTCGTAGAAATGTACTGTTAGTCCCAAGTTTATTAATTTTCCATTAGCACAGGTCAGCACTTAAATTGTTGTGCTTTGTTGCACAAAGGAGACAACACAATGCAGAGACATTTTTACTAAGACTGGCCTACATCTGCTGCTGCCCCCTGTGGACATAAGCAAACTACAATTGCACGACCCACATCCTTTCAACAAAGTGTAGAGGTGAGTGTGTGCTGCCTAGCATTGCTGTTTTACCAGAGGCATACGTTCCAGTACAAATTTCTATACCTAGAGAAACGTAGAATCGACGTGTGTCAAAACGTATGGGTAGTTTCGTAAATTCACCCCCGTAAGGCAAAGGAACGAGTCATTGTATAATACCTTTGGAGCTGGATAGTAAGGCCCGTATTTATACTTTTTTTAGCGCCGCATTTGCGCCGCTTTTTGACGCAAAACGGAGCAAACCTACAAAATACAATGGTATTTTGCAAGTTTGCGCCGTTTTTGCGTCAAAAAACGACGCAAATGCGGCGCAAAAAAAGTATAAAAACTGGCCTAAATATCATGTGAAACTTTGTAGCACTTTGCACCAGTGCAAATATTGGCTCCAAGGGCCATATTTATACTTTTTGACGCACAACTGCGCCAACGCAGTTGTGCGTCAAAAATTTTAACGCCGGCTAATGCCATTCCAAAAGCGCCATGCGGGCGCCTTATTTATGGAATGACGTTAGCCGGCGGAGCTGACTGGTGTGCGTCAAAAAAAAATGACCCACACCAGGCAGCGCCGGCGTAGGGGAAAATGGAGCTTGGGCGTCAAAAAATGGGGCAAGTCGGTCTGAGGCAAAAAATCTGCCTCAACCCGATTTGCGCCATTTTTTTTTACTCCCACCCTCCATTGCCATGACTCCTGTCTTAGCAAAGACAGGAGTTATGCCCCCTTGCCTAATGGCCATGCCCAGGGGACTTATGTCCCCTGGGCATGGTCATTGGGCATAGTGGCATGTAGGGGGGCACAAATCAGGCCCCCCTATGCCACACAAAAAAAATATATATATATACTTACCTGAACTTACCTTAAGTTCCCTGAGATGGGTCCCTCCATCCTTGGGCGTCCTCCTGGGGTGGGCAAGGGTGGCAGGGGGTGTCCCTGGGGGCATGGGAGGGCACCTCTGGGCTCCTTCCGAGCCCACAGGTCCCTTAACGCCTGCCCTGACCAGGCATTAAAAAATGACACAAAAGCGGATGGACGTCATTTTTTTTGGCCCGCCTACTCCCGTGCGTCATTTTTGCACGGGAGTATAAATAAGGCGCACATGCCTTGGAGTCATTTTTAAGACGGGAACGCCTACCTTGCATATCATTAACGCAAGGTAGGTGTCCACGCTAAAAAATGACGCAAACTCCAAGATCTTTGGCGCTAGACGGGTCTAACGCCAAAGTATAAATATGGAGTTAGCTTTGCGTAAAAAAAACGATGCAATTCCGGCGCAAACAGAGTATAAATATGCCCCCAAGTGTCTACAAATAATTGTATTTGGGTAGAGCAACTTTATAAAACCACTTCACGATTTACATGATCTCAAATCTCTTCTCAGTCCACAACTGAAAGGTGCCCCACTCCTCCACAGCTATGTTTATGTTATAGGAATATCTACACATATAAGTGGAAAATATGCTGATGTAGGAAGAATAGGAACACATCACATACATCACATACATACAAACATAAGTTCCCAAATCCCAATACAAACATTTTAGGCTAGGGATAGTTGTAAACTAATGTAAGTAGTGAAAGGCTTAATACATGACATACAAAAAAAAAAAGACAGACTGTGGGTTCAATAGAAAAGGCAGGTCATATTAAGGACAAACCCTCATTACAATCCTGGCGGTCAGTGTTTAAACGGCGGTAAAACCGCCAACGGGCCGGCGGTAAAAAAAATGGAATCACGACCGTGGCGGAAACTGCCAACATAGACAGCCACTTTAACACTCCGACAGCCACGGCGGTAGAAACAAACACTGCGGCGGTCACCGCCAACAGACAGGCGGAAGACAATGTACCGCCCACAGTATCATGAGAGGCCAATCCGCCACCTTTTCCGGGGTGGATTCACCGTGAACAAAAACACGTCGGAAACAGGATTTGGAAGGGGAAATGCTCACCTCTACACACCCCACGTGGAACCAGGACGCCATTGAGCCGAAACTCCATATTCTACCAGCCATTGTCTTCCTGCTCCTCTACCAGGAGCACGAACGCCGGCGGCGAAGACCACTGTGAGTACTGCACCTACGACACAGGGGAGGGGGGAGGGAAAAGAGAGTGACAAACACATGCAACACGCAACACCCCCACCCCCACCCTCACCCACTACAACACACACACAAATACATGTTGAAACATTACATTTACACCCCCCACACCCCCTGGAAGAATGCAAGGACAAAAGGAAATGATTGTAACGATAGTAATCAATAAAAATCCAGTACTCAAAAAAATATATACACTATTATCAAATATATACACCAAGAATTAAAGTCCATGTACTGCACATCCATAGTCCATGGGCCACTGGGCCCAAAATGCATGGGCAAGGCCCACACAAGATAACCGATCAAAACAGAGAGAACACTGCAGGGTCATCAGATCGAAATAAAACAGGCACCTCAGGGGGAAGGGAAGGGGGGCACCTCAGCCGGATGAGTGTACAACGCCAGCTCCACGAGGGGGCTCCATTCGCATTGATGTATCCTGGGGAGTGCAAAGCCACAGTCTCACAAGTACTTACAGTGGGTGGTTTGCCCACTGCTGCATCCTGGGGAGTGCAAAGCCACAGTCTCACAAGTCTTTACAGTGGGTGGTTTGCCCACTGCTTTATCCTGGGGAGTGCAAAGCCACAGTCTCACAAGTATTTTCAGTGGGTAGTTTGCCCACTGCTTTATCCTGGGGAGTGCAAAGCCACAGTCTCACAAGTCTTTACAGTGGGTGGTTTGCCCACTGCTGCATCCTGGGGAGTGCAAAGCCACAGTCTTGCAAGTGAATAACAGTCTCCACTGGTTCTGGAGAGGGCTTTGTGCCCAGAGTGCTTCATCCTGCCAAGGACAGAGGTAGTGGATGTGATACTCCACTGGTTCTGGAGGGGGCTTTGTGCCCAGAGTGCCTCATCCTGCCAAGGACTGGGGTAGTGGATGCCTTTCTCCACTGGTTCTGGAGGGGGCTTTGTGCCCAGAGTGCTTCATCCTGCCATGGACAGAGGTATTGGATGTGATACTCCACTGGTTCTGGAGGGTGCTTCGTGCCCAGAGTGCTTCATCCTGCCAAGGACTGGGGTAGTGGATGCTCTTCTCCACTGGTTCTGGAGGGGTCTTTGTGCCCAGAGTGCTTCATCTTGCCAAGGACAGAGGTAGTGGATGTGATACTCCACTGGTTCTGGAGGGGGCTTTGTGCCCAGAGTGCTTCATCTTGCAAGGACAGAGGTAGTGGATGTGATACTCCACTGGTTCTGGAGGGGGCTTTGTGCCCAGAGCGCTTCATCCTGCCAAGGACTGAGGTAGTGGATGTGAATCTCCACTCACGGTGGGCCTACATGGAAGCTGTCCAGGCCCCTGAAACTGACCACCAGCTTCGTACGACTGACCACTGGGGATGGCAGCCATGTCTGCGGTGGTGACACTGGCACATGATGTGGCGTGGCCGCTGGCGGTGCTTGCGGCGCTCATTGGCATGCGGTGCTGGTGGGTGGCTCAGTGAGTGTGCTGGTGGCGGCGGCGTCCTGGGAAGCGGTGCTGGTGGCGGCGGTGTCCTTGCCAGCGGTGCTGGTGGTGTCCTGGGAAGCGGTGCTGGTGGCGGCGGTGTCACTGGCAGCGGTGCTGGTGGCGGCGGTGTCCTGCGAAGCGGTGCTGGTGACGGCGGTGTCCTTGGCAGCGGTGCTGGTGGCGGCAGTGTCCTGGGAAGCGGTGCTGGTGGCGGCGGTGTCTGTTCAGCGGTGCTTGTGGCGGCGGAGTCATTGGCAGCGGTGCTTGTGGTGTCGGGGTCCTGGGCAGCGGTGCTTGTTGCGGTCTTGTCCGCCGTGCAGGTTTTCCCAGACTTGCCTGTTTTACTGTGCCCCTTCCCCACCTTGGATGGTGGCGCAGCTGTCTTCACACTTCCAACTGTACCCCTGGGAGCTGCTTTGGTTTTTTTCCTCTCTCCCGCCGGGCACTGGCCAACTTTTTGTGCTTTTGAGGTGGGGGACTGTCTGTGCTCTGGCTCCTTGGCACACTGGCTGCCCTGCTGCCTGGCGCACTCCAGAAGCCGGTTACTACTGGCACCACTGTTCCCGTAGATGTTGTTGCTGAGGTGCTAGGTTGGGACCTGGAAAGGTGTGCCCTAGGGGACGGAGGGGGTGGGGGAGGTGAGGGGAAGAGGTCAAGGTTTGACAGGAAAAGTTTTTTAAACACACTGGGACGGGTAGATGGAGGTGGTTTCGGAGTGGAGGAAGAGGTAGTGGTTGTAGGAGGTGTACGTTTGCTGAATTTGGGTGAAGATGCATGGGCTGAAGGCTGGCCTGAGGTGGATGGCTGTTGGGTGGGTGTGTGACTGCGTTTGTGTACCTTGGGAGGTGGGCTGACAGACACACTGGGAGAGGACACAGGGGATGTGTGAATGGTAGTGAGGGTGGTGAGTGCACGTGAGCGGTGTGTGGCGATAGGCGTGCTGGTGAGGGACATAGTGGCTAAAGATGTAGTGCATGCAGGTGTGAGTGGAGACGTGACAGGGAGGGAGGACGGAGACGAGGAGGAGGGGGACACAGTGGAGGCAGTGGATGTTGGTATGTGTGCATGTGTATGATGCTTGTGTGAGTGCCTGTGGGATGTGTGGTGCTTATGTTTGCCAGAGCTACCCTTGTGTGTTGAGGTGTGTGCATGCTGGTCTGATGGTGTGCTTGGGATACGCTGAGGTACAGGGGATTGGGTCTGGGTGGAGGAAGTTGGAGGGGGGAGGCTGGACACAGGGACAATGGCTGCCATCAGTGCTGAGGCCAGAGTCTGAAAAGCTTGCTGTCGGGCTGCCTGACCAGAATGAATGCCCTCCAGGTATGCATTTGTCTGTTGCAACTGCCTCTCTACACCCTGGATGGCATTCAGAATGGTAGACTGCCCAACAGTGAGGGATCTGAGGAGGTCAATGGCCTCCTCACTGAGGGCAGCAGGGGCTGAGGGTCCTGGGGCGAAAGAGATGCCCACTCTCCTGGGTGAGCGGCCACGGGGCAAAAGCTGAGGGGCTGCTGGGAGGGCGGTGCTGGTAGGGGGGGTGGCGCCTGTACCTGTAGATGCAGGGGGCACAGAGGGGCCCGCCACTGCAAGGGAGCTCCCATCAGAGGAGGAGTCTGTGTCGCTGGTCTCAGCTCCTGTCCCCCGCCGTGGAGCTCCCCTCACCATCCGTCCCACTGGTGCCTTCAGATTCCGTTGTCTCGCCCTCCAGGGCCATGTGGGATGCAGCTCCCTCCTGCTCCGGTGCCACTGCTCCTCTGCCTGATGATGCTATTGCACACAAGAACAGGTAGACCACAAAAAGGGGGGGGAGGACAGAAGAAAGACATGTTCAGTGCAAGCAATACTGCTACCGTTGGTGGACACTACAGACACAGCAGCCCTCTGCACTACGCCATGCACTTAGAGTTCCCTAATTAATGACAGGTCATGGGGTACAAGGCCTCTGCCCAATTGCTGCACACATGGAAGTCACAGGAGCCTGACTAGGTGTAGTTGGCTCTTTACACTGGTGGGGTGGGGTGCCACATGGCCTGCCTTACGAAGGGACCTTGCCTACAAAACTCGCCCTGGCCTAGGGGTACCCACAGCCCACCTCCCTCACCCAGACACCTCCAGTGCGCGCTGATTCAGCTGAATGAGAGTGTACTCACCCCCTTGTGGCTGCTGTGATGCTCTCAAGCACCCATCCAACTCCGGGTACGCCACCGCCAGGATCCGGAACATCAGGGGGATCATGGTGCGACGGGCATCCCTCCCACGTTGAGAGGCCATCCCCAGCTGGGCCTCCGCCGTCTTCTTGCTCCAGCGGCGAATGACCTCCCATCTTTTACGGCAGTGGGTGCTCTGTCTGTGGTGGACCCCCAGGGTCCGGACTTCCTTGGCGATGGCACGCCAAATATCCTTCTTCTGGTGGGCACTGACCCACAGGAATTGTACAGGGGAAAAGGAGAAGATATAACCGTCCGGACCGTCACAGTCATTGGCCCGCGTTCCTACCCTTTCCATGACGCACATACACTCACCGTAGTTTCTTGCACGCCTCATTCTCCCCCCCATATCTTCCATCCACACCACTCCACACAGGCATTGCCCATACAGCATGCTCACAGTGTACTGACCTGTTTGTCTGGAGGACCGTAGAGTAGCGTGTACTGAGGGAGGACCCCATCCACTAGTTTCTCCAACTCCTCCATGGTGAAGGCAGGGGCCCTTTCCCGAGACACATGAGCCATTGTCGCTTCCAGACTGAGGTCACAGCAGCACTTGCAGTGTAGGTCCTCTCCTTTCGAAGATCAGGTATCAAGTGAGTGAACAGATAGAAAATGGCGGTCACGTCCATGGCGGTGCGTACCGTCACCACCGGTGTACATCGTCATTGGCTCCTGGGACCCATAGGGTCCAATGTTAACCAATGCAGGATTGCGCTGCGGTCTTCGACCGCCTACTGCGACGGTGTACAACGCCAGCGCAGTTACTTCATATCCCATTGTCCCACCTTACAGTTCAGTTAGCCGCCATTTCAGGGGGCCACATGGCATTATTTTTAAAAGCGTCACACATATCCAGGCCTTGCATACACACTAAGACAGGCACATAGCGGATTGAAAAATGTGTGCAATAAAGTTGGGTTTTCGTACCTCAGTGTTGGCTGACCCTCTGCTCGCTGTTCTCCTCCATAGAGCACGTCCGCTGGGGCAGGTGAGGAGATGGCGGCAACCTCCAGTGTACAGACCGCTGGTGGACCTGTCGACAATGGAAGAGCGACATGTAATTGTCACCTACAGACTGGACCGTGCCACAATCCATGAACTGTGTGCCCAGTTGGTGCCGGACCTGATGTCAGCTATCCGCCATCCCACAGGGATACCCCCTCTAGTGCAGGTGCTGTCAGTACTCCATTTCCTGGCAAGTGGGTCTTTTCAGACGACAGTAGCCATAGCATCAGGGATGTCCCAGCCTATTTTCTCCAACGTGTTGTCGAAAGTGTTGTCTGCCCTGCTGAAACACATGCGCAGCTACATTGTGTTCCCTCAGGTTGAGGATTTGCCTGCAGTGAAATGTGACTTCTATGCTTTGGGACATATCCCCAACATCATAGGTGCTGTTGATGGGACACATGTGGCCTTGTCCCCCCCCCCACAGGAGTGAACAGGTGTACAGAAACCAGAAGAGTTACCATTCTATGAATGTGCAGATGTTGTGTTTGGCCGACCAGTACATCTCCCATGTGAATGCCAAGTTTCCTGGCTCAGTGCATGACGCTTACATTCTGAGGAATAGCAGCATCCCTTATGTGATGGGGCAACTCCGGAGGCACCGTGTGTGGCTATTAGGTGAGGACATGGACCCTATACAGTGTGAATAGTTGTCTGGGTCTGGGGTTGTCCCTAAGTGTTAGTGTGTGTCTAACAGTTGTCCCTTGACATTTGCAGGTGACTCTGGCTACCCCAACCTGTCATGGCTACTGACCCCAGTGAGGAATCCCAGGACAAGGGCAGAGGAACGCTTCAATGAGTCACATGGGTGAACTAGGAGGGTTATAGAGAGGACCTTCGGCCTCCTGAAGGCCAGGTTCAGGTGCCTACATATGACGGGTGGTTCCCTATTCTACTCACCAAAGAAGGTGTGCCAGATCATCGTGGCATGCTGTATGCTGCACAACTTGGCTTTGCGACGACAGGTGCCTTTTCTGCAGGAGGATGGTCCTGAAGGAGGTGTTGTGGCAGCTGTGGAGCCTGTGGACAGTGAAGAAGAGGAAGCAGAAGAAGAGGATATCGAAAACAGAAACACCGTGATTCATCAATACGTCCAGTGAGACACAGGTAAGAAGACATCACTGCCTGCTACATCTGATACACTTGTTCTACCTCTCATCTGTCTGTCACTTTCACCCAGTGTATGGACCCTGATTTGTCACTTTCCCTTTTGATTTCAAAGATGTGGGTCCCACTGTGTGACCTCTGCTATGTTTCCTCATGGACTACAGCTGTGTGACATAGGTATGTTGACAATACAATGGATATTGCTATTTTCCTCAGTTATTGCAAATACAAATTTGTGAAGGCACAGACTGACTCCAGATAGTTTTGTGATTTAAAGGTGTTTATTTAAGTGCTAAATAGTGGAGGGGGTTGTAAAATGGTCATGGGTGATGGTGGAGGAATGTCCATGGCAGAGTCCAGTCTATTTGTTTCACAGATGCATTGTCCAAAGGGGCATAGGAAGTGGAGTTGGAGCAGTTGATGGATGGACAGGGTGACAAAGTGGGACAGAAGGATGACAATCAGGGTGGTCTCATTTCTTGGCGTGGGTCTTGGCATTGTTCTCCGTCTTTGTCCTGGATCTCAGGGACCACTTGTGGGGTGGTTCTCCATCTGCAGGGGGTGGGGTGCTGGTGTTGAGGTCCTGTGGTGGTGCCTCCTGTCCACTAGCACCGGCGGAGGTGGTGGGCAGTTCATCGTCCAGGCTAGTGTCAGGGGCTCCTTGTTGTGCCACAGTGTCCCTCCTGGTGTTCACGAGTTCCTTCAGCACCCCTACAATGGTGCCCAGGGTGGTATTGATGGATTTGAGTTCCTCCCTGAACCCCAAATACTGTTCCTCCTGCAGCTGCTGGGTCTCCTGAAACTTGGCCAGTACTGTTGCCATCGTCTCCTGGGAATGGTGGTAGGCTCCCATGATGTTGGAGAGGGCCTCATGGAGAGTGGGTTCCCTAGGCCTGTCCTCCCCCTGTTGCACAGCAGCCCTCCCAGTTCCCCTGTGTTCCTGGGCCTCTGTCCCCTGAACCGTGTGCCCACTGCCACTGCCCCCAGGTCCCTGCTGTTCTTGGGGTGTTGGGTTAGCCTGGGTTCCCCGTAGTGGTGGACACACTGCTGCTTGACGTGTCCTGGGGACAGAGGTATGGGCCCGCTGGGTGGGTGCTGTGCTGGTGTTTCCAGAGGGGGGAGTCTCTGTTGTGGCTTCTGCCAGTGTGAGGGGAACCAACTGTCCCGAGGTCCCAGATGGGCTGGGCTGGTTATCTAGATCCAGTTGGACAGAGCTGCTGTCATCACTGTGGGCCTCTTCTGTGGGTGGAGTGGACATGTCTGGAACCTCCTGTCTGGTGACGTTGGGTAGGGGTCCTGCAGCGGTGTAAAGGCATAGTTTTAGTATCTGTGTGTGCCATGGTGTGCAATGGGTGGGTGACCCTGTACCCCAGTGCTTGCATTCCTTTGTAGGACCTTGTGTGCTAATTGTTTAGGGGTCTGTGTGGGTATGTGCAGTGGCCATGCTTTGGTGATGGGTGTCCATGCTTTGTTGTTGCATGCAGGGCCTGGTGTTGGAATGTGTGGTTTGTGATAGTGGGACATCTGTGAGGAGTTGGCGTGATGGGGGTGAGGGCGAGGGAAGGGGTATGTGATAGCATGCAGGTAGGGTGGGGGATGAAGTAGTGAAAGATTTGACTTACATGAGTCCATTCCTCCAGCTACTCCTGCGAGGCCCTCAGGATGCAGTATAGCCAAGAACTGCTCCTCCCATGTTGTTAGTTGTGGGGGTCCGCCGCCAGTCCTCTGAACCGCGATGTGGTGTCTTGAGACCACGGAACGCACCTTCCCCCGTAGGTCGTTCCACCTCTTCCTGATGTCATCCCGTGTTCTTGGGTGCTGTCCCACTGCGTTGACCCTGTCCATGATTCTGCGCCATGGTTCCATCTTCCTAGCTATGGTGGTGTGCTGCACCTGTGATCCGAATAGCTGTGGCTCTACCCGGATGATTTCCTCCACCATGACCCTGAGCTCCTCCTCAGAAAACCTGGGGTGTCTTTGCGCTGCCATGAGGTGGTGTGGGTGATGTGTGAGGTGGTGTGTGTTGTGATGTGTGGGGTGATGTTTAGGGGTGCGTGGTGTTTTGTGTGTGGATGTGTATGTGTGATGATGTTGTGTGCCTCTGTATGGTGGTGTTGTCTTTGCTGTGCTGTCTCTCTGTTCTTCGTCAATATTTTAGGTAGTAAGGGTTTGTGGGTGATGTGGGCGGGTGTTTTATAGTGGTGTGAGTGTGTGGTAGTGGTGTGTGCATGTGTATCAGGTGTGTGTATTTCGATTTGTCCAATGTGGTTGTGTTTTGTAAATGTGTGTGTATTTTGAGCGCAGCGGTGTGTACCGCCGATGGTTTACCGCGGTTGAAAGACTGCCACGTGGATTTGTGGGTCGTGATAGTGTGGGCGTATTCCTGTTAGCGTGACGGTGGAGGTTTTGTTATCGGCAGTTTATCACTGACCTTTGGTTTGGTAGACTTGTGTGGGTGTCTAAATTTTGGCGGATTCCGAGCTGTGGGTCGTAATAGCTGTGGCGGAATTCCGCTGCGGCGGCGGTGTGTTGGCGGTCTTCTGCATGGCGGTAAGCATGATTTACCACCAATCGTGTAATGAGGGCCTTATTACTAAGGAAACGTATACACATGCTGCATTGTTAAGTTAGCTGTGCTGAAACACACAAGAGGCCCAAGCCACATTAGAATGAGAGTTTTTCTTTAAAGCTGCACCAACTGTTGCTTTCAAAATGTTCACTTAGCATGAACAGGGTGGATCAAAAGGGTGTATCCTGCCTTAGCACAAGGGTCCTAAAAACCACAAGTCATTCATATCTTGGTGAGGGGAACTGTGTAAGGGTCAGATAAGCATTAGCACAAGGCAGGGCTACCGTGAGCATCATGCAAAATATAATCACTTGTTGTGCAGGAAAGATAGAGATGCTGAATGACGTCAATGTTACTTACCCACCCATGAGGTGACCAGTAATCATGCATGTGCTCTTGTCAAGAGGTCCCCCTCCCCTATTATCTTATCTGTACTGCTTGATCTTGCTTACCTCAATGATGAACTTGTAACCGTAGTTTTTTGTGGTTTTTACAGTATAAATACCACTGCTTGTGAACTAGAACTTTGAACTTCAGTCATGGCCTCTATGTCAAGACTGACTGTTGTTCCCAGCTGAAAATCGATTAAACCTATATTATTGTGTCAAATTGATCTGTCTTATTTTATTAACAGATTTCCCTCTAACATATTGGCGAGCCAGCCAGGAGCTCTACTTTGATCCCACCAACTGCTGGACTGGGGGCCCTGCTTGTCTCCACGTGGTGATTTGCACACTTTTTAAAGAGGGAAGAGAGATGCCAACATTTATGTAAAAATCTCTGATTTCGTGGGGACAGATGGGTCTCAGTTGAAGGTAGTGAGGTGGACACAGTACAAGGTCTATCAACAACAAAGAAATCAACCATTGTGGCTGTGTATGAACAAAGAAATCAACCATTGTGGCTGTGTATGAGTGGTGCGCACTTCCAGGATGTCTGCTGCATTCAATAATCAAAGTTCATGATAGAAAAGTCTTATTTGAAAAGAAGAGTGCTCCAATGGTAGGACACCCAGCCACAGGGTGTGAGGGTTGTTTCCTACGAAAGGTCACAGTACATATACAAAATGAAGAAAACCACGGCACATCTCGGGATCATAGTGCAAGCCATTTATTCCTTAGTGCTATATCAGGAAAGTTGGTAACCTGATCCAATGAAATACACTAGGCAAGTGGTTTAAAAGCCAATGTAATTTTCATGGTTGAGAGAAAACAGCCGACACGTGTTTCGTCACCTTTGACTTTTTCAAGGCTATAACAATTTAGAGGTATTAAATGTATTGAAAGACTCCAATTTTCAGAGATATGGGACAAGTGTGCAAAGTGTGGCATGGATCATATGGGAGTCCAGAGACCATGATAAGTCTGCTGTCGGTCTCCCGTCTTTCAACGCTACTCACGGACATGAAAGACGTGTCCATTTAGAGTGTAAACCATATAGTATAAATGATTAAGTTCACTAAACAGAAGCCTCTAAGGCCACTATATTATCTAATTTATCCAGCACTTCAGCTGGCAGACCCTTTTTTACTATATTGTAAAATAGTATTGCATTCTGCCCAGTTACATCCCAACTCTCCCCCCCTTCCTGTGTCCATTTTTCCTTCATCCTGCTAAGGAATTGGTCTGGGTCCTCATTTGGCTGCATTGTTTGTGCCATAAGGGACCCAATGTCTGGCCTGTCAGGATACATTTTTCTCAGTTGTTTCCAAACAATTCCCCTTACTCTATTAAAGGGTGCCCCATCACATTTTGGGTTGGTCAATGACCACACTGGTGTGATGTGGGCATGTGTCATCTTTTATGATCCCAACATGCAGGTGGGAGACATATCAGATGACCATTTGTTTGCTGATGACCTTAGAAGGACAGAGATTGTTTTTAAAAACAGTGTACCTCTGCGCACCACACTGGAGACAAAGTCTGTGATACCAATAAATGTCTCCAGTCCTATCAAAGATAATGACCTTGCGCAACTTGTGGACAAAAGGCCCTTATGATATAGGCCTTGTCCGCACAGCAGTACCATTCAGAATAATTTTGAAGGAAGGAGCAATACTACCAAGAGTGAGACAATACCCTCTATCCAAAGAAGCAGAGGAGGGCATTGCACCTGTTATGCAGGCATTGGTGGAGCAGGGAGTCATATACCCAGGTTTATCCCCCTGCGACACCCCAATTTACCCTATCAGGAAGGCCAAGGGAAATTTGTGGCGCATGATTCAAGACCTGCCCCCCCTTAATGACATAGTGATACCAGAATTCCCTGTAGTACCTGACCCTTCCATCATCCTAACCAACATACCCCAAGATGCTAAATACTTTTCAGTCATAGACTTGAAGAATGCATTTTTCAGAATTCCCCTGCACCAAGACAGTCACTATTTGACTGCATTTTCCTATCGCGGTTCACAGTACCTTCATTCCCGATTACCTCAAGGGTACTGTGAGTCCCCTAGTGTCTTTAACAGGATGGTCAAGAATGACCTCACCAATTTTCAATGTGACAGCACAGTGTTGCAGTATGTCGATGACCTACTGATCTGTAGTCCAGCAGAGGAGCAGTGTAGAAAGTACACTGTGTCCCTGTTGTGCACCCTTGCTCAAAGAGGTTACAAGGTAGACAGGGGCAAATTACAGTACTGCCAGGAAGAAGTTCAATACTTGGGATAACTACTGTCAGCATCAGGCCGCTGAATTATGCCTGGGAGAGCAGAATCCATTCGGCAGATGGCAGAGCCTGAGACTGTGAAAGGAATGCAGACGTTCCTAGGCTTATGTAATTATGTCAGACAATGGGTTTTTGACTACAGTACTTTAATATCCCCACTGCTTGCATCTATCAAACAGGCGAAAACACAGAAAGACAGGATAACATGGACTACGGAGATGGAACAAAACTTCAGTAAGCTAAAAACAGAGATGACAAATGCACCAATGTTAGGAACACCAGACTATAACAAAGAGTTTTTTCTTTTTTGCCACTGTAATGGCCAGGTGATGACGGCTGTCCTCACCCAAAAGTATCCTTTAGGCCACAAACCAATTGCATATTTTAGTGGCCAGCTTGATTCCGTCATGAAAAGCCATTACCCTTGTGAACAAGCACTAGCCACAGCAGCCTTTGCAGTAGAGAAAAGTGCCCCCATTGTCATGGGTGCACCTCTGACACTGTATGCTGAACATGCTGTGTTTGTAATAATTCAGAAAGCTAAAACAACATTAACAACACAGAGTATCAGGCTATGAGATAATATTATCATTACCATCCTTGAAGGTGGTTATATGCCATATATACAATCCTGCTACCTTCTTTGCACACACCATTTCAGACTCTGATGATAATGCCCATGATTGTGCCACATATACTCCAGATGAGTGTAGCCAAGCAACAGAAGACCCCAGTCCAGGGAGTGTTGTATATTTTGTGGATGGGTCTTCCACAATAGATCAGGACACAGGAGTAAGACATACAGGTGCTGCAGTGGTCAGAGCGATGCAGTGTGGTACTTTAAATTTCGGAACCACACTGGAGGCATGGCCCTATCATGCCGATTTTAGTATCAGAGAGCCGCAAATGGCAAATACGATATGTACGAGTGTTTTTATCGCGTTTCATCAATGGAATGACCTTGTATATGATACTGCATATTGATCCCATTTTAAACGACAGCCATTTTATGATTGCCCTCACATAGGCCAATGTCTAATGCTGAAAACAAGTCTGAAGGACACGTACATCTTTGCTGACTCCTCTGTGACCTGGGCAAGCTGACTCCACTGCCTGAAGCCAAACCTGTTCGGCCAGTTTCTTTCCCAGTGGCCAAATGAGATTAGTATCAAGGCACAACACATCATAAACCTTTCATCACACACAAACCATGCCTAATCTTACACACACCTGTCTCTGTTTCTTTCTTTATGACTTGCTTTACAAGGAGGAGGTGCCCGTTTATATTGGGGGTCTGTCGATATCTGATGAAAGTACTAAACCTTTCCGGGTAATTGATTGAGGGCTGGACAAACTGGAATATGGGCTTGTCATCATAACCCTGCTATTTCTTTGTAGTGAAATATGTGAATGGTCAACTGTAATCCTGTTAAAACCCCAAAGGCTACTCACATGTTGCCTCTCTAGCTTTTCTCATTTGTTTAGGAATGTGACTGGTACAGCCCCTTGCATGCCTAGGGCATAATAAATTATATAAAAGGTCTGAGCTAAGACCATTTCGGGAGACTGCCTCTTTCAGTTGCTATAGGTCAGCTTCTGGGAGACGTAGTCTCACTCATTTGAGTTTAATAAAGATGTCTTTTCATATTTCAGCTTCTTTGCCAAGTTCTTTGTTATATTACCCTGAGAATGAAAATCTCTAGTACTTCAGCAGCACAACTCTTCAGACACATTGCAGATAACTGAACAGATAACTTTGCCATCTCAATATTCAGCCCAGGCTGCTGAATTAGTAGTTTAGTGGCAGCCCTTAAACAAGGGGAAAGAGAAACAATAACAGTAAACTCTGATTCAGCCTATGTCACTACAATAGTGCATTCCAGCATTATGCAGTGGAACAGACGGGGATTTCTCAAGTCTGATGGAAGCCCTGTCATGCACCGCCCCTTTTAGGGGACTTGATACAAGCTTTAACACTGCCACATGCAGTTGCAGTAGTGAAATGTGCACCCCACATTAATGGTCAGGATTTTGTGTCCCGTGGAAATGCTCTGGCTGATTGGGCAGCCAAAGATGCAGCAACACGCCCTCTTAGTGACACACTTCCACAGTTTTGTTAGCTAGTGAAACATTGACACATTCAGACCCTTTGAATGCATCCAGACATTACACAGAGACAGCTCATCTGCATATAAGAGAGATAAAAGAAAATGCCCCAGAGCATGAGAAACAGTTGTGGGAAGCTAGAGGATGCACACAGACAGGAACAGATTTAAAATACGGACCAATGTCAACAGGGAAGCCTGTCATGCCCCAAGCATTGCTACTGATAGCTCTAAACCAGCTACATCTTCCTTCACATACTGCTATAGACAATATGTCCCTCCAAATTCGTCAGAATTGGTTTGTCCCTAACTTACATGAGATGATTACAATGTACATACACACCTGCACAGTGTGCCAGCAGTATTCACCAAGTCCCACCTCTAAGGTAATAGCTTCCACAATACCTCACCCACAAGGTCCCTTTAAGGAACTGCACATTGATTACATTGATATGATTGACAGATGCAATCATTATTGCTATCTTATAGTTGTAGTCTGCCCATTCTCAAGGTGGAATGAAGCAGGACCTTGTGTTCACTGGGATGCCAAATCTGCTGCAAATTTTTTGATCCGTGAGGTAATACCGTGGTGGGGTGTCCCTAAGGGGATCAGATCCGACAATGGCACACACTTCGTCAATAATATATTTTCTCACCTCACCACCTTGTTAGGAATAACACATAAATTGTCCTCAGCTTATCATCTGCAAAGCAATGGAATTGTGGAGCGCCTTAATGGCCTCCTCAAGAACGAAATAAGTAAACTATGTGTGACATTGAAGAAGAAATGGTTATACTGCCTCCCTTTGGCACTCTTTGCTTTGAGAAATACCCCAGGATCAGATCACCATTTGACTCCTCATCAAATAGTGACAGGTAGAACAATGAGCACATATGTGCCATCAACTAGACATAAGTTGGAGACTGAGAGTGCATCTGAAGTTGTACAAACTGAAATGAATGAATACATGTCTGAGCTAACCAAAGTTGCAAAGTTCTTCTCTAAACAGGTTACACGTGCAGCCAAGAAGCGCGCCCACGCATCTCCTGTAAAGGATCAACAAACACCATTACCTTTGGGAACTTTAGTATATATTCGCAATTTTGTTAGAAAGTGGAAGGACTGCAAATTCAATGGACCCTTCCCAGTGACAGACAGCACGACTACAGCAGTGAAAGTCCAAGGCCGCAAACCATGGTACCACCTCCAGGACATCCGCCTGGCCCCAACCATGCCATCCATCCCTTTGGACACCGAGCAGGAAAAAGAGGGGGGAGAACAGGAGAAGCAACCGGAGTAAAGCCTCCCTCTAAAGCTCTAATATTATACAATTCTTCTTTCCACTTATGTATTTTATGTTTGTTTTTCCTCCTCGGTGCATTGATATTGATGTTTTTAGCCCTTGGATATCTTTATTTTTTTTATCCTATATTAATTTGTACACGCATGTGTAGAACTGTTGATAATGATATTGACCATCACCCCCTCCATACTGCTTTGTTTGATAATATGTGATACCAGCACATGCATAGTATAGGCACATCCACGTCCAACACCGGTTGTTATGTATGCTCTCTCATCCCCCATGCTGCTGGAGTAGATAGATTGCATCTCCCAAAAGAGATATCCCCAAACATTACACATTGTCTCCTGCACCTATTTTTATGCAGAATGAGAGCACAGCTACAACCAACTCACGTTAGTCCTGTTACTGCACTAGTTAACACAACTAGATTTGACACCACCCCAGAAGTCCTACAAGTCCTGACAGGAAAACAAGAGATAATGGAAGAGATGTCAAAAATGAAGAAAGCAGGGCAAAAAAGGTCTCACCCAGATTGGGAAAAAGGGGTATTACATCAAGGTATTTTTGGAAGGTCTCACCCATCATCTAAATGTTGTAACTATTTAGCTAAACCCTTGCCCCCTGATTGCTCAGACAGGACAGTTCTTAGTATCACAGGATCAGTATTTGCCCATGATAAATGGCATACCGAGGCCAAAGTCATATGTAGAGCAATATCATTATGGAATGGCACTGAGACACAAGGTCCACTAAGTTTTAATAAGATAATAGGCCAATGTCAGGAAATATGGGATGCAAACATACAGAGATATACATGGACAGGAACTACCATACACCCTAGAATAGCAATGAAATTAACACAGTTTTCTCTTTATTTCAGAGGGAATGGGACAGTGAAGGTGAGGAGTAACCTCAACTGCAACATCACCACCTACAATGCTGATATGCAGGGCGGCACCTCCAGCCTGATGGATCATTACTGGATGTGTGGGGCCCGGCTCCACATGCAACTACCCCCGAACTGGAATGGCCTCTGCTCCCTAGTGACTTTGCAAACCCCCTCACTGGTGATACCAGGTGTAGACATCTCTCAGTTACATGACCATCCCATGAGCCGTCCAACAACATTGCTTCACCATTACCAGACAAAACGAGCTGCTGAGTTTCTTGGTACTGAAGTGTGGAAAGACGTTCACAGGAACATAGACTATTTAATGATGCCCAAATCTTTTTTGGTAGCATCCTACCATTTATTCAGGCGAAGGCAACTGCACGCTGGCTGCAGATCACACGCTTTGAATTGATGAAGACCATGAATGCAACCGAAGATGGGTTCAATGCTATCAAGGAAGAACTCCGAGCCCTTAGGCTGATGGTAATGCAACACAGATATGTACTTGATTTAATGACGGCCATGGAAGGAGGTGTGTGTAAGAAGATTGGATCATCCTGTTGTACTTATGTGCTGGCCAATGATGCAAATAATGGGACATTAACTCAGGCCATTTAGACATTGCATGATCTACAAAAGAAAATGATTGATGAGGGGGGTGCCCCCTGATGGGTCGTTCGAGGGCTGGTTCGAATGGGTGCCGTCCTGGATGTCGGGGTTGTTCAAGGCCTTGTTGCCTTTGATCGTGTTCTTACTCTTGATGTGTCTTATTTTTCAGGTAATAATAGCATGTTGCAAAAGGATGACAGCTAAATTGGGAGGGACAGAGTAGTGGGTATGTGGTGATTCCCCTAGTTTCATTAGTAGATGGGAAGGTAGAACAAGTAGTTAAATAATCAACTAGAGGGGGGAATGATGGAGGAAGAATAGGAACACATCACATACATACAAACATAAGTTCCCAAATCCCAATACAAACATTTTAGGCTAGGGATAGTTGTAAACTAATGTAAGTAGTGAAAGGCTTAATACATGACATGCTAAATAAAAGACAGACTGTGGGTTCAATAGAAAAGGCAGGTCATATTTAGGACAAACAAACACTTATTACTTAGGAAACGTATACACATGCTACATTGTTAAGTTAGCTGTGCTGAAACACACAAGAGTCCCAAGCCACATTAGAATGAGAGTTTTTCTTTAAAGCTGCACCAACTGTTGCTTTCAAAATGTTCACTTAGTACGAACAGGGTGGAACAAAAGGGTCTATCGTGCCTTAGCACAAGGGTCCTAAAAACCACAAGTCATTCATATCTTGGTGAGAGGAACTGTGTAAGGGTCAGATAAGCATTAGCACAAGGCAGGGCTACCGTGAGCATCATGTAAAATATAATCACTTGTTGTGCAGGAAAGATAGAGATGCTGAATGACGTCAATGTTACTTACCCACCAGTAATCATGCATGTGACCTTGTCAAGAGGTCCCCCTCCCCTATTATCTTATCTGTACTGCTTGTTCTTGCTGACGTCAATGATGAACTTGTAACCGTAGTTTTTTGTGGTTTTTACAGTATAAATACCACTGCTTGTGAACTAGAACTTTGAACTTCAGTCATGGCCTCTATGTTGAGACTGCCTGTTGTTCCCAGCTGAAAATCAATTAAACCTATATTATTGTGTCAAATTGATCTGTCTTATTTTATTAACAGGTTTCCCTCTAACAATGCTTTTGTGAAAGGCACATAGAGTTCAAATTTCTAGTTCCTCAGAAATCCCAGATACATGTTAGGTATCCCCTCTCAGTGAAGTGTAGACAGTGTCTAGAAACCAGGCTCTCTAGGAGGTAGCTGTGGATGAGCAGCCAAGGCCTATCTAGGAGACATGCAAAGCTCATGCAATATCACTACAGTCTCACAGTACTTACACACAAGAAAGAAAACACTTGGTTGTTAAAAAATAAAGATACTTTATTTTTGGAACAAAGTATCAGAAAATCCTAGAGAGGCAACCCTCCAATAGGAGGTAAGAAAATACACTATACATATACACTAATAAACAGTTAGAGGCATACAAATGTTAGAAAACAGTGTAAAATAGCAATATGCAATAGTTGCCCTAGGGGGAGCCCAAACCATATACTAAGAAAGTGGAATGCGAACACCGGGCCCCCACCTAGGCAAGTAAATCGTGTAGTGGGGAGCTGGAAGTATTAGGAAACCACACAGGTAAGTAATGTAGTACCCCCCAGGGACCAGGAATGCAGGAGTAAAACACTGGATTTCCCAAAACCCACCCCAAGGGATGAAAAGAAGAAAAAGAAGACACCCAGAACCAACCAGCGACCAGGAATGCAGGAGTAAAACACTGGATTTCCCCAAATCCACCCCAAGGGATAAAAAGAAGAAAAAGAAGACACCCAGAATAGCCTGCAAGGAGCCAGCAGTGGAAAACTGAAGATGGAGACCTGTGGAGAGAGGTGAAAAAGTCCAGAAGTGTCTGTGGAATCCAGGGGGAGTAGGAGATACTACCCACCCAGAGGTTCCTTTTGGAGTGGGTCAATAAAGAAGAAAGACAGGTCAGCACTGCAGCACAGAAGCTGGAGAAGACTTCCTGATGTGTGCAAAAGGTGTCCCATGGTGGAAGCTGGATTGCAGATGGGTGTCGGTGAAGGAATTCCACCAACAAGCCTTGGCAAAGGCAAACTTGGGGTTGGAGGTAAAGAGGTGCTGCCAGGGACTATCAAGGTCCAGGAGGACTGTGCCCATGAGGGGGAGTCACAGGGGACCCTCCGCATCACAGAAGGCCCACAGGAGCAGAGGCAGCACCCACAGGTGTACCACAGGGCAGGGACACAGAAGTCGCAGAAGCAGCCCATGCAGCAACACAGACGTTGCTCACACGTCGCCGGAGGAGCACGTAGAGGTCCCGAAATTTCAGGTGGGAGTGCTGGGGGCTGCAGCTACACATCGCCTGACGTTCCTCATGGAGGTGAAGCAACAAGCCTTGGCAGCTGCAAAGGACGGGGCACACGGGGACCGTCTGGAGGAGCTCTGGGCACCACCTTTGGGGTGGTGAAGGACAGGGGAGTCGTCACTCCCCTTTCCATATCCAGTTTCATGCCATAGCAGGGACTGGGGTCCCTGAACTGGTGTGGACTGGTTTATGCATGGAGGGCACCAAATGTGCCCTTCAAAGCAAAGCCAGTGGCTTGGGGAGGCTACCCCTCCCAAGCCGCTCATACCTATTTCCAAAGGTAGAGTGTGTTACCTCCTCTCCCAAAGGAAATCCTTTGTTCTGCCTTACTGGGCTTGATCAGATCAAGCCACAGGAGGACAGAAGCCTGTATGAGAGGTGGCAGTAGCTGGGCTGCCTGGGAAAACCCTGTAAGAACGGGGTAGCAATGCTGGGGGTCCTCTAAGGAGCCCCCAGAGTGCATGGAATCATACTTCCAATACTTGCAACAATATTGGGGTATGATTCTGACATGTTTGATACCAAACATGCCCAGGTTCGGAGTTACCATTATGTAGCTGGACATAGGTAGTGACCTATGTCCAAAACACATATAAAATGGCAAACCGCACTCACGAAGTCCAGTAAAATGGAGCTGGAGTTTGTGGGGCACCTCTGCCACTGCAGGGGTGCCCGCACACACAGGTACCTGCACCCTGGCTCCCTATGGGTGGCAGAATAACTGCTGCAGCCAGTAGGGATCCCCTGGAACCTCAATGCCCTGGGTACATAGGTACCATATGCTAGAGACTTACATGGGGGCGCCAGTATGCCAATTGTGGACAGAAAAGGTTAGCAGCAACCAAATTTAGAGGAGAGAGCATAATCACTGGGGTCCAGGTTAGCAAGATCCCAGTGAACACAGTCAAACACACTGACAACAGGCAGAAAATGGCTGTAACCATGATAAGAAAGAGGGCCCTTTCCAACACATGTATTGGATACGTTTGTGTGTGACATTCTGCCTGCAAGGTGGTAATTAAAAGATTATCCTATTTTCTTGAAGGATTGTTGCAAGACTAATAAAGGTTTCAAATGCAGCTAATAAAGAAAAGAGACAAGAAACAGCTTAAGCATCCTGTGGATGCAAAATAATAGATTGATCGACAGCGACACCACCCAGCTGATTGTCCTTCTTATGTACAAACAATATATAGTCCGCATGATTGGTTGATCAGAATTATGGGCCAATTGTACGACCATTCCATTTTGCAAACCTCTAATTGCAATTCATTGTGAATCGCAATTAGAGACTCGCAATATGAAGTGTACAAATGTGTCACAGACACATTTAGCAATTCCCAATGGGGTCGCAAATGACCTACCTTATTAATATTTATCAGGTAGGTTGTAATTTACGACCCCACTGGGAATAGCCCACTCACAGGGATGGTGGCCTGCTGGGGACAGCAGACTGCCATGTCAGTGACTGTTTTTTAAGTAAAGCAGTTTTTTTTTTAAATGCAGCCCATTTTCTTTAAAGGAAATGGAATGCATTTAAAAAAAAAAAAATGAAACGTTTTCTTTTAACTTTTTCAGAGTTGGCAGTGGTCCCACCAGTGGGACCACTACCGCTCTGAACAAATATTTTTGCTTCCATTCACAAAGGGGAAAGGGTCCTGTGGGGACCCCTTCCTGTCTGCGAATGTGTTACCACCTTGGTGGTAACTGCAATCATTTTGCTACCCCATTCACAATCACAAAACAATTTTACATCCTCCTGCGACTCGCTATGAGGAAGGGATGCCATTGGCATGCCCCTTCCTAAGTGTGACTCGCAAACCTATTTTGCTAGTTGGTAACAGGTTACCGACTCGCAGAATAGGAATGTGACATGGGGAACCCAATTGCAAACGGCCCGATGAGCCATTTGCAACCGGATAAAGGCTTTCATACATCTGGCCCTATCAGTTTGAATGCAGTCAAGGTTGAGGGAGTCCTGGAGCACAGAAGAAAGTTACCTAGGCCTCCATCGTGTATCCTGGGTTTTATGCAAGGCAGTCATATTCTACCTTAGTTTGACTGATATGAGGGTATTAGTATTTCCAAACTGCAGGACTAATAAATAATCCCTTAGCGGCCCCTATGAAATGGACACTAATATGTACAAATTGATGACCAATTTTGGAATGAGGGGCCAGATGTACAAAAGGGTTTTGTTTGCGATAGTAAAAACTAAATTTTGGTATGTAACAAATCCAATTTGCGATTCAGTAACTTGTTACGAATCGCAAATTGGAATTGCGACGACATACCGATTCGGTATTAGGGAGGGGCGTGCCAAGGGCATCCCTTCCTAATACCGAATCGCAGAGGTGTGTATGATTGTTTTGTGACCGCGAATGGGGTTGCAAAACAATCGCAGTTGCCACCAATTTCAAATTGGTGGTAACTCATTTGCAAAGGGGAAGGGGTCCCCAAGGGACACCTTCCCCTTTGTGAATGCATGCAAAAACATTTTTTAAGAGCAGGCAGTGGTCCCACGGACCACTGCCTACTCTTAAAAAATGAAAAAAAAACTTTTCATTTTTCATTTTTAAACGCATCCCATTTCGCTTTAAGGAAAACGGGCTACATTTAAAAACAAAAATGCATCATTGAAAAGCAATCACAGACATGGTGGTCTGCTGAGCCCAGCAGGCCACCATCCCTGTAAGTGTAGCCATTCTCAATGGCTCGCAAATTCCTTCCTACCTCATGAATATTAATGAGGTAGGTCCATTTGCAAGCCATTGCGAATCACAGTATGAAACTCCTGGAGTTTCATACATTCCAATAGCGATTACTTAATTGCAAAAAGTCGCAATTAGGTACTAGCTATTGGATAGAATGATACATCTGGCCCGTAATTCTGTATTTCTGAGCGTTTTCCAAGGACAAAGTTTTCCAGGTTTGATATAGAGGATTTGTCCCCGAGAGCCAATACAGAATTACCGCATGCAGTAATGCCAAGGATTTCATATTACCCATTTGGGCAGAACTCTGGTTTGGTCCGAAATCAGTTTTAAGAGGCCACTCATAAAGAGGATGTAATGAGGCAGTCACAGCCAGAGGGAGTCGTAAAGAGAGCTGCTAATGAGGCAGGTCCCCGCTATGCCAGTGAAAACAGAACGTTCCATGCACAATTCCACTTCCAAAAAGTACATTTTTTTCACTTAGGCTCCCCTACATTTAAACCCGGAGGGTAGTATAGCACAATTGTTTCCTATGTCCAATTGTACCCACGGTGGCCGTTCCAATCTCATGCCCTGCTGTGAACTGGGCACTAAATGGTGATTAATTTTCCTGAACCAATTGTGAAGGAAAATAAAATGCATAACATACGAGATTTCCATCTGGATGTGTTGCAACAAATGCCTGTGCACCATTGCCCGGAGCAATGCATTCAGTGTAGTTTTATTTCCCTGTGGTGACGTACGTGGTTCTCTAGCCATCATCTGCGTCGTCATAAACACGCGAGCCACCTTGCTTTTCATGACCTAGATGATAATAGTATCAGCCTGTCTTAGATGGAGCGTAAATTCTGACTGTGCTTCCCAACACAATAAGGTTAACATACAATTAAATTCAATATTAAGATTCAGCAAGGGAGAAATTGTGTCGCTAATTACTATTTTTTGCATATTTCTGGTATCGTGCCCTCAGTTAAATGTAGATTTTTTTCTTTGGCATTGGGAAAACTATAATAAAACCATGATATTAAACCCAAAACCAAAACTACTGTCAACCGGAATATGATTTTACTGATTGCTTTAGTTGCATATGCTATGTTTTTGTACCAAGCAGTACAAAACTTAGGTCCATAGGTATGTAGGTTTGGGTTTGTGATTTCCTAATAAAGAACTGGTAACTCATTCCCAAATGGGAAGGGGTCCCACAGGACCCCTTACCCTTGGTGAATGCTTGCAAAAACATTTTTTCAGAGCACGTAGTGTTCCCGTGGACCACTACCTACTCTGAAAAACTTCAAAGTGCTTTATGTAAAAAACAGTCACAGACATGGTGGCCTGCTGTCCCCAGCAGGTCACCATCCCTGTGAGTGTGGCCATTCCCAAAGGGGTGGCAAATTGCAACCTACCTCATGAATATTGATGAGGTGGGTCATTTACGACCCCATTGGGAATCACAAACAGTGTTAAACACACTGTTATACATCCCGGTTTGTGATTTCCTAATAGAGAATCACTAAGATTCACTATGAGGAAATTGCAAACCCATATCTACATACATCTGGTCCATAGTTATTTAAGTGGTTTGTGGACTGCTCCAAAGGACCCAATAGGGTTGAATCTGTGGAAGTACTGTTGAAGCCAATATGTTAATTAAAGATATTAATAAGTGTTTATGCATTTCTGACTAATAATAATAAATTGTAGCATTAAATAATGTAGAGAATTAATGTGCACGTTTGAAAATGTGCCCTCGGAGAGTGGCTACCAAGATTCACAAAATGTACTAATAATATGAATAACATGAATTAATTATTGAATATGTATTACAATAATGTAGTAGTATGACATATTGAGATATATAATGTATGTTTTGCATTATAGAGTTAACTTAGCCGAAGTTGTGGCCTAGCTTTGCCAGGCCTCATACAAAAACTGAATTACTAGCGTAAAGTAGAGAAGCTAATGTGCTGAACTGACCCTGAACTGCTTATTGCTTAATAAAACCTACTCAGCAAAAAACCTATGCGTGAACCGACAGACAGGAGATGGTGGAATCATAATTGTAACAAGGACTGTGTAAAGCAGACAAGATGTACTTTCCCAGGACTCGAGCAATGGAGACACTGACTGGAGGAGAAGATGCTACATTTTTTATGCCTGACGAGCCGGATGATGAGGACATCGTACAATGAACCAGTCAACAGTCTGAGAACCATGAAATACTAGAATCTATAGATTTGGTGTGTTTTATCCATTGGCTATGTAAATAAACGCATTACTAATTGACCAATTAGCAATTGGGGGATAGGCTGGGTGACTTTAATATAATGTCATGACAAAGGGAAAAGACTTCAGAGAACCGATGTAGAGAATAGATGGTCGAGGTTAGGCGTGGACGTTCGAAGAGATTCGAGATTCTGTCATTGGGCTCAAGTTCTTGAGAGCCTGATGTGATGCTGATCGATTGATGACCTGAAGACGAAGACTGCCTTTGTTGCTGATCCATCCCGTGGATAGGTAGCTATGACAATGTGACTGATTGACTTTTTGTGCCTTTTCTTTCTAGGTACCAACTGCGCTGTTTAATAGTTCTCCTTCTAGTTAGATGTTTTTCCAAATTCATGTTCTAAACTGTTTTTGCATGAAGTCCCACATGCTAATGCTAATCTGGGTTAGGTAGAGTTCTTATTCTGAGACGTTGACATATATGTTGACAAATGATTGACGGACTGGTTTGCTGAACTCTGCTACTCATGTTAACACATTCATCGTTATTGGCTTATGTTGAGGCATTAGAACATATGTTTTCTCAAGTTCTGATTAGATTATGTTGTTGGTGGTCACTAATGAATTAATCTTGAGTTGATTTGAATAAAGTTTGAATTAACGTCATGACTTAGTATTGCAACTAATAGGGAAATAAAAATTACTAAACGTATACTGCATTCTGGTTATTCATGACTAATGGTCATGGTGTGGTTTATTAGCTGTTGATTAATGATTTGCTTATTGGTTTGTATACTGATTATTGATACATATTGGTCACACCGTAGCACGGATACTCCATGTGAAGCAAAAGGTTCATCGACCTATACGCGTCCCCTTATAAGTTTACTTATTAAGGACCAGGCGCGCTAGTAGTTTTTGGTAGCAGCTTCATGGTTAGTTCCATTGGAGAACCAGGTATGTGGTGACCGATGGTTATGGTGGTAGTTTAAATTAGGGTTAGCGATTCATTTTTATGAGATTTGAATTTTGTTTTCTGAAATGGAAATTGTAGCAAAGATGATGTCCACTTAAGCCCAGAAATTACTTTCCCAGGTCCTGGATCCTGCAAGTAGAGTTGGGTATGTTTTCAGTGGTTTTTTGATAATGTGAAAGTCGTAGATTGCGCTTGCAAGGGCTTATGCAAATCGCAGGTGAATTGTGACATATGTGAGAAAAGTAGGGGTCTGCGTACTCCAGTTGAAGTTTAGTAGGAGTGTGCGTACTCTGCATTATGAGAGTAGGGAAGTCGTTGAACTTCATATGTGTGTGGCGCTTTGTGCTCAAAACAATTGTCCACGTGGTTGTTGGTGATGTACGGACCCTGCGTGGTCTAAGACTCCGGAGTATATTGACAAGTGTAGGAGACACTTGGTTTTATGTTGTAATCTGTCTGGTTTATTAGGTTGATTGAGCATGGTCAACAAGTCGGTGAGTAAGTTAAGAGAGTAAAATACATTTTCAACTGAGATTTGGCGAGTCCATGTGCACCAGGACAGACCCATTGATCAGTTGAGAGTAAGATTGCTTGGGAATGTGGTAGACTGAGAAAGAGGAATAGCTGCTTGAGCAAAAAGGGCCATCAGTAAAAATCCATAAGGTCTCTGAAGTGATTGTGTACCTTCCTGTAGTGAACCAGCTGATTTGTTTTTGTTCTTGGTTTTTGGTTAGTGCTCGCAATAATTTGAATTAGTTTGTGTGAGTTGGAATTTAGGGGGACAAGCCGCAAGACTTTGTCAGCCGCAGTGTGTGAGTGTGACATCAGAGTGAGCCGCGCTGGGATAGGTTGGTTAGTAAGAAGAGTCGTGAGCGGACTGGCAGCCGTCCTTGAGACAATTGGTTGAGAAGGCGGGTGAAGGGAATCCTGGGAGTAAAAGTCATTTCCTTATTGAATTGAACAAAAACAACAGAGAAAGATGAAGTTTTTCAAAGCATTTAGGAGTGCCATGAAGGGTGATAGATACATTAAGGCGACAGTGGGGGAGCCTACCTCACCGGAAAATTCTCCAGCTTATATTGTAATGAAGGAGCGAGGTGTTGCGCCATGTTTGTGGTTAAAGCAGTGGTGCAAATTGACTGAGAAACAGGGAGCTTTAGTGTTTCCAGAGCATGGAACATTTAATTTGAGAATTTTGGGTCAATTGCGAATAACATTATATGAGACAAAGCCTCTTCCGAGACCAGCACAGTTTGAGGTATTAGCGGTTTGGGAGCTCATAGCGAGACACCAACAAGAAATCAAATTCCAGAGGAGAATAAAGAAGGTAGATAAGTCTTTAGCAGAGGCAAGATGGGATTGGGAGCAGAAAAGGTGGAGAACGGAGCTGTTCCAGGGCCTTAATTTGTTTCCTGCTATCACAGAGGAAGATGAGTCGGAAGAAAAAGAGAGAACTAGCAAGAGTGATAAGAGTTTGTCAGGGGGTAAGAAGAAGAAAATGACCTATGTAGAAGAGGAAGATTCATATGTTGAGGATGTTATTACTCAGGTGTTGAGAGACCGACCTCCACCATATGCGATGCATGAGGGGGGGTCCAAGTACTAGCTCTGCTCCAACTGCCCCAGCCCAAGTGTCGGTGACAGCGGGCAGCAGATAATGGACTGTTGCAAGCAGATAATGGACAGTAGCAAGGTGTAGTGCAGAGTACTCCGAATGCCGTGATTACTTCGATAGTCCAAGCACAGAGGAACCCACCACGATACAGAGAATTCATCCAGAGACATCGATACACGAGACAACCTCAAACTTAGTGGTACCTATGGAGCAAGTGGTTCTGAGGCCGATGTTAGTTCAGACTGATCCAACTCCAATGTTGATGCCTCAGGCACAGCCACAAGATTTGCCAAAGTTCACACCAATGACTGGGACACAGTCAGATGTGACACCAGTAATGAATCAGAGTATGGGATTAGCCCTTCCACCAAATGCGGGTGTCAGAGCGGCACCAGATGCAATATCACTGCCAATTACTGTTGGTCCAGCGGTACCATTGTTTGCGCAGGAGAACAGGGTGAACTGTCACAAAGCCTTGTGAGGAGGGGGGTGAGAGAGAATGTGAAGGTAGTTTCATCTATGGGTCGACCTTTGATGGATCTAGACTATTAATGGACCTTACTCCTCTTGTTGTACTTCCAGATGATGTAAATGGCCCGAGTATAAGTCAAAGCTTAAAGCTTTTGACACCGCAAACTCCAGGTGCAATGGTACAACAGGTGCCATTGCCGAACGCAAGTAATATTTCATTATAGGGATTAACGGCACAGCAGTTGAATGAGTGGTTAGATAGTCTGAATACCCCATGAAACATGCCCAAGGGTGAAGAGCAAATTGATCGCGTAAGGCTGGCTACAGAAGTGACTGAACTGGTTAAGGGAACAATGGGAGTGAATATGTTAGAGTCCTATACCGAAGAAGAGCTGAGATATTTGTGTCCGAGAATTATGAGAGAAGTGGGCAAGATACATCAGAAATTGACAGATTTGGCAGAGAGGCATGTCATAGAAATTGAGAAAACAAGGCATTTGAAACAAAGTTACAGATCAGATTTTGAGGCAAAAGATTTCGAGCACATGAGGTCAGCTGGGATGAAAGTGCATCTTAAAGAGCTATTGCAGAGTTCTCAGATCTGGGGGAGCATTAGAGAAGTGGGAAGGCAGATGGGAAAAGAAGAAGGATAAACATCAACGAGATTCACAGGAAGGGTCTGAAAGTGTTCAGAAAGAAAAGGATCCAGTAAAAATGTTACCAATGAGGGAAATTCCAGGGGGGCAGTTTGTGCACGTACCTTGCCACAGGAGTGATATTTTGTAATTCGCAGATGATTATCCAAAGCTGAGGGAGAAACCGGTTGAATAGTACCAGCAGACAGATAGATTTGTGAAGCTTTCAAAATGTCTGTGGGAAGACCTGAATACTTTTTTTGGAAATAGTGCCAGCTGATTTGTGTGTTGAGTGCAAAAGAGCAGTAGATTGGCCGACGAGTGAACCGGAAAGAGATAGAGTTACAGGTGCACAATCACCTGAAGTGATGAAACATTATCATAAGGTGATTGAGTTCCTGAAGACAAGAATCTCACCTAAAAATATTGACTGACAGAGAATTGACAGGACAGTGCAGGAGGTAAAAGAGTCGAAACATGCGTACTATGATAGGTTGCTGAAGGCGTTCAAGGAGTACAGTGGCAAGGAAGCGATTGAGCCGAAAGACATGCTACATTTTGTGTTCAGGTTCATGGAAGGACTGAGACCTGAAATAGATCAGATTATTAAGAGTCATTTGATTTGTTGGCAAGCAAAACCGATTGATGAGGTGTTGCAGTATGCAAAATACTGTAGTGATGAGATTGAGTTGAAACAGAAGAAGCTGAAGGAGAAAGCAATGGTGATGCAGATTAAGGCAGCTCAGACAGGAGTGCAGGGAGCCTTAGTTCAGCAGATGCCGCAACCGCAGGGAATTGTTATGTTCCAACCCCAGGTGAGAGGCAGAGGTCATGGAGCTAATGTAAATTGAGGTCCAGATTTGAATACTGTAGTGGTTCAAAATGATGTGCAAGGGATGAAAAAGATGTTGCCATGTCACCTTTGTGGAAACGTGGGACACTGGAAACGGGAGTGTCCGATGACGGTGTTGTTCAGCAAAGTGGTGATGTCAATTAATTTCAAACTGTAAAAGTCTCTAGAATGAGAGGGCTTAATCCGAATTTTCAGAATAATATGAATCAAGTGCAGAATTTTCAACCCATGCAGCAGATGCAAATGCCTCGTGCACAAATGACACAGATGCAACCAATGCAGCAGCAGGTTCCTATGGTACCTAGACTGCAAATGCAGATACCTGAAGCCCTGATTGAGCAGCAACAGATGATGCTTACTCAGAAGGTCACAGTTGAGAGACAAGACAGAAGTAGTGACACAGTGCACCAATTCCCAATACATAGTGAGAATGAAATAAACGACGAATGGATGTGTGAGCGTTCGGATGAGGAGCCATGCATGCTTGCAGCGTCCCTAGCGGTAGATCAGAAAGGACCTTTGGTGAAAGGGAGTGTGATGGGTAGAGTCTCATTTCTAGTAGACACAGGAGCTACGCGCTCTCCAGTTAGAAGTGCAGAAGTTCTTCACTTACCTCTTTCAGGAAGGACAGTAGAAGTTGTAGGGGTAGCAAATAGACAGTTGATAAATCCGATCACAGATCCAGTGCAGGTTCAGATTGGCAATTTTCAGGGACTGCATAAGTTTGTAGTCTGTGACTCAAGTCCAGTATCTCTGCTGGGAAGGGACTTGTTGTGCAAGACCAGATGTTCAATTAGTTGTTCAACTGCTGGAATAGAGGGTCAGATGAATAGTAATAACGAAGAAGAACACGCTCCTGAAACTGAGAACTAAACCATTAATAAAGAGTACCCATTGATTGAGTTTTTTTCAATGTTTACTGTGAAAGAATTACATACAGACTTGCAGGGAACAGTGCAGGGAAATGTGTGGGACCTGACAGGTAAAGAAGTGGGCTTGATTAAGGGAGTGGAGCCAATTAAGATCACTTTGAAGCCGAATGTAGTGTTCCCGCAGCTCCCACAGTATAACATGGCACAAGATGTTATGATGAAGGTGGTGCAGATAATTGGAGATTTCCTAAAACAAGGGGTTTTGAAGGAAGTGTTGAGCAGTCCATTTAATTCACTGATAATGGGCCTGAAGAAACCTTGTGGGAAAGTATGAATTGTGCAAGATGTGCAAAAAGTGAATGACATGGTGGTCAAGTGTTGCCCCGTAGTGCCAAATCCAGCGGTAATATTGTTTCAGATTCCATGCGATGCAGAGTGGTTCACAGTGGTTGATTTGTCACAAGCTTTGTTTTTTGTGCCACTTCATGAGGATAGTCTGTTTCTTTGTAGTTTCAAATTCCTAGACAGAGTCTACAGCTGGTGCAGGCTTCCTCAAGGGTACACGGAGTCACCGTCCTTGTTTAATCAGATTTTGAAAAATAATTTGGACTCGTCGGAATTGCCATATCAATCGACTCTGGTGCAATACATTGACGACTTACTGATTGCATCTAAAACGAGGGACGAGTGTAAGTACGACTCGATTGCCCTGTTAGTTAAATCATTTGGGAACATTTGGAAATAAAGTGTCACCATTGAAATTGCAGTACTGTCAAAAGTCAGTGAAATATTTGGGACACCAAATTGAGAAGGGGTCAAGGAGAATTTCCAGAGAAAAGATTACAATGATATTGCAGAGGAGTCCCTCAACTTCACAGAGAGATGTCAGAATGTTTCTGGGAATGGTAGGTTATTGTCCTCAATGGATTCCAAATTTTGCTGAGATTGCTAAACCATTGCAGCAGCTGACACATAAGGATGCTACAGATCCCATTACCTTAGATCAGGATCAGATAAGGGCGTTCACTGAGTTGAGAGAGAGTTTGTGCAGGGCTCCAGCGTTGAGAATGCCTGATTACACAAAGCCATTCATATTGTTTTGTCATGAACGTGATGCTTGTTCTTTATCTGTCTTGACACAGGTCCATGGAGGTACTTATCCCCCCAGTAGCTTATTTTTCAGCTACCTTGGACCCAGTTGAAGCAGCCTTACCAGCTTGTTTGCGTGCAGTTGCCGCAGTTGGTCAAAGCCTTTCACAGTGTGAGGGAGTAGTGATTGGAAACCCTCTAACGGTAATGGTACCTCACTCTGTTGAGATCTTCCGGACAAGGACAAAAACAAAGTATTTGACTGGTGCCAGACTGACAAGGTATGAGACGGGCATCCTAGGTGCTCCATGTGTAACATTGAAAAGATGTACATTGCTGAACCCGGCAACATTATTTCCAAGTGATACTGTTGAAATTGAAAAAGAAGAAGAGATTGAGCATGGTTGTCTTGAGGTAACTGAGTTGTACACAAAACTCAGACCTGATTATCAGAGATACACAATTGGAAGAAAATGATCAAATTGTCTTTGTTGATGGCTCACGTCTCAGGGATGGTACAGGAACATTAAGAGCAGGATATGCTGTGTGCACAATTACAGGTACTCTAGAAGCTTCTTGGCTTCGAGGTGTATATTCTGCACAAGTAGCAGAATTGGTAGCTCTTACTAGAGCATGCCACGTATCTGCGAGATTGAGAGTTACCATCTATACAGATAGCCAATATGGATTTGGAATTGTCCATGAGTTTGGTCAGTTGATGTCACAAAGAGGTTTCCTAACCTGTACTGGTACTCTAGTAAGAAACGGCGACAGAATAAAGGAGTTGCTGTATGCAATACAGTTACCTGAAGAAATTGCTGTGGCAAAATGCAGTGCACTTCTAAAGTCACAAGACTACATCTCACTAGGAAATGGATAGCGGATCAAGTCGCAAGGTTTTGCGCATTGAACTGTATATCGTTCAAATACAAGTGGGAATTGATGTCAGAAGAAGATAATACATGTACAAGTTTTGCATTGAAAGTGATCGATACTTTGGAAGAGTTGAAAACACTGCAAAATAATGTTGACAAAGAGGAGAAAAGACTTTGGTCTAAACTGAAATGTGTTCAACGGCCTGATGACATATAGGTTTCTGAGGAAGGTGAGATGGTCCTGACAAAGAGTTTATTGTCACAAATGACCAGGTATTATCATGGGCAGGCACACAATGCGAGGGATGCAATAGTTCGGTTGTTCAAGATTGACTGGTTCAATCCTAAGTTTACGGAGGCAGCAGAAGCAGTATGTCATCGCTGTATAATCTGTAGGCAGCTAAATGTGGGAAAAGGGACAGTGATGAATTTGAGCCACATTGGAAGAGCAGGAGGTCCATTTAGCAGAATGCAATTGGATTTCATTGAGATGCCTGCGTGTGGAGGTATGAAGTAGGTGTTGGTGATTGTATGCATTTTTAGTCTCTGGATTGAAGCATACCCCACAAGAAGGAATGACAGTCTCAAAGTAGCAAAGTTGTTGCTTAGGGAGGTGATACCATGTTTTGGGTTTCCGATCTCTTTAGAATTAGATAGGGGAACTCACTTCAACAACTAGGTGATTAAACTCTTCTGTGCAGCACTAAACATTGAGCAGAAGTTGCATTGTATTACCGCCCTGAAGCATCAGGACTAGTGGAACAGATGAATGGTACTTTGAAATCCAGAATTGCTAAGATGTGTGCACCTACAAATCTGAAATGGCCAGATGCATTACCTTTGGTGTTGATGTCGATGAGAAATACACCTGACAGGAAGACAGGGCTGTTGCCCCACGAGATCCTCATGGGCAGAGCAATGAGATTACCAGAGGTTCCAGCAAATGCACTTGTAAACATTACAGATGATATGGTGTTGGACTACTGCAAGGGTCTGGATGATATGGTTTGCTCTTTTTCTCAGCATGTGCAGGCCACTACCCTGCCACCCATCCACGATCCAGGACACAATCTAAGGGCCGGTGACTGGGTTTTTATTCGAAAATATGTTCACAAGACGTGTTTAGAGCCACGCTGGAGAGGGCCTTGCCAGATGGTCCTAACAACTACGACAGCTGTGAAGTGTGCAGGACTTCCAAACTGGATTCATGCAAGTCACACAAAGAAGGTGGCATGTCCATTGGATGATAAAGAAGTGTTGTTGAGAGCACCAACAACAGTGAAACAGGTTGTCGCACCAGAGCCAGGAAAAGAACCAAGAGAGCATGAAATTGAACAAGAACTTGTGGAAGATGGTGCTATGACCCCTGTAAGAAACGAAGGTGAAGATTTACAGGAGGGGGCGGAAGAATCAATCTCTACGGATACAGCAGGAGAACCTAGCTCAGTACAGGTTCTCCCATAAGCAGACGGTGCTGAAAAACAGACAGAGCAAGTGCCAGACCACGAAGGTGAGGGAGTGAGACGGAGCAAAGTCAAGGTGATCCGACTCCTCCTGAGCCTGTTGCAGGTCCATCAAGAGAAAACACAATAGAAAAAGAGAAGGAGAAAAGTACAATCTTGAGAAGAATATTAACAGAAGGACTGCGAAAAGGAGATAGTCGCCCTGATCCGTAAGTAGAAAAAAGAAATGAAGTGGTCATAAATGAAACAATAGAGAAAGAAGTAGATACCACGAGAAAAGAAGAATTGAGTGAAGGAGAAATAAGTGGTGATCGAAAGTTGAAAAGAAAGAGAATAGCAAGTCGTCGTTATGCAAGTCCTGAATGGGCATATGCAACTACTAATTAATGGCAACACAAGTTTATGTCCTTTTCTTTTGATAGAGAGGTTTCGAGTCAGTACTTTGATGTAACCTGAAGGTGAACAAGAAGCTGAATTGTTGAACCAATCTGAAATACCTTAAAGAGACTGTTGAGAAATAAACCAAAAGAGACATTGATAACCTTATTTGACATAAAACCGGAGATGACAAGCTGCTAATCGATTTTGACAAAGAAAAGGGTTCCTGGATGTGAGACTGAACTGTGAGAGAAGAACTTTTCCTTATTTTTGATTTTTCTACTGGACGTATATAAGAGTTTCTTCTGCTTTCTGATTCTTTACTGATCATGGCTGAGTTAAATAATAAAGTTAGGAATGCTAGGCGCTGTAGATATATGAGCATTGTATTGGCGATTATATGCAGAATTTTGTTTATAGTAGTGATTTTGGGAATGTCTGTTCTTGATACGAAAGGAGCCAATAGTACTTCTATTCCTGAAACCACTACACTAACAGCTTTAGAGAGGTTTAAGTTAGATGAGAAGTATTTGCATGACTATACTAATGTTCAAGGAGAGCTTTCTTCTAACGTCTTCTATCACTTGTTTAGTGAATATGTTGAGACAATGGATGCAAGGGATTGCCCTGTGTTTACACAAATTCCTTTGTCAGTAGAGGAAGGAGTTACATACCACAGCCTACCATTAACCATTAACCTATGGAATAAGCTGTAGTCTGCTACTAACAAGGTTCTATAATCAAGAGTACATACAGTATTTTTACTCTAACTATGATGTGGTGTTTTAATTTGTTCCTATTACTAGATATCTGAGTAGAGTAGCTAAGGATCATGATATAGTATTCGTTAGAGGATTCTTTGAGCCTACACTAGCATTTGGAACTGCTTATTCGCATAAAAATATGCTTGCTTACACCTTTTTAGAAGAGCTGTATAGAGCATACTGATGATAGGAGAAAAGCACTAAAAGAGAAATTAGAAAATGTTTTAGAGAAAGGACTTACAAGAATGATTATGCTTACACTGCAATTAAGACACAAGGGAAACTAGCTTTAGATGTCTTACATGTAGGAAAGCTTTGTATATACAGGCCAAAATCACGCACTGACACTTTATTTGTGGGAACGAGTGAATGTAGGCATGTGTATTTGTAACAGAGTAAATGGACTTTTATGTTGAATGGTCAAGACCGTGCGATTCATGGTATCTATTATATTTGTGGAGTTAATGCTTATTACCATCATCCAAGAGGATGGTATGGGACATGTTATTTGTGGATAGTTTTATCAGATAGATGACTTAAAGAAGTTTCCGAAATTGACTGAATTACATCATAAGCGACAGAGGAGGGAATCCTCTTCTGCTGTTATGAGAGATACATTTGGTGCGGTGATTCCTTCACTGGGAGTCATCCTGAACTCAATCAAGATACGAAAGTTGTCTACTATTGTGGATTACATGCTGACTAATTTTACGGGGGCAATACTCCTGATAGATACAGAATTAGCTGCGGATAGAGCTATGATGCTTCAGAATCGCCTTGCTTTAGACATCCTTCTAGCGAAGGACGGCGGAGTCTGTAAAATGATTAATTCTAGGCATTGCTGCTCGTACATCCCTAACAATAGTAAAGAGATAAGAGACTTACTTACTAACTCAAGTAAGGATTTGAAGGAATTGAAGGAACCAGGTGTTTGGGGAAAGTTTGGAAAATGATTTGCTTCAGTGGGAAATTGGCTTAGTAGCATTTGTAATGGAGTATTATTAAAAATCATACAGGGAATATTAATTTTGATTGCTTGCATATTAGGATTACGGGATTTATGTAAATTGTGTCAAAAGATTAAATTGAAAAGGTCTAAAAATAATCAGAGGAGGGAAGAATGAAACAAGGAAGGAATTTATAGGGAAGATTTGAGAAGGACACAAAATACTGAAGAAACCGAGCTATGAAATTATTGATGGGAAAAAGTAGTGTCATCAGAGGAGGGACTGTTGAAGCCAATAGGTTAATTAAAGATATTAATAAGTGCTTATGCATTTATGAATAATAATAATAAATTGTAGAATTAAATAATCTAGAGAATGAATGTGCACATTTGAAAATGTGCCCTCGGAGAGTGGCTACCAAGATTCACAAAATGTACTAATAATATGAATAACATGAATTAATTATTGAAAAGGTATTACAATAATGTAGTAGTATGACATATTGAGATCTATAATGTATTTTTTGCATTATAGAGTTAACTTAGCCGAAGTTGTGGCCTAGTTTTGCTAGGCCTCATGCAGAAACTGAATTACTAGTGCAAAGTAGAGAAGCTAATGTGCTGAACTGACCCTGAACTGCTTATTGTTCAATAAAATCTACTCAGCAAAAATCCTATGCGTGAACCAAAGGACAGGAGATGGTAGAATCATAATTGTAACAAGGACTGTGTAAAGCAGATGAGATGTACTTTCCCAGGACTCAAACAATGGAGGCAATGACTGGAGAAGAAGATGCAACATTTTTGATACCTGAACAACCGGATGATGAGGACATCTTACAATGAACCAATCAACAGTCTGAGAATCATGAAATACTAGAATCTATAGATTTGGTGTGTTTTATCCATTGGCTATGTAAATAAACATGTGACTATTTGACCAATTAGCAGTGGGGGAATAGGCTGGGTGACTTTAATATAATGTCATGACAAAGGGAAAAAACTTCAGAGAACCGATGGAGAGAATAGATGTTCGAGGTTAAGCGTGGACGTTTGAAGAGATTTGAGATTCTGTCATTGGGCTCAAGCTCTTGAGAGCCTGATGTGATGCTGATCGATTGATGACCTGAAGACGAAGACTGACTTTGTTGCTGATCCATACCATGGATAGGTAGCTATGACAATGTGACTGATTGACTTTTTGTGCCTTTTTTTTCTAGGTACCAACTGCGCTGTTTTATAGTTCTCCTTCTAGTTAGATGTTTTTCCAAATTCATGTTCTAAACTGATTTTGCATGAAGTCCCACATGCTAATGCTAATCTGGGTTAGGTAGGGTTCTTATTCTGAGACGTTGACATATATGTTGACAAATGATTGATGGACTGGTTTCCTGAACTCCGCTACTCATGTTAACATATTCATCATTATTGGCTTATGTTGAGCCACTAGAATTTATGTTTTCTCAAGTTCTGATTAGATTATGTTATTGGTGGTCACTAATGGATTAATCTTGAGTTGATTTGAATAAAGTTTGAATTAACCTCTTGACTTAGTATTGTAACTAATAGGGAAATAAAAATTAGTAAACGTATACTGCGTTGTGGTTATTCATGACTAATGGTCATGGTGTGGTTTATTAACTGTTGGTTAATGATTTGCTTATTGGTTATTGGTTTGTATATTGATTATTGATGCATATTGGTCACAACGTAGCTAGGATACTCCATGCGAATCAAACGGTTCATCGACCTATACGCATCCCCTTAAAAGTTTACTTGTTAAAGACCAGACGCACTAGCAGTAAAATTCGTCAATATATAGAAAACTAAACAATTAAGTCCAGATGCTTCTAAATTATCTCAGAACTGAATTAGGTTTCTTTTTCACACCTATATATTCTTAACATTTCAGCAAATAGAATTATAGATGGGTAACAGTGAATAATGGGGGTGAGTTCAAATAGACAAAAATAGTATAATATTCCCGTGCGGTCAATAGTTGTACAAGGGCAGAAGAGTAATGTGGAATTTGTGCACAACATGACTTTACCTCCCCTCACAAATATTAAAGATATAACACCTGGTCTCCTGCCACCCAGCACTCATCCAAATAAATAAAAAAGGCTGGTGTCCTGCTATCTCTATTCAGTTCACTCCTAACACCCATCTAAATGTAGAAAATGCCTAATTTCCTTCCACCAATCCCCTTCACCTCTTGGCCTTCTCCAACTTCCTACCCCCAAACTATACTGTAGAGAGTCAATGCTATAATGACACATACTGGTTTGCACAGCATAGTTTCCCTACCTGTATGGGTTTGGGAATGTGGCAGTTGGAGCAGGCAGCCTGCTGTCCACATTTTTCCACCTTCTTTGGGTCTGTGGAGATCTGAGAGGTGTAAATATGCATGTATGTGGTATTTATATAGTGCACACCTAGTCAAAAGATAGCAGAGTGCTGTAGAGCATTCAAGAATAGGACATAGTCAATTTGTGATTGAAGGAGTAGCTGGTTTCTTAGAGCGAAAGTGGGCTGTTTTTACATCATGATGCATTGTTCTTTATAGAGGTATGTCTTTAGTTGTTTCCTAAATTGGAGTAAGGTTGGGGCAGTCCTGATGAATACAGGGATGTTATTCCTGATCCTAGGTGTATAGATCGAGAAGTAGCCTTCTTTCCTTGCCTTGCCTGCCTGCCTTCTTCCTTCCTTCCCTTCCTTTTTATTTCTATATTTCTTTCTCTCATTCACATTTTGTACTAAAATATGATCATGTACTGCATGTGAGTCTGCAGGGAGCCAACAGAGTTGGCAAGCTTGTCAGCCATATAGATGGTGGTGCTGTCTATCTCATGGCTTTGTAGGTGATGCAGCTGGTTTTGAAGATGTGCAGTTTGGCAAGAGCAGCCTGTGGTGTTCCATCAGGTTGAAAGTGAAGTGATCTTCAGGCCCTTGATGCAGTGTGATGCTGCATTAAGGATACCCTTAAGGGTGTGGGGTGCAAGTGTGGAGTCTGCAAGGCTCTGATTCAGGCCTATTCCACATCCCAATGTAAATGTACGAGCTACCACAATCCTGAAGTTCCTATCTGAAAGGTCAGGTGGAAGAAAGTCGGTGAGATTGCTAGCTGACGTTCTACCACCTCACTCCGGACTCCACAGACATGGGTGAAGCAATGGAACAGAAGGGAAGTGATTGTTTCCCCTGGTTAATACATGGATTTCAGTTTACTGTGTTGCACTAGGTTACCACCACAGACATCTACAGGACCTTCACTTGATATTGCTACATTGTAGAACACAGCTTTTTTTCACCCGTATAAGTTTGAAAATCCACATTCAACTCCGGTTAACATAAAAAACTCAGTAATCACTGGCATATATATGTATGTATGTATGCACATATATATGTGTCTGTGAATGTGCAAGTGAGTGAGTCTGATTAGGGGACAGTTGGAAAAGGGAAGTGCTTGCAAGGACGGTTAAGTGAGGTATTAGGGTGTGTAAGAGAAGAGAATGGAAAGGGAAAGGTAAGTAAGAGCAGAATGAAAGGATGTAAAGTAAATAGAGAGTTTGCAAGGAAAAGGATGATGATAAAGATAGGAGGTTTTATGAGGGAAGAATTTTAGTCAGAGAAGAAGGTAAGACCATGTTACAATGCAGGAAACACATGGAGATGCTAAAAGAGAAGGATGGGCAAAGGTGATACTAGAGGATGTGTGACTGAAAATATTGAGAAGACATACTAGCAAGAGGGTGAGAAGGTGTAACAAATGTGAGCTGAAGTCTTCAGGAAAGAAGGGGCTGAGCTGGATGTCAAAGGACTGAGGGGCACATTTATACCCCATTTGCGCCTAATTTGCGTAGTTTTTTTTATGCAGATTCAGTGCAAAACGAACTCCATACTTATATTTTGACATTAGACACGAATAACATCAAAATATTGGAGTTTGCACCATTTTTTAGATGCGTGAATCTGCCTTGCGTCAATGAGATGCAAGGTAGGTGTTGCCATTCAAAAAATGGTACTAACCCCATAGCCCCATATTTATCCTCCCGTGCTAAAATGACACACGGGTGGGAGGAGGGGCTAAATAATGGTGCAAAGCTTCCGGGTCAGACCAGGCGTTAAGGGAGCTGTGGACCCATTTACATGGTTAACCACCATGGAATGGGTCCACAGGTGCCCTCCTCAAGCCCCAGGAACACCCCCACCCACGCCAAAGGGACACCCGAGGATGGAGGATCTCATCCCAAGTGAGTAGGATAAGTATAGGTAAGTATTTTTTTTTATTAAAGTGCCATTGGGGGCCCAACTTGGGGCCCCCTGCATGGCACAGAGTGCAATGGCCATGCCCAGGGGACACTGGTCCCCTGTGCTGGCCATTGCGGTGGTGGGCATGACTCCCGTCTTTTCTAAGATTGGAGGTATGTAATATAGATGGTTTAGCATCAGAAAATGACGCTAGGCTGGTTAGAGTCATCTTTTTTAACCAGCCTAATATCATTTTTGGGTGGAAAACCCCCTTCTTCCATACCGCCAGCACCACCCTGCTAATGTATTTTTTTTTACGGTAGCCCACCCTTTGCACTGGCTTGCGCCATTCCATAAATATGGCACCTGGCTGATGCTCAGGAATGGCGCAAGCCAGTGCTAAACGTTTTGGTGCAGCACTGCGTTAGTGCAGTTTTGTATCAAAAAGTATAAATATGCAACTGAGAGAGTACAGAAGTCTGAAAGTATTGGGAAAGGGAGGGTATATACCTGGTATCAACATTTTTAAAATAGAACTAAACCTTTTTTACTTAAGAGAGTTTATCAAGTAAAAGGCACACTTCCTGAATAACCCATAACTTTTGGGGGCCCCACCATATTGCACCTCTCTCACATGCCCTGTACATGGTTTCCTTGGTCATGCTTATTATTCACAACATGTTAGCGCAATGTCTTCTTATAATGACAATCTACAATAAATACACAGCACAGTTTTTTTTACTTTATAGCAATTGCCTTGCACGATAATTAGACTACTGACTGACTTTTTTGAAATTGTACGTTGCCTGTTTAATGTACTAATGTTGCCTTGTGGTGCTGTTGTTGTTGCGACTGGAAATTCAACGCACAGCCCTACTGGATTGGTGCACAGCCGAGCCGGAATGACGCAGCCCAACTTCCTGAGTGAAGAATCAACGCAGTGCCTGTTGTGCGACATAAAATTTGATGCATCGCCTACCGGATCAACACAATACCTGTGACTTCTTCCCGCACGCCCAGGATTTTTCCTTGCATCATCCCTGAGCATCAAAAGAACCCCGCATCGCAGTGAGGATCCAAGACTGCGTGCCAAAAATCGACGCAATAGCCTTTGCAGTGTAGAAAGAAACAACGCATTGTTTGTGCCGCATTGGGAAATCCGACACACACCTAATTTTTCCACTCACCTCCTCCTCTGCGGTCTCCGTGCGAGGTAATTTCAACGCAAACCAGGTACTTTGTAAAAACAAGAGACAACTGTTGATTTTTAATCTTGCAAAACTGATATTTCAACTTGTGCTTATTGAATCTTGATCATCTTGACCTTAATTTAATAGATACATATCTTATATTTTTCTAATCCTGTGTGGTGTATTTTTGTGGTGTTTTTACTGTGTTATTGCATGGTTTATTGCACAAATACTTTACACATTGCCTTCTAAGTTAAGCCTGACTGCTCCAGAAGGTGGGCACAGGATAATTTGGATTGTGTGTGATTTACCCTGACTAGGATTGTGGTCCCTATTTGGAAAAAGGTGAATACCTCTGCCAACTAGAGAGCCCATTTCTAGCATTGGTGATCAGCGGTGAGGATAGCAATTGTGTTTGTGCAGTAACATACAATAGCTACATGTACACTACCTACCCAAAGTTAAAGGTCAATTTGATGTTTTCTCTTTTTACTGCAATTTCTTTCTGCTTGACATTTTTAATCTAATCCTCAACATCATGTCTCTGGCTGGGTCTCAAGGTGGAGCTGGAGAGTTTGACCTAGCTAAGCTGGAGACATACACTGTCATCCAGCTGAAAGGGTTCTGCAAGGGGATGGGAGTACCTACCTGGTGTGCCTCCAGGAAGGAGGAGTACCAAAAGGCGCTGAGGACCAGGGCAGAAGCCTGTTCACAAGAGGATTTTGAGGTGAAGAGGTCAGAGGATGGCTCCCCAGAGCATTTGCCAATAGCAGTGGAGGGTGACACCCCTGGATTGGTGCCCCCGGCCTAATCAGAGAGCAGTGTCTCAAGTCACGCCCTGACCACAGAGGAAAGGAGGAAGGAGAGAGAATTTCAACTGCCATTGGCCAGATTAAACCTGGAAGAAAAAAAAGCAGAAAGGGAGGCAGAGGAGAGAGGAGAAGAGAGAGAAGCCAAGCAAGCTGAGGCTGAAAGGGTCTTCGCTAAAAAGAAACTACTTTTGGCTTATGAACTGAGTCTAAAGGAGCTGGAGCTCTAGTCTAGGCAGTCTGAGTCTAGCAGTGATGGTGGCAGCATACATACAGGACCTGCTGGAGACAAAAATGTTTATATGCCCAAAGATGTGGTACCAAGTTATGTGGTGGGAGATGACATTGACAAATGGTTTGATGCCTATGAAGCTGCACCAAGGGCCTATGGGGTTCCTGAAGATCAATGGGGAGCGGGGTTGTGGAAACATATACCAATAATTGGGAGGGACACACTTCTCACCTTAGAAAAGAAGGACTAGAACACATACCCACTCTCCACACAAACTTGGGTGAACTTTTTTGATACCTCCAGTAAGGCACTGACTGGGTGGGTGCGGGCAATAAAGTAAATTATTATAAGGGGTTATATGATCTGATCCTGAGCGACAATATACTCAGTACTTGCTTTACAGAGTTGTGGCAGTACCTGTTTGACAGTAAGCTGACTGATCCTAGGAAGCTTGCTCAGGAGGCGGACCTCGGGGTTAGCACCAGAGTGTCCAAAAAGGTATCAGGAGGGGGACACCCACAAAAGTAGTCAGGGTTCCCATCCGAAGAAAGAGGGGTGAGAAAAACATAAAATTAAAGATTTCTCAAAAGGCACCCAAAATAATTCCCAGGGAGGTAGCGGTAACCAGTCCCAATTTGATTTAAAAAAGAAACTAGGGTTCTTTGATCATACGAAAGGGAGGTTTGTGCCCCAATGTACAGAGTGCACTAAGTATGGTCACTCTAGGGGCGACTCCAAGTGTCTCCAGAAGGCACAGCCCCCTAATAGAGAGCAGACACCTGGGTTTGCAAGCGTATCGCTCTGGAGGGAGGTAGTCCCAGTTAGCTTTGGGGAACAGATAGAGGTGACCCTAGAGATGAGGAAATAGTGCTAAAAGCCCACATGCCTGCTAATACTTCCAAGCATAGGCAGTGGGTCACCATTAATGGGCAAAGAGTGGAGGCTCTGCATGACACAGGAGCCAGCATGACTACTGTCAGGGGACAGCTGGTGTCAGCAGAGCAGGTCATCCCCAGTACATTCCACTAGATCATAGTCACTGACAATCATGAGAGCCACCTATCGGTAGGTCTGGTTCCCTTTGAGTGGGGGAGGGGGTCTCTGGTACTCTGAAAGGAGCTGTGAGTCCTGCCATGCTTGTAGATTCTCTGATAGGGAACAACCTTGAGCATACTGCCTGGAAGGAGGTAGAACTCAGGTCTCACCTGGAGATGTTAGGTTTGCCTGACTGGGTCTGCTTGACCACAAGGAGCATGGCTGCCCGGGAAGGGAGTCAAGGGAATCTGGAGCCTGGAACAATGGCCCAGACAGCTGCCAAGGAGAGGGACAAGGGGCGTGGAAAACCGGTCCCAGAAGTTCCTATAGTGGTTGAGGGGGGCCCTGAGGAGGAAGCCCCTGAGCCAACTCGGGATTACATTGCTGCCCTGGGTAACCTGCATGGGCTTGCTGGCTTGCAAGTTGAGGGTGGGCCAACCAGGGAGGAATTCTGCAAGGTGCAGAAGGAATGCCCCATTCTTGAGGGTCTGAGGCAACAGGCCTCAGCCCAAGCAGCAGATGAAGCCTTTGGTGTCACCATATCTATTGGGAGAATGATCTCTTCTAAAGTGAGCCTAAGGTGCCGGAGGCTAGGACAGCACGTGTGCTGGTGGTCCCCCATGTAGGGAAGTACCATCTTGCCTGGCATGTTGCCCCCATATTTCACTGTATATATATTGTTTTAGTTGTATGTGTCACTGGGACCCTGCCAGCCAGGGCCCCAGTGCTCATAAGTGTGCCCTGTATGTGTTACCTGTGTTATGACTAACTGTCTCACTGAGGCTCTGCTATCCAGAACCTCAGTGGTTATGCTCTCTCATTTCTTTCCAAATTGTCACTAACAGGCTAGTGACCAATTTCACCAATTTACATTGGCATACTGGAACACCCTTATAATTCCCTAGTATATGGTACTGAGGTACCCAGGGTATTGGGGTTCCAGGAGACCCCTATGGGCTGCAGCATTTCTTGTGCCACCCATAGGGAGCTCAGACAATTCTTACACAGGCCTGCCACTGCAGCCTGAGTGAAATAACGTCCACGTTATTTCACAGCCATTTACCACTGCACTTAAGTAACTTATAAGTCACCTATATGTCTAACCTTTACCTGGTAAAGGTTGGGTGCTAAGTTAATTAGTGTGTGGGCACCCTGGCACTAGCCAAGGTGCCCCCACATTGTTCAGGGCAAATTCCCCAGACTTTGTGAGTGCGGGGACACCATTACACGCGTGCACTATACATAGGTCACTACCTATGTATAGCTTCACAATGGTAACTCCGAATATGGCAATGTAACATGTCTAAGATCATAAAATTGCCCCCCCAATGCCATCCTGGCATTGGTGAGACAATCCCATGATCCCCCGGGTCTCTAGCACAGACCCGGGTACTGCCAAACTACCTTTCCCGGGGTTTCACTGCAGCTGCTGCTGCTGCCAACCCCTCAGACAGGTTTCTGCCCTCCTGGGGTCCAGCCAGGCTTGGCCCAGGAAGGCAGAACAAAGGACTTCCTCAGAGAGAGGGTGTTACACCCTCTCCCTTTGGAAAAAGGTGTTAGGGCTGGGGAGGAGTAGCCTCCCCCAGTCTCTGGAAATGCTTTCATGGGCACAGATGGTGCCCATTTCTGCATAAGCCAGTCTACACCGGTTCAGGGATCCCCCAGCCCTTCTCTGGCGCGAAACTGGATAAAGGAAAGGGGAGTGACCACTCCCCTGACCTGCACCTCCCCTGGGAGGTGCCCAGAGCTCCTCCAGTGTGCTCCAGAACTCTGCCATCTTGGAAACAGAGGTGCTGCTGGCACACTGGACTGCTTTGAGTGGCCAGGGCCAGCAGGTGACGTCAGAGACTCCTTCGGATAGGCTCCTCCAGGTGTTGCTAGCCTATCCTCTCTCCTAGGTAGCCAAACCTCCTTTTCTGGCTATTTAGAGTCTCTACTTTGGGGAATTCCTTAGATAACGAATGCAAGAGCTCATCAGAGTTCCTCTGCATCTCTCTCTTCACCTTCTGCCAAGGAATCGACTACTGACCGCACTGGAAGCCTGCAAAACTGCAACAAAGTAGCAAAGATGAGTACTGCGACCTTGTAACGCTGATCCTGCCGCCTTCTCGACTGTTTTCCTGGTGGTGCATGCTGTGGGGTTAGTCTGCCTCCTCTCTGCACTAGAAGCTCCGAAGAAATCTCCTGTGGGTCGACGGAATCTTCCCCCTGCAACCGCAGGCACCAAAGAACTGCATCACCGGTCCTCTGGGTCTCCTCTCAGCACGACGACCGAGGTCCCTGGAACTCAGCAACTCTGTCCAAGTGACTCCCACAGTCCAGTGACTCTTCAGTCCAAGTTTGGTGGAGGTAAGTCCTTGCCTCCCCACGCTAGACTGCATTGCTGGGTACCGTGTGATTTGCAGCTGCTCCGGCTCCTGTGCACTCTTCCAGGATTTCCTTTGTGCACAGCGAAGCCTGGGTCCCCGGCACTCTAACCTGCAGTGCACGACCTCCTGAGTTGTCCTCCGGCATTGTGGGACCTTCCTTTGTGACTTCGGGTGAGCTCTGGTTCACTCCACTTTGTAGTGCCTGTTCCATCACTTTTGCGGGTGCTGCTTGCTTCTGAGTGGGCTCTTTGTCTTGCTGGACGCCCCCTCTGTCTCCTCACGCAATTGGCGACATCCTGGTCCCTCCTGGGCCACAGCAGCATCCGAAAACCCTAACCACGACCCTTGCAGCTAGCAAGGCTTTTTTGCAGTCTTTCTGCACGAAAACACCTCTGCAAGCTTCCTCACGACATGGGACATCCATCCTCTAAAGGGGAAGTTTCTAGCCCTCTTCGTTCTTGCAGAATCCACAGCTTCTACCATCCGGTGGCAGCTTCTTTGCACCCACAGCTGGCATTTCCTGGGCATCTGCCCACTCTCGACTTGATCGTGACTCTTGGACTTGGTCCCCTTGTTCCACAGGTACTCTCGTCTGGAAATCCATTGTTGTTGCATTGCTGGTGTTGGTCTTTCTTGCAGAATTCCCCTATCACGACTTCTGTGCTCTCTGGGGAACTTAGGTGCACTTTGCACCCACTTTTCAGGGTCTTGGGGTGGGCTATTTTTCTAACCCTCACTGTTTTCTTACAGTCCCAGCGACCCTCGACAAGGTCACATAGGTTTGGGGTCCATTCGTGGTTCGCATTCCACTTCTAGAGTATATGGTTTGTGTTGCCCCTATCCCTATGTGCCCCCATTGCATTCTATTGTGACTATACATTGTTTGCACTGTTTTCTATTGCTATTTCTACATAATTTGGTATTGTGTACATATATCTTGTGTATATTTGCTATCCTCATACTGAGGGTACTCACTGAGATACTTTGGCATATTGTCATAAAAATAAAGTACCTTTATTTTTAGTATATCTGTGTATTGTGTTTTCTTATGATATTGTGCATATGACACTAGTGGTACTGTAGGAGCTTCACTCGTCTCCTAGTTCAGCCTAAGCTGCTCTGCTAAGCTACCTTTTCTATCAGCCTAAGCTGCTAGACACCCCTCTACACTAATAAGGGATACCTGGACCTGGTGCAAGGTGTAAGTACCCCTTGGTACCCACTACAAGCCAGGCCAGCCTCCTACATTGGTTGTGCAGCGGTGGGATAAGTACTTGCAACTACTTACCACTTTGTCATTTTGTACTTTTCATAAGAGAAATATATACAAAACAAGTTCAGTGTATGTACACCTAACCAAAAAGTTTTGCTTTTCTTCTCTTACTCTTTTTGCTAAGTGCTGAAAAGTACCTCTAAACCTTTAAAAAGTTTCTTAAAAGTTTAAAAAGTTTTTTTTCTGTTCCTTAAAAAGTTCTGAAATGTTTTCTTTCTTTTTTTGTCCCTTAAACTCTTGTCTATCATGTCTGGTACAGGCCAAACTCTTGATCTGGCCAGCATAGCTTATGACAACCTTACCTGGAAAGAAGCAAGGAGTCTCTGTGTAGATAGAGGTTTAGGGGTAGGGAAGAATCCTTCTGGAGGACTGTTGGTTAATATGCTCATTGAACATGATAAGTCCTTAGGTGGCACATCTGGTGAGAAATTAGCTGATGGTTCACACTCTGACTCTGGGGCACCCCCAGTAAAAGTGTTAGATGGGAACCTTCCCAACCTGCTCCCTAGCAGGCCACCTAACATGGCTAGTACTAATGTGAGTTCTCATCATAGAGTGTTACTTCTGTAAGCCAGGTTGTTAGAGTGCCATCTGTTAGGGACAGGTCTCCCTCTGTTCATTCACACCATTCTTCTGTGTCAAGGCATGCCCAACCCACCCTCCCTGAAGACAGAATGTTAGAAAGGGAACTCATTAGATTGAGAGTGGAAGAGTCCAGGCTGAAGCTTAAAAAGCAACAGCTGGATCTAGACAGGGAAGCATTTGACTTAGAAAAAGAAAGACAGAGGTTGGGGTTTGGACCCCATGGTGACAGCAGCAGTATTCCAAATAGTCATCCTGTAAAAGAGCATGATTCTAGGAATCTGCACAAGATAGTTCCACCTTACAAGGAGAGGGATGACATTAACAAGTGGTTTGCTGCACTTGAGAGGGCCTGTGTAGTACAGGAGGTCCCTCAAAGGCAGTGGGCTGCTATCCAATGGCTATCTTTCAGTGGAAAGGGTAGGGATAGGCTCCTTACTGTTAAAGAAAGTGATGCCAATAATTTTACATTTCTTAAGAATGCACTCCTAGATAGTTATGGCTTAACCACTGAACAGTACAGGATCAAGTTCAGAGAAACCAAAAAGGAGTCTTCACAAGACTGGGTAGACTTTGTTGACCATTCAGTGAAGGCCTTGGAGGGGTGGTTACATGGCAGTAAAGTTTCTGACTATGAAAGCCTGTATAACTTAATCCTGAGAGAGCATATTCTTAATAATTGTGTGTCTGATTTGCTGCACCAGTACCTGGTAGACTCTGATCTGACCTCTCCCCAAGAATTGGGAAAGAAGGCAGACAAATGGGTCAGAACAAGGGTGAACAGAAAAGTTCATACAGGGGGTGACAAGGATGGCAAGAAGAAGGATGGTAAGTCTTCTGACAAGGGTGGGGACAAATCTAAAAATGAGTCTTCATCAGGCCCACAAAAACACTCTGGTGGGGGTGGTGGGCCCAAATCCTCTTCAAATCAAAACAAAGAAAAGAAACCATGGTGCTATTTATGTAAAATGAAAGGCCATTGGACAACAGATCCCAGTTGTCCAAAGAAAAGCACCAAGCCTCCTACCACTACAACCCCTGCTGCTACACCTAGTGCCCCTAGAAATAGCAGTGGTGGTGGGAGCAAACCTACTAATAGCCAATCCAAGGGAGTAGCTGGGCTCACTTTTGGTAATTTATTTGGGGTTGGTCTTGTTAGGGAGACCACAGAGGCTGTGTTAGTCTCTGAAGGGGCCATTGATTTGGCCACCTTGGTTGCTTATCCCCTTAATATGGATAAGTACAAGCAACTTCCCCTAATAAATGGTGTTGAGGTTCAGGCCTACAGGGACACAGGTGCCAGTGTTACCATGGTAATAGAGAAACTGGTCCACCCTGAACAACACCTACTTGGTCACCAGTACCAAGTGACTGATGCTCATAACAACACACTTAGCCACCCCATGGCTGTTGTAAATCTCAACTGGGGGGGGGGGGGTTACTGGTCCAAAGAAAGTTGTGGTTGCCTCAGATTTACCTGTAGACTGTCTACTAGGGAACGATTTAGAGACATCAGCTTGGTCAGATGTGGAGTTGGAGGCTCATGCAGCAATGCTGGGCATTCCTGGGCATATTTTTGCTTTGACAAGGGCTCAGGCCAAAAAGCAAAAAGGACAGGGTGACTTGGATCCTGGAAGAATGGACCAAGTGCTCCCTAAAGCTAGGGTTAGTAAAGGTAAAACACTACCTACTATCCCTCCCTCTACAGTGAATTCAACTTCTGAGGAAGAAGAATTTCCACCCTGTGCAGAACCTACACCAGAGGAGCTGGAAGCAGACACTGCTGAGCTTTTGGGTGAAGGGGGGCCTGCCAGGGAGGAGCTGAGTGTGGCACAGCATACCTGTCCCACACTAGAGGGTCTAAGACAGCAAGCTGTCAAACAAGCAAATGGAGATGTCAGTGACTCTCACAGAGTTTACTGGGAGGACAACCTCTGGTACCCACTACAAGCCAGGCCAGCCTCCTACACCCCAGTGCTACTGGGCCTTCTTACTGGGTCTTGCTCATGACATCCCCCTGGCGGGACATTTAAGGCAATACAAGACCTTCTCCAGGCTTGTCACCCACTTTTATTAGCCCCGAATGCGGGTGGCCTCAGATGCATTCTGTAGGTCCTGCCCAACCTGCCAGGCTAGTGGGAAGATAGGGAAAAGGCTCAAGGCCCCCCTGATCCCACTCCCCATTGTTGGCACCACCTTTGAAAGGGTAGTCATCAACGTCATTGGTCCCTTGGACCCCCAAAACTGCCTTAAGCAACAGGTTTATTCTGGTTTTGGTAGACCATGCCACCCGCTACCCAGAGGCAATCCTTCTGAGGACAGTGACTGCACCGGTGGTGACCAGAGCTCCAATGGGAATATTTACCCATGTGGGATTCCCAAAGGAGATTGTGTTTGACAGAGGCACAAATTTCATGTCTGCCTACATGAAATCCATGTGGGATGCATGTGGGGTGACCTACCAGTTTACCATCCCTTACCATCCTCAATCTAATGGTCTTGAGTAGATGTTCAGCAAGACCTTGAAAAGGCATGATCACAGGTCTCCCTGAGGCCATGAGGTGTAAGTGGGACGTCCTCTTGCCATGCTTTCTCTATGCTTATAGGGAGGTGCCCCAGAAAGGGGTGGGGTTCAGTCCCTTTGAACTTCTCTATGGGTACCCGGTCAGTGGACCCATAAGCATAGTGAAAGAGGGGTAGGAGAAAGCTCCCAGGAAACCCTCCCATGATGTGGTCAGTTACATGTTGGCCCTCTGCAACCAAATGCAATGCTTCTGGAAGGAGGCCAGCCTGGTAGAATTTCAACCTGGTGACAAAGTTTGGGTAATGGAGCCAGTGGAGCCTAGAGCTCTCCAGGACCGCTGAACTGGCCCATTTGAAATTAAGGAGCTGAAGGGGGAGGCCACTCACCTAGTGGACCTCAAGTTCCTTAGAAACCTCCTGGAAGTACTCCATCAAAACTGACTCAAGCCTCATTTTGAGAGGTCTGAGGTCAGCATGCTTCTGGTGACAGATGAGGGTATGGAAGAGGAGAGTGAAACTCACCCTGACCTCCTCTCTGCCAAGGAAGGTGATGGCTCAGTGGAGGATGTCAATCTCTCTAACTCCCTGACCCTAGATCAGAGAGGGGACTGCTACCAGTTATTGGAACAGTTCTCATCTCCGTTTTCCCTGGACAAGGTGAGGACTAGCATCAAGGAAGAAGTTCCCAAGATGCTGGCTGTTCGGGTGATTGAGAAGTCCAGCAGTCCCTGGCCCAGCCCTGCAGTGTCGGTTCTCAAGGGTGCCACTCCTGGTGCCAAGGCAGAAGGTTCTGCGTGGACTACCGGGATCTCAACTCTGTCACAAAGACAGACGCCTACCCAATCCCCTGAGCTGATGAGCTCATAGACAGGCTGGGCACTGCCAAATTCCTCAATAACTTTGATCTCATGTCAGGGTTCCGGCAGATTGCCTTTAACTGAGGGGGCAAAGAGAGATCTTCTTTTTCTAGTCCTGATGGATATTACCAGTTCAGAGTAATGCCCTTTGTTTTGAAAAATGCCCGCTACCTTCCAACAGTTGGGTAATGAGGTCTTAGCTGGCAAGAATGCGCTCTGTGCAGCCTACCTAGATGATATCGTTGTCTACAGTTCCACCTGGGAGGAACACCTGCCTGACCATTAAGGTCAGTAGGTGCCAGATTGGGCAGGGTTCAGTGGTGTACTTGGGACACCTAGTAGGTGGTGGTAAAGTGCAGCCCCAGCATGCCAACATAGAGACAATCAAGGCCTGGCAGCCACCTAGAACCCAGAAAGAGGTGAGAACCTTCATGGGTTTCAACAAATACTACCGCAGATTTGTTAAGGGCTATGGTGCCATAGTGGCCCCCTTTAACAGAACTCACATCCAAGAAACAACCTAGGTTGGTGAATTGGACAGAGAGGCTTGCCAGAGAGTGTTTGACTCCCTGAAGGAAGCCATGTACATGGCACCCGTGCTCTGGGCCCCTGACTACTCCAAAGAGTTCAGATGCTTCAGAGCATGGCATGGGAGCGGTCTAGCACAGCTGAATGAGGAGGGCCTAGACCAACCAGTAATCTATATTAGCACAAGACTACTACCACGGGAACAGAGGTGGAGTGCTATTGAAAGAGAAGCATTTGCTGTGGTCTGGGCACTGAAGAAGCTGAGACCCTACCTGTTTGTGACTCACTTCTGGGTTCAGACAGACCACAGGCCTCTCAGATGGCTCATGCAGATGAGGGGTGAAAATCCTAAACTCTTAAGGTGGTCCATTTCCCTACAGGGGATGGACTTTACGTTGAAGCATCACCCAGGGACTGACCAAGCCAATGCTGATGGTCTCTCTAGATATTTCTACCTTATCGATGAGAGCTCCCAAGGGGTTGGGTAGCTCTCCCCACTTTCAGCTGAAGGGGGCACATGTTAGATCTGACAACCTTAGGGTGGTCATCCCCCAACTTTTTGCCTGCCTCCCTCCACTACTGTTTTTGCTGGTTTTAGGACTCTGTGCACTTTATCACTGCTAATCAGTCCATTTCTAACACACGTAAACCTAGGGAAGTGCCAAAATCTTACACCTCCTGAGGTGAGGCATAACAAGGGGAAATATTTCAATTTCTCCTCCTTTTTGTTCTTTCTATGTGTGTTGCATTTTGGAAAAACAATCCTGCATGCAAAGGAGGCACCATTACACCTTGATGCAAGTGTGCCTGTGTTAGCACTAGGCTGCTGAAACGTCGCCAGCTGAGGAAGAAAGGACAAATATGCACCGTATGGCATACAGTATTTCACTGCCCTTTCAGTTTGGCATATGGCAGTGCAGCAAGATCACTTGCTGTGCTGCTCTACCCCATAAATATGCCCCTACATCTATATTGTACATACACTGGTGAGATGCACCATGCTGATAATTTTCACTTGGTTACATTACCGTGCTCCCTTGTGGCACCTTGCAAAAACAGAGAGTTCTATTTATCTCTTTATATGCATTGTGCTACTGCTGTTCGGTGAATGGTTGCTTTTCACTGCAACTTTAAAGGAATGTTCTGCACTTGGCTGGATATAGTAGCAGTATGAGCTACGTCTCTAAATTAACTACAGAATATAACACAACAAAATAACATAACACAGCATAAAGCAAAAACTAAAACAACAAAAATATAACAGGACTTAGCCAATTAAAAGAGAACATAATGCAAGAACTGTAGTGCCACACTACACAATGCAATAGTGCAACTCAAAAACACAACAGCACAAAACAACCCAGCACATCAAACCAACATTACACAACACCATAACACAAAACAACAGTACACACCACAAAAGTTCAGTAACACATTGTAAAAAACCCAACAATGTCATACAAAAAAACTAAATCATATACAGTATCACACTTATGCCCTCATTATGACATTGGCGGTAATTTCCACTTACTGCCACGCTGACGGCCGCTAACTTACCACCGCAGTGGCGGATATCCGTTCACCATATTATGACACACACACATACCAATCTGACAGAATTCAGCCACACACACAAATACGCCAGACCAAAGGTCAGTGATAAACTGGCGGTATCAAAACCCACACCGTTATGCCAACAGAACTACGCCCACCACATTATGACCCACGAATCACCATGGCAGACATTCAACGGCGTTAAACCATTGGTGGTACATACCGCCACGCTCAAAATGGGCACACATAAACAAAACAACACTACATTGGCAAATTCAAACAACACACTCCTGACACCCATACACATACCATTCGCACCCACCCTCAGCACTATAAAACACAGAAACATATTACCACCAACCCTTTAAGAATAGAAACCATTGCCAGCAGAGAGACACCAAGACCACTGACACAACTAGAGCCACACACTATTCACACCTATACACCACTCATTCACTCCACATCACACACCCCAACACACTCCCCAAAACACCCTCACCTGCACACCTCACATTACACCCATGCCACCACAAAGATACCTCCGTTTCACAGAAGAGGAGCTAAGGGTCATGGTGGGGGAAATTGTCAGGGTAGAGCCACAGCTATTTGGAGCACATGTGCAGCAGATATCAATAGCCAGGAAGATGGAGCTATGGTGGAGAATCATGGACAGGGTCAATGCCGTGGGACAGCACCCAAGAACTAGGGATGACATCAGGAAGAGGTGGAATGACCTACGGGGGAAGGTATGTTCCATAGCAGCAAGACACCAGCTCGCTATCCAGAGGGCTGGCGGTGGACACCCACCTCCTCCCCTACAACTCACAGTATGGGAGGAGCAAGTCTTGGCAATACTGCATCCTAATGGCCAGAGTCAGAGGAGGACTGGTCTCTGGTAAGTCAACTCTCTACTATTATCACCCCCTACCTGCATGCCATCCCACACCCTCACACCATCACTCCACTACATCCCACACACCCCACCGTCACATCTCACTCATCCCAATGCCAAGCCCTGCTTGCTGTACAATGCATGAACACCCCTCCAGCCCTGCATGGACACTCATCACTAAAGCATGCACACCTTAGAGAATTAACTATCCCACCATACACTAACATACAGAAGTGAAGGCTGGCAGGGCAAATCCAACCACAGAGGGGAAGCCACGGATGTACAATATGTCAGACACAGAAAAAAGAACACATCATTTACATCCCCGCAGGTACCCCATCAAATGTCAGCAGAGATGAGGTCCCAGTACTATCCAGTCCCGCAACTGAAGAGGTCCACAGTGATGGCGGCAACTCTGGTCTTCATGATCTGGATGACCTACTTGGCCCATCAGGGACCACTGGACAACTGGTTCCCCAAGCCCACTCACACACCACCACAGAGCCTCCCCCATCAGGAAACACAACCACAGCACCCACCCAGCGTACCCATACCTCTGTCCTCAGGACACGTCAATCAGCAGTGTGTCTACCTCTACAGGGACCCCAGGGCACGCTTTGCCCCAAGACAATCAGGGACCTGGGGTCAGTGGCAGTGGGCACACAGTTCAGGGGACAGAGGCACAGGCCACCAGGGACACTGGGAGGACTGCTGTGAGCCAGGGGGAGGACAGGCAGAGGGAACCGACTCTCCAGGAGGCAATCTCCAAGATCCTGGGAGCCTACCAACATTCCCAGGACACAATGGGCCAGATCCTGGACAACGTACAGGAGAACAGGGGGTTGCAGGAGGGACAGTACCAGGGAATCAGGGAGGACTTGCAAGCCATCAACAACACCCTGATCTCCATAGCAGGGGTGCTGGCTGACATGGCCAACATTATGAGGGAGGCAGTCTCACACCACCGGGCCCCTGCCACTAGCCAGACATCTGAACAGCCTTCCACCTTGGAGGCCCCGCAACAGGACTCACAGGCCACCAGCACACCTCCCCCTGCAGAAGGTAAACCACCCCGCAAACGTTCCCTGCGATCCAGGCAGAAGCCAGAGACACTTGCCAAGACCCCCGCCAGGAAATGAGACTCTCTTGATTGTCACCCTGGTGTCCCACTCAGTCACCCTGTCCACCTTGAACTGCCATTGCTCCCCTTCCGATGTCCCCTTGGACAATGCACCTGTGCTACATACAGACTGGAACAATACCCTGGACTTTCCTCCATCACCCCATCCCATTGCACTTGCCCCTCTATATATTAGCACTTCATTAAGCACCCTTTGAAAAAAAACATTTGGAGTATGTCATGTATATCAAATATGCATTCATTGAAACAGGTACAAACATTGCAAATTAACTGTACAGAGAATGAGCATAGATTAATGACCTGTATCTGGCTGTAGTGATCACACCAGGAGTATATGTCAGGTCACCAACATCTGCAAGATGAATTGCCCGAGGGAACAGTAAGTGAGCATAGAATTGGGAAATATCAGCTTGCCATTGCTACACAAACAACAACCAAAGTCATTGAAATGTAAAGTAACACTGTCCTACCTGTGTGTCATTGGAAGTATTGTCGGCTCACATATGTTCTGTTGTCCTCATCCTCATCCTGTGCCTCCTCATCCCCACTGTCCACAGTGTCTACCGCTGGCACACAGGCATCTCCAGCCTCCTCCTCCTGCAGGAATGGAACATGGTGTCTGGGGGCTAGGTTATGCAACATGCAGCATTCCACTACAATCTGGCAGCCCTCCTTGGGTGAGTAGCACAGGGAACCACCTATTAGATGGAGGCATCAGAACCTGGCTTTCAGGAGGACAAAGGTCCTTTCAATGATCCTTCTGGTTCGCCTATGTGCCTCATTATAACGTCCTTCTGCCCTTGTCCTGGCATTCCTCACAGGGGTCAGCAGCCATGATAGGTTTGGGTAACCAGAGTCACCTGCAAATATTGAGGGACAACATTTAGCCACACACTATCCTATATGGCCCACACCATACCCATACACCAACATATACTAGGTGGGTACCAGGGCTCACCTATTAGCCACACCCTGTGCCTCTGTAGTTGGCCCATCACATTTGGGATGCTGCTATTCCTCAGGACAAAGGCATCAGGCACCGACCCAGGATACTTAGCATTGACGTGGGAGATGTACTGGTCTGCCAAGCACACCATCTGAACATTCATGGAGTGAAAACTCTTACAATTCCTGAACACCTGTTCATTCTGCCGGGGGGAGGGGGGCAATGCAATATGTGTTCCATCAATTGCCCCAGTTATGTTTGGGATATGTCCCATTGCATAAAACTCGACCTTCACTGTGGCCAAATCCTAAACCTGGGGGAAAACAATGTGTTTTATAAGGGCAGACAAGACTCTTGTCAGCACTATTGAGAACATTGGCTGTGATATTCCTGCTGCCAAGCCCACTGTCACTTGGAAAGAACCAGTTGCCAGGAAATGGAGAACTGATAGAGGGAGATCCCAGTGGGGTGACGGATAGCAGATATCAGGTCAGCTTCCAACTGGGCAAACAGCTCTGTGATTGTGGCCCTGTCAAGTCTATAGGTGAGGATAATGTGCCTGTCCTCCAGTGTTGTCAAGTCCACCAGGGGTCTGTACACGTGGGTATGTCTCCATCTCCTATTCATCCTCAGCGGTAGGTATCTAAGGGAGAAAAGAGTGAGGAGCCGGTCACAAACTGAACAATGGAGCTACAACAGTAGTTTGCATCCTGTAAACATGTAATGGGTCAGTGTGATTTGTCCAGTATGTGCTAATATCTCTTGTGATGCAGCATTAATCCAGGGCCTGCCACCACCCCCCTGAAATGGCATCCGCCTGTCCTGTGTGGAGGGACAGGTGGAAGTGAGGTAATTCCACTGTATTGTGCGCCATTGCAGGAGGCGGTTGGGAACCGCCGTGCAACTCCTCATTGGTTAACATTGGGCCCTATGGGGTACAGTGGCCAATGGTGATCTACACCAGCGGTGACGGTATGCACCGCCAAGGACGTGACCGCCGTTTTCTATCATATTCCTCACTTGCTACCTGACCTTCCACAGGAGAGGACCTACACTGCATGTGCTGCTGTGACCTGTGTCTGGAACCTACCATGGCCCGTGTGACCGGGGAAAGGGCCCCAGCCTTCACGTCAGAGGAGTTGGAGAGACTGGTGGATGGGGTCCTACCCCAGTACGGACTGCAGTATGGGCCTCCAGACCAACAGGTGAGTACACTGTGGGCACGATGCATGTGGCATGAATGCATGGAGTTCTGTGTGTGAAGGCCTTGTGTAAGGGTGGTGGATGTCCTCTTGGCGGTGTACACGTTGTGTGCTGGGCTATGTGTGTGGCAATGCTGATGGGAACGGGTATGGTGGGCCATATGTGTAACAGGCAGGACTGTTTGCCTAATGGTATTTTCCTGTGAGTATTGCCTCTGCAGTTCAGGGCCCATCAAAAGAAGGGTATATGGGGTGCCATCACCAAGGAGGTACGGAGCCTGGGGGTCTATGGCGGGGGGAGCACCCACTGTCACAAACGTGGGAGGACTAGAGATGCTGGGCACGGAAGACGGCGGAGGCCCAGCTGGGACTGGCCTCCCAATGAAGAAGGGGGGTCTGTCGAACCCTGACCCCACCTGATTGCCCGCATATTGGGGGTGGCCTATCAAGAGCTGGATGGATGCTTGAGGGCATCACAGCAGCCACAAGGGGGTGAGTACAGTGTCGATCATCACAACTTACGCATGGTAGGGTGGTATCCAGGTGGTGGATGTGTGTCAGTGGGTGCCCCTAGGCCAGGCCTGGCATTTCAGCATAGGTCCCCTGGTGGCTAGGGTTCTGAAGGGATAATCCTGCAATCTAGCTCATAGGCATCCACTACTGGTCAGGGCTGTGTGGGTCCCAAGTGTGCTGCATTTGGTGGTGTGTGCCCCTCCCATGCCTTGGTGGTTAGCAGTTTCTCTGGTAGTGCAAAGCATAATGCATAGGGCTGTTCCCTGTGTGTGAGTGTGCTGTGTACACCAACTGTGGTGTTGGTTCAGCCACTGACCCATTGTATCCTTTGTCTCTTCCCCCCCTTTCTTGTTTTGTCATCCTGTCCTCATGTGCATTAGCATCATCTGGCAGAGGAGCAGAGGCACCGGCGATGGAGGGAGCTGCATCCCACAGGACCCAGGAGGCTGAGTCCACCGACGGTGAAGGCACAAGTGGGACGGAGGGTGAGGGGAGCACCACAGCGGAGACTGGAGGGGACACTTCAGATACCTCCTCCGATGGAAGCTCCTTGGTGGTGGCGGACACCTCTGTGACCGCCTCAGCTACAGGTATAGTCACAAAACCCCTGTACCAGCACCGCCCACCCAGCAGCCCCTCATTGAGTTGCCTGTGACCGCTCACTCAGGAGATTGGCATCTCCTTCGCCCCAGGCACCTCAGGCGCTGCCCCAGTGAGCTCTTCTGCTCTGAGTGAGGAGGCTATTGACCTCCTAAGATCCATCTCTGTAAGGCAGTCAACCATTGTGAATGCCAACCAGGGGCTGATAGCCTGATGCAACAATCTAATGCAATCCTGGAGGGCATTCACACTGGATTGGCGGCCCAACAGAGATCGATTCAAACTCTGGCCTCCTCTCTGATGGCAGCCATTGTCCCTGTTTCTACCGTCCCCCCTCAACTTCCACTGGCCAAGTACCAGTCTCCTCAACCCCAACCCATCCCAGGCACACATACAGACGAGCATGCACACCAGACAACACCCAAGAGTGTCACAGGCAAACACAAGCACCACACTTCATCACACAGGCACTCACACAAACACCATCCAGTTGCAGACACAACATCATCCACTAATTCCACTGTCTCCCCCTTCTCCCCCTTAACCACCTCCCTCCCAACCACGTTCACACTCTCACCTGCATGCACTACATCATCACCCACTACTAGCATCATCACCACACCAAGCAGAACAAACACCTCACTGGCAGACACCTCCACAACATCCATGCACACGTCCCCTGTGTCCTCTCCCACTGTGTCTGCCCCCCTCCTAAAGTACACAAATGCAAGCACTCAGATACCCAACAGCCATCCACCTCACAACAGCACACAGCCCATGCACCTGCACCCAAATCCAGCAGACAGACACCTCCATAAATTTGCTTTCATGTAACAGTTGTAACTGGCACTTGCACCAGGTATTGAGTTATTGACCACAATCAGCGACTCTCTGAATCTGATCACCTCAAACGTCTTTTTCTAAAAGAGTTCTAAGCATAGAATTATTAAAGTGCCATCCATTCTGACATAGAAAGGGACAAATCATTTTGCCAGTTTTAGAGCAAAGTCTTTAAGCATAGGATTAGCACAGTGCCATCCACGGTGAGCTGAAAAATAACAAACGTCTTTTACCAATCAAGGTACAGCATTATGGCTTTGTTGTGGTAAAACACCATACAAGCCAACGTAGAATGAATAAAAGCAACCCCTGACACGTGTTTCACTCTAGTTAGAGCTCATCAAAGAGATACAGCTATGTCCAAACACAAGGATGGACCCTGTATATCAAGATAATAATGTTTTAGGCTTAGAATGCCGAAAGACCCTCCCAGCAGCCACAAGCAGACTTATTGTCAACCCCACTCTACTGCCTTGTCTTCACCAGTGCCACATACCACACAGACTCAGCTCCAGGTTCTCATACTTTGCTGACAACAGGACGAAATGAGATCTACCACCACCATAATCAACAACGGGCCATTAGAAGACCAGTATGTCAACAATGAAGCCAGTTCAACTGGCCCCTCCTTCCACTGTACTGGGCACTCCTCTACAGGAAGCAACAGGTACACTCTCAGAGCGAGTCTTAACAGCTATCAAAAGCTCTCAGAAATCGATGGAGATAGCCTTTGAATCCCTAGTTGCAGAATTGAGCTTCCTCAGGGACAACCACCAGAAACTCACAGACCAGGTAACTGAAGACAAGAAGACACTGGCAACGCTGCAACTCCAAACATCGGAAAACCAATGAGCCATTTGAGAGCTACAGGAGTGGGTCCACACACTGGAAGAATGAGCTGACCAAACTGAAGGTCACTCCCACATGAGCAATTTCCGAATCCTGGGCTTTACCGAAGGGGTGTAAGGGAAGGAGCCTTTGTTGTTCTTAGACACGTGAATCCGATCCATCATTCCCGCTTTAGACCTTACACTTCCTTCTCCATGGAGAGGGCACATCGAGTCCCAGCACATCACCCTTCACAATCTGGAGCACCGCCCGACCTGTACTGGTGAAGCTCCTCCATTCTTGTGATCCAGATGACATTCTACAGGTGGCCAGACTCAATGGCCCCTACTGCTAGAGGATAAACACATGAGGCTCTTTCCTGATTATACATTGAAAGTCCAATGTTGGTGAACCACCTTTCTTGAGGTCAAGAAATGTCTCAGACAAAAGGGGGTCCAATACTTTCTGGTATTTACGGCAATACTCAAATTCTACATAAGGGTGTGTCCCACTTCTTCATGGATCCCAAAGAGGCATGTGAATGGATAGACACTCACTTTGACTCCTCCCTACCATGAATCAACAGTGAACCAGCTAGACCACCCCGGCTGAACTGGAAGCAACGAAGTTGCTCTCAAAGGAACCCCCTTCCTCCATCCCCAAGATCACCCCATCTAAATGTAGCAGTGTTTGAACAGATAAATGAAAACTGTAGATAAGCTATCAAAGCTATAGCACACTTAGGGTTAGAGGTTGGCCCTTTAGACTTGGACAGTGACACCCCACATTTTCTTCTCTGATGGAGAATCTCACTCCTTAACTGCTTCCACACAGACCACACCGCCCCTCCACTGGTGACTGGTGATGATCACGTTATTAGCTTTTCCTTCATATTCCACCATTTATGATTCACGTCCTACGTGATCTGTAACCACTTGTACAAATATCATGAACAACAGAACCTGACCCTAGATTGCATCAGCACACTATGCATACATTGCTGGGCCCAAGGCAAATGAAATAATACACAAAAGGGGGACCACGCTCACCCCCTTTCAATTCTCACTATGGCCACCCCCACTTTCTACAATTAGTCATTACTGTTTCCCAGCCTGAGCATTCCACCTGTGGCAGTAGGCTCTATATGTTTCTTGTTATGCACCCACACCTGTCTAAAACCTATTCCTGGCTTCAGACCATGGAGGCTAACAGAATCAACATGATATTGCAGACGCTTGGAAGTAGATGTGGTCACAAGGCAGAGCTCATATCCCCTTCCCTGGCCGATGGACAACAGCCTTTCCTTTATACCCACAATGATACCATTGACTACCACTAGACCCTCACATTCAACATTAAGGATATGCAGATAGCATGAAATTGTTATTTATTATACTCCTATCTCAAGCGACACCAAACCCACATAGCCTTTCTTCAAGAAACACATACTTCTTCAACCCAACTGCCCCGCCTACAGAAATCGTGGTGTGGTTCAGTTTACGCTACCACATACTCTGCATATGTCAGGGATGCCATTATCTGGATTCGGCCAGGGATTCCTTTTCAGGCCTCGGATGTCATAGTTGACAAAGAGGGATGATGTGTACTACTTGAGGTGCACCTCAATGGCCTACCCTTATTAGTCAGAAGCATATATGCTCCTAACGCCGACCAAGACACATTTTGGATGACACTCTCAGCCATACTAGCTCAGAAGACCCATGGATCTAAGGAGGACATTACAACTGTGTTCTGGACTTACAGCTTGATCGTTTTCACCCAACCTTACCATGCTACCCTCCAAACACTCAGAAAGAATGTGTTATGAACGGGGTGAAGCACTGGGCACTGCCGGATGTGTGGAGGGCCCTCAACCCTACCTCTCAGGTGTACTCTTTTCATTCAGTACCCCAGAATTTGTTTGTCCGCCTCAACCGTGTAGTATGCTCCCACACCCTGCTGCCCTCCTTCCTAGCTGCAGAATACTTAGGCCGAGTGGTGTCCAACCACTACACAGACATTACTGACCTGCAATGTGCTATCCCTCACCCTCTGACCCCCAAATGGCATCTGGGGCTGTCTGGAGGATCCTGTATCCCGGAACGCCCAGGAATCACATATCCATAATTACTTGACCGAAAACATAGGCATGTCCTCTAATAAACTTCTTGAATGGGAAACCTTCAAGATGGTCACCCGTGGCCTCTGCCTCAAGAAATAGTGGATGTCCGTTGTACTATTGAGAACTCACAGAGGCGGAACAGCACTCGCCATCAATAGAACATCATGCTGAAAAGGAAGCATTTCACTGACCACGTTAGAAGAAGTTAACTGCCAACATGCCTCCCTCTTGGAGCACCTGTGGTGTTTTAACCTCATGGCAAACACAGCCAAATCGCATAGAGAGGGCAATAAATCGTGCCACCACCTTGCATGGTTAATTCAAGAGGAGCACAGGGAGGTCCCTATCCTTGAGTTGATCTCCCCTTTGGATGTGGCCCTACATACAAAGCACAATATCCTTTTAGAATAATACAGATATTATTCCCACATTTATCAAGCCCCTAGCTTACCCTGGAATGGACCACAGAATCATTCCTTACACACCTCACTCTACCACATATCACCACAACTCAACAAGACAACTTGGACATAATCATAACACTGGCTGATGCTAAGCAGGCCATCGAAGGCTTAGCTAGGATCAAGACCCCAGCTCTCAACAGCCTCCCTATGGAATATTAGAGCATATACAGTAATATTTGCACCTTGCTTAGCCGGCATGTACAATGAGGCCCTCCTGCTGGGAAAATTACCAACCTCCCTCTGGGAATCCTTATTAGTCTCCTTCTGTAAACCATCCGGAGACCCTACCAATGCTGCTTTCTACTGCCCAATTACCATACTAGGGGAGGACTACAAAATCATGCCTGATATGCCCAATTTCTACAGAAGCTTATTCACCCAGACCAGGAGGGGTTTGTCCCTGGGTACAGCATTTCTCCTAACCTTCGGCTCCTGTTCCACAATCAGGATTAGATCCAGGGATGGTTCCCTTTTGCAGTGTGCCTGGTTTTGGACCTGGAGAAGGCATTTGACTTGTTGGACTGGAGCTATCTCTTTCAGGTACTTGAGTGGATTGGCATTGGTAATCACCTTCTAGCCTACACCCAGCTCCTATACACAAACCCCCTTTCACAGGTCCAGGTGGGCTGAGACATTTCTAAAGCTTTCTCAGGCAAACATGGCTCAGTCTTGGTAGGGGTGTCCTCTCTCACCCCTGCTCTTCGCAATGGCCATGGAACCCATGGCCATTCGGCTCTGCCGGACAGGACAGGGCGCAAGCAGTGCCATTGTACTCAGACGATCTCCTACTGTTCCTCTACGATGCCCACACCGACATGACCCTTGTTCAGAGCATTTTGCAGTCATTAACTGGACTACCTGGCTTAAAGGTCAACTGGAACAAATCCTCCATCTACCCACTTCACGATGACCTGACCCCATTGGAAATCACCCTGGGTGGAGCGCTCCTCATCAGGCACAACTCTGTGATCCGACACTTAGGAATTTGCTTATACCATGCCCCATCCAACCTTTTCAATGCTAGCACATTGAAATCCCTGGTATCCTTTTGGGAAAACAGTTCCCACTGACAACGACTGGCAGGATCGCATTGTCAAAGATTGTGATTCTACCACAGCTTCTGTACTACTTTGCCAACCTTCCAGTGATAACCTCTTGCAGCTTCCTTTGAGAACTGAACACTCTTCTAACAGATCTTATATGGGGAAACAATTGGCACCAGATAGCCTTGAAGAAGTTGCAGTTGCCTTATGGAGAAGGTGGAGTAGGCACTCCTTCATTCGAGGTCTATTTTCTAGCAGCCCAACTACAATGGGTGTCTCAGTGGATAGCCAACCACAATCTCAGAGAAACATGCCACCACTCCCCAACTCTCACCTCTACTGCTATTCGAAGCTTTCTGCTCCTCAGACACCACCAGATCCTCCCCACCGCAAGTACAGGTAGCCTACAAACTTATAATCAAAACATGCACTCTTACACAACACGTTCTTCCATATTCCCTAGGTTTCACTCAGAAGGGCCTGCTATGTTATCCAGGCACATACATGGCCTCCGCTGTAAACAGCCGGCCATATAGCTCCCTAACCATGGCTGGCAACCTATTTTCAGGTGGCCATCTTACCTCCTTTGGACAGCTCCAAACAGACTTTGACCTCCCGACTGGACAGTTCCTCACCTGCCGCCATAGCACTTGCCATACACTATATGGTTGACCAGAGATGAAGAACTCCCTAGACACGCTGTACTGCAGGTTCTCACCATGGGGGAGGGTGGTCACTTGAACACGTAGCTCTATAGGGCAATCTGTGTCCATGCCGGTATCTTCCTGGGACTTCTCTATAGCAAATGGGAAGATGACATAGGGAGGGTGTTGAACAATATGGAATGGACCAAGGCACTGGGGTTCTCCCATATCATCTCGAGAAATGGCAGGTTAAAAAATATCCAATTCCATATCCTCCATTGTGCATACTTGACCCCCCACACAACTCAACCGCTACTTCCCGATAGCAGATTTGCATAGTTCCCACTGCAACCCAGGAGATGAAGATCTCCAACACATGCTATGATCCTGCCCCATCCAGATCACCTACTGGCAAGGTGTCCATGCCACTGACTTTAACACTGCTAACCAGTGCTAAAGTGCATGTGGTTCTCCCCTAAAACATTGTAACACTGGTGTATCCACAATTGTCATATTTAATTTACCTGTAAGTCCCTTGTTAAAAGGTATACTATATACGTAGGGCCTGTAAGTTAAATGCTACAGTGGGCCTGCAGCACTGATTGCTCCACCCATTTAGGTATCCCTGTAAACAAGTCTCAGGTCTGCAACTGCAGAGCCTGTGTGTGCAGTCTCACTGCCACCCCGACTTGGCATCTAAAACCTCTTGCACAGCCCAGAACTCCCCTTTTCTTACATATATGTCACCCATAAAGTAGGCCTTATGTAGCCCACAGGGCAGGGTGCAATGTAAGAAAAAGGCAGGACATGTACCTTTAGGTTTTTCATGTCCTAGTAATGAAAAACTCCCAACATAATTTTTCATGACTGTGAGGGCTACCCCTCTTATAGGCCAGCATTATAATATATTTGAGCTGCGATTCCTGATCTGAGAGTAGTAGCTGCATCATGTTTAGTAACATTGGAATGGTAAAAATAAATTCTCTTACTGGTAAAGTCATATTTATTATCACTATTTTAGAAATGCCACTTTTAGAGAGTGGACATTTCTCTGCACTCTCTGACCTGTGTGCCTACAGCTTATCTTCATTACACGTCAAGCTGGGGTTAGGTGACAATTACACTTGTGTATTCCCTTCAGACACCCACAACACAGGATACTCCCCTACATCTGCATTCATCTGCATACTGATGGGTCTTCCTGGGGAGGAAGTTGGGAAGGGCTCACACTTACATCTCAAACGGTGGTGACCAGAGCCCCCACAAAGAAACTGATTACCCCCACTGAGTCTGGAGCCAAGGTTGAGCTGAAAGGGGGACCTGTGCACTTCACAGAAATCCTTTGTAGTCTGCTCCCACATCAAAGGTACTTTCTAGTATAAGTACTGGGCCTCTTGACCCACTTGGACAGTACACTACTAGGCTAAGAAGAAACTCTGTTGGAGTAAAGGCTGCTGCACCAGAAGGATTGTCACTCTGCTGTGACCGACTGTTCCCAGGAACTGCTGCCCTACTTGGCTTTGCTGCCCTACTGCCTGCTGACCTCTGCCCTGACAACAGAAACCTAAAGTCCCCTACAGAGTGACTCCAAGGACTTGCTCTTCTGCCTCTGTGCATCATCTACTTGGGACAGCGACAACCTTGTAAGTGGCTTTCTCGCTGGCCCCCCTGTCCACCGAGGTCTCCCGGCATCCTAGACCTTGGTATCAGCTGCTTTCTACTGCCATTCACACTCCAGGGGCCGGTCTGCAGGACAATCGCTCCGTTTTGTGAGAACTCGTCTGATACCAGTTGCTGCCAGTAGAAGGGGGGAGCACAGCACTTTACTTTTCCACAACAACCCTTCTACAACATCTGTGCTCAACCCGAGCTTGAAACCTGCAATTCACTTCATGAGCGGCTCTGTCCAGGAGCAATGCACTCTGTGTCCTGAGTGAAACCTGACAACACAGGGTGACGAGGAACCTTAATCGCGACCCGGGCCCTGTGTTTGAGGCTCGCTAACACCACTTGTGGCTCACCACCAGCTCCACCTTCATCCACCAGGAGCAGCTCACTGCAACACGGGCCCTGAGTCTGAGTCCACTGGCACTGCTCACAGCTTATCCCCAGCCCCATCTTTCTGCTTGAGCAGGGAGGCAGCACAACCCACCGATCAGCAGCTACGGTCATCAAAGGAGGTACTGTGATCACAGGGACTGGGGTCGCTGACATCGCACCAGCTGGGGGGAATTACGTGGTGGCATTCAACTCCATCTTTGTGTTGTACTTGTCAAGGAGAATTACCATAGGGACTCTAAAAGGAGCACAGACAATTTAAGCTCTGCTTTGACAGTCATTCATGTAAAACTCATATCTCTTGATCTACTGATTAGATTTTTGTTGTTTTGGTCTTCTTTAATACAGATAAATATTTCCTATTTTTGTACAACCTGTGTTGAGTCTTTTTGTGGTGTCTTCATTAGGCTACTGTAGTTTAAGTGTTGCACAAGTACAGTACCCATTGCCTCTTTAAGTTAAGCCTGCCTGCTCCTCGCCAAACTACTAGAGGGTGAGCACAGGTTAATTTAGGGTTTGTATCTGACTTACCCTGACTAGAGTGGTGGGTTCTGCCTGGTTCACATGTATACCCTAGCCCACCAGAAGCATCATTTCTAACAACAGGCGTCCCCTATGCCTGAAATGAAACACACTACTGACACAGCCCTACACCTTATATCCCAAGACGATCTCCCTATACTTTCACTCCTTGAGCCCACCAAAGTGTACTAATTTCAAATCTATATACACGTCCTATCTGCTCTCCTGTGAATCATTTCCCACCTTCTCCAATACCAGCTCTTGCTGCACAGACACGACTGACCTACCCTGCCATGCAACCCTCCTATGCCTTGACCAAACTACCTTATACCCTGCAGACTATTTGCCAGCTCTCATACACTATGGGGCATATTTATACTCCGTTTGCGCCGGAATTGCGTCGTTTTTTTTGACGCAATTCCGACGCAAAACTAACTCCATATTTATACTTTGGCGTTAGATGCGTCTAGCGCCAAAGTCCATGGAGTTTGCGTAATTTTTTAGCGTGGACACCTACTTTGCGTTAATGATATGCAAGGTAGGCGTTCACGTCTAAAAAATTGACTCCGAGGCATGTGCGCCGTATTTACACTCCCGGGCAAAATAAAATGCCCGGGAGTGGGCGGGTCAAAAAAAATGGCGTACGGCCGCTTTTGCGCAGTTTTTTAGTGCCTGCAAAAGGCAGGCGTTAAGGGACCTGTGGGCTCTGAAGGAGCCCAGAGGTGCCCTCCCATGCCCCCAGGGACACCCCCTGTCACCCTTGCCCACCCCAGGAGGACACCCAAGGCTGGAGGGACCCATCCCAGGGACATTAAGGTAAGTTCAGGTAAGTCTTTTTTTTTTTTTTTTTTGTGGCATAGGGGGCCTGATTTGTGCCCCCCTACATGCCACTATGCCCAATGACCATGCCCAGGGGACAGAAGTCCCCTGGGCATGGCCATTGGGCAAGGGGGCATGACTCCTGTCTTTGCTAAGACAGGAGTCATTTCTATGGGGGTTGGGAGTCGAAAAAAATGGCGCAAATCGGGTTGAGGCGAAAAATTTGCCTCAACCTGACTTGCCCCATTTTTTGAAGCCCAAGCCCCATATCCCCCTACGCCAGCGCTGCCTGGTGTACGTCGTTTTTTTCCACGCACACCAGGCAGCGCCGGCGGCTAACGCCGGCTAACGTCATTGATTAAATACGGCGCCCACATGGTGCTTCAGAATGGCGTTAGCCGGCGCTAATTTTTTTGATGCAAAACTGCGTTAGCGCAGTTTTGCGTCAAAAAGTATAAATATGGCCCTATGTCTGCCTCCAAACCCACCCCTCCCCCTAGTTCTAGTTGTACGGTTTTTGCATTACCACTTTCTTATACTTCCTAACACCAAGGAGAACTATGGTATTGTTTGTATCACTTAAAGTGCACATTATATCTCAGCGTCTCCGAATGTAATCTGTTTTTGTAAATACTTGCTTATTGGTTCCACTGTAAGTCTATGTTTCACAATGCAAAATTCTAATACATTTTTTTTTAAAACAGCATCAGCAGCTTCCTGAGCCATCTCCATTGAACGGAGACCTGACTACCTTTCAAATATGTCCTTAATCTTGTCCACATAATTGACTGAAGCCTTGTCCTTATTTTTCTTGCAAGTGGAAATTCTAGTCCAATCAGTTTTCATTCTCTCAAATTGCACTGAACAGCATTCCATCATTTTCTGGGTTCACTCTCAGCTACGAGGCTTTCTTCACCAATACAGCGCTCATCCTTTTTGGCACATAACAATAATAATAATAATAATAATAATAATAATAATAATAATAATAATAATAATAATATTTGTCTCCCCTCTACCTTATTGGGTCTGCATACTTCAAACACACTTTGTAATTCTTCTCAAAACTGAGCTTGGTTTTCCCTAACATTTGGGAATTGTTTCTTTACTTTTATTAAGTTGGAAGGGGCCCAAGGGATATGATTTCCAACTCTACCTCAGGCCGCTGTGTAGTCCCTCAGAAAGAAAGTGGAGGGCATCTAGACATCTGCCCAGCTGTTTGTCTCAGGCTCTCAGTCCTAGAACTTCTCTCTGTCTCCAATCCCTATTCCCCAGGGCAAAACGCATGTGTGCTCTATACCAATCCTTCGTAGTGAAATCTGCCTCGGACCTTTTTGATTCAATGCCAGTTAATCACATTACAGGGCTCACTTGCCATTATCGTCTTGGGCTCCAACTGCTGGCATTTCCACAGACACTGTTCCACTTTGTGGGTGAAGCTCCGGTGGCCCAAAAGGGTGGCACAGAGAACATGTCCAACAAATCCTCCTCCCTCGCATTCTTTCTCTCTTTCTCCACGTGGGAGTCGGTGATCTGGAGGAACAAGTAGGGACGAGGCAGAGCAGTTGCGGCAGATATCCTGATCCTGTCCTTAAGAATCCGTATTTGGTATTCCAACTTCTCCTGTGTATCTTTAATAGTCTGTATGTGAGATTCATGCTTGCACTTATGGGCTTCCTCATGTCATTGGATGAAGAGTGACTACTATTCAGTATTCATTTTTGTTTTGAGGTCTTTCAGTCTCTACTGTAGATTAGCTAATATTTCTACAATAAAGATACCAAGCTCTAGAAAGGACCTCATTAGTGAGTCCCACCCACTCTTTTACGTATTTGCATGTGCATTTAATTTACCATATTCTTGGTTCATAGTATAAGCCGAAGTCCCTTTATGTGGGGACTCAATAAATTCAGATTGTCCGGTCCCATTGTAATTCCTTATAATCCAATCACACACAGAGAAATGGGAAAAATGATCTGCAGGCATTATGTCCACAGTCTCATCCAGCGTAGGAAGGTAGGGAATGAAATGAAAAATTATAGTGTTCCCCTCAATTAATTTTACATCTAACTGATCTTGTGGAGGAGAGGAGGAAAGGTTTAAACGCATAGTGCTCAGTGTTGTATTTTGCGCAAGTTTAGGTGTTGGTCGTGCTGCTGCAGGTGTATTAATTTACACGTTTATACGTTTATGTAGAAAATATAATAACGTAGAAAAATAATACACGCATTTGAAAATTTTATTACGATGAATGCCCACCAATGTTAATGAAATGTACTAATCAATGATTTAATAATATGAAATATTGAGCATTTGGTAGATTAATGTAGTAGTGCATCACATTAAGGGTTATGCAGTAAGCTTTAGTTTTACTAATTGTAGGCCTTATGTTAGTGGGTGTCATGGCCTTCTTGCCAGGCCTCATGTAAAAGCTGTATTTCTTAATGTTTAATAAAATGGCTGTCCTAGAGAGTTAAACTGTGATTTCTATTGCATGGTCTAAATGTGCTCATAACGGAAGCTTTCTCATGAGAACCGACTCCTAGAAGATGATGTTCCTGTAAATGTAATGTTTTATGTGTAATGTGTGTGAGACCGACTTTCCCAGGAGAAGAACAATGAAGATACTGACTAGAGCGGAAGCTGCAACAACATTGTTACCTGACAAGCTGGATGATGGGGACATTGCAAGACAAACCAATCAACGACATGTGAACATAGTAATATTAGAATTCATAGATTTGGGATTTTAGTTTTATTAGACAAAGTGTGAACAAGCGATTAACTGGCCAATAGGGATTTCGGGGTAGTTTTAGCAGTTTTGATTTAACAGGATTACACTGGGAATAAAGCATGCATTTTAGACGTCAAGAGACGTGCTTAACTTTAATGCTTAGCGACTGCGTTTTCTGACCTTTGATGCTGAATCCTGATGACTTGCTGATGGACTGATGTCCTGAGGACAAAGACTGACTCTGCTTTGCTGATCCACCCTGAGGATAGATATTATGGTACAGACTGTTGATTGTTCTGCATTTGCTTTTTCTTCCTAGGTACCAACTGCGCCTGTTTTGATAGAGCCATAGATAGGTGTTTTCCAAATTTGTGTTACTAAATCTTTTGCATGAAGCCCAACATGCTGATGCTAATCTGGTGTTAGTTAAGGATCTTCACTAATGAAATCATGATAACAGGGATTAATGCTTGATGAATTTCTCTGCGAAACTTAATGTATGTAATTTCCTTGACGCAGTTGACTTTGTTACTGATTTGCACCATAACTTTAGAAAGTGTTGTAGTTCAAGCTTTGATTAGATTACGTTTCTTCTGCCGATTTGGACACCCAGTATTGTTTCTGTATGTGCTTCATTTGATTTTGAGATTAATCTACATGACCTTAGCATTGTTAATATAGGGAAATAAATATTCAAACTTTTACTAAAAGGTATGGTTATTCATGACTGAAAAGTCATGATGCATGACAATTACTGACTCAAATGATTATTGATGTTATTGATGACTAATTATTATTGATTATTGTGTATTGATGATTGATTATGTACTGGAGTTATGGTAAGAACATCTTAATTGAGAGTCAAAAGGTCCATCCACCTATTTGTGTCCCCTTGTAAGTTTACTTACTAAGGTCAGACGCGCTAACAGACGTAAGAAGGGCTTCAACTTAAAAGCATTTAGGAGATTGCAAGGCGTTTTCATTAAGTGGGGGTTGTTGATGCTTCACAAATCACTCCATGTTATAAATGTAGAAAAAAACATAAATAACTTATCATGGCACATTAAATATGTTTGTTGAAACATTTGGATCTTAATAAAGGAAGTGTTTACAATTGAAAGGCAGAGTTATTGATGTTTCACAGTGCTCATTTTACACTCCTCTTATTTAGAAATATAAGAAAGATCAAATTGAAAGACACACCACTTCCAAAATATTTAAAAAAACAGCCAAGCATGCCCCATAATGATGTGTTTCACCTTTTTGACTCATCAGTTGATGTGTTTTATATATTACTGACTCACAGAGGAATTTACATATCTCAGTAAGGGAAACCTTACATTTCCTATTATTAGACGGTGGTTCTGCAGAAAACGCCCGTGATATTTGGTGTGAAGATTGTACTGCATGCAGAGCCATTCATACATAGTGGAACAACAGAGGAAGTGCTTGTCCGAAACCGCCATTTTCTCTTGAGCTGGGCATTGCATCATGTATTAATATTGGGCAGGATATATATGAACAGCGAAACCAATTTTGCTGGAACACTGCCCCTGTTCTTCGCACAAAGGTGTACTTGGGAATCCATTCTGTAGCTGTAGCCATGTGACCTAATATAGAGCTTTAAATGGGGGGCTGTGGGGTGGAGTGACCTCATTAACCAAACCATCCTAATGAGTGCCAGAGATACTAATAAATCATGTTTAGGTGAATGCAGCATTTGTGCCAATAGGTCTTCCATCTCCCTATTCTCTTAACTGTCTCAGAGCTGACACCAGCATCTACTGCTGATGTCGCTGCACCTATCATGAAAGAGTGTGAGCTAAAGTCCCTGTTATCAATGTCTCCTGTAAGGCCCTACACATCAACTAGTTGAACTGGTATTTAATGAGAGAAATGCATAAGGCACTGAACTAACAGCGAAGTGGAAGCAGCACAAGGCTGCCGCCTTTCTCAAGATAATTTTTTTCTCTTTCCTAACTGATGGTCTTACAGTGAAGCAATGTGACCACCATGTTTCTCTTGATCCAGGAGATGTGGCTAACAGCCCTGTGTGAATCACTTTCTTTGACCTAGCTACGAGCTCTGAGAATCTAAGTGCCCCATAAATAGAGATGGAAAAAGCTGCTGCAAACAGTGCCACTTTGGAACTTTAACTGTACATTGTGTGTAGAACTCCCATAATCCTTCCTACCTTGTTATTGTCTTTGGGAAATCTGTTGTCTGTGGTTGCCCCAAGCCATTAAGAACTTTATTGAATTAGAAAAAAATTAGAATGGTCGGGTTCTCCACCCAGCTTGAAGAAGAAAACTACTGCAGAGATGTGACAGATGCTGCTGATTTCCGCTCAGCCTATGCTCAATAAAATCCAACCATTTTCTCGGAGAGAAATGTTAAACTGGTGTGTGCCCTGCAGTGTATGTGAGATAAATTTGGAAGGTCATCTCATAAGCCCATTTCATCTGATGTGCAAGGTTGCCACAATTAGCTCTGGTAGGACTGGGCACCAAGATTCCATAGGAGTCCCAGAAAATGAGTGGGTTGTACCTTTGCTCTTTTATGGAAATGCCAAAAGTCCTGCAACCTGAGATGAAAAAATGCATGAGCTACATTATTCAAGATACTGGGCACATGCTTAGCCTTAAATAAAATGTCATTTGTAAACAAACTAAAACCAGCTCTTTCAATAAATCCAAGAACTCTTTTACATTTTGCATGTTGGACATTAATACTCAACTACCAACATGCTATCTGAGCAAATTATTACAGATTGTTTCTGAAACTGACCAGCCCACATACTCAAGGCCAGTCCTATGGGAAACAGCTTCAAGAAAGTGACATTTCTTACCTAACATGGGTTGACCCAATGCTGTGGCCCAGACTGGGCACCCCATTTGGAGCCCAATTTTATATTGAAGCCAAACCTACCTGCTGCATCCGTAAAGAACTCAAAATCTTTACATTATTTTTACATGTAAGGTTATCAAATATTTTAAAGATAATTCCAGACATAGGGCCTGATTTAGATCTCGGCAGATGCAATACTATGTCACAAATGTGACGAATATCATGTCTGACGTATTTTGATCCCCATAGGAAATAATGGGATTGTAATATGTCAGACGGAATATCCCTTCTGTCAAAATCTAAATCAGGCCCATAATTTGCAATATGGGGTAGCAGAATATAAATGCAATAAATATATGATTTCTTTCATGTAGATCTCATCCAGCTCTCTGATCTTTTTCATATTGAGGACTAATGAGGCATAAAGCAAGGATGGGATGAGCTTGGAATTTATAGCAGTGATCAATTGTCTGATGGTACATCTGTGACAGATGTTTGGGAATCTCTTTATAGATTAGGTAATGATGCACATTTATATTTTCTTAGTTGAAATATGATCAATTTTGTGAGAGTTTATTGTCAATACTAAGACTTAAATCATCATTTTGATTAACTTTTTCTATTCATTTTTTGCCTATTGTCCAGAACAGCTGGTTGGAGGTCTTGCCAAAAGACAACACTTTAATTTTCCTAAGATTCACTAACTTGGAGGCCTGTTGGAGTTGAAGAACATATGTCTAAGCCATCCGCATAGAATAAATGAGTAATGGGTTGTGTACCCAAGTCCTGCAGATAAATCAAAATAGGATGATAAATGTGAAATGTATAAGGAAAAAGGAGGGACACACAACATGCAGCCCTGTTTTAAGCCATTCAATGTAGACATTGTTGAAGAAAGGTACTTATTATTGGTCAATTTGATCTTCATCTAAGTTTCATTATGCTATGTGACCACAAAACACAAGAGAGTACAGTTGATTCCTTATTTTAGTAATTTATCACACAACCTATTGGGTTGACCTAGTTGAAAGCAGTTCTTTAGCTGATATAACTGACAAACAGCAAAATAATTTTCTTTGTGACTTTATTATGTAGTAAGTTAAAAGTCACAATATTGACTGTGCTGGTGCATCCTGCTCAAAATCTGGATTGATCAAAGAGTATCAAATTGTGCTCTACTGTCCAAGCATATGATTTTTACAGTAGGTGATTTACATCACAGTAAATAAGGGTATTAGACAACAGTATTTTGGATCATTTTTTGTCTCTCTTTTTCAAATCAGATGAATGATAGAACCCTTCCACGATGGTGGGATCTACCAGTTTGTAGCACCCACACATAATTTACATAATAATAAGCTCTATGGGGATTGCTCAGATTTTACTACATCAAGGAGTATGTCGTTGGGACCTTCCACTTATGAAAATATTTTTTTTAATCATTTTTTTTAACAGAGTCATAGTTTCTTATGCAGTACATATAGAGCAGTCCAATTTCAAATTTGGATTAATGGTATTACTTGAATAACGAACCTTGATATGATCTTTCCAAGTTTCGTTTTAGTTTGAAATAATGGTTTGACATTTTGTTTGCCTCAGTTCTAAGGCCAATCAAAGACAAAAATGCTTTAATATTGTTTAATTTAATTTCCCCAATGTATTTGGCCCAGGCTGCTTTTTAAATTTGACATCTGTATTTCTTTTATTGTCCACCTATATCATGCCTCTCCATGCTAAATAAATGTTAGAAAGTGGATTATTGGTAAGGGCAAGTAGGTATCTACACTTAGCAATAGGCCACAAACCCCTACTAGGTCCGGTCAAGGTCTTAGTGAATTAATCCTTGCTCAACCCTTGGTAGCCCACGAGCACCTTGGCTTAACTTAGGAGACAGGTGAGTAAATCATTTAATATCAAGAAAATCGTAAATAAGTAAAATACAACAGACAATAAAAATCCAACACCAATTTAGATAAATAGAAAATATTTTCATCTTTAAAATAATACCAAAACTACAAAAATGCAATATAGGGAACCAGAACCATGAATTTTGACTTAGCCACGGTCGATTGCGACCAGGAACATCTGGTCGCAATCGACCGGGGCAAAGTCAAAAGCCGACACCGACCGTGATGAAACCCTGCTCGGATACACTGAGAGGGAGGCCTCGGTCAAAGTTTTACCTTCACACTTAGAAACTTTTCTGGAGCATTTATTCTTCTAAGTCGTGTGGTCCTCCTCAGCAAGCCGATGTTGATGCAACATCATCGGACTTCCTTCCCACGAGCCCCCAGTCAAGTCTGGAGTTCCAGGGCTTTCAGTGTAAAGAACCTGAAATTCAGGCCGGGCTGCAGATGAAGAAAGATGGCTTGGCTCTCGATGTCAGGTCGGTCCACTCATGGAGCTTTTTTCAAAGTTGCTCCAGACTTCTCCAAGCTTCTGGATCTTTTTCCAGGAATCCTTTAAGGGTCCACAAACGTGATCCAAGGTTCAAGAAGCTCTGAGTTGGGACTATAGATCCCAGAATGCACCTGGTCAAAATTCTTAAATGCTCACTGGTTGCTGGTCAGCTGGGCTCTTCTTGCATGACGTGATGCAAGGGACTCATGTCAGCTCCTCTGGACCTGTAGCTTACAGGGAGTCACTCCTGGAGTTGCAGAAGCAAGGCAAAGCCCTTTTGTTGGTGAAGCCCAAAGTGTTCAGCTGGTGCAGTCCTTGTGAGTGCAGTCTCCAGGTGAAGGCCTGGGGTCCAGCAGGGCAGTCCTTCTTCTCCAGTATCTTCTTCCAGCAGGGATCTAAATTGTGGGTGGCTCTGCCATATTTATCCTTGCTCCTGGGTGGGGAAGCAGGGGAGTGCTTCTGTCCAATGGGGTTCAGGGTGACACCCACTGGGATGACCACTTGCTGTGAAGTGTGGCAAAAATCAATCCAGAAAGCAACATTCTCTAAAAATCCAAGATGGCAAAAATTCATCTTTGGAGGTTATATCTGGTTGAGGACACTAACCAGTGTGGCTAAGTCTCCCTTAACACACCCCTTTCAGCCCCTCTCCTAATCTAATCAGTGGGGCTCCCATCTGTCTGGGGGAGCAGGAAATGGGGGCGGTACACTTTCTGTCCCAAGTGGCTTTCCCTACTTTGAAGACCAGTTTGGCTACTCTTTCCCCCATCCTGCTCTGCCATCTGCTACAGAAGTTCTCCACCTATCAGATGCTTCCTTTGTCTCAGCCCAGAACACTTCACACCTCATTAAGATAGCCTGGCTCAGGCTGCTAGAGGCTGACCAATCAGGAAAGGGCACTACAGAGCTGAATTTTGTAACTTTCAGAAAGAGTTCTAAAACTCCTTCCCTGGGCTATTTATATTAAATTCATCATTGGCAAGTTGTTGGATTTATTATATTTAATTTGCTACCAAACTTGCTATATTTAGGTCATCTCTAGTGGAAATAAGACTTTATTATTTTAAAATAAAGTCTCCCAATGTTAGGCTATGGAGCCCGCTGACTACAGTGGGAAAATGAATTAAGCATGTTTTCCCATCCCGGGCTCATAAAACATCTTTCATAAGGTCCCTGCTTATATTACACTGCACCTAACACTGTGGGAACCTAGGGCATACCTTGGGGGTGACATATATGCATAAATTGAGACTTTGAAAGTACTTTTAATGCCAAAGTCGAATTTGGGGTCAATTTTAACTTACAACCAGCTAGCAAGGAAGGCCTGTCATTACAATGACACCAGGGACCATGGCAGTGCTCCCAGGGGTGCCCTATCTGCCCTGGGGTCTCTAAACCTACATGCCCTACCATATACTATGGGATTATAGGTAGATTGTATAATTAGGTCATTTTTCACAGAGCGCTGGCCCTGGGACTGGTTAGCAGTGCCCAGGGCACAGTCAGAGTCAGTAACCACCAGTATCAGTCAAAACGTTTGGGGGTGATCAGGGCAAAAAGGAGGACTTTCTCACAGTTAACATACCTCGTTGTGAGGAACACGGTTTCTTCAGATGGTATAACATTAGACGGGTCTAGCCTCAAAATATAAAGAAAGAGTTAGGTTAGCGCCACTTTAGTGCCAAAATAAATGGTGTTAGGGCGACACTAAGCTTCCATAAATATGGCCCTTAATGTGCTTCGGCTGGTACGGAATTTGGTGGCAGCCAAGTTTTCATCTGTTTAATTCTACTCATAAAAAATTGGATTATTATTCTGAGTGGATGATTACCCACCTCAAGCACTAATCACAACTATTATCAAGGTGCTTCCTCAAATTTACTAAATAAACCTAAACTCAACCCCCTGATAGCTATGGAATAGATCGGACAGGCTTAACTTAGAGCAATGTGTACGTATTTATACAATTCTTAAAGAGTAATAAAGCATAAATGCAAAATAATAAAAATCCCAAACCAAATTAAAACAATAGAGTGAACATTAATAAACAAAATGGCAAGTAGAAGTAGCGCAGAGAAGCCAAAGTGCCAATATTAATCAATGGTTGCTGTAGACCAGGATCTAGGCAGTAAACACCAACCAGGTTCATCTTCGTCAAAGAATTCACCTTCTGACTTTAGTCCTTTAAGTCCCAACCAACCATAGGAGTACACTTCTAAGGCTGCTCCTGTCATCAGGGGAGGCACTTACAGGCTTACAGGGTTTCAAGCACAAGCCAGACAGCATGGACCATTCCAGGTCCAATTGCCACTAGTCATCTGGGCAGTTGCAGGCAAAGAGTTCTCTTAGCTTGCTGTGTCCCCACAGCTTTAACAAGAGGTCAGCCTTATGACCTTTGGAGTCTACTTCTTTGTCCTGGGTACCAGAGAGAGCAGGTCAACTCCTTTCAGGTTTCTGCGCAGGTCACACACAGCAGCGTCAGCCTATTCTGATTTTCCTAACATCCAGGAGTATTCTGAAGTGGGTGCCTGGAGGTTCCAAATTTGTGCCTGGCATGAGTTACTGAGTGGGAATGACCCCCACATTCCCAAACAAATGGGGGTAAAGTTATTGAACCAATCCTACCCAGTTTGTGCATTTTCAAGATGGCAGAAGTCTTTGGCCACACTAAACTTGGGATCTGAGGGCTTGGGAGTTTGTGTTGGGAACAGTTTATGGTAATGCTAGCATCCTCTAATATCCTAACACAGAAATTCTGGTTTGTGCAGCATATTTGCCCACAATAAACCCAGGAGGCACAAGTCTGGTGGGATAAAGCAGGGTTTCCCAACATGTAACCAGTGGATACACAAGAATTGTTATGGCATCCAATCTTGGCATTTGAACTGCACCCAAGTGTTAAATATAAAAACCCAGCCGGCTTGTCAGGCAAGATTTGACAATCCAACAGGGTATAGCACTGTTATGTCACAAAGACGCCCACTATGATGGTAGCTTGTCTGGCTGTTGAGGACAAAGAACGGGCCCTGCCTAGGTGTTACATAATGTTTGTGTGTGACAGGACAGACCTCTTTGAAGTGAATCAAGTTCCTGGGCACAGGCCACTGGTCACCCTGTCAAGGGAACAACAATGCCTCCCCTCACCTAATCCTGTGTTCTCTGCTCTGGGAGCAGTTTTCACACCTCTCTAAAAGACTTGGATTTCAATACCTAACAAAAGCAGTTGTTTAAATATTTGTGCAGCTATTCCCTAACCAACTTTAGCATTATTAAATGTAATAATATAACCTGGTGTGTTCCTATGTAACAGTCTGCCTTGCTACAGTGAAAATAGCTTTTGAGACTTTTTCACTGTAAGGATGTTTAACATCAAAATCCTACATGTCCTACTCTTAAATTTCATGCACCCTGGCCTATGGACAGTAAAGCCAACAAAGGAGTAACTTATAGCTATTGCAAATGAATGTTTTGATCTCTCAAAGACTTATTGTGACAGGTTGAAAGTGCAGTTTAAAACTGCAACAGTCAGGCTAAAAATGGTAGTCCTGCTGTCATGTTTGCATGATCACTGTGGTGTAATGCAAATTAAGTGCTCAGTCCACTAGTGACATTCAACTTTTAGGTCCTGGGCAACCTTTGCACCACAGGGTAGGGTCTTATAGGTAAGTTAATAATGCCAATCATGGTTATGCTTCATCATGTTGAAAGGGGAAGGTCAGGCACTTTATTGCTGGTTAGCGAAGGTAAAGTGCAGAGAGTTCTACAGCAAGACAAAAGTATAGGGTCTAGCAAAAGCAAAAAGTCCCAGGTGACCCTGCAGAAAGAGCAAATTTCCTACACTACTAAGTCACAGTTGTCAAAAGAGACGGGTCACAGTCTGCTTGTTGTGTTACATTTATTGCATTGCTGCTTTCTCCCTCAAGATTAGGTTTGACACCACGGAAATTAATAATTGTCAGAACTGCTGATTAATGATATTAAATCATGAAGTATAATATTTATCTCAGCAGTAGTTGTGGTGGTCCTTGCCAGGTGATATTTAGGGTCAGGACAAATGGTTGTGGGCAAGTTGGAGGTATCCGCTAAATTCTAAATTACCAAATGAGTAATCAGGACTTGATTTGTCATGGTCCTTTGACCTAAAGCATTCTCAGATTGATAGTTGTTTGACAGGTTGAAGTATCTTTTTCTTACTGTGATTAGCTGCTTCCTTGTAATCCGTGTCAGCAGCTTCGCCTACTGTTGCATTTCTTGAGGGATTTGTGGTTCAGCAGATAGAGATTTGATAAGTAGTATATTTGCAGGGATTAGTTACATCTCATCATGTGCAGCCCCTCTTATGCTGTCCCCTTGTGATACTATTTCCTGGATTCCTGATGTTACAGTTTGGTTCTTTAACAGGTAATCGGTTAATTTGTGAAAGTACTTTTGTAGATTTCTTTGTAATCTTGTTTTTATTGTTATGTTTTTTTAAATTGTCCTGGTGAAAAGGGTGGGTGCAATATAGTTGCAGTACAGATGTCATTGATAACTAGCTAACCATTTGCAACTGTGAAATTGTGAAAGAGTCTGAACTCTCCTGGATCGTTCTTGAAGACAAACCCTAAAAACGGGCAGTCAGTCAACAAACGAGGGGTTACCAAATGGCCCTCCCACCCTCTCCAATCTTAGTGCTTTTTCAGTCTTCTTCTGGGCAACATCACTTGTCAGGCACAACGATTTCTGATTTTTGGAAAAAACGGGGTCCCTATACTCCTGAGGTCGGTATTCTGAAATGATAGTGGAAACGGCAGTATAGCTGACAAGCGTTGTCCTGTCACCTTTAAGCATTTAGCCATGGGTTCAAATTCAGGAAAGGATACAGGAGGCAGGCGTTTTCCAACTAGGGTTCCCCGGGACTCTTTTCTGGCCACCTTTTTCCCTGGATTTATTAAAACATTTGAGGTCTTATTGGCCTACCGCCCCACAGAATGAACACTTATTTGTGAACTTACAGGTCCTTCAAGTTCTGATAAATCTTTTCTTGTTGAAAGTCCAGCATACTCCTTTTCGGTAGCCATCTCCCTTGCCGGCAGTTATCCTAAAGACTGGCAGTACCCTCAATTTTCTTTAGCATCATACAGACAAACTGTTGAAGCTATCTTTAATAATCTGATAAAATATGAGATATGGGGCCAGATGTAGCAAGCCGTTTGCATGTTGCAAACTGCGAAAATCGCAGTTTGAGCCATGCAAACGGCCGAACGCGATGCACATTCAAAAATTGCGAGTCGGTACCGACTCGCAATTTGTGAATGTGACTCGCAAATAGGAAGGGGTGTTCCCTTCCTATTTGCGACTTGCTTCGCAATTCAGAATTGCTTTGTGACCGCGAATGCGGTCGCAAAGCAACTCGCAGTTACCACCGGTGTCACACTGGTGGTAACTCATTCGCAAAAGGGAAGGGGTCCCCATGGGACCCCTTCCCCTTTGTGAATGTCGACAATAATATTTTTTCAGAGCAGGCAGTGGTCCTATGGACCACTGCCTACTCTGAAAAAAACGAAACCAAATGGTTTCGGTATTTTTTTCATTTTGCAACTCGTTTTCCTTTAAGGAAAATGGACTTGAAAATGAAAAAAAACTGCTTTATTTAAAAAGCAGTCACAGACATGGAGGTCTGCTGACTTCAGCAGGCCACCATCCCTGTGAGTGCAGGGACTCGCTATGGGGTTGCAAAATGCGACCCACCTCATGAATATTGATGAGGTGGGTCTTTGCGACCCCATAGCGAGTCGCAGACGGTGTCTGAGACACCGTTCTGCATCCGAGATTGCAACTCGGAAATTGCGAGTCGGACTGACTCGCAATTTCCGAGTCGCAATCTCGGACTTTCTTACATGTGGCCCATGGTGCCTTTGCAGGATTAGGTCGATGTTAGCCTCAAGGATGTATGAGGTAATGTGCCCTTCTTAACAAAGTCATAATGTCAATAAAAGAAGTAGCATAATCAATTAAATAGGCCTTCGTCAGGCAAGGAATTGGTTAGAAAGCATAAAAGGTTTATTAAATTATTAAAATGCATTACACAAAGCAAAATATGGTTAGTCTCAAAATCAGACGGAGTACTTGATAAATGGGGGGATTCGCATAAGGCTCAGTCAGTGCAGTGGTCTGGCATAAAGTCAAACCTCAGGGAAGATATTAATATAATTCTAAGTTCTACACTGGCGAGGGAGTGACAAGCGACTGCTCTCTAAGAATCGAGATGATACATGACTCGCCTCCAAAATGAGCCCTTTTTTCAGAAAACATGCATAAAACAAAGCACAGCATTGAATGAACAAATTGTTGCAAGGTTTGACCAATCGTAACACAGAATCATATGCAGCAATCCAAAACACCACCCACTAAATAAATAATTATTAGTTCCCTCTCGACTTCACGTCATTAGAGGTGAGAGTTCACATTTATTTACACCCAAAACAATGGCAGACTCATAAAATGAGTAAACCTGCAAAGAACAGACAGGCATGGCCTTGAATACTTGCATTACGAAGAGAAGCTTCCTCCAACATTTATGGAGAACAAAATGTCAACACAAACCATTTCATTAGTGCACATTTTGCTACATGCGATGAGAATAGAAATATATACATGGACGCGTAGAAATACAAGATAGGGTCGGGTCTCGTCTAGGCCTTGTTTAACAAATGTTGAGTAAACATGATTTTGTAAAGTACAGTGTTTTCATTTTTAATGCAAAATGTTCATATGTTAAGCAGACATTGTTTATTAATCAGAAACAGCTCTCAAAATCGCCCCTCTAATGATGAACCGATCATCACAAATTCAACTATTCTTTATTTACAGTACAGTCTCTATTGTCTTCAACATCGTGCATCTCGATTTTTCCAAAGAAGTGATATTTTCATGAGTGCTAGCCTAATGTTCTGCAACTTATTTTCATATCTTTTCCTTTTCATTGTAGATGTTGCTGCCATGTCTTTTTCACACACACAATTTAAACACCTTTTAAAACTGATTTCTTTAAGAATTTTAAGCTAAAGAATGATTATTCAAGCTAGAACAATAATTTGTTGGTGTTGGGATTTTCCAAAGCATACTCTGACCTATAATATCAAACCATTCACCAACCTTTGCAAAACCCTTTCCAATCTCACTGCAACACACACCAATAGATTCCCACAAACCATGTTCTTCGAAGACCTTTGCTTCATGCCAAATGTTAGTTATATCACCAATGTAATTATTAAATCAGCTTGCTGCTATTCAGTTTGAAAGTGAAGCACTGTTGAACCCATGGTAATTTCTGAACTGTTTTGTAAGAAGGCGATATTGTATCACCATTTACACATAAATGTTCTGTTAATCTGAGTTAATACTTCAGCGGAGTTAGGCCCATATTTATAATTTTTTAGCGCCACATTTGCGTAATTTTTTTCCGCAATATTAGTGCAAACTTACAAAATGCAATGATATTTTGTAAGATTGCGCCGCTTTTGCGTCAAAAAATTACGCAAATGCGGCTCTAAAAAGTATAAATATGGGCCTTAGTATCTTAGCGATCTACCAAAGAGACAGCTTTTTAATTTTCACATCATTTAAAGCCACACTAATAGGAAATATCAAAACACCAAACACATCCTTCAATACTTGACAAAAAACACACTTTGTTTTTCTAAGCCCAATGTAACTCTTTTCTCTCATTTCAGTCTAAAGCAAAACAGCAGCTTCCCATCTAATTATGTGGGTGAGTAAAACAAGCAGTTTTTTCCACAAACATAATAAATTATTTTTAATATTAGTTCTTCACCATTTAAAAAATTATCAGCCACATATCTCACATTTCACTCACTCTTTCCAACTAATTCTGTTGAGTCATCACTCTGAGATTTTCCATGCATCATATACATATTACTCAGTTCTTTTCTTTTTTTGCACTACTCTTTGGGCCTGATTATGAGTTTGGTGGTCAGACGAGCAAACCGACAGACTCACGGGGAGGACGCCACCACCAGGGCTTACTGGCAGGAACATTGTAGTATGCCGTTCCCGCTGGGCTGCCTAGTGGGAACAGTGCTATGGTATTGGTCTCGGCTCGTTTAAGGGGGCCGAGGCCCATACCGTAGCACAAAGCACCCTCAAAATGAACACTAACTGCAAAGCAGACAGTGTGCATTCTGAGGGTGCTAGACGGGGGGCACTTGGATTGTCAATGCCATGGCAGTGCAAGGGCCACCTGGGGCACCCGGAATTGGCTTTCCACTATCCTTCTCATGGTCTGGACCCCACCAATGGAAGACTGGTGGAAAGCTGAGTTGTATTCAGCAAGGCGGCGTTGAACTCAGTGCTGCACTGGCTGAGTACAACTCATTCTGCCGTCAGAGCATCGGGAACCACGAGACTGGAGGTCCTTGGACCGCCAGCCTTGTAATGAAGCCCTTAGTCTAGAATGTATTCTTGAATATCTAATTTTTCTTTTTAGCCTCTTCTTGCAATTGAATCTTACTCACTTGTTTCCAGTTCTTACTAATGTGCACCTCTATATTCTTTGATAAACTCACATTCCAGGTTTTAAATTATATTACATAATGAAGCTCAAATGATTAGAAATAGGCACCAAATCTACAGTTCTAGAAAACTATCCCAAGGAAAGGTTATTGCACATGAGGTAAGGCCCTACGTGTTCTCTGCCAAGGAAAACATTAACAAAATCAAGTTATGATAAATAAATGGTCAGTGGAAGCTGGAGATAGGTAACCCTTTTTGAAACTGAAGCTGGGAGAAATGTCAACTATAACAACTACTAACCTTCATGATGTCCTCATACTCTGACATTAAACTTTAATATACATTCTCTTTAACATACATTCTCTTTAAAATTGCCTAAAACATATCTACATGTGCTAGTTTGCTGTCTACTGTTATATCATGTGCAATGGTTAATTCTTTACTCCCACCAGAAGGTGAATCATATGGGAATTCAAACACAACAGTATCCCAACTAAAATTATTGTTAATATTATAACTAAAAACTATTCACCAATTTGAGCAGTGCCCTTTCTTACCATAAACAACTTCCATACAATAAGAAAAATGCCATACTTCTGCACAACATTTCCATAAAACAAAAGACAAATCTTCCCTCTAACTTTAAAAGTTCAAAATCAAAAATCAGAACTTGAGCTTCTATTATCTTCAAATAGATATCTAAGGTGCAAAACAAAACAAACTCTAAAAATGAAACTATGTGCACAATATGCTTCACTAATCTAAAAAAAAAACATTTTTTATTTGCATTATTTCGTAGTGGTTCTTCTTCTTCAAAAATAAATTGGCAATTTGTTAACTTCCACATCAATCTCAACCTCAGCTAAGTTTGACCATTCAGAAGCCGCATTCTTTTTATTTGAGACTCTTACTCTTGTGTATCTTTTGGCTACAGGCTTTTCACTTTTACTTTGACTATTATCCTGCTAGCTCTGGTTCTTCTCTGATTGTTTCTGGTTTTTGAACTTCCTTGAACGCTGTCTTTCTTTGTCTCACAGCTTCAGCCTTTTTATTTCTGTGATTTACCTTCTCATCCTCAGATCCATTCATGACTACTGTTGCATCTTTACCTTCACTTGCCACTTGTTTCATGTTTTTGTCACTTCTGTTTTCAACTGCTAATTTATTTTCTCTGGAAGTTTTAGAAACTTTCTTTCAGCTTCACTCCTTGATTTTGAGTGTCTCGATTTTTTCTCTGTTGGTATTGTTTTTGATCTTCATCCACCTTTAGCTAAACATAGAGCAATCAAACTTGATACTGTGAATCAGTAGCTGTGGTCACCATTTCATAATCAGCAGTCTTCAGTCTCTTCATGTGAGATGCGTAGATCAACTGTGGAAAGCATCCACATTTCACAGCCGTGTTGGTCACAAAAATTACCTGTTATGGCCCTTTCCACATTGGCTCCAGGCTAGACCTACAAACATGCTTCTTTACTCCACCCAGTCCCCAGGCAGCTCACAGAATACAAGAGATTATCATGGCTTTCCCCATTAAAACTTCAGGGAGTACTATATTTTTATTTAGTGTGTTTCTGATGCTCATCAGCACAAGTCGAAGTGTGTTTGCCCATTTCAGTGATGATTAGGCACACACTTTTGCTAATGTGGATTCAGTATACCATTAACATTTTCTACAACTTCTGATGCTTCTGGTCTGTAGCTATACTGGAACTTCTGCACAATGTGTACATCGGTGTGCAATACCTTCATTACTTCACTTTGAAAATGAATACATTTTTCTGATTCTGAAGAAGCAGGCAAACCAAATCTAGGGATCAACAATCTCATTACTAGTTTGGCTACTGTACTGCTGTTACATTTCCTGGTTGGATATGAGTCTACCCACCTCAAGAATAAGCACAATTACTAACACGTATCAAAGATTATTAGGAAAAGGCATGACAGTGACATCTATCTTTATTCTGCTAAATAGACCCTCGGACTTTCCTATGTGACTCAGTCACTAGTGGTATTTTCCCTGTGTTCACTTGTTGGCAGGTAATACAACATTGATACAAACTCCTTCCTACAGGTCTAAAGTGTGGGTTAAACCAATATTTGTTATATAACCCAATCATGGCACTCCACCTACATGTGTTGGACCATGAATTAATCTGGACTTTGGTGACAACTTTGAGTTGGTTTGAACATGTTGTTTTTCAGCTGCCATCCAAATTTCATTTCCACTACATAACTTGTTATTTTCTGCCTTCCTCTTTCATCTTCTGGTGCCCCACCCTAGAGCTCTCTCAGCTCACTCAGTGTCTTGACTGGAGTTAACAAGAAACCATTTGTATCGTCATTCATGTTATCATTTATAATTTACTTTTGAATTGATTGCAATAGACTTAAGAACACAGGCCCTCATTACAACATTGGCAGTAAAAGCCGCTTACCGCCGTGCAGAAGACCGCCAACACACCGCCGCCACTGCGGAATTCTGCCACAGTCATTATGACCCACAGGTCGGAATCCGCCAAAATTGAGACACCCACACAAGTCCGCCACACCAAAGGTCAGTGATAAATTGACGATAACAAAACCTCTACCGTCACGCCACATTATCATGACCCACGAATCAATGCAGCGGTCTTTCAACCGCGGTATTCCATTGGCGGTACACACCGCTGCGCTCAAAATACACACACTCTTACAAAACACATCCACATTGGACAATTCAAAATACACACTCCTGATACACATACACACACCACTCCCACACACCTAATACAATATAAAACACACACCCACATCACCCACAAACCCCTATGACAACAACTGCGACTGAAGGCCACAGAGAGACACCACCATCTACAAACGAGCATCCACAGGCACTCAACACCATCACCCACATAACATCCACACACCTCACAAAGCACACCACTAAATATCACCCCACACATCACAACACACACAACCCCACACATCACCCACACCACCCCATAGCATGGCAAAGGCACCCCATTTTCTCTGAGGAGGAGCTCAGGGTCATGGTGGAGGAAATCATCCGGGTAGAGCCACAGCTATTCGGATCACAGGTGCAGCACACCTCCATAGCTAGGAAGATGGAGCTATGGCGAAGAATCGTGGACTGGGTCAATGCAGTGGGACAGCACCCAAGAAATAGGGTTGACATCAGGAAGAGGTGGAACGACCTACGGGGGAAGGTGCGTTCCGTGGTCTCAAGACACCACATCGTGATACAGAGGTCTGGCGGTGGACCCCCACCTCCTCCCCCACAACTAACAACATGGGAGGAGCAGTTCTTGTCTATTCTGCATCCTGAGGGCCTCGCAGGAGTAGCTGGAGGAAAGGAGTCTGGTTAGTCAAATCTTCACTACTATATCCCCCACCCTACCTGCACGCCATCACATACCCCCACCCTTGCCCTTACCCCATCACTCCTACTCCTCACAAATGTCCCAGTATCACAAGCCACCCATCCCAACACCAAGCCCTGCATGCAACACCAAAGCATGGACACCCATCACCAAAGCATGTCCACTACAGATACCCATACACCCCCCTAAACCATCATCACACAAGGTCCCACACAGGAATGGAAGTACTGGGGTACACGGTCAACCATCCATTGCACACCATGGCACACACAGATGCAATAATCATGCTTTTACACCCCTGCAGGACCCCTACCCAACGTCACCGGACAGGAGGGTCCAGACATATCCACAACATCCACAGAAGAGGCCCACAGTGATGACAGCAGCTCTGTCCAACTGGATCTAGACGACCAGCCCGGCCAATCTGGGACCTCGGGACAGTCGCTTCCCCTCACACTGGCACAGGCCACCACACAGCTTCCACCCTCTGGAAACACCATCACACCACCTACTCAGCGGGCCCATACCTCTGTCCCCAGGACACGTCAATCAGCAGTGTGTCCACCACTACAGGGAACCCAGGCTAACCCACCACCCCAACAACAACAGGGAGCTGGGGGCAGTGGGCACACCGTTCAGGGGATAGAGGCCCAGGGAAACAGGGGAACTGGGAGGGCTGCTGTGCGAAGGGGGAGGACAGGCCCGTGGAACCCACTCTCCATGAGGCCCTCTCCAACATCATTGGAGCCTACCATCATTCCCAGGAGACGATGGCAACGGTACTGGCCAAGTTTCAGGAGACCCAGCGGCTGCAGGAGGAACAGTATTTGGGCTTCAGAGAGGATCTCAAATCCATCAATTCCACCCTGGGCACCATTGTAGGGGTGCGGAAGGAAGTCCTCAACACCAGGAGAGACACTGTGGCACAACAAGGGGCCCCTGACACTACCCTGGACGATGAAATGCCCACCACCTCTGCCGGCACTAGTGGACAGTAGACTCCGCCACAGGACCACCACACCAGCACCCCACCCCCTGCAGAGGGAGAACCACCCCGCAAACGGTCCCTGAGATCCAGGACAGAGACTGAGAACAATGCCAAGACCCCCGCCAAGAAATAAGACCACCCTGATTGTCACCCTTTTGTCCCACCTTGTCACCCTGTCCATCCTCAAACTGCCCAGCTTCACTTCCTATGCCCCTTTGGACAATGCACCTGTGAGACTAATAGCTTGGACTCTGCCATGGACATACCTCCACCATCACCTCTCACCATTTTACAACCCCCTCCAATATTGAGCACTTAAATAAACACCCTTAAAGCACAAAACAATCTGGAGTCTGTCTGTGATTTTGAATTAGTGTATTAGCAATTACAGTGACAAAATGCTCTTTCAAATGTAATGTCAACATACCTATGTCACACAGCTCTAGTCCATGAGGAAACAAAGCAGATGTCACACAGTGGGACCCACATCTGTGAAATCGTAAGGGAAAGTGACAACTCAGTGACTATACACTGGGTGAAAAGGACAGACAGATGAGAGGTAGAACAAGTGTATCAGATGTAGCAGGCAGTGATGTCTTCTTACCTGTGTCTCACTGGAAGTATTGATGAATCACTGTGTTTCTGTTGTCGATATCCTCTTCTTCTGCTTCCTCTTCTTCACTGTCCACAGGCTCCACAGCTGCCAAAACACCTCCTTCAGGACCATCCTCTTGCAGAAAAGGCACCTGTCATCGCAAAGCCAAGTTGTGCAGCATACAGCAGGCCACGATGATCTGGCACACCTTCTTTGGTGAATAGAATAGGGAACCACCCGTCATATGTAGGCACCTGAACCTGGCCTTCAGGAGGCCGAAGGTCCTCTCTATAACCCTCCTAGTTCACCTATGTGACTCATTGTAGCGTTCCTCTGCCCTTGTCCTGGGATTTCTCACTGGGGTCAGTAGCCATGACAGGTTGGGGTAGCCAGAGTCACCTGCAAATGGCGAGGGACAACTGTGAGACAAACACTAACTCTTAGGGACATCCCCAGAACCAGACAACTATTCCCACTGATTTGGGTCCAGGTGCTCACCTAATAGCCACACCCGGTGCCTCTGTAGTTGCCCCATCACATAAGGGATCCTGCTATTCCGCAGGATGTAAGCTTCATGCACTGAGCAAGGGAATTTTGCATTAACATGGGAGATGTACTGGTCTGCCAAACACACCATCTGCACATTCATCGAATGGTAAGTCTTCCGGTTTCTGTACACCTGTTCACTCCTGCAGGGAGTCACATGTGTCCCATCAATGGCACCTATGATGTTGGGGATATGTCCCAGGGCATAGAAATCACCTTTCACTGTAGGAAAATCCTCCACCTGAGGGAAAACGATGCAGCTCCCCATGTGTTTCAGCAGGGCAGACAACACTCTGGACAACACATTGGAAGACATAGGCTAGGACATTCCTGATGCTATGGCCACTGTAGTTTGAAAAGACCCACTTGCCAGGAAATGGAGTACTGACAGCACCTGCACTTGAGGGGGGATTCCTGTGGGATGGTGGATAGCTGACATCAGGTCAGGCTCCAACTGGGCACACAGTTCCTGGTTTGTGGCACGATTAAGCCTGTAGGTGATGATCACATCACATGTCTTTCCTCCATTGTCGACAGGTCCACCAGCGGTCTGTACACCGGAGGATGCTGCCATCTCCTCACATGCCCCAGCGGACGGTGCCTATGAAGGAGAACAGCGAGCAGAGAGTCAACCAACTCTGAGGTACGTAAGCAATCTTACTCCGAAAACTATTCATAAACCAATTTTTGCCTGTATGAGTGTTTAGCCAAGGCCTAGGTATGTGTGACGCAGTCATAAATAAAGCCATGTGGGCCACTGAAATGGCGGCTGCCTGACCTGTAAAGTGGGACAATGGGATATGAGGTAACTGCGCTGACGTTGTACACCGTTGCGGTAGGCGGTCGAAGACTGCGGCGCAATTCTGCATTGGTTAACATTGGACCCTATGGGTCCCAGGAGCCAATGACGATGTACGCCGGCAGTGACGGTCCGCACCGCCGTGGACGTGAGCGCCATTTTCTCACTGTTCAATCACTCGATACCTGATCTTCGACAGGAGAGGACCTACACTACAAGTGCTGCTGTGACCTCAGTCTGGAAGAGACAATGGCTCGTGCGTCTGGGGAAAGGGCCCCTGCCTTCACTTCGGAGGAGTTGGAGAAACTCGTGGATGGGGTCCTCCCCCAGTACACGCTACTCTACGGTCCTCCAGACAAACAGGTAAGTACACCGTTACCATGCTGTATGGGCAATGCCTGTATGGAGTGGCGTGGATGAAAGATAGGGAGGGGGATGAGGTGTGCATGAAACGACGGTGAGTGCATGTGCCACATGGCAAGGGTAGGGATGCAGGCCAATGACTGTGATGGTGCAGTTGGTAATTACTTCTCTTTTTCCCCTGTACAATTTCTGTAGGTCAGCGCCCACCAGAAGAAGGATATTTGGCGTACCATCGCCAAGGAAGTCCGGACCCTGGGCGTCTACCACAGACGGAGCACCCACTGCCGGAAAAGATGGGAGGACATTCGCTGCTGGAGCAAGAAGACGGCAGAGGCCCAGCTGGGGATGGCCTCCCAATGTGGGAGGGGTGCCCGTCGCACCATGACCCCCCTGATGTTCAGGATCCTGGCAGTGGCGTACCCAGAGTTGGATGGGTGCTTGAGTGCATCACAGCAGCCACAAGGGGGTGAGTACACTCTCATTCAGCTGATTCAGCGTGCATTGTAGGTGTCTGGGTGGGGGAGGTGGGCTGTGGGTTCCCCTAGGCCAGGGCGAGTTTAGTAGGCAAGGACCCTTCTTAAGGCAGGCCCTGTGGCACCCCACCCCACCTGTGTACAGTGCCAACTACACCTAGTCAGGCTCCTGTGACATCCATGTGTGCAGAAATCGGCTATAGCCTTGTAAGCCATGTCCCAGGGATTGAATAGTGGACCCCAAGTGCACGGCGTAGTGCAGGGGGCTTCTGTGTCTGTCGTGTCCGCCAACGGTAGCGGTATTGCATGCACTCAGCATGTCTTTCTTCTGTCTCCGCCCCCCCCTTTTTGTGGTCTCCCTGTGCTTGTGTGCATTAGCATCATCAGGTGGAGGAGCAGTGGCACCGGAGCAGGAGGGAGCTGCATCCCACATGGCACTGGAGGGCGACACAACAGACTCCGAATTCACCAGTGGGACGGAGGGGAAGGGGAGCTCCACGACGGGGACAGGAGCTGACACCAGCGATAAGGACTCCTCCTCTGATAAGAGCTCCCTTCCGGTGGCGGCCCTATCTGTGCCCCCCGCATCTACAGGTACCGCCGCCACCCACCCTACCAGCACCGCCCTCCCAGCAGCCCCTCAGCCTTGGCCCCGTGCCCGCTCACCCAGGAGGGTGGGCTTCACCTTCACCCCAGCCACCTCAGCCCTTGACCCTGTCACCCCTGAGGCCCTCAGTGAGGAGGCCATTGACCTCCTCAGGTCCCTCACTGTTGGGCAGTCTACCATTTTGAATGCCATCCAGGGTGTAGAGAGGCAGTTGCAATAAACCAATGCATTCCTGGAGGGCATTCATTCTGGTCAAGCAGCCCTTCAGCGAGCTTTTCAGACTCTGGCCTCAGCACTGATGGCAGCCATTTTCTCTGTCTCTAGCCTCCCCTCTTCAACTTCCTCCACCCAGACCCACACCCCTGTACCTCAGCCTATCCCAAGCACACCATCAGACCAGCATGCACACACCCCAACACACAAAGGAAGCTCTGGCAAACATAAGCACCAAACATCCTACAGGCACTCACGCAAGCATCATACACATGCAGACACACCAACATCCACTGCCTCCACTGTGTCCCCCTCCTCCTTCTCTCCCTCCTCCCTCCCTGTCTCGTCTCCACTCACACAAGCATGCACTACATCTTCAGCCACTATGTCCATCACCAGCACACCCCCCACCACACCCCGCTCAAGTGCAGTCACCACCCCCACTACCATTCACACATCCCCTGTGTCCTCTCCCAGTGTGTCTGTGAAGCGACCTCCCAAGGTACACAAACGCAGCCACACACCCACCCAACAGCCATCCACCTCACGACAGCCTCCAGCCCATGCACCTTCACCCAAAGTCAGCAAACGTACACCTCCTACAACCACAACCTCTTCTTCCACTCCCAAACCCCCTCCAGCTACCCGTCCCAGTGTTCCTAAGAAACTTTTCCTGTCAAACCTTGACCTCTTTCCCTCACCTTCCCCACCCCGTCAGTCTCCTCGGGCCCGACTCCCCAGGTCCCAACCTGGCACCTCAGCCACAACATCTCAGGGACCAATGGTGCCAGTAGTCACGGATTATGGAGTGCACCAGGCAGCAGGGCAGGCAGTGTGGCAAGGAGCCACAGCACAGACAGTCCCCCACCTGTCAAGCATCAAAAGTTGGCCAGTGCCCGGCAGGAGAGGGGAAAGACACCAGCCACCAAAGCCGCTCCCAAGGGTACAGCTGAGATTGTGGAGACCGCTGTGACACCATCCAAGGTGGGGAAGGGGCACAAGAAAACCGGCAAGTCTGGGAAGATCAGCACGGCGGACAAGACCGCCATCAGCCCCGCTGCCCAGGAGGCGACCGCCAGCAGCCACACTGCCCCAGACAGGACCACCACCAGCAGCAGCCCCGCTGCCCAGGAGGCGACCGCCAGCAGCCACACTGCCCCAGACAGGACCACCAGCAGCAGGTAGGATGAAGCACTCTGGGCACAGGGCCCCCTCCAGAACCAGTGGAGATTGTCATCCACTACCTCAGTCCTTGGCAGGATGAAGCACTCTGGGCACAAGGCCCCCTCCAGAACCAGTGGAGAAAGGCATCCACTACCTCAGTCCTTGGCAGGATGAAGCACTCCGGGCACAAGGCCCCCTCCAGAACCAGTGGAGATTGACATCAACTTGAGGGACTGTGGCTTTGCACTCCCTAGGATTGAACAGTGGGCAAACCACCCACTGTAGAGACTTGAGAGACTGTGGCTTTGCACTCCCCAGGATTGAACAGTGGGCAAACCACCCACTGTAGAGACTTGAGAGACTGTGGCTTTGCACTCCCCAGGATTGAACAGTGGGCAAACCATCCACTGTAGAGACTTGAGAGACTGTGGCTTTGTACTCCTCAGGATTGAACAGTGGGCATGGGGACACCTCATGGATTTGGCATCATGCACTCAACCGGCTGAGGTGCCCCACCTTACCTTCCCCCTGAGGTGCCTGTTTTACTTCTATCTGATGCCCCTGCAGTGTTCTCTCCGTCTTGTTCGGGTATCTTGTGTGGGCCTCGCCCATGCCTTTTGGGCCCAGTGATCCACGGACTATGATGGTGGACTCCCTTGGAATTGTGTTCTTGGTGTATATAATTGTATATAGTATAAATGTATATATTTGTAAATATTTTTGATGTATGTAATTGAATATATCAAAAATGTTTTACTCTTTTCCTTTGGTCCTTGCATTCTTCCAGGGGGGGGTTTGGGGGTGTAACTGTGATGTATCAATATGTATTAGCATGTGTGTTGTAGTGGGTGAGGGTGGGGGTGTTGCATGTTGCGTGTGTGTGTCACTCTCTTTTCCCTCCCCCCTCCCCTGTGTCGTAGGTGCAGTACTCACCGCTGTCTTCGCCGCTGGCATTCGTGCTCCTGGTAGAGGAGCAGGAAGAGAAAGGCTGGCAGAATCTGGAGCTCAGGTTCCATGGCGTCCTGGTTCCTCGTGGGGTGTGTAGAGGTGAGCGTTTTCCCTTCTAAGTCCTGTTTCCGCCGTGTTTTTGTTCGTGGTGAATCCGCCCCGAAAAAGGTGGCGGATTGGTGGGTTGTAATACTGTGGACGGTAAATTGTCCTCCGCCTGTCTGTTGGCGGTTACCGCCGCGGTGTTTGTTTGAACTGCCGTGGCGGCCGGAGTGTTAAAGTGGCTGTCTATGTTGGCGGTTTCCGCCACGGTCGTAATTCCATTTTTTTTAGCGCCGGCCTGTTGGCGGTCTTACCGCCGCTTTAACACCGACCGCCAGGGTTGTAATGACCACCACAGTATCTTGTTACCATGTCTGAATACCTGTTGCCCAAAGTAATCATATTGTTTCCAGTTTAACAGGTAGCGTTCTTGAACACTGAAATCTCCTCAGCTGTATGTTCCACTTCCGACAGATTGCAGATATATGTTCCATGTGGCTTTGGTAGCAAAATATGGCATAAACCTCTTTTGTGACCACAATTGTTCCTAATCATGAACAAGACCAAAGCCATCTCAGTTGTCTGTATAACTTGTCACACTGATTCCATTGGCTAAGCAGCATGCTATTTTTGAAGCAATCAGTTCTACTACTTGTGCTGAGGTTACATTACAGAAGTATGACGCTTCGATAATATTTGATATGGTGCTAACTGCATATGCTCCATGATGGTTTCTCAGACACAAATCATCAAAAAACAAAATCGAAACAACCAGTTTGAATGGTACATGTCCAATGTCAGATCCTGGTTTGGTACTGAACTTGGTTACATCAAAGCAGACATGATCACAATGTTCATCATCATCATCTTTGTTTGTACCTGGCAAATGTTTGCAGGATTCAAGGTACTGCATATGAACATTTAAAGGTATGCAGTTAAAATTGTCTGCTCATATTTAGTTAGATAGACGTTTGTCAGATGCTGAGTTTGAGTTTGAGTCAGCAAAATCTCAATTGAATGAGGGACTAACACAATAAGGAGCATATTTAAGAGCCCTAGTGCAATTCCAATGCCAAATTAGCATCATTTTTCATGCTAATGTGGTGTTAGAAGGCCAAAAATGCTGTGCCATATTTACAAAAGTGGTGCAATGTATGTGTTGCGCAACTTTGTAACCCTTTGCGCTACATTATGCCTGCACCAGGCATTATGCATACAAAGGGGGCGTTCCCCCATTAGGGGGGGGCAAAAAAAGGCTCAAGGAAATCTAAGATTTCCTTGCACCATTTTTTTCAGCACTTTTAACACCTGCTCAGAGCAGACGTTAAAAGGAGGCTTCTATCGGTTGCAATGGGCCTCTGGGTGTTTTGCATGATTACCGTCAGAATTTTAGATGCTAATCCTGCAAAGCGCCGGACCAGCGTCAAAAAGTCTGACGCTAGTCCCCTAACTACGCCATGGTGCTCTGTATTCCAAATACAGTGCACACATGGTGGCGTTAGGGAGGAGCTAAGGGGCGTAAGAAAAGTGCAGACTCTTCTTAAATTTAAATGTAATCCTAAGTGTATAACCCATCACAAACCCATTACTTTGTTTAATTGCAAGGAAAACTGCTGCCGCCGATTTTAAACAACTAAAAAGTGCTCCAACTACTTGATCCAATGTGGCATAGAAGTAGGCTACAGGATGCTTCACTTCTCTGTCTGCTCTCGGTGTGATTTCCCCTGTCTTTTTGCTTTAGACACCCTGTTTTTGATCCTGTGCTGAATTTTGTTTTTGCTGCTTTTAGGACTCTGGGCACTTTATCACTGTTGACCATTGCTAAAGTGCAAGTGCTCCCTGTCTAAAATGCATTGGTAATTGGTATCCACGATTGGCATATTTGATTTACTAGTAAGTCCCTAGCAAAGAGCACAGTGTGTGCCCTGAGCCTGTAACTCAAATGCTACTAGTGGGCCTGCAGTACTGATTTTGCCACCCACATAAGTAGCCCTATAAACATGTCTCAGACCTGCCACTGCAGTGTCTATGTGTGCAGTGTTTACCTGCCATTCTGACCTGGTAAGTGCAGTCACTTCCCAGGCTGAAACCATCCCTTTTACTACATGTACGTCACCCCTAAAAAGGGCCAAGGCAGCCCCATGGGCAGAGTGGGGTGTATTTATAAGGTAGGACATGTAGTGGTGTGTTTTACATGTCCTGATAGGGAAATACTGCTAAATTCATTTTTCACTATTGCAAGAACTATTTCTCCCATAGGGTAACATGGGGATTGCCTTCCAATATCTTTCAAGTGTAATTTCCCAGTGGGAGCAGATAGGGATATGGAGTTTAGGGGTCTCTGAACCCACAATTTAAAAATACAACTTTTGGTGAAGTTGTTTTTTGAAGTGTAAGTTTGAAAATTCCACTTTTAGAAAGTGGTCTTTTTCTTGCTTAGCCATTCTGTGCCTCTGCCTGTCTGTGGAATACACGTCTGGGTCAGGATGACAGTTGGGCTGTTTGTGCATTCACTCTAGACATTCACACAAAGGGAGCTGAGTTGTGCCCTACATATCCTGATAGCCCTTCAACAGGCTGATGGGTCTTCCTGAGCTAGAGTGGAGGGAGGAGCTGACACTTGCACCTGAATAGGGCTGTGCCTGTTATTACACAAACTAGTCTCACACCCCCTGGAGTGTGTCTGGGGCCTGGGCAGGAAAGGCAGAGTCTTGTGTACTACAAAGACTTCTCTTTGAAGTTTGCCTACTTCAAAGACAGAAATGGGTATAAGTATTTCAGCTCTGAGTGACCCCACATAGTTAGAACACGTATGGACTAAGGGCATTCTGCCAGGAAGAAGACCTGGATGCTTTAGGAGGGACTGCCACTCTGCCTGCTGCTTTGTTGTGCTGGCCTGCTGCTTCTGTCCTGAGAATGAAGGGACTGGACTTTGCTTTATAAATCCTGCTTTCCAAGGCTCTCCAAGGGCTTGAAATGAGCTTGTCTCCTGTTAGGAAGTCTCAGGGCCATCAAAATCTTCACCTGCCAAAATCTGGCCTCTCTTGCTGAGAGTCTTTACTTTCCAAGTGGTGCCAAAACCAGTTCCAGGGCCCTTGGAAGTGAGCTCTGGTGCAGCTATGAAGAAACTAAGCACGTCGATTTCAGAGGGACTTCAGAACCGGCACTGCTCTCTGACCTTGTGCCGCCTGTACAGGAGCCATTGTCTGAGCACAATGACCACAACCTGCAACACAGGCCTGACACAGCTGCAGCACCTCCATAGTCCAGCCACAGCATGAGCTCGAGTGCCCTGTCACTGACATCAGTGACACCCGACTCCGCTACAGCACCTATGGCCCTGTAGTATGATCACAACAGTGCAAAGTCAGCGCTATGCATCTTGACCTGCTGGATTCATTGACCCCGTTTTGTCATAACTGACGCCTCGCCACCGATGCCACATCACCTTCCCTGCAACTGTAAGAAATCAACCCCTTACCTCGCCCGTCTAGCAGCAGGGAATCAATTCTGCACCTCCACGGTAGCAATAAGGAACCGATGCCGCACCGATTCCAGCGACACCTCAGCCCTCTGACTCTTTGCAATGTCTTTGTTTCCTCATTGTTTTCCAAGGTACTGTACCTGGAATCTGTGGGACTCCTTGACCGGCCCGCAGTCCCTCGTGAGTGGCTTTGGACTGTTTGCAATGAAATAATGAAGACGCCATTTGGAACTATTGTGTTTCCAAGTGCTTTAATAAAATTTTATCTTTGAAAATCTGTATCTTTACTTGTGTATGTTGGATGTTTTATTGGTTTGGTCTTGTTTTACTCAGATAAATATTGGCTATTTTTCTAAAATGATGTGGCATACTTTTGTGGTGTTTTTACTGTGTTACTATGGATGGGTAGAAATACTTTACACATTTCCTCTGAGATAAGCCTGACTGCTTGAGCCAAGCTACCAAGGGGGTGAGCAGAGGTTATCTTAGCTGTGTGACTCCCTTACCCTGACTAGAGTAACGGTCCCTACTTGGCCAGGGTGCAAACCACTGCCATCTACAGACCTCATTTCTAATAAGTACTGAAAAAGCACACCATTCTCTTTCATGGTGAAACAAGTAAAAATCTTTTTTTGCAATTTGGCATTCCTAGAGCAGGTGCACTACAGAGTTTATCTCTGAGCTCGAAGAAGGCATACATGCATCCTTCACCAAATGGCACTGGAACACTTACAACACAGTGCAGAAGCCTCAATAAAGGCTTTGCAATTAGGGAAAACGTTTTAGAATTTACAGTAGCAAACCATTCGAAAAACATCCTCACTTCTCTGTTTAGTTGGAGGCATTCTCAAAATTACAGAACGATGTTCATTAGACACCTTTGACACTCCTTTTTTAATTTGGTATTCTAACTAGATAACATCTTTCATACAGTATATTTTTGTGGGAGATACCTGATACCAAATGTATGCAAGATAGTTCAAGAGTTCAATTGTACTCAACTTGCAGTCTTCTTTTGTTTTAGATGTGACCTCAAGTCATCTATATCCTGCACCAGCAGCGAGTTACAGGGAATCTGCAGATTTTACAAATCATCCTTTAGAATCTGGTTAAAGATTGAGGGACTTTATGTATATCCTTGTGGGATATAACACCACGTAAGAAGTTTATTAAAAAATTTGAACTTCAAAAATCTGAAATTGAGACTTTACCTAACCCAACCTTATAAAGAGGAATGGATAAGAATGCTTGGCACAAGTCAATGACTGTGTACCATTCTGCATCAGCGGGGATCTGACACAAAATCACAGCAAGATTCGGTACCAGAGGACAACATGGGACTAGAATGTTATTAATTTTACAAAGATCTTGGACCACCCTCCATTTTGGGCTTGTTTTTTTCAAACTCATTATCTGTGAGCTTCAAGGACTCCCTTGCACTTCTTTTATTCTTTGGGTTGATCAAATTTGTAATCACATCTTTCACCCTGACATCTGCTCCCTGTACAAGTTTGTACACTGAGGAGTTCAAGGATATACTGCATTTGGTTTCACTGTAGGTTTTACTGGCTCTGCATGCCTTATCAATCTGACTTCTTTGCCTGAAAAATCTCATACCTACTCTTTCACTGTGTTTTACATCAGGAGGTAAATCTTTGTTAACCTGGAAGCTTTTTGGCATGTCTCCCCTGTCTTTTTGCCTTGTCCAGTGTACTGGACTCTGTTTTTGCTGGTTTATTGTCTCTGTGCATTTTACAACTGCTAATCAGTGCTATAATGTAAGTGTTCCCTATATAAATTGTACTGTTGATTGGTTTATCCATGATTGGCATATTTGATTTTCTAGTAAGTCCCTAGTAAAGTGCACTGAGGTGCCGAACGGCCTGTAAATCAAATGCTACTAGTGGGCCTGAAGCACTGGTTGTGCCTCCCACATTAGTGGCCTTGTAAACATGGCTCAGACCTGCCATTGCAGTGTCTGTGTGTGCCGTTTTAAACTGCCAATTCGACTTGGCAAGTGTACCCACTTGCCAGGCCTAAACCTTCCCTTTTGATACATGTAAGGCACCCCTAAAGTAGGCCTTAGGTAGCGCCATGGGCAGGGTGCAGTTTATGTTAAAGGTGGGACATGTACTGATGTGCTTTACATGTTGTAACAGTGAAATACTGCCAAATTCGGTTTTCACTGTGCAAGGCCTGTCTCTCTCATAAGTTAAATTGGGGGCTGCCTTTCAATATTATTAAAGTGTAGATTCCCTTTGAAAGCAGATAGAAATATGGAGTTTATGGTCTCTGATTTCACAATTCAAAAATGCATCTTATAGTAAAGTTGTTTTTTATTTTGATGGTTTGAAAATGCCACTTTTAGAAAGTAGGCATTTTCATGCTTAAACCATTCTGTGACTCTCCTGGTTTGTGGATTCCCCGTCTGGGTCAGTTTGACAGTTGGGCTGTTGTGAATTCCCTCTAGAGAGTGACACAAACTGTCTGGGGTGTAGCCTGCATATCCTGATGAGCCATCTGAGCTAGAGAGGAGGGAGGAGTGTTCACTCACACCTGAAAGGGCTGTGCCTGCCCTCGCACAATGCAGACTCCAACCCCCTGGTGTGTGTCTGGGGCCTGGCCTGGACAAGGAAGATATAACAAACACTTGAGACCTTGCTTTGAAGTTTTCCAACTTCAAAGGCAGAGAGGGGTATAAGTATTAGACCCCAAACCCCAGACTTTTAGAATCTTTCTGGAATCAAGAGGAACCTTTGCCAAGGAGAACAGCTGAAGAGCTGGAGGAGGAGTATTGCCTCTTTGCTGTGTTGCTTTGCTGGATTGGCCTGCAGTTGATGCTTCTGCCTCAAAAGTGGGCAAAGGGTGAACTTTGCTGTGTATCCTGCTTGAGAAAGTTCTTCAAGTGCTTGGAGTACAGCTTGCCTCCTGTTGGAAGTCTCAGGGATATCAAAGACTTCAGTTTCATCTTCCTACAGGAAACTGTGTGTTTGTGCTGTTCAAGGAGGAAAACCACTGCAACACCATCAACGACGTGCTAGCCTGCACCGTGACCTCCCTTCACCACACGGAGCCGCACTGCCAGCTTCGCACCCCGACCCTGGTCTCACTGACATCCTCATCGGATGACTTCATCGAGCTGCTGCTCGCACCTCGACCTGTTGGCCCTGCACTCCGGTATCACCTGCTCACACTGCAGCCTGGGCATTCCCGAATCTGCTGCTCCTGCTGACACTGATGCCACTGCCTGTACTGTGGTCTGTTGAGACCGCTCATGAGGAGCACAAAGCACCATCCTGTACCGCAGCCCTGGTCCACTGACACTAGCACCATCAACTCCTGTCTATGCCGCGACCCGTGGATGCCACACAGAGCATGCCCCGATCTGCAATGCTGACTTGGGCCTACTATGCTTCAGCAACAACGACGCCACTCCCTGCACCGTAACCTTGTGACATGGCATGTTCCACCGCCCGATTCACACGCAGCCCTGGTCTCACCGATGCCGTTGGACGCCGTCACCGATCTGCTGCCTGCACTGTGACCTGTGGGCACCGTCCGTCGCATCGTCCCGTTTTGCACTGCAGCCCTGACGCCATCCATGCCAGCGCTCCTGACTTCATCAGCCCAGAGTTCGATCTGCAATGCGTGTAACTTAAAGGGCCCAACGACTCCCGCACTGACTCTGGAACCGACTCTGCAAGGCCAGCGACACCACTCTCCGGAGCTCACCGGGAGGATCACAACACCCTGCAAATACAAAGTATTGCTTGTGGGTCTCCCTGACACTGTAGCTCTCCTGCGATGCCACGGCCGGCCTGAACTGTTGGTTTTGTTGATCACGACACCGTGATAGCCCCAGGTGGAGCTATCAACTTTAAGGAACTGTATTTTTAAGTTAAATCTTGCAAAATTCACATCTTCATTACTGTATGTCATATTTTTAATCGTTTTGGTCTTGTTTTATATAGATAAATATTGGCAATTTTTCTAAACTGGTGTGTTGTCCTTTTGTAGCATTTTCACTGTGTTACTGTGTGTTATGTGTAAATGCTTTCACATTGCTTCTGAGATAAGCCTGACTGCTCGTGCCAAGCTACCAAGGGGGTGAGGTGGGGTTATCTGAGCAGGTATCTCCCTTATCCTGACTAGAGTGAGGGTCCCTACTCAGACAGGGTGCAAACCGATTGTCAACTAGAGACCCCATTTCTGACATTGGTTGTTAGCTGTGAGGATAGGACTTGCATTTGCACTTGACCCACAGTGATTGGTGTAAACTACTACCATATCGCAGACCATTACATGCCACATACAGATTTTTGATTTTCTTTTCTATTTGACCTATTTTTGATCTTCAGTTCAAGTGAACTCCAACCACATCATGTCTCAGTCAAGAGCATCTTCAGTTGTATCCCAGGATTTGGTTTTTGAGGAGGATAGGTTGGAAACCTATACTGTGAAGGAACTGAAGGCAGTTTATAAAAACCGCAAAGTCCAAGTCGGACGCCTCACCAAAAAGGAGGAGCTACAAAAGACGCTGAGGGCCTGGGTAGCAGCCAGAACTGCCAGTGTGAAGTCTGTAGATCCAATGGGAGAGTCGGTGGACCCAAATCCTAAGGAAGATGTGCTGAGGGTGTAGGAGCTGCTAGGAGGGAGGTAACCCCTGGGGCAAGCAGCAGTGGGCCTTACTTCAGAGGAGCTGGAGGACAGGAAAGAAGCCAGTAGGCATCAGATAGAATTGGAGAGATTAAAAATGGAGGCTCAGAGGGAACAGCCAGCCATGGAGGAAAAGAAGATGCTTTTGGACCATGAGCTCAGAGTAAAGGAGCTGGATGTGAGGAGCGGATCCAGCCATGATGGTGGCAGCAATACCTCAGTGCAGTCAGATAGAATTGTGCACATTCCTAAGAATGTAGGGAGAGAGTACAAGAAGGGAGAAGACTTCCAGAGGTGGTTTCAGGGATATGAGGCATCCATCCACATGAATGCGGTCCCTGAGAAGAATTAGGAAGCAGGATTGTGGAACCACATCACTAAGGAGGGGAGGGACACTTTGCTAGCTTTGGATAAGAGGTACAACCTCACCTACCCTGACATGAAGGAAGCCATTCTCACCAGGTATGGCCTCACTCCTCACAAGCACAGGGATCTGTTTAGAGAGGAGTAAGAAAACTGAGTCACAGACATGGTTGAAATGTGTAGATTCGTTTTGCAGAGCACTGAATGGTTGGGTAAAGAGCCGTAATGCTACAGATTTTCAGGGGCTGTACAACTTAATTGCATGAGAGCACTTGTCTAGTCTGTGTTTTGCAGAGCTGCACCAGCACTTGACTGATAGTAAGCTGACTGAATCCCAGTAAGTTTGCTATGGAGGCGGACCGCTGGGTGAGTACCAGAGTCTACAAAAAGGTATATGGGGGAGATTCTGCCAAAGGTGGGCACAGTTCCCAGCAGCAGAGTGGGGAGACAAGTGTAAACAAAAGGAGTCTTCCAAAGGGCCCCGATCTAGTAAGCCGGGTAAAAAATTCCCCCCAGAAGATGAGAAACCATGGGCCTCTTCAGGAAAGCCTGCAGACGTAGAGCACGCTTTGCTTGTGACCAGGAGGATCACATGAAGGGGAATCCCAAATGTCCCAAGTGGACACTGCCACGCAGCGGTGGGCAGACCAAGGGGTTGGCCAGTGTAGCACTTGGAGATGAGTTGGTTCCAGGCGGGCGTTGGGATCACACAGAGATAACCCTTGTCTCACTAGGGGATGGTGAGATGGTCCAGAGAAACCTAACACCTAATAAATCAAATAAATATAAGCAGTAGGTGACCATCAATGGGCAGAGGTTAGAAGCTCTCCGGGATACTGGAGCCAATGTGACCACGGTCCGGTGTCACCTGGTGCCTGAAGAGCAAATAGTCCCTGGTGTATTCCTCCAAGTAGTTGCAGAGGACAACTCAGAGCACCAATGTAAGATGGTGCAGGTCCCCTTTGAGTAGGGGGGTTTCAGGTTCCTTAAGGGTAGCTGTGAGTCCCACCATGCCAGTTGACTGTCTGCTGGGCAATGACCTGGAGACTTCCGCCTGGAAGGAGATGGAGCTCAGGTTGCACTTGATGATGTTGGGGTTGCCAGAGTGGGCATGCATGACCATTCGGTCCATGGCAGCCAGACAGGGTGATCAGATTGACCTGGAGCCTGAAACAGTGGCCCAGGTGACTGCCAAGAGAAAGGGCAAGGGGCATGGGAAACCTGCCTCAGAAGTTCCCATGGTTTGAGAGAAAGCTGACCTTGAGGGGGACGCCCAGCACCTATGAGGTAGCAAGTGGCCTAACTGTGAGGCTTACCTGAGCTGACCCATTGGCAGCAAGAAGGGGGCCCAACCAAGGAGGAGTTCTAGACTGAGCAGAAGGTGTGCCCTACTCTCGTAGGTCTTAGGCTGTTGGGTGAGGACCAGGCAGCTGGTGCTGAGCCGAAGAATCACCTGATATATTGGAAGAATGATCTCCTGCATAGCGAGCCTAAGGCTGCTTAGCCTGGGGCAGACTGTGTGCAAGTGGTACCCCAGTGTTTCAGAGCCTTCCTACTGGGTTTGGCTTATGATGTGCCTCTGGCACAACATTTCGGGCAGGGAAAGACCTTTGACAGGCTTGTCATACATTTATATTAGCCCCAAAGTAAAAAAAAATTGAGATGCATTCTATAGATCCTATCAGACTTGCCAAGCAAATGGCAAAAATGGAGGGAAAAGCAAAGCCCCCCTCCAACCCTTTCCTGTCATGAGCACCCCTTTTGAGCAGGTGGGCATTGACATAGTAGTGCCTCTGGACCCCAAGACAGCCATAGGCAACAGGTTCATCCTGGTCTTGGTGGACCATGCCACCGGGTACCCTCAAGCTATCCCCTTGAGGACAGTGATGGTGCCTGTTGTAACCCGGGCACTGATGGGGATCTTTATCCAAATGGGCTTCCCCAAGCAAGTGGTATCCGGCAGGGGGATCAACTTTATGTCCATGTACATAAAGGCCATGTGGAAGGAATGTGGAGTGAACTACAAATTAACCACTCCTTACCACCCTCAAAGTAATGGGCTGGTTGAGAGATTCAACTGAACTCTGAAAGGCATGATTGGAGATCTGTCAGACTCCATGAGGCGTAGATGAGACGTCCTCTTACCATGCCATCTCTTTGCATACCCTGAAGTACCACAGAAGGGGGTTGGCTTTGGCCCCTTTGAGCTGTTGTATGAGTCTGGTGAAAGAGGGCTGGGAGCAAGCTCCTAGGAAGCTACCTCAGGATGTATTTAGCTAGATACTGGCCTTCAGAAACCAGACCACCCGCTTCAGGAACCTCGCACAAGAGAACCTTGAAGCAAGCCAGGAGGACATGAAATGCTGGTACGACCAGAATACCGCTCTGGTTGAGTTTCAGCCTGGCCAGAAAGTGTGGGTCATGGCCCTCGTAGAGCCTTGTGCTCCATAGGACAGGTGGTCAGGGCCATTTGAGGTGAAGGAGCGCAAGAGTGATGTCACCTACTTGGTGGACTTGCAGACTCCAAGAAACCTCTTGAGGGTTCTTCATGTGAACCACCTCAAACCCCACTTTGAGAGGTCTGAGTTAATCATTCTTCTGGCTACAGATGATGGGGCGGAAGAGGAGGATGAACCTCTCCCTGACCTCCTGTCTGCCAAGGTGCGGGATGGGGCAGTAGAAGGAGTAGTCCTCACCCCTTCTCTGACTCTAGAGCAGCAGAGTGAGTGTCGCCTGTTACTTGGACACTTTGCTACTCTGTACTCACTCACTGCAGGTGTCACCCATCTATGCATGCACAATGTGGACACTAGGGACAGCCTGCCTGTGAAAAACAAGGTTTGCAGGTTGGCTGACAGAGTGAAGGCCAGCATCAAGGAGAAGGTCTCCAATATGTTGGCTTTAGGGGTGATTGAGCGGCTCCAGCAGCTCTTGGTCCAGTCCAGTGGTTGTGGTCCCCAAGGCTGCTGCACCTGGTACCACACCAAAACTTTGTTTTTTTGTGGACTGCCAGGGGCTCAATGCCGTCACTTAAACCGACACCCACCCCATCCTCCGAGCTGATGAGCTTATTGATCGGTTGGGGCAGCCAAGTTCCTCAGCACGTTTGATTTAATGTCTGGGTACTGGCAGATTGCCTTGACCGATGGGGCCAATGAGAGGTCAGCGTTCTCAACACCAGAAGGGCACTTCCAGTTCCGGGTCATGCCCTTCGGGTTGCAGAACACTCCTGCCAACTTCCAGAGGTTGGTCAACCAGGTCTTAGTTGGGCTTTAAACCTTTAGTGCTGCCTACCTTAACAACATTGCTGTATTCAGCTCCAGTTGGGAGGACCACTTGCACCACTTCTGGGAAGTGTTGAAGGCGCTGCAAGCCGCAGGCCTCACTATCAAGGACAGTAAGTGCCAGAGAGGGCAGGGGTCAGTGGTATACTTGGGACACCAGGTAGGAAGCAGCCAGGTGGCGCTCCTACAACCCAAGATTGATGCTATTCGGGCTTGGGCACCCCCCAAGACCCAGACAGAGGTGAGAGCCTTCTTAGGCTTCACCAGCTACTACAGAAGATTTGTCAAAGGGTATGGTACAATTGTTCCCCCCTTGACAGAGCTGACTTCTGAAAAGAAGCCTAGACAGGTGATCTGGACTGAAGCATGCAAGACTGCATTGGGCACCCTCAAGGAGGTCATGTGCACGGCGCCCGTGCTGCTGCCCCCTGACTTCTTCAAGGAGTTTGTGGTACAGACAGATGCTTCAGAGCATGGTGTGGGATCAGTACTTTCACAGCTGAACGAAGAGGGCCTAGACCAGCCTGTAGTCTTCCTTAGCAGGAGACTACTCCCCATGGAACAGAGGTGGAGTGCAATTGAAAGGGACGCTTTTGCTGTGGTCTGGGCACTGAAGAAGCTAAGACCCTACTTGTTTAGGTCTCACTTCTGGGTTCAGACCGACCAAAGGCCTCTCGGACGGTTAATGCAGATGAGGGGTGAGAACCCAAAAACTGTTGAGGTGGTCCATTTCCCTACAGGGGATGGATTTTATAATGGAACACCGTCATGGCACAGAACATGCCAACGCTGATGGTCAGTCCAAGTTCTTTCGCCTTAGTGAGGAGGACTCTCCAGGGGTTGGGTAGTTCCCCCTACTCTCAGCTGGAGGGGACATGTGTTAGACCTGGAAGCTTTTTGGCGTGTCTCCCCTGTCTTTTTGCCTTCTGACCTCCTGTTTTTATGGTGTACTGGACTCTGTTTCTGATGGTTTATTGTCTCTGCACACTTTATCACTGCTAATCAGTGCTAAAGTGCGAGTGCTCCCTCTATAAATGGTACTGTTGATTGGTTTAGCCATGATTGGCTTATTTGATTTTCTAGTAAGCCCCAAGTAAAGTGCACTAGAGGTGCCTAGGGCCTGTATATCAAATGCTATTAGTGGGCCTGCAGCAGTGGTGGTGCCACCCACATTACTAGCCTTGTAAACATGGCTCAGACCTGCCACTGCAGTGTCTGTGTGTGCAGTTTTAAACTGCCAATTTGACTTGGCAAGTGTACCCACTTGCCAGGCCTAAACCTTCCCTTTTGATACATGTAAGGAACACCTAAGGTAGGCCCTAGGTAGCCCCATGGGCAGGGTGCAGTGTATGTTAAAGGTGGGACATGCACTGATCATGCTTTACATGTCGTAACAGTGAAATACTGCCAAATTTGGTTTTCACTGTGCAAGGCCTATCTCTCTCATAGGTTAACATGGGTCTGCCTTTAAATATTATTAAAGTGTAGATTCCCTTTGAGAGCATATAGAAATCTGGAGTTTAGGGTCTCTGAACTCACAATTTAAAAATGCACTTTTAATAAAGTGGGTTTTACATGATAGTTTGAAAATGCCACTTTTAGAAAGTAGGCATTTTCTTGCTTAAGCCATTCTGTGACTCTGCCTGTTTGTGGATTCCCTGTCTGGGTCAGCTTGACAGTTGGGTTGTTGTGAATTCCCTCTAGACAGTGACACAAAGGGGTCTGGAGTGTAGCCTGCATATCCTGATGAGCCATCTAAGCTAGAGAGGAGGGAAGAGTGGTCACTCACCACTGAATTGGCTGTGCCTGCCCTCGCACAATGCAGACTCCAACTTCCTGGTGTGTGTCTGGGGCCTGGCCTGGACAAGGGACACTTCAGACCTTGCATTGAAGTTTTCCAACTTCAAAGGCAGAAAGGGGTATAAGTATTAGACCCAAAACCCCAGACTTTTAGAATCTTTCTGGAATCAAGAGGAACCTTTGCCAAGGAGAAGAGCTGAAGAGCTGGAGGAGGAGTATTTTCCCTTTGCTGTGTTGCTTTGCTGGATTGGCCTGCAGTTGCTGCTTCTGCCTTAAAAGAGAGAAAACGGTGAACTTTGCTGTGTATCCTGCTTGAGAAAGTTCTCCAAGAGCTTGGAGTAGAGCTTGCTTTCTGTTGGAAGTCTCAGGGATATCAAAGGCTTCAGTTTCATCTTCCTACACCACTGGGAACTGTGTGTTTGAGCTGTTAAAGGAGAAAAAACACTGCGACACCGTCAACAATGTCACTGGCCTTCACTGTGACCTGCCAATGCCACACGGAGCCGCACTGCCTCGCTTCGCACCGTGACCCTGGTCTCACCGACGCCGTCATCGGATGACTTCAGAGAGCCACTGCTCGCACCACGAGCTGTGGGCCCTGCACTCCCGCATTGCTTGCTCACACCACAGCCTGGGTATCCCCGACGATGCCGGTCCTGCTGACACTGGCGCCGCTGCCTGCACCGTGGACCATGTACAGCACTCGTGAGGAACACAAAGCACCGTCCCATCCCTCACTGCAGCACAGGTCCATAGACGCCAGCACCATCGACTCCAGTGTCATCAGCAGACATCCCTGTCTGCACCGTGACCTGTGGACCTCGCACGGAGGCTGTCCCGATCTGCACAGCTGACTTGTGCCTACCGAAGACAGAGCTTCAGCAATGACGACGCTGCTTCCTGCACTGTGACCTAGTGACTACTCATGTCACACCTCCTCGCTTCACTCCGCAACCCTGGTCCCATTCACGCCACTGGACGCTGTCACCGAGCCACTGCCTGCACCGTGACCTGTGGGCACGGCATGTCGCATCGTCCTGCTTCGCATCGCAGCCCCAACGCCATCCACGTCAGCGCTCCTGACTTCATCAGCCCGGAGTTCGATCTGCAACACGTGTGACTTCAAGGGCCCAACGACTCCAGGGCCGACCGCGCAACACCAGAGACACCGCTCTTAGGAGCTCACCGGGAGGATCACTACGTCCTGCAAATCCAAGGTACTGTTTGCGGGTCTTTCCAACACTGTAGTTGGCACGCAATGCAGCGGCCGGCCTGAACTGTTGGTTTTGTTGATCATGATGCCGTGATAGCCCCAGGTGGAGCTATTGACTTTAAGGAACTGTATTTTTAAGTTAAATCTTGCAAAATTCACATTTTTACTACAGCAAGTCAGATTTTTTTTATTGTTTTGGTCTTGCATTATTATATAGATAAATATTGGCTATTTTTCTAAAACTGTTGTGGTGTCCTTTTGTAGTGTTTTCACTGTGTTACTGTGTGTTATGTGCAAATGCATTACACACTCCTACTGAGATAAGCCTGACTGCTCATGCCAAGCTACCAAGGGGGTGAGCAGGGGTTATCTGAGCGGGTATCTCCCTTATCCTGACTAGAGTGAGGGTCCCTACTTGGACTGCCAACTAGAGACCCCATTTCTAACAATCTTCTTTTGTGAGAACTGGGTACAAATGGACTTTTGACTCTTATATTAAATCCTGAGTTCTCATCCTGCATTTGAATTTCCATTCCTTCTTTTGTGCAATAGACAATCCAGTTAATTTTTCAGAGTAAATGTATTATGAATTCATAATTATTTTCAAGTGGCCCCATTTTAACAGGAAGATTTGCTGAGACTTGATTAGTAATCTGCTTATTTCTAGGGGTGGGTGAAACTTGTAGAGTTTCACTCCACGAAATTCCAAAACCTTACATAAAACTCAGCAGGATTCTGCAGAGTTCCGGCAACAGATGGAAAATATGCATGTCACGCTGCTCGCGCTGCAATTAACGCTGGTAGTGTGAGCAGTGTTAAAAAAAACACACAAATGGGACCATGTGGTGCTCAAGAGCGCGGGCCATTCAAGTTGATTTTGCTGTTGCTCTAGTAGAAAATCCACTTTAGCGGCAAAAAATGTACTCAAAATAATCCCTTTAGAAAATCATGCTAGGGGATGCCAAATCTCACTTAAAAGCTTCCATTTCTAAAACCTCTAGGGGAAAACAATTCTCCATGTGGCGACTGGCAGAATTTCTCCAGAACGCCATGTTACAACCGTAACTTTGAGTCACCAAGGCCCATATTTATACTTTTTGACGCAAAACTGCGCTAACGCAGTTTTGCGCCAAAAAAATTAGCGCCGGCTAACGCCATTCTGAAGCGCCATGCGGGCGCCGTATTTATTGAATGGCGTTAGCCGGCGTTAGCCGACCGGCGCTGCCAGGTGTGCGTGAAAAAAAATGACGTACACCAGGCAGCGCCGGCGTAGGGAAAAATGCCGTTTGGGTGTCCCAAAATGGGGCAAGTCAGGCTGAGGCAAAAAAATTGTCTTAACCCGACAGGAGTCATGCCCCCTTGCCCAATGGCCATGCCCAGGTGACTTCTGTCCCCTGGGCATGGTCATTGGGCATAGTGGCATGTAGAGGGGCACAAATCAGGCCCCCCTATGCCACAATTTTTTTACAAAAAAATACTTACCACAACTTACCTTTTCTTGCCTGGGATGGGTCCCTCCATCCTTGGGTGTCCTCTTGGGGTGGGCAAGGGTGGCAGGGGGTGTCCCTGGGGGCAGGGGAGGGCACCTCTGGGCTCATTCTGAGCCCACAGGTCCCTTAACGCCTGCCCTGACCCAGGCGTTAAAAAGAGGCGCAAATGCTGGGTTTTTTGCCCCGCCCACTCCCGGGCGTGATTTTTGCCCGGGAGTATAAATACCACGCACATGCCTGGGAGTCATTTTTTAAGACGTGAACGCCTACCTTGCATCTCATTAATGCAAGGAAGGTGTTCACGCAAAAAAATGACGCTAACTCCATGAACTTTGGCGCTAGACGCGTCTAACGCCAAAGTATAAATATGGAGTTAGTTTTGCGTCGAATTTGCGTAGAAAAAAACGACGCAAATTCGCACAAACGGAGTATAAATATGCCCCCAAATTCTGTGAATTCTGCAGGTGGAATGAAAAATTCTGCTGACCCCTACTTATTTCTAATGCCCACAACTTTGGGCTTCTTTACCCGAGTTGAGTAGGTTTGCATCTCCTTGGGCTGAATCACTTAACAGGTAGTACATGTATCAATCAGAAATGACACTGTGCATTACCGGAGCTACTGGCATAGTCATATTGAGTTGCCCTTGATTTTGCTGTTCTTCACGGAAGTCAGTCAGGCTGGGACTATTGGCTGTGATATCTGGTTCCCAATATTGAAAAGAAAGTACTTTTCTTCAACATGTAAATATTCATAGTCATCCCTTTAGACTTATTTACACATCTTATACCACTACCCTGAGAAATAGCATTTCCCGCTTGTACAATTTCCACATATTTCCCTGCACACAAACACCTTGCACTCCTACATTTTCACCTGCGTTTCCATCATTAACAAAAAACAAAATCAAACCCCCAAATCCGCCACCTAATTTCTAGCACCATTGTGAAAATGCTTGTCAGCTTTCCATTCAGCTTCCTCTGCTTAGCATTGAAGCAATCACTGCAGTATTTTGCATATTTAAGTATGCATTGATACTCTTAATCTGCCAACACATTTCACTTTGTTGTATATGAGAACTATGTTCTGGACGCAATCCCAACACAAACGCTGGCACAAAACAGCTAATTCTTTCTTTTGTGGGATCTGTTATTCTTTCAATAAATCTGCATTAACCTCTCATAGTAAGCATGCACTGATTCTTTTGATTCCTAAGTATCTCTCTTAAGTTTGTTTACCAGTTCACTCCTTTCTCCTGCACATTTCGCTTCAAGTATGTAATCACTTCCTTGTACTTTTCCATAACAGCAAGAGGTGGACCACTTTGAGGAGGGACTTTACGAGGCTTCCCTGTTAGCCATGTTATATCTGATTTGCATTCTGCTTTCAAATCCTATGGGAAAATAATTTCAAATAATGTGTTCTCACCTTTGAAATCATCCCAAAACCACTTATCTGGTTCTTTCTTAAGCTTTGGAATGTTTGTTGTAAAGACAGAAATATCAAACCCGTTCTAAGCAATATGCATATACGCACCTCTGTGCACTTCTTACAAAGGAAATGCAGACACCACCATTTCCATTTCAGATTTACTCATAGTTACATTTGCTTCCATTTATGATTTTGACCTTTTCTTTTGTGTCTTACCACTTCATTTCTTTTTCCACATGTCCATGTATTTTCTTCAATCTTCCCAGTCTTTTGTACAGTGAAATAATTCTCTGATATGAGCTCACAGGGCTAATAAACCCATTCCATTCACTTCATCGTCAATCAAATCCATTCCGTGATTTTGGCATAAATTTTGCTTTTTATATTCTTCAATGTTACATTCTTCTGCTAAGCCCTCAAACTTACTATAAACTTTACAAACACATCTAGCTGCTTCCTTCCGCAGCCATTTCAATTTATCTTCACTATCTGTAGTAATTTCTTCAGCACCAATTGTACCCTGTAATCTTTCTCCAAAATTAGTTTTAAACTGGTAAATATTGGCTTCTCTGCTCTTACTGCCCTACAGCTACATTAAGAGCAAATGTACCATCAGTAGATTAAGTTATATTAATAGGAATAATCTCAGTAAGTATCACTTCACTTTTAGGAGCAGTTGCTACTCCATATATTTGCATACTTATGCTCAGCTCCCCTCCATCCATACCTTGAATAGGTGGTCTGGGTGTCTGTGAAACATCATTAAATGTTTAAACGGAGGAAGTCTCAAACCCAGTAAGTCATTCAGAAAATCATACTCCTCATTTGAATTATTCTTCATATTATCCTTTTCTTTTTCTTTCTCATTTTTAATTTCATTATTTTTATCAGAAATGTTCTAGCAGTCTCACTGATAATTGCAGGAACACACCAACTCATGCCATTGTGCCCTCTCTCAATGCCTTTTTCTGCATTCCTCATCTTGAATCCATCTAGTCTGTCACAGCATTTCCAACCTAATTCTTCATTCTTCTCAATTGCTATATGATCCCACTCTTTCTATGCTTCAAACTGAACAGTCCTAGGTTGTGGGTTTTACTCATACATCACATGCCTCAAATATTTATGCTATCTCACACTAAAGGTGCCCTCTAAAGGAAATGGCATGTTCTTGTCATCAGACCTGTTCTCATTCCATTCTTTTAACCACATACATGTATGGAGCCCTGAATTATAAGCATTTTATAAGCATTTCATAAGCAGGAGAATATTCTGAAGGAATTTTTTCTACCTAAATAACAGGAGCTTTAGTCTTTTTTAATGCAGCACCCTTTTTCACTTTTTCCGACGCTACACAAACCATGTGATACAAACAAAAGTAATCAACCAATCACCGTGCGGTTATGATGAAGACCAACCAATCACAGTGTGCCCTGTGGCAGCAATCAATTTATCTTGGTGCTCCTCACTGTAACGATTCACCAACTGTAGCACAGCTTCCCATCATATAAATGCTTTCAGAAAAGCATACAAGTGAACAAACAAACAACCAAAATAAAAAATATCTTGTCTGCTTAACCCAAGTAAAGAAAAGGGAAAGAAAGCAATCGAACAGTAGTATCTATCTGGCACTATCAATCATACTAAGCAAGTTTTTGACCGGCAGAAATACACCTTTGATCAGAGCATTTACTCCTGCGCACCAATGCATAAACAATCACCAAAATGGTTAGAAGGCATTCAACTAAACTTTTAATAATTCAATAAAGTTCCCTAACGTGGTGTGAATGTGGTGCCTCACAACAATACACACTCTCCCTAGGCAGGCAAGTTCCACATCAAAAATATATATCTAAAAGAGGGGTCCCAAAACATGTTTTTCCACCAATGCATTTGCCTTAGCCTTTTTAAACACAAGTAGCAACAAAGTGGGTGAACGGATTCAGATGAAATTTGACAGGATTATAATTGTGGTGTGGAAAGGTTTCATTTTATTTTTTGATCTGAATTTGTTTGGTTGTTTATAGGTAATAAGGGACAAAAACTGAGTGATATATTGGGCGGTGGTAAACTGCGGTACCTACACAAAGTTTGATTTGTATGGAAATAATAAATAGAGTTTTCCTAACTATAACAAATTGAACTTCAAAGGTTTTTATAGTTTTAATAAAAATATTTTTGAAATTGTAGAGGAGTTTACTGTTGTAGAGCAGTGGTTCCCAACCTTTTGACTTCGGTGAACCCCCACTTTATCATTACTGGGACCCGGGGACCCCCACTGAATCATTATTGGAATTCAGGGACCCCCACTGAATCATTATTGAAATTCGGGGACCCCAATTAAGTCCTTACTGAGGGCTGGGGACCTAATCTATTAATATTATTTAATTTTCTAAGCAGTCGCGGACCCCCTGAGGAGGCTTCGCGGACGCCCAGGGGTCCCCAGACCACAGGTTGGGAACCACTGTTGTAGAGTATAATGTGTTAGAGTGGAATACAGTGGAGTGGAGCAGAGTGGAATGGGGTAAAGCGAAGGGGAGTACAGTTCAATATCATATAGTGAAGTGGTGTAGAGTGAGTGGTGTAGAGTAGAGTAATCGCGTAGAGTGGCGTGGCATAGAGTGGTTTGGCATAGAGTGGAGCGGCATACATTGGAGTGAGTTACAGGGTAGTGGCATACAGTACAATATAGAAGTGTTGTAAAGTGGAGTGTTATAAAGTGGAATAGCAGATAGTTGAGTGTCATGGAGTGAAGTGGCATAGACTGAAAGAGCGTATAGGGGAGTGGTGTACAGTGGAGTGGCAGAGAGTGGAGTGGCGTAGACTGTAACAATGTAGAGTGTAGTTGCGAGGGTGGAGTTGTGTACAGTGGATTAGTGTAGGCTGGAGTTGACTAGAGGGCACTAGCTTAGAGTGTAGAGGCATAGACTAGCATGGCATATTGTGGAGTGGTGTAGAGTGGAGTGCCATAGAGTGGAGTGGGGCACAGTGGAATGGGGTGGAGTAGAGTGGCATAGAGTGCAGTGATGTAAAGTGGACTGACGTACAGTAAAATACCATATATTAGAGTGGTATACAGTGGATTGCCATACAGTAGGTTGGCATGGAGTGGAATAGCATAGTGTAGTGCTGTACAGTGAATTTGCATACAGTAGAATAGTGTAGAGTGGATTGGCATACAGTGTAGTGGTGTGCAGTGCAGTGGCGTACACTGGAGTGTGAAAGTAGATTGGTGTACAGTGAAAAAGTGTAGACTGGAGTGGTGTACAGTGGAGTGGCATAGCGTGTTCTAGAGTTGACTGGCGTAGAGTGGAATCAAGTACAGTGTAGTGGCCTATAGTGGAACAGCGTTGAGTGAAGTGGCATAGAGTGGAGTGTCGTACATTGGAGTGGCATACAATAGAATAGTGTGCACTGGAATGGTGTAGAGTGGAGTGGCATAGAGTGGAATGGCATAGAGTGGGTGGCATGGAATAGAGTGGCATTCATTGGAGTGGCATACAGTAGAAAAGTAGAATAGTGTACACTGGAGTGGTATACAAAGGAGTAGTGTACAGGAAAGTGGTGTAAAGTGGAGTGAGGTACAGTGTAGTGGCATACAGTGAAATAGCATAGAGTGGAGTGGCATACCATGTTGTGCCATAGAGTTGAGTGTTATAAAGTGGAATACTGTACAGTGGAGTGTTGTACAGTGGAGTGGGGTAAGGTGAGGTGTGGTAGACTGTAGTGTCATGGAGTGGTAATATTATAGTGTGTAGTGGTATAGAGTGGAGTGTTCTAAAGTGCATTGGCGAACAGTGGAATAGCATGGAGTATAGTGGTGTACAGTAGAGAGGCATACAGTGGAGTGACATACAGTGAAGTGGCATACAGTGGAGTAGTGTAGAGTGGAATAACTGAATGTTACTGGCATACTGAGTAGAGACATAGAGTGGAGTCGCAGATAGTTGAATACCATACAGTAGAGTGGCATACAGTGGAGTTGAATAGGATAAGGTGATATCCGGTAGACTGGATTGGCATAGAGTGGAGTGGTTTGCAGTAGAGTGCTGTAGAATGGAGAAATGTACAGAGTAATAATGTACAGTAAATTGTTGTAGAGTGGAGTCGCATATAATGGAGTGGCTTACAGTGCTGTGGCATAGGGTGGAGTTGCGTAGAGTGGAGTGTTGTACAGTGGAATAGTGTATATTAGAGTGGCATAGAGTTGAGTGCCGTTGAGTGGAATAGCACAGAGAGGAGTGTCATACAGTGGAATAGCGTAGAGTGTATTGGTGTATACTGCAGTAGCATACAGTTGAGTGGCCTACACTGGAGTATTGTACATGTGAGCAGCATACAGTGGACTAGCATACAGGAGAGTGGTGAACAGTACAGTGGCATACACTGCAGAGTGTTAGAGGTTAGAGTTGAGTGTTCTACCAGAGGAGTGTAGAATAGTGTGACATACATTGGAGTGGAACAGAGTGAAGTGGCATACAGTGGAGTGGAACAGAGTGGAGGATTACAGAGTGGAGTGAGGTACAGTGTATTGGTGTACAATGAAATAACAGAGTGGAGTGGACTATAGAGGAGTGGAGTACACTGCAGTGGCATACAAATTGAATAGTGTATACTGCATGGGGTAGAGGGGTGTGATACAGAGTGCAGTAGTGTAGAGTGACCTAGCGTGGAGTGGAATACAGTCAACGAGCATTGACTGGTATAGAGTGGAGTGAAGTACAGTGGAATAGCATAGATTGGATGGACATAGAGTGGAGTAGCGTACAGTGCAGTGGCATTGAAAAGAGTGTTGTAGGGTGAATTAGGGTAGTGTGTAGGAGGGTAGAGTGGATTGGTGTAGAATGAAGTGATGTACAATTTAATACCATACAGTGGGTTAACGTAGAGAGGAATGGCATATTGGGGAGTAGCACACGGTGCAGTGACGTAGACTGGAGTGGCATCGAATGGAGTGGCATAGATTGGAGTGGCATTGAGTGAAGTGGTATACAGTGGAGTGTGGTAGAGTAGAGTGGCATACAGTGGAGTGGTGTGCAGTGGAATAGCATATATTATAATGATGTACAGTTGAATGGCATAGAGATGAATAGCATAGAGTTTTGCGCCACACAGTATAGGTGCATATAGTGGAATAATGTAGAGTGTATTGGCTTACAGCATAGTAGGGTACAGTGGAGTGGCATAAACTGCAGTGTTATACAGTTGCGGAGCATAAAATGAAATAGCTTACAGTAGAGTGGTGTATAGTGCAGTGGCGTACTCTGGAGTGTGCTATAGTGGAGTGGTGTACAGTGGAATAGCATAGAGTAGAGTAGTGTACAGTGGAGTGACATTGAGTGGAGTGGCGTACAGTGAAGTGTTGTAGAGTGGACTGATGGAGAGTTGAATGAGGTACAGTTTAGTGGCATTCATAGGAACAGCATAGAGTGGAGTGGTGTATACTGGAGTGTAACATACCGGAATACGGTCCACTAGAGGGGGATTGAGTGGAGTGGTGTAGAGTGGAGTGGTGTACAGTTAAGTAGTATAGATTGGAGTGAGGTAGAGTGTAGTGGAGTACAGTGAAATAGTGTAGATTAGAATGGCCAAACTGGAGTTGGTGTACAGTGTAGTAGCGTACAGTGGAGTGTTGTAGAGTGGAATATCATAGAGTGGAGTGTTGTAGATTGCAGTGAGGTACATCATAGTGGGGTAACATACTGTGGTGTGCAGTGGATTATTGTAGAGTGGAGTGGCATGTAGGGTGGAAAAGCTTAGAGTGTAGTATCATAGAGTGGATGCGCGTGCATTGGAATAGCATACAGTGGAGTAGAATAGAGTGGAAGGTCGTACAGTGTACTGGCATTAGGCTAATGTCATAGATGGAGTGGCGTAGAGTGTAATACCTTATGGTGTAGTGGTCTCGACTGGAGTGGTGTAGAGTGGAGTTGGGTAGTGTGGAGTGGCAGACAGTGGATAAGGGTACAGTGGAGTGGTGTACAGTGGGGTGATGTAGAGTGGAGTGGCATACAGTATAATAGTGTAGAGTGGAGTGGCTTAGAGTATAGTGGTGTGGAGTGGAGTGTGGTTATTGAAACAGATGTAGTGTAAAAGTGTGGTAATGGAAGTATATGTAATGTGGCAGGATAATATATAAGTTGGTGTAAATGGTAATTTTCTGTTGCATGTGTGAATTGTGTAAGTAGTTTTAAAGTTATATATTTTTAAATACTTAGGGGGTCATTACAACCCTGGCGGTCCAAGACCGCCAGGGCTGTTCTGACAGAAGTACAGGCTGGCGGTACTTCCCATGGTATCACGACCAAGGTGGAAGTGCTGCGGTCGCACCGCCGGGACCGGCGGTTTACAGCCACGTTGGTCCCGGCGGATTTAATCCGCCAGGGCAGCGCTGCTAGCAGCGCTGGCCAGGGGATTAGGAGTCCCCCAGCCTTTTCCTGTGCTTGCTATGCAGACAGTGAAAAGTGCGACGGGTGCAACTGCACCCGTCGCACAGCCGCAACACCGCCGGGTCCATTTGGAGCCGGCTCCTGTGTTGTGGCCGAGATCCCCGCTGGGCTGGCGGCCGGAAACTAGGTTTCCGCCCGCCGGCCCAGCGGGGATCTCCTAATGGCCGCGGCGGGAGTGCGGCTGGATTGGCGGCCGCCCTGCGGTCCGATCTTGGTGAGCGTTGCTGTATTTATAGGGCCACGAAGGATTTGTGACCCCTTTTGATCTCATGCACAGATCTGATTGGCTGCCAACACTTCAACAAGGAAGTGTTGGCAGCCATGTTGGGACTCGGCTTCAGCATAGTCCCAGAAAAATGTATAAAAAAGAAACAAAAGGGGTCAGGATAGAGTCACCCTAACCCCTTAGCTCTGGTGCCGGTGTCCCAGAGGGACCACCCCAACAGCAAAAAGGCATTAAAAAATGTTTTTTGCTGCAATTCACCATTCTCAAGCCCACAGGTGGGCAAAGTCCAAGGGGCATTGTTAATTTTAATGCGGGGGCGGCACCCGGTGCACCGCAGCCCCGGGGACCACCACCTCCTGGGACTTAAAAGCAATTTAATAGAGGGGAGCCACGTGGCCCCTCTGCCGCACATAGCCTTTGGTTAAAAAGATCAAGGAAATATTAGAAGTCAAATTATTGAAGAAAGAGCTGTGCATGGCGAGGGCGTGAGTTATAGTTGCCTTAGGCTGCAAGTTATAATGACTTGAAAGAACTCTAAATGTAACTGCTGAATTTGTTTGATTTTGTGTGAGTAAATTCAGAACCTAACTATAATGTCCCTGTAACCTTAGTGTTTTTTTGAGTGAATGATTGTGTTTTATATATCTATATATATATATATATATATATATATATATATATATATATATATATATATATATATATATATATACTATATATATATAAACCACCAAATGGAAACGCAGCACTCCAAAAGACTTGATACTCGTGTTTAATAATCACCAGAGCAAACAACCACCACCACCGACGTGTTTCGACTAACAATGTATATATATATATATATTTTTTTTTATTAGTTTAATATCAAACCAATTAGGCAATACAAACCATACATCTCATAACATGACAAAGACAAAGTAAAAATTCAATGAAATTCATAAAATTACCAATCAAAACAACCCATGATCACATATGGATCAATACCTCCAAATAAAGACCATCAGAACAGTAAGGAAATAAAAAATAGTACACACATACATCATAAAAAGATAGTTACTATACAAACCCTACCCCAGTACTGGACCCAAGACTTCATGAAAAACACAGGGTATGTACTGTAGAGGAAGGTTGTGCCATAATGGCAAATTGATTATAGCAGCAAAAATTGTGCAATAGAGGTAAATTGTGCAAAACTACATGCAAATTCACATTCCACAATATAAAAAATGGTACACAACTAAAAATATTGATTACATAACTATCACAAGTCCCTAGCTAAACGTAGACATGATGACTAACTTTTCAGAGACAACAGACAAGAATTTTGCTACGGCCCAACATACCAACACATTATTGCACTGCAAAATTGTCCTCAACCAATCATTAATGTGACAAACCTGCAGCCTTCTCAAAACCTGCAATAAAAAGCTGTTTCTTATTTTAGCAACATAAGCACAAAAGTAATATGCAAAAGTGATAGTCTATGGAGCTTGCAGAAAGGGCAAGGATCCTTTTCCCACCCATCCTGACTAACCCCTTTTCACCTAATGAGGGAGGAGACCTGATCCAGCCTAACCTTCAGGGCCCATCACCTTTCAGATCAACTCTTTATATCCCTCAGATAGGGTTGGAGTAAACCTCTGTAATTGGAATCCAATAAGTGCTGAAGGTTAATCCTCTTGTGTATGTCAGCAAGGTCGTTATTCAGCAAACACTCTTTTACTAAGAGTTTTAAGCCCTGTTTTTGTTCGGACACTGACATAGTTAAAGGGACATACCAGGCAGTGAGATTCAGGGAAGACTGAATTTCCTGTAGATTCTCTACCCATTGACCTAAACACTTCTCCTGTAAGTGAAGTTTAATGAAATACCTCTGTGAGCCTTCTTCAGATCTTAAAAGCTCTACCCAATAATTGAGCAGCCTCTGCTTATATTTAAAAAAGGATGTTAGTACGGCCTAATTCAAGCCTCATGCTGCTCTTCACAAACCCCATGGGCAGTCCCATCCATTTTATTTCAATAGTTTGCAGACGATTCACATTTTTTCTAACAAATCTTCGCATCCATGGAGTAATAGATTAACAATCTTCACGTTATACGTTTCTCTCAGAACTCCTACGGACTTGTGGCCCAAAGCTAAATCAAGCCTTTGTAGCACCCCAGGTATAGACTTGACTCATGATTCAAGAAAGTACACCCGTGCTTTGAAAGTTAGATTGCGCTAAATAACAGGCTCAAGTATCTATTCTCCTTAACCAATTCCACTCGAACACCATTCAACCATCACCTCCTAAACCACGAGGACCTCCTTCTTCTTCTGGAAAAAAACATGACCTTAGTTTTGGCCATATTGATCTTTCGGTCATTTCCCCATAGAGTATAATGAGAAAACATTGAGTTGCCTCTGAAGATAGACCGGTATCAGGTCTAATAACACCGTATCATCTGCGTAAAACAAGGCAGATGTAGTCTCCATCCCCAACTTAGGAGGAAAGGACTGGATCTGATTTAAGCCTACATTGGCATCAGCTATATGGATTTAAAACAAACCCTGATGCCCCCCTTCTTCAATCCATTAGGAGTACTGATTTTTTTGGACAAGCCCATCTTACCCAAGTTCAACTCAGGCCCATGAGCCCTCATGCATCTGAACTACCAGCTTCAAAAGACCTAAGGGGCAATGCCATCTGGCCATCTTTTCCCAGAGAAGAGAAAATTTGATATATGACACGTAGAGGGACTGATTCAAACTAAGGGCATATATATCTTCTGTCAACAACTTTAGTATCAAACAACCTTCCATAGTGGAGTATCCTTTCTGAAATCCCATTTTGAGTCAAAGGTAGGATTCTGGCAGCGCTCATCCATTCTTGTAGTAGGCCTAACAAATGCCTTACATACATTTTACTCATGATGTCCAGCAATGTGATCATACAATAGTTAGAAGGTAGAGTCCTATTTCCATTTTTAAGCAAAGGCACCCTCATGCTACCTTTATAGGATTCTGGCAGATTGTACCTACCAATTATATCTCTAAACAATGGAGCCAAGGTCTGTGCCCACTGGTGGGGGTGAGTTCAATAATGTCTAAGGGACAAACACCTGCCCTGGGGTCCTTTCAGACCTTAAATAACTAATTCAATGCCACTAACTCTGTCTTCCCGTGACAGGTAACCTTGTTTGCTGAGAACCTAAGCCCCCCTGACTTCACCATTCTCCTTGTACTATTCACAAATGTACTTAACCCAGGTATCTTCAGGGATTGATGCTGCTGTAATATTTGTGGCTACCCTGAATAAACTATTAGAAGTACACCAGAAACCTTTTAGGTTACCAGTGCTCAGAGAAATGATTGCCTTTGTCTTTCTCTCTAACTGATTTGCTGCAAATCTTTCGTGAAGGTTTTCTTATATTGTCATACCAGACTCTCCCTCAATACCCCATCTGCTCTGTTTAACTCTGACTCTCTTAATAAATGCTACTCCAGCCTGTTCCTTTTCCAAACTCGAAGAGTCCTTACTAACCTGCCCCCTTTCAACTCCTACGAATGTTCTATCTCTTATGGAGGCAGTGAGTTTTTTAATAGAGTGCACTGTAAGGAGTGAGGGGGAGTTAAGTTGCTCTTTAAGTAACCCTAACATGCCATTTATAATATGTTTTTTTAGTTTGGTGGACTACACAATTCTACACTCATTTTTACAGTACCAGGGCTGACTGTTAGGCCGCCTATCTCTTTGCTGAACCACCCTAGACAGTGAAACAACTAGAGGCGTATGGTCTCTCCCAGCAATACCTCCTACCACCAAATCCTTCACCATCCCAAAGTACTCTGAGGAGATAATTGAATAATCAATTAAATATGTTACCTCAAATTACCAAACGTCAGCTAGGCCAGCTGAGCCCCCAGACACCTACTATTGTATTTGGTCATATTTAGGCTATTAAGTAGGACCCTTAATTGCCTACCGGACCCCTGCCCTTCCTGTCTACTCAGGACCTGGCAGAGAATGTTCAACGCATTTTCCTTCTCCCTTTCAATATCACCCATCAGCTGGTTAGAAGGTGTAGGAAAGTGGCATCTTTCTGGCATAGTTACCCCCACTTTTTGCCTGATGTCAGTGTGCTTGGACTGTAGTTCACTGGGATCCTATTAACCAGGACCCCAGTGACAGTGCTCTCTCCCCTAACTTTAGTTGTTTGTGACTTTTCACACCCACAATTGGTATACTGGTGTACCCATGCAAGTCCCTAGTATATGGTAACTAGTACCCAGGGCATTGGTACACCAGGGGTTCCCTATGGGCTGCAGCATGAATTATGCCACCCATAGGAGTCCATGCAAACTGTGACCGCAGGCCCTCCAGTGCAGCCAGCGTGAAGGGGTGCATGCACACCCTTCATTGTTAATCCTAACCAATGCACTTAGACATTATAAGTCACCCCTCTGCTAGGCCCTTCAGCCCAAGGACAGGGTCATGTTCCTAAGTGTGAAGGTACCCATGCACGAACAGGGTACCCCTACAGACCCCAGGCCAATCCCTGGACTCTGTAAGTGTGGGAAAGCCATCTTAAGATATGTCGTGGACAATGGTCAATACAAGTGGGTCAACTACATATTGGCTACTCCGAACCTAGGCATGTTTGGTATCAAACATGTTGGAATCATGCAACTGCACTGATTCCATTGTTAGTTGCATGATACCATGTACTCTGGGGGTTCCCTAGTTGATCCCTGAGTTCTGCCATACAGCCTTACGGGGTCCAGCTGACAACCTGCACCACTGCTGACCCCAGACACTGTTCTGCCCTCCTGCTGATGAGCTAGGCTCAGGCCAAAGGAGCAGAACAGAGGATGTCCTGCTAGGGACCTCTCCCTGTGTATTAGGGTCAATGGGCTGGGGTGAGGGGGCCTCTGAGCACCATCAGACTGCTTTGAAGGGCACATGTGGTGCCCTACTTGCATAATCCAGTTTTCACCAGTAGAGGAACCCCTGGGTCCCGCTCTGGTGCAAAACTACACAAAGGGCAGGAGAGTGACAACCCCCTGTCCAGACCCTCCCTTAGGGAGGTGCCCAGAGCTCTACCAGGTGACCACTTGATTCTGCCATCTTAAAAATAAGATGTGCAGAGGCCCCTGGGAGTATTTGGTTGGTTAGGCAATGTAAGAGACGTCCCTGACCCCCTCTGATAGGTGGGTCACTGCAGAGATTGACCAACCCCCTTTTGGAGTTATTTATGGGATGCCTCGCGTGTGGGTCCTCAGATTCATCAAGCAAGACTCTACAAGGAACTCTCTGCAAGGCATCTTCTGCCCCTGGCCTCCGGATCTGCTGCTGGTCTTCATCTGGAACCAAACAAGTCTGCTTCTGATGGGAAGACTCCCACTGCAACATTGTTTCTCTGGATCCTGCAAGAATTTTGCAACATCCAGGGCTTTGCATTCTCCAGGATCACAAGAGTTCTGTTTGAACCAGGAAGCATGAAGGAATCTCCCTTGGAGTGAAGGAGTCACTCCTCTGCAACCACAGGCGCCTCAAGGCATCGCCGACCGGTTGTTGGGGTCTGCTGTCTCTGGCCATCCAAAGATCCTGCTTCACAGGTGGTGAGTCTGTGGCCTCCGCTGGGTTCTGCCTGTCTCTATCCAAGTTGGGAGACTGTAGGCCCTTGCTCCTGACACTGGATTGGCACCACTGTGCACCACAACTGTTGCATTGTTGCTCTTCCTCCAAGAGATCTTCAGCCTCCAAAAAGCCACTGCATCCAGCACTCAGCAAACCAAAGATCAGCTCCTGTCCTGCAACTCCTGTGACGTGGTACTTCTGTTTTGCTGGGCTGGTAAGACCTCCTTGTGACTCCCTGTGTTTGCCACCTGTGGGTCACTCATGGGGGATCCATTGACTTCCGCTGGCCTTCCTGTGTGCTGAGGGCCAGCTCTGACTCTCCCTCCTGGGTAGAGTCTCCTGGACCTTCCTGGTCCCCACAGCTTTGCAAACTCCTCTTCTGCTCCTATTTGCACTTGCCAGTGCTTGTTGGTGATCTGGCTGGTCACTGACCCTCCTGCAATCTGACAACTATCGAAGGGCAGCTTGTAGATGACTCCTGGGATTTTCATAGACTCCTGGACCCCACAGCTAGACTTCTTCCTCCACCGACTTGCAGGAACTTCATCTTCAGGAGGGTGGGCATTGCCACCTGCACTACCTGGGCACCTCCTTGGGTGATAGACTCTGTCCTCTTCGTTTGCAGGTCCTCTACATCCAGAATCTGTCCCTGGGTTCCACTGGCTTGGTCCAAGGGCCGTGACAGCAGCAGGACAATCCGGGGCATCCACATTCTTCAGAGAGAATCCATCCTGCCCTCTGTATCCGGGTCTCCTGTCTTCTGGGTATCCTGGGATAGAGGCACTCTCCATCCATCCTCTTGCCTGTTGGTTTCTTCCACCAGGAAGGGTCCTGAATCCAACAAACTCCAACTACTGCTTTCTGTGTTAGCCTATAGGACAACTGGGTGGGTAACTGACTTACTCCTAGTTGCTGAGATCACCTACTGTACTTACCTCTGGTATTCCTAACTGGCCTTAGCCCCTAGCTAACTACCACACTTACCTTGGCTGGAGACCCACTTTCACATTCCACTTCTTTAGTATATGATTTGGTCCTCCCTAGGGCCCTGTATATGTATGTGCTATTTCTGATGGTTATTTTATGTGTCTAATCATATGTAATATCTCCAAAGGGAAATATACCAATGTAAATGTTGTAATAGTGCTATAAAAACGTATCCTTTATTAACTCTTGTGTGGTTCCTTCTTGTGACTATGTTTTTTTCTGACTACTGTGGTATTGCAAGTGCTTTACTGTCCTCCTGGATAAGCTTTAGCCGCTCGCCTCAGCTACCCCTCGAGAGCTTATGCTATCTGGGCACTATTTACTATCTCTAAGGGTTGCCTGGACTCAATATTGCGTGCCACACAATAGGTGTACTTCAGAAACTGAGTCAGCCTCTTACAGAAGGCAGCCATCATTTAGGTCACCAATCATTAAAATTGGCAGATCATGGAATGACAATTGAATATTAACCAGTAATTGTTCCAACTTCTTAAATTGTTTTTCTTTACCTTGTTTCGGGGAGACGTATGTATTTATTAAAATCAAGTCAGGCTGCCCCTTTTGCCCCCTCCCACCAAATATCTTAGTTGAAGAAAGCCTCAACACAGATAATATAAAAAAAATCCTAAAGTCCTTAAAGAAGACAGACACCACAACATCATGCATAACATATACCAAAAATGCTGGGCCGACCTCACGATGCCCGAACTGCCCCTTGACTGCTTTAAGACTTAAAACTACAAAGTCTGGCAACACCCAATCTTCAGGTTTCTTGTAAGGCAGGGATCCCAACTTTCTTGTCCATAATGACCACCAAGAGGGAATCAAAGTTCCTTTTTAGCCCTGTGACTTTCCAGGACATGAGGCTGTCCCCAGTGACATCAGGATCTAAAAAGAGGGCTTTTGAAAATTCCTTTTTTGAATTGAGCCTGAAACCCAGTTCCATGTAGAGTCACTCATTTCGATTGGCTCCACATGGTTGGTATTAATTTGCCTGCCCATGTCTGTCTTCACAAATAGGATTTTTTCCAAGCTGGCTCCCACCTGGTGGCCCTCACCTTGTGGTGAGAGAACATGATTGAATAGTGGAGGATGGGACTCAAGCCCATCCCCACAGCACATATTGAGCCTTGACTGGACTGAGGAGAGAACCTGTTGCTGGATAGATGTAGGCTCATCCAATAAGTTCAAGACTTCTTCCGTCACCATCCTAGAATAGAAGTGAACCCATACAGATGGCCAGGAAGCCGCTGACACATTTGTTTTAGGCTGGACGACCAAAGAGATATCTTTTAAAGAGATTTTAGCCAGCTGTGGGATAGAGTGAAGAAAAGATGAAATATGTAATCTATTAAGCATCACTTCTGCCTCAGAGTCAGCAAAGATATCCAAAGAACTGAAGAACCTAGACCACATCACCGTCGGGATTAGAAATTGAATTTACCCCTCACCAAATGGTCTTCCTTGACCTAACATTCCCTGGACCAGCCCCCACAGGGAATGCCCCCTCTCCAGGTGGTCGAAGATGCAACCTGAAAAACTTGAGCAGGCTTGAGGACTGCCCTATAATCCATCCCACAAGCTCTGATGGAGTAGCAGCTACGCCAGGAACAACCATACACAAGGGTACAGAGCGAGTTTCAGACGTGTCAGGGAGGAGGTGCCCTAGGCCCCTTGGTTGTGAAGGCCCCAGCTCAAAATCTAACCTTTCTAGTTCTTCTCTAAATTATTCTTCTCAATTTCCTTTTTTGCCTTTTGTCTAATGTTATTTTTTTTGTTGTAAGTTTTAATTGTTCAAGGCTCAGGCCCTGGCTGGTGGACAGTTGCCTGGGTTACTCCTATTTGCTTTGTTGAAGATGGGAAAGACTTCATGTGAATCCCCTGAGGTCTGAGCATGGCCCGGGTGGGCTGGCCCATTATTTGAGCCCTCAGAGGCTGATAAACCCTCCTCCTTTAAAAGGGCTTAAAGATAGCTGAAGTCCATAGATTGATCACCTGCTTTGACCTTTTCAAGTGGAAAAATACTAGGAACACCCGCTTGGGTACTAATAGCCGCAGTACTGGTTACAGAGCTCTTCCCTGGTCATATTCTCTTCCCTGTTCGAATATACGGGTAGTACTCTCAATATGATCAAAAAAAATGACTAAAATGTGATCTGAGCTATCAGTGTTCTTTTCCAATAAAGCCATATTTGATGACAAAATACACTCAAGACACTGTAAGGATCTAGAGAAGCATACATAGTGTGCTGAGGTATTGACTGGCAGATTCAGCACTAAATCTGGAGAGGCCAAAAGGTTAACATGATCTGAGGTTGTACAGCTAGGTGTGCTTTCAAACAGGGAAATGGATGTTTCTTCTGCTTTGGAGTTTCAGAGGGTACTTCCGCCCTCCTGTCTGAGACCAGGGAAGCTGGTTTAAGTGATGAGATCTCAGGTAAAGTGTAGTCCAAAACTAATGAGGGATTAGAGGCCATGAGGATTAGAGCCATCAACTATTTTTCCCCAGCAATGAATCCTCTTTAATACTACCACCTGTGCGGAAGATGGTCCTTGCGTTACAAAATGCAACAGGATAGGGGCACCCCCCTGGTCTGTTCCATGTAACTTGGAGGAAATACCCACCCCTATGTGATTCCCCATTTGAGCTGAATGTCCTGCTTCATTGATGGGGGGCGGGTTGTAAGAGAGTTTAGCAAAAAATACTGAAATTTTACCACCACCTTTAAGTATGCCTAAATGGGGAGCTCTGATCCTCAGTGGGTTAGCTTAAGTCTTTTGACACAGTCAGGTGGTCAGTATATGACTGATCTCAGTTTTTTAGCTGCCATCTTTCCAGTTTGTTCAGCTGCAGATGGTAAACACGGAGTAGGGTCGAAGAAAATCCCCCACCACTGTTCCCTCTAGGGAATCTAGAGGAACCCTCTGTAAGCCCTAAAAGCATAATCCAGGCATAAAAAGGCTGAAGCCATGAAAGGGGCACATTCTGCTCTCCTCACGAAGTTAGCAGATGCAGTGGGCTCCACTATCGGCCCTCCAAGACCTCTATATATGCCTGCATATTTGGGGGAGAACAGCTTGAAGCAACTTGGGACAGCACCTAACAGAGAGGAAGAGGAGGGTGAGAATTCCACACTGGCCGAGGCATGTCCAAGCAAGGCCAGATCCAGCAAGACCTGCCAGCATGGCGATTCTGGCAACTCATGGCTTTCCAGTGGCCTGGGGGGGAGGGGCTGCAAATCACTGCTTCTAATCACAGCAGGTCGTGGCATTTGGAAAAGTAGGGGCTGATAGACCGAGGCCGCAAATCCCTGCTCCTGACCACAGACTGCCAAAAAGCTACTTTCGAGCAGCACTGCTCTCGCTCAGAGTCACGCCCCTCAATCCACAATCTGCAGGCATATTTTTGGACATCTAGAATCAAAGAAGAGATGAGAGTAGAGTAGCAGTTCATAACATTCATGTACTGTGTTAGAAGTTATTCTCCATTCACTAGTGGCCACATCTAGGGAATGCTCACTATTAGGCCATACTCAAGAGTTTCTCTTTGACTCTTCAGGTTTTAGTCAAAGGTGTGTATGGTGCTGCAGCACCATTAGCAGTAAGTCCCCCGGACCATAACTGACCCAGTTCACATCTTACCTGATTGGTGCACAGCAGAATTCTCACAGAGGGACGCCCCATGGTAGGGTTCCCCACTGCACCTCCTATGCTCTCCTCTTTCTCACAGGGCACACTGGTCTTGTTAGGCAGGTAGGTGCTGATGCTCCAGGCTCCAGGACAGGTGCTCTTCATTTTCCTGGGTGATGTCCCCACACCCAGCATGGAGACTAGCATACCTTTGCCCCCAGTCCTGGTCACAAGCATAAGCCTTGTAGAGCTTCTCCTTCTCACACAACCTGTCTGGCTGCTTGGCAGATGGCAATGTTTGGGGTCTCAACCTGCCCTTGTTATATTCTGTTTCCAAACACCAAAATATAATTTAGAGTCTGAAGGCCTCATTTACCAGGCCCTAGCAGGCACACTGTTCCACCGGAGCATCATTTTTTTTAATGCTCCGGTGACACAGTGTTCCAGAACATACTTGCAAGGCCGCTCAAAGCCACCTTGCATGGCTTTTCATGACCTTGTAAAAATTGACCCCTTTCACACATAACACTGTATGAAAGGGGCATTCCATGGGTGTTGCTTGAGGTGTTCCCACACAACACCTATGTAACCAGAAGGAATCTGATACATTCCCAGATTTACAAGTCTGGGAATGCATCAGATTCCTATGCCACCTCAGGGGTGGCGTAAGAATGGTGCAATGGGGAAAAATATATTTATTTCTCCCCAGTTTTTCCTCTTTCTATTTGTGCTGCATTCTGCAGCACACATTGAAAGAGGAAAACACCTCTTGTGGCTGTTTTTGAGCAGGAAAGTGTTCCTTCCTCCACAAAAACAATCATCCCTGCAACGCAGGCATCTTTGCACCATGGTGCAGGGGAGCCTTTGTTGGTGCTATGCAGCAATTTGTGCACCAGCGCAGGCAGAGAGGACAGAAATTAACTGTATCTTGTAGATAGGGTGCATTTCTGCCCTTTCCCTGTGGTGCAAGGTGGCACATCAAGATACTTGCTGTGCCACCCTGTGCCACGGGCCTCGTAAATGAGTCCCTGAGTCTTTGAAGTTTTATGTTGGGGCTCTGCTTCTTTTGAGGTGGGCACCTATTTATCTTCTTTCCTCATGAAAGGCTGTATGTCCGCATTGATATGTGCATCAAAAGGTTAATCCCAGACTCCTAGCCCTCCTCTTTATGGTTCCCTTAGCAACCCCATCCTCTTTCCTCAGATATGTCTAGACCATTCCTTGAGATCTGTCACTGAATCAAAGAGCAGTCTTTTGAAGAATAAAGCAATACACAGATCTGACAGGGCTATTCCTCTCCTCTTCTCCTCGTCATGCCTTTGAAAGGCACGCCTGGGTTACTCAAAATGGATCCCAGGGTCCTCCCAATAACATACCATCACAGGCACACTTACTCAGTGTACATTCACAGCACACTCACTGTACAGCATTGTTACCTCAATGCATTGTACCCTTACAAGTGTGCATGCATTCAGCACACACACTCATCAGCACTGAAGAGTTTCTATACTGTACCAGGATTTGCTATATACAAACACACATTCCACGAGCACAGCCACTCACCATGTGCATGATGCACAACACTTCACCCTTCATGTATTGTACTTCAGGTAAGTACACATACACCCAGCACATGCTTCCATTGTGCATGTATTGCACTGCACGGCATACTTTATGTCATGTACTCCTCGCCGGCATAGATATACTCAGCATGTGTACTGATCCTACATCTACCACTCAGTACTGCTCTATCCCTGTACTGTACCCTTTTCAGACACACATACATCCAGCGCAGGGAGGGACACTACTTCTACCCTGTGCAACACTCCACATTTACCTGATATAGGCCAACGTGAGTTAATCATGCAGTAGCAGAACTTTTGAAAAAGGTAAGTGAGCCTGTAGGTCAAACTCCAGTGACACATGGTAAAAAGGTCCTGTTCACTACTACAGATCACTATATGGTATGCTGCCACCACCGCGCTTGTACTGCTTAACTCCTGGTGAAGCCAGTAACTTTCCCCTACTATGAGGGTAGCACTTTGTGAGCCCCTCCCAGTCCAACAAGACTACAATCAATTCGACAGGCCTATGTCAAGACGCAGACACATGACCCGTGTTTGCCTAGGACAAAAAAAAACTGTATTAGGGATCCAGTCAACAGTACAGTTGGGCACTCAGGACAGGGGTGCACATCTCTTACCTTTCAGAGGAGTTTTCCATCCCAACAGGAACCAAGAATGTATAGAGACTCCAAGAAAGAGGAAACATTTTGGCCCGTATTTATACTCCGTTTGCGCCGAATTAGCGTCGTTTTTTTCGACGCAAATTCGGCGCAAAACTAACGCCATATTTATACTTTGGCGTTAGACGCGTCAAGCGCCAAAGTATGAAGAAAGAGCGTCATTTTTTAGCGTGAACGCCTTCCTTGCGTTAATGACATGCAAGGAAGGCGTTCCCGTCTAAAAAAATGACGGCGACGCAAATGCGTCGTATTTATACTCCCGGGCAAAAATCACGCCCGGGAGGTGGCGGGTCAAAAAAACCCGCATTTGCGCCTGAATTTAACGCCTGGGTCAGGGTAGGCGTTAAGGGACCTGTGGGCTCAGAATGAGCCCACAGGTGCACTCCCCTGCCCCCAGGGACCCCCCCTGCCACCCCTGCCCACCCCAGGAGGACACCCAAGGATGGAGGGACCCATCCCAGTGAAGTACAGGTAAGTTCAGGTAAGTATAATTTTTTTTAATTTTTTTTTTTTTTTTTGTGGCATAGGGGGGCCTTATTTGTGCCCCCCTACATGCCACTATGCCCAATGACCATGCCCAGGGGACACAAGTCCCCTGGGCATGGCCATTGGGCAAGGGGGCATGACTCCTGTCTTTACTAAGACAGGAGTCATTTAAATGGCGTCTGGGCGTCGAAAAAATGGCGCTAATCGGGTTAAGACGATTTTTTAGCGTCAACCTGACTTGCGCCATTTTAAGACGCCCTAACGTCATTTTTACCCAACGCCGGCGCTGCCTGGTCTACGTGGATTTTTTCCACGCACACCAGGCAGCGCTGGTCTGATTGCGCCGTCTAACGCCATTCCATAAATACGGCGCCCGCATGGCGCTTCAGAATGGCGTTAGACGGCGCAAAATTTTTTGACGCTAAACTGCGTTAGCGCAGTTTAGCGTCAAAAAGTATAAATATGGGCCTTTATCTCTAGATCTTATCTAATCTCTTATGAGCACATTTTCCACTGAAACTGCTGATGCTATCTTTGATAATCTGATAAATAAATATGAGATGAAGCACCTTTGTAGGATCGGGTGTTGTGTTAGCCTCAAGGATGTTTGAGGTAATGTGCTCCTTACAAAGTCATAATCCTCAATAAAAACAAATAGCATATTCGATTAAATAAGCTTTTCTGAGACAAGGTACAAGTTATGAACCATAATTGTTTACCGAATAATTAAACTGCATTACAGAAGGCAAAATAATTTTAGTCTCAAAATCAGTCAAAATGCATATAAAACAAACATAGGAAATCAGAATAAGGCTCAGACAGGACTGACCTAATGTCATTGGATGTGACAGTAAACATCTAGTTACACACAAAACGATGGCAGACTCATAAAATGAATATACCCACAGAGAACAGGCAGGAATGGCCTTGAAAGGTTACATTTGTAAGGAAAGCTTCCTCAGTCTTTCATTGAGAACATTATGTCAAGACAAAGCATTTCATTTGTGCACATTTTGCTATGTGAGATGAGAGAAGAAATTAAACCAAGGACGCCTTGAAATACAAGATGTAGTCCGGTCTAGTTTAGGCCTTGCTTGACCAATGTTAAGTAAACATGATTTTGTAAACTGCAGACTTTTCGTTTTTAATGCAAAATGTTCATGATGCTAAGCAAACAATAATAATCAGAAATATCTCCCAAAACATACTCTGATTGATGCCCCCACTATTTTGCTCATATAAAGGACCGCCCATGAACACAATTCTCGTGATTTTTCAAGAGTACTGACCGGGAAATGGTGAAAAACGTCATACAGTTGATCAGGGTTTCCCCCACCATAAGTTGTTTCTGTTTGTGCGCACACTCTTTGGTTCTCTTTGGATCTTTATACAACAGTTTCACTATAGTGAGTTCAAACAAATCAACATATGATATGACCCCTTCTTAATCTTTACCTTAATTTCTACAGATAAATGCAAACCTATCTGGTCCTGTAGAGCCAGTACCTGATTGTGTCTACTACTAAGATAGGCTGCCTTCTCACCTTTGTTTTCTTTTGTACCATCCCCAGGTGTGGCTGTGTGGGCACTGGAAGAGTAGTGGGTGCCACTCCAGCTAGTCTACAAGGTGGCTGCACTGCAGGCATGAGCTGAAGCTGGGAAGATGCGCCTGGGACCTGAATGCTGCTGGGCACACTCTGAGGCTGCTTAAGAGACTCCTTTTCTATGAGGTTCTTTGCAACGATTACATCGTTGCCCCTGTTGCTTGGAATACCACTCCACCACTACCCAGTCTAGAAAGCCATGGCGAAACATGGGCCAACCTGACGATAATGTAATTTGAAGTATCTTTCCAGCCCTCCAAAATCTGTTGTGTAGTGCCTCCCTCACCTGTGTAATTACCTCAGCTTGGGCATTGCAAACATCTCTGCATCAGGAGCTCAGTCCACCAACCATCCTGCTGAATCACATATTCAACAATAGTAACACAGATAGGGCTCAGGGTGCAGACTACAACATTCCTGATAGCAACCTGTCACAACCACATAGTGTGGTGGCATGAAGGCCAGAGCTAGAGTGGGTGAATTTGAAGAAACCATCCGGCAATTGACACACTACCATGTTTTTCAAGTCACACCTGTCATGCAGATGTCATGCTTATTGGCCCCATCCCCACCATCAAACCAAATGCTACCTGTTGACTCAAATGGAATCACCCACTTTGAAGATTCTGCCGCCCTCTGAAGAATGTGTGCTCTCCATAACTCCAATGGGGCAACCCACACAAACCACTCTACTTCACACTCTCCAGAGACTGAAAAGGCTGAGAGATATTCGAACTCCACTGCCAGTACAGGTAGGGTAAGGATTTTTATTGCACATTACAATACAATAGATTGAAGAATTCTTCTGACACATTAACTAGTGGAGTTATGCAAAATGGCATGCCCCACATAAAATACATTGTAGGGCCCTGAAAATCAAGTCATCAATGATTTAACTGCTCAAAACCCTGCAGGGGTGCCACTTGACAGCCATACTTAATAATGATCTACTACTTTCCAATAGAACCAAATACAAAAATCTAACAAGCACTGGCATAGCAAATAGGTCTCACCTTTGGGCCCTGGGTGTTTAACCATGCTGCACATTTTGTTTTGCAGTTTTACATAGCACAATTTCAACCCAAAGGTATTGGAGTACTTTACATGTGCAACAGTCACTTTACAAAAGGACACATTCACATCTTTTTGTAGACACAGAGAGATTATGTGATTTGATGAGAATCACAGGATGTTGAGCCGACACTGAGAGTCAAACCTGGATCCTTAGGCCCAAAGTCAGCAGCTCTGGCCATTACACCACATCCTCTCATGTTATCCTAGAATGCTTACCATTAGTGATTGCTAGAGATGGATAACTGTGTAAAGTGATCGTACTTTTTCTTTACACTAGATGGTGGCTTAAAACTAAATTGATCTTGAGATATTAGAGTGAAAACTAAAAATATTTTTCATAGATAAACTGATATATATTGATGTATCCCCCTCTATACTACAGCATACATATCAAATCAGCAAGAACACCGCTTTGTTTTAATGGACATGTAAGACACTGCTTTAATGAACTGCTAAGATCAAATGAAAAGACAGCATTGAACTACAGAGGAATGACCATGCCACCCAATCTGAAAAACACTTATCATTTTTGTGCATGTTCAAGTTAGTGTTGAATAGAACTGGTGTAGGGCATAATCTACAGTTAGCATGAGATCAAAATGACTTTTGGTAGTGTGGGTTATGACTTTTTAAAAGTGTATACAATTGCAAATTTGGCCACAAATATTGTTGGGAGCCTCATGCTGATGAACAGTCTGAACACGATTCGCTATCACAAATTTAATTGACACTTTGGGCATGACAGCCAATCATTAGGCATGCATGCGGAACCTTCTTTTCAACCAGGCTACATGTGATGTGCTCACTGTGCTCCTGCCCGGTAGCTTAAATAGCCACTGGTGCCTGGCACTGAAGGCTGTCCCCACAGGAGACCAAATGCTGCTGACCCCCCTGAGCAGCCTGGTGTGCCGGATCGACCCTCGACAACAGGCTCCAGGTGCCCAGCAGTATCATGTCTCTGTTCTTATGTAGGTCACTGCACCGCCATAGAGAAGGGCACTGGCTGTAAACTTAGGGAATCTTTTTGCCTTTTTCAATGCTCCTATTTCCTGCATGCTGTCTCCAACAGCTGTCATAAAATCAGGCTGTTGCGTCAAAACTAGGCTCAGGCCACCATGTTCGGTGGGGCACCAACTTTGAAACTTTCAATGACTATAAATAAAAATATTTTTCTTATTCTCGACTTGCCTTCCTCTTAATTGGCTACGGAACAGCACGAGAAGATGGGTCATGGACAATATCTTCAACCAAGTAAATACTTACTGCGGGTCGTAGTTGATAGTGGCCATCTTTGAATGGGAGACATCCACATTTATTGTAGAAACAACAAAGATATATAGACTGTTTATTGTGAAAGAGAAGTCTAGTGAGTTTATTATGATCTCAGTGGAAGCCGAGTGACTCATTTATCAGAGCCAAAAACAAGTTTGGAGAATTTGCAAAGGGAATGTGGGTCTTCAACACAGAGAAATGGTGAGTGGGAGGAGATTCTAAAAGCAGCAACTCAGAGAAGGAAAGAGCATGTGGTGTAACGACCAGAGCTGGTGGCTTTGGATATGAGAAACAGGGTTCAAGTATCAGTGTCGATCAATATCTGATTCTGGACGAATCGCTCGATTTGCCTATGCCTAATATAACCAAATAGTTAACTGGTGCACGCAATAAGCAACTGCAAAAACATAAAGTGTGGGCGGGAGTGGAAAGCAGCAACAAAGTGAAAGAAAATGTGCACTGTTGCAGACTGGACAGAACTTTCACGATATGAAAGTTGTGAAACATACGCACTCTCGAAAGAAAGCTTAGTTCTGGTAAACAGGAGATGAAAGTTGTAAAACACATGCACTCTCAACACAAGAAGGATACAAAGTAAAAAAATAGTCACCAAACTGTAAAGATACCATACTTGGTCCCTGCTCCTTAGAAGCAAAAGGAGGGACAAAGAGGAATAATTGACAACGAGGAGGCAAGGAATTTTAAAGAACAGGGAAACAAACAAATGAAAAGCAGTTAAGCCTCAAAGAAGTATATAAGTATATGCTAAAGTATATACAAGAGGTCTCGAAAGCTTGACCTAAAAGGGCTGACCTACAAGAACTCTACTTTAGACATATGTAACAGTTTTATTCTGTTGTCATGTAAGAAACCCAATAAATCCACCCGTAAGAAAGAGTAGAAAATGAATCATAATTTAACATCCAGTCATGACTTCTTAGCCAATAGTGTTTTGCAATCAATGCCGGATTACCAAATAGGCAAAGCAGGCCCTGGCCTATGGGCCCCACTCATTTTAGGGGCCCTGAGACAACAGATCAAAATAATATTAATTTGACCTTGAAAGAAAATTACAATCAAGCTTTCTTAAATTGTTTCCAAAAGATAGAAAAAAATGAATCAACTCAAAGAAACGAAAACTTTACATTAAAGACTCTATAGAGAAAATACTGTATTAATGTAATGTACCCATTAACAACTTAAAGTACATAAGTCATAGACATCAGATTCACATAACAGTTTGTCTCTTTAAAGCTCATTTTCTGTCAGCTGTCAGTTTGTAAAACAAATTCAGTGCAAACTACACATGTGTAATGTTTAGTGTTGTGTAATAAAATTGGTTTATTAAAATTGTTGGTTAGTAAAATTAAAAACGTATTCAGAGATAATTTGTGAAGGAGGGCAAAATTTTGACTTCCTAGGGGCATTACTCTTAGTCCTACTTGTCCCCGACCCAGACCTTACGTCATGAGGTTATCCTCTCTCTAAACAGGAAACAAAAACTGAAACACTTTTCAGCCCCACACACCCTCCCGGTCAGGCATAAAACGACCTACCAATAGGAGGACTTCCTGACATGCCAAGCCCACAAAGGCCTGAAACCGGGAGGGTGGGAGGGAATCAGGACTGGATTGAGGGCAAGTAGGGCTCAAAGTAATGAGAATTACCAGTAAGTAATCAGGGCATTACCTCTACGTCCCTCGTCCTCGACCCAGTCCTGATGTCATGAGGCATACCAAAGCAAAACTCCATAAGAAGGCCTTTGTGGAGGCTCAGAAAGAGAAAAGAAGCACACTTTACAAGCAGAAACAAAATGCAGTGCTTCAAGAAAGTGAAAGAAAACACAAAAATAGTCAGAATGAAGAGTACCCAGCAGCCACCTGCAGAACACCCTGACTAAAACATCCAGCGGCCGATAGCGTCTGATGAAAGCAGAGTCCGAAGCCCAGGCACCCACTCTACACAGCGCAGTCAAAGAACCCCTGAGAAAGCCATCCAGGAGGCAGAGAGACCCCTAGTGGACTGAGCCTGGATGGACACTGAGCAAGGCAACCCTGCCCCATCTTAGGCCAGGACAAAACTCTCCTCAAGCCAGACTCAACTTGGAGGCCGCCTCACCTCATCCAGCAACCCCAAAAGCCACAAAAAGACAGTCTGAGGAGCTTAAAGGGCAGTACATGCCACATAAACAGCTAGGGCACGAGTGAAACCCAAAGTGTGGAGCAGAACCATTTTGGGAGAAGGGACAGCACAACATTAGCCCAATGCTAAGAAAAGAAGGAGAAAGTTGACCGCCTCCGAGAACAGTGCACCAAAGACACAAGATGAGTAGGCAAACCATCCCTCAGCAGAGTACACCAGTCAACATCCAGACTGCAAGCGGCAGGCATACCGGCCAAGAGGGACTCAGAGGCCTCAAGGGAGAGGGACTCGCTGAAGCACCAAGGAGGAAGAACAACAAGGCTCTGCAACAACTGGAACCAGGATTTGTGGGGCCAGTAAGGAAGGACAGCCACCACCTGAGCCCCCCCAGCTTTAACATCAGGAAAATAAAAGGACAAGGGGAAAAGGGAGTAAAAGCAGACAGGAAACCCAAGGCCAAGGAACAGACAGAGTGAACAACCCCAGACACCATCCCCCAGGATTCTAGAGTAGAACAGGGGAGGAAGGGAATTTCTCAATGAGGCAAACAGAAACACCCAAGGAGAGAGCCCCATGACCAGGTAACATGGGAACTACAGACTTGGAGAGTCCGCAACCACATAGACCATACCTCTGGTATGCTGGGCACAAAGGTATTTTAGATGAGGTGTTGCCCACAGCACAATTGAGCAAGCCACTGGAGGCAGAGACCGAAGGTGTGTACAGCCCTGATGGGTCAGGGAAGCCACAGTCACTGTGTAGTCTGACCGAACCAACATACTGCGACCTAATAGGTGAGTCTGAAAATGAGGCATGGCTCAAGCCACCACAGACAACTCACTCCAATCGGATGAATGAAGGGCCACCGAGGGAAGCCACTGTCCCTGAACCAAACATGGGCTCAGTGTAGTACTCTAGCCCAAAAGGCTGGCATCCTTCACCAGCACCACTGGAGGAGAAAAAAGCATCAACAACCCCCTGAGTTGAATCAAGGTGTCCAACCATCATGGCCAACTGGGTAACACCACCGGGGACACAGGAACCAAAGAAGCAAGGACAACATGGGCAGGATCACAACGTGTGGAGAAGCCACATCAAGGGCCTCACACGAAGACGAGCCCGAAGTACCAGGAAGATCGTCGCTGCCAGATGACCTGGAATTTCCATCCACAGGCCCAGAGTGGTGGACAACTGACTCAATAAAGACTGAAACAGGCCCTGCAACTTGAAAATTTGAGAGTGCGCCAGAAACACTATGCCCAGATTTATGTTGCAGTCTGCGCTAATAAACAAATTCCTGGTTACAGGTGGGAAATGGCACATGGGAAGTACAGAAGGAAACATAGGTTGCATAGTGAAGGAAAGGTCCATTTCAGATGTAGATGGAACACCATGAGGGATGGAGCCTGAAGAAGCCATTCGTCTAACTAAGAGAAGTAGGAAGTCCCCTGACAATGGAGAGAAGCCACCAGTGGGTCCATAACGACAATAAACACCTGGGGGGAAGAACGAAGACCGAAGGGCAGGACACAAAACCACCAGTGGAGACCCAATAGAGCAAACCCCAGAAACTGCTGTGAGTCCAGAGCAACCGTGACAGGAAAGCAGGCAACATGAAGAACCAATGAAGCCAGGAGAGTGTCCATCTGAAACAATGGGATAATGCAAATTGAACGGAATCTTCCTCACTGACTTGATCAGGACCTACAGATGGATCACGATCCAGAAACCCCCAGCCACCTTTGGCACCAAAAAAATAAGGGAACATACGCAGGAGCCCCCTGGGGAGGGGGAACGGGATAACAGCCATCTCTACAAGTAGGGGCAGGCACCCGGACAGCAATGCATGACATAACATCAGAGCTTGCGGCACACGGGTCATCATAGTTACAGATGGGATCGGACATTCAAGGAAATCGATCCGGCAGCCCACCTCCAAAAAGTCCAGTACCCACTTGGACGATGTGGAAAGATGCCAAGCGATCTGAAACCAACGAAGCCTCCACCACCATCACAGATGGAACCGTGGGTGGGGCGGAGACGGTGACATAAGCAGGACTGCTGAAAGTCAGTGCCGGGGTCAGGGCTGGAGGTGATCTGAAAATCCCAGGCAGACAGTAAGCACAGAACATCCTTGCCACTGCAGGCTGCCTGCAGGAAGGCCACCAAAGCACTGAGAGGCAGATCCCCCAAAGAAAAGCCAGGACTTTCGAGGCCGTCGGAATGACAAGAATGCCACTGCTCCTACAAACACGATGAAACACCTCCACCAAACAGACGTGACCCCATAAAAGGAAGACAGAAGACCACAGAGCAGTAGGCAGCATTTTCAATCCAACCCTTCAAAAGGGGTCACGACAGGCTGCCACTGAAGCACCACAGAAGAGTACGGAGGCCCTCACAAAGGCAAATCAGATAAAAAACTGAGCCAGCAGTACCAAAGACTCCAGGAGATCAGTGCATGAACCACCACCTGCAAGGTGGGAAACTGGAAATGAAAGTCAGGCAAGAGAGATGAAGCCACATAAACCCCATACACACTAGTCTGCAAAGCAGAACATGCCCCTGCAGAAGCCATATGTACCGAAGAGACCTCCTCCTTGTCAGCCCCATCATGCAGGATGTTTTCCCCAGCCAAGGAGGACTTCCCCACCAGAATAGCCACCACCGAATCCACATGCACAGAATCTGTCAACAGAACCCCCACGCCATCTAAGTGGTACAACCTGGCCAGAAAACAAGGTAGAAAAAATGATCAGGACCGAACCATTCCTGGAAACACATCCAGAACAAATTGATGCAGCAGAAGGGCCACACAAGGCACTTCTAAACTGTGGCAACAAAGAGTCCTGAGAGGTACCAGCACAGCTTCCTCTGGGAAACCCATAGTGACACAAACATGACCACCAATGCAGGCAGAAGATAAATGGAAACATACTCCCTCCCCCTCTTCAGAGCAGTGGCAAGAGTGCTCAGAGGAAGAGGAACAGAAATATCTGGCTACTAATTATGCACCAGAAATGCTCGGGAACCTGCAAACTTCAAAAAGGAGGACAAGGACTCCACAAATAAATGTCTCAACAATTCCACCAAGTCCACCCGTGGCTTTCTAGGAGGAGTGGAAGAAGGCAATCCCACAGAGGAAGAGGAGGAAGAGGAATCAGAAGACCTGGGGAAACAATGGCTCCACCTAGCCGTATGCACCCCCAAGACTAAGCAGGAGCAAAACCAGCCACCAATCCACAGGAACAAACATAAGCCAGTTGCTCCCAAGCATTAGGGTGACCACCCGTCCGTAAATTTCATGGACTGTCCGTAATTTCGCCCTGCCGTCCGTTGTCCGTGATGAAAGTCTTCATGGACAGCATTTGTCCGTAATTTTAGCCTTTCACCTAAAGGGCAATGGAGGCAGGGCGAAATTACGGGCAGATCAGTCTCCCCAGCTGGACTGGAAGGCAGGGGGTCTCCTGTGTTCTGAGGGAGGGAGGGACAGATAAGAATCAGACCTTCTTGACAGGGGGTCGCCTTCCCTAAAGACATGCAAATGTGCCCAACTGGTAAATCTGCAAATACAAAGGGGCTTGAAAACCTGCATTGACTTTACTAAAAGGAGTCACTTGAAGTTTTCTGGTGGCAAAGATATTTCTTTTAGAGAGGTATTGTAAGAGAGTGTTATAATTTTTTTTTGTACTAGGTATAAACTGTATATTATTCAAATCTGTATTTGAGAAGCACCTTTTTTTTATTTAACTGAAATGTATTTGCGCATTTTGTAGCAGCCTTTATTTTGATGTAATTGTATTTTTCACAGTTCTTTCAGGTACCTCGGTACCTCATAGTACTAAAAAACATTGGCAAAGCCAATAGGTCTCATCTACGAATGAGTTATTGGCTTTGCTAATGTGTTTTAATCATTATCAATGTTGTACACCGGAGTAGCTGCTGTTCAGCATGGCTTGCAGTTAGTGGCATAGTTGTGTGGAGTAGAGTAGAGTGGCATAGGAGCAGTGGTGTAGAGCCCAGTGGTGCAAAGTACAGTGTGGTACAGTGCAGTTGTTTAGAGTGCGTTAGCGTAGAGTGCAGTGGTTTAGAGTGCAGTGGCATGGAGTGGCGTGGGACAGAGTAGAGTGGCATAGAGTGCAGTGGAGTAGAGTGGCATGGGGTAGAGTTACATAGAGTGAGGTGGAGTAGTGTGGCATACAATAGAGTGGCAGAGAGTGCAGTAATGCAGAGTGGTGCAGTGTCATAGAGTGCAGAGTAGACTCACGTGGCATAGAGTGCAGTGGTGTAGAGTGGTGCAGAGTGGAGTATTGTAGAGTGGTGTAGAGTAGAGCATAGTGCCTAGAGTGCAGTGGCATAGAGTAGAGTGGTGTAGAGGGCAGAGTTGCAGAGTAGGGTGTCAGTGCAGTGGTGTACAGGTTCTGGCAGGGCAAGAGAAAGCCGTGCATGATAACCCCGGATGGTGATCCATAGAATGGTCAGTAGGAAACAATGAGCAGTGCATTAAGCCTTTCTTAAAAGTCTTTACTGGTAAACCCCATCTCGTGCAGGGAGGTGGGCAGAAGGCCAGTGAGCCACCCATTGGACCTGTGCAGCTGATTAATAGCATTCTAAGTCCAGAAGACCTAATCCACCCGCAGTCACAGTTAGCTTTACAGTGGAAAGAGCTCCTGATGGCGCTGCAGTGACCAAACCAGATGTGTGGCCTGTCTGAAGAAGGAATGAAGGACGAGCAGGGGAAGGTTTGCAAAATAATGCTATCCTTGGGGTAGCACACCATCTTCACTAGTGCCACATGGCCTCTACAGAAAGCAGAAGAGAAGACCAAAAAGCAAACTGGGCTTGGAGGGACCGTTCGCTCTCCCGAGATTTTCTTCCTGGAAATCAGTGTAAGAATGGTAGATATTAATCATTAGGTATCAAAAGGTAACTGGTTCCCAGTTCAAACTGAGATCTAAATGTATATAAAGGCAAAAACAGTGCCATATGTCAAAGAAACACTAATTACATTTTAAAATTTGTAAATTGTGTTTGTGCAATTTACATCCCAAATATTTTGAAGATTATATGTGTACTTGCCACTTAGGGATAACCCAGATCTCTAGTTTGGCTTTTGCTCAATTTCAAAACCATATAAAGACATGGACAAAGCGGGCAATTGCCTTGCACAACCTTGCAAGGGGTCTGGCCCCTGCTCACCCTTCAAAAGCACTAACAGCGGACCATTGCACCAGAGGAGTTTACCAAGGTGGATGGGTTTTGCTTGTTCAACCTCTTGACAGTGCCTCTTCTGTTTCTCTCCTGTGTGCAGAGACAACTCCCCAGGTACCCAATACCTTTGAATAGTCTTGGTGGACCCATCTTGTCTGATTTTAGGAATTGTCCCACCTTGTAGTTCTCTTCCTTATTTAACCAGTTCTTGGCAACAACCCTTTGAATTACTTGCCGTGGATCTCCCATTTGCTCTCGATTTCATCCTCCTCTTTTATTATCTTTGATTGGTAGTCCGGGCTCCCATTTCTGAGATAAATGTAGAGTCCCGGACATACACTCTAGTGCTGTGAGACTACAGACAAGTTATGGGTACATCACATCCTGTCATTAGGTGTGAGACTGTCACCCACACCATCTGCCCTGCCTCTTTAAAAAAAAATAGGTTGAAAGTCCATGGGCGGTTGGGGTAAGCCAGATGTTTTTGTTCAATTTGTTTAAACTAGCATAAGGTTAATTACTTTAATGTTTCCCAAACTGTTTGCTAGGGGTTTTAAAATGTTCAGAAACATAATCAAAATTATGCTGTTACTTTCTCTTCAGGAAAGATCGGGTAGATTTGGGTAGGGGTGATGGCCTTGCCGCAGTACTGAAGGGCATTCATTTACTACTGAACAAGGACGTAATGTGACACCTGAATGTAGCATACCAGGAGGCAATCACAAAAAGAGCACAGTGAATAAATAGTGCTATGTTAAAAAAGAGTAAATAAATGCACTGACAACATAGTGAGGCATGGCCTCTCTTGCGTGTTTCTGTAAAACTGACGTTTGTTCTTGAATTTTTGTCCTGAATTTTGACCCTTTGTCCTGAATTTTTGTCCTGAATTTTGACCCTTTGTCCTGAATTTTTTACAGTCCTGTCCAGAATTTGCCTCAATGCCAGGTGGTCACCCTACCAAGCATCAGCCCTTCAAATGTGCTGGTGCGCGAAAAACCAACAGCAGACACTACTCTCTCCGGTCACCAGGTAACAGTGGGAAATTCATCCAGCAGGCGGCCCAAGCAGCTGTCACACCCAGCACCGAGACAAACCTGCCGACAGCACGGGAGCCCAGAGCTGTCCCGCTGTTACACGCCACTCCCACGGAGATCACAGGGTTCCCTGGAGCCAAGCAAAAGGGGGAGGAGCCCTGCAACAAGATGGAGGCGAAAGCCCAGCAGTCACCTCAGTGTCACCTGATAGCTTCCAACATCTGGACAGGAAACAAAACAGGAAGTCCTCCTACTGGTAGGTGGTTTTATGCCTGACCGGGAGAGTGGGTGGGGCTGAAAAGGGTTTCCTGTCTGGATAGGGGATAACCTCATAATGTAAGAACTGGGTCGAGGTCGACAGACATAGAGGTAATATCATTGTTTCTCTTGAGTCTCCATGTCCCACAAGGCTAAGTGCTGTTGGCTGTAATAAACCAGGGAGGGCTGAAGAAGAGCGCAATGACATGAAGCAATTTGGCTAACCATGAAACGGATTATTCCTCTTCAGGGCACTATCTTCAAAGCTTTTAAATTCTGCGGTGTGTGTATACAAACATGCTAATTCGTCTTACTTGGGAGGAAGAGTTCTGGGTATTAGTGGTGACTATTTCACACATTTCAAAATTCCCCCGTCCTAAAATATCCTTCAATCGTATTCCTGTGTTGGTGAATAAGAACAATTTGATCATTGTCAAGCAACAATATGTTGGAGGCTGGGAGATTTGGTGAGTGTAAGAAGTTTAAATGACTTGGGCACTTTTTAGTAAAAAAAAGATCAACTTTGATGTTTAAGTGCTTATTATTGTGAAAGATAATAAAAAGATATATCAAATCTTTCAACTTTTAACAAATCACAATTGAAAAAACGTGCTTATAGGAGCAAAATAGCAATCAACAATTTTTTCTCGGTACTTCCCCCCTGC